>NC_136068.1:1080792886-1082282219 GCF_964261635.1 Lissotriton helveticus
TGTGAGTGACTAGCCAACACTGGTAAGCAATGGGCAGGTTCTAAATACACTGTAAACTAACAGCATGTCTTCCAACAGACAGCACATGTGTTTTCTTAGACACGACCTAAAAGCCAACCTGAATTCACTTAATTCAGAGTATTGTTGCTGTATACTTTAGTATAGTAATGATGGGATGGTATAGAACCATAAATATGTATTATTATGTTGTTGTGCATTCCATTCCTGTGGGTCTAGGGAATGTTCTAGTGGCAGTTGCTGTGTGGTGCCTGGCCTTGGGAGTTACAGGGTTTTGCTGCTGAATGAAGATCCTCGTCTGTCAACTATTGTGATCGCTGTGCTTGCATTCACCAAAATTGTCATTTAACGAAATCTGGATGGTTGTGGGATAGGCAGAATGCTATGGACGTGATATTTACAGCCACGTTAGACATTGTATGGATTTCTGATCACTTTGCTGAGTTCTCACTTTCTCACATATACTGTGCAGGGTCACACTATATTGTTTATGGTTAATATATATATTTTTTTAAATAATGTTTTCCACAACTTCAAACAACTTTGTAATAATTACTCTTGGTGACTTTGTTACCCAAATGCTGTTCTGCATACAAATGCGGTTTACTTCCTTCTTTCCTACCTGGGGCCACATTATACATGTGGCGCATTTTCTTTCATTGCACTGCGCACACATGTAAAAAGGTGCGCCCAGCGCACTGAAGAAGAATGCGCCATATTATGGTGAATGTGCTGCCCATAGGGCAGCCGTGAACTCGTGCTGCCCTTTGGGCAGCGCATTCATGTGAAAAACAGAGCAGCTGCTTTAAAGCGCCTCCGTATTTTCACAGTACAGATGGCAACCCGCTTGCACTTTGAAGGGGGTTTAGAGATTCCCTTGCAGCAGCCGCGGCCGCTGCAGGTAAGAGCAGTGGGGCCGGGTGGTGGGGGGATTTCAAGTGCCGACCACAAGGGAAAAGTAAATAAATAATTAATTTTCCCTTGTGGTCGTCTCTCGAACTACCCCCCACCCCTCTCTGGCTTGCAGCGTCCACAGCTGCCTGCATGAGGGTGCAGTCAGTGACTGCAACCGCCTGCAAGGGGATGTCTGGGGAGGTCCATAGGATCTCCTTCCCCCGCCAGAGGGCTGCTGCCAGGGGGCGCAATGATAGTGCACCACCTTTTAGGTGGTGCATTGTCAGTGTGCCTCCTGAGAGCTTCTTTGCCTCTGCTCCCACGTCTGTAATACGGCACAGGCACAGAGGCAACAGGGTTCCCTCATTTGCATGGGGCATGCCCCATGCCAATGAGGGAATACCCCCTGAAGATTGCACTGGTGCGTTATGTATGCCAGCGCTATCGGTATTACAGAAGGGGCCTCACAAGCGTCTCCGGCCCGTACTGTAAGACCAAAATGCCCCGTGGGCGCGCAAAGGGAGTGCAAATGCCCCTTGAGCCCCCGGGGCACTTTGTGTAGTACTGCCCCTGTCATGTAAAGCCTGATTTTGTTTCTAATAAACAAAGACACGTGTGCATGCTTTATTGTCTGGCACTGTTTCCCTGTTTAACTTTCCACACTGTTATGTTATGTTATGTTATTTTTGATTTCTATAGCACACGGCTACTCCATTGGAGTGTCCCGGCGCTTTTTATTGGCAGCTTGTAAGCATAAAAACATAACACAGTGGGATAAAAGAAGAACAACAAAACAAAGCACTGGCGCATACTTACTTAAAGCTTTTAAGCTACCTTGATTTTTTGCTGATCAAGAAAAGGAGTGTTATTCTCAGACCAACTGCCAGTAAGATATCTAGGCGGTTCAGCCCTTGTGAGCACTCAAGAGAACATGAGTAGAGTCTTGAGCGTTGTATCCCAAATTTGATCTTTTATTTTCTTTTCTTCAATATTTCTAGCCAAACTTCTAGCCAGTACGTATCATCCAGCTTCATTCTCTAGACTTCCTTAGGGCTTAATGTGAAAAGAGTCTTCCATAAGTTGCAGGCCTCTCCAAAATTAAACATGGTCACGATAATATTCAAACGAGCTACACAAAAAGTCACCGTTTATCCACTCCAACCGAAATGCGTCAACCAGTGGCTGAGCAACTTTAAAAGTTTCTTGGATTTTGGCACATTCCATAGCCGACTTTATTACGCATGCGCGAAACGTGAAAAATGACATACGGTGACTTTTGGTGTAGCTCATGTGAATATTATTGTGACCATGTTTAATTTTGGAATTTGAAGAAGAAAGGATAATAAAAGGTCAAATTTGGGATACAACGCCCAAGACTAAATGCATGTTCTTTGTTGTGCTCAGAAGGAATGAACTTTGATATTTGGGTTCTTGCCAGACCTTGAGAGGCATTGGTTTGGCTGCTCCTCCCGTTTGTTCGAGCTCCATGAGAATATCTGGCTTTCACTGAGTGGGCATTTGTGGCTTAGCTATGCCCACATAAACAATGGCCCCAGTACCATTGTATTAGAAAAGATATCTAGGCACTATACATTGGAGCAGTGGCAGCCCTCCACATGTTGAACAGGTGTAGCACCAAGGCTAAGATTGCACTGAGGCAGGTGCGTATGCATACACAACCTTTTAATAGAGGTTGGCCACTGTGTTTTCTTTAGAGCATAATTACTGAGGCTGTGGCCGGGCTGCTCCAACAACAACCACCTACTGGTTTACGACCACTTTTCAATACTTAGAAAACTAAAGAATCAACACAAACATCAGGTTCCCAAGTGACAGCAGTTGGGCTTTCAGGATACCGACATGGCAAGTAACCTGAGCGAGAATGGTGTCAGAACTTGCATATTTCGTCATTCATTCATCCACCTTCACATAACTTGCAATGACTCAAACACCCGCTCCAGAGATCAGTCTGGAACCCACATGCCACTCATTCCTTAACTGTATATGTTCTGTGAGCAGTAAAAGTTTGCACTAGTCTGCCAGTTGGATCTGAGCTGCAGGGAATGGAAGACTAGACTACACTTCCTTTTTTCTTGGAGAGAGGGAAGCTTGCTTTGCTACTGACATGCTGCGCTTTTTTTCTGTGATTTGTACCCTACCTGTAATGGAAAAGCTTGTGCTGGTGGTACCCTAGCTATACCTGTCCTCTGAAGGAGGGAAGCTGGCACTGTTTCTGCCCAAGGTGTACCTGCTCTATGAAGAAGGGGTGACTATGAAAAAACAAAGGATATACTGAATGCACTTGAATAACATGCCCTATGAACCAGGGGATGAATCACAATATTTGCTCCAAGAAACCTGTGGAAGGCACATGAGCCCCAGGGTTAACCTTTAAGCACTTAAACATGCTGATGGGAAAGTGAAGCAGGGTCTGTTATTTGACAAACCCGTTTTTATTCTTCTGGTAGGGCGACACTTGTAAAAACAAAAGGAGAACATAAATGTTGACATAAGAGAAATGATCTCAAGCAAATTAGGGAACTCATAACCATGAGACTGACAGCCAGTGAACATAAGTACTAGTGGATTTTATTTATTCAGTGTTTTATATAGCGTGGACATGACCCAGTTAGGGTATCAGAGTGCTTCATATTTACATAGCCTTAAACTTTTGACAGCAGGTTTGTAACGGCCTTTAAACAAAAGTAACAAGCGTAGATCAATTTGAGAGAGAGAGACATTTGCTTACAAAAACATATATACATGTCCTAACGACTACTAGAGATCGATTTGTGTTATCATAGTATGTGAACAGGAAAGTATTCTAAAAGTGTCTGGTCCACTGTTATTGTGGGAGGAATTTGCTCATAAGAAAAGTCTTAGCTTCTTTTTTGAAAGCTGAAGTGGACGAGATTCTTCTAATGCTCGGGGGGAGTGAGTTCCAAATTCTTGGTGCTTCACCGGAAAATGCTCTGTCATAAGTTCTCTTCTTTTGGAAGAGGGCAGGTTCCAGTAAGAGATCTTGATTGCTCCGAGAGACTCTCCTGCCTCCTGATGATGTGATTTTCTGGGCTAGGTATAGTGGTGTTTTGCATGTATCGCTTTGTGTGTGATACATGCCATCTTTATGGCTCCTCACCTAGCGCCTGGATGCTTCCCAGTGCTAGGTGTGGAGCTCACTGATGAAGCATTCCACTGTTTCTTCCAGGGGGTTTGTAATATGTTTGTTTATGGCGAGTGTACGACAGTCCTTTAACTCCTCCTTTTCTCTCTTCAGTACCTTAGCTACATGTTTTGTTCCTGGCATGTGGGTGAGAGATACTCATGTGACTGTGTGTGAGTGAGAATCGTGTGTAATTCTTCTGCTAATGCTATTTGTCCTTTACCTATCCTTTATATTACAGAAGGTTGCATGCCTGCTGAAATTTCTGTACCTTTATTCTGTTGTAAAGCTCTGTAGAAAACAAACTTCCCAATACAGAAAAGACAAAACAATTTGCATAAACAATGCTGGCTTTAATGCATGACAGAAATTTAAGTATGCCCCTTCACAGTATATGTAAGCATAGTTTACCTTTTGAATTTATGAGTCAAACAAGGCGTTTTTTAAATGGATTATACAACTTTATAAAATGTTAAAACACGGTTAACAAGTAGCTCCATGTTAGGTATAACACCTTCAGCTAATGCTGGCATTTTAGCCACCAGCAATTTGCATGACGGGGGTTTAACTCCACAATGAAACTTAACAGAAAACCTATAACCTAACAATGCAACATGCTGTTGGCTTAAAAGCCAGGCATTGTTGATGGCATCCTATGTTGAAGTGCCAATTAGCAAATTTGTGAAATGCAGAATAAAATGTAGTTCCTGTCTCCACCTTTGTTCATGTAGGCAATCAAGGTTTATAAAGCCCAGTGGGCGAGAGGGCATAGACAGTCATGCAAATGCACGTACCCACAGCTAATGATCTAACAGTACCACTCTTTGGAAAAGCAGCATGTTAAAGAAGATTCAACTTGTAAGAACAACGCGAGCTGCAGCCAGGACTGCCACCTTTCTGTGTGAAAAACTCCGGCCATTCGTTTATGTTTTGCTAGGCTAGAAGGCCCAAGAGCTGGGAGATAAAAACACATTCATTACAGTTTGTCTCATTGCAATCGTCCCTGTATTTGCTCTAATTATCACCTAGAAGTGATTTGACAACTCTCAAGTACTTTTTAAGTGATTTCATAATTGGTTTCCTGTGTGCAATGTTTAATGAAAGAACATACTGGCTTTCACTGCTTTTCCAAATGGTTTTATCCTCCTGGACTTAACAATACAGACCAGGCCAGTAAACAACAGCCATTTGGCAACCCTAGTAGTTAGACCTTTCTTAAGAGACACAGAGAAAGGGGAAAAATGGGCTGGCACTCAACTTCCAGAGCTCATCCTCACCTTAGAGGTTGATACGATTTAGGTGGAGTATTTAAGGCATCACTGTGAGGCGCCTTACTTGAACAAATGCAAGTCCTGCTCGCGAAGGCCGCCAGTGCTGGAGAGAGATGGAGACCCTGAGGGGTGTCTGAAAAGTCTGTCAGATTTCCAGGAATGCAGAACTTGTAAGCTGGTAATTGTGTGAGATCCCCAGAGTGACGGTGGGGGTTCTGGTTTACCTTTTTTGAAGTAGGGACAGTAGTCTGATGGGGCGGCCTGTGTCCCATCACTGGATTGTGAGTGCGCTACACTGAAGAGGAAACGCCCCTCTGTTTTCTCTGCAATTGTTTTTTCCAGAGGTGTAGAAGATACTAAAGTTCTTGGGGTGGGGAGGGGGGGGGGAGTGGAGGAAAAGAACAAGTACTAAATCTGGCTAAATAGGGGCACCAGAGGTAGAGCGAAACCTTTATAAATGCCCCAAAGCCTCACCTGGAGTTGGAAGCCTTTAAACAGATATGTTTCCTTCAACTTTTCTGGTCTTTTCTCTCATTGACTGGGGCAGGCAGAGAAGGCAGGGGCAGCACCTCATGCTGCCAACAATTCTGGTACAAATGGAGTGGGACAGTCACGTGTGTGTGTGTCAATCAATCACTTAACGCCCTTTATTCGATTTTAAGAAGTAAAATCGTAAAAGTCAGACACAATAAAAATGCATTCCATAAAAATATAAATAAAATAAAATACAATTAGATTGACTTTAGAACGCCAGAAACATAGCGTGATAAAAATAGCACACTGTGGGAGTGGTTAAAAAATGAAGGAACAGTAAAACAGGTCTCACTTGATTAAAATTCATGTTCTTCAAAGAGTGCAAGTTTATATTTAAAACGCTAATGATTGTATTTCGAGCAGACCATGACTATGTGCAAAGTGTCGTTAATAGAGACATTATCACAGTCACACACACGGAGCCCGGAGTCATTATAACAACCATGATTATAAGACACAAGCCGGGGGAATACATTAAGTCTGAAAAGAGAGTCAGCAGTTGCCGCTGGTGTCAAGGCATGTCTAAGGCAAGGTACGGCTCCAAACCGCAAACCGTTTTCACTAAAAGTGTGTGATGCGCCGAAAGCTTGTTCTAAGCAGAAGCCTCCTGATCTGCTGTCATCTTGTTTCTGAATGCTTCTTTGACCCAGCTTATATCTGTTTGAACAATGCCACTTGGATCCTAATAAAGTTCTGGTCTCCCTAGGGTTTCCATTGTGGAGGAGACATAAGTCAGCCAAGGGATCAGAGAAGAGTTATCTAGGTTCATGCAATCTTGCGTGATCAGCATGTTGAGGCCTAGCTCCTACTTGTACCATACTGAAAGCCCAAGCAACACAGGGCAAAGCCGAATAAAATCAATCACATGGCCCATTCCCAACTCTTCATGAACAACCTCAGAAGGTGTACTTTGTGGCACCCCTAAAAGGGCCCTGAGGAATTTGTTCTCCGCCACTTGGCCATATCCCCAAATGCCACACCCATAACTAAATATTGAAATACACTTGGCTTGAATATATCCAGGGCTGTTTTAATGTGAGTGAGTCTCCAATACTAAATATTGCCCTACTAAAGGCCACCACGTTGGGATTAATTAAAGGATGCCAGCTGAGACTAGACTCTAAATGAACACCCAAATAGCTAAACTTGTCAACCTGGCTAATATGATGACCATCTACTATGAATGTCATTCTCTTTGTCTTAGGTGGGCCAAACTTCATCACGTGGGACTTCAAGAAATTAATGGAAAGGTTAAGGCTATTCATAAAATCAGTAAATAAATCCAAAAGTTTCTGTAACCCCATAGCAGACCGAGCAATTAAAACTGTGTCGTCTGCATAAAGCAGAGCAGGAATCATGCGACCGCCAGCACTGGGGGTGTCAAGGTGAGAGTCTGTGAGAGCTGATTCTAATTGATTAATGTAGAGAATAAATAAAAGAATGCAACCCTAATGAACCCCTCGCTTTAGTTCAAAGTGCGGTGTACGTTCACCATTAGGGCCATACCTAATAGAATCCGAAAGGTCCTTGTGCAAATCACCAAAAATTATACCAGGGCCTGCTCTATGTCCATCTAAGTCATCAAGGACCACAGCCTGGATTGATTGACTCTATGAAAGGCCAAGCTGAGGTACATGAAGGCCAGATGGATTGCCCCTTTCTTAGCCCTGGTATACTTGCAAATCAGCAGGTATAGGTTCAAGTTTTGCTCGACAGTGCCCCTTCATTGCCTAAATCCATATTGCAGATCAGACAAGATATTGTGTTCCTCTGCCCAGTTAGAGAATCGCTCCAACAGGTTTCGGCCTACGATTTTCACCTCAGAGTCGATAAGGGAAATTGCCTTTAGCAGGCCGGATCTGACCTGTTTCCCTTTTTAAAAATTGGGACTATAACTGATTACCGCCAGGTTGATGGAATGGAACCTCTAATGGCTGCATTTAAATTCTGAGTTATTAAGGGAGCCCAGAGATCAACAGAAAATTAAAAAAGCTCACCAGGGACTCCGTTTGGTCCGTTTGGTCCAGGGGCCTTGCTGGTAGAAAGATTAGTAATCGCAGAGGTCACCTCAGTTAATAGTCAATAAAAATATAATAGGATAATCCTCCTTGCTGCCGTCTGACAGGGTGGACTCTCCCTCTTGGCTATAAATAGCCTTGAAATGCTCAACCCAGGCTTGTGACGAAATAGTTGATGCTTGGATAGAGAGTTGGTTACTTTTGAACAAGGAGAGATTAACCACTCGCCAGAAAGCAGCAGGATCCCTCAACACACATGTGTGTGTCATGAAGAGAAGTGGTCCGGAAAGGAGGCGCAGCGTTTAATGGCACAATGGTATGTGTTGGGAAAGAGTGAGGTAGTTTGAGTCCATCTGCTTGTTCTTTTAAAGGCTTCTGAAGAGCAGTGAGGCTAACCCCTGGGCAGGTGTAGATAGAATATGTCTGTGTCTTTCTGGGGCTGCTGAAGTGCAAGGGACATGCCTATGAAAAGTGCGGTAGAAGGTTTCTGACTTTCTATGCTGCTGCCGAAATAAGAGGGACAAGCCCTTTTTAGTTGCATTTCTGCCCCGTTTCCATTGTACTCAGGATCACAGTTCCCATACTTTGTGTATGCACAAACATGCATGGCTGTCCCAGTTTAAACTTCACACAGTGTGGGACAGCACATGGGTGCACTCCAACTACAATCTCATACCCAGCAGTGGAAGTCTGTTTGGCGGCACTTCGATGTCCTTGTTTAGGTTTCGCCTGCACAGCGCTTGTGCTTTGCTTATGAAATCTATTGTATTTAATATATCTTAAAAGGGACTACATCCCACCTTCACTTCTTATTGATTAGTGTGCTTGTCACTTTATGCGACCTTGTTTCTTTTGGTTGTAGGTGTTCTATTTTCTGTTCTTTTGTGTTTATTTCTCTTATCAGTCTCCCGTGGCCTAAGTAGTCGTTCTCATCTGCCCGCTTTGATGGGAACATCTTTAATTTGCTTTACCTACTAAGTGCCACAGCCGATTAGATTGGCCCACAGCTGAAAAAGAATGTGCTCAGGCCGATTTCATTGGCCCACAACTCTGTCCTGTAGCAGGAGGAGGTTTATCGTCACTCTGTGACTCCTCTATTTCTGGCGAATACTCCACGCTCACTAAACCTCTACCCTGTCCCCTCCCAGAAATCCTGTCCCTAAACCATTATTATTTTTGGCAGAGTGAAGAAGAATTTTTACCTGCTCTTTTACTTCCTCAAGTGTGCTTAATGAGATTCTCCCCCGGATTTGGCCGGCTGACCTGTAAGTTTGATCGAAAACCAGCGAGTATTGAAGGAGGAATTCCTATTGACAGGCAGGGGTGAAGAAGGTGGACGGGGACAACAGCATGACCTGCTTTTTTAAAGTTAACTTTTTGCATTTTTATATATTACAAACTCGACCCAAAAGTATTGGAGGACTTTACATGAGCAACAGTTACATTACACAAGGACACATTCATTTCTTGGTAAGCACTGGGAAAATAGGTGATTTGCCCAGAATCATATGATGTTGAGCTGACGCCTAGACTCGAACTTGGTAACCCAGCTCCAAAGTCGCCAGAGAGGTTAGCGCAGCGACAATGTGCAAGAAATGAAAGAGTTGTGCAAGAACACCTCATTTGTTAGAATAGCCTCTTTTCAAATGTAATTCGTAAGGGTACATCGATAGGCACAAATCTCTCCTGCTCAGGGTTACCCTTCTGTAACTCCACCCACTTACATCTGCATAAGATGAAACAATGTTGGGAGAGAAGGGTCGGAGCAGCTGCAGTGTTTCACTCCATCAGCAGCATCAAAGTCCCCTGGAGCAGTAAACAGCATGAAACATTCCACAGGAATGTATTCAAGCGTAAAGAGTGTGAAATCACTGTCTTCAAGTCTGATTAATGTGTCACATTCTCAATAGCTAATGGCTGAAAATGCAACCATATTCATATATTGTAAATCACCATTATTGTGAACAGGGACAGTGACTGAAACTGGAACGAACTTCACAGCAGCCTGTCACTGTTTTTTCCATTTCTGACGATACACTGCTGATGTATTGATTGAAATCAGTGATGAGGCAGTCGGTATACAAAGGCATGTTATGTTATGTTATGTTATTGTAATTTGTAGAGCGCACGTTTACCCGTGGGTGTCTTGGCGCTTTGGACGGGCGGGGAAGTCTGCACTGACGGCTAATTCTGGAATAGCCAGGTCTTCAAGCCTTTCCGAAAGCCGATAAGAGAGGGAGACTCTCTAAGCTCAAGAGGGAGCGAGTTCCAGAGTTTGGAGGTGTAAAAATGAAAATTACGCACGCCGAATTGCACGGTGCGGGTTTTTGGTACCTGGAGAAGTTTAGAGCCCGAGGACCGGAGATTCCTGGTAGGTTCATACCTGGCCAGCAAGTTTTGAAAGAAGATCGGCCCTTTATTGTTAAGGGCCTTATAAGCTATGGACAGAGCTTTGGATTTAATCCGTTTCTCCACCGGAAGCCAGTGCAACTTGTGGATTTCGGCGGTGACTGAGTGGGTTCTGGGAATATTGAGAAGCAATCTAGCAGCCGAGTTCTGCACACTTTGGAGTTTTTTGAGACACTGTTTTTGGGTATTTCCTAATAATCCATTGCATTAGTCCAGTTTGGACTGGATCAAGGCTGTGACAACAGTTTTTCTGGCATCTACTGGAATGTATGGGAGAATTTTTCTGATCTTTTTGATGAGAAAGTGGTGTGGTGGATTAAGGAAAGTTTAGGATCCAACCACACCCCCAAGTTCTTAACTTTTTCCGCCGGTCTGGGGGGTTCACCCATCTCCACTGCCCACCAAAGGTTGCCCCAGCATGGTTGAACATTGCCAAAAGTCAGGATCTCTGTTTTAGAGGAGTTTAACTTGAGGCAATGGGTGTTCATCCAGTGATTGACGGAACGCATGCAGGTTTGGAATTGTGCAGCGGGAGGTGAATCTTTTTTTGTATGGTAATGGCAATCTGAGTGTCGTCAGCATAGGACGTGAGGCAAAACCCCGAGTTCTGAATTAGTGGGGCCAGCTCTGAGACATACACGTTAAAAAGTGACGGGCTCAAGGACGAGCCCTGAGGCACTCCACAAGGGAGGGTGTATGTGTCCGATCGGTGGGCATCCAACTCAACCGTGAATCTTCTGTCTTTTAGGAAGGAGGAAAGCAGAGCCAATGCTGTGCCCCCGATCCCTATTCTCTCGAGACGCTCATGCAAGAGAGAATGGTCAACCGTATCAAATGCGGCTGACAGATTGAGGAGTATGAGCATGGCTGTGCCACCCCGATCCATCGCCACCCTGATCTCTTCTGTTGCCTTCATCAGTGCTGTCTCCGTACTATGTTCACGGCGAAAGCCAAACTGAGATGGATCCAGCAAATTGTTATCATTAATGAATTGTGTCAATTGAGAATTCATAATTGTATCTATTATTTTGGCTGGAAGAGGAAGCCTGGCAATGGGGCGATAATTATTTGGGTCAGTAGGCTCCAGTGAGGGTTTCTTAAGCAATGGGAGGATGGAGGTATCTTTCCAAATTGATGGAAAACAGCCAGTCTTAAACATGGAATTGAAAATATCTGTGAGACCTGGGCTAACCACATCGCCGATTTCTTTAAGGATTTTCGGCGGGCAAGGATCAGAAGGGGATCCAGATTGAGAGTCTTGGATGTATCTAGCTACGGTCTCAACGGAGACGGGAGAAAAGGCAAGCAAAGTATTGTTTTTATGCTCACTACAGGGGAAATCTATCGAGGGGAAAGGGGTGGAATTCTGAAAGTTATTGAAAATGTTCAACACTTTCATCTTGAAGGCTGCTGCAATATTATCGCATAGTTCTTGGTCACACTTAAATCGTGGGCCTTTTGCCGATGTAAGTATGTTAACCACTCGAAAGAGTTCCTTAGAAGAGTTTTTTGCTTCCTTGATTTGTCTGGTATAAAAATCCTTTTTACTAGCTATTAGGTGATCTTTATAAAGCGATAGTGCTGTTTTGTAGATAGATTTCAGGTTAGGGCAGTACTTTTTTTTTTTTTTTAAGTTCAAGAAAATTTTTATTAATGATAACAAAAGAGAAAACCAGGTGTCAAAACAAAGTACAATATGATATCAAGGTAAAAACTCTGAGCAAAATAAAACGAACATACAATAGCAAGCAGTATAATAAAAAAAATCGGAGTGCAAGATAAGAAAAGGGAAAAAGGCATTGCGACAACATGTTAAGCATGAAATAAGACAAGCATGAAAACATGATAAAGAATCAAACAAAATGGTACAATGGAGAATAAGTGGAATGTATCGGGGACTAAGGCGGTTTAGGGACTTCCTGTTGTGGAGGGAGAGGGTGAAACAAGCGTTTACTACATGAGTCCAAATAAAGTGTAACGGGAGTCCATAAGTCCATACGTTTAGTAGCCATACAAGCCGGGAAAACATAAGCAGTATCGAGTCTGTGGTTGTGGCACACATTAAACCACCACGCCTTGAAGGAAATTTTGGAGAAGTCTTTCCAATTGACTGTTATTTGTTGGAAGGCAGCGGCAAGTAAGAGATCAACAATCCGAGGCTGTAGATCAACATCATCCCAACAAGGGGAAAGGCTTCCCATAAAAACATGTGTGTGGGAAAAAGGAATAGTAGTGTGGAAAATTAAGTTAATTTGAGCCCAAACCTGTAGCCAAAAAGCATGAACAGGAATGCATAAAAATAACATATGAAATAAATCAGCTTGTGGTGATAAACAAGACCAGCATGTGTGGGGAGTATTAGAAAAACGTTTGTGAAGGTCATAGGGGGTGAAGAGGAGTCTATTGTAAATAAAAAACAGAGTCTGAGTGAGTGTTGCTGCTCTGGAGGATTTGCGAAGTTTGGTCCAGAGTTTGTCCCAGAAGGAAACCGACCAAGAGACAGATAAATCATGTTCCCAGGACTCCTCCACTTTAGATTTAGGTCTTGGAGACTCACCAGCGTGAAGGTATCTGTAGATAACAGCAGCTTTCGGTGAGGTGCGTAAGAAGGAATGGAGTGTGGAAGTGGGAATGGGAGAAGGAGGAGGAGGGCAAGGCCGGGAAAGGGCAGAGTATTGCGTGAGGACAGCATCTTTAAGCATCTGATATTTGGGTGCAAAGGAGGTGGGTAGGCCATAGAGGGAGCAAAGGGTGTCAAAAGATAGGAAAGAGGAGTGAGAAAAGAGTTGGGAGATCCACCGAAGGCCTCGAGAATGCCATGTTTTCCAAAAGAAGGGTCTAGCACGTATAAGTAAAGACGTGTTATGCCATATAGGGGAGGAGAGAAAAGCAGCAATGGTAAGAGGAGGTAAGTGCGTGGAAGAGAAGAGTAATTTAGTGGTAAACTTGTGGATCGGGGTAGAGATAAAAGTGGGTTTACGGGAGAAGGAGAGGTATTCAGCAAAGGAGAAGGGAGAAAGAAGGAGACGTTCAAGTTTGGTCCAAAGAGGGCACGAGGTCTCCGGATCTTGTAGCCACAAAGAAGCTTGCCTCAGTTGGAACGCCTTGTGATAGGCTGGGAAGTCAGGAAAATTAACCCCACCTTCAGTTTTAGGACGAATCAGACGCACTAAAGACATTCTTGGTTTCTTTTTACTCCAGAGAAAGGACATTAGAATAGAATTGATCTTTTTGAAAAATTTGGAGGGGATAGGGACCGGAATGTTGGAGAGGGTGTAGAGAACAATGGGAGACAACATCATTTTTATAGTGTCAAGGCGACCCCACCAGGATAGGTAAAGGGGATGCCACTTGGAAGTGAGATCCGTTAATTTCTGAATGCATTTGGACATGCATAGAGAAACAGTGTCGGGGATGGTAGGGGCGATATGCATTCCCAAGTACTTGATATTGGAGGGTTTCCACGTGAAATTAGAGGCGGCAAAATCGGTGTGAAAAGTGAATTTAGTCAGGGGGAGGATCTCGCATTTGTCATGATTAAGTTTATAGCCAGATATTTGTGAATAGGCATGGACTTCACTGAGAAAGGCAGGAATGGAAACGGATGGGTTGGAGACAAAGAGCAAAATGTCATCTGCATAAGCAGCTAATTTGATGTGGGAATCTGACATTTGAAAACCATGGATGGAGGGATGTTGACGAAGTTTGGAGAGGAAGGGTTCTAAGGCCAGGTTGAAGAGAAAGGGAGAGAGGGGACAACCTTGGCGAACACCTCTGTTTAGATCAAAAAAGGAGGATATTTGACCATTAGCACAAACCGCCGCGCGTGGATGAGAATAAAGGAGGGAAATTAAGGATATAAAAATAGGACCGAAACCAAACCAGCGTAGGGTGTGAAAGAGATAGGTCCATTCGACCCTATCAAACGCCTTTTCGGCATCCAGGGCTATGGCCGCAAGGGGATGGGGCAAAAGGCGGGATTGAGAAAGAATATTGAAAAGGAGTCTGGTGTTGTCAGTGATGTAACGACCCTTGACGAAGCCCGACTGTTCCTCGCCCAAGAGGTCTGGAAGAAGAAGGTCGAGACGTGCCGCAAGAGATTTTGCAAAAATTTTGTAATCAATATTGACTAGAGAGATTGGCCTGTAGTTCTTGCAGTGTTGAGGATCTTTCCCCTCCTTGGGTATGAGGCAGATATGGGCATCTGAGAAAGAGCCCGAGGAGGAACCCAGGGAAAGGAAAGTGCCAATAAGGGAATGAAGTCTAGGGATAAGGAGTTTGGAAAAATGAAGAAAAAATTCGACTGTGAAGCCGTCCGGCCCAGGGGCCTTGTCTTTCTGAAGGGTTTGAAGTGCTTTAAGTAATTCTTGTTGGGATATAGCAAGTTCTAAGTGAGAGAGGTCAAGTGGAAAGTGAGAAGGTTTTTGAATGGAGGAAAAAAACGAGTCTAGAGAGTGGGAAGAGGGCTGAGTTTCAGAAGAATACAATGTCTTGTAGAAGGTAGAGAATTCAGTAAGGATGTCTGCATCAGTGTGTTTAAGATTCGAGTTGGCATCGTAGACAGATTCAATATTTAATTTATTGTGTTTCACCTTGAGATAGTTGGCTAAGATCTTGCCTGCCTTATTTTTGCCACCATAGAACTTGGCACTAGATTTTAATAAGTACAGAGATGCATCGTCCGTAGATTGTTTGTTAAATTTCATCTTAGCATTAACCAGGGCGGTTAAAGTCGGCTGTGAGCGAGAAGTAAAATAAGAATGCTCCAATTTCTTAATTTCCAGAAGGATAGCCTTGGTAGAATCGCGAGCAGCTCTACGCTTTTTAGAAACAAAGCGGATAATGAAATCTCTTGCTGCCGCTTTATAGGCATCCCAAATGGTGTATTTGGGGACGGGGGAAGTATCATTGAGGGAGAAAAACTCGTGGGAAAAGGAGGTGAAGGAGGTAGTGAACTTAGGGTCCAAGAGGAGGGAGTTGTTGAAACGCCAGCGTTTGGGACCTGTTGATTTGGGTACGATGTCCAATTGAACTAATGTGGGGACATGATCAGAAAGTAAAATCGGACCAATTTCCGCTTGAGTGAGAGTTTGGGCAATGTTGTGGGTAACAAAAACATAATCAATTCGGGATTGGGAATGGTGGCATGGAGAATAGAAAGTAAATTCCTGAAGGTCAGGATTACAAAGGCGCCAAGCATCTGTGAGTTTGTGTTGCGAGATAGCTAGAGAAAAGGATTTATGAGATTTGTTGGGGATGAAATGTGCTTTGGAGTTCCGATCTAGAAAGGGGTCTAGGGGCTAAATACAATCGCCTGCCAATATAAAATTATCATCAATGAATCTGGTGATGTGCTGGGAGAATGAGTGCCAGAAAGCGGGATCACCAGTGGTAGGGGCATAGACATTGAGGAGAGAAATTGGAACATTCTTAATAGAGAGTTTGGCATATATCCATCGGCCCTCAGCATCTGACTCTTGAACAAGCAGGGAATGTGAGAGAGCTTTGTGACATAAAATAGCAACACCATTACGTTTACCATCCCCAGGAGAGTAATAAACATCGCCCACCCAACTTCTTTTCAATTTAACAGATTCTTCAGCAGATAAGTGGGTTTCTTGCAAAAAAGCAATATCCACATTCAAACGAGCAAGGTGAGACAAAATTCTCTGCCGTTTGATGGGGGAATTAACACCCCGAACATTCCATGTAATAACTTTCAAAGACATAGCAAATAAGAAGGGAAAAAAAGGTCATGAGAGAGAAGGAAGATGCAGTAAGAACCCAAAGGAAGAAGAAAGCCAGAGAGAATGAAAAAGACAACGAGAGGCAATGCAATAGAACGGTAAAGAGAAGGGTGATGAAGAAGAAAAAAGAGCAAAAGAGATAGAAAAAGGAGCAATTGATAGGAGAAACATGAGAAGGTAGACCGTAAAACAGCAAGAATGATAGTGAGGAGATAATAGAAGAAAAGTCGTCGAGAAAGAAGAAAGAGAGACACCTGTGGAAAAAAGGAAATTAGGGCAGTACTTGGCGCGCCAGCGTCTTTCTAATTGCCGGCAGCGCTGCTTTTCTAGCCGAAGCTCTTCAGAAAACCAAGGAGCTGAGGGGTTTTGTCTATTTCCTGAGATTTTCTTTAAAGGGGCAGAAGTGTTAAATGTGTCATTGAGCCATTTAAGGTATTTTGGGACTGAAACTTCAGGGGACCCTAGGAAAGAGGGACAGGACTCTTCTAACAGGGAGCGAAGGGATTGCTTATCCATGAGCTCCCACTTCCTTTTAGTAGTGGTGGCGGTCTTTGATACCTTGGACGGTCCCAGGGGGGTGATCCTTTACAAATTATACATCATGCATTTACAAAGCTAATTTCGTAACAAAGTAAAGTCACACTGATTAGAGTGCACAGGTGATGTTTATCATGTTTGTATTTACATAGTTGAGAGATTAGTGAGCACAGATCACCAGGATTGATCATCACAAATCTATGGTGTTCAGTGTTCCCCAGCTTAACGTCACCTACTCAAACTTCATAAGAATAAACAATGTTGGGAGTGAGGGGTCAGAGCAGCAGCAGTGTTTCCCTCCATGGGCAGCATCAACAGCACCTGGAACGGTAACCATGTCTTTGTGGTTTTCACACAGGCAGAGCATGTGCTGTCTCTTTGACACATGCTGTATCCAGAATATAGTCTGTTACTCCGCCCATATTTTTAATTGGCTCCTTTGACAGTTCTTCCGAAATGTGTTTATTAGTCCCTCCTTTTGTACTTGTTGTAAGCTCCCATGGGGACTGCCCCTGTTACATGTGATCTTATTCAGTTTGTTTTTTGACAGTTTTTGAGCAACTCCCTTATTTTACTGACTTTTTGGGAGCGTGTGTGGAACCATGTCAGCAATGCACTTTCCTGTGCATAATGGATTATTTTTTTGGTGCTTTTTTTTAAATGCTATACTTTTCAGGACAGCAGCAGTGAAAAACACTCCCCTGTGGCAGCTACGTGGTTTAGATGTTATTGCTCGCTTTGGGGATGGTTGCTGCCTCTGCTCGTAAACACTGTTTACATGCACTGCAGGCATAAGAGAAAATACAAGACAATATCACTGGATTAGATTATCTAGGACGTGTGCTTTGGATTGCTGTGTTGGTGAAAGTGGAAAAGCATAAATATGTATTTTTTGGCAGATTTTAGGGTGGGGTATTCCTAAAGGAGTGGTGAGTCTTAGCTGCTTTGTTTTTTTCACTGTTAGCTGTTAGAAATAAATAAAATAAAACTATCTTCAGTTTCGACAAAAACTGAAAACCCACCTTTTCCCTAAAACATAACCCTTCCCTAAAACATAACCCCCCAGCAGTACCTCAGTAGTCTCTCTTGGTTCATAGCGCCGTGATATCCCTTAGGATGAGTGTCGCGCTTTATAAATACCGGAAATAAATAAATTAGCGCCCGCGTCACGGCCACCACGCTTCATGTTTTCTGAAGTTCTACGCCCATGAAGCGGGTGTCATGTTGATAACAGAAAGGCACAGGCTGCTTACTCCAACTGCAAAACAGGGCACATCCCCATCCCTCTTTCATTCCAGGTGTATCATTATGCTGGAATATCACCAACACCAATCCAAGGCATATGCCAAGTAACAATATCACAATAGCAAGACGGTTATGGTATATTTTCACCTGCACACCATTTGTCCCTAGTGTTGTTAGATATGCTCACTCTTTTGGGTCAACCGCAAAAACCCAAGTCTATACATGTAACCAAATAAAGTGAGGAGCACAATCTAAATGTTTACAAGAGTATAAAAAGATCTCTTACACATCATAGTGTTTGTGGTGAAGAAGTGTGGCTCAATGGTTAGAGCGGCAGACCCTGATGCAGAGGTCTGGCCCGGGACCCGGGTTCAATTCCCGTCTTGGCGGGTCTTGGGCTCAATTTCCTCGGACCTGATAATTCTCGCCTCGCTGCCTATTCTAATCATGGGTCCCACTCTCCACAACGGCCCCAACAGCGCTGGGATGCCTGGCTTCACCTTGGGGGTGCCCAGGAGTGGGCATTTCACAGGGAAAAGCCAGGAAGGGTTCCACAGCGGTATGCGTACAGCGCCAAGACACCTCAGGGTATAAGTGCGCTATACAAGTACAAATTCATAACCCAATTTGGAACACAACTCTTGACAGCAAACAATCACATAATACACATTATTCTTCTGGATTACTTTTCATCCATTTCTTTCATAATTTTAAAGTAAAAACAAGATGACATATCTAAGATGAACAGCCTAAGCATTTCGTCCCTAATCACTTGGAATGTCTTCAGGGCTGTTGAACATAAAAACATACAGACAAACAATACATTAGAAAAAACGATCAAACACAAATCAGTTAGCAATACCAACAATTGCCCTGAAAGGAGTTATCATTCAAATCTGTTCCTTATAATTCATTGAGCAAGTAACAGATATATTTCTAAAAGTTATATAAATATATATATATACACATTTCAAAGACGTTGCACCATATGCTCTCTTATGTACAGAACAGTAACATTTTCAATTTCTAGTTGATTCCTTTGCATTGTACACTTATCATCAGAAATGCTATGTATTTTATATATGTTTACCAATTTTACAAAAGTTTTTATTTGTGCAATTTTCTGTTTAATAACATCCACCATGGTTCCCTAATCAAGTAACTCCCCTCAGTTTTATAACCAACATCTCTCCTAATTTAAAACCTCATCATGGGTCTGCTTAATCATAAGTTTGCTGTCATTTGGTTCACTGATCATATCATATCCAATTAATCTGTGGGGCATACCTCAAATATCCCCTATGTTCTATACCCATACATCTTTCATCTTGGTAGTGCCACAAGCGTTTACTCCAATTCTTTAGATCCACATTCCCTTAAACATAAGTCAGATAACAGCTTACCAGTGTTCTGTGTTGTTGGAAGCCTTATCCTTAAACACCAATTGTCTGCCCAATACTCTTCATACACTCTTTCAGACCTAAATGCGGAGCCATAGAGAGTATTCTAATTAGCAATTCGAACCCACCCTTCTACTTCAACCACAATTTTACCACATAATATGACTCCATGCAATTGCTCTATTAGTTCAAGATCTGCTATGCACGTCAATAACGCAACCAATTTCCTTTGTGATGTCTTGTTCCTTTCAACACTGTTAAAGAAGTACAACCATATCAACCACGTGTACCTCTTCAAAAATAATCTACTAAAGCTAAAACCGACATTCCACTACTGCTCACCTCTTTAATATACAGTACTCCTCGTCTTGTGATTTTAAATGTATTTAAGTGTTGAGGTCCTCTATTATTCAGGGCTCACTTCTATAGGCCCTATCAGGCATGGCTGTCACCAGCAGAACGAGTAATGTCTCCTACAACGGAGAAAAACAACCAGATTAAATGTGTCCTCAAAACAAGTCGCAGTTTCATAATACAAACACAACCTTTTCACCATTCATGCCAAAAAGATGGTCCTTATTCTATCGTTCGTTCAGTGAGCCAAGTTAACCTACTATAAGTGATGGTATGAAGCCTCAGAGATGCGACCGAAAGCCAAACTAAAAGTACTACTATTCGACGCTACCCTTGTTTTATATGCCAGCGCGCACATTTCAGCCCCACAATCCGCCAGGTGAGTATGATTTAGGTGACAACATGAAGCCCCTGTGATGCAACCGAAAACATTCCTTTACATGACAGTGCACGCTCGTCAGGCCCATAATCTGCATGGGCTGCATTATCCAATCTTCTATCTCAAGGTTGCAGATTACAGTCTGGGTGGGTGCAGATTAATCAATCAGAACACTTATAAAGCGCACTACATACCCGTGAGGGTCTCAAGGCGTTAGGGGGGCGGGGGGAGGTGCTGCTACTGATCGAAGAGCCAGGTCTTGAGGAGCCTTCTGAAGGCCAGTAGGTCTAGGGTCTGCCGTAGGTTGGTGGGGAGGGTGTTCCAGGTCTTGGCGGCAAGGTGGGAGAAGGATCTGCCGCTGGAGGTCGTTCTGCAGATGCGGGGGATTGTGGTGAGGGTGAGGTCGGCGGAGCGAAGCTGGCGGGTGGGGGTGTAGAAGCAGAGTTGTTTGTTAAGGTATGCTGGTCCGGTGTTGTGGAGAGCTTTGTGTGTGTGGGTGAGGAGCTTCAAGGTTATCCTCATGTTGACGGGGAGCCAGTGCAAGTTTCTTAGGTGGGGTGTGATGTGGCTTCGGTGGGGGATGTCGAGGATCAAACGTGCAGAGGCATTCTGGATGCGTTGTAGCCGTTTTAGGAGCTTGGCCGAAGTTTCTGCGTAGAGGGTGTTTCCGTAGTCCAGCCTGCTGGTGACGAGGGCCTGTGTGACCGTTCTTCTTGTTTCGGTGTGGATCCACTTGAAGATCCTGTGGAGCGTTCGGAGGGTGTTGAAGCAGGATGAGGAGACGGCGTTGTCCTGCTTAGTCATGGAGAGGGTGGAGTCGAGGATGACCCCTAGGTTGCATGCGTGGTCAGTGGGTGTCGGGGCTGTTCCCAGTGTTGTCGGCCACCAGGAGTCGTCCCAGGCTTTTTCTCCGTTGTAGGAGACATTACTCGTTCTGCTGGTGACAGGCATACGTGATGAGGCCTATAGAAGTGAGGCCTGAATAACAGACGACCTCAACACTTAAATACACTTAAAATCACAAGACGAGGAGTACTATATATAAAATGTCGTGCCTGTCGTCACGGTTGGCAAAATCAAGACGACAGGCCGGTTGGCAAGATGGCCGCCGAGCCTTTGCACGCATGCGCAAAGACTGACGCATGCGCATGAGAGAAGGAGGTGGCTCTTAAGCCTTCCTCTCGGTCTCCTCTATGCTTCGCGTTCGGGTTTGTTTCCTGTTTAGAGTGCTTCCGCGTCACCGTGATCGGTGGTGGCGTTTCGGGAGTTTGGCGATTCAGGAATTCGGAGCTTTCCCTTGGTTGAAGCTATATCACTAGCTTCAGGATCTTCTTCCCCTGTGGTAGCGTGAGTAACTAAAAGACTTTTGATTACACGCCGAGATTCTGGTGTTTTGTTGGTATTATTATTTCCTCGTGACTAACTTGCCCTGTAGTTGTATTGGACATTTCGTCTTGTGTATTCCTTTGTTAGCATTGTGAGAGGATACTGGCCATATGTAGTATATTCCAAACTGGCATTTGGATTCAGTTATGCTCTGCATTGAAAAGAGCTAAAGCGGTTATTGTTGTATTACTGCACAGTTGTGCACTTTTTTGGGGGGGATTTTTATGAGCATCAGACAAAAGCAATAGGTGAGAAGAGACACATTAAAATACTAGTGTATATATTTTCTGTATATTCCTTATATATTTGATCATTGTGTTAATTTTACCCAGATTAGTTCGTGATATCCTTGTACCTCCTGCTGTTTATTCCAAGCAGTAAAGAACCTAAGACAAAGGTATATAACCAAATATATAGCACACCTTTTATTTTCTATATATATAGGATATGATGTTTACTGTTATGTTACTTTCCCTTCAAGAGCATTGATGTCTGCTGACAAGATATCATCTCCCTGATATTAGAAGACCTTCCTTTGGTTGATCAAGAAGTCCCTGTATTGCTGTCCTGAAGGCTCATTACGAAGACCCTCTCTTCCCTACTTACCTTGTTTTGTTTTCCCTCCTTCCCCTTGAATACCACTATTAGTATTCCAGTTTCCCTTCTGGCATATGGTGGTGTTTTGGGGAAGTTGCGGACCTGTCTTCACTTCTGTGGCACTCCTGAGGCAACATAAGGTGAGAGCACGACATAAAAGAGGTGAGCAGTAGTGGAATGTCGGTTTTAGCTTAAGTAGATTATTTTTGAAGAGGTACACGTAGTTGATATGTTGTACTTCATTGACATAGTTGAAAGTAACAAGACATCACAGAGGAAATTGGTTGCGTTATTGACGTGCACAGCAGCTCTTGATTCAATAGAGGAATTGCATGAAGTAAGAGATTGTGCATTGGAGTCATATTATGTTGTACAATTGTGGTTGAAGTAGAAAGGTGGGTTCGAATTGCTAATTAGAATACTTTATATGGCTCCGTATTTAGGTCTGAAAGAGTGTATGAAGAGTATTTTGCAGACAATTGGTGTTTAAGGATAAGGCTTCCAACAACACAGACCGCCGGTAAGCTGTTATCTGACTTATGTTTAAGGGGATGTGTATCTGGTAAAATTGAAGTAAACTCTTGTGGCACTACCAAGACAAAAGATGTGTGGGTATAGAACATAGGGGACATTTGAGGTATGCCCCAAAGATTATTTGGATATGATATGATCCGTGAACCAAATGACAGCAAACTTATGATTAAGCAGGCCTATGATTAGGTTTTAAAATTAGGAGAGATGTTGGTTATAAAACTGAGGGGAGTTACTTGATTAGGTAAACATGGTGGATGTTATTAAACAGAACAGTGCAAAAAAGAAAACATTTGTAAAATTGGTAAACAAATATAAAATACATGGCATTTCTGATGATAAGTGTACAATGCAAAGGTATCACGTAGACACTGAAAATGTTACTGTTCTGTACATAAGAGAGCATATGGTGCAACATCTTTGAAATGTGTGTATATATATTTATATAAATTTTAGAAATACATCTGTTACTTGCTCAGTGAATTATAAGGAACAGATTTGAATGATAACTCCTTTCAGGGGAATTGTTGTTATTGCTATTTGATTTGTGTTTGTTTTTTCTAATGTATTGTTTGTCTGTATGTTTTTATGTTCAACAGCCCTGAAGAAGTCCCAAGTGAATAGGGCTGAAACACGTAGGCTATTCATCTTGGATATGTCATCTTGTTTTTACTTGAAACTTATGAATAAAAATGGATGAAAAGTAATCCAGAAGAATAATGTGCATTATATGATTGTTTGCTGTCAAGAGTTGTGTTACAAATTGGGTTACAGACATTATGATGTGTAAGAGATCTTTAGACTCTTGTAAACATTTCCGGTTGTGCTCCTCACTTTCTTTGGTTATATACCAAGTAAAAAACCCCCTTTGTCAGCTATCCGATTGTCTATGAGCACAATGGGAAAACTACATTTTACCAGTGACTGAGCGCCACACTTCTGTTTTGTCATAAACTGGGAAGTGAATGCGCAACCCGTGGTCGAAGGTTATCCGAAGGCACGGCTTAACGGAAATAAGGTAGGTTTTTAACCACCGGCATATCCATACATTCCTTATTTAATCCTCTACCTTCAATGGGGCAAATGGAACGTCACATTTTTCTGTAAGCAGCTTGCCAACTTCTTCAGGCAAACATAGGAACATTCAGCCAGTTCTCCTTTTGCTTCCTTCGTCTGAGGTAGTACACGCTTCTCACATTGTGCATTCACTTAGGGTTCAATGTGCTTGCTGATGTCCAACACCTCAGGATTTCAGATTCTGTGCTTCCCTGCCAGTAAAGAGAAGGAGGGGATTGGGCTCCTACGTATGCATCACTTTGAAGATCTTAAAGTAGCTAGGAAGTCTGGCTATTGTATAACCTGGTGCAATGGCAGAAGGCACTATCTGTGGAATGTGGAAGGAAGTAAGTCCCATGCGAGGCACTGTCCGTCCCACTATGCTGCCACCGCACATGCTAAAGGACGTGCAGCTTGCGGCCTGGGTCAAGTCTATTCCTGTTTGTTATGAATGGTCTCTGGCAGGTTTGGTAGGCACACTCTGAAAGCTAGGCCTACAAACAAATCTTGTCTGATTGACCAGTATTTTGGTATAACGACCTTCACAAGTGCAGGATATTTCAACCATTTACCTCAGATGCGGTTAACTCAAGACAGGCCCACACTCTTTCAGCTGACTTGCCGCTCTGAAATGTTCCTTTTATTGGCTTATTCATTCAATTACATCTGTTTTATAGAAGAGGAATTTTTTCAAAGCTTGTACCCAATAAAAACGGACTGCGCAAGCCGTGTCAGAATCAATAGGTCTGGTTTGGACTTTTCCAGCCTGGTCACGCTCAGTATGAGTACAAGAAGCCTTCAGACTGCACGGTCCTAGTGCTATCAACTATTATTTCCAGTTACCCGAAGAATGTTATTGTGCACTGACAATACAAAATGGAGGGATATTTGCAGAGTAAAGTTTAGCGGCTCAAATACAACTGGTAATCCAGAGCTTGCGTGCGGAACTGAACTTGTAGGTCTTTTTCCAGTTTATTCGGGTAATAGCTGACTAAAAGTGTCTTTGTTTTGTATAATGCATGAGCCCGAGTAATGCCATGTTAATTTTATTCAAGTATTAAACCAGAAGAAAGAAGCGGGGAGCAACTCTTTTAAAGCAGAATGAAAACAGGCCTTCTTAAGGAAGGGCACCAACAAGATAGCTGCTGTTCCTCAGATATTCGCGGCTGACCACAGTCTCAGTTTTTTAGTTCAATCTACTTGGAGCCAAGGGGGAAGGAAAAAGGAAAGGCCGCCCCCCACTCACAACATTATAAACCACACAGGGCCTCACCTAAAAGACACTTTGTCCTAACATAAATGACAAATCCAGGGTTTTCAATACTTTTCTCAATTCCCTCGAGTGTGTGCAATTCAACTACTCTTGTTTGTCATAGTCTCTCACTAAAAACAACAATAACTGCTACCATCCAGACTCCCCACCTTCCATTTATTTAGTGGCAGCAAGTTGCTGTGTTTTGATAACCTATAATATGCTTTCATTTTGAATGAATGTGTTTTCTTTCTGGAGTTATTTAGCACGTTTTCATTATGTTTTCTGCCCTTAAAGCTCAGACAGGCTGTGGACTTTGACAAAATGCTTGCATCCTGCCTACCCAAGGTTTTGAGGGACAACAACAGACTTCATGTTGTTTAGTAAATCCTTCAGCTCACCTCTGGTATTACTTTCAATCTCCCGTCCTTCTGCCTGTAACCCCTGCCCTCCTGCCTCTATTCTCTGCCTAGCTCTCTTCTCTCTACCCTTCCTGCTCCCTGCCTTGAGCTCTACACTCTCATCCCACTTGCATTTTCTCTCCCTCTGCACTCTCACTTCTGTATTTCTGCACTGCTCTTCTCATCTACCAGTATTTGACTTTTTCATTCTCTGTTTGTCCTAGCTTCCCTCTCTCTACCTCCTTCCTGCACTTTCTTATTCTCTACACTCCGCTCTGTCTTGCTCTTTTCCTTCTAAATGTGTCTACGTTGTCACCTTTTGCCCATGCTTTTTTTCCAATAACAACTGTTATGCTTTCATTATCTGCCCCATTTTAATGCATTACTATGTAGTTTTGGATGTTTGTTCCGTACCAAAATCTCAAGACAAGGCGTTGATTTAGCCTATCAGTCTCATGTAAAGGCCTCGTTCATTTATTCCTTGCAGCATGCATGTGACGTCACCCCCTCGAATTACGTGTGTGGCAAGTTCTGCTGTGAGCCTGGCCAGGGCAGGCCCATGATCATCACCGACTCCCTGTACGTCTGTTTTGAAAAAAATGCAGTACCTCATTGTTTAGGTCTCGCCTACACAATAATGTCTTATTGGTTATGTATATGATAACAAAAATGCTTATATTACTTTTTAATATAACTTTTAAACATGCTTCACAGCACCCAAGCTGCTCTACAACATAGCTTAAAAACATTGGCAAAGCCATTAACTCTAGGTAAATAATTATAAAGTCCCAAAAATGAGACCTATTGGCTATGCCAGTGCTTGTTTTATGCATTTGCAAAGCTAATTCCATAACAAAGTAAAGTCGCACTGGTTAGAGTGCACAGGTGACGTTTTATCCTTCTTGTATTTCCAAAGTGATGGATGAGAATGCACAGATCCCCAAAAAGCTGCAGGACATAACTTTCTCTCAGACGTTTGTATTTCATGTCATGGGCAGTAGAGGATACATAGCCTGCGCTGCAGCCATTGGTTAGTAAAATCTGCCCCGTGCTGAAGGGAGTCCCAGAAACAGTGCAGCACTTGCTTCCTAACCAGGCCTGACCGCATCATGACCTCTGACAGAGCCCCATCATGTTTTTGGATTTCTTGACACAGGAGCTCAAGGGAGAGCAATAACAAGATCTGAGCAGGTTCAGCTACCCATTCATCATGCTCAATAAGCAAGTCGTGTTTTACTTTTGAAATAATTCCATAGAGTGTCTTTCTGAAATTGATGTCACCGTTTGCTCAGTCAGGCTATTAGACCGCCGGGTCTAGATGCACTACTCCTGTGCTTTTTAGGTCTCGCCTTTTCCATTCCGCAGGAATGGAAAATGGAGAAAATTCTAGTGGTCAAAATACACTTCAAACTATGGCTTTTTCGGTGCGGTTTTCTTCGAGTTCACGTGGCCACAGGCACGCGCTTTTGGGCCATAAACTTTCATGGCCATCTGTTTCCCAGCTCCAGCACCTCCCCTCTCTCTCCCAGCCTTACTCGAATTTCTCCTCCCCCTCCCCAGCCAGCTGCATTCACTTTCCCTTCACGTTCCCTCTTCTTCCTTCCTCTCCCCGTCTCCCTGGTGACACCTCTTTGCCCACTTCTTGTTTATTGTGCTTACTTTACTTACCTGCACACCTCCGAAAAATGCACTTTTTTAGATTGACAACACGGGCACACAGTCCATTTTTAAAATTCAATTAAAGTGCGGCGAGAGGGGGCTGCGGCCACCATTGCTCACTGTGCACCAGTGTTGTTAATCTAAAAGTGCGCCCATATGTCATCTTTTTGGTAAACTGCTGGTGTTATGCATATAATACATTTTTACACAGAAAACTTCTTTTTATAAGCGAGGGAGGTGCCCTTTCAGGAAGGTAGCGCTGGTTTTGCTTTCCTTGCGCAGCTCCTCCAAGGCACAGTTCTGCCTCGGCTGCATCTTCCAGCTGCCCATGGCGAGCTCTTAGACTTTCTTTCCCCGGGACCTCCTGCTGGCCTTCCACCTACATATTCCCTCAGTGTTTCGTGCTTTTGTAGAGGATTGCTATGAACAAAACAACGTCAGTAGTGAAATGCTGTATTGGTGCACGTTAGGTGGTCCTGAAATCACGTACACCAACCTGCTTGCATAATGTTACTGGGCTGTGATGTAGTATCTGAGGACGGACGGCAGCTGCCTGTCATGGCACATGGAAGCGGCTACAACATACTTCATTTAAGGACAACCAAACAGACTGGTTTCTAAACTCAACACTGTAATGCATGACGCCATCTATGCAGTCAAATGGCTGCGAACTGAGGCTCGTCCACCTCCCACTGCGCCCCCACCCCCCCTCCCCAGTCATCAGTAAAGGACTCGGAGCTATGGTGACACAAAACGTTTTTTTTACTGCCCGTGAGAGCATCCCTGGAAAAACATTCGAATTCGGTGACATTAAGGAAGATTCAGGTTAAGTTGGATTGTGTGATTGTTAATATCACGTTGCTTCCTTTTAAACAAATTGAAGCCCTATGAGGCATTTGAATTAACCGTGCACTTCAGATGTTTGCTTTGGAGGATTTATTTACATTTCATTGCCGTTTTTTTTTTTTTTTTACCTGGGCCCTCCTGGTGGCCTTCCACCTACATATTCCCTCAGTGTTTCGTGCTTTTGTAGAGGATTGCCACCAGCAGCATTTCTCCTCCCCTTACCATTTGCTCCTGCCTCCGAGAGCTTCAAAGGGATCTGCTTCCCCGCCCACTGCTTCACACTTCACGGCCTGGCGGCCGTGACTCGCATTTCTCCTTCCCCCTCCCCACAGCAATGGCAAGAGCTTGTATTTTGCAGTCACACACAAACCACACTGTAGTGGCCAGAATTCCTAGCCCCACTGTAGTTAAGAATACTGTACATCATTTCAGGTACTGGGGAACAGCCTGCATGACATTGAGCACACGTGCGCAGATGCCTCTTGAAATGTGTCACATTTGTGCAAGCCTCACAAATGCCGTTTGCCACTGGAATGTTACTGTGCAAAGGCAGCACCACTGTCTCTACAGCTTGCATGATAACCATGGTTTTCTTCGCACTTATTTGCTCTAATCACGCTAGAGCTTTTGTTCTAACAAACGTCTTTAATAATTTTGTTTTTTTTTACTAAACATAGCCACGTATGGCGAGTGTTACAGGTAGACAAACATTTATACCCCCTCCACCATTCCCAGTGAAATCGGGGATGGTGTAATATCACAGTGCCTCGTATTTATCATGCATACATCAGGACGTGTAGCATTGACATAACCAATAGGTCTCGACTTTGGGACCTTATAAGTATTTAGTTATGCTGCACAATATCCTGAGTGCAACAACATCAACCGTTGCATGGCTAAACACTTATAAGGTCCTAAAGGCGAGACCTATTGGCTGTGCCAATGCTTGTTTATCTTCTTTCACCATCTACTTTCTGCACTACCCCTGGACTTTCTGATCACTTTAGGCTTTGATATTGTAGGTGTTTGGGGCTGTTAGCTAAAAAAATGTCTGGTCTAACTTGTTTTATCTACCTTGCTGTTTTATTTTTCCCTAAACATGAGACTAATGATGCCCCTTTTCAACAAGATTAGAACACAAGTTGCAATTTAAAATGTTACATTTCCATATCATTAAATGTTTAATGTAAATGTAAAACACACCTGCACAGTGAAGTTTCTGCTGAATTTTGGGAATATATGCCTCACTTCGGAATGTTTTTGCTGAGGAAAAAGCTGTGGATGCTCCTTTCTCCAGGGGTGTAGGAGACAGTAATTTTTTAGAGGGGAAAGAGACAGGCTTGGGGACTTTCCATTGAAGGTATACAAAGTGCCTGTTGTTGTCGGCGAGCTGGCTCCTATAAACGTAACTGAATACAATCGCATAGTTCTTAAGTGAAAAAGAAAGGCAAGCATGTAGGCAAACTTTGCAAGTATGCTTTATTTTTATTTACATTCTAAAATAGTACAAGGGTGGATGTGTGATGTTAAGCATAGATTTTGGATTGGAAGAGAACCCTTTGACACGCTCACAAAACTTTGCAGCTGCCTTGAGGAAGCATAGATTTTTGGTACAAAATCATGTCTACTTTTTTTTAGTAGCTGGGGCTTTGCATCAAAAACAGCGTGGTGCAAGGAAATGCCCTCTTACAACCCACGGAACGTTACATTAGGCTGCTTTCCAATGCAAACCAAAAATAGTGTTGGTAAGTAAATCCCAACATAACACATTTCCTAGGTTTGTGTCACTTTTGTGAAAAGTGTTAGGATGAAATTTACTAAGTCGTTTTGCACATTTTGTGGCAGCCTAATGTATACTGTGAACAGTCTAAATGTTTTAACTGACCTGTGTATTTGCAATGCTTTATTTCCCAGTCTGGGACCTCATAGGTCTTTAAACACACAAGTGACTCGTCTCTAGTGCATAATCCAGTTATACACTTAGATTTCTGATGTAATCAATTTAAACATCTATGCTTTATTACCAGACCAATGCATTTCCACTGATTAGTTTATCTTTCAATTATTTTTCACCTAAGGTTTATGGATTATATTTCACATGCAGATATCGCCAATTGTAGCATTTGGTAGGGAGGACCAAATTATGTGGCAGTGTTGACTAAATCATGAGGCAAATTATGCGGCATCATGGGTACATTTTTTGATGATATTATTTATTTTTACATTTTTAGAAATATTAGCACTGGGAAAAGTTTCACATCATTAGTACCAGTTTAACAGCTAAATACAGGAATAAGTAGCTGAAAGGTTGACAGGTCAGCTTTTGAATGACTTTTGTGCTGCAATTTGTGTTGCTGCAATTTTAGTAACTTTTCATCCGTTTGAGCTAAAATACATTTTTTGAAGATTATGTGGCAGATGATGGATTATGTGACAAATGTGACAAATCCAGCAGCTGCAGAAACACATTATTCAAGTGGCCCGTTTATGGTGAACTGTGCAATGATATTAGTAAAAGTCACAAGCTGGCCCACGCACATGTGTACAAAAGATTTGTACAACACAGTATGATATTACTTGTCAAGACTGGTTATGCTCAATCTGATGTGAAAAGCAGTTACCTTCAGGTGACCCATCATGAAAGCCAAAAGCAGCACATGACATCTTTGAACAGTAAGGGGCATATTCAGGCGCGGCTCCTCCATTATGGTGGAGGAGCGTTGCCCCACCTGCTGCCAGCACAGCAGGCACACACATTAATAAAATGGTAATAAATACAATTTTAAAAATGTGTTCAAGGATCGAACTGTTACATCGCGATGGCAGGGGGCGGGGCTGATTAGCACGATTGCACTTACGTCAGCCAGTGCGCAGGGTCAGATTGGCCGGCTGCCTAATCTGACACTGCGCACTTAAGAGCCTGCAATCCCAAGGCTGAGAAACAGCCGAGGGATTTCAGCCGCAGGCCCCAATCTCAAAATGAGCACTGGGTTAGCCTGCTCCAGCCGCTGCAGCTCCAGGATTGGCTGGTTTCACGTTGTCGTAGGGCAGAAGTCTTTCCCTTTCCACAAGGACTTCCGCTCGAATCAGCCAAGGAGAGCCAGGAGGAAGGAGACAGCATCCAGAGTCTACGGCAATGAGAACCGGGTAAGATCTTTATTTTTTTTATTTTATGCGTGTTGTATGTTTTCCCCTCTCCTCCTCACTCCCCGTCGCCCCGCCACTCTGACCCCACACCAGCCGCTACTGGACATATTCATGTAAAAGTAACGCAGTGCAGCAAATCACCTTGCTGCGCTGCCCTGAATTACAGGGAAAGGGCAGGAATGTACTGTATTTATCTCAATACAGCACATTCCTGTCCTTTCCCCAGCACTGGCGCACAATGGGCTGCCTAGTGACAATGTAGGCACCTTTGTGCCATGGTGAAAGGGGACCTGAGTTGAAGGAGGCTTGTTTTTGTGCACCTTCCTGTACAAAAATAATCCCTTGAACTATTTTCCTCTTTCTATGTGAGCTGTAAAATGCAGCTTCTCTTTTCGCATCACCTGGAAACGCGTAACATTTTGGCGCATTCCCAGGCCCACCACTTTTGATCAATCTGGGAATGCGTCAACATCCATGGATGTTGCGTGGGAACACCATGAAACGCTTCTGGGTTCAGAGTAAGGCAACACTGCAATGTGTGCTGCGTTGCCTTACTCCAGACTTATGAGGGCCCTCAGGGTAGCGCAAGGCTTCATCCATTTCATTTTGGGCTAGTGTCATGCCTGCACCACATTGACTGGTGCAAGAGCTACACAACTCCCCTTATAAATATAGCCCTAAATGTGAGAAATGTGGAACGGGAAAAAACACCTGGTTGAAACGAACAAAATGTAGAGGTTTGAGACAAGTACTGAAGATCCTACCGTGAGACATTCAAATGTACTGTTTTCAAGGAGTGGATTCATTCACAAAAGCCACTCCGCCGCTAACAGTGCCGTCCCAGCATACGATTGAATCACACGCATATCAAGAATCTTGCTTAGGAGACTTTGACAGCTGCTTCTTGAAAAAAGCCATGCTGAATTTAAATCGGGGATGAATATGAGTTTTTCAAGGATCAGAATATATTTATTAAATATTTCATAAAACAGAAAAAAGACAGAACCTTGACATTAGGCAAAAAAGTCGGCAGGGTCTACAAATAAAACTGTATTCATGAGTTGTCTGTATGTTAAATGCCAGCAAAATTATTATATAACTGTTATTTTTTTACCACATCTCTACCCTACTTTCATTATAGTCAAAGATCACAGTTCCCATGATTTTTATGCACTGATAAATTAATAAAGTTGAGTGTGTTACTGTCTCTATTTAAACTTCACACGTTGCTGTAGAGTACTTGGTTTCACCAGGGCCGGACTGGAAACAGAAACCGGCCCTGGCAAACTGCTCAGCTGCCCCCCCTGGGGTGAGGGGGAGTGCAGCCGAGCAGTTTGCAAGGGCCGGTTTCGGACGATTTTGTTACCGGGGGCCGATATTGCCGACCCCCTGTAACAAAAACGGTCCCACAGGGGCCCAAAACCAGCCCCCACCCTAGCGGCCTACCGGGGAAACGCCCGGTGCCCGCTATGGCCAGTCCGGCCCTGAGTTTCACTCTAACAATATTATCTTACCTGGTAGTAGCAGTCTGCAGGCATTCGGCTGGGCAGTACATTGATAATCGTCTTTTACAGCATGAAGCTCAGCTTTGAAGCAACAAGCGTGGTAGGGAGGCATAGCTGCCAAGTTAACCAATCAAGGTTTTTTTCCTTTGGATTCTGGGACTGCAGAGTGTAGACCTGGTTGTATACTGGAATAAATAAGCCTACATGCCCCAGAATTCAAAGAAGAAAAACCTGGACAGGAACAGCTTGACCTGGGAACCTTGGCAGGGCTGTTGCTGAGCAGGGCCTGGAGCACTAGATGGCCATGACCCTGGACCTCCTAGCTAGTGAGCTGTGTGTGGAGGTCCTGATTCTTATCCCAGGGCAGACTGCGGACAGTCAACAGCAGGCAGCAAACAGCTTCCACCTCTTCTTTTATCCTCAGCGGCACAGGACAGTTTGAAACTGTGGGCTAGCAGGTAAGAAACACAAATAATAGGCAAATACACTGAAGTCTAAATAAAAGGGCAGTGGGCTTAGGGTGGGGTGGCCTCATTTTGCAACCTGCAGATTGGTCAAAAGTACTAAGGGCACGTCAGAAGGTCAAAAGCAGGGTCATCATAAATTAGCGTGACCACATTTTGAAAACTAAACAAGCAAAGGCAATAGGTCTTGTCTATGAGAGAGCTATTGGCTTTGTCAATGTTTTTAGCCATGTTGTACAGTGCTGGTTACAAAAACTGCGCTTTGATGTGGCCAGCTCTGCTCTCGTCATAGCGCTCCTTTTTCTGGAGGGGGGAGCAGGGAAAGCAACACAGTGCTACCCAAAAAAATACCTGAATAAAGGCCAAAGAATTACCCAAAGAAACACAATACCAATTATTATAGTTCTTTGCAAAAATGCAATAAATACGTTTTGAAATGTTACCTGAAATGAGGTCGTCAAAATTACAATGAATTGGGTACACAGGTGTGTCTCTGAGCACTATAATTGGCAGTGGGCTTTGGTACCACACATCTATAAATCTGTGACTTCATTTGTCAAGACTTAAAATAAACATTTTGAGAGTTTGATAAAAAAAAATTAAAAAAGGAATAGTGGTGTTTGGCAAAAAGGACAATTACAATTAAAAAAGCAAAATGTATGATAAGTAACGTACGGCCTCTACGCCCCCTTTTAAGTTTAAGTTAACAAAAGATCTCATAAGCTACAGTGCATACACTGTTTTAGGCATGAACAGAAACTGGGACCTCAGACAAACATGGAAGTAGGACTACAATTTTGCATTGACTTAGAGCCATAATGAACAAAAAGCAGGTTCTGTGAACTAAAGTATTTGCCTACGATCACATAATTTAGTCAAGCAGGGAAGCTGCGTTTGATCCCAGATTTTCTAGTTTCACTCTGTGCTATTAGCTGCTAGTTTGGTATCTCTTTCTAACATCAAAGGCTAATGCTTTGTCCATAATTCTTAGAGGATGTGATTAGAGCTTGGCTGACGAGCAGAATCCATATTTTATGTTAGATAGTTTTACATAGCAAAAATCTTGCTCAAGGACATACGAACTCTTCACAAGAGACATGCTGCAAAACATGCTTGTTTTTGCCTCAGTGAGATTTGCCTGGTTTGACAGGATGCAGAGTCAAGCCCGGTATTAGAACATTGTTCCTCATGTTGCATGGTCCGCAGCTGTAGCAGTGAGGTCACCTCCATTGAAAGCTTGACACTACTTTCTGGGTTTAAATTTCCATAAGGTCCTTAAGTTGAGCCTGAGTAAGTAATCTGGCTAGAGCCTGACTCGAGCTTTTAGTGACTCACTCACTTCTACAGTTTAGTTGCATTCTGGGAATTGTTTTTGCACCTAGAAAAGTAAAATGAGAACTAAAAGTTCCTAAAAAGCAAATTATAAAACCAGGACTTAATAAGTATAAATATGTGCCTACAAGACACAAGGAAAGGCGGTGGAGAGAGGCACAATTTAACAAATTGAATTTTCTGCAATATGAAACTAATAAAACATGCATGCCTTTTTTTTTAACTTAATAGAACATCAACGTTTTGCCAAATTCTGTTACAATTCAGGTGAAAATAGTGCAAACTTTTTTCATTATATAGTGCTTCTTTTCAAAAGTTTGCTTTGAAGCTAAGGGGAAATCTCATGAGGTAGGTTAGCAGAGGGTCTTCTCCAGTGCTTTAAGTGAAATTATAAAACGGGGTCTCTAAAAGGTAGTAACCTATGAAATTAAGGGTGTGGCTTAAACATGTAAACAATGGACCAGATTTACAATAGTGTTGCATTGCCCTTGTGTCACACAAGGTAACTAACACAAGGGCAACACAACTTTAAAGTCAGATTTAACAAGCCACCTTGAATGGCCCTGCAGTGTTTGGTAAATCCTGAGTAGGGCAAGGCAGAGCAAGTTGCTGCCTTACGATACACTGCCCCAGGTAGGCATTCCATGGATGGAGCTAAATGTTATGACTTCCCAGGGGAGGCGTAATGAGTAGAAATATAAGGGTGGGCGTAGTTCGCGAAGTAGCGCTACGCGAAGTGCACTTCGCACTACGCGAACTTCACGTAGCACTACGCGAGCTGCGTAGTAGCATGTTCGCACTGTGCAAGATGCATTTTCAATGATTGCACAGTGCGAACAAGCATCTGGCACTGTGCAATCATTGAAAACGGCATCTTGCACAGTGCGAGCTGTAGTTTTCTGCCGCTCAAGTAGATTTTTACTCGAGCAGCAGCTTTCTCAATGCAAACTGGTAGTTTCTCATCGCGAGCGGTCTCGAGCATGCACGACCACTCGCAATGAGAAACCTGACCTCCCCTCGTTGAGAGTCTCGCCGGGATGTCATTTTGCTTGCTCGTGGTTGCGATCATGACGTTGAGGACCATGAACAAGCAAAAAATGACCACTGCACTACGCTATGCTGCGCTACGCATGTTCGCACTGTGCTACGTGCAGCTCGCGTAGTGCGAAGTTGCGCAGACTTCGCAAACTACGCGAGTGTAGCGTAGTGCTTCGCCCAGGGTTAGAAATATCCTTATTTCTCCCATTTATTTCCTCCTTCTACAACATTCTGCAACAAGCATAGGAAGAGGAAACCGTCTCATAGGATTGTTTTTGTGCAGGTAGGACAGGAATTCCCTTCATAATGTTAAATATGGTGCATTCCTGCCCTCTCCCTTAAACGTAGCGCAGCAAGGTGTCTTGCTGTGTTGCATTTCGTGAAATGTTGACAAATCTACTCCATAATTTCTGTGATTTCCATAGTGTTTCACCCAGCCATTCTTTAGGTTCCTCGCTGTGCTTTCTGTTACCACATCCAGATATATAATGCAACAACTGACATACAACTGAAACCAGCCAGGACAAATGGCTTTGTCAATGGTTGTTAGCTCTTTAAGATAACTGAGTAACATTAATGCTCTTGTTTTATGCAATTAATGTAGAAAATGTTTCAGTTCTGAAATTGTGAGAATGTGAGTAAAACAGTACTGATGCCTGTGGACTGGGGTAGTCGTCTACAGTGCATCTCAATCACCCCTGTTAGGTTCATTTTATGTTAGGTATGTACACCCTTTCACCTTTCCTCTGCATATCATACATCTCAAATGCCCTCTTCTGTACACTGTTTTCCTTCTCTTGAATGCACTTCCTCACATCTCTTTCACTCACCACTCCTAAACACACAAGGCACTCACTCAAATGTAAGCTCCATATTTTCTTTTTCTTTTGCCTTGTCAATATTTTTGGCACACATTGGTACAGATTCACGATTGCAACTGAAATATGTGACCATTTCTCATTTCATTCTGCAGAGATGCCAAGTATTGTGTGTCCACGTAATTTTCTCCAGTGAATTCTCACCCAGTAGTTTGCCTATAAAGTACTGTTTGAATAATCACAGGCTTAACTAAGCATGAAAGACTAGGCTCATTCAGAGCTTAATGGTTCTTTTGACACTGATTGGCTCCATGGTATATTGAATAATGGAATGCGATTGATTTTTGCAGTGACATAATAATCATGGTTTATTAATTTCCATTTATTAATTATATGTAACATGGATATAAGTTTTACTTTGTTCCATTATAACGTTGCTGACCCAGTTGGTGCTACAAATGGAAATGTGTAAGGATTTGGCTACAAATTAACTTCATTGGGTGTTATAGAGGCCAGGTAATTCTGTCCCCTCGATGAGATGAGAGCAGAGGAACAGAGGAGGTGCCTGGGAGATTTATTTATCCAACTCGTCCACAGCATCCCCCTCATTCTGAAACTTGGGGGGATGTACCCCCGCGTCCCCCACACGCCCGTGCCTTTCCCCTCGATGCAAGAATAGATTAGTGTTGAAAGCAGGCAATTTGTAAAGCAGAACACAGTAAGCTCCTGCCTCACAAACCATCTGTCTTGGTCTACCACTCTGGTTTTGCCACCTGCAGTGTCAGATTGGCCTTCCTATCTAGCAGTCTGACACTGTCAGATGGGCAAGCTAGAAAGGCCCTGTATGTGGGATTCTTTTTTTTCAGGCCTTTTACGGTTTATATAATTAAACAACAGCCCACACCCTGGCCATTTTAAGCTGGTCAATTTGGTAGTGCTAAACTGCATGAAAGGCCAGTTGAACACTACAATCTGGTGGGTTTTTGTGACATCCCAATCTGGTGTTTCCACTCGCTCTATTGGACTGACATTTCAGGCAGTCTGGCACTGCCAGATGGGCCAGCTAGAAAGAGCTAATGAGTCTGTTTTTCTTAGCCCTGTCAAGGCCCACTGGACAAAAAATAAAATGGCACACACATCAGCCTTTTCAAGCTGGCCCATCTGGAAGTGCCAGATTGCCCAAAATGTAAATCCAACAATTCACCCAGGTGGAGTTTTGTGACCTTTCACTCTGGTGTTATCTCTCACAGGGTCAACGGACCGTTCTATCATTTTGCCTCTGCCATATGGGCAAGCTTGGACAAACCAGGGTGTGGGTTGTTTTTCTTGGCCCTGTCATGGCCCCAGAAATAGACCTCATACTGGCACTTTCAAGGTGGTCCACATGGCAATGCCAGACTGCTTGAAAGGCTAGTCCAACACTGCTCTCTGGTGGGTTTGAGTACCATCCCAGTATAGGGATTTTACTCTCAGTTTTGGATTGGCCTTTCCTGTAGCTTGGCACTGCCAGAAGGCCTAAGTAGAAAGGACAGTGTGTGGTCTGTTTATTTAGCTCTCTCAAGGCCCACACACGTAAACAAACAGCCAACACATCGGCCCTTTCTAGCTAGCCTGTGTCACAGTGCCAGGTTGCTTGGAAGGTCAGCCCAACACTGCACTCTAGTGGGTTTTTATGACCTCCCACTACAGTGGTCTATGCTACAGTGTTGGACTTGTCTTTCAGGTAGTCTGCCACTGCCTGATTAAATGGGCCAGTGGTTGGGCTGTTTTGTTTAGCCTCTTCATGGCCCACAATGTCCCTTTCAAACTGACCCATCTGACAGTGTCAGACTGCCCGAAAGGCCAGACGATGACGGCACGCTGGTAGGATTTTCTGATTTCCATTCTAGTGTTCCTGCTTGCAGTGTTGGGTTGGCAGACTGCATGTCAATTGTACAGTTTACTTGTGAAAATGTAATTCCTGAAATATTTACCTGACACCTGGTGAAGTGTTACCTTTTGGTACAGGTGTCGGGTTATTGTCTTTTTCATATTTTTTCTAAATATGCAATTAATTGTACTTTAGTTGATGACTTCTGGTCCGTGACCCAATGCTCCTGTGCTTTGTATGTGTGCTTAGTTCTGATCTTGTGCTCAGGGCATTTGTTTCCAGGCCATCTAAGGTACTGGGCAGTTTTCAGGATCTGATTCTAAACCATGAATGCTATGAAGAAAAGCCTTGTAATTTCACAGAGTACTGAAGTGCAGAGGGTCATTTTCTCTTTTCCTTGCCTGCTCCTTGGCTCCAAATATCTCTCTTCGATGATGTGTTATTTTAGGTCTGGTGTTAGCCACGACCTTTTGATTGCACTACAATATGTATAATATACATACCCATAGGGGCTTTCAATCACCTGTCTTCATCCATTGGTCTGTTGCTATGTCATTCACATTTTGCTTCAACCCCCTACAGCATATAGCATGGGAAAGTGAATCATCCTACTTACACCTCTGGTTAACTTATCACACAAGCTAGTTCCCTTCAGTGCTCTTGTTTCTGATTTCACTTTATAATGAATTTAGTGTTGCTTTTGTGTTTAGAGGCAGATTTGATAGCACCAGTAACCGCACAATCTATTGCCTTTCTTAAAAAACAAGTCATAACCCTTGAACAGACTTTCAGTAACTTATATTACACAACTATTCATCAAGATACAACTTGCAACAAAAACAGCATATTAATAGTCACATAGGTGAAACCTCATACATTTATCAATACTTGCTGTTCCTGTGAAGGGAAGCCCTGCAGGGCTCTGCTTCACACCCGCGGCTGGGGTAGGGCCGAGTGGGGGGCTCAGGCGCTACTTTTTCCTGTGAAGGAAGGCACTGCAGGGCTCCACTATGAGGCCGCAGGTAGGGTGAGGCTGAGGGTGGGGGGCTTGGGCACTGGTTGTTCCTGTGAAGGGATGTGCCGCAGGGCTCCACTTCAAGGCGGCAGGTAGGGTGGGTCCGAGGGGGGGCTCTGGTGTTGGTTGTTCCTGTGAAAGGAAGCCTTGCAGGGCTTCACTCCCAGGTGGCAGATGGAGTAGGGCTGAAGATGGGCTTGGACACTAGGTGACCCAGAGCCTGGACTTGCCTGGCGGGGGTGGGTGGGAAGAGGGGGAAGGGTAGCACGTAGAGGTCCTGCTCTTCATCCAGAGGCAGACTGCAGGCACCAAAAGAGCTTCCTCCTCTTCATTGTCTTCTGCTGCACAGGACACTTTGAAGTTGACGGGGAGGCAAAAACACAAAGAATGTCCAAAGCCTCTGAGTCCAAATAAAAAGGCAGAGGGCTTATATTACTTTGTGATGTTAGCCTCATTGCCTTGACCCATAGATTGGTTATAAGTACCGGAGACAGGTGAGCAGTCTTTAAAGCAGAGCCATCCTATGTACCGCTTTCACTCGCCAATGGTCCTGCGTACAGTGGAGGTGCGCCATGACCCGCCTACTTGTTCTCCATTTCCTCACCACTCTAAAATATGGGTGTGTGTCTAACTCACATTTCCTGATCCCAAAGGTTGCTTCCTGATTAACCCCTTGACCGCGGCGAAAATTTCGCCGCGGTGCGGGTGATTTATGGCGTGGGCGTGGTTCGGACGGCCCCCGGCCGTCCTCCGCACACGCCCACCGTGACGTCGGACATCCACCGGCCGTCCGACGCATGGAAGGGGTTAAATAAAAGATTTTGCTGCACGTCCAAGTCAATTGGTAGACGAAGTCCAGACTAACACTACATCTCTGTTTCTTCATTCGTGCTGTAGCACATGCCGGCACCTGACAGCGCATACGTGAGGGCTGCCAGAGGAAAGTGGCTTACAGGATCATTGGGACTTTTGAAAGACAGGAGCTTAGGATAGGATCTCAAGGCAAGGCAGAGCAAGTCGCTGTTCTGTACATTTGTATCCCCTTTAAAAAGATGTTTCTCTGACTCCTTGTAACAGACGACCAGTTCCAATTTGCTCTTAGAAACTTTATAGAAAAATAACAAAGTAGGCAAAGTTCTGAAGCAGTATATTTCTTTATTTTTTTATTGTGTAAAAATAAACTCAACATTTCATGTCCTTTTAGCGGTAAAAGAAAATCAAATGCAGTAAAATCCGTAGAAAATGAACCACAAATACAGCGGTGAAAGCTGTTGACCTGTGACATACAACGTACAACCTAGCCAAAAGCCAAAGAATGTTGTGACATTGAGGTGAACTGAAAAGGTGTACAGCTTTGTTGAACAAGAACGACAATGCAGGTACTGGCATTCTTTACTTCTGCCTGTACAATATTTACAACTCATGAGTATCACTACAAGTTGGCGTAGAGGACATAAAAGGAAACATGGAGGTATTGTCTTTAAGGGGGTCATAAAACTTACAAACCATTTATGTGTGTGCAGAAGTAACCTTGGTTTTTCTGTTCCCAACATATGTAATCCATATTCAATTTTCTGTGGTTTCAGAATGCTTGTATCCTTAAGCTCTTGTGCATGGCATCTCAGAAGCAGAATAGCAGATTGGGAAATCTCATGCTTTGACTACAAGTAAATCACGTCTGACATACGATTCACTCTACCCCAGCCCTCCAATCTTTCCCGGCTCTTACCCAATCTCTACCGGCCTGTCTGTAAAGCTCAGTTTCCTTCTCGATCAGCCAGTCCATGGCATATTTGTTAAGAGCATGGTGCAAGTGAATTAAACAAGCTACCACATAACAGCCACAGGTACCTTCTCCACTCGTTGTTTTAGTGTTGTGGATAGGTACCATGCTAATGTTGGCAACCAGAAGTGTAAAATAAAGTTTCAAATCTGCCCATGCCCGAAGTGTCCCAGCTTGCTCAGAATCTTGTGGGAGCGGATACCATGTGGAACTTGTGCAATGTTTTCCCCTCTAATCTAAACAGAATGTATGATTTGGGGAAGGTAAGTCCTGGACACACACAATGCTCATTTGTAATAGTTACATACCCTTTTCAAAACATGTTTTATTTTTTTTCTCTTTGCAAATTGTGCTTCAGTGTCGTACTGCCTTCGGTGAGGCATTGAATTAATCAGGAAATTGCCCAACCCACTTGCATGGCTTAAAATATGCTGCTAAATGCTAAAATACATTTCACTGCTCCATCGTTTGGATCCAATCAAATACGTGTAATTAGATGCTTTACCTGTCTGCATCTGGGACTATAGTAAATACAGAGCCCTCACTTCCTGGTTTGGCCATAACATGAAACAGGCATTTCCAGACAACTTACTCTCATAAGAATATCACCTGAAACAGCATTCCTTGTCTCACTGGTCAGGCTGGACAGAGTGTTACTGTTTCCATGGTTTAGCCCCTCCCCAAAAATCATTCTTGGCAGTCATCCTGTATCCAGCCCCCCTCCCACACTTTGTGCCATAAACACGTTTGGAGGCTGCAAAGCAAGTAAATAAAAATATACAAAGTCTCTTTCTTTTGAAAATAAGTGCTTTTTATATTCTAATTTTTGCAGATTGTTTAGACTTTTTTTGTGTCTGGGAATAATAGTTTTTTCAAATGTATTTCTACTTTTTTAAAGGTATTATTTTTCATACAAAATATACTAGTTATAAACGTATCTTTACAGTAAGAGCTTACACGCAGTGTTATCAAAAGTTGGAAAGCTTTGAAAGGTGTGAAGTCGACCAACCTCGGCCGGCGTGTAAGTAGTGTTTAAAATGCACTGGGGGTGGCAGGCAGCAAACACACGAAGGAAAGTAGGTCGTTGAAAATAGCTTTCAGTATAAAATAGCATGGCCTTAGAGCGAGGCATGTCCAGTCATTGGAGGCTGGAAGAGGGGTTGGGCTGAAGGGATGCAAGAACAGGTCATATTTTGACTCCAAAAATCTTTCAGGTTCCAAGAAAAGCCCATGGTTTACTATTCTGATTCACCAAGACGTGGTGGCCATCTAGTGTGTGGTGATAAAACATGGCCGTGCAGAAATGCACCAAATTGCAATTAAACTTGAATTACAGGAGATTCCTTTCTTGACATGCCTTGGGGGTTGTTCCACTCAGTCGATGTCAAGAAACACTTCCAAGTAAGGCACAGGGAGATTTGCATAAAAAATGAGAGGAAATCTTAAATACTATTTTGCTGAACTTGAAATGTATTCTCCCTGGCTCAGCCTCAATTTCTTGAAAATCCTGGTTAGTTTTTTAAAATGTTTTTGTTTTTTTAACATTGCTTTGTTAACCTGAAGAAAACAGTAGCCATTTCAAGATGGAGTTTTCAAAGAACCAGAAGGAAACTGCGACCCTGAGGTTCCTTTCAGCCTCTGTGGTGATCAGTACCGTTTTAACATGTGGGCACGCTGGGCAGTTGCCCGGATGCCCCACGATCATATGGGGCAAATGTAGACCAGAATTTAACACTAATTTTCTGTTAAACATATTTATTCCTGTGAGTGGTTGTGCATTGCCCGAGGCCTATAATGCTGTTAAGACGGCCCTGGTGGTGCTCATAGTCTTCTTGAGGCTGCAATACATTGTCATTAGAACATCTTGCACACATCCTCCTTCAATGCCATAGAGGGCTGTGCTGGCTGCCTCACAGCTCACTGAGCATCATGGGAAAGCAGTAGTTGCAGTACCTACGCTTAGAGTCATGTAGAAGCAGCAGCCCAAACAGAAGCCGTGCATGCGGTGTCACAGCCTGAGGAGTGTCCTTGGAAAGAAGCAGATCAGATACTCACTGCTGACATCTCTTTTTCACTGCTTTTTTGTTATTCAGAGCAAGAAGAAGTCCGGTCAGCGTGCCACTGTGTCACAACTCGCCTTTCCACCTCGAGAAAAAACAAGGCAGGAAGCGGCCTGCGTGGCACCCAGAGCCGGACAGGCTACCGGGCGTTTTGTCATGCTGCCGGTCTGGGGACTGATTTCGTTAATGGGGACCTGAGTGTGCTGAAAACATTTTTTTGCTTTGTTTATTTCGAAGCATACGCAGGTCTCCATCAACTAAATCAGTCCCCACCGCAGTGAAATCAGCCACCAGCTAAGCAACATGCCAAAACGCCCAGTAGCCAGTCCGGCTCTGGTGGCACCCTGGGAGAGGCGGGTTCACAAACCATCATGTCTGTTGTGACATCTTACTTTGTTCTTGTGTCCAAGAGTAGATAGATGCAGACATTTAGGGAACAAAAGGTTAAATTTACTAGGCCTAGGAGCGAGAAATGTTTGAACTGGAGACATATAAAGTTGTTTAGCCTGGGGTTCTTTTGTCAAGTTGTGTTGTTGAGTGAGAAATGTCAGGATGCACACGGCCAGTCGAGCTGCCCAATGAAAAAGCTTTTCTCCATGACACGAGGAGAGCTAATTACTGAACCGCTAGAGCTTGTGTTGCGCCACATGCAAGCAAGCGGGCGCCTCATGGCCTGGTGATGACGCAATCATGCTTGTATCTGGATAAGCGCGCGACCTGTACAGAAGGTCTGGTCTTCAAAATATGTGAACCAGACTCAAAATCTAGGTGCACTTTACATCTCATTGTTAAAAAAACAGCATAGTAGGAAAAGATCTAGAGCAAAGTGTGTTTACTGTTATGTTCATTTATGAGATTTCAACCTACATCACTCGTCATGCCTTTCATGTGTTGCTATTGTCCTATTCTGGAACCTTTTAATATTTGAATGTAACCGGCTGCTTGGACTGCATTAAAGGTATAATGCATAGTGTCAGCCTCTGTGTCTTTAATGAAATCCAAATTCTCTAGTCATGTTAATATGAGGATCGCAATTTCAACCTACATCACTCGTAAATGTTGGTCTTGCGCATGCGCTGTGCTCTGAGGCCAACTGGCCAATAGGGAGAGTACCAGAAGGTATGTGCTTAGTCTGTGTGTGTATGCCTTGTTTCAAGTCGAGTAAAAAAGCCTCATTTTATATGCTAGAGTAAAAATCACATGTCTCATATTTCACTCATCCAGTTCACTCAAAAATGTGCCAGCCATGGCTTTTGTTCACCCTTTTAAATATTTTGCGTCTCGTAAAAAATAGATATTTTGGAGGAAAAGAATGGGCCGAAAGCACAACAGCCACTTTGTACAAAAAAGTCCGCTATCTCTTGTGACGTTTGCCATGCGTTTAGCTTTCAAAACAATGTGATGGTATGGGAGTGTCGGCCATTCCTGCGGCGAGCTGGGGAATCGGGGATTCGTGCTGAGAACAAAAACTAAACTAAACTAAACCCCCCCAGAAGAGGGCGCCTCTGACGAACAGCACAAAACACATTTATTTTGAGAACAGATGTTGTTAGTCAGCTAGTGATATATTGAAGGGGTGGGACTGATGACGCAAGCGCCTGCGGGGTGTATGCCGAGGCACTACGGCTCGTAGCTTAGTTGGTAACGGCAAAATCTATGATTCTAAAAAAACAAGAGTTTGTAGCGCCCTATCATGCCAGGCCGGCTGTCGAGGCACTCTCCGGAGCAGTGCTTGCAGGGACAGACAAACATTTGGACGAAAGTGTCGGTATTGTCCCATTAAAGTCACGCAACACCGGTCCTGTTCCGTTAACCACCGAAGTCCTGCAGAGTAGCGCCCACAACGTCCTCCTAAAAGTAGCGCCTATGCTGACTATTGTATTGGTTGGTGTCGGTTCTGCGCAAGAGTGCCCTTACTCTCCGATCACCCGTGTCTTCGTCCTACAAGTTCTGTGCTAATGAAAGGTACACAGTCTTGCTGAGAAACTCCAGTACTGTCCCGTTAAGTTCTGCCGGGGCGTGCCATAGTTTTAGAAAAGAATGACAAGGCTTTTAAAAATAGCAAGTGCTGCAACAAAAAATTGTGCCCCCATCTGCACAGAAGTGATTGTACGTAGCCACAATAACTACCACAAAACTGCAGAGCTGTGCCATTACTGTCGAATTTGCGTGTCTGTTTTGCTGAAAAAGCGCCGGTATTGTCCCTTTAAAACTTCTGCAGCCCTGTTAAGAGGTCCCAGTACTGTCCAGTTAAAGAATCACAGTTCAGCAGAGAAGTCCCGGTACTGTCTGATCAAAGAGCGGCAACCATGTTGGAATGCGAGTTCTGTCCACGTCGCAGGTGCCGAGGGTCTTAAACACTGCTCAGGAGGGTGCGAAGCAAGCCACGCCCTCCCACGAACCTCCATGCACGCCCAGCCTGGCCTATAGTGTGCTTGTTCGACACAGTTATTGATTTCTGATTGATGATAACGGTGATTGGTTGGTGATAGTTTTTTTTGTTGCTAGAAATGAAAACGCACCTGCCCTTACCTCGTCCCCCAGGGGAGGAGAGGAAAGAGGCTAAAACGGCGAATGGCTCGAGGTGGCTGGGGCCATGCCCCGCCGAATGGCCCGGACACGCCTCAGTTGATCTGGCGGCAGGCCTCGAAGGTCCACTTGGTGGCCCCGCCATAGATGTCGATGTTGGACTCTGACCATGTGATAACGTTGCTGGCGGGGGCCTTGGTGCTGCAGGTCGCCAGGTTGTAGACTTCAGAGGGCACCAACTTCCGGTCCCAGATGTTGAAATGAGAGAGTTCTCCAACGAAGGCCTGAGTGGCGTCAAACCCGCCTCCGAGGGTATCCTGCAGAGGAACACAACAAAAGGGAACTTTGTGATATTTCTTTTATTATTTCATTTTTTACCAACTTTTAGAGTCAGGCTTATAATTAACAGGCTACTGGTCATAGTGTGTGTTTTGTGACCTGAGTCAGAACTATTGCCTTCCTATATAGAAACAGATTAGGGGGCACCCTGGGTTCCCATTAAAGCTGGGAGAGTTCGACGAGTTCCGCTAGAACTCCACGAAGTGACCCAAAAACTCTGCGACACTACGCGAAGTTCTGCAAGCGGTGTAGTGGGCTTGGTCAAGCCTGTTTCGTGTTGATTTTCAGCATCGGATGTTTGTCCTGCACTGGAAAATCAACACAAATGGCACCATGTGCAGAGCAAGAGGGCTCTGCTTGTTTCCTGCCGCTCATCAACGCGAACAGGTTTCTCAACATGAGCGGTCGCCGGCATTGAGAAATCCGACCAACTGCGTGAGAAATCTCACCGGCAGGTGGATTTTTCTTGTGTGCACTCGCATACTTGACATCTGGGAGCGCAAGCGGGGAAAGAACTCTTCTTTGCTATGTGGAGCAGAGTTTTTCAGAACTCCACATGCTCCGCGAAGCGCAGAGTGTGGAAAACTCTGCGGATGGAGCGGAGTTGACCGCCTGGGCTTAGTTCCCATGGAACCAGGGCAATTAAAGACATATTAAGAAAAACAGTTCTAGAAGGAATAACTTACAGATAATATTTGATGCTATAGCAGGGGTATGTGACATAAAGGCCATGCTGACACAATAAATGTATATAACACAGTGACAATTCCTATTAAAGAATATATGCTTCAAATGACAGCGAAGTACAAGGAAGAGCACCGATTGGGAGCAGCAAGAAAAATCAGGCCACAGGTAAAGAAGAAGTTGGGCCAACAGTCTCTTAGAGATATGAAGTTTAATCTTGCACAGAAATGGAAAAGCGACGGGCTCCAGGGCCTCAGGCCGCAGAGAGAGGTGTATTAGGACCTGCACACATTCGATTGAGGTTAGTCAGTAACCTCCTGATTTAAGGAACGGCCGGAAGCGAAGAGCAGACTTATTCACTCTGTCTATGCCTAATCATCCTGATACATCGGATTCCTTAAATTAGGAGGTTACTGACCTACTTCAATCGAATGTGTGGAGGTCCTAACACACCTCTCTCTGAGGCCCTGGAGCCCGTTGCTTTTCCATTTCTTTGCGAGATTGAACTTAATATCTCTAGGAGCCTGTTGGTCCACCTTCTTCTTTACCTGCGGCCTGACTTTTCTTGCTGCGCCCACTCCGTGCTCTTTCCTCACCCTCCTTTTGGTCCTGATGAAGACCCCCACGATAAGGATTAAGTTACCTTGATTGTACATAGGGGTCGAAACGTCAAGTCTTATATCACTTTGCAAGCTTAGTTGACAGAGATTCATTATCTGTGACTACTATTTGCTATGCCTGCTGTATTGATTTGCCATTATTAGGCTGGTTAGGTGTATATATTGCACAATGCCTTCCCTTTCCTTTAACCCTCACTAGCACATATTCTTTCCCGAGCCCTCTATTCCCCTTCTCCGAGCACCATTTTTAACTAAATGCACAGACAATCATGCTGTCATTAATAACCATGTGGTTTAATTAAATTACAACTCGTTTGTATCCATTATGATATTTTTTGAATGATTCATTTTCACACTTTTTTTTAATTGTCTTCCACTGTGACATCTCTTGTTTCGTACTGTTTGATACCCGGATCCACTGGTATTTCGGGTTACCCCATTACATAGAACTCAGCACAAAATGCAAACATGATTAAGACCAATTAGTTGACCGTTACTAAGAAGTAATTTCATCAGGGTACTCCTCAGGACAAGAGAGTAGCAACCTGTATGTCACTACAAAATGTAAACAAGCATTGGCAAAGCCAATAGGTCTGGTCTACAGGAGACCTATTGGCTTTGTCAATGTTTTTAGCCATTTTATATAGCGGCATGGATGCTCTGAAGCATGGCTGAATGAAAAAAAAGCGCTTTATTTTACATTCAGCCCTGAAAACATTGAACAAAACCATTAGCTCACTAGTAGGAGAGACCTCTTAGCTTTGCCAATGCTTTTTTTCACTACGTACTTTAAAGCGTATATATAAGAAGGAAGCACTTTAAACTGTGCTAAATATCTGCCTTCGAGATCCCTAACTGACAATTAAGGTAAACAACGAAAAAGAAGGGCAATGTTAAAAGGAATACAGAGGTCTTTACAGAACATTCTATTGAAGTATCATGTCTGGGCATTTGTAGAATTTCAACACCTGAACCAATGGCCGGCTTTTGATTAAGCAAAGAATGTGTACATGTAGAGTTTCTTTGCATGATTCGTGACACCAAAAGCAGAAGCAGCAGCAACCAGATGCATAGACCATCACCGGCCGCAACTTATTGTGCATGAGACAGCTCCTGTGCTCGAGAGTTGCGAAGGCGCAGGAAAAAAATGTGCGAGCTAACAAATCAACAGGATGAGTCGAGCCAAGGGTTTGCCATGGGTCTAAGAGCCCATGCACGCTCTGAGCCCTGAAAATATTCTGCATGTCAATCATGCAACAAACATCGCAGTAGCTCCTGCTCTCCTGCATCGCAAAATGCGATGCAGCGCGCGTGCTACGAAATTTGTCTTATTAATTAAATTGTTTACTTAGCTCCAAATATCCATATGTCGGTTTTTAGCACCCCCCACCCTGCCCCTCCCCCTCCCCGCCTCTCTGCCCCACCGCAACTCCCTCCCTCCACGGGCCGCGGCTGGATTTGTTTTCTTTTTGTTTAATGATCGGAGTTGGATTGGTAAACAAAAAAACGTAGCAGAAGGACGAGGGGAAGTATGCAGGTGGAAGGAGGGAGCAGATGTATGCAGGTGGGGGAACAACACAGAGGGCAGACTCATGGGGGCCATGGAAGCCACATGGAGGGTGGGAAGAAGCAACACCAGACACATTAGGGAGCACAGAAAGGGAAGCAAACGGACAAGATAGTGCAACGTGGACTGGAGGGGGAGCCCACAGGCAAGCATACAGCAGGGGGTCATGGAGCGAAGCACACAAGGGTGAGCAGAGCATAAAGGAGGTTGGGATCAGGCAGAACAACACGAGGGCAGCAGAGGAAGACAAGTACACAAGTCAGACTGCTGAAAAACACACACTTTCTTGTGAAGTGCTCAAAACAAGGCCGTAAAGATAAGTGCCAAGCAAGCCAACACATGGTAAGCAACGGGGGGAGGGGGTCTAAAAGCTTTTTTGTTAACAACATTGTGTCACAAGCGAGACGCATGTGCTAGCACATGCTCTCATAGGCTCAACCCTAAAAATGGAAAAACAGCGCTGGTAAGCACTCATGAGTAATGCCATGGTACAAACGATTAGTCTCCCCTGGGGTTCGGGCTCCCACTGGAAGTTCAATGAGGACATACTTACTCACAAGCGGGGTCTTCTGTGATTAGTGCAATGTGTAAGTGTAAAAAAGCCTCATTGACCTTGCGGAGAGCCGGGTGTGTGATAAACAGCCTTGAAGTGTACGGGATGAGCCGCTTGCCAGGGAAAGGCCCACAAAGAAACAGTAGAGTCTTGAGCTTTGCCTCCACATTAGTGATACTCTCTATTCCTCTAGGGTGGCACCTCTGAGGTTGACTGGTCAGACCACAAAACTCATCTTTGAGACGGCGAGATAAAAACCCAGAGCTGCCTTGGCGATGCCCATGAAGGCAACGGTTAAGGCCGTTTATGTCAGTCACTTTGGGGCGCACTGCAGCGGGGCTGTCTTGCAGTATGGCGGTGGCTGAGGAGGAAATAACAAGAGGAGTCAAGTGGAAGTGTGCTGACAAGACGGCTTAGCCGAGAAGGTCAGTCTGGAGACCCAGAATGATGGCAGGGAGGCCTCTAAAGACGGGGGTGTGAGCGGCAGTGGGCACAGTAAGAAGCATGCACAGATTTCTAGCTGCTCGGGCTTTCAGGGAATCAGTCTTGATGTCATTGCTGTGGGCCACGCCCCCGGACCTTGGGCTATTGGCTCTTCCCCCAGTGTGTGCGCAAGCACACTGGCTGTCCCCGTTGCTCAAGCCACTGCAGCTCTAGGGAATGTCACGGATCCCCCTCCATCCCCACCACATACCTACCCCGTGTGGCTTGCCTCACCTGACTGTGGGTGACCCTGCAGCAGACTGTGCATGCGTTTAGCAGGGGGAAAGTGGGGTGGTGCAAGGTCGGAGCGGTGAGTGAATTGGATGCATTTTGTACCAAGTGAGTCTGCTGGAGGAAAAAAGAAGGCTGCAAATGTGCTATGCTGAAAGGGCTGCTGAAAATGTGACAAAATGAGAACAAGAATTGCAGCCCTGTTTACAGAAACAGATCTCAGAGCTGTTAGAAAAATAAAAATGTCGTTCATAGAACAGATTCTATCATGAGACAGGTGCAAGGATACAAGTCATTGGTAGGTGCTCAATGGGAGGAAACAAAACATGAAAAGGTGGGACAAAGAAGAAGGATTAATTACTAGCATGCAAGCATTTTTTAAACAACAATCGAAGGGACAAATAAAAAGGCAATGGATGTACTGTAAGCCCACAGAATGAATACAGCATGTCTCGAAGAGACAGCGCAAGCGCTGCGTAGGCTCGACCTAATAGGGGGGCATCTAGGACATCAAGGTCTAACAGGGCCAATAAATATCCCAGGGACATCCCATCTGATGGGCAAAAGGGTTATTACTGGAAGTCAGACAGGCGGAGTTATCACCAAGTTCTCTAATCGTGTCAGTAATAAGGAATCCGAACTATGCATTGCCACCGACTGCAGACGAACCATTTTGTAGAATCCCATTTATCAAAAGGACAAATGATACTTCTTAACCCTATAAAAATTAGCATTTAAGATTTATGATTCTGATTCCAGAATCCCTATTCACGCACCTTCAAAGGGGCACGCAATTGTGATTCTAAAATTTAGTATGAAAACATCATAAATGGAACACCCAAATCTAAGTCTAAAATATAAAATTCAGAATCATGTGCCATTTAAAGGGGCGCACAATTTTAATTTTAGAATTCATATTCACACATCAAAATGCTACGAAAATCTAGATTCCAAATCCCTTTTTACACACATTATCAAAATGACACATAATTTGTAATATGTAATCCTTATACAAGCATTTCCATCTTTAGACTCCCCCACAATCACCAATTCGTCATAAGATATGCATTATGGTATCCCTATTAATTATTTGAAGGGACTTGTGATTGTTAGTCTAGAATCCCTATTCCAAATGATCGAATGAACACATAATTCTGATTTCATAATGTCTCACTTTTGAAAGGAGCTAAAGCTTCTGGTTGTGGAATCCACACTCCTGACTGACAGTAGAATGTATTGATTGTGAAATGGACTCAAGATCATGAGTCCTGAATCCTATTTCCACATCGAAAAACGAAAGGTTCTGATCCTAGAATACACACTCATCCACCAAAGGGAAACAAATTCTTATTCCACGCTCTCTATTTAGTCTCCATAGGGATACAAATTCTTGACTGTAGAACCCGTATCAGCACACCGCGGAAGGGACTCATGCGTATGGTTCTAGAATACCTATTCACACATTGTCAGAGATGAACACAGGTCTGATTCTAAAATCCCTATTTACACATCACCTAAACTGTGACTATAGCTTCAGGGCAGTGTTCAATTACTGATGACCCATTAATTAACCCCATCAGTGGGCCAATGATTACAAAGCTGCACACCTTTGCTCTCAAGACACAGTGAGCGCTCACAGAGAGATAAGAGAATATTTTTGACTAGGCGGCTGCAAATCAATAAAAATTGGTAATTCAACAGCAACAGATGGCAAACATTCAGAATTATTCTCAAATACTCTTCTTTGATGGTACCCAAAGAAATGGGAGTAGAGATACTGAAATACAAAACACGTGTATTGAAGCAGGATGATTAAGGCATTTCGCCCGAGCATGCCATATTGGATGTCAGTATTGGACAATACCCATATTGCATGTGGCAGAAAAACTTTACGAAAAAGTGGTGCATTCACGTCTCTCCAGATGAGTGTATGATTGCTATTATAGTCCACCAGAAAGCTTGACTAGATTGGCTTAGTGCGCATACCACTCTCTGGTGTGTAAGAGTCTTTACATTAAGTGTGCTTAATCAAGAGTTTAAATAGCTTTCTGCAATATTTTGTAGACCTTACTAAGCCATTGACACAACTGACTCCTCCAGAGCTTGAATTCAATAAAACCAGGCTGGCACTTTCCCTTGTACTAGGATCTGATCCAAGTGGTCTATTCTGGTAACATAGCAGGAGGTGCACAAGGCAGGGAGGCATGAGACAGACAATCCAGGTGAATGAGCGGTTAGGAAAGAGTGTATGAAGACCAGGCTGACACTTACAGGGCTATTTACCCTGTAGAGCTCAATGGGCGGTGCTATCATTCTTTGCTGTATGCAAATTAGATCTGCCAGTTGATGGGTGACAGCACATATTATCGCAGGCTAATGAGTATTTCAAGAAACAACATCATGAGTTCTACTTAGAGAATATATGAGTAGTGTGCTTTGGGAAAGGTAGGTGTGGTTATGGCTGATATTTAAAGTGGCAGGAATTATAATCAGCGAACATCCACATGTATTTGGGCTCTCATGTGATGAAAGAATTGTAAATGGGCACATCATATGACAAGGGTCAGAAACTCGCATCAAGCAAAAGTATGGGTTTAATCTGCTTTTATTTAAAAAGAAATCATGGGCTATCTTATACTACTTAAGAATACATTTTGGTTAGTTTAGTAGTATGCCTCTATATGGAAGCAACATTTATGGTGGGAACAAAGTTGACTGAAGGGAAGTTATGCAGGACCATTTCTTATATACAGTTCTGTGGGTCCCAAAATATATGTCATCTGCAGCACTTCAGCCGAAGACTGGTACTCAGATTATTGAGATACAAACAAGGGGGCACCTCGGAAATAACAATTTAAGATTTGGATGAGTAAACAAATGTATGCAAATAAAGTCCATATTCTGTGCTCGCCATTTAAGGAAACCTTTAGTAATCAAGATTCCAACAACTTGCAAGCACTTGTGATTTCTGATTAATTAGCCCAGTGAACAAACAATGAAACAATCAAGCACATTTATGATGAGCTCCTTGGTCCCTAACAATCAGGATTCCACATAATCCTATCTACTAAGACAGCTCTCGCCCACACACATAATCAACATCAAAGCAACTGCCCAGCACAATCTAATCTTCTTTATTCCTTGCGTGCACGCTGCGTTTGATATGTTTGATCATGGTACTCTACTTTCCTTCCTTACTTTCCTAGACAGGTTTGGCTCTGCCCTTGAATAGTTCTACTTCTTCTTGGTGACATCTTCTCCTCCTTTGGTTTCTCGCATCATCTCTGTTTCGATGATACCCAAATAGTTTCCTATTCCACATCTTTCTCAAAACTCTTCTAGTTAAGCGTACCAGATTACACCACAGTTATTCCTCATTGTATGGCATCAAGAACCCTCATGCTGAACTCTTCAAAGGCAGAGATCTGACATCTTCCATCCCCAGCTGCACACACTGATTCCCTCTGACATTTGCCCCCTGTGAAGTAATCTTGGTGCTCTTTTTAGTGCTACCACAGTTCGGAATCTATCATTACTGCTGCAAATGTCAGCTCCATATCAAGTATTCAATATACAAAGGGTATGTTCGTGCATCCTATTACATACAGCCAAACCATTGACAAATGTCCTTGTTCTAAGTACAATCAAATTTTGTGGCAGTCTAATTACTCGGTTTCTCCATTGGACAACGTCTTAAACTAAGCTACAAGAGCACCTTGCTCTCTACCCAGGCACGCTCCACCTATTCTAATCAACGCCAGGCTGGCTGCCTGGCTCCCTTGAAAAGCAGACATACCTCATGGTCTGTATCATCTCAAGAACAGGTTCAAGTGAGAAGCTGATCCTCTGCATCACAGGGACCTAGAGCACACACACCCGCAGAGAAGCCACAAGGGTGGTGCAAGCGCATACAACTGTTGGAGAACAGCACACCAACACACGACAGACACGCAACGTCATGACAGCGCCAACACCTAGTCAGCTAAGCTCGAACATCAAGGTAGTGTCCCTCAATGTCAAAGGCCTCAACCACCCGGTCAAGCGCAGGAAGACGCTAGACTACCTGGCAAAACTTAAGGCCGATGTGTACATCCTCCAGGAGACTAAACTCTCAGAGGAGGACGCGCAGCGCCTCAGGGCAAACTGGATAAGCGGCACCTTCTGCTCCCTGGCCACACACAAAAAAAGAGGGGTCATCACACTGACACACAAAAAGAGCAATCTAACCCTACACGAGTGCCACACGGATGAGGACGGACGGCTGCTGATAACCAGTCTGAAAAGAGGGGACGAGACCATACACATAGCCAACGTCTATGGGCCCAATTCAGAGAACAAAGATGTTTGGAATAGCGTAGAAACCAAACTAGACAAACTCCCCCAGGACGACCTAGTATTACTGGCCGAAGACATGAATGAGGTGCTAGATCAGGCCATGGACAGCCACCCGGCTCGGCAGAGCCATAGAGCCCAGGAGCAAGGTACCCTGAAAAAACTATGCACAAAGCTCCACCTCAGAGACCCCTGGAGACTGCAGCATCCGGATGCAAGGGAATACACATTCTACTCACACCCCCACAACTCATACAGTAGAATAGACTACATATTTATGTCAGCCTCGCACACACATCTCATAGACCAAACAGATATAGCACCAATAACAATCTCGGACCACGCACACATTAGTCTCTCTCTCAGTGGGCGACACAATGTGCAGCCTAGCCGCAGATGGAGACTAAACAATGACATTCTGCAGAACCCCACAAACGTCGCAGAGATTAAGGAGGCGATCAAGGAGTACCTCGCCTTCAATGATAACGCAGAGGTGGACAAGGGCGTCCTGTGGGATGCGCTCAAAGCCACACTAAGAGGGAAACTCCTAAACATCAAGGCCAGGATGAATAAAGAAAGGAATAAAAAAATAACAGGACTCGAAAATGTAATTAAAGACCTGGAGAGAGGCCATTGTGCTAATCTGGCAGACGCCAACACGCTGACTGCCCTCACAAAGAGGAAATACGAACTCAATAGGATCCTGAGTGAAAGGGCAGGCACATGGATAAATAAATATAAAGCTATCAATCTATACACGGCCAACAAAGCAGGGCGGGCGTTAGCGTCATACCTAAAGGCAAAGCAAAGGCAGCATTCAATAGCCTCAATAACTGACACTGCAAAAAAGACACACACGGCCAACAAGGGAATCCTGATGGCATTCAAGGAATTTTACGGGGACCTATACAAGGCAGACAAAAACCTACTAGATGATGGGGGGCTGACCTACTAAGCAAACTAAACCTACCCACCTTAACGGAACACCAGAGAACATCCCTGGAGCAAGACATAACGGGGGCAGAAATTGAAAGGGCGAGTGAGTCACTCAAAGTGAACAAAGCCCCTGGACCAGACGGGTACACGTCAAGCTTCTACAAGCTCTACCTGCAGCTACTGAAGCCCATTTTGGTAGAGGTGTTCACGCACTGTGTCCGCAAGGGGCGAATGACAGACACTATGGCGGAAGCTAACATTATAGTAATACCTAAAGAGGGGAAAGATCCACAATACCCACAAAACTATAGACCAATTTCGTTGATCAATGTGGACTGCAAAATGTATGCAAAGATACTAGCAAACAGACTAAATAGCTACCTCCCCCACCTGATACACAACTCACAAGTAGGCTATGTCAAGAACAGGCTATCCCAGGATAACACCAGACTTCTCTGCCACCTTATCAACCGCACCTCCACCAGTGCAGACCCTGCGGTAATGATAGCATTAGATGCCGAAAAGGCCTTTGACAGGGTGTCCTGGCCATACTTGGAACTTTGCATGCAGAAGTTCGGGCGGGAGCAAACTATAGAGGCATGGTGATGGCCCTATACAACAAACCTAAAGCAAGGGTCGTAGTCAATGGAAGGACATCAGAGCAACTAACCTTAGAGAGGGGGACGAGGCAGGGATGCCCGCTCTCACCGGCTCTGTTCCTACTAGCACTAGAGCCACTCCTTAGCATGATCAGGAACAATCCTGTGATTGCGGGGGTAGACATAAACGGGAACACGGTGAAACTGGCAGCATATGCCGATGACATCCTGATCATAACTAAGCAACCGACCAACTCAATAGCGGCACTAATGGACACCATTGAGGCATACGCAAGGGTCTCGGGCTACCGACTGAATAGAGAAAAGTCGGAATGCAAACCCATGAACATCCATACAACAAGTGTGATCCTGGGCGAATCTGGGCTGGCCTGGCAAAAGAAGCACCTTAATTACCTCGGTCTCCATTTCGGCAAAGATCTCAGGGACACCCTAGATCACAATGAGATAGTCACCCTAAAAAAGGTAAAGGAGAAACTGAGCACCTGGTCACCAAAATATATCAGCTGGTGGGGCAGGGTGGAGTCTATCAAGATGATGATAACACCCCTAATCAACTACATGTTAGGTATGCTTCCGCTAACACTAACGGCGGACTTCCACAAACAGCTTGACGCTATGATCAACAAATTTATATGGAAAGAGAAAAAACCAAGGATAAGCCTGCACAAACTCAGGCTGAACAAAAACGTGGGAGGACTAAACATCACCAATTTCAAAACCTTCCAAACTGCCTGCTTGGCCAAACAGGGGGCCCACTGGCTGGCCCCTAACAAGGAGTACACACCAGTGTGGCTGGAGCTGGAGAGAGCAGTACTAGGAGGTCTAGACCCCATAGCCATGCTCACGGCAAACAAACATCCAGAGGCCAACAACACGATCCTCAAAAAGCAGCTCTCCTTAAGGTAGATAAAAAGATGGACCAGAGCATCAGGAACACTAAATGGGAGTCCATCTGGTTCAACCCCAAAGTCCAATATAGAGGAAATTTCTTAGCTAACACTACCTGGTACTGGAAGGGTATATCCACCCCCACACAACTGGAAATAAACAACCTACCACTAACTTTTGACGCCCTAAAAGACCTCCACAGCATACCCGTAGTCGAATTCTATAGGTTTCTCAGAATCAAAGCGGCCATCACAAAAGCCAACCTAGACAAAAGAACACCCTCCATCATACAATACATGATCAACCTGAACAAGATAGGCCACCAAACCTCCCACTTATACAAACTTCTAAGTCCCAAAACGTCAAAACTCAACTCTAAGACAATGGGGTTCTGGGAGGAACTTCTAGGCAGACAACTGAATGAGAAAGAAAAAGGCCGCCTGTGGATATCCGCCTCCCAGAACAAAATCCCCCCCCAGGTGGCACAAACAAAATACTGGCTGATACACAGGGCATACTGGACACCGACCCGCCTTGCGGAGGTAGGGGTGAGAGAATGACACCTGCTGGAATTGCAAAAGGGAGAGAGGAGATCTTGCACACCTAATCTTTCACTGCACCCGAGTCAGGACCTTTTGAACAAAAATTAAGGACCTCATCACAAAGATTGTGGGAAGGGACATACAGCCAGGCTTTGTGGGACTAGCAACAGCATTCATGGCCCCAGAACTGGGATCCAAAGAGGACAGCGACCTGATAGACCTTCTCCTCACGGCAGCAGTCAAAACTATACTAGTGAACTGGAAAGACACAGGGAAAGCAACTTTCAAGGGCTGGGTCAACTGGATTACCTTCCTAAGGGGGGCAGACAACATAGCGGTGATGCATGCTCCCAAACATAAAGTGAGGGGTGAAATGTGGGCGTCCCTGAACAAACACCTGGGCACATATGACCCCCCCTGAAAAGGATCAGTACGGGCCACCAACCCACCACTGGCCACCGGTGCTCGACACTATAGAACCACATGACAACCTATCTCTATCTCCTTTCCCTTTCCTTTCACCCTCCTTTTTTCATCTCTTACTCTTCTCATTTTTCTGAGCGAGGGTGCAACAAGATTCAAACAACAAGCCTATACTATTGATTACGTGATATATGCTCCGCCATGAAGCCCGCCACGCCTGTTGTAACCCTAAGGGCGTCCGCGAGCCACCGCCAACGCTATTACTGTACCATGTATGTATAAAAAAAACTTGCTAATAAAGCACGTTGAAATAAAAAAAAAAGAAAAGCAGAGGCCTTTATAAGTTACCAGCACTTCTATTTGAAGTTATTCATGACTCTGCACCCGACTAGCATTTGACAACACCGACCTGCTACAATCATTGCAGCAACCTACTTTGTGCTCACTAGGACCTTCTGGCTTCACCGAAACCGCCCTGTACTACATCCAGGATTTGGCTCTTCCACCCACTAGGCCCCCACCGGCTTCCTCCTCACGCCAGGGCCCGCCTCTCCATCCAGGATCACCATCATGTACTAGAAGGTAACAATTGATCTCAACATCTGTCCGTCCTCGCTCTCAGTAAATATGTAACTCCAACACATTTCCTGTTAAGTACATGTAACCCTATATTACATCTGTATGCATGTAAATTTCAGTTGCTTTTTTCCTTATTCATCCTAAATTGCTGCTAATTATATCAAACTGTGTATTACTCTCATCACATATTCTAAATCGAGTTTTCTATCAATCACACACCTGCCTACGATTCTAAGCACAGGGAGCTTTAATTCTGATTATAAAATGAAAAATCCAACATCAAATGAATTAAATATTCTGATTCCAGACTCGGATATACTTGTTAAGGAGGCGTATGATTCTGATTTTCAAATTATTACTCTCTCATCAAAGGAGTGCAGAACTATAATAGGAGAATCCTTTGTAAAAACATATTTAAGAGCATATAAATTGATACTTTAGAACATGTATTCACTCAACAAAGGAATCACAGATCGGATTTTGTGAATTTCATTTTTGGCATTCATTGGACGGATTGTAATAGGTGCTTCAGAGAAGGACAGGGTTTCCCTTTTTCATATACTTTCGTACTGTGATGAATATTCGGAGTTTCAAGCCAGAAAACCCAGTGTTAGTTATATCACCGTGATACAGCTAATACATCAACTGATTAGTTGTGAGTTTCACCAAAGAGTTTTGTGACTACACCACTTTTCGCATTAGGCAGTAGAGTCCATTTATACCCTTGCAATAAATGTCGTTGACGGTGAATGACCCCCTTTTATTCATTTAAGCACTTCTAACTGATGTCGAACCTATTTTGGGAAGGAAAGAAGTAGCTCTGAGGACTGTGCGGCACCCCTTATGTTTTTTTTCTTTTTTGCACTGATCTGCCTCCTTCCACCTTCGCTTTTGATCCTCATCCCAGGGATACGTCACTGATAGCTAACTGGGTGGCAATTCATACTGTGCCCCATGGATACCCTTGGCACCTGCTGTCTGGAGTTGTCCCAAGTGCCCCTATCTCAAGCAGCTCCCTTTACCTAAATAGATGTCTTGAGGTCACCTGATTAGATGAAAGTATGGGGGGCAGCATAAGCTGCAGTTCCCTGTGGTCATGCCTTCCGGTTATGCCACAGACCCAGGAACCCCTAACGAAAAGCACATGGTGGGCATTGTCTAGCGAAATCCATTCAGAGGACTTAACAACCATTCCCTGACCAGAGATCATGCTCTCCTTATCAGAGTTTTTCTTTTTCCGTCTTGAAGTACCTTGACGAACATGCAGAACTTTTGCCAAGAAAAACCTTTCCAATTTACCAAGGAAAGGGTTGAGTGAAACATACCACGCCCTTTAAACTTTAACAATGCAGGACTATCATTAAACCTGGGACTCCTTTCCTCATCAAACGTAGCCATTGAACGTACCTCAAAAGGTGCTTTGATCTCGGACAACGCATCCTAGTGTACTCACTTTGTTACCCGGCAACTAACCCTTTTATCCTCCTTGACCTCCGAGAAAACTGCTCTACCTGCTTGACAACCTCTTGTGGCCAGTAGTAGGAGAACCTGCTGGCCATGCCTCAGGTCCAGGGGTGGACTGGCCATAAACTGAGTCTGGCTAATGCCAGACTGGCTGGCTGCATTAAGGGTTTCCGGGAGGTTTCCTGCTGATTTATGACTGTCCCCTCTCTCGTTTGTGGCCACTTCACTGTGAGTCATGTTGGTGACCAAACAAGAAGGACAACAGCCCTCGCCACTTTGAGCAAATAGCGGAAAAAGAGGTCTTCAAGATAATTTCTAATCTAAAACCTTCCTCCCACACCATGGTCCCCCTCCCTTCCACAATCATAAAAGAACTCAACCACACCATTTCCCCTTTTTGGACAAAAATCATCAACGCCTCTCTCACCTCAGGCTGTGTCCCAGACTCCCTTCAGCTAGGACAAATCACACCCATTCTCAAGAAACCAGGGGCCGACCCTAATGATCTGAACAACCTCAGACCTATCTCAAACCTCCCATTCCTTGCAAAAACATTGGAGCCATGTGTTCTCCACCAACTCAATAAACACATTGATGAGTTCAACCTCGTTGACACCTTTCAATCAGGATTCAGGAAAGGCTGTAGCACTATAACAGCCTTACTCAACGTCTCGGACGACATTCGCAAAGCCTTAGATGATGGTGATGCCTGCCTACTCATCCTTATTGACCTATCTGCGGCATTCGACCCAGTTAATCATCCAGCTCTTCTAGAGACCTTGTTGAAGCGCTCCGGCATAAATGGTACTGTACTCAAATGGTTCACCTCTTTCCTCCAGCATCGCTCGCAACAAATTAAAATCAAATCCTGTCTATCGAAGCCGACAAAAGTCACACTTGGGATGCCACAAGGTTCAATCCTCTCCCCGTCCCTGTTCAATCTCTTCATGGAGCCCCTCACAATTATCTTGAAAAAAGCTGGAGTGAGTTACCACCTTTATGTGGACGACACCCAAATCTATTTCAAAATAAAGTCCCCCGATGACATCCAACACCTCAATACTACTCTAACGGAGATCCAAACTTGGTTCAACGTCAATCACTTAAAGCTCAACCCAGATAAAACGGAACTGATCCTATTCTCTCCAAAAAGTAACCATTGACCTATCCGAAAGTGGCTCAAGAATCTGGTTGCCCTAAACTACCCCCTCGTTCTATCCGACTCAGTTAAGTCTCTAGGAATCACCCTGGACAAGAACCTGTCAATGGAGGCCCACATCAAAAACTCTGCTAAAAGTGCTCTTTTCTCTCTAAAAGACCTCAAGAAATTGAAACCTTTTCTTCCCCGTGATGACCTCAAGACAGTAGTTCAATCCCTGGTTCTCTCTAAAATCGACTACGGGAACACCATCCTTACAGGGACTCCATAAGCTCACCTAGCCCCTCTAAGGGCAGTGCTGAACATGGCCGCTCGACTTGTATCTGGAGTAAAAAGATTTGATCACATTACTCCAGCTCTCAACTCCCTCAAATGGCTTCCCATGGAAGGGAGATGTATTTACAACCTGGCCTGCATCACACACAAAACCCTCCACTCTCTGGCTCCCAACTACCTGAACAACAAACTGGTAAGAGCAGGTCAAACCAGAACACTGAGAAGCTCCAAATCACTCCTTCTCATTCCTCCAAAAATGAAAAAGAAAACCACCAAATACCGATCGTTTTACGGCAAACCTCCCAGGATATGGAACGCTCTCCCAGGACTCCTCAGATGCAACCCCTCCTTCTCTTGTTTCAAAAGAGACCTCAAACTCCATCTCCTTAACAAATACTTTCCTGAACAACGTCAACTAACCTAGACCTCAAAACCCCGAGTTGACTCCCATTCAAGGATTGTTGGTGAACAGACTATGCTAATCTCCTTGTTTTTCTTTTTTTTCCCCTCCCCCTCCGCTGCACAGTTACTTATTGTTCATACTGTATTCTTTGTCCGTGGTTTGCTTACTTACTGTCAGCCTTCTAGGTAATGTAAGGCCCTTCGGCTTTGCACAATATGTATGTGAAGCGCTCTGATACCTACGGGTCTAGCTAGCGCTATACAAAACTTTAAAAAAAAAAAAAAAGTAAAAATGCTATCCTGAGCAGATGATATTACACCCTCACCAAGTGATCTACAGTAGTCAAGGTAGGTGGTTTTGCCTGTGATCATAGCCATGGATGTGCACAAAAGATCAAACACATTGAGAGACTCTTTCCCAGTTCACTTACTTCCTCCTACCTAGGCTGCTTCATGTAATAAGAATATGTGTCACTTTATCACCCACCCCAACTATGCTTTCTCCTGCACAAAAGCCATTAAATAAGTTGTTTACTCTTCATCGTCTCTCAATGCATCGATGAAGTGGGCTCGTGTCTGGATCTACAAATATTGATGCGGTCATTTAGTGTTTCATTTGTTCCTAAGGTTTGCACCAATGCCCTTACAATGGTTGTGCACCATGGCCACAAAGTCCACTGTTTTTAGAAGGCAGAGACCATTGTCAAAAGTTGGACAATGGTTTCTCCCCATCAATATAGAGGTTAAAAATTGCCATATTTCATTGAACACAAGCTCTGCCCATCCATAGAAACAGAGGGAACTAAAAACATCCAGTGGCGAGGGTTGTGAGGAAATATAATCTATCATCTATCTATAGAGTATTTGCTAGGAAATTTCATGTATTAGTTATGCCCAGATGATAATCCCAATGCTGTACTGTACATATTGTAACTTTATATGTAAATATGAAAACTGAAAATAAGTTGTGTTGATGAGGTGTAATAAATACGGACAGAGAATGGGATATTCTCTAACTATCATTTTGGCTTGCATTGGGTTCTTTTTCAGAATCTGCTATATGTGAATTAGTGTGAAATGTCTGTCAGTTTGAAATATGACCGGCCTCGCTGCGGTCCCTCACCTGTGGCAAATGACAGCTACCTCTCCTTATGCGAGGCTCAGAGAGGAATTTCTGGGGCTAATTATGTGGCTAGTAGAGGCTCTTGGCAGGGAATAGGTCACACTAAAGGAGATTCACTCCGTGACCTCGGTCAGACGCTCTTCGCCTCCACACGTGTCCCCAGCGACAGAGGTGCATCAGCCGCCACTCTCTAGGCTGCTAAGTTGTGGCTCTGTAGATGAAACCGGCCAGGGCCCTCCCGATCCCTCTCTCGGGGACAGAGCTTTCAAACATCAGAGGGTCTCGGCCACCAGCTGACGCTGCATGAGAAGAAAGTGCTGTTTTGTAAGCTGGAGGACACTTCCCCTGCTACAAAGGGCCCTGGACACTGCTTTATCTCCAAGCGACGGCAAATGAATGCAGGGCTTCAAAGGCCAGTGTGGGGGCGACCGCCTTTGTCTCGACGTGTTATCATCAAAGGCAGCAGCGCTGCTGGCGGGGAGCCTGGGCCCCTCTCTGTCTCTGCACGCGCTCTGATGTCCTCGCCCTCCCGGCCTGCCCCGCGCACCCCTGCTTCTGAGGCAAAGGGCGAGAGTGTGCGTTTCCGTTCTGTCCCCCTCAACCACTGCCCGCCCTCCTCGAACCTTCTAGAATGTGCAATGACCTTGACAACTAACTATTTACAGTGCAACTTGTGTATGTGTCGCCTGACGCTTCAGTTGAGGGTGTAGGGATGGACAGTGAGAGGCTACCTGTCCTGCTCGAGTCTTCTAGAATGTGCAATGACCTTCACAACTATTTACAGTGCAACGTGTGTATGTGTCGCCTGACACTTCAGTTGAGGGTGTAGGAAGGGCAGTGAGAGGCCACCTGTCCTGTTCGAGCCTTCTAGAATGTGCAATGACCGTGACAACTAATTACAAAGCAACTTCTGTGTGTGGCACATGACAGTTCAGCTGAGGACATGAGGGTGAGCAGTGAGAGGCGGGCAATTTGGCCAGGGGTCCTCCAGAGTGATTCCAGATACATTATTTCACCAACAGATGGTCTGCGATGGGCTAATTTGACTGTGGGCATGGCCACTAGAATTGTGCAACATGGGTGGACCTTTTTGCGGCTCAGAAAGGCAAAGTATGCAGAAAACAATGTGATTAAATGAAAACCATGAAAACATTCCATAGCATTACCATCTTGCTGGTTTGACATTGTTAACACATAATAATACATGAGTATCCCAGTGCTATAAAAGTGCATAGTCTTTTGTTGCAAAACGTGTAAATAATTTAGGATGTGTTGGCACTCAAGCACGAGTTTGTATGTCTCCTCAAATTGACAAGGTCACCAAAGAATCCTAATACACAATCTTCCGGCTTCAATGCTTAATTTGAGCCTGTGGTGGATTGGGGGCAGGGGGAGGGCAATAGCACTTCTTTTGGGGACCTCGCACTTATTTTTCCCTATCAGACATTTATCGAGTGCAAGAGAGGGTAAAACCAACAGATGAGAAAGACAGATAAAGAAACAGACGCCAAAACCGTCACACACACAAGGCAGGAACAAAAATGAGCGCGAAAAAGTGGCAGGGAGTGTCTGATAGTGGATAAAAGCGTACCGGCCTTGGTATTTGGCGCACCGACATTTGATTGCACCAGCCGCCGGCTTCTGATCAGAGCTTCAGGCACCAGCACTCTTTCTTTCACAAATTAAGCACTAGCCGGCTTCCTATAGAACTCTGTCCTGCAGTGGAATCCCATAAAATGTGATAGGACCAGAAATAAATTCCAAATTGCTTTCTGGAGGTGCTCTACTTGGAGGGCATCTGAATTGCCTGCTTGCAGGACTGCAGCAAGGATTTACCACAGCAGTTCAGCTCATTCTACAGCTCCCTAAAATGGATCCCATTTCAATGTTGCCTGTTGTCTGACTCTCGAATCCAGGGTCAAATGTAACATATTGACACTGGTCTTCATGTGTCCACTACTTGGCACCTTATAACTTTGGGCCAAAAAATAAGAATACACACTCCCTCTCCTTAAACATCATATATCACAGGATTCTACCAAGTGCGTGGAACGGTTGATAAGCTCCTGACATGGGAAATGGAGAAACTGTTGTTACAGTGTACATACACCCAATGGCTATGTTAGCAAGCGAGCTATAGGTAAGTGAAATACAAACCCCACCTCATGTGCTCGTAAAAGACAATGGGCGACTGCCAAAAATGTTGACCACCAATGTATTCTAGGCTGATACTTTTTTCACTTTATACGGCCAATTTAATGGATACTCTTGACCAGATCGAGTTCGGTCCCTAGTCTGAAGGCTGTTGTTTTTGATCTCTGTGTATATAAATTAAATTATTGTAGGTAAGATGCATTGTAAATGATTTTCTTTCATTTATACAGTAACACGTGTTATCTACCTACTAGGTCTTTAGCTGACTTTCTGCATCTACAACTTTCCAGATCTAAGTGCAACGCACACGGTGACCACAGATTTTCGGTACTTAGTCCCAACTAATGTAATGAACTGCCACTAAAACATCTGTATCGAGCATTGTTTAATCTTGTTAGATAAAGCTCTAAAAGTTTGCTAAAGCTGATAATTGCTCTGTCTCGACGCATTGGCTCGTGCTCCCCCAATTGTTGCTCGTTCGGCACCGAGATAAGGTGCAGCACTCTGAGAGTATAAATATATATTTTTTTCAAATCCCTCTGATGAACCATACATCGGAGTCTGCAGAGTAACTTCAATTAGCAGATTTCGGTTCCAATAGTATCCGTTCCCTCATTGATATAACATGGCTTCGAGGGGTCGCTGGACAGAGTTGGCGCTTCATGTCATCCATATCCATACTAATATAATAAAGAGAGAGCCCAAACCTTAGAGGCGGGTAATCTCAGGAACCACAGCACCAATCACAACACCCAATACAGGGTTGGAAAGGGCAGTTGTAGCAGAAGGACATAGGCTATGCAGACGCCCACCATATACATTTAAAAGGTAAAAGAACCGTGCCAGCAAAGTAGTCCCTTGTGGGCGTGTCTGCGCTGTGCTGTGGGCGTGTGCTGGGGGCGTGACAAATGCTGGGGACGTGTGGTATGTTCTGCCCTTCATGCCATGTCTCATATCGTGTGCTAATCCCACCCTGCTCCATTTAAATAGCCCTGCACCCCCTAATCATAACCCACCCGTACTCCTTAAGATACCCCAACACCCTTAAACACTAACCCATCTTAACCCTATAAATATACCCTGTACCCCAAAACCCAAACCTATCCCTAAACCCTAAAAATACCCCTGCACCCCAAAACCCAATCCTAGCCCTGAACCCTATAAATAGCCCTGTACCTCAAAACCCAAACCTACCCCTGAAACCTAAAAATACCCCTGTACCCCAAAACCCAAACCTAGCCCTGAACCCTAAAAATACCCCTGTACCCCAAAACCCAAACCTAGCCCTGAACCCTAAAATACCACTGTACCCCAAAACCCAAACCTACCCCTGAACCCTAAAATACCCCTGTACCCGAAAAGCCAAACCTAGCCCTGAACCCTTAAAATACCCCTGTACCCCAAAACCCAAACCTACCCCTGAACCCTAAAAATACCCCTGTACCCCAAAACCTAAACCTAGCCATGAACCCTAAAAATAACCCAGTACCCCCAAACCCAAACCTACCCCTGAACCCTAAAATACCCCTGTACCCCAAAACCCAAACCTAGCCCTGAACCCTAAAAATACCCCTGTACCCCAAAACCCAAACCTAGCCCTGAACCCTTAAAATACCCCTGTACCCCAAAACCCAAACCTACCCCTGAACCCTAAAAATACCCCTATACCCCAAAACCCAAACCTAGCCCTGAACCCTAAAAATACCCCTGTACCCCAAAGCCCATACCTATCCCTAAACCCTAAAACTACCCCTGTACCCCATAACCCAAAACTATATCTGAACCCTTAAAATACCCAAACACCCCAAAACATATACCTCAGTACCCCAAAACATATACCCCTATACCCATACTTACCTTATCCAAACATTTAAAAAAAAACATGCTTTTACCATTCATGCATTTACAACGAATTTCGTTGTAAATGTATGCGTGGTAAAAGCATATACAATGTAATGCCATGCGTTATAATGGCATTGCTGAGTCATGGTACTTTCGTAATGAAAGTATGCGGAGTGATGGTATGCGGAAAGAAAGTTGCGGAATAATGGGTGTTTACCCTCCCCCGGTAAGTACATTGGTGGCACGGCGGCCCACATCTTCAGCAACATACTCATATTTTTTCACCACCCATTTAAAAAATGCACAGGTCTCTCTCATTTATGGCCAGCACCGACATACACTTTTAGAAACACCTCCCACCACAAGTTCTAGAATTGCGAACTTTAGAGCTGGGGAGCTACGTTCGAATCTCGGCATCAGCTTAACATTCTTTGATTCCAGGCAAATCGCTTTGTCTCCCCATGCCTACCACAAATGAATGTGTTCTTCTGTAATGTAAATTGTGCTCATGCCATGTTGTCGAGCTATATAATATTGCAAGGAAAAATAAAGTAGGGAAACTCAAGTTCACACACTACTGAATGCGCACTCTTAAGTGCATCAGCAGTGCACTGTGAATCGGAGCGTTTCACAGGCCTGTCACAGATAAGAAATGCTATCAAAACGAAATCCTACAAAACAATATACTACTGGCCGGCAGCAATTCATACCCAGGCAACGTCGGGACGGGCTGCTAGTCTGTAAAAAAGCGGTTACATAATGGAGCTGGCATGTCTGAAACTAAAACAGGAGACCCCTTTGCTTGTCTGACTCTGCTCCGCCAGAGCCTACGAAGGGGGTCAATGCAGAAAGGCTTTCTCAGGCTTCTTGGGACTGAGATTGCAGATCGAGGCTCATAATAATACAGTAGCCAAGCCCATGGGACTTCTGCTGCCCATAAGAATGATGGAAATTCTACATAGGGGGCAAGGTCCAGGAGCGGCTCGTGCAAGTAAGAGCGGTGGGGCAGGATTGGGGGGTGGGGGGGGTGGGGAGTCGACAGACGCCGATGAGGGAAGATTAAATCTAAAAAAAGAACACCGCTTAAATTGCGCTCGTTAGATCGCCGAGTTGGCGATGCAGTGACTGCAAGTAAAGTGGTTTTCTTTTTTTTTTTAAGTTAATTTTTCCTCGACTTACCAGCACAGGCCGCTCCAAGGCAAGTCCAGTCTCATGATAAGCATAGCAGTCCTGCTTAGAAGGGCAGATACTGTCCCTTAAAGCCTGCAGATTAATGCTGTGAATGGGATAGCAGCACTGCTGAGAATTGACCTTGGTACCCATTCAGATATCACTCTTAGCAAATCCAAGATCAGCAATTTGTTTCTTGATTAGTATGCTACCATTACATCTCAGGTAAGTACTTTTAGGGTGGGTTTTCACTACATTTACATCATGGTGATTTACTTAGCAAGTAAGTGCATTTTTTGTGGTTTCAAGTGACATAAACATGGTGTGTGTGTTTCTATTTTATATATATATATATTTTTTTATAATTTTTATTAGCAGCACAGGAAAGAAATATAATCAAAAACAAACATATCCAGAAGTTAACAATAAAAAAGATCAGATCGTGGACAGGATTAACATATCATAATAAATAAATTCTCATTAAACCCAAACACATCAAATATAATTCGTGTTGCAGGCAAATATTATAAATCAATATTCATAATAATATTGATTTCTATTTTATATTTTTCAAGTAATTTAATTTAAATAAAGGTAATAAGGGATTTTAGGAATGAGTCGAGTTAAAGAGCAGAACGTTTTTTTTTAGATTTTGGGGTATATAGTATCAAGGGGTAGTGAGGGTTTTATAGGGTTCAGGGATGGATAGTGTCACAGGTAGTAAAGATTGTTTTAGGAGACACTGAGAAGGCTGTGCCATAAGATCGGGGGCCTATGTTCGCTTGAGAAGATGTTGGCATTAGGAGTAGACAGACAGGCTGTCGCAGGAACATAATGCAGATTGATTTTGAAATGGATTGGCCCATGGGTGAGTCAGTTGCAGCGGGCTCCAAAATCTTTCCAGCAGCCGTGGAGATGTACAAAAGGGGTTATAATAAACAACTCCTACCAGAGCCTGAAAGACCCCCTTTTTTAACTATAAATAGCTACTCATTAGCATAACCACCTGTAGTTTTAAAAACATTAACTGAGTGATGCACATTTGTGAAGATGTGCAACTTTACACACTCCTAGCTCACATTAAGATTATTCACAATAATGCGGATATATTGCTAGAGGTGCTTGTCGCTGAGGTTTGCTTTCTTTAGTAAGGGTTGGAAGTGAGATGAAGATTCTCTAGAGTTTTTCCCATTCCCACGACTTCTATGAATTTAGAGAAAGGTGATCCTAGTAGACTTTAAAGTGCTGTGCAAATTATATAAATATTATTCTATCAGAGGCTTAGAATTCCAGTACAAACTCCTGCTTGGTACTGGGCTGGGTGAAATTCAAAATTTTGGTGGTTACATTTAATAAATATTACACAAAATTGAGCATGTAGTGGAATTTTCTTTTGGCCAGTTATTCCATCTGAACATTGAACTCAAGGGCATAACTTGTGTTGAAAATTAATGCGAGAAACCAGTTGGAGACTGGCTGAAGGAGAATATTTCTCTTTGCTTCGGTTTACTGTGTTATTCTGAACCAGTCTCTTATGGACAAATATAATGTGAAATTTTGCGATATGGCAAATTGTTTTGCAAATTTGCAAGATTTTGCCATTCTTAAAAGAATAATTGCCTATTCCTAGATAGTCTCTTGGTCTAAACCCTTGTGCCATGGAAAGTCATGGCCCCCTGCTTGTAAGAGATTTGGTTCAACTGCCAAAGAGCACAAGTGGGGCAACCCCATGGAGAAACAAAAGAATATCCAGACAGACCAGTAATTCAGTAAGTGGAGTATCAATAGGCGCCACCGGGAACTTGGGCACGCCACAAATATGGCGGTTGTGCTGGTCCCCGGGATGCTTCTCCTATGGGGGGGTGGGGTCAGCGCAGCCGATGACGCGGCCGGCGCCTGCCCGCTCCGGCCGGCAGTGATTGGTTGCTTAAGGAATGCCCCGGAAGCTCACCAAGTACTTCCGGGGAAACGTAGGAGGAACAGGTCCCAGATCCTGTCAGAACCTGTTAAAACTGGTATTTTGTTTGTTGGCTTCTATAAAAGGAGCGCGGGCGGCAGCACGGTCTTTTCCTCGCCATTGACAGAGGTCAACATTTAACCCCCCATTTTCTTTGTTTCCTTTTTCTGCAGGCTATTTCTCTTGGGAATTGAGCACGAGGAAAACAGGCAGCAACCGGCACCAGCAGCTTTTGCACTCTCCCTTCTTTCTCGGTAGACCTGCACTGCACCAAAGGTGGGAGCCATGCGGGTTAGAGTGAATACTCATCTGCCCCACTTGTTTGGACTTGTGGGAGTGGCTCTGGCTGTTGAGAGTGCTTACGGTCGACCGGGGCTGGGACCTGGTGATTATCTTAAAAGGTGGTATGGGTTTGGGCATTGCCCTAACCGGACCCAGGGAAGTTGTGGACCCCGGGGTGCATTAAGTCTAGGGTTTGCGGCCACATCAGCGTAGATTTGGACTTTTTGTGCAAGGGGCATATTAAAATTTAAGTCAGCATTCCATAGGTGATTTCTTTGACTGTTACATAAGGTCTGAGTCTTACCTGTTGGGGCTGCTAGGGGTACTTGTGTGGTAGGCCACGTCAAAGACATTAGGCTAGCAGCCATATATCTTAGTGGGCCCTCCTTCTGGTGTGTTTAATTTGGTAAAGGCACCCAAGGGGAAGAGAGGTCATGTTCCAACTCGGATGGAGGAGTGGATGGAGGCATTGATGCGCACAATGACTGATATAGGGCAGTCCTTGTCGGAGTTACATAGGAGAGTAGTAGGGCAGGAGGAAGCTGAAGAAAGGCCTAGGCGTTCAGGGGGGGCCCCAGGGCAGCATTCTCAGGAGAAATAAACCCAAACATTGGAGTGGGGGCCGTGTGCCACTAGGGTTACCGATTCCAGGGATGCCAGGGCCTTCAGCCTCTGTTAGGGGGGATCCTGGCCAGAGGAAGGGAATGGGGCAGCCCCATTGAGAGTAACCCCACCAGGGGGCATGGTGGCCCCAGCCAACCAGGCGCATCAGGGTATCCCAGTTTAGAGGGGGCCCTGACCCAGACGGTAGTACCCCCCAGTGGGTCCCCGTGGTTAGTGTGCCTGGACAACCAGATTTGGTAGCCAGTCTAGTGGCAGTGCTCCCATGGTTAGCCAAAGCGGGGACAATGATCCCTTCTGCAGGCAGTGGTGTCCTGCTAGCCGAGAGGGATGCAGTGGAAAGGACCAGCAAGTTGGTAGCACAAGAGGAAGGGGCTAAGCAGGGGGTACCATAATCAGTTGAGATGGGCCCACCGGCCGCAGTTGTTGCGGTTACCAGCCGGGTAGGGCAAAACAGCGTGGTGAGCAGCAAGAATGGCCCTGAACCTTCCAAAGCTGGCACATCTACAGGAACTGAGCACGCCAAGACGCAAGATGGCACAACTGCAAGTACGGTCAATTGTTACCGAGTTTAAGTTTGGGAGAGCTACACTCATCCTGAGAGCTTCTGGGGAGACACATCTCACAGGCGGTGAAGGAACAAATCTGGAAAAGGGAATATGTGAACATGTTTTCTTTGTTAGTTGATAAGGATGAGACTAAAAAGATGAGGGAATGGGCTTATCCAAGGGATTGGGGCAATTGGCCCACCAGGAAAAAGATTTATGAAACTTTAGTTAATTGGATAAAGGCATTCTCCAACTATCATGCAATAATGGTGGAATGGTTCCCCGGGCTGGGAGCACAATTGGTTTGCTATCATAATAGGATTACCAGTGCACATGATGAATACGCAGAAGTGGGTTGGAAGGAGTATGACAAGGATTTCCGTAGAACAAAGGTATCTGACCCGTGCTTAACCTTGGATCAAATGGATTTCATCTTGTGGTTGCGGCACATGAAAACCCCGACCCAAGACACACCAAGAGGGCAGTCCTTTTGGTCAGGTACATCGCATAGCTGGGGATGGGGTGGTAAGAGGGGGGATTGATGGGATTTTAACAGGCAGACCTGCACTAGGCTCACTGGTTCATGCAGATTTATATTTGTAAAGAGCTGGCCTAGCAGTTTGGAATTTCACATGAGCCATACCTGTTCTTGTCCCAGCACCAGTACTCCATGGGGTTTGATGGGATGGTAAGGGGCCAGGTTCTCCCCACTGCCCTTCAAGGTACCATCCTGGTAGGCCTCCCAGACCCCGTCCCGGGTGGTCCAGGTAAGGCAGATGTGGTGCCATTTGCCATCATTGATCACAAAGGGCAACTTTGCAACCTGTGGATAAAAGAGGAACATGGTCAGAAGTCTGAAAGATTAGGAAAACAAGCAGCTTGTTACCCTTCCCTTTAAGAACACGGTAAGAACTTCACAAGCATAGTTAGGTTTAAACAGTACAGTATGTCATTTTGTAAACATTATATGTACGCAGAAATACACTCTTTGCTGGGACGCTTAAAGGCAGCAAAGCGTTTAATTTCCCCAGGCCCTTGTGTGAGTACCTTACTTGTTTGAGTTTTTTTGTTGGATACCGGTATTTGTAGTTCAGTTTAAACCTATTATAACCGCAGGACTCCTCGTCTCAATAGCCAATGGAAAAGCTGGGACTGGGTGGGCTACGCACGTGAGCCGAATGAAACTGATGCTTCTTTCAGAGTGTTCTTGCATACCTTCAGGCAAGGAGCCCTCTTTCCATACCAACCACTGTGCTTTTGTCTGTGGCTCGGTTGCACTCGCCTGCCTGCTGGCCCCGCAGCATCATTAGCTCCCGCAGCTCCTGGGCCCGGCTGGTTTCAGCGGCACCTCTCGTTCTGTTTCCTTTAATGTTCTCTTTCTTTGAGGTCCGGGGATGGCTGAGAGCGAGTGGGCTAACAGGCCATTATTCGCAGGAGCGGAGGTCACACCTTGAAAGGAACATGCTGATGTAAAGACGCGTGTCCGCGGCACTGATAATGAATCTAATTTCGTTCTTCGAAAAGAAGGAAATAGCTGAGGCTCCTTTTAGCATGGCCGTCATCTGTGGCCGCCATTTTGTCGGATACAGGCTGCACCGTGAGTTCAGGCCTCGGAGGGGATTATAAACTCAAAGCGGGTTCTCACGGTAGCTGCTGGCTGTCACCCTGCCTGTTTCAAGCGCTGTCCTCCTCTAACCCTCAGTATCCCTAACCCTCTCTGTCTCTAAGCCTGTCTTTATTTATCTCTGCCCATCTGTCCCTGGACCCGACTGTCCCGAACCCCCGAGGCCACTAATGCTGCACATTGGTGACTTGGGTCATTATTGTACCTGCGTGTATCTAGGCGGGGCTTTCCATGCCTGTTTCCTAAAATAACTTTCTCAAGAGACCTCTGTTGTGTCCTGTTCTGTTTGTGTCTCACCTGGGTGGCCTCGTTCCCTAGTCGTCTCTCTCCCTGGTTGTGTGTTGCTCTGTTTTTCCCTATTCTAGGTTGTCTTTCTGCCTGGTTGCCTCTCACCTCAGTTGTGTGTTGCTCTCTTGTCTCTCACCCGGGTTGTATCTCATTCTCAGTGCCCCTCACCCCGGTTGTGCACTGCTTTGTCTCGTGCATCCCTCACAATGGTTGTCTTTCTCCCTGGTTGTGTGTTGCTCTGTTTTTCCCTAACCTAGGTTGCCTTTGTGCCTGGTTGTTTCTCACCTCGGGTGCCTGCTGCTCCCTTGTCTCTCATTCTCAGTGCCCCTCACCCCGGTTGTGTACTGCTTTGTCTCGTGCATCCCTCACAATGGTTGTCTCTCTCCCTGGTTGTGTGTTGCTCTGTTTTTTCCTAACATAGGTTGCCTTTGTGCCTGGTTGTTTCTCACCTCGGGTGCCTGCTGCTCCCTTGTCTCTCACCAGGACTGTCTCTCATTCCCTGCACCCCGGTTGTGTACTGCTTTGTCTCGTGCATCCCTCACAATGGTTGTCTCTCTCCCTGGTTGTGTGTTGCTCTGTTTTTTCCTAACATAGGTTGCCTTTGTGCCTGGTTTTCTCTCACCTCGGGTGCCTGCGGCTCCCTTGTCTCTCACCAGGACTGTCTCTCATTCCCTGCACCCCGGTTGTGTACTGCTTTGTCTCGTGCATCCCTCACAATGGTTGTCTCTCTCCCTGGTTGTGTGTTGCTCTGTTTTTCCCTATTCTAGGTTGTCTTTCTGCCTGGTTGCCTCTCACCTCAGTTGTGTGTTGCTCTCTTGTCTCTCACCCGGGTTGTATCTCATTCTCAGTGCCCTTCACCCCAGTTGTGCACTGCTTTGTCTCGTGCATCCCTCACAATGGTTGTCTTTCTCCCTGGTTGTGTGTTGCTCTGTTTTTCCCTAACCTAGGTTGCCTTTGTACCTGGTTATTTCTCACCTCAGGAGCCTGCTGCTCCCTTGTCTCTCCTTCTCAGTGCCCCTCACCCCGGTTGTGCACTGCTTTGTCTCGTGCATCCCTCACAATGGTTGTCTTTCTCCCTGGTTGTGTGTTGCTCTGTTTTTCCCTAACCTAGGTTGCCTTTGTGCCTGGTTGTTTCTCACCTCGGGTGCCTGCTGCTCCCTTGTCTCTCATTCTCAGTGCCCCTCACCCCGGTTGTGTACTGCTTTGTCTCGTGCATCCCTCACAATGGTTGTCTCTCTCCCTGGTTGTGTGTTGCTCTGTTTTGCCCTATCCTAGGTTATCTTTCTGCCTGGTTGCCTCTCACCTCAGTTGCGTGCTGCTCTCTCTTCTCTCACCCGGGTTGTATCTCATTCTTAGTGTCTCACCCTGGTTGTCTGCTGCCTTGTTTGTCTCGTGCATCCTTCACAGTGGTTGTCGTTCTCTGCCCAGCTGTTTCTGCCCATAGCTCTGTTTAGCCCTTGCTGTCTTTAGACTCCCTTTCTGATACTGGCAATGCCAAGGCTGGCTGTCTCTGTTCCAGATGTGTCTACCTCTGGTTGTCTTTATCCATCGCTGCATCTAGTTATGGACGTGCTTAGCTGTTTCAGTGCCTACACTTGACAGTGTTTTTGACCTTCCTATCTCTAGTCATGGTGCTCTCTGACCCAGCTCTCCTTAACAGTAACTCTTCTCGGCATTATCTAGGCATCCTGCGGCCATCACTGGTGTTATCCATCCTTAAATGTGTTTAACCCTCTCTCTGTATAACCCTGAGTACGGCCAGCACTTGTGGTATCCCTCCCTTACTGTATTTAACCCTCTCTCTCTATAACTCTGAGCGTAGCCAGCACTGGCAGCATCCACCACTCACTGTATTTAACCCTATGTATAACCCAGGGTGCGACGAGCACTGGTGGTATCCATCCCTCACTGTCTTTAACCCTACGTCAGGGGCGGCTCCTCCATTAGGGTGGAGGTGCGTTGCCCCACTGCTTTCTGGCAGTGTGAGAAGCAGAAACATAAAATGGTATTTTAAATACCATTTTATGTTTCTGCTTATCGCGCTGCGAGAAAGTAGAAGGCAGGGTATGCCTGGTTGGGGGCGGGCAGGAGGGTATTCCTGGTTGGGGGCGGGTGGGTGGGCGGGTCAGGGAGGAGTTGCTTGCACCACTCTGAGTACCCTGACTGTTTATTGGCCCTCTGGGGCCGACCAAACCAGTCATGCACACTCTACATTTTCTCTATGTGGCCTCCCTACAGGTGCCCTACTGGGCGCCGTCCGCACCAACCACAACGCTGCCATTGCAGAGTTGTGATTGGCTTAGGGGAGAGGAAGGAGGCTGCCTTCTTCCTGTTTCCAGTAGCGGGACCCAGCCAGGAGCGGAGGCAGCGCGGGGCCCGGTAAGGTAAGTTTTATTTTATTAAATTTAGTCCCCTCCACACGAACACTCGCTCAATCCCCCCACCCACGATTCATGTGGGCCGCAACTGCCCTACATACAACCCAGGCTGTGACAAGCACCATTCTTTAATATTATATTTATATAGCACACATTTCACTCCCAAAGGAGCATCCTGAATCTGAGAGGATAAGGACAGAGTTCATAATAGCAGGAATAGAAGAAGAACCTAAGATTAACGGATAAGTGCATCACACAATGAATCAGAGGCCATGAAGATCCACATTTTCTGAGATTTCCTAAAAAGAGGCTCGGAATCAATAAATCTCAGATGTTTTGAGAGTTCATTACAGGCCTTGGTCCCCAGTACTGCAAGCGATTAGCCACCTTTGGTCTTACACGTAAAGGTAGGCTGTTTGAAAAAAGTGGAAGTTCGGGGTATGAGATATGGTGTAATGGATAAATCTGGAAACAAGATATTTTGGCCCTACTGCTCTATTAACTCTAAAAGTGAGCAAAATATTTTTTTAATAGAACCCTTTTATGTATTGGGAGCTAATGGAGGGTTCTAAGTGCAGCTGAGGTGGAGGAACTGCATGGCAGTTTCAGCACAAGCCTAGCAGCTGCATGTTGAACCACTTGCAGCTTTTGAAAAATCTGTTTAGTTGCGCCTGGATATAGACTATTGCTGTAGTGCAATCTGGATGTGATCAATACAAAGGCCACTGTCTTTCTTGCTGCAAAAGAAAGGTAGTAAAAACATTTTTCCTGAGATTTTATCAAGTTGAAACACATTCCTGCCACTGCAAGAGCTTGTGGACGAAAAGATAAAGTAGAGTCAAATATCACGCACAGGTTTTTTACTACCTCAACTGTGTTAGGTGGAGAGGTGCAGAATCTTGCCAACATTTTTTCAGATCAAAGGAGTTGGTCTTACCCTGAAGCATGATCTCCGTTTTATCGGTGTTGCAGTTAAGATGATTGGATTGCATCCAGCTCACCATATTTAATCCTACGTATAACTCTGGCTGCGACAAGCACTGGTGGTATCCACCCTTCAATGTATTTAACACTCTCTGTATGACCCTGAGTGGAGCCAGCTCTGGTGGTATCCATTCCTCACTGGATTTAACTCTCTCTTTGTATAACCCACCACAGTTTAGACCCAGCCATATGCAGATCAGTCTTGAACCTGTGCCTCATGAACACAGTCCAGACCGAACTGCCAAGCCAGGTCCTCCCTGGACTGGAAACAAGCATCCCAGGACCGGTTTCAGGGCCTCACCCCACATCAGCCAGGCTAGCTTGAGTCCAGTGGCACAGTGAATCTGGGACCCACGTCTGGTCTGGGCATACCCGATGCGCACTTAGGGCGAGAAAGCAAAAGACACACAGATGATGGATGGAATGCAGAGGAAATAAACATTCTCCCCCAGTCAATAGATCTGGGTTAAATCCATTGTTCTTTTGCTCACCATGCCACCCAAGTTTAGACTCAGCCATAGGCAGACCCTGTGCCTCATGAATACAGTCCAGACCGAACTGCCAAACCAGGTCCTCCCTGGACCAGAAACAAGCATCCTTGGTCCGGTTTCAGGGCATCACCCCTTACCAGCCTGGCTTGCTTGAATCCAGTGGCACAGTGAGCCCGGAACCCAGGTCTGGGCAGACCCTGCGGACTTAGGAAGGGAAAGCAAAAGACACACAGATGATGGACAGAATGCAGAGCAAATCAAACATTCTCCCTCAGTCAAGAGATCTGGGTTAAATCCATTGTTCTGTTGCTCACCATGCCACCCCAGTTTAGACTCAGCCATATGCAGATCAGTCCTGACCCTGTGCCTCATGGGAACAGTCCAGAAAGGAACTCCCAAGCCAGGTCCTACCTGGACCACAAACAAGCATCCTGGGACCAGTTTCTGGGCATCAACCCTCATCAGCCAGAGTAGCTTGAATCCAGTGGCACAGTGAGCTCGGAGTCAAGCTGTTCTTGCTGATATGGGGTGAAACCCCAAAATCGGTCCTAGGATGCTTGTTTTAAGTCCAGGGAGGACCTGGCCTGGCAGTTCGGGCTGGACTGTTCCCATTGGGCACAGGGTCAAGACTGATTTGCATATGGCTGGGTTCAAACAGGAATAGCAAGTGGAACAAAAGAAAATGATGGATTTAGGCCCAGATCTCTGCACTGGGGTGAATGTATGACATTTTTCTGCATTCTGTCAATCAATTGTTCTTTTTGCATTTGTCACCCCTGTTTACAAGGGCAGAGTAAATAGGAGGCAGCGCCAAAATTAAGACCAGGTAAAGTGAAACGAGGAGAAATGCTTTATTTCTCCTATGCTTTATTTCTCCTAGTTTTTGCTGTTTCCATGTTTGCTGCCTTGTGCAGCACACATAGAATCAGCAAATTTCCTATGATTGTTTTATGTGCAGGATGGTCTCCTTCCTGCACATAAACAATAATTTGAAAAAAAGATCTATTTTGCAACTTCTATGTGTGCGGCATTAAGCAGCACACATAAACGTTACAAAACTGCATTTAAAGATTGTTTATGTGCAGGAAGGGAAACCTTCCTGCACATTAACAGTGTTCCCCTGAACACAGGCACCCTTGCACTATCGTGCAAGGTTGCCTGGATTGGCGCTAGGCAGCCAAAGTTAGCACCAGCGTAAGGGAAAACGCAGGGCTGCACCATATTCTAGTAAAGGTGCAGCCCTGCGTTTCTAAAGTGATGAAGCGTGGTGTTAACCTTCTTGGCTTACCGACATGCTTTGCCACTTTCTTGTAAATATGTCCTTGAGTGAGGCCAGCCCTGATGGAATCCATCCCCCACTGTATATAACCCTCTTTCTTTATGGCTCACCTTTCAGCCAGCACCAGCGGTATCCATTCTTAATTGTGTTTACCCCTCTGTAGGAGTAAACTAACATGCAATGGGGACTGGCTGTATCTATTCTTGATCACGTTTGCCCCTCTTTAGGATTGAACTAAGATGCAGGGGGCACTTGCAGTATCTATTCTTGATTGCGTTTGCCCCTCTTTAGGAATAAACTAGAATGCAGTGGGCACTGGTAGTATCTATTCTTGATTGAATTTGCCCTGCTGTAGGAGTACATTAGGATGCAGTGGGCACCTACGGTATATATTTGTCTCTATATTCATCCCTGTTTATTTATAACCTGAGCTGCTCCACCCCATGCCTGTAGCCAGCTGCCTCGGAGTCTTCACTGTTTCTGGCTAGTATGACCCCTGGCTATCACTGGGTGCCGCTGACTCCTGGCAATATAAGGCTGCCGCTGATTCCTGGCTATCTCTGGTTGCAGCTGACCCCTGTCCATCACTGGGTGCCACTGACCACTGGCTATCTCTGGGTGCTCCTGACCCCTGGCTGTCTCTGTCTGCCTGTAGCATGGGTTGCCACTGCATGAGCTGACCCCTGGCTACCTCTGCCTGTCGCTGACCTCTGGCTATCTCTGGCTTCACTGCCCCTTGGCTAACTCTGGCTGCCTGCAGTGTGGGCTGTCACTGCATGAGCTGACCCCGGGCTATCTCTGGCTTCCTGCAGCGTGGGCTATCACTGCATGAGCTGACCCCTGGCTGACTCTGTCTGCCTGCGCCGTGGGCTGTCACGGCATACGCTGACCCCTGGCTACCTCTGCCTGCCACTGACCTCTGGCTATCTCTGGCTTCACTGCCCCATGGCTATCTCTGGCTGCCTGCAGTGTGGGCTGTCACTGCATGAGCTGACCCCGGACTATCTCTGGCTGCCGCTGACCCCTGGCTGTCTCTGTCTGCCTTCAGCATGGGCTGCCACTGCATGAGCTGACTCCTGGCTATCTCTGGCTGCCTGTAATGTGGGCCACCTCTGACCCCTGGCTATCCCCGGCTGCCTGCAGCCTGGGCTGTCACGGCATGCACTGACCCCTGGCTATCTCTGGCTGCGGCTGACCCCTGGCTGTCTCTGTCTGCATGCAGCATGGGCTGTCACTGCATGAGATGACCCTGGGCTATCTCTGGCTGCTGCTGACCCCTGGCTGTCTCTGTCTGCCTGCAGCATGGGCTGCCACTGCATGAGCTGACCCCTGGGTATGTGTGGTTGCCAGCAGCGTGAGCTGTCACGGCATGCACTGACCCCTGGCTATCTCTGGCTGTCCCTGACCCCTATCTGTCTCTGTCTGCGTGCAGTGTGGGCTGTCACTGCATGAGCTGACCCCTGGCTACCTCTGGCGGCCACTGACCCCTGGCTGTCTCTGTCTGCCTGCAGTGTGGGCTGTCACTGCATGCGCTGACTCGAGGCTGTCTATGGCTGCCGCTGACCCCTGGCTGTCTCTGTCTGCGTGCAGTGTGGGCTGTAACTGCATGAGCTGACGGTAAACACCCAAAATATAGAATAAAAAATATAGAGAGGGCACAATATCGAATCAAAAATATGGAGAGGACAGAATATAGAATAGACATAATATAGTTGGAAATAATTTTGACATATAGGTAAGTAATATCGAATGTCATTATATCGAATGTCATTATATAGAGAAAAAAAATTGTATTATATGTGTTAAAAGTATATAATATTTTTTTAATGTATGTTACAATTTTTTTAAGATAATGAATTTCATGTTAATTAATTTTTTAATATATTAGTTCCGTAGCGAGTTGTGGGTTTATAGGGGAATAGGGTGGGAAGTAATTCAATTTAGATTAAAAAAAATAATGTATTAATTAATAACTTATTGTTTAATAATTCATATTGGTAATTAATTTGTGCGTATATTAGTTCCGTAGCAGGTTGCGGGTTTATAGGGGTATAGGGTGGGAAGTAATTTAAATTACATTTTAAAAAATAAGAATTAATTAATAATTTTATGGTTAATAATTATTATTGGACATTAAGTTAATTAATGTATTATTAAATATTTAAAAAGTTATTAATACAAGTTTTTAATTAATTTGTAGATATGCAAATTGTGTAATGTTTTATTAATTAGTAATCCATTACATATTAATTATTGATAATTATTGTATTAATATGTTCATTATGTTCATTTTTTGAAGAGTGTGTTGAGTGTTTATAGGTGAGTATGGTGAGTATTACATTAATTGAAAATACATTTTTATTCATATTTATATAATATTTAATCAAAGTTATTTTATACTGGTGATTGTATTAATTAATTTAGATATTGTTATTATTTTTGTATTAATTGTGATTAGCTAATTAATTAAATGTTAATTAATTATGTTAATTTATTATTATTTTAGACTATTGGAGGTGACGTTTATAGTGGAAAATAGTGGGAGGTAAATTAAATTTAAATAATTAATTATTTTTTAATTAATTTTAAGTAAATTGAAGGACTGGGTCTACTAAATTATTCCTCTACGCTATTTAACACTTTCCCTACTGTTGCACTCTCTGGAGTGGGAATAGTAATTTTTACCCCTACACTATCCAACACTTTCCCTACTGTTTCACTCACTGGAGTGGGAATAGTAATTTTGACCCCTATGCTATCCAACGATTTCCCTATTGTTGCACTCTCTGGAGTGGGAATAGTAATTTTTACCCCTATGCTATCCAACACTTTCCCTACTGTTGCACTCACTGGAGTGGGAATAGTGATTTTTACCCCAACGCTATCCAACACTTTCCCTACTGTTGCACTCACTGGATTGGGAATAGTGATTTTTACCCCTACGCTATCCAACACTTTCCCTACTGTTGCACTCACTGGAGTGGGAATAGTAATTTTTACCCCTACGCTATCCAAAACTTTCCCTTCTGTTGCACTCTTTGGAGTGGGAATAATAATTTTTACACTCCCGCTATCCAACACTTACCCTAATGTTCCACTCGCTGGAGTCAGAATAGTCATTTTTACCTACCCGCTATCCAACACTTTCCCTACTGTTCCACTCACTGGAGTGAATAGTAATTTTTACCCACCCGCTATCTAACACTTTCCCTACTGTTCCACTAACTGGAGTGGGAATAGTAATTTTTACATTCCCACTATCCAACACTTTCACTACTATTAAACTTGATGGAGTGGGAATAGTAATTTTATATCCTATACTATGCAACGTTTTCACTATTTTTATATTTAATGTAGTGTAAAATAATATTTAAAAACAAAGTTTTTTTAAATATTTTACTTTATTATATCTAAAATATTTTTATATTTATATTATGTCTGTTTATATATATGTAATTATATTTTAAATTATGTTTTTAACATTTTATAATGAAAACTAAATAATGTTCTTTTAATATTATTAAGTTAATACATATTTAAAAATGTATGTTTAATTTTTTGGGGGGTTAAATATATTATTTATTAATTTTAGTATTTTTAAGTATATTTTACCTAATTATATTTATTAATTTAATATTAATTTTAAAATTCGATATTTTAGTAAACTATATTTTTAACAACTATATTTGGGAATCGATATTTCGGCATTTACCTGTTTGTAAATAGGTAGACTATATTTTGTCTGTCGATATTCTGGCGTCGATATTGTGTGCAGTCGATATGATGTCCCTCGATATTCTGTCACTGATCCCATGCGCTGACCCCTGGCTATCTCTGGCTGCTGCTGACCCCTGGGTATCTCCGGTTGCCCGCAGCGTGGGCTGTCCCTGCATGAGCTGCCGGCGTGGGCTGAGACTGAGCTCTGACCGCTCCCAGGGATTATCCTGGGCTCAGCCCTGACTCAGAGGCTGTCAGCCTATGATGGAAGATTATAGGGTCAGGTTTAGGAAGGCAGCTAGAAGATTCACATTTAGCCGAAGCTGTTTATGGACGGGGGAGGGAGTGAACATGGCACAACGGAAAGTATGTGAGAAACTGATTAAGAAAGCCTAAAAGGGGAGTGTTAGACGGAGAGAGACAGCTCGAATGGAAAAAGCAAAGAAAGAAATTAGAGGAGAGAACATTGGAGAGATGGAGGAAAACTAAGAAGCGCAAGTGAAAATAAAAATAAAGAGATGAGAGATAAGCAAAATAAAGAAAGAGTGAGAGGAGAGAGGGACAATGTCAAGTGAATGGAGACGTATAGGAATCAATGGAAAGGGGGAGCGAAGATTGATTCTGTTCCCTGATCCCAGAGTGTATTGTCCAGAGGTAAGTGGACCTGCCGTATGCTGGGACTTTTCTTTTCTATATTTTCTTTACAGAAACATCTAGTTATTGATAGCATTTCTCCACCCATACAAGTGAATTTAAGGTAGCAATGTTATTAATGATGTCACTTATGATGTCATCCATGATACCATACATGAGGTCAGGAGCAGGTCACTGCAGAAATCATTGCTGCACAGCCCATCATAACTGGAATACTCTGCTTTTTTGTAGTTCTGACCATAGCCACAATGCCTCTTCAATTAAAGTTCTTAAGTGGCGCTTCTTTATAGCACTCGAGATTATGCTTTCTAAGTAACAACCAACAGCTTCCCTTTCACATAGTTTTTCAGTGGTTATTTGCATACCCTTGACTTCTGCCTATACTTCGATTATTGGGGGAAATCTGTTGTTGGGAGTGTTTCATGGGATTGTGCATGTGGTGAACATGATCACTGTGGATATGTATTTTCGATTCCACAATAAAGTTGATGGTTCTTCATTTCACCTCATGTGGCCTGACTTTGAGTTGGCTTGATAACCCTAAAAGGAGAAGATGAGTGCAGTCTCAACCCACCTTGTCATTGATCAAGATCTCCATGGGGTTGTTGCCCCATTCAATCAGCACCACCTCATTGGCTTGGCCTGGCACAGCATATGAGAAGGGGGTGCCCACTCCGGGGGAGGCATTGGACTTGAGCCACATGCATACGGTGAAGGCGTACATCTCCGGCAGACTCTTCTTCACCTTGGCGTACATGTAGTTGGTTCGGAGTGGGAAGGTGAGCTGGAACTTATCGGTGGGCCTGTTCTCCTTCTGACCTGAAATCAAATTAAAAGATGACTTTTATTTTCGTCGAGCACAAAATGACAGGCTGGCAGAAGGTGATGGCAGCACAGAAGGTGATATCAGAAAGGACTGCTTTGGATTACAAGAAACAGGCCTCTCGGGGGCACATAAAACAGAGAAATGGACATGCCACAGTAGCTCAGCTCCAGAGGAAGGATGTCAAGGTTGACCTAATTTCAATGGAATCCATCACAGATCTAGTTGATGAAATCCGTCACATGGGTCTGGTTACCCATTGTGGCCAGAACTGAAGACTGGAGAATGTCTGGTACAAGTTATAAGAATATCGTCTGGCTAAAATATTGTGACCTAAATATAGTCTACAGAAATATTGCCCGCTTGGGGTTAATATTAGAAAATCTACACACAGTAGAATTAAGCTTTAGTAAATGATATTTAGAACACAGTATTTACACAAGAAAGACTTCTGCAAATGATATTCTGACTTGCAATCTCGGAGAGTGAGGAGAAAGGATGAACAAGCAGAGGCAAAGCCAAAAGGCCTGCCTTTAAAATGCAAGTGCTAGGCCTTTGACTTTACCAATGCCTGCTTGTAAAGCATTGTTTAAAAAAAGTAAAAGAAAGAACACTGGAAATACAGGAGGAAAGGCAAGCACATATACTGTTATCTCATAACTAAACACTGAATTAATTTTTTTTCAATATTTATAAACAGCTTGGTTTATTTTTCAAATTTCATACAGGAAATGCTGAACAGACTTTTAAAAGCCAGATTGAAAAAAAAAACGGAGGACTAGTTACAGTTACTGAAAAGAAAATATCAGGTCTCTGAGAAAATGCAAACATTTTAAGGGAATTTGCTTGTCCTTAACTCTCCACATGACTCTGAACTGGAACAAATGCTCTTGCTACTTGGTGCTCTGCAGATTTATGAACTCATTTTATAGTCACTCTCAGGCCCAGATTATGAATTGCCCATTATATTCCGACGCATGCATAACCCCTGTTTACGAACAGGTTGGAATTATGTTGTGGTAGGTATTTAACGCGTCCAGTAATTATCGGATATGTTAAAAGCCTCAGCCTTCGTTACATTTTGGTAGGTCAGTCCTGTCGAAATGTAAAGGGGAGGGGGAGCATACGGTATTTACAGTATCAAGCAGATTTTAGTGGGTTGAACACCAAAATCTGCATGTTATTCCCCGCCAACCTGTTATAGAGGTTATTTATCGCACTCAATAAGTAACATATTCGAGGTATTTATCTGGTGCGATAAATTGCATCTTAACCCATAATCAGGCCCTCAGTTAAACTTCTGCATTAAACACAGGGTCAGTGCCAAAGATGCTGGCTTTGTGTAACAAGTCATGGGCTTTCATGCAACATGTGGAAGGAAGAAAAACGAACTGATAAAGTCTTCTGTTTAGTCAAATGTGTCCAAATATACCTGTCCCAGTGCTTTAATGGGTGAGCAGTGAGGGCTGGGGCAACATGGAGAGCATGGGGTGGTGGGGATGTAACAGGGAAGCAGTACTTTGGAAAATGAGGAAGAAAACACCTACACTTCCATGGAGTGTTCAAAGAAAAAGAATAAAGGTCCCTGCTGTTAGCCGATGAGAGCACACATCATACATTAAAAAGGATTGTTAAGAAGCTGTGCCCCAGTGGAGGGATAAAATGCACAAAAAGATTAATTTAAGTCATCATAGCAGAAGCAGGCAAATAAGAGTGACAAGAAAGCCAATAAATGATAAGAAATGGGCTGACCCAAACCTCACTATAAAGATATATATTAGGAAGTGGCAGAACGCGGTGTTAGCCACCTTGGCTTAACACTGCGCTCTGCTACTTCTAAAACCCAGGGCTGCATAGTATTTACAAGGATACGGTGCAATCCTGCCTTCCCCTTGCGCTGGCGCTAATCTTAGCTGCCTAGCGCCAATGCAGACACCCTTGCACCATTGTGCAAGGGAGCCTGCGTTGCAGGGGAAGATTGTTTATGTGCAGGAAGGTGTCCCTTCCTGCACATAAGCAATCTGAAACGGAATTTCGAAACTTCGATGTGTGCTGCTTAATGCAGCACACATAGAAGTTGCAAAATGTTATTTTTATTATTGATTGTTTATGTGCAGGAAGCTTCACCTTCCTGCACATCAACAATCAATGGCCTGTTGATGTTTCTATGTGTACTGCACAACACAGCACTCATAGAAACAGCAAAAACGAGGAGAAATTAAATGTTTCTTCTCTTTGCACCTGTTTAAGACCAGATTTTCTCTAGTGTTAATTATGGCGTGCCATTGTAAATATGGGGCAGCCTCAAAATCAATGGATGTTGCCGTGGAACACCCACCACAATACCCTTTCCCCGCCCCTTTCATGCTAAGTATAGAGTGAAAGGGGGCCATATTTACAAGGCAGCGTTAAGCCAAGTTAAGTAGCTTAACACTGTCTTGTAAATAAGGTGAACCCCATATCGCCACAGGAACATCTCTAAAAGGGACGTTCCAGTGGCGATAGGAGCTAGTATGTATGCCCCAAAGTATTGGTGTTGCATACAATAGGTCTTTGACAACAGACAGCTAAAAATCGTTTTTTGCTGTCTGTAAGAGAGACCTAAAATGTGGATAGGCAATGCAGTGAGAAAGCCACCAAAGGAGAAGAAGGGAAATACAAAGGTTTTTATGTGCAGTCATGGGGTACATTGATGAAAATGCCAAGGGTAGCAGCAGTGACATCATGGACCCTTTGATCACTTATGATACCACAGCCTTTGCTCCTTGGCTTGTGCTCAGTTCTTCAACAGTTTCCTATTTCCTAATGAAGGGTAGAAATAATGGAGGATGGCAAAGAATCTAAAGTGCAGTAACTGCACCAGTAACTATTTGGGTGGGATATTAAATGCTTGTGATTGTGAAGCTTCTTTGACCAAGTTAAGCACTTTCTGACTTCTTGGCTTGTTTGCACTATGAGCTACTTCATCATCAAACGTTTCACCCAGCCTCTCTGCCACTGTGCCAACTACCACAATACACCACTCAAAAGACACATTTAAACGAGGAAGATCCAGCAGTTATCACCCAATCACTGGGTTACCTGTTATCCTCACAGCATGAGAGAAGATCATAACAAAACAGTTACAGGATCTCCTATGTCAAATTATCAACATAGGCCCCCCTCAGACAGGTCTCCTTCCCATCACCCCAGGGGGTATCTCGAGCACCAGAAACAAAGGGCGCCTGCTTGGCTAGTGCTATTGGACGTCTCTGCTGGCTTTGACATGGCAGATCACCCACAGCTGTTTTATTGCCTTACATATGTAATTGGGGTGTTAGAAAGGTGCTTGCATGGTTTGATTGCTTTATAGTTCAACACTCTACAACTGTCCATTTACACCTTTCAATCTCCACCTATAAAAACTGACCATGGTGTCCCACAGTGACCCCTCCCCCTCCACCCCCGACCATGTCTGTTTAACAATTGCATTACTCCCCTCCTGATGGCTATTCTTGGTTTGGGTCTACGTGTCCATTCCTATGCTGACAACACTAATGTTGTGGTATCTGGAAGTTCACCCTGCTGGTACATGTAGTGGGCACCCAGTAAACCTTCTCTCAGTCTCCGCTGGCTTGAGATAAAGGCTACGAAAACAGAGATCAGGCAGACTACAACCTGCCTGAAAAATGTTTAGTGCAAGGGTCAATTAGTAGGAAGAACCACCTGTAATTTTGAAATCTGTGTAAGCTGTACAGGTTGTCATTTATTTATGTATGTATTTAGGAGTCATATAGATCCGGGAGTCCTTTACCAAAGGTTTTTGTGAAACCTATTTTTTTGAAGCTAGAGTGGTGGTATGTAGCCTGAATGAGTGAGACAGTAATCTTGGATGATGTTCCTTAGTTGTGGCTTCCATTCTCCATGAAGTTTAATTGCAACCAAATTCTGGTGATCGCATAAGTAGTTTAAGCTCAGACCTCTTTGTGACTATTGATGTTCATGCATTAGCAAAACAAGGTATGGTGAACCCTAGACAAAGAATTGATCATTGAAGCCAGCCAGGTCCAACAAGACGTCTCTTTGTAGAATGCAAGAAACTCACTCACCAGTGGTGGCATGCTTCTGAATAAGGTCGGCTTCTCATTAAAAGACAAGTAGCACTTCTGTCTGAATGGGCTCCAATTGGAAAAAACTGAAATGGACATCTTTTTTTCAACAACAGTGCTCTGATTAAAAACCCAGGATCCAACGTTTTTTACTGGTAAAATTATCTGCAGTTCAACCTATATGGTTTTATTATGATTATCACTGATATGACTAAAAACCAAGAATAGAATGGTAGTGAATTTCAGTAATTCCCCACTTTTCTTGGTCAACATGTTTCAGTCAACCATTAAGCCCATATGAATTAGTAGCTTTGTCAGCACCTAAGAATCCCTAAACAATGCCCCTACACTTCATGTTGTGTTTATTATATATGAAGTTTAGTGTATGAAAATAAACAAAATGTAATTGCTTGTGGTTCAATGTGGCTGCTATTACAAAAAAGCAGACCCCAGACCAAAATATATTGTATAATGTACTTCCATGAAAAGGTAACCAGTCATCACACACTTACAAAACTATCAAAAGGAATGGACAACTGTTAGAACTAATATTGTTCCTATTAACTCCAGGCCTTAGGAATTTGCAACAGTCTTAATAAAAGTATTACCCTCCCTTTCCTTAACCTGTAAGACCAACAATTGACAAGTATTTTCATTGTTCTCAAAACAACAATGTTGTTATAGACTGGCTCTTACTGGATTGTTCTAAAAAAAGAAATCCGAACTGCTATTTTGAGAGTAATTAATTCTGAGAATAGTTCTTTTTCACAAGGCTCAAGCTATTGTTCCATTATGCATTTAGCTTGGATAAAAACCAGATAAAGTAACTGCTATCTCAAAAACTTCTACTTTTTTTTCCTTCTAATCCCTTTAAATTGTCAAGCTTAAAGTAGCCCCTGGATATTTGCATTCCAACCTTCCAACACATAATCTAAAGACATAGGGGCCCATTAGGATGGCGGGAGGACTTCCGTTTGCCCGCCACCCTAGCGGTGCTTGGACCGCCCTACATCCTAATGGGCCCCATAGAGTCTTCATTTTTTGTTACATAGTTTACAAGAGTTTTAGACATATAAGAGAGATATTTAGTGTCAAGGGCGAGCTTACGGTCAAATGCCCAGGTTCTTGCCGTGATACCTAATACTGCTATTTAGATTCTCCCTATAGCAGGGGTTACTATCCCAGTAACAAGCTTTACTCACTTGATTTTATGTATACTCTTATTAGTGTTTGCCTATGGGAGTTAGTACAAACAATCCCTCCATGTGACCTGTTGCCCTTCTAAGTAAAATAAGATAGGACTATTTGCTTTGCTTTTTATTCACATTGATGTGTATTTCCACTTCCTTGAGTTTTGGAGGAAATTATTTGGCTGTGAAGCATGTTCCTATCAAGGGTTCAATAGGTTTTCACCTAATTATGTTTTTTTTAAAGTGTGTGATGATTAGTTACTAAGTCATGGAAGTATGTGACCTAATATTTTTGGATTCTATCTTTCTTATAATATCAGGTATTTATTGCAGCCAAATTGAACAATGAGTATTTATATTTTACTTATTTTCATACCCTACATCTCATACATATTAAACATAAAAAAAGGATAGGGACAATGCCTTGAGGATCCTTGGGTCCTGACGAAGACCTCTTACCCTTCTGAGCTTGATATCTTACCGAAACATGTTGACCAGGAAATGGGGGAATGACTGAATTCCCCTAATATCCAACCCTTGCTTTTTAGACTTATCAGTGATAACCATAATACAAAAAAGGTTGTTGGCTAGCCATAGGCAACAAAAACATTAGATCCCGGGCTTTAATCAAACCTATATAGTAAAAAATGAATGAATCTCATTTCTATAGTTCCTTCCACCAGGAAGCCACGTCAGACTGGAATGATTCCTGTGCTGAATGAGGAGTGGACCCTTTGATGAACTATATCACCACTGATTGGGTGAGAGTCCTGTGTTTTATTAAGAGTTGCCTTGACGGACAGGAAAAGTTTCCATGAGCAATTCTTTGGCAAGAATTTGCCATATCTTGTGTTGCCAATACTTGTGGGTTGGAAAGATGTTTAGCTGACCTCTTTAATTCTCTCAAGCCCCCCTTGCTAGTGTTTTGATAGTAATGTTTATAATCAGTCCAGCACCTAGAGATGTTTCCATGTCTAGATCAGAACATAAGTGTCATTACTCACCGACCTACACTTAGGTACAGATTGACTCTTTTTCACGTGATGCATCAAGGCAACTTTTATAACTAATATACTGCAAAACCAATTGTTAATGAGACACCAAAACATACCAAGGCAAAGAACCAGGGGCCAGATGTACAATATTTTTGGATTGCTATTTCCTAACTGCGATTCTTATAGAATCACAATTAGGAAATCACAATTCCTAATGTACAAAATAAGTATTTATGAAATAGCAATTCCTAATGGGTTCATAAATGGATTTACGTCATGAATATTAATGAGGAAGTTCGCAAATAGAGACTCATTAGGAATCGCAGGAATCACAAGGAAGGTGGCATGCTGAGGTCAGCAGACCATCAGGTCTTTAATTGCTTTTTAATAAAGCAAACTTTTTTTTAATGCAGCCAGTTTTCTTTAAAGTGAAACAGGATGCATTTAAAAAGAAAAAAGAAAACTTTTGCGTTTCCTTTTTTATAAATAGGCAGTGGTCGATGGGACCACTTCCTGCTCTTAAAACTGTTTTTGTTTACATTCTCAAAGGGAAAGCAGTCCCTTGGGGACCCCTTTCCATTTGGTTACCACTGCCTTTTAGTAGTTGATAAAAAATTATGTTTTGCGACAGCAATTCTGTTGCAAAACATCAATAAATACCACTTCGATTCAGCAGTTGGAAGGGATACCCTGAACACCCCCATTCCAAATACTGAATCGGTATGTATTAGAGTTTTTTCTTGCAAGTGTTAGTTCTGGTACTTTGCGAGCATTTTACATACTCGTGCATACCTTGCTTAGCTTCCCCTCGCAAGTGACTCAAAACGTGCAAAGGTCTTGATTTTCTCATGAAAGTCTAGCTCACATGAAACTTTACAACTAAATGTTCATAGTGTTTGTAATTTTGTCAAAAATTGCCAACGTTTTTGAGAATTTTTTTTAACGTTTCAGTCCCCTAGTTGAAACTCTACCCATAGATTGACAAAAAATGTATTTCCATTAGTTAAGTTAGATAATATATTCCACTATATCGCATGATAATAATATTGCATCCACTCCAACATCCGGCCACTTGTTCCAAGGTAAGTATAATCGGTGAATATAATAGCTAGCTGGGTTAGGTTATGGAGATGATGTAAAGATACAAATGATAATGCCCCTCAGATCCCCAATCCACTAATTTTGGATATCTTCTCGCTTTCTGTGTCTTCCGTCCGTACAGACTCTCTAGTGTCTCCAGGGATTCTCTGGATGGGAGGAGACACCCTGCATGGGAAGAGAGGCCTAGGCAAGTGGGGTGGCTCCAAATTGGTGGAGACTCCCCCCAAAGGGGGAAGAGACACCCATGAAGCAGGTGGACTTTTAATGTCAAGAGAGACCTTAAGTAGACACAGGATGACCACAGATTTGAAGGGGAGTTTCATGTATGTGAGAGGGAGAAAAACCTTGAAAGGGAGAGGGAAGCCATAATGGGAGGGTGTGGAATTTTCCATATGAAGGGTGACCACAGAGTGAGTGGTGATCTCAAGTGAGAGACGTATGAGATGTCTTCATGAGAGCAGAGAGTTAGGTAGGAGAAGCAACTCCAGATAGGAAGGGAGCACTTGACAGGGCAGAATGATCCTGGGGAGAGGGAGGCAATGAAGGATGACGGAGTTCGAGGTTGGAATGAAGAGGCCGCAAATGGGTCGAGGTGACAGCTATCTGTGAGAGGAAGACCCAGAAAGAGAGGGTGGGTCTGAATGGGAGTGTGAGAAACCTGGATGACAGGGGTAACCCTGGGTGGAAGAAAGTAACTTGATATGAGAGACAATCCTATGTAGGATGGAGACGTCTCAAGTGGAAGGAGAGACCCTGGATGGGAAAGGTATGTCCTGGATATGAGAGTGGGCTTCAGTGGATGGGTGGAGAGGCCATGGATGAGTAGAGGAGACTCAGGGCATGAGCATGAAACACTGAATGAGAAAAAACAACACTGATGAAAGGTGAGCATCTAAATGAAATATTGAACCATGGTTGAATCTAACATGAAACTGGCTCCGTGTCTGCCCTACCAGAGGTTCAGAGGTACTAGCCTGTCGTGAAGCAAAGCTATTGATAGCAGACAAGGGCCACCAGGCTGCCTACTCTGATTGTATTTCTACCAGCCACAACTATACAGACTATTTGGCCCGCATTATGATGTCGGGCACACCACCACCGACAGGCTCTCGGTGGTGGTCTGCCAGACATCCAGGGGAACGGTTAGACTGCCAGATTAAGATACCAGCAGTTTGAACGCAGTGGGCAAGGGGAAATACCTCTTCCTCCGACAGGTTCAAAGCGCTCATTTGGACGGTGGTCGAACAGTAATCCCTACAATGAAGGCAGTGCCTGCGCAGGCACCGCTGTAGGGATTACAATATCCATTTACCACAGCCTTTTCATGGCAGTCTCACTGCCATGGAAAGGCTGTTGCAAAGGGATGTTGGGGGCCCCTAGCAGGGCCCCCGTTGACCACCGCTATGTGGCCAGGTGGTTACATGTGTTCCCCCATACATCCATGCACCATGTGCCAGGCACCACATGGCGCCTGGCACACGGTGCATGGATGTTTGCAAATATGGCTTTCTCTACTGCTGCTTGTGCTGCAGCCCTTTTCTGGGTTGCAGCACAAGCTGCAATAGAAAACTACATGTTCCCGATCACCTAGACGGTGGTCGTATCATTATATGGTGGGTGGATTCACCGATTACATGTGGGGCTGTCTCTCCAACATTGATGGCAGTCGGACGCGCTTGTCTGATCGCCATCGAAATGAGGCTCTTTGTGAGGACAAATGCCTGGGGATATTCCTTGATCCTCCCTCAACTTGTTTGATGTTTCCCCTCCACATACCACCCAGGTGAATGCTTCACCTGCGCCCCACCTGGGCACCAGACTCCGTTCAGCTGATGGAGGTGTGCGGCACCACAAGGAAGTAGTCTCCCTTGCTTGCGTGCTGATGAGTCTCTTGCAGTTCAGGGTACAGCCTTGGAGGTAAAACTCCTAGAGGTGAGGTCCTTTAGGACAGCTCTCTGAGTGATCCATGCCAGGGGCAACCTGCTCTTCAGTCAGGCTCCCAATCCATTAGACTGGGGACTGGCCCTGGGATGTCTCAGCTGCGGGAAAGAAAGTGCTGTCCAAGGGGTAGCTTTGGCAGGCTCATGCGTGAGAGTGTAGAGTACCATGTACCACTAAAATGTGGCGTGCCTCAGCCTGAGTGTGTATGAGCAGGCCAGAAGGAACAGGGACCAGTCCCCGCACCTTCTTCATGGATAACTGAAATTTCATGGACAACTGGAACAAGAGAAGATGAGGCCCCCGGCTCTGGAGCTGTCCTTCGTTGTGATGATTAGATCAACACGAGTGACCCACCCCTTTCTCCCCTCTTCATTGGAGGCTAGGAGTTACCTTTGCTGGCAGGAAAAGGAGGAGTGGTTCCACAAGAAGGTCCCTCACATTGGTGACCGGGACCTATGAAGGGCCCATGCCTAAGGCACCCATCGTACATGAGTGGGCATTTCTCCTTCTGTGTCTCAAGTGTGAGCACCAGAAGGTCAGACTCCGTTCTGAGTAAATGAATCCTGGCTATGTTCCTCCCTTGCCATATTTCTCCAATATGTTGGAATAAGACTGTGGGACAAGGTGGCCAACAGTCTGATGTCCTCTCAGACAGGGGTGATGTCACTATTATGTTGCGGACTGACCGCCAATCCACAGTATATGGTTGTTCAGCCGAGTGAGCATGCAAAGGAACCCTGCCTCTCTGGGATGAGTTGCAGGATAGCCCCCTGAAATATTTGAAGGGCAAGACGAGCCACATAGGATTCTTTTCTTTTAGAAGGGCCATATGTTACAGAGCTTTCGGTAGAGGCTAGACTAAAGGTCTATTTAATGTATGTCCCTGTGGTGCACTCCTTTACAATTAAAATGACTAACCCCAATGTAGAAAATCCTTAGAGTTCCCTAAATATGACCCTTTCTGCAAGGGCGTAGCTTCGGGGTGTGGGGTGGGGGGGTTGTGGTGTTACACACCCCTAATAAATGTATTTGCCATAAATAGTTGGTTGCGGGTGCTTTTAGTCTTGTATGGTGAGGTGTCAATAGGATTTCTCCAGTAATGTTTGCAGACACAGACAAAAATGCACACACGCCTCTCTCCCTCTCTCTGTTTGGATAGACTTCAAAAATGTTAGTTATTTCAAAAAATAATGTACTTTCTCTCACTTAGTACCCCTACCAATCCTCATTCCACCCCCTTTCAGCTGCCTCTTATGCCTCTCTACTGTGCCCTGCTTGCCCCATGATGTATTTTAACATTACATGCCAGCGTGATTGTTGAGAAATCTGGTGCTCGCCCACCCCCAAGTCTCACTCACCAAGCTACGCCCTTGCCTTCCTGATCACCCTTGAGGTGCTACAAGAATGTGTTACTAAGTTGATTCCCATATGATGGATACCTAAGTGGGCACATGTAGCTCCCCACTAGACGGTGGTAGCCCTATTGGCAGGAACACTTCCCTCTGGACCCGCTGCCACACGTGTATGTTTCTCTCTAGAAAGCAATCTAGCCAAGGCCGCCATTTTGTGGCTCTGAGTGCTGCCTCTCCATAGGACTCCAGTCAAACGCAATTGCAAATTCTGCAATAAATCTCGGCTCATGACAACTCTTGCGGAAACGTTTGGCCGTATTCAAACACCTGCTACCAAATGTGGGGGGAAAATTGTCCTGCTCACAGTAGCGGTCGTGGTGGGAGTGCTGCGAGGCGGTGCCGTTGGGCGGGGGAGGGGCAGGGTGGGGGTTAGTAAACTACGGAATATGGCCAAATACAGGTAAGTTAACATATAAATGAATAAAACTAATTTCGTTGTGCACACTGCATCGCCAAACTTGATGCAGTGCCCGCAACGAAATCTGTTTTATTTATTTATATGTTTACTTACCTGCATTTGGCCATATTCCATAGTTTACTACCCTCCCACCCTGCCCCTCCCCGCAACACGTCACTGCCCGGCAGCACTCCCAACACTGACCGCTACTGCCTACTCATAAAACTTTGGTTGCCTCGACTTCTATGACATCGGGGTTATTTACTGGCAGGGTCTATCCCTAACCTTTTCAATTAATGCTTTTTTAAATTGAGATTGCCTTAATGTTCTTCATTTTTCCTTCCTGATTACCTTTTTAAGTCAAGCCAGCATGCTATATTGGAGTATGGAATAGATGCCCCACCCATTCTCAGCCCATAATTTTCATTGTCTTGTGTCATTGTCCTTTGTAAATGCTGGCTTCTGATTCCTTAATAGGCTTGTTAGTCCCTCCTTAGTACTTCCTTGTCTTCATAAGTAACATCGCATGAGGACTGGCCATTCTACTTCGGCTGTTACACGGTATGCATTTTTTACTCTTTAAGCACTATTTTCTTTAATGAGTTGCTCCTATTACAGGCAGGGCATGGTTTCCTGCAACTTTCAGCGTGCCATGTGTGCTTTCACTTTCTGAACAGCCGCGACAAAAGCGGCCGCTTCTTTGAATAGGTCTCGCAAAGTTTGAGCTATTGCCATTGTAAATGACAATGCCATTTTTTATCTGTTAATTAGCAAAACAGATAAATAAAAGACATTGTCATTTACAGTGCCAATAGCTTAAACTCTCGCAAATGCGGGACCTATTGCATTGCAAATGCTTGTTTCTTTGTGGTGTTTCTTCGTTTTGAATTGGGGTTTCTTTGCGTTCACACGGTGCTGGCGCCGGAGCTCTCAGCTCTTCATGTCACTGCAGCCCAGTGACGTCACACCCTTCGTAGCGGCCAGACTCACCAGCCAATGGGCACTCACCTTTCTCCAGGTCGGAGATGCGCTGGTGCAGCGAGGTCAGCGTGCTCTCGATCTTGCCCCGCTGCTCGGTGTCGTTCTTGCCTCCCAGCTTGCCCTCCTCCAGGCTGTTGACCCTCGACAGCACCTGCCGCTCCAGGTCCTCGATCTTGCTCTGCAGCAGGTCCTTCATGGTGCTGGTCTGGGTGGAGGTGTTGCCCCGGCTGTACTGCTGCGGGGGAGAAGGCCGAGCAGGCCGGGTAAGTGGATTGTGGATAAAACAACATTACCACCTGGTACTTAACGGTGACAGTAATCCCGGGCCTCCCGCCAGGAGTGGGGTTAACGGAGAGATTGCCGGGCAAACACTGTAAGCACATTACACGAGGCGGCGCGAGGCTCCGGCCGACCCGCTGAGACAGAGGCGCGCGCGGTACAAAGAGAGAGAGAGGCAAGGCGAAAGAGACGGGGAGAGAGGCAGGGAGAGAGCGAGAGGTGGAGAGAGAGAGAGGTGGAGCGAGAGAGAGAGACAGAGAGGGAGAGAGACAGGGAGAGAGTGAGAGGTGGTGAGAGAGAGGTGGAGAGAGACAAGGATGAAGACAGAGAGGAAGAGAGAGGCAAGGAGAAAGAGACGGGAGAGAGAGAGGGAGAGGTGGAGAGAGAGACAAGGAGAAAGAGACGGGGAGAGAGGCAGGGAGAGAGGGAGAGGTGGTGAGAGAGAGGTGGAGAGAGAGAGACAAGGATGAAGACAGAGAGGGAGAGAGACGGGGAGAGAGAGAGAGGCAAGGGGAAAGAGACAGGGAGAGAGGGAGAGCTGGTGAGAGAGAGAGGTGGAGAGAGAGAGACAAGGATGAAGACAGAGAGGGAGAGAGACGGGGAGAGAGAGAGAGGCAAGGGGAAAGAGACAGGGAGAGAGCGAGAGGTGGTGAGAGAGAGAGAGAGGTGGAAAGAGAGAGACAAGGATGAAGACAGAGAGGGGGAGAGACGGGGAGAGAGAGAGAGAGAGACGGGGAAAGAGACAGGGAGAGAGCGAGAGGTGGTGAGAGAGAGAGGTGGAGAGAGAGACAAGGATGAAGACAGAGAGGGGGAGAGACGGGGAGAGAGAGAGAGGTGGTGAGAGAGAGAGGTGGAGAGAGAGACAAGGATGAAGACAGAGAGGGGGAGAGACGGGGAGAGAGAGAGAGGTGGTGAGAGAGAGAGGTGGAGAGAGAGACAAGGATGAAGACAGAGAGGGGGAGAGACGGGGAGAGAGAGAGACGGGGAAAGAGACAGTGAGAGAGCGAGAGGCGGTGAGAGAGAGAGGTGGAGAGAGAGACAAGGATGAAGACAGAGAGGGGGAGAGACGGGGAGAGAGAGAGAGGTGGTGAGAGAGAGAGGTGGAGGGAGAGACAAGGATGAAGACAGAGAGGGAGAGAGGCAAGGAGAAAGAGACGGGGAGAGAGACAGGGAGAGAGGGAGAGCTGGTGAGAGAGAGAGGTGGAGAGAGACAAGGATGAAGACAGAGAGGGAGAGAGACGGTGAAAGAGACAGTGAGAGAGCGAGAGGCGTGGGAGAAAGAGGTGGAGAGAGAGAGACGGAGAGAGAGAGAGACAAGGAGAAAGAGAGGGAGAGAGAGGGAGCGACAGTAAGAGATAGAGAGGTGGTTAGAGAGAGGTGGAGAGAGGCAAGGAGAAAGAGAGAGAGACTGGGAGAGAAACAGGGAGAGAGTGAAAGGTGGTGAGAGAAAGAGGTGGAGCGAGAGAGACAAGGAGAAAGAGAGAGAGACGGCGAGAGAAACAGGGAGAGAGACAGAGAGAGAGACAGTGAGAGAGCGGTGGAGAGAGACGAGGAGAAAGAGAGAGAGAGCGCACAGGAGAAAACGAGATGGAGAGAGAATGATGAGAAAGGGGAGAGAGACAGGCGGAGGGAGACGGGAGAGAGAGAGGGAGAGACAAGGAGAAAGACAGAGAGAGCGAGCGCGAGAGGGAGAGCGAATGGCAGACAGAAAGAGAAAGACAAGGCGTAGACAGAGGCGTGCGTGGCAAAAAGAGAGAGAGAGGGAGAGAGAAAGAGAGAGATATGGAGAGAGAGACGATGAGAAAGACAGAGAGAGAGACAGAGAGATGGGGAAAGGGAGAGAGATGTAGAGAGAGAGACAAGGAGAAAGAGAGAGTAAGGGAGACAGTGACAGAGAGAAAGACAAGGGGAGAGAGACAGGCAGAGGGAGAGCGAGAGAGATAAATACACAGATAAAGAGACAAGGAGAAAGACAGAAAATACACGTGTGAAGGAGAGAGCATGACAGACAGAAAGAAAAAGACAGACATGGGGAGAGAGAGCGCGAGAGAGAAAGACAGAGAGCGCGTGAGAGAGAGGGAAAAAGACAGAGTGCGTGAGAGAGGGTGAGACAGACAACGGGAGAGAGCAAAAGAATGAGAAAGAGACCAGGAGAGAGACCAGATCAAGTGGATATAGAAAGAGAATAGGGGAGAGAGAATGAGGCAGAGAGGCAAAGGGAGAGGTACCAGGCAAGAGAGAGAGAGAGAAACAGAGAGAGTGAGACAGAGAAAGACAAGAGGAGATCGAGTGGATGAGATAGAAAGACAGGTATAGTGAGAGAGGGCATGACTCCCAAGGGAGCCAGAGAAGACGAGAGAGTGTGAGACAGCATGATTGCCAAAGGGAGTGAGAGATGGGGAAACAAAAGGAAATAGAAATAGAGGAAAGGAGAATAGAGTGGGGGAGATAAAGGGAGATCTAGAGAGAAAGTAAGACACAAGGGAGACAACGAGACGCAAGAGTGATAGGGCACAAGAAAAGAGACAATCGGAGGGAGGAGTGGGCGAAAGAATGAACTAAAGAGCGAGTGAAAAACAGAAGCAAGGGGACGATACAGAGAGAGTCAAAGAGACAGAAGGGGGAAGAGAAAACGAGCCAAACAAGGATAGAGTGTGACAGAGAGACAAGAAGAGAGACAGTAAGAAAATAAGGGAAAGAGAGCAGCTGCTGCCCCACCGCTGTTACCTGCACGGACCACGGCTGGAAGAGAGGCAGGGAGTGAGAAAGAGTGAAGGGAGGGAGTGTGGGGGGATATAGAGAGAGGGAGAAAGAGACATATACACAGCACAAAGAGACAGAGAGAAATGGAAATAGGTAGCAAGAGAAGACAAGACACAAGGACAGGGCAAAAATATGGAACGAGAAAGAGAGTGCAAGACACACACAAGTAGAGAGAGACAGAAAATGAGCGAAAGAAAAAAGAGTGAGAGGGAAGCAGAGGGCAGATACCGAGTTAGAGAGATGAATTGAAATAGGGCTGAGGGAAGGAGAGGTAGTGAAGGGAAGGAAAGGTTTAGGACCAGATTCTCAAAGGTTTACTGTCTCAAACGCTAATTGGTATTAGAGTTGGTGTGTATGTAAAAGTAGCACAAAGCAGCGCAAAACGTTGCTTTGCATTGCTTTGCATCAAGGACGTGTTGCATGGGTGGTACATGGTCTTTCCCATGCAATCACTCTTGCTTTTTTACACTAAACCCTATTCACTAACATTGGTTGAAGAGATTTACCATCAAAAATGAACACAGCTGAAAAGCAAACGTGAAATGGAGTAGAAATGTTTTAATTTCTCTGTGCTCTCCGACTTTGCTTGCTTTCTGCACTGTGAAGCACACATACCAAGTAGGAACAGCTTTTAAACTTGTCTAGGTGTAGTATTTTGTACAGGAAGGGTTTCCTTCCTGTGCAAAACCTTTTTTAGACTCAGGCACACACCCTAGTGCTAAGGCACTAAGGTGAGTGCCTGGCAAACGGCAGCTGAAATCAGCGCTGGCACTATGGAGCGGTGAGGAGAGTGCCATATCTCTGTGAATATGGTACTCTCCTAATCTCTCCCTATCTCACAACGCATCTTCTTTGGGTGCTGCGCTGCATTGCCTGACACCCTTCAGAATCTGGGCCCTAGTGAGAGAAAGAATGAGAGAGAAGTAGTGGAATCAGAGAGAGAGAGTCCCGCAGCCGCTCTGGCCATGGCCTAGATATCAGAATGTCTATTTAATATCCCCTCAAATGAAATTGTGCAGTTGTGGGTACCAGAGCGTGTGACAAAGGTCACGTGGAACGCGCAGCAGCTCAACACACGAAGGAAAAGGGCTTGTCCTGATGGCAGAGAGACGATCACAGCCAGAGAAAGTGAGTGGCTGAGGGCGCTTTTGGGCGGGGAGCCCTGCGGAACGGGGCATAGAGCCATGGGCACAGGGACTTGCACTGCGAAGGAGCTCAGAGCACTATGCGAATGCACTTTGGAAGAGGATGCCAGCTGGCCATGACCAATGTTAAGCAACCCTAACCCTATGCCAGAGGCCGAGGAGAGCCGAGGAACAAGGGAAGGGGCACCAAAACACAGATCCATACACCAGGGATACCTTGAAAGATGGTCAAGAACCCCGGGCAGGGGTCAATAAACTGTGGGGTTTAAGACAAGGGGCACCAGGACATTGGTCAAGATAGACCGGAGCTGAGGTCAAGGTACACTTGGGACTAGGTCAAAGAACCCCGGGCAGAGGTCAAAGAAAGCTGTGACAAGGGTCAAGGGGCGCCAGTACACAGGCCAAGAGACACCTAGGAATAAGTTAAAGAACATCAGGCAGAGGTCAAAGAACCCTGGGGCACAGGTCCAAGAACCCTGGGGTACAGGTCAGGGACGCTGGGAGCTCTAGTGTGGAGGTCAAGCAGCCTTGGGGCACAGATCGAGGGACACCAGGGCACAGGTCATGGGATAGCTAGGAATAGGTCAAAGAACACCGGGCAGAGGTCAAACAACCCTGGCGTACAGGTGAAGGGACGCTGCAACAGAGGTCAAAGAACATCAGGCAGAGGTCAAAGAACCCTGGGGCACCAGCGAAGGGACACTGGGTCAGGGGTCAAAGAACATCAGGCAGAGGTCAAAGAACCCTGGGGCACCAGTGAAGGGACACTGGGTCAGAGGTCAAAGAACATCAGGCAGAGGTCAAAGAACCCTGGGGCACTGTGAAGGGACACTGGGTCAGAGGTCAAACAACCCTGGGGCACCAGTGAAGGGACACTGGGTCAGAAGTCAAAGATCAACGGGCAGAGGTCAAACAACCTTGGGGCACCGGTGAGGCCAGGGGACACTGGGGCAGAGGTGAAAGAGCTCTGGAGTAGACGAAAAGGAAATCGGTGGCACGGGTCAAAGGACACCAGGGCACAGGTCAAAGGACACGGGGCACAGGCAAGGAGCACTGGGGCACCTATCAAGGCACACTGCTGCACGGGCAGAAGCCTACTAAGAGAGCCAATACCAGAGAGGAGGGCAGGGATCCGCGCGGTACCGCGCGGTACCCAGAGCAGATCAGTTGGCATTGGCAATTGCCCACCAAGAACGCCCAGGAGGAGCTATCGGGCTTCTAGGAGGCACCGCTGGAACCGCAAGAGGAGGTACCATGTGGGTACTGTGAGGGTTAAATGCAGGAAGGGTCGGCGGAGCAGGGCTAGGGGAAGGAGACGGAGAAGTGAAAAGGGAAAAGGTGGGGGGGGCTTCAAGAGAAATTCAGAGGGAATGTGGCAAGGAAAGATGGAGGGAATTGCAGAGGGGAGGGGAACTCAGGGAGGGGGAGAAAAAGGGTCAAGGGAGGGCGAGGGAGACCTCTTCCCCAGTGTCCCTTCACAGGTGCCCCGGGGTTGTTTAACCTCTGCCCGGTGTTCTTTGACCTCTGACCCAGTGTCCCTTCACTGGTGCCCCAGGGTTGTTTAACCTCTGCCCGGTGTTCTTTGACCTCTGACCCAGTGTCCCTTCACTGGTGCCCCAGGGTTGTTTAACCTCTGCCCGGTGTCCTTGTTTAACCTCTGTTTAACCTCTGCCCGGTGTTCTTTGACCTCTGCCCCAGTGTCCCTTCACAGGTGCCCCAGGGTTGTTTAACCTCTGCCCGGTGTTCTTTGACCTCTGACCCAGTGTCCCTTCGCAGGTGCCCCAGGGTTGTTTAACCTCTGCCCGGTGTTCTTTGACCTCTGACCCAGTGTCCCTTCACAGGTGCCCCAGGGTTGTTTAACCTCTGCCCGGTGTTCTTTGACCTCTGACCCAGTGTCCCTTCACTGGTGCCCCAGGGTTGTTTGACCTCTGCCCGGTGTTCTTTGACCTCTGACCCAGTGTCCCTTCACTGGTGCCCCAGGGTTGTTTGACCTCTGCCTCGATGTCCCTTCAGATTGACGACTGAGAGATGACGGTCTGCAGGAGCCTTTTGGGGACTGAGCGCTGGAGAGAGTGCGGAAGAGGCGGTGGAAGGGCGATGGACGGACGGGTCTAACGGCGAGAGGAGAGGCTGAGGAGAAGATTGCAAAAGCTACATCAGCTTCCTGAGGGACCACAAGCCCCGTCGTGTCCTCGAGAAGCGAACACCAGCCGCACTGAGAGCCCCGGGGCAGCACGCGTGCCCTGTGCCCTCCCCGGTACCCCCGTGACGAGCCCCATCGGATCCCCCAGCATTCAAGCGGTTCCAGCAAACCGCCTGCCTCGAGGCACTGTAAAACCTCCCTGTGAGGGAGGGAAAGCGAGGGGAGAGGGGAGAGAGGAGGCGGTAGAGACGCGGGGCGGTGGGTGGGGGAGCGCAGAGGCGAAGACAGAAGGGAGGGACGGAGGAGATGAAAGGGGAAGGCAGTCAGAGCCACACCTGAAATGGGAGAAGTCGGGAGGCTGGAAGGTTTTTTTTCACGAGTGATGGAGAGGAGGAGAGGAGAGAGCACGCGAGGCGTGGGATAGAGGAGATAAAGAGACTGAGAGAGGAGAGACGGGCAGAGGGACGAGGCGAAGATAGGAGAGTGTAGTAGCGCTGGGTCACAAAATAAGAGAGAAGGAAAGGAGTGAGGACGGCGGAGAGAGTCCCATTCAAGTGATAGGGATAGAGAGGGGGAATGAAGACGGAGGGAGGGAGAAGAGGCCGGGAAGTCGCTTGATGCAGATTGGAGAAAAGAGGGAATATGCACCGTAGATGGTTGGGAAGTCGCAAACGAGGGAACAAGATGGTTAGAGAGAAATCCGGGTGCAGACGAAAGGCACAAAGGGGGGGGGGGGGGCAGAAAAAAGAAGAAAGTCAATGATTGGGACAAAGAAAGAAACAAGGAAGGGAGAAAGATGGGAAGGTGATAAGAAAGAGGTTATGATCAAAGTAGAGACACGCGGGGGAGGGTTGGGACAGTGAGGAGGAAGGGAAGGTTAGCAAGAGACGAGGGGAGGGAAGGCGAGGGTGCTAGAATGGCGAGAGACGGGGATTACTTGAAAGGATTAAGAGATGGAGAGAGGAGCAACGAGAGAAAGAGACTGCGAGGCAGATTAGGGAGAGGAGAGGGACGGAGCGGGAGAGGAGCATACTGAGAGAGAGAAGAGGAGCGAGAGAGCAAGAGAGAGTGCGGAGGGGAGAGATAAAGAGGAACGCAGATGAGATGGAGTAGAGGGGTCAGAGACTAATGAGAAGGGGAGAGAGGGTAGGGGAGGGGAGGGAGAGCAGGAAGAGGCGTAGGGAGGGTAATCTAGAGAAGAGGAGCAAGGAAGAGGTGAGAGATGAGTCTAATTTGAGAGATGAGTGAGAGGGGAGAGGGAAACGGATCGAGAGGGAGGGAAAGAACGAGGCAGCATGGTCAGAGGGAGGCTGAGAGTCCTGGAGAGATGGGGAATAGTGAAGGATCAAAAGGAGTGGTGGAGAGAAAGATAAAGTAATATAGGAAAGCAAGGTGAGAAAGGGAGGGAAGCATCCAAAAAAAATCAAAGAAAAGGCGGTGAGAACCACGAGAAAGAGTGAAGAGAGGGAAAGAGTATATTTCTGCTAGTATGCCGAAGACAAGGGACAGCAGTACACACGGGGGTGGGGGTGATCACCTTGCTCCGGGTCATTGCAGTCACTGTTTCTGGTCCTGCACTTTTTATGTGATCCCTGGTGCATTCTGGGGTTTGCAGTCTTGTTTTGCTTCCTTTGAACTAATTAGACGAACACCCCTGAAATCAATGGTTTGTAGGTGAAAAGTTGTGGACTGAGGGAAGTATCCCCAATGACCTGGAGTGAGGCGGTCACTCTGCACGCATGGAGTGACAGGGGGAAGTGTCGAAGGGAAGGGACACTATACACAGGCCAGGGGCAGAGAAGAAGGGGTGAGGGAAAGCGAGGAAGAATTAGAAGATGACAAGAGGGATGTGAAACTAGATGGAGGCATAGACAAATAAAGTGACAGATAAGGATGGCGAGAGAATGGAGGCAGGGCAGAGGGAACATGAAAAAGTGGAAGGTGCCAAGAGAAGATAAGAGACAGGGGAGTGGTAGGAAGAAGGAATGTAAGAGAGAAGGAAAGCTTGAAAGCAAAACATTAGTGAGAAGGAGAAAGTAGGGAGAGCAAAGGCAGAAGTGAAGTAAGAGAAAGGGTGAGGGGTAGAGAGGAGGAGAGAACATGTGTGCTAGTGACGAAAGCTGAGAGAGACATCGAGCGCAGGCTGGGAGGAGTCGTGCACACACTGCGATCAGCTGGATTTTAATGTGCATTGCAGACCCAACACATCCGCAATCCCAGATCACGGCAAAGCAGTCCAGTTCCGCACTGACCCAGATTATACCAGCCATTAAACGCCCGCCTGGCGCCTGGGACGCAGCACAGGCTGCCCAGAACTCGGCAGAGCACTCTGGGCCTGCTGAGGTAAGCAGATGGGTAGAGCGCTGGAAGATACCGGGTGGGTGAGTAGACAGGTAGAGGGACACCCAGAAGAGTGGAAGGTAGATAGATGTATGCGCAGGCGGCAAGAGAGATGCAGAGATACTGATGTGCCAGGAACTTGCCTGATTACATTGAACAGTAAAGAGACCCCATGGGGCAGCGTGAGAGAGAAAAGGGGAGAGGGAGAGAGGTGGAGCAGCAAGAGGTGAGGGGTAGGTCTGTTTGTAGGGAGATGGAGTGTCACAGAGACTCATAGCTAAGAAGATGCGGATGGAGAGAGCAGGTGCATGCGCAAGTCAGCCCCTGGCAAACAGGTGCGGACATAAAGTAATAGCCAAGTGGGTGGGTGGCGTGGCATGCGGATGGCCGGGTAGGCGGGTGGGTAAACCGGGCGCTTGTGGTTAAGGCACCCCAGCTCTTACCTCCAAGTTCTCCAGTCGGGTTTTGAGGGTCTGCAGGGTCTGGCCGAGGCTGCTCAGGGTCTCTGCGCCGGACCCTCGGGACAGGTCCCCCAGCGAGCCCTTGGGTGGAATCTTCCTGGCCCCTGGGAGCCCGGCCTTGGCGTCGTTGGCCCCCGGCTCGGCGGAGCTCTGGCTCTCGCAGCGGCTCAGCTTGCCCGTCAGCTCGCGGATGGTGTCCTGCTGGCTCAGCAGCGTCTCTTTCTGCTGCAGCACACTCTCCCGCAGCTGCAGGATGGTCCCACGCAGGTCCTCCGTGGGCCCCGTGCCCTGCATAGAGCCGCACAGGTCCGTGTCCGCGGGCACCGACGTGCAGATGAACCGGCTCTGCCCAAAGCCCTGCCCGGACCCGGGGGGCCAAGAGAGGGTCAGCAGCAGGCACATCCACGCGAGCCCAGTGCCCATGGCTGCCGGAAGTCTTCTGGCGGGATCCGCACTCACAGGCGCTTGAGATCGCAGCGTTGCCTGGTTTTAATCACTCAGATCGCGGCAAATCCTTCTCTGGCAGATGGGAGAGTCGTCTGAAAGAAGGAGGTGGTGGAGTCCCTCCGTGGGAGTGAACGGGGAGTCCTTTCTGGCAGAAGGAGGCGCCGGCGGAGCACTCCGCCCCCGCCTCCTGCAGCACTTCCCCTAGTTCAGCGCCGGGAGCTGCTGGTGCCGCGCCTCTCGGACTGCTGGCCTCAGCCCCGGGAGCGGTCCCTACGCGAGTCCCTCCCGTTCTCTCAGCACCTGGGCGCTGCCCCCCTTTTACCTGCAGGATCAGAGGGGTCCTTCTCGTGTCTTTCTTTGAATATGAATGTATTTGTGTTTTCAGCAGCTGTAGTGCGCGAGACTCGGATCTGCACGAGATGTCTCGTCAGACCACACCTTGCACTCTCCTCTCTTCAGCACCAGGAGCTGTCCCACAAGCCGCTCTCTTCTCTCTTCTCTCTTCAGCACCGGGAGCTGTCCCTCCAGCTGCTTCCGCGCTCTCCTTGCTTCAGCACCAGGAGCTGTCCATCCAGCCGCTCCCGCGCTCTCCTCTCTTCAGCACCGGGAGCTGCCCCGCCAGCCCGCACCGTGCTCTTCCCTTATTTCAGCCCAAGAGGTGTCTCGCAAGCGCGCTCCCGCGTTGTCTTCGTTTCAGTACAAGGAGCTTCCCACAAGCCGCTCCCGCGCGCTCTCTCTCCTTACTTCAGTCCCGGGAGCTGTCCCTGAGCGGACTTCGGCTCTCTCCTCAGTCTCGAGGGGTGTCGGGGTGTCAGCGTGTCTTCTTGCGCCCACCTCCGGCCCTATGTAGTTCAGCACCCAGCAGCTGTGCCCTTTCTGCCCTCAGCTGCGCTATCTCTGCCCCGGGAGCTGTTCCGGAAACTGTGCATCCAGCTCCCTGAAAGCCTCCCTGCAGTCTAAGGAGCTGCCTGTCCTGCTCCAGGAGCGGCGTACTGTGTCGATGCAGGGGAACTGCCTGCTGCAACGCCACCCTGACCCTGCTGCCGCCTAGGAACTGTCTCTGCTTCAGCCACTCCCTTAGTCACAGGAACTGTCTCTTCTGCTCTCTATGATGTATGCTACCTCACTATTCACTAACTGTGCTGCAGGTCGCTCTGTACCAGAAGCTGTCCCTGCTACAGCTCCTCGCTACGCGTGCTGCGTCCCCAGGCCCTAAGAGCTGTGGTGTGCTGCAGCTCTCCCTTCAGACCAAGGACCTGCCTGTGCTGCAGCCTGCGATCAGTCCCAGGGTCTGTCCCTGCGTCAGCTCCCCCTCAGCCCCTGTAGTTTACACCGAGGCCTCTGCATCCGCTGGCTCGGGAGCTGTGCTGTGTCCCTACTGCAGTGCTCTCGGTCCCAGGAGCTGTGGCTGAGCCCGCTGCAGCACGACCACAGCTCTTATACCGTGGCCGCGTGCACGCCCCTGTGACGTCGGCAGGGGTGGAATCCCGCTTTAATCGCCGTGTGACCGCCTCCGCCCGGCTCTCGGTGGTGCAGAGAGAGTGCCCAGCGCCGTGAGGAGCGCCTGTGCCAGCCGACTCCGCTGCCAATGCGCCTCGGTGTCACGACGAAGCACTACTGCCGCTGCCACTGATAGCATTCTAATAGCAGTGGTAACGTCAGCAATGAGAACAACAGTCATTTATGTTATTATTATAATATCAAAAACATGGAACCAGCTCCTAGTAATAATGAAGCACCGCCAAGTGTGCATTAATCGAATACCGTAAGGTGGTGGTCACATATAGATAAGCAGAGGCTGCAGGCCAAGCATCTTTAATCGAGGATGGGCCCTCGAGATGACTTGCCACATCCTCTGTATGTTCACTTGGAGGTACTTTATTCCGTATAATGCAAGGTAATGGGCACACACTTGAGTGATTGTGGTTGAATTAAAGCATATATCTTCACCCTGCATGCCAGGACCTGAATATCCCCTAGCATTATCGCAGCTTACAGGAAGAAACAGAAGCATATGGTGACAACGTGATTTCCAAGGCTCACATTGTTTGTGTAAGTGGGAAAGCCAGGATTCAGTCTTAGACTTCTGCCTGACACTTATAAAGATGTTGCACTGGGGTCGTGTCATTGTTTTGATGCAGCCCTAGCACAACATCCTTTTTTGACTTGTGTGGCTTTATAAGACAAGGCAATGCAACGCAGCGCATTGCTCTGTCTTCTGTTACTTTGAGTCAGGTGGCATTCCATGGCGGGTGCGTGGGTGTACCTGTGCACCTACCCGTGCATTTTGACGCAAACCGATATACACAAAAATATAGAGCCATGGGTTTACTCCAAAATGGTGTGCCTGGCTGAGGCTGGCGCATCGAAGAGAAATATATTTCTCCTCGTTATTTCCTCTTTGCAAAGAGGAAATAGCCTCAAATGATAGTTTTTGTTCAGGAAACTGTTCTTGTCTGTACAAAAATTATCCTGACCGCAACGTTGACACCCTTGCACTATGGCGGAAGGATTCCTGCATTGGGACAAGGCCGCCCAACCAGTGCCTGCAGATGAAGAAACAAGCACCGTGCCCTTTCCTTGGAGGTATGGCGCAGTTCAGCTCTTTCCAGCCGATGCAGTGCAGAAACGTTGCTTGATACGCTGCACGGCACCACCTCTTTGAACATATGTCCCTTGGGCATAACTGTGACCCTTCGGTTCTACATGGAAACCCGACCTGGTGCTGGCCTTTTATCTTACCTCTACAGGTGGTATGTGGTCTCCGAGGTACTGTGGGGTCGGCAATTGCTACTGTGACTTCCTGTCTCTGACACTTCCTGTTTGGCCACCGGATTGGGGCCGCGCCAAGGTGGCTCAGGGACTGAAAATGTTCCACAGAAGTCCTTCACTGCTAGAGGGACTGCCCCGATTCCCGGGAGAGAGGGTCGGGGTGTGCTCGGGACCCCATCTCTCGATCACTGCATGGATTTCACTCCTGCAGTGCGCAAGGAAGGCGGCAGCGCGCAGGGACAAGTAACGTGCACTGTTCCTGCGCCCCTGCACAGAGGTCAGTCCCCGCTGCGCAGGACCCCGGGGGCACCGTGTACGCGGCGGGTCCCCGGGCTGTACTATCCCTGCCGCCTGGGACACGCGCCACACAGTCCAGCTGACTTTCAAGGCAAGGGGCCCTTCCTGCGTTGCGCCGTCACCAGTCACATACTTATTATGGACAAGTTCTGACGTCAGACCTCGCTTGTGAAAAGAATATTAACTACAGCCTTTAAAAGATCAAAACAGGCTTCCGCGCATTACATGAATATTAATGGTAATAATCTCATTGATAGGGATATGAGTAATAATTACTGTCACACGTCACATTATTGTTACAGTGAGTGGACAACTTCATGTCTTTAGTCTGGGGGCTCGTTGTATCACAGCCTCGTTTTGTGAGGGGGGGAGGGGCAATTAGGGGCTTATTTACAAGCCCCTTGCGCCGCCGGTACGTCACTTTTTTCTATATTAAAAGTGACGTATCGGCTGCGCAAGGGGCTTGCAAATATTAATAAGCCCCTTAGCGTTCACCGAACTGTACATGGGTTTGAGATGTATAAGGAAGGTGACTTGAGTACAGGTGACAATAGCAAGCGCCTCGCGGCAGGGGTGAGAAGAGAACAAGTGCGCAGCACACCAGCAGGAACAGAAAAGCACTCAGGACCAGAGCCGAGCTGAAGAGGACCGGGCCCTCAGGTGCTGCACTCAGGAAGGAGGGCACAGGGAGGGAGCTTGGGGCAGAGCCGAGCAGGAGAGGGCCGGGCCCTCAGGTGCGGCAGCAGTCACCAGACGGGATTAATCTGAAGGGCCTGGCGCATGCGCCTTCACGCACGGGTGTCTATGAGACGCTGTCATGAATGACTATTCTATTAGTAATCACGAGAGTAGTAATACAGGGCGGTACCAGACACGTAGATGAGCGGGGAGGCCCTATCATTGAAATGGAAGAGACGAGAGTAGGGGTCTGCAGACCGTGGCCCAATGGAATGTCCTGGGGGTCGCGAGGCGCTGCAGACTGTGGGACAAAGGAATATCCTGGGGGTCGCGAGGCGCTGCAGACCGTGGCCCAATGGAATGTCCTGGCCTGGGGGTCGCGAGGCGCTGCAGACCGTGGCCCAATGGAATGTCCTGGCCTGGGGGTCGCGAGGCGCTGCAGACCGTGGCCCAATGGAATGTCCTGGCCTGGGGGGCGTGAGGCGCTGCAGACAGTGGCCCAATGGAATGTCCTGGCCTGGGGGGCGTGAGGCGCTGCAGACCGTGGCCCAATGGAATGTCCTGGGGGTCGTGAGGCGCTGCAGACTGTGGGACAAAGGAATGTCCTGGGGGTCGTGAGGCGCTGCAGACTGTGGGACAAAGGAATGTCCTGGGGGTCGCGAGGCGCTGCAGACCGTGGGCCCAACGGAATGTCCAGGGGGTCGCGAAGCGCTGCAGACCGTGGCCCAATGGAATGTCCTGGGATGGGGGTCGCGAGGCGCTGCCGACCGTGGCCCAATGGAATGTCCTGGGGGTCGCGAGGCTGTGTCGCCGAGTAAGAGGCTTCCTCGGCCACTGAACACGGTCCTTTGAAAACCACTCACATCTTGAACACGTGCTTGATAAAATGTGCTTCTAAAGCAAAGCCTGGTCAGTGCGTTGTTGGAAATATTCGATAGGTTAGTATGAGAAACGAAAAAAGAACCTACATCGATTAAAAAAGAAAAGAAATGTGTAGAGCACTGTACTCCCTCTGTCCCCCACACCCGCCCCGTTGAAGTTTTGCCACGCTAGCGTGCAACACATGTTTTGTTTCACAAACTTGATTTATTGAAAGATGAAAAGCGAAACACAATGTATTTGTCTGTCATGGTTTTTTATAGCAGTCTTTTCACGCCCGGGTACCTGCACACCTTACAATAAATGAACAGCACTGCTGAAAATCAGCTTTTGTATTTTTATTCTTGGGGGAAGTGTTCTCAAGCACCACCACAATGATTTAGTGCTCTCGATGTTTTATAGTCTATTCAACTGTAAGAAAATACCACGTCACTTTGGGTGGCCCCAACCAGGTTATTTCACGGATGGGGAGTTGGGCATCACAAAATCTAAACAGCCCCCCCGCTCCCCCCCTACCCCACTCGCCCCCCGCCCCAGCGGGAGTAGCGATCCAAGTCTGTGTGTTATTGGTAACATCAAGGTTTGGTGAAAGACTGCATCAACTGGTCCACGTACCAAGGGTCAATAAGCCCGATTTAAAGACTGAGGTAGCGCAGCCGGTTAATGCACTTGCTTCATTGTACACCCAAGGTCCCAGGGTCGAAACCCAGTGAATTAGCTCCATGGACCCGGTGAGTCATTTGCCTCCTTCACACATCTGCTTCTAGCTCGCAAGTCGGCAACTCGGTGGGTTAGTGCACTTGCTGTACCTATGCCAGTGTGACTTGCAGGTCCCATGTCCCAATGCAGGTCATAATTAGCACAATGCGATATCCTGCCAGCCCTGACGGAGCAGCGCCCACCCACGGATTCCTGGCCACGTCTCCATACCCCCTTTTATGGCTATCTTCCCAGCACAATCTAGTGCCTTCTGACTCACCTCGTGACTGGTTCAGTGAGTCACCCGTCACTTTGCAGTGACACTTCTGAAACTCACTCATAGTAGCATATGCTCCGCACACCCCCAAGGATGCACAGGAGAGAGGCTCCCTCTAAACCGGAAATGTCAGGCAGTGCTCGTGAAGACAGGGTCTAAGGGCCAGGGAGCGACGGGCGGGGTCTCTGCTACGGGTCTTCGGCCATTTCGCCAGCTTCTCTTGGCTATGGAAAGTAGACTCATGAATAAAGCGCTTCGCCGGAAAGGTAGCTCAGCCGGTTAACGCCCGCGCGGTGGGGATCTGAGTGCAACCTGCAGGTCACAGGGCCAAAGCCGAGCGCGTGAGCTCCACGGGCTCGCGTGCTGACTGTACAGGTCAGCGTGGCAGGTAACAGATTCAAATGTCAGCCAGGCAGCCCGATGGGTTGAGCGCCCGCTGCGGCGATCTACGTGCACCTGACAGCAGTTGCCATCCACCGTCGCCGGTTCAGCCGTTTGTCCTTCGGAGGTCGACAACAAAGAATGCCGTAAAACAAGGCAACGGGGACCGCTATTGTTTGATACCCCGAGACACCGGCGTGTACGGTGTGCGCCGAGCAGAGGCTCAGCGAGGAAACAATGAGCAAAGAAGAGCACCGAGTCCACGTCCCTAGCAACAGCCATGCGTCTAAAGTTGATGCTATTCCAATAACAACAATGTGGTAATTGTGCAGTGCTTACAACGAATGAGTGCAGCGTCAATGCACTATAAATAACACGGTTTATTCTAAAGGTGGAACTGTTAGGGACAGAAATGTCCTCATGTGTTTTCATTAAACTCTTTCATTTCTGTTGAAACATGTAATCTCATCAAGCCTGCTAGATAGCTCAGTCGGCAGATTGCCTGCTGCAAAGATCTGCGTGCAGTGTCCTGGCAGGAGGCAATCACAAGGGCTATGAATATTCCACTGAGCCACAATGTATTTGTTGAAGAGAACTATATTGTCGGTGTTTATTATAGGAGTCATCGATGGGACGCAATGCAGTAGATAAACAGCACAGGCGCTTCATTCACCTGTCCGAGGCACAGGTGGCATCTTGCCGGGCGCAGGGTGAAACCCTCATTCCATTATTCCGTCAACAATCCTCACCAGGTCGATACAATGAGCACCATACAGTAGGGCAGTCGTGAGATCTGTTTTTCATTTCAGATCTTAGAACTAAGGGGCATATTATCAACAACTAGCAATATTTATCTCTAAAGAAGCTTAGCGAAAAATTTTTTATCGCCAGGCATCGCCGGATTTTATCGCAGAGATAACGTGCTATTAGCAACGTTTATCTCTAATGCGATAAAATATCCGGCGATAGTGGCGAAATGCGTGAATATCGCTGGAAACCCAGCAATATTCACGCATCATCGCCAATAGGGTCTTAATCTGAATATCCACCACCCATTGGATATACAGGTTAAGAACTAGTCTGAGCAGGCGTTAGTTTTCAGCGATATTCACGCTTAGCATGAGTTTTTTTATCGCTATGCCTGCCTTGCTAATAGGCGATAGCGACGTTAGTGACTGCTTTCAGTCGCTAACTGGTTTTGTACGCCCACTTTGCATGTCATTAGCGATAAATATCGCTGACATGCAAAGCGGGCCCCAAACCGCTCGCTATCACCTAAAAGCTGTCGCTAACTGATGTTAGCGACAGCTTGCTAATAGGGCGATTAAATTATCGCCGCTTTGCGGCCGAAAACGGCTGCAAAAGCGGCTATAATTTCATTTCGCCTGCCTTGATAATATGCCTCTAAATGTGCATTTTGTTTGAGTGAGCAAACTAAAGAGTAGAATTGGGTTTGTTTATCCTCCAAACAGTAATCTGCAGCATTTCAATGTGTTTGAGTCAATCGATGGCCCGGTGACTGCGCTTGCTGCTGTAACGCAGGGTGTTCTGCAGGTCGAATCCCACAAAGCCGACTCAGCCTTTCATCCTTCAAAGGCTATTAAAATGAGTATCCTTTAATGGGGTATGTTATCTTACGTGTATTTTTTTAGGGATGAGTGTATCCTGAAGCTTCGCAGGTGAGTGTGGCCAGCTTCCTGGGTACTTACTCGAAGATCCAAGTCTTCACTGACACACACCTACAAAGTCTTCCACGACCAAGAACCAGCATACATGAACCACGGCCTGAACTTTCACCAACCACCAGAAGCCTTCACTTCGCCTCCCTCGCCCTTGCACAGACTCAGCGCATCTGCGTAGCCACAGTGGAGGGCGCTCCTTCTCCCACCTCGCCTCCACGTCCTGGAACGTCCTCCCTCTCCCAACATCACCCTCGCTGACCGACTTCAAGAGGAGATTCAAGACCTGCTTTTCGACTAAGCCCAGCAACCCAGTACCCAGATACCCCCAGGGGTGATAAGTCGCACTTTACAGGAACCGACTGATTGAGGGATTCAGGTTCATAAGTGATACTAACCCCCGTTACTTACAGTGCCTGGATTATAAAGCACCGTGTAAAGACAAGTTATTGCTGTAATTAATTTCAGTGAAGAATATTTGCATATGTGTTTGTAATTTTGAGAACCCTAATGTTTTAGGTAAATATGACGTTTTATTCATTTTATGTATTCCATCAATTTTATTGTACAAATTGTCTTTTATGATGTAATAATCGAAATAAAGACGTATGAAAAAACCGGAAACCTGAGAACCCTACCAGGTCTTACTTTTCAGTGGGCCAGTGAGCCCAGCCATGAGCAGAGCGTTTCGGATAGTATCAAAATAAAGGGAACGGCCTTCATCGTTGTAAATTGGAGCCGGTGATACTGTTTAACAGGGAGACTCCCCAGCGCCAGGAAGTTATAGGGCCATTTCTCTGCTTGACGTTGAGAGCAAGATACACTCAGCATCGATCTTGTCTACCCTCCGGGGCTGGGGGAAAGCAATCACATCACTTCCAGACAGGCAAGGCAGGGGTTCTCCAGGTTTTCCTGCGCTTCATTAGTGTAAGGTCTTAAATCATCCTGCTGAGCAATATGTAAAAGTTTAAAAAGGGCCTCTGGCATTGTTTTAATCAGACTTTAACAACTTGCTTGTTTTGTTGATTTCTTATATATTACCAACTTGCCGCCTGGCAGCCGCTCGGATTCACCAATAGGAAACACCATCTTTAAATCATTGCAAGAAAATAGATACCTTTCCTACTTTCTAAATTGTCTGTTCCTATGAGATAAAGTCACATTTTTTGTGAAACTGCTTATATATGTCCTTGGTTACATTAGTCTTATAGCTATAGCTGGCCAGGCGCGCAGGGGCTAACGACACGTATGTCCTCATCAGAGCAGTGTTGGCAATGGATGTAGGCAGGGCAACTCTGCTCTTTAAGTTGGCATCAGGGATTGGTGCAGGCAGTGCCCATGAAACATTACTGTTGAGTCGTTTTCTGCTGATTTCAGACATCCTTAAAAAGAGTCTCACACAAATAAATCGTACAGATGGCCATAAACCGAAGTTGTCGATATGCTATTGTTAACACAAGCTCCTCTTCAACAGAAGATGTCTGAAATGAGTACAGCATATTAAAAAAAACAAATTATAACTGTGTAATTTGGAAATGTGGGTAAATCGTAGAATCCATTGCTTTGCATTTGTAGATGTTGTTTGCTTGCTGTAGGTTTGCATCGCTTCCACAGCCTCTGTTTTTATGGAGCTTAAGGATATGTTCAAGAAGATGAATCTGAGGTGGACAAGACAAATGGAAGTCCTTGAAGGCCGAAGAGAACCTTTGCAGTTGTAGTGCCAATACAATCATCATATGGCCACTGCCTCAACAGGGCCCCTGGGGATTTCGTTAGAATGCGACAACAACGGGGTTAATGTGGCTTGTTTTTAGAAGTGATGACATTTCTTCCATATTTTCTGATTTTTACATACAACCACAGACAAAAACAGTTGTCCCTTATGACTACCCTGCCAACATTTGTGCAGTCTGACTGCAGAGAACAGGGTGTTGTTTCCTTAAATAGCTGCAGATGTGCACATATTGTTTTATACAGTATTAATAAGTGTACTGTTGAGGGTAATATTTATGTCTCCTGACAGCGCTAAGACCCAACAGGTACTATTTGTAAATGTACATATATTGGATAAATAAATGTGGAAATGTATTATTTGCAACATTATCCCTTTTCACCGAACACAAAATAAACAAGAAGAAAGACAGATAAAAAGAGCAAAAACAAATATGTCTAAATACAGAAGGAAATGTAAAAAAATAAATGCCATAAAACCGAGAGCCGTACTAATCGTAGAGAGACACTCATAATAATAATAATTCAGTGGCATGGCTCTTTTATGGGTTCAAATGAAATGAAAAAGATGTGTAGGAGTCCGCAAATGCCCAAAAGAGTCAAGGCGCTAAAGATTGGTAAGTTCTGATGAGAAGTACAATCAGCAAGGATGACATGCCCTGTGCTCATGGAGTTGTTGCGTCATCATTATAGGGTGAAGAGCCAGGTTTTCAAGGCTGTCCTGAAAGAGGCATGAGCCTTTAGGCAGGGGATGTTACGGGGAGGGAGGTCCAAAGCTGGCCCGTGGCCACCAAAAAGGCTCTGCCTCCCCATCTTGCCTTCCGTAACTTGGGGGTAACTACCCGGTAGTGACCTTCAGAGCCTGGACAGGTGGACTGCAGGAGTATCATCCATCTCCTGTTGTTATGCTTGACACGAAGGTTGCCCCAGAAGTACCAGGTAGGTGATGCTCTTTCCCTATACCCCCTAACCGGTTCACCATCCGACAGAATATAACACTGCACCGGAATAGTGATGCCCGTCAGGGGAACACAGGGAGACAAAACAAGGAAAGTGGGGACAAAAGAATATGTAGATTTCTTCTTTACACCTGAAGGAGTAATTCCTGGAATCACAGAACGTCTGAATATCAGCTTCCTAGGGGAATGTAAGGAACACAGGTTAGCGCAGTAATACTAAGTGTAATTGGGAAGTGCAATAATAGAGAGAACAAATGCCTACAGAATTGGGGTGTAAGGGCTAATCCGTGTACTTGTATAATGTGGAGGGAATGGTATCCAGGAATCGTAACTCTGTCTCCTGTAGAACACACAACAAGGTGAGGAAGCCTGTCTCAAAACATATGCAGGAATAATGAGCAAATACCTGCTCCTGCGTACCTGTGTATATAAACAATGAGCCTCGAAGAACCTGGAACTGGAATCAATACTCCTCCAGTTCCCGGTGACTTAGTATCAAAACCGGGACTAGTATCAATACTCAACTAGTCCCGACAATACCAAAAACAAAGTAAAGACACGCAGTCTAAATGTCCCCACTATCTGTATGGAGATCTCACGAAAATCATACAATAATCAAAACAACTCATCCCTAGAAGTCAGGGATAACTTCAGGACTCATAAAGAAAACCGGAACGCGTGTAACAACTTGACATGCTTCCGAAAATAACCAAAATGCCAATGCGCGCACAATCAGATAACAGCAAGGGCCGATAGTACCTTAAGTGAAGTACCGACGCCCGGCGAAGACCCGACGGATCCCGCAGCTCGCCACCACCGTGACCCGGATCCGCAACACAGGAACCAGCAAAGGACACCGGAACGGAACGCGAAGCGTTTACTGCAGGGAAGGGGGGTGGTTAAATGACGCGTCGGTACTCTCTGCGCATGCGTGTCTCTTCGCGCCTGCGCTGTAGACTTACCAACCAGCAGGCGCTGACATTTGCCAACCAGGCGTTCGTTTACAGGCACGACACCTGTGCACTCACAGGCCAGTGTGGAAGTGACGCTCAACGTTATAGTCTCGGAGCTAGAAGTCCTGTGGAGCAGGAGGGCATCGGCAGGTTCTTGAGAGGTGTGGCTCAACAACAATGTATGAAAAGAGCTTTGGCACAGAGGGCTCAGGACTTGGAGGAGGACATGCTCCTCAGACAGGGTGGGGCATGGATAAAACTGATCTGCAGAAGTGGGACTCAGGACAGAATAAGGAGCATGATTTGAATATGCCCCTGCCAGACACAGGAGATTATTTCCAGAGTGAGCACAAAGACCGAACTGGAGGTTAAGGAGTATGTGGTTTTAAGGAGGCAGGGAAACGGGCAGAGTAGGTTGGCCAATGTTCATATTAGATCTTAATATCCAAGCAGCTAAGTACAAGGTAACCAAAGTGAGTTTGCAATCAAAACAGGCACTGGTCCATTCGAGTTGTGAAGTTCCTTTTTGGAAAAGTGTTGTGCAGATTTATTCTTGGGTATTCGGAAATGAATGACTCCATCTCAAATGGAAATGGCTGGGTAGGAATGGAGGAAAGGTTCAAGCTCCTGTAGCTAATCTCATGGTCTTTTCATTTTATCTATGAAGTGCATGCCCACTCGAAATCTTCATGGCACACGCAATGTGCGTGTATCATGGCTCTATGCTGGAGGATGTATGGAAAAAAAAACGGCCATCAAGTTGACACGGAGCCCCAGATCTACCAAGAGTTTGCATCAGGTTTGAATTACTTTTTTTTATTACAAACCTGCCTCAAAGTCTACTGGTAGGATTGACAATCCAACTCAAATTAAGATTTGAGTTGGATTGTAACCCAAAGTAAAGCAAGGAAGCACAATGTGTTGACTTATATTGCTTTGCTCTGAGGGAAGTACCAAGGGGGGTGCATGGATGTTCCGATGCAACCATCCATGGGTTTTAAAGAAAATACAAAAAATTGTAGACATACATTTGAGCCTAAATCCTGCACCTCCCTTAAGGTGTAACAAGGAATTTTTTTTCATTTATCCTCGTTCCTCCCTCCTTGCATATGTGCTGCATTCTGCAGCACATATAAAAATAGGAAAATGCAGTTTTTGGCTGTTGGCTTTTGGTTCTTCGCACCGATGCAGCCATTGTGCTTTTTGTACCAAGTCAGTCATCAGGCTCTTGGCACCAATGTAGCCATCAGGCTCTTGGCACCGATGCAGCCATCGGGCTCTTGGTACCTATGTCGCCATTGGGCTCTGGGTACCAAGGCAGCCATCAGTCTCATGGTACCAATGCAGCCATCGGGCTCTTGGTACCAATGTAGCCATCGGGCTCTTGGTACCAATGCAGCCATCAGGCTTGTGGCACTAATGCAGCCATCGGGCTCTTGGTACCAAGCCATCGGGCTCTTGGTACCAATGCAGCCATCGGGCTCTTGGTACCAATGTAGCCATCAGGCTCTTGGTACCAATGTAGCCATTGGGCTCTTGGTACCAATGCAGCCATCAGGCTTGTGGCACTAATGCAGCCATCGGGCTCTTGGTACCAATGTAGCCATCAGGCTCTTGGTACCAATGCAGCCATCGGGCTCTTGGTACCAATGCAGCCATCGGGCTCTTGGTACCAATGTAACCATCAGGCTCTTGGTACCAAGCCATCGGGCTCTTGGCACCGATGCAGCCATCAGGCTCTTGGTACCTATGCCGCCATCGGGCTCTTGGTACCTATGCCGCCATTGGGCTCTGGGTACCAAGGCAGCCATCAGTCTCATGGTACCAATGTAGCCATCAGGCTCTTGGTACCAATGCAGCCACCAGGCTCTTGGTACCAATGTAGCCATCAGGCTCTTGGTACCAATGCAGCCATCAGGCTTGTGGCACCAATCCAGCCATCGGGCTCTTGGTACCTATGCCGCCATCGGGCTCTTGGTACCTATGCCGCCATTGGGCTCTGGGTACCAATGCAGCCATCAGTCTCATGGTACCAATGTAGCCATCAGGCTCTTGGTACCAATGCAGCCATCAGGCTTGTGGCACTAATGCAGCCATCGGGCTCTTGGTACCAAGCCATCGGGCTCTTGGTACCAATGTAACCATCGGGCTCTTGGCACCGATGCAGCCATCAGGCTTGTGGCACTAATGCAGCCATCGGGCTCTTGGTACCAATGTAACCATCGGGCTCTTGGCACCGATGCAGCCATCGGGCTCTTGGTACCTATGTCGCCATCAGGCTCTTGGTACCAATGCAGCCATCAGGCTCTTGGTACCAAGCCATCGGGCTCTTGGTACCAATGTAACCATCGGGCTCTTGGCACCGATGCAGCCATCGGGCTCTTGGTACCTATGTCGCCATCAGGCTCTTGGTACCAATGCAGCCATCAGGCTCTTGGTACCAAGCCATCGGGCTCTTGGTACCAATGCAGCCATCGGGCTCTTGGCACCGATGCAGCCATCGGGCTCTTGGTACCTATGTCGCCATTGGGCTCTGGGTACCAATGCAGCCATCAGGCTCTTGGTACCAAGCCATCGGGCTCTTGGCACCGATGCAGCCATCGGGCTCTTGGCACCGATGCAGCCATCGGGCTCTTGGTACCTATGTCGCCATTGGGCTCTGGGTACCAAGGCAGCCATCAGTCTCATGGTACCAATGTAGCCATCAGGCTCTTGGTACCAATGCAGCCATCAGGCTTGTGGCACTAATGCAGCCATCGGGCTCTTGGTACCAAGCCATCGGGCTCTTGGTACCAATGTAACCATCGGGCTCTTGGCACCGATGCAGCCATCAGGCTTGTGGCACTAATGCAGCCATCGGGCTCTTGGTACCAATGTAACCATCGGGCTCTTGGCACCGATGCAGCCATCGGGCTCTTGGTACCTATGTCGCCATCAGGCTCTTGGTACCAATGCAGCCATCAGGCTCTTGGTACCAAGCCATCGGGCTCTTGGTACCAATGTAACCATCGGGCTCTTGGCACCGATGCAGCCATCGGGCTCTTGGTACCTATGTCGCCATCAGGCTCTTGGTACCAATGCAGCCATCAGGCTCTTGGTACCAAGCCATCGGGCTCTTGGTACCAATGCAGCCATCGGGCTCTTGGCACCGATGCAGCCATCGGGCTCTTGGTACCTATGTCGCCATTGGGCTCTGGGTACCAATGCAGCCATCAGGCTCTTGGTACCAAGCCATCGGGCTCTTGGCACCGATGCAGCCATCGGGCTCTTGGCACCGATGCAGCCATCGGGCTCTTGGTACCTATGTCGCCATTGGGCTCTGGGTACCAAGGCAGCCATCAGTCTCATGGTACCAATGTAGCCATCAGGCTCTTGGTACCAATGCAGCCATCAGGCTTGTGGCACTAATGCAGCCATCGGGCTCTTGGTACCAAGCCATCGGGCTCTTGGTACCAATGTAACCATCGGGCTCTTGGCACCGATGCAGCCATCGGGCTCTTGGTACCTATGTCGCCATCAGGCTCTTGGTACCAATGCAGCCATCAGGCTCTTGGTACCAAGCCATCGGGCTCTTGGTACCAATGTAACCATCGGGCTCTTGGCACCGATGCAGCCATCGGGCTCTTGGTACCTATGTCGCCATCAGGCTCTTGGTACCAATGCAGCCATCAGGCTCTTGGTACCAATGCAGCCATCAGGCTCTTGGTACCAAGCCATCGGGCTCTTGGTACCAATGCAGCCATCGGGCTCTTGGCACCGATGCAGCCATCGGGCTCTTGGTACCTATGTCGCCATCAGGCTCTTGGTACCAATGCAGCCATCAGGCTCTTGGTACCAAGCCATCGGGCTCTTGGTACCAATGCAGCCATCGGGCTCTTGGTACCAAGCCATCGGGCTCTTGGTACCAATGCAGCCATCGGGCTCTTGGTACCAATGCAGCCATCGGGCTCTTGGTACCAATGCAGCCATCAGGCTTGTGGCACTAATGCAGCCATCGGGCTCTTGGTACCAATGTAGCCATCAGGCTCTTGGTACCAATGCAGCCATCGGGCTCTTGGTATCAATGCAGCCATTGGGCTCTTAGCACCAACGCAGCCATCAGGCTTGTGGCACTAATGCAGCCATAGGGTTCTTGGTACCAATGCAGCCATCAGGCTCATGGCACTAACGCAGCCATCAGGCTCGTGGCACCCATGCAGCCATCGGGCTCTTGGTACCGATGCAGCCATCAGGCTCGTGGCACTAATGCAGCCATCTGGCTCTTAGTATCAATCCAGCCAGCGAGCTCTTGGAAACAATGCAGCCATCAGCCTTATGGCACCAATGCAGCCATCAGGCTCCTAGTAGTCGGACGCAGGGCTGCATTCTGCAGGCTCTGAAGATGCTTAAACAAGTGGTGGATAAGCCAACAAATTAAGAGGAAATGCCAAGGGTCAGCTCTGGCTCCAAGAGTGTGAGCACGAGCCTAGGCTTGAAAATATGTGGCATGTAACTCATGCAAAAATTTCATGCTAGAATATATATAGAACGTGTCTTCAAAATTAAAAAACATGGATTTCTTTAACACAGAGAAACGTTTCGTCCACATTAAGGGCCAAATGTAGGTCCCCCAATACCGGTCGGTAACGGCCGAAATTACAGAATTTCAGCCGTTACCGAACGGTATTTGGCTTTTGAGATGTAGGTGGCATGATACCTGGATTCGGTATTTTACCGAATCGGTAATTTAAGGAATCGGTAAATTACCGAATTCTTAACATACCGATTCGGTAATCTGTAATGTAGGAGCACTCAAGTCAGTGCATTCCTGAGTTAAGGATTCGTTATTTACCATCAACTACAAGTTGGTGGTAAATATCGAAAACCGTTGAAAAAGCAATTATTTTGCTTTTACAACAGTGCGATGTGGCAGACATACATGCCCTTAGGGCATATATGTGTACCACATGTGCACCCATGCACTATTCAGGGATGCAACAGGGTGTCAATGTGACACCCTGCCACCCTTGAAAATGTTCCCCCTATTACCGATTCGGTATTTACCGAATCGGTAATACTGAATGGCTTCCCATTCATTTCGATGGGCCTCCAGGCCCATAGGAATGAATGGGAATTACCAAATCGGTAAAACCTGATTCTTAATTACTGAATCCTACCGATTCGGTAAAATTTACCGAATAATTATCTACATCCCATTTACCTATTCTTAAATACTGAATCGGTAACATTCGGTATTTAAGAATAGGTCAATTGAGATTACCTACATATGGCCCTAAATCTCTACATTGAGAAGTATTTATTAAAAGTGAGAGTTTTTAAACATGAACGGAGAAACATTTCTGCCCCCTGTCTTGATGGCAATGCTATTAGTGTGCTATGAGGGAAGTCGTTTGTCGTTTGTACCCTTTATGTGGCCTAGATTCCTATTATTGATGGAACAATATTATAGCTTATTAAACATAAGGGAGATTTTTGAACAGTGCACGTTCTGAAATAGTGTATTAGAAGGTGCTTTCGTATGTGATAATGAACAGAAAGGAGGCTTGGTGAAATAAATATCTGTCTAGGATCAGACAATTTGATCACGCAAGCAGGGAAGCCAGGATTGTTCAAAGATTTATAGTTTAAAACTGTGCAAGGCAGCCACTAGAGGGCTATCACTTTCTGAAAGCAAACATGAATACTTTGTCTTTCTTTCTTTAGAGATGAGCTTAGAGTGTGGATGACCAGCGAAATCCACATTTTATTGTTGGCAGTTTTACATAGCACAAACCTTGCCCAAGGACATAAGAGTGCTGCATAACAGACACAGGCAATTCTACACCTTTTCTTTCAGCACAGGTAGCTTTGCCAGGATTCAAACCGGGTTCTCCGTGTTGCTTTTTCAGTAGCACTAGGCAGTCGCGGCTGGCATGGCTCATGGATGTGGGGGTGGGTGTGGGCGCGGCGTGGGGGGCAGGCGAGGGGTCACACAGAGAGTTCAATTAATTTTTTTTTTTTAAATCAAACCTACTTTTCTGCCAGCCCAGGTCACACTTCTTTACTGCTCAGTCTCCTCCTGCTCTCCTGCCTCTGGCAGGAACAGGAAGAAGGCAGCAGCCTCCCTCCCCTCCCCATAGCCAATCACAACGCTCCAGTGGAGCATTGTGATTGGTCGGGACGCCACCCAGCCAGGGGCTGTAGGTGATTGCATGTTCTCCATGCAGGCTGCAATGCAGCCTGCATGAAGAAGTGCAGAGTGCTCATGACTAGTTTGAGCGGCCAGAGAGGGCCGACCAAACTAGTCATGTGTACTTAGGAGTGGGGAAACCACTCCTGCCCTGCCTGGGAAGCTCCGCCCACTCGTCAGCCCGCCATGCGGAAATAAAATAACCAAAAGTTATTACCATTTTATGTTTGGGCTTTTTGCACTGCGAGAAAGCAGTGGGGTGACGCTCCTCCGCCCTAGTGGAGGAGCCGCCATAGGCACTAGGCCACATCACCTCCAGTGAAAGTTTGGCTCGATTTGGGCTCCAGGTTCAAAGAGAACCGAGAGCTGAGCCAGGGCCAGCCCTCTGTCTCGAACTTTCAAAGGCTTGTCCACCTCTAGATTCAAATTAGACTTTGGGAATCCCTAACAGAGTTGCCACGGTCCAGCCTCGAGACTCCTGGCGCCTGCCATATGGCAGTGGTCAGTTTGTGTGACGCAGAACAGAATATAACAGAATCCTTTTAGGTGGAGTTGACAAGGCCGTACCACGGCTCCTGTTCTGGCACTGAAAGCCATGCTGTCATCCAGAAGGACCCCAGGACTGTAGACAAAATGGAACCAGCCCTGGTACAAGGTAAAGGGATTCAGGCCAGAAGTCCTGAGGCCACAACTGCGCTCCTCAGGCTACCGCCATTTAACCTCCGGAAGCAAGAGTGCGCCCAGCACTGCCTCGAGATATGAATGAATGAATGAATAAATGAATGTTGGATTTATAGGGCGCGTGGTTACCCTGGAGCGTCCCAGCGCTGTACCACTGGGGAACCCGTCCTGGCTTTCCCTGAGATGGTCCCTTTACTGGGCATCCCCAAGGTGAAGCCAGGCATCCCCAGTGGTGGTGGGGCCGGAGTGGAGATTAAGCAAGCTATTGCCCAGAGTTGCAGCGTGGGACCCCATGGTTAGAGTGGTACCGAGGCGAGATTTTATCGGACCCGCTGACATTGGTCCTGCACCCGGCCGCGTCAGGAATTGAACCCGGGTCCCGGGCCGACCTCAGCCTCCGGGTCTGCCACCTCTAACCGTTGAGCCACACTTCTCATATGACGTCAATGAGAAGGCAGCGGAAGGGTGGGAGGAGTCAACGTGAAGCAGAATCTGCGTTTACGAAGCGAAGGCCGAGCAGAACCGTGGCCAGGATCTGCTTGGTCGCAATATACAAAATAGGAGACCTTGGAAAAGGTCAAAGGCCGCTGGTCTATGACATGGCCAGTGCACAGCCACGTCTTAAGCATTATATACGCTTGCTACTACTTCTTTGATAAAGTACCATACACAATTGCAAAAGATATTAATTTATTTGTAAAATCACTGTACACCGCTCCTCTTCAGCGTGGACAGCCCCGCTGAATTCTGCCTGGATGGCTACCCTGTCCACCTGCCCAGCAGTGAAACACAAGCAGAGCAGGTGGTGAGTAATTACAGGTTGATTAATATACAGAGAGGGCGCGACCCAAGCAGCCGGCCCTGGGTACGGACAGTCAGAGCCCCTCACTCTCCACTGGCACAGGGGGCGTAGGCAGAGGCTGGTGTAGAGGAACACTGGGGGATTCCAGAATCAACCCCTCCCTTCGAAAGGCCGGATGAGCCGGGGCAGAGTCAGCCACGTGTCAGACATGACAGAGCCCCGAGAGGCGCCCGCCTGGCGAGGCCCCCGCGCTGCCGGCTGCTCGGCCTTGAAGACGGTGTGTGCTGCTCGGCAGATAAGAGGTTAACCTCTTCAGTGCCGCTGGCCTCCTTCGCCGCTCAGCTGTGCCCTCCTGTGTTCTTAACGTTGCTCAATGTCACCTTGCTGCATCATCCCGGCCGACCTTCGACGACAGACACGTGCTGCCGGCGAGGAGTGCTTCGGCGTCGCGAAGAATGCGACCCCCAGGGCCGCTGCCAAGCGCGCTCCCAACAAAAGGGCCGCGAAGACTGCCGGCGGCAGCAGACCTTGAGGCTGGATGCTGAGCCAGAGGACTGGCTATGACGTGGGAGCTGCTGCTGACGGCCTGTCAGCAGCGCTGGAGGTGCTGCCAGGCGCCCCTCGTGCCCGGGGGTGCGAGGGCTGTCAATGGCAACTGGGCATGTAAGAGTTATCCGTGCCCTTGTCACGCAAACCCAAACCACTCTATACCTGTGAGACCCGGGCTTGTCAGTCCCAGGCCAGCTAGACTCCCATTCGACCTACCTTCCTTTATCTCTGCACTAACCACTTCGATGCTCTAACCCATGGGTACTCACAAACTTTCTCTGGGGGGGGGGGGCAAATTTACAGTGTGGTTTATGTCCGAGGGCCGCACCGGTGGGGGCGGGGTCAGTGGGGGAAGGGGCGGGCTAGAGCAACAAAAAAAAAACTGTGACCATGCGGTTGATCACAGGTCCCTGCAGTGGACGCCTTCGTCTACTGAGCCACCAGACCCGGCCTACACACATCTCTCTCTCTCTCTCGTTCTTTCTCCCTCCCTCTGTCTCCCTCCCTCTCTCTCCCTCTGTCTCACTCCCTCTCTCCCTCTGTCTCACTCACTCCCTCTCTCCCTCTGTCTCACTCACTCCCTCTCTCCCTCTGTCTCACTCACTCCAACTGTCTCACTCCCTCTCTCCCTCTGTCTCACTCACTCTGAATGTCCCACTCTCTCTGTCTCCCTCTCCATCTCTGTACCATCTCTGTCTCCTTCTCCATCTCTGTCTCCCTCTCCCTCACGCTGTTTCCCTCTCCCTCACTCTGTTTCCCTCTCCCTCAGTTTCCCTCTCCCTCACTCTGTTTCCCTCTACCTCAGTTTCCCTCTCCCTCACCCTGTTTCCCTCTCCCTCAGTTTCCCTCTCCCTCACTATGTTTCCCTCTCCCTCCTTCCCTCTGTCTCCCCTTCTCCTTCCCTTTACCTCCTTCCCTCTGTCTCCCTCTCTCTCCCTCACTCTGTCTCCCTCCCTCCCTCCCTCTCCTTCCCTCACTCTCCCTCACTCTCCCTCCCTTACTCTCCTTCCCTCACTCTCCCTCACCCTCACTCTCCCTCTCCCTCACCCTCACCCTCCCTCTCCCTCCCTCGCTCTCCCTTGCCCTCACTCTCCCTCGCTCTCACTCTCCTGCCCTCACTCTCCTGCCCTCACTCTCCTGCCCTCACTCTCCCTTGCCCTCACTCTCCTTCTCCCTCACCCTCACTCTCCCTCTCCCTCACCCTCACTCTCACTCTCCTGCCCTCACTCTCCTGCCCTCACTCTCCCTCCCCTCACTCTCCTGCCCTCACTCTCCCTCGCCCTCACTCTCCCTCGCCCTCAGTCTCCTGCCCTGAGTCTCCTGCCCTCAGTCTCCTGCCCTCACTCTCCCTCGCCCTCACTCTCCCTTGCCCTGACTCTCCCTCGCACTCGCACTCACTCTCCCTCGCACTCACTCTCCCTCACCCTCACTCTCCCTTGCCCTCACTCTCCCTTGCCCTCACTCTCCCTTGCCCTCACTCTCCTGCCCTCACTCTCCCTCGCCCTCACTCTCCCTCGCCCTCACTCTCCTGCCCTCACTCTCCCTCGCCCTCACTCTCCTGCCCTCACTCTCCCTCGCCCTCACTCTCCCTCGCCCTCACTCTTCCTCGCCCTCACTCTCCAGCCCTCACTCTCCTGCCCTCACTCTCCCTCGCCCTCACTCTCCCTCGCCCTCACTCTCCCTCATCCTCACTCTCCTGCCCTCACTCTCCCTCACTCTCCCTCGCCCTCACTCTCCATCGCCCTCACTCTCCCTCGCCCTCACTTTCCCTCGCCCTCACTCTCCTGCCCTCACTCTCCTGCCCTCACTCTCCCTCAGTCTCCCTCGCCCTCACTCTCCTGCCCTCACTCTCCTGCCCTCACTCTCCCTCGCCCTCACTCTTCTGCCCTCACCCTCCCTCGCCCTCACTCTCCCTCGCCATCACTCTCCCTCGCCATCACTCTCCCTCGCCATCACTCTCCTGCCCTCACTCTCCCTCGCACTCACTCTCCCTCGCCCTCACTCTCCCTCGCCCTCACTCTCCCTCACTCTCCTGCCCTCACTCTCCCTCGCCCCCACTCTCCCTCACCCTCACTCTCCCTCACACTCCTTCCCTCACTCTCACTTACCCTCACTCACCCTCACTCACCCTCCCCCTCTCTCCCTCTCCCTCCCTGTCTCTCTCCCTCCCTTTCCCTCCCTCCCTGTCTCCCTCCCTCCACTTTGCCTGTGTGTGCCCGGGCTGAGACAGCTTCAGGGCACACACACACACACAGCCTCACCGGAGCACTTCACAGGTCTTCAAAAGACCATTCATATGTTAATGAGGCTTTGTCACCTCTAAGGCCCCCTGCAGCCGCACTCTGACTATGACGGGAATCGCCCGGCCCCCACAGAGCAGTAGTCTGAGTCGCGCTGCCGCAGGGGTGCTTGCTGGCACTCTGTAAAAAAAAACATTTAAACACGGGTACATGTCTGCAAGGTCCGCGGGCCGCCAGGGAAGGCTTGCCGGGCCGCTGACGGCCCACGGGCCGTACTATGAGTACCCGTGCTCTAACCACTATAACGAGAGGTCCATTGATACTCCTGACTAGCTTCTAAAGCAGAAGTGCGCCATAGCGACCCCCGTTGGCAGCGAAGTAGATTGAAGCCTCCTTTTATAATCTCGCAGTGAGCCGCTGCGACGGGCCGCTAGGTGCCACTGCTGCGCTATTGCGCAGGCTCCAATGAAACAAGTGGAGGTAAAACCCCAGAACAGATAGTTCTTGAAGTCAAGTGATTCCGAATATTTTGCTTCTTCCTTTCCGTTTAACTGTCTCTGTGCTTATCATAGTGATGGTCGGTGCTGCCTTTGTAGAGCGCTGGAACAACATGTTTCCTAACACTTAGGCCCCCGATTCCGATGTTGAACGGACCGGAGTCCGTCCCACATCGGTTTGAAACTGGAACCGAACTACCTCCTGTGGTCGGTTCCAGCCCAGGAATCAGGATGCAACCGAACCCTGATCGGTCGCAATACTTTTTTTTGGGAGCATGCATTTCGAACGGAACGCATGTTCGCATGGTAAAGAGCAGAGGTGCAGTTCATCCCACCTCAAGGTGCCTGCCACCAGGTGCAGGGATCAACAGGGTGGCACCATTCGGTGGCCTTGCACCCATGGGGGCCCTGCTGGGGGCCCCCAAAGACAGATTCCTAATGCCTTTCTGTGTTGGAAATGCCGGCACAGAAAGGCAGTGGGAAGCTACCTCCGTAATCCCTCGGCCGGAAAGAGCAGACCGAGGGATTACTGCAGGTTTCCCGAATGGCAGACGGACTCACCGAGCCCATCGGAAGACATTCGGGTAACCAATTCGGATTGCCTTCTGACCGACCCCATCAAAATGGGTCAGTCGGAAAGGAATCTGACTAGCCAATTACGATGCAGGCTGGAGGGCTCTGACCAAAGGTCGAAGCCGTTCCAGCCCGCATTGTAACTGGGCCTTTTGTTGAAAACATAATGATTGTATAGTTGCATCCGGCCGCAGGGGTGCAATAGCCACAGATGGTCTTTTCCTCAGTGTGGTGGTCCCCTCACAGAAGTGAAAGAGCAAAGTTGGTGTTGTAATCTGCTTTTTATACTGCAATGTACTCAAGGCTTCACTTCTTCTTACTGACACTGTTATTTTTTGCACCTATGCTCCCAACCCAGGACTGTACCAATTCCCTCTGGTATTCCATCTACTGCTTCTTCTACCTTGCCTCCCCTTGCCTACTTACTTGTGTGGAACGTTCCGACCTGTCAACTGTCACCAGGGAACGTTGTTGCAGTTACAGCTGACTGGAAGTGGTGATGTGCAATAAAGACTTGTTTTACTCGTTGAAGACTATGTTTATCTTTCCAACAGTTGGTTCTCAGATGGCTCATGGCATCTTTACGTCCCTACAGGAAGTTTCACGTAAAATCACCAAATACATTTAACATTATCCATAAGTGAGCTGATCTTGCACCTATATGCTGCAGGGGTCATGCCCTGGCTCCCTTTTTCAGAAATGAGAAATTGCAGAGTAGTAAGCGAGAAGAAAAAAAAAGGCACATTTTTAAAAATTACACAGACAACGTCTCTACATAGACCAGATACCAAACCAAGGCATTTGCACGGATAGAATTCTCAAACCAAGACTTCTCTTCATCTGAGTGAGTGTGCCTAGAGCATGGGTACTCACAAACCTTTCCCCAGGGGCCACAAACTATGGTCTGTGGTGTGACCGAGGGTTGCATTAATGCCAGCACAGTGGGAGTGGGTCTTTGTAGGGCGTTAAGGTGGGCATAGGGGAAGCAAATCACATACAGGGTGTGGTCTGTGAGTCATGGAACTATTTTAAGTATTTCTTTCCTTACTGCCCTCTAAATGAGATCCCCAGTCTCTAGTAGAGTCATACATTTGACAATACTGTGTTATTTTGTATCTAAATTTCTATCCCGCTACCACACTTTGGTTAAGCCTTTCTGCTTGCTAATGCTACCTTGGGAGTCGGAAGTGTTAAAAGGAGGAAACCTGAAAATCTAGGATCAATCCCGGCTTCCTCAGTTGAACAACTGTTTGATCCTAGGCAACTGCTTAATTTCACTTTACCTCCTTTTTCTTCATTATGGCCAAAAACGGCAACTTGAAATACACGAGTTAAGGCTTTATCCTCTACAGACCTCTTGTGTTCGATTTAATAATCTATAATGTTGTCCATGTACAATAACAACCGTGACCAACCAGAGGGACCCACATGGGAACTGACTTGCCTCTTAGTTCACTACTAACATTTTTGTCAGTGTGTGAGGAGGCATGAATATTTCTACACTCATTTTTTGAAAATGATCAGGTTTAAACAAAATACTTCTAATTGCACTTATCTTTTCTGATGTACTAAGGTGTAACGTTTCTCCATGTCAATGAAATACACTTTTCGAATTTTGAAGAGACTTAATCATTTTTTTACACGTTTGTTAAAAAATGAATATATTCCTAAAGTTATGTTTTGCAGGGCACCTTCTTTGCTTCTTTTCATTTACTTCAGTTAGACTGTAAATAAACGCTTTCCCGTTTATCTAACTTATTTTTGAATGTTAGTGCTTTTTGAAGTAGAGAACAGCCCAGTGCAGTCCTTCAGCTGGGGGCCACAGATGAAGGTCAGAAGGGCCGCATGCAGCCCCCGGGCCGTATTTTGAGTACCACGAGCCTAGAGCAATGATCTTCAAACTGGTGGGCAGACCACATAAAGGGACCTGCATTTATCTCAAGGGGGCGTCAGGCACTGGCCAAGTAGAGAATCATACTGACAAAGTGCTGTGCTTTTATTGAAAGATCAGAGGGGCAGTGAGCCACTTTGTGGTGAGACATCAGTCACATTTTTGACTCTCATGTTCCAGCTCGGAGTATGTACCAAGTGAGAATAGGCTCTAAATAACCCTCAAAGTCTCTCATCCAATTTCTGATAAAGGATCACTCTGTGTTTAGTTTTAAAGTTTAGGGAGGCCAGGCTGCCCTATAGCATGTTGCCAATCATGTATTTGATTAATTGCATTTTAAACAGGCATTTTCAATGCAATAGGTCTCGAATTTGCGAGTGCCTAAGCTATTGGCATTGAAAATAACAATGCCTTTTATTTATGTGTTTTTAAAAGGAACACATATTATATAAAAAACATTGATGTTTTTAATGTCAAGAGCTAAAACTCTCGCAAATGCGAGACCACTATGATGGTGGCCACGCCCCTTTTTTTAGACTCTGCGCTCTTGTTCGGGTTACCGTTAGCAGCGTCTAAACAAAGGGGCGTGGCCACCATTATAGTGAAAGCGCATATGGTTCTTTCACCTAAAGTTTATTTTCTAAAAAAAGTATATTGAAAAACGTTGTACGTCAGCCGTTAAAGGGTAAGCGTCCGGCGCTAGAAATTAAATAATTAAATAGGTGCAGCCTCTAAAATGAATGCGGACTGTGCTGTATATTAAATAATTAAATAAGCGTGGCCTCTATAAAGTGGACTGAGCTGTATATTAAATAATTAAATAAGTGTGGCCTCTATAAAACGGACCGCGCTGTAATTCAAATAAATAAATTACAATTGAAAACAAAGCGGGCGGGTACTCCGATGCAATGGGTGCAATGGGGAAGAGCATTATAGAAAATTGTGCTCACCAACATATAAAGCGTACTGTGTAACAACTGAAGTAAAAGGGCCAGTCCTAATGGGAGGTTACAAGTGCAGACAAGGCGGCACTAAGGAAGGACTAACAAGCCTATGTACGAATCAGAAGCCAGACTTTAACACGGGCAATGACATAAGCCAATGACAAATATGGGCGGAGAGTAGGAGGGGCTTCATTAGCATACTCCAGTACAGCATACCTAGCAGAGCGAGTAGCACATGCGCGCTGCCCTTAGGCTCAACCTAACTAGGAATAACTAAACATCACTGTGGTGTTTGAATCGATAAATATGCTTAGAGCTGCATTGTAAAGGATCGTTTTGGAAAAACATGGTCCCAGTGACATTTTTTTTATACAAAGGTGGGGGGGGTGGTCATACAACAATTTGAATACCACTGGTCTGGAGCGACCAGCTGTTGAGAGCCAAAAACTAGGACATGCCACAAACATTGAAGTAGGACTACAATTGTGCATCTCCCAAGTGGTACAGAATGACTTAGGTTTCAGCACTCACTAACATAGAAAACACAGACTGTGGTAATTAAATACTACTTCTACGCGCAGTATCATTTGCGATAACTAAATTGCTTTCTGATAAGGGCTACTAATTCTGCACTAGAACATAAAAACTTGCCTCTATCAGTGTTCAATTGACAAACTGTGTGAAGACTGGGACATGTGCTAAATGTACTAAAATTTGACAGGACAGATGACAAAAATGGGGACTGTCCCACCTGGGCACCTTATGTGTCCGAAGAATTACGCAAATTGCCTACAGATAGAAGCTTCCACTCATGGCTTTTCGGCGAGTTCTAAGTGTTGGTGGCGACTCAGCATACATCAGAAGGGACTCAGGGCACTCAAAGAGAGAATATCACCTCCCAGAGCTTAGCCTTTGGGCCAGGACGTTCACTATGAATATCTCAATACCACTCTGTTTGGCATTTCTGCATGTTTACAATTTCACAGTGTGCTCTGAGGAAGCCATAAAATGACAGTGTGGCACTATATAAAACAGCTCACCGGTTGCACACCTATTGAATCATAGGTGCATCTCCCATGGCACCAGTGTATTTGCTGAATCAGCTAACAGTTTCTCTTCAAATAATTCAAATCAGCCTTTTCCTTGTTTGATAATAAAATTATATTACACATTGTTTTGGGTTATCACAATGTTTTTTCATGTCATCGTTTGTAGCAATTTTAATCCAATGCATTTCGGTGAAACCCTTCACCTTCGTCAGGGATTTTCTACAAACAAAATAAACAGTGTACATTGTAACTCGCTTTAAATCAACAATGGTTACATTTGCATCAAGTTATAACGTTAATTACATTCACTCTCCTGATAGTATGTACTTCCTTTCTCATTTAATCTCCCGTTTGAGTTCGTACTCATATGCATACAGGTTTCTGTAAAACTAAAACGCTAACTATTAACTATCCGTTAAACGGTGGTTAGGGACAGCCTAGATTTTCAAGCTATGCTGCTGCGCGATTAAAAAATCACTACCGATCTCCTCGTGCTTCCTGGTGTTCTTGCTCACCTGGTACTACTGCGATAGTTTCTTTCCGCTCCTGCCTGCGGGTGGGTCTATTGCGAAGTGAACTCTCGAACTCTGTGTGATAACGCTGACGCTGCGTGGGTTGCGCATGCGCAGTATGGGAGTAGATCGCATTTTTTCTTTTTTTCTTTATCTTTATCAACTACGGGTGGTGATGAACATGAAGTAAAAAACTCATATATCTAGACTTATTCGGTATGGATCCTATTACGCTTGCAAGTCATGGATCGAAAATAATAAACGCGCTCCATGAACCTAACATGTTATGCTAAGTTATATGGTAAGTTATGTACATGCTGAATTATAAATAACATGAAAACTCTGTACGATCATTTAAACCATTCGGTTTAAGACTGTTCAAATAATAAATCCAGTGATTTTCACGTTTCAACAGGTTCTTTTTGTTCAAAGTTCCTTCTTTTCTTGGTACAATTTCCAAAACACAAGCTCTTAGTTGGTTCAAGTTGTGTCGTTTTTCTTCAAAATGGATGGCTATTGTGGATTTCGTAGAATGGGTTCTTATGTTGCTCTTGTGTTCTGTCAATCTTACTTTTAGTTTTCTTTCCGTATGGCCCACGTACACACTTCCACATGGACATTTTAAAAGATAAACCACATTTGTGGTGTCACAAGTTGCATTAACCCTTAAAGGTATTTTATTTCCTTTCATAGGGTGACTAATGTTCGACCCCTTAATGATGTTGTGACAGTTGGCACAATTTAAACACGGTACTGTTCCTCTGTATATCTGATGGGGTGTGGTTTGTTTGGGTTGTTTTAACAGATCACTTAAGTTTTTGCCTCTTGAGTGAGCAAACAAAGGTTCCTGGTCGAATATTCCATTGAAATCGCTTTCCATTTTAACTATTTGCCAATGCCTGTAGATAATTCTTTTGAATTGGGAACTCACATTTGAATATTTACTGACACAAGTTATCCTCTGCGATTTGGTGCTGGGTTTGTACGTTAGTAATTCTGATCTTGATTTCGATTGGGCTCTGGCCTGTGATTTGCGAACCATGTCTTCTGGATAACCTCTGTTGATGAATCTGTGTGCCATGTTTTGTAGTTGTTCCTGGCATACGTGATCCTCAGAGACCACTCGTTTAACCCTAAGAAATTGACTGTATGGGAGGTGTGCCTTCAAAGTTGGAGGATGGTGGCTGGAGAAATGTAATAAGTTGTTCTTGTCAGTAGGTTTCCGATACAAGTTCGTCATGATAATGCCGTTTTTCAATGTGATCTCCACATCGAGGTATTGGATGGTGGTACTGTGAATGTTCCATGTGAATTTAATTCTTTCGTTTTTTTCATCCAATCTTTTTAGTTGTTGTTCCAAAGTTTCTTGGGTGCCTTTCCATATGATGAATATATCATCTATAAATCGCATGTAAGCTAACAGATGAGTTGCCCATTCCTGGTCATTGTAAATGTGTTCCTCCTCAAACGCTCCCATAAACAAATTTGCATACGCCGGTGCGGCGCAATTTCCCATAGCGGTTCCATTCAGCTGGATGTACCAGCGCTTCTCGTGGGTAAAATAACTGTTCATGAGGGTAAATTCCATGAGTTTCAACACAAAAAGTTGTAAATCTTGTGTATATGTGCTTTGTAGTAATGCTTTCTCTATAGCGTCAAGGCCTTCTCTGTGGGGTATAGCCGTGTATAATGTTTTTACATCAATGGTCGCCATGATGCAATCTTGTTCAATTTTGACTGCTTGTAGTTTTATCAAAAAGTCTGTGGTGTCTTTTATATACGAGAGGTTTTTGATGACTAAAGGTTGCAAATATTTGTCGATGAACTTCCCCACTGGCTCGTGGATGCTCATTTTGGTGGAAACGATGGGTCGGCACGGGGGTTTCTGCGGATCTTTATGTATCTTGGGGACCAAGTATATGGTGGGGCTCTTAGGATTGGCTTGCATCAGATATTGTTTGGATTTCTCATTAATCGTTCCCTCTTCAGTGGCTTGATTCAATATGGCCTGTAGTATTTTTCGTATTTCCATGGTAGGATCATAATTTATTTCCATATAGGTGTTGGTATCTCCTAAGTGTGTTTGCATGGCCGTCTCATAGAACTCTTTCTCCATAATTACTGTCGCTCCTCCCTTATCTGCTTTTTGACAGATTATCTGAGGGTTGTTGGCTATACTTTCAATGGCTCCGAATTCTTGTTTGGACATGTTTGGATTTTTTGTCCTCTTGTGAGTGTTGATTTGGTTAATTTCCTGTTTGCATAAGTTTTCAAAAAGATCTATCATCTTGTGCGATATGGGAGGCATATAGGTACTTGGAGTTTTCAACCCTTTTAATTCATCATCTTTAGGTATGGTTGGTTCTGTGATGACGTTTTCAAAGAAATGTCTCAATCTCATCTTACGAGTAAGTTTGAAAAGACTAACTTCCAATTCTAATTGATTGGTGTGACTGGTTGGTACGAACGATAATCCTCGTTGCAAGGTATTAATTTGTGTTTCTGTGAGATTCTGGTTTGAAATGTTTAGTACTAGGTTATCCTGGGTAGTTAATGCTGTTTCTTTCTGTCTTTCCTGGTAGTTGTATTCCTGGTTTGAGGCGGACTTTTTTCTTTTGTTTTTGTTGCGTCCCCTCCTGGGTCTTCTGGTGCTATTGGACCTACATCTAAAAAAGACGCCGATGTTGTTGGTTTGTCTGTTGGTTTGTTTTTGGTAGGTGCTCTTCTTTGTTCCTGTCTCTCACTGTCTGTAGATGAAGTGTCTGTTTGAGAGGTGTATTGTTTCGTTTGTCTCCTTCTGGCGTAAACTTCTGCCCAAGTATAAACTTCCTGTAATTTATAATCTAGGGTGTCTCTCCTATATTTTCTTAGTTTTCGTTCATTGACTTCCTGTACATGGTTTGCCAATTGTGCATTAATATCATCAATGATTTTTTGTAGTTCTTCCTCAGTGGCTCCCTTTTTTAATTCTTCCGTTACTGTTTCAATCTCTGTTTTTAATTCTTCTAGTATTTTTGCCAATTCCTCTATTATGAGTAAAATCAAATCCAAACTACATTTGTTCAGTATAGCGAACCACCTTTCAGTGAACGGTTTGGAATTTTTGCACAAAGATGGTTTTAGGGCTATTCTGAGGCCTCTGGGGATTCGTTGTGCCTTGTGGTATTTAATCATGGTATTAGCATGGAGTTGTTGGTTAATTTCTCTCCGTGTGAGGTATATGAGTTGTTTAATTTGTTGTTCTTTGTTTCTGGTGACTTTTGGTTCCGAGGTTTCTGCTTGTATTAATGAATATATTTTTTCGCTTGCTTCTGCCGGGTAGGCAAAAGTATCTGCTCGTTGGTCTGTAGAGTGCGTAATCTCTTCATATTGCATACTGCTGTCGTAGGGCGTGCTACCTCCCTGTGGGGGGTTGTGCTGCAAGCTTGGTAGATATAGGGTGTGTGCACCGCCTAGTTTGTTCAAAGATTTTAACTGTGCTCATAGGAATCACTCCCCTCCTGGAGTGTTTGAATAAATGCTCACCGGTTGCACACCTATTGAATCATAGGTGCATCTCCCATGGCACCAGTGTATTTGCTGAATCAGCTAACAGTTTCTCTTCAAATAATTCAAATCAGCCTTTTCCTTGTTTGATAATAAAATTATATTACACATTGTTTTGGGTTATCACAATGTTTTTTCATGTCATCGTTTGTAGCAATTTTAATCCAATGCATTTCGGTGAAACCCTTCACCTTCGTCAGGGATTTTCTACAAACAAAATAAACAGTGTACATTGTAACTCGCTTTAAATCAACAATGGTTACATTTGCATCAAGTTATAACGTTAATTACATTCACTCTCCTGATAGTATGTACTTCCTTTCTCATTTAATCTCCCGTTTGAGTTCGTACTCATATGCATACAGGTTTCTGTAAAACTAAAACGCTAACTATTAACTATCCGTTAAACGGTGGTTAGGGACAGCCTAGATTTTCAAGCTATGCTGCTGCGCGATTAAAAAATCACTACCGATCTCCTCGTGCTTCCTGGCGTTCTTGCTCACCTGGTACTACTGCGATAGTTTCTTTCCGCTCCTGCCTGCGGGTGGGTCTATTGCGAAGTGAACTCTCGAACTCTGTGTGATAACGCTGACGCTGCGTGGGTTGCGCATGCGCAGTATGGGAGTAGATCGCATTTTTTCTTTTTTTCTTTATCTTTATCAACTACGGGTGGTGATGAACATGAAGTAAAAAACTCATATATCTAGACTTATTCGGTATGGATCCTATTACGCTTGCAAGTCATGGATCGAAAATAATAAACGCGCTCCATGAACCTAACATGTTATGCTAAGTTATATGGTAAGTTATGTACATGCTGAATTATAAATAACATGAAAACTCTGTACGATCATTTAAACCATTCGGTTTAAGACTGTTCAAATAATAAATCCAGTGATTTTCACGTTTCAACAGGTTCTTTTTGTTCAAAGTTCCTTCTTTTCTTGGTACAATTTCCAAAACACAAGCTCTTAGTTGGTTCAAGTTGTGTCGTTTTTCTTCAAAATGGATGGCTATTGTGGATTTCGTAGAATGGGTTCTTATGTTGCTCTTGTGTTCTGTCAATCTTACTTTTAGTTTTCTTTCCGTATGGCCCACGTACACACTTCCACATGGACATTTTAAAAGATAAACCACATTTGTGGTGTCACAAGTTGCATTAACCCTTAAAGGTATTTTATTTCCTTTCATAGGGTGACTAATGTTCGACCCCTTAATGATGTTGTGACAGTTGGCACAATTTAAACACGGTACTGTTCCTCTGTATATCTGATGGGGTGTGGTTTGTTTGGGTTGTTTTAACAGATCACTTAAGTTTTTGCCTCTTGAGTGAGCAAACAAAGGTTCCTGGTCGAATATTCCATTGAAATCGCTTTCCATTTTAACTATTTGCCAATACCTGTAGATAATTCTTTTGAATTGGGAACTCACATTTGAATATTTACTGACACAAGTTATCCTCTGCGATTTGGTGCTGGGTTTGTACGTTAGTAATTCTGATCTTGATTTCGATTGGGCTCTGGCCTGTGATTTGCGAACCATGTCTTCTGGATAACCTCTGTTGATGAATCTGTGTGCCATGTTTTGTAGTTGTTCCTGGCATACGTGATCCTCAGAGACCACTCGTTTAACCCTAAGAAATTGACTGTATGGGAGGTGTGCCTTCAAAGTTGGAGGATGGTGGCTGGAGAAATGTAATAAGTTGTTCTTGTCAGTAGGTTTCCGATACAAGTTCGTCATGATAATGCCGTTTTTCAATGTGATCTCCACATCGAGGTATTGGATGGTGGTACTGTGAATGTTCCATGTGAATTTAATTCTTTCGTTTTTTTCATCCAATCTTTTTAGTTGTTGTTCCAAAGTTTCTTGGGTGCCTTTCCATATGATGAATATATCATCTATAAATCGCATGTAAGCTAACAGATGAGTTGCCCATTCCTGGTCATTGTAAATGTGTTCCTCCTCAAACGCTCCCATAAACAAATTTGCATACGCCGGTGCGGCGCAATTTCCCATAGCGGTTCCATTCAGCTGGATGTACCAGCGCTTCTCGTGGGTAAAATAACTGTTCATGAGGGTAAATTCCATGAGTTTCAACACAAAAAGTTGTAAATCTTGTGTATATGTGCTTTGTAGTAATGCTTTCTCTATAGCGTCAAGGCCTTCTCTGTGGGGTATAGCCGTGTATAATGTTTTTACATCAATGGTCGCCATGATGCAATCTTGTTCAATTTTGACTGCTTGTAGTTTTATCAAAAAGTCTGTGGTGTCTTTTATATACGAGAGGTTTTTGATGACTAAAGGTTGCAAATATTTGTCGATGAACTTCCCCACTGGCTCGTGGATGCTCATTTTGGTGGAAACGATGGGTCGGCACGGGGGTTTCTGCGGATCTTTATGTATCTTGGGGACCAAGTATATGGTGGGGCTCTTAGGATTGGCTTGCATCAGATATTGTTTGGATTTCTCATTAATCGTTCCCTCTTCAGTGGCTTGATTCAATATGGCCTGTAGTATTTTTCGTATTTCCATGGTAGGATCATAATTTATTTCCATATAGGTGTTGGTATCTCCTAAGTGTGTTTGCATGGCCGTCTCATAGAACTCTTTCTCCATAATTACTGTCGCTCCTCCCTTATCTGCTTTTTGACAGATTATCTGAGGGTTGTTGGCTATAGTTTGGATTTGATTTTACTCATAATAGAGGAATTGGCAAAAATACTAGAAGAATTAAAAACAGAGATTGAAACAGTAACGGAAGAATTAAAAAAGGGAGCCACTGAGGAAGAACTACAAAAAATCATTGATGATATTAATGCACAATTGGCAAACCATGTACAGGAAGTCAATGAACGAAAACTAAGAAAATATAGGAGAGACACCCTAGATTATAAATTACAGGAAGTTTATACTTGGGCAGAAGTTTACGCCAGAAGGAGACAAACGAAACAATACACCTCTCAAACAGACACTTCATCTACAGACAGTGAGAGACAGGAACAAAGAAGAGCACCTACCAAAAACAAACCAACAGACAAACCAACAACATCGGCGTCTTTTTTAGATGTAGGTCCAATAGCACCAGAAGACCCAGGAGGGGACGCAACAAAAACAAAAGAAAAAAGTCCGCCTCAAACCAGGAATACAACTACCAGGAAAGACAGAAAGAAACAGCATTAACTACCCAGGATAACCTAGTACTAAACATTTCAAACCAGAATCTCACAGAAACACAAATTAATACCTTGCAACGAGGATTATCGTTCGTACCAACCAGTCACACCAATCAATTAGAATTGGAAGTTAGTCTTTTCAAACTTACTCGTAAGATGAGATTGAGACATTTCTTTGAAAACGTCATCACAGAACCAACCATACCTAAAGATGATGAATTAAAAGGGTTGAAAACTCCAAGTACCTATATGCCTCCCATATCGCACAAGACAAGATCTTTTTGAAAACTTATGCAAACAGGAAATTAACCAAATCAACACTCACAAGAGGACAAAAAATCCAAACATGTCCAAACAAGAATTCGGAGCCATTGAAAGTATAGCCAACAACCCTCAGATAATCTGTCAAAAAGCAGATAAGGGAGGAGCGACAGTAATTATGGAGAAAGAGTTCTATGAGACGGCCATGCAAACACACTTAGGAGATACCAACACCTATATGGAAATAAATTATGATCCTACCATGGAAATACGAAAAATACTACAGGCCATATTGAATCAAGCCACTGAAGAGGGAACGATTAATGAGAAATCCAAACAATATCTGATGCAAGCCAATCCTAAGAGCCCCACCATATACTTGGTCCCCAAGATACATAAAGATCCGCAGAAACCCCCGTGCCGACCCATCGTTTCCACCAAAATGAGCATCCACGAGCCAGTGGGGAAGTTCATCGACAAATATTTGCAACCTTTAGTCATCAAAAACCTCTCGTATATAAAAGACACCACAGACTTTTTGATAAAACTACAAGCAGTCAAAATTGAACAAGATTGCATCATGGCGACCATTGATGTAAAAACATTATACACGGCTATACCCCACAGAGAAGGCCTTGACGCTATAGAGAAAGCATTACTACAAAGCACATATACACAAGATTTACAACTTTTTGTGTTGAAACTCATGGAATTTACCCTCATGAACAGTTATTTTACCCACGAGAAGCGCTGGTACATCCAGCTGAATGGAACCGCTATGGGAAATTGCGCCGCACCGGCGTATGCAAATTTGTTTATGGGAGCGTTTGAGGAGGAACACATTTACAATGACCAGGAATGGGCAACTCATCTGTTAGCTTACATGCGATTTATAGATGATATATTCATCATATGGAAAGGCACCCAAGAAACTTTGGAACAACAACTAAAAAGATTGGATGAAAAAAACGAAAGAATTAAATTCACATGGAACATTCCCAGTACCACCATCCAATACCTCGATGTGGAGATCACATTGAAAAACGGCATTATCATGACGAACTTGTATCGGAAACCTACTGACAAGAACAACTTATTACATTTCTCCAGCCACCATCCTCCAACTTTGAAGGCACACCTCCCATACAGTCAATTTCTTAGGGTTAAACGAGTGGTCTCTGAGGATCACGTATGCCAGGAACAACTACAAAACATGGCACACAGATTCATCAACAGAGGTTATCCAGAAGACATGGTTCGCAAATCACAGGCCAGAGCCCAATCGAAATCAAGATCAGAATTACTAACGTACAAACCCAGCACCAAATCGCAGAGGATAACTTGTGTCAGTAAATATTCAAATGTGAGTTCCCAATTCAAAAGAATTAACTACAGGTATTGGCAAATAGTTAAAATGGAAAGCGATTTCAATGGAATATTCGACCAGGAACCTTTGTTTGCTCACTCAAGAGGCAAAAACTTAAGTGATCTGTTAAAACAACCCAAACAAACCACACCCCATCAGATATACAGAGGAACAGTACCGTGTTTAAATTGTGCCAACTGTCACAACATCATTAAGGGGTCGAACATTAGTCACCCTATGAAAGGAAATAAAATACCTTTAAGGGTTAATGCAACTTGTGACACCACAAATGTGGTTTATCTTTTAAAATGTCCATGTGGAAGTGTGTACGTGGGCCATACGGAAAGAAAACTAAAAGTAAGATTGACAGAACACAAGAGCAACATAAGAACCCATTCTACGAAATCCACAATAGCCATCCATTTTGAAGAAAAACGACACAACTTGAACCAACTAAGAGCTTGTGTTTTGGAAATTGTACCAAGAAAAGAAGGAACTTTGAACAAAAAGAACCTGTTGAAACGTGAAAATCACTGGATTTATTATTTGAACAGTCTTAAACCGAATGGTTTAAATGATCGTACAGAGTTTTCATGTTATTTATAATTCAGCATGTACATAACTTACCATATAACTTAGCATAACATGTTAGGTTCATGGAGCGCGTTTATTATTTTCGATCCATGACTTGCAAGCGTAATAGGATCCATACCGAATAAGTCTAGATATATGAGTTTTTTACTTCATGTTCATCACCACCCGTAGTTGATAAAGATAAAGAAAAAAAGAAAAAATGCGATCTACTCCCATACTGCGCATGCGCAACCCACGCAGCGTCAGCGTTATCACACAGAGTTCGAGAGTTCACTTCGCAATAGACCCACCCGCAGGCAGGAGCGGAAAGAAACTATCGCAGTAGTACCAGGTGAGCAAGAACGCCAGGAAGCACGAGGAGATCGGTAGTGATTTTTTAATCGCGCAGCAGCATAGCTTGAAAATCTAGGCTGTCCCTAACCACCGTTTAACGGATAGTTAATAGTTAGCGTTTTAGTTTTACAGAAACCTGTATGCATATGAGTACGAACTCAAACGGGAGATTAAATGAGAAAGGAAGTACATACTATCAGGAGAGTGAATGTAATTAACGTTATATCTTGATGCAAATGTAACCATTGTTGATTTAAAGCGAGTTACAATGTACACTGTTTATTTTGTTTGTAGAAAATCCCTGACGAAGGTGAAGGGTTTCACCGAAATGCATTGGATTAAAATTGCTACAAACGATGACATGAAAAAACATTGTGATAACCCAAAACAATGTGTAATATAATTTTATTATCAAACAAGGAAAAGGCTGATTTGAATTATTTGAAGAGAAACTGTTAGCTGATTCAGCAAATACACTGGTGCCATGGGAGATGCACCTATGATTCAATAGGTGTGCAACCGGTGAGCATTTATTCAAACACTCCAGGAGGGGAGTGATTCCTATGAGCACAGTTAAAATCTTTGAACAAACTAGGCGGTGCACACACCCTATATCTACCAAACTATATAAAACAGCTCATCTGCAGGTGTGTGTCTTCGGCAATTGCAGCCTCTAAGCAGATCAGGGCACCAAAGAGGAATCTCCATCTTGAGGTCAGCAGCACCAGTCTCTCGGGCACACGGCAGGGCGAGTTTTGGCACAGTTCACAACATGAATCACTTGACAACTTTGAATGCTTGTGACTTATCTTCCTTTTGGTAGTCCTTTTCTTCTGAGTGTCCCGCGCACAAGGAACACACTGGGCTTCTCCTCCTAGACACTGTGCATCACTCTCCATGGGTATTCTTAGACATGGGATACATGCAGCGAACTAATTACTACTATTGGTGTGGGTATTGGGGAAGTGGTAGAGCCTTCCAGTCCCCCATTTTAAGGAAAGTTAATTTTTAATTATTAACAGACAAGACCGAAGGGCCCGGTCTTCTGTAATGTGAATGAGAAGCCCACAACATGAGTTGTCACCCTGTTGTCTCCCCTCTCCCCCCAGGGGGGTTCAGGAAGGCCTTGTTGGACCCTGGGTTCTATTTTGTTTGCATAGTCTTTAGCTGTGTTTGGGGAGACCGCTAGCCCTGATGCCAACATTGACACCTGTGTTTCCGCAGGAACGTCATGGATTGAAGACTGATCCACAACTTCTCCCTATCACCTATGCCATCAGACCGTGTCAAGCAGAGGAAAACGGTTTCGGCTGGTGTTTTATACACCATACAAGCACGTGCGGACTTCAGAGCCAATGACACTTCTGAATTCTATACCGCTCCCTACGATTAGCCTTGACACCAGATTTGGTAATGCTACCAACTGGGTACCTATGTACCAGAAAAAACCTAGAGTTGTTGGATTCCCAGCAGCCATGAACGTCAGCTGTCATTTTGGAATACCAGTTGCTTCCCCTGCATTGGCACTTGGTACCACAGACACTGCTCTCGCTATTCCTTCTTCCCGGAGTAGAGGCAGGAACAGAATGTAAACCAGGATCCAAGAGCCATGTACATTCCTTTGTTTCCTTGGGTACATTCACTTTCCCACTCTGCAGTATATAATAGGTTGCAAATGGCTGACGTGTTGGACAGTCACCCAACCCTGTGATGTCATAAGGGACTAAAGGGTATGTGATGTCACTTCCACTACCCCAACCATTTTGATGAAACAACACTCAGGACCATGGATCCACTGGACCTGGTGAGAGTGGCCCTGGGGGGCAATCAGGCAGTGTGGGCTGTATTTTTGGGTTGTTTGTGGTCCTGGTTTGCTGGGCTGGTTTTTACTGTTGTTTTCTCTCATATTGAAATGAACATTGCCTACCGCTAACTCAAATCCATGCAGTTTTCCATACCTTGCAAAACACCTATACAGCATGTCTTTACGAGTTCAGAACTGGCCCTACTGGCAAACACGAGTCACTTCTTCGGTTATCTCATTCTACTAATGGAGGGCCCTTTTATTTTGGACCCAGCCCGACTCTGCCACTGTCTTTCTCAGCTCGAAGTCTCGGCGCTTCTGGCCTGTGTGGAAACCGAAGCCAGCTTTCGCAGTCAATGAGCCATCCAGGCCCGGCTGAAAGCACTTACCCTCTGCTCCCCATGACAGGGCTAATGGCGGAGCAGCAATGTCGGGTTTCAGTGACTCCGAAGTGCTGCTGCCGGTTAATCAGTTTCCCAGCCTCTCTGTGTCTGCGGGCCCCCTCGTGTAATAAAATATTTCCGGTTGTATCTAAAAATAGGGCGGGTTTTGATTGAAGATAGCACCGCGTGCCCCCTCCTGCCGCCTTCGAATGGGAAGGCGATCCATACCTCGACTCCGGCGGGAATTGGGGCTTCCGGCTTCCGCTCCGGCGAGCACTCGTTCCTGGAAATTAAAAACCTCGACAACAATGCAGCCCGATTTGTAATAAGCGGATGGAGGCGTACGTGTGGACGTGTCTGTGAGTGTGCGCTCGTGTGTGCGTGTCTGAGGAGGGCTGTAGCCCATTAGCCCCCGCCTTGATGAAGAGGCGAACTTGTAGGCTGCGCAGTGAGTTATCGTCCCCACAGAAGTGGGGGATCATTTATGGCACCAAATGAAACATTTATGGTTCCACGGCTCAAAGAGCTGGCAGTAAAGGGAAGTTAATTTATTCGAAGGGATTTTTAGGGTGGGGCATGTGGGCAGTCGCTCATCACACTCCCACATGTCACAAATATTCGTAGTGGGAATTGGGGCCCTTGAAAGGTTGAGCGCTCGTGCTGCAGGGGGCTATGTTACGCCCACGTCACTGGGGGGATATTTAGAAAGGGTGCACAGGAGACAGAACACCAGCAGGACAGGCGACAGAACAGAATCCGCGCAGCACCGGAGGCAAAATACCACCAGCAGTTTTAAAAAGCGGGTGCTGAGACGGGTCCCTATCGGGCTCTCCATTTCTGCCCTCAGGCTGAAAAAAAAATCTGAACTCTGCAGCAGTGCCACCCATCACTGTCTTTGAAGCCCGGGTCTGGTCACAGGTTCAAATCCCGGCGGGTCCACTCAGCCTTTCATCCATGAGGTCGATAAAATGAGTACCATTGAGTTGGGTAACAATAAACATCTGTTGTTCAGCGCCTTGAGACCCACGGGTGATAAATCCACTTTACAAATACATGTGTTATGTTATGTTAGGTAATTACAAAGAGACTCGTATTGTTCTTTCAGAGTTTCTTCATTTCAGAACTGAAGCATTTCCAATGTTCTATACAACGAAATCATAGTTGTTGCTTATTTATCTTATGCAATTTACAACCATTGACAAAGCCAATAGTCCTGGCTTATATGTATAATGTTACTGTATTATATCCCTCTAAGTAATGACATGGTATTTCTAAACCACACCCCCAATTACACTGGCCACATACCTTTGAGAGACTCCCCAGTTTTCTAATCCCACTTAAAGTCCTGACCACCAGTGCAACAGAACAGCACCAAAGTAACGCATCAAAGAGGCAAAAGGAGACAGAACAGCATTGTTGTAACAGTGTGGACACGCCCAGCACTAGTGTAAAAGCACAAGTCTGACAACAGATCCAAAACAGCACTGGTGTAATGAAGGAGGCAGTGCAGTACTGAACCGTGTAACAATAGTGACACACAAGCACTACTGTAAGCACTACTGTAACTATGCATACAGAATAGAACAGAATCAGTGTAACAAAGGCGACACAATAACGTCAGTGTAGCACAGGAGGAAGAGCAAAATCATTGTAAGTAAGAAGAACAGCAGCACTAGTGGAATAAAGTAGACATAACAATAGGAGCAGAACACAGGAGTTAGGAAACAGGGCAGCATAAGTGTAACGCAACAGAAAGTACCAAACGTAATACTGCTGATAGAACAACACCCATATAAAAAGGGATGGGCATCATTGAAATGAATATGTTTTGCTACCTTGCTTGTGGTTTGTTCTTATGTCAAGTTAGCATTCGCTGTACCATTTTATGTTCAGCCGCCATTTTAAATCATGTCGTAAGCTGTGTATTCCTTCTCAAGAAGCAGACTGTGGAAAGTCCCATTTAACCAAGGTTAGGCCTTGCTCTGCTAATGAATACACTGTTCTTATTAACGCATTCCTTTCCTATAGATAGAGGCTTTCTCTCATTAGCCTAGCGTTAGACACAAACAGAATGACCTTGGCATACAGATAATGTGTGTCCGGCCTCAGAGTTGAGACTTGTCTTACTGTACTTCTTTGTTTTAGCTGCACCTGCTAGTAGAATTCCATTATGGGAGGGACTTTCTTGGTTTAGAAATGTACATAATGTATCTCCATGTTGGCTGAAGTCAATCCCTCTGCAGCCATCCTAGGAGACTGGTCAGACTGGACTGGACTCTGCTCGAGTGTACCTGAATAAAATATACTTGGTTTGTCTTCACTACTGTCCGACCGACTCTTCATTTGTATGGAAGGCTGAGAGGTGATCGCGAGTGACCCGGGTGGCCCTAATTGGGTCACTTCCTTCAGTTGGTGCCCAAACAGGTACTCCATCGGATGGCCCATCCCCGCCCACGAACGAGTGTGGAGGTCAGGGCCATCGTAGGGTCGGACAGGCAGACCAGGGATCCCTGCACGAGAGAGTCATGAACTCACAGCTACCCGTCTGGCCAGTCTGTGCCTCGCCCAGTGGTCATCCTGAATGGAGTTCTGAACGGCAAAACCTTGGATTTGACCGTTTGGTCTGAAGAGTCGCAGTGGAAAATAAAATTAGTTTGACCTGTGTGTACCAGGTGAGTTTGTAGTGGGTTTTTTTGTGGCTATGGTACCATTTTGGTTAGTCTTTGGCACGGTCTGAGGGCTGATTTTGGTTTGCATTTGGTACGGTCTGAGGACCAATTTGGATACAAAGTGTTTGTGAACATTTTGCCCAGCAACATAACGAATTTGGCTTACTTTTGAAAATGCCAGTGTTCAGTCGTTTTTCATTTTTTGTTGTCTTTGTTCTGCAATGCTCGACTGAAAGAAAGTCAGCCAGCACCTCCGGAAGGGACTCCGGATTTTGATATGTATGTAAAACATGGCCGTGGCCCTATTATGTTTAGTACGTTATGGCACAAATATACAAGGGACAAAGCTGAGTTGCAGTGGCAGTTGCCAGGCACTTTTGATTAACAAAAAATTGGGTTTTTGTTGAAGAAGTTGGAGAAGTTGTTTGCGAGAAGAGGCAGGCAGTCTATGTTTGATTCCATCAGAACATGACAAAAAGAGGCTAAACATAGGTGAATGAAAGCAGAGAAATAGCCCCGGAAGGGTAGAATGCAAACATTGACTCAGAAAGCTATAGTGCATGATAGAGAGAAGCAGGAGATCGGAATTGAATGTGAAAATAGGTTTTGACTCAATATTGATAAATCTTATGTAGAGTGAGAAGAAAATGATGCTTTTGTGGAAGAATTGTTAGACACTCGACCCCCACCTCCGTATGCACTGCAGAGGGTATATCCCCCTCTTCCCCCACAGGCCAAGCTACCCGGTTCTTCTGTCTCTGCTGTTTCTGCTTTTGTTACTGTTGATCAGACTGCCTTGGCCACTGCACCTCCCGTCCTTTCTTTGTGTTTGCCATCTGTGGCAACTGTGACTGTTAGCACTCCTGCAACGCCAATTGCTTTGGCATCCCTTTTGCCAGCTCTTACACCCACGGCGCAGCCAGCTGCGACATTAATGCCCACCACCTCTGTTATCGCTCCCACTGTGTTTCTCCATTCCCTGACATTAGAGTGGTGGGACACCAGTACGTGGCCCTGAGGACAGAGACTGGACGAAATTTAAGGAACGCCTGGGGCGAACGTTGGTACGATCTGATATGGGGGAGGTAGAGAAACAGGTAGTGGCTAATCATGCTGTACAGCGGGCCCAAAATCCCATTTATGGTGTGGAGGATGTGTGGAGTGTGATGAAAGATTATAAGCCTTTTGTACAACAGCATGCCCATCAAGCACATGTCGGCTACTCTGATTAGACTTTGGGAGCAGTTTTTCAATGATGCAGCACCACATGTTATATATGATATGAAGGATCGCATATACCTTGCTGACATGGTGCCTGGTCAAGTTTTTGGTAATGTAGCGATGTTGGTTGCTTATTGGGGTAGGTTGCTTGAGAAGAGCCCAATTACAGTATTTAGGTTCCAATGAGGCAGGTCCACCCATACACCACCCTGAAATACCAGAGATACAGGATCAGCACAATGTTGTTACTAGACCAGGGGTAGCAGCCCTTTTCCAAACACGGTGGGGGTATACTCTATGGAAAAGGAGAGATGTCTTGTCCATTAAGACTCAGTAACCTGACCCTAGTAAAAATTCTACTGCATATTATAAAGAATTGACTGAGGCAGCCTCTTCAACAGTAATGACACTTTTGGATATCAAAATACTCTTTGGTTTGTTGGTTCCAGTTGATATTTGGAGACAAGTACACACACAGGATCATGTTGCGGAATTGGGTGGTACCTGGGATTAAATTAAAGTATGGGACAAGGAGAGGAAGCCTGGTGAGAAGCCTAAAGCAGAGATACTTGCTTTGCCAGGCCGCATTATCATGTATATGCATTCTCTTGTCCCGCCCAGAAAGGTTGATTGGGACAAGCTCTCGGCTTGTCGTCAGAAGAAAGATGAGAGTGTGTCTGATTTTTTCACTTGGGTTGAAGGTGTGCTTCTACATTATAGTGCACAAGATTTGTCAATTGAAGGTGGCATTCGATTGTTTGTCAATAGATTTGTTTCAAATTGCTTCCCAAGATTGTGACTTGATTACAGGCGTCTGGGAGTACCTGGTCCACATCTTCTCCTTCTGTTATCTTGAATATGGTGCAGTAATATGAGCACAGGGACAATGAGGATAAGGAGAAGGCGGAAAGAAGCACAAGGATTTGAAGATGAAGGTGTTGTTGCAACAGGCTTCTCGAGGGAATGGTAGAGGACGTGGTGGTGTGGCCCGACAGCTTCCTCATACTAGCCGGAATACTTCACCTGTAGTGCCTAATAAGTGTGTGTATTGTAAGGAGGAGGGACACTGGTGCAGCCAGTGTCCTGTACTTCTGCAAAAGGTGGCGTTCCCAGGATGATGAGGGTCTTGTGGATGGGGTTGTGCAGATGGTGGCCAGGACAGGGCTCAGAACGCTGTGGCACCTCAGGATCATACTGATCAAAACTACTTTGACGACCCTCAGGGCAAACATTACTATCAAAATGACTATGATACGGATAAGGTGACCGGGATGTCTTATAGCTAGGACAGCCAGGGACAGGGTGAGGTACCAGTTTTAATACCTGTAGACCAGCGAGGTCCGCATGATAGTGCAGATGTGCATGATTCGACTAAGGAGTTTTTGGAGGATACAGGTGCAATGAACAGCTCTATTTCTCGTTCCTTGGTCCCTGGGGCGGCTCTGCCTGGCCACAATAATGTTTCGGTAGGATTTTCTGGTATACCGGTTTTGAACCCCATTTCAAAACCATTGACTAATGGTCCTTTCACTGTGGATTTGACATTCTTGTTGACTTCCAGTTGTGGAGAGAATTTGATGGGTTTGGATTTGTTAAAGAAATTGAATGCCACAATTTACTGCTCCCTAGCCGGCATCTACATGACAATGGGTCCTGATGTGGTGTGAGATAAGCAGTGTCTGTCCAAAGATGCGCCCCTCCCTGCTGAATTTAAAGATGTGCCACCCACATTGTGGGCAACGGGCGACACAGATGTGGGTTTGTTACAGATATCGTCTGTTTCGTTACGTGTCAAGGAAGGTGCTATTTTACCCTGTACTCCTCAGTATAAGATACCGCAGGCAGGTGAGCGAGCTTGTGCAGGATTTGGTTGAGAAAGGTGTGGTTGAGGAGATGACTGCTAATGTTTGTAATAGCCCTATTCTTCCCATTCTTAAAAGGACAACTTCGGGTCCCTCTGGATATCACGAAGATGTTTTTTGCTTTGTGATTGACTTGCGTGAAGTTAACAAAATAGTGATTTCCCAGTTTCCAGTGGTCTCTGACATTATTACTCTCTTGACGAGAATTCCTTCTCCTGCTTAATTCTTTGCTGTCATTGACTTGAAAAATGCATTCTTCAGTATTCCCATTCATCCTGATAGCAGATATCTGTTTGGGTTCACCCTCGCCAGTAGAAACTTTAGATTCTGTTGCACTTCTCAAGGCTATACAGAGAGTCCGAGTATTCTATAGTCAGGCATTGAAAGGTCAGGTGGATTCCTTGTCACTCCCTACAGGTAATGTAATGCTTCAGTATGTGGATGACTTGCTCATCGATTCAGATACTGAACAAGGTTGCAGAGACAGTACCGTTAAATTGCTGCTACATTTAGCTCAACATGGCCATAAAGTATAATTTTCCAAATTTCAGTATTGTCGACAGGAGGTCACCTACTTAGGTCACCTACTGTCATAGGAGGGTAGGAGATAGACCCCTGAGCGCATCAGCACCTTTGTTAAAATCTCTGTCCTACAAACTCACAAAGATGTACATGCTTTCATAGGTATCACTTCCTATTACTGGCAGTGGATATCTGGTTATTCGTTGCTTATTAAACCCCTGCTTGTGTTAACACTAACGGATGTGCATGAACCCTTGCCTTGGGCACCAAGGCAAGGGTTTTGAGCAATTAAAAACTGCGCTTTGCTCGGCTCCGGGCCTGGGTAACCCTAACTATGCTAAGTGCTTCGTATTGTACGTCCATGAGATGGGTGGTTGTGTGCTTTCTGTTTTAACACAAAAATTTGGAGATAAGCAACAAGCGTGTCCTTATTTCTCTGCTGGGCTTGACCCTGTCGCCCGAGCCCCCCCAAGCTGTCTATGAGCAGTCGCAGCTGCCTCAATAAGACAATCGGCAGGACTCATACTCGATACTGACCTCACAGTTATGGTACCCCATGCTGTGGATACACTTTTTAATAAGACAAGGACACAGCACCTCACCAGTGCAAGTCTGACAGGTTACAAGCTAACGCTCTTTCAGAGGCATATTACGATCAAACGCTGTGCCACTCTGCATCCAGCCACGTTATTACCCCTCCCTTCTAAGAATGTGGAAATCAACATACATGATTGTATCTTCCAGATGGAAGAAGACATGAAAGGACGGGTATACCTGGCTGATGTTCCCTTATCTGACCCCCAAGGGGAGCTATATGTTGAAGGCTCTTGTTTTAAATTACCAGATTGCACTGCAACAGCTATATATGCGATTACTATGCTGCGCTCTGTGATTGAGACATCACAAGCTCCCTATCAGTCGGCCCAAGTTGCAGAGTTAGTGGCCCTAATACGAGCCTATGAATTGAGTGAGTGACTGCTTGTCAATATTTATTTATACTGACAGCCAGTATGCCTTTGGGGTCGCACATATTTTTGGGCGACTCTGGGCAGAGAGAGGGTTCCTTACTTCCCATGAGAAGAGAATACAGCTACAACTTTTGTCTGCTTTGGCATTCCCTAAGAAATTGAAGTTATTAAAGTGCAGCGCCCATAAGAAAGTTACTGAAGATATGGGCAAGGGGTAAGCTTATGCAGATCAGACAGCTAAGGAATCAGCCAGAACTAAGATGAAAAGAATGGTTGAAGCAGGTCCCGCCAAGTGGGTGCCGGAATTCTCCATGTTTGAGGATACGCTTGAGAACGTGAAAGAGATCCAAAGCGAGGATACAATAGAAGAATTAGCAACGTGGCAAGAAAGTACAGCAAATTTGAACAATCAGGGATGTTGGATTGATAAGTCAGGGAAGCAAAGATGGATGTTGCCAGACGCATATGTCCTTCCTGTAGTGACAATGGCCCATGACCCGGCACATATCAGTGTTAAGGGTATTTTCAAGTTGTTGGACCCTGTATGGCAAAATGACAACATCCCAAATACAGCTACACATTTAGTGACATACTGCATGGTGTGCATGATGCATAATCCTGGCGAGGGTACCCCTACTCCACCTGGTAATTTTGCACCTCCCACTTTCCCTTCTGAGTTCCTGCAAATGGACTCCATAAAGATGGACAGGGCCATTAATTTGAAGTACGTGTTGGTAGTTGTCTGTGCATTCAGTAAATGGGTTGAGGCCTACCCCGCTAAAGAAAATACAGCCATTGCGACTGCAAAGATACTCCTGAAGGAGTTCTTTCATCTCTTCGACTTGCCCCGTTTGATCTCGAGTGATAACGGAAGTCATTTCAATGCCAAGGTTATTCAGTTAGTTTGTGAGGGTCTACATATCAGAGAGAAGTTTCATACTGTGAATCACCCCCAGTCAGCAGGTGTGGTTGAGAAGTACAATTTCACTCACAAACTGAAATTGGCAAAGATGCAGGAGAGCACCAGGTTGCCGTGGCCATATGCTTTACCACTAGCTCTTTTGTCCACAAGAACTACAGCACATTTTAGGACAGGATTGTCATCCTACGAGGTCATGTTCAGAAGCCCGGCGAATGTCTGGGGCGTCTAATGGCCGCGTAGGTTTTCAGAGATTGAGTACCCTTTATTGACCGATTACCCGTGTCAGTTAACTGAAAATGTGCGTTATATTCACCAACAGATTCGAGAATCGCTTCCGCCCTTACCAGAGGGGCCTGGTAATAACATCAAGCCAGGGTATTTGGTGTTGCTCCGAAATTTTCAGCGGAAGAAGCGCTTGGATCCCCATTGGAAGGAGCCTGAGTTAGTCCTCCTCGCTACCAGGATAGCTATGAAAGTCGCTGGCCGAAAGAATTTGATTCATTTCAGTCACTGCAGCAGAGTATCCTTACCCTTTCCCTTTGTCCAGTGTGTGAGGGATAGTATTAGGGATGCTGAGGGAGAAAAGATACCTCAGTTCATCCCATTCATTGAAGCACAGCTTATATGGACCCAAACAGATGCTGAGAACGACTCTGTACTAAATGCAGCTGTCCCTCCGGAAAACCAAGCAATAAAAGAGCCCCTCTTTGTTGACCCCTCTGTGCCTGGAGTCACCAGGGACAATTTGCATCCTCGGTTGAAGAATGGTGCACCACAGGAGAAGTCAGATTAGTTAGGGATGGACTGTGCAAGTTAGGGTGTACTTTGTCATAGTATCAATGGTGTTAGTTTAGGGTGAGGCGAGACTGGTGCATTGCTCTGACATTGGACAGGATAGATCGAACATTCTCCCTTGGAGGGGGGTATATTATCCTGTGTGACGTGGGATTCCTCAAGTGCTAAGACTGAGCAGGTTGACCGCTGGTGCTCAAGGGCGCCAACGTCGATGAACAATAGGAACCTGTACCAGTGAGGCTCAGATGAACACTGGGAACAATTGCCGTTGTTATTACTTTTTACTGCATTCCCTTTTTGCTTCATAATGCATCCGTTTGGTCAGCCTATTAATGAGGAGGAACAGCCATTTGCACTACAGCGTCCAGCACTTGGTTGGTCTACAAAGGGTAAAATAGTTTTTGCATTATTAGTTGGGATTGCCCTAGTAGCAAAACTTGGAATATCTTGGTTTCTAGAGAAGAAGTATCCCGTACATTCCTTGGTTGGTACAACTCCCGTTCCCCCTGAACATATATTTTTTACTTTGGCCCCTCACAAAGGAGAGCACCGAAAGACTTACACAGATAATGTTTTTATACAAATGTTGCATCAAGCTCATGACGTGGCCAATACAACAAATTGTTAGGTTTGTGGATTGCTCCCTTTAGTTACTCATAAAAGTGATAATTTGTTGTCCATGCCTATGTCATATCTGGGAGGTTGTGAAGGTTAGTGTGCATTGTTTGTCATGGTACACTACCATTTACACCACTCTGCTTAGGTTATGACACCTGCTGATTCTCGCACTGTGGTTCATTATATACGTTTTCATCATGGGTTCACTCCTATAGGAAAGGCAGGACTAAAGATCTCTGTTACTTTGTCCCCAAACTCCTGTATGAGCAAATATGACAAGGTGAAGAACAACACATGGTTTCGAATGGAAATGGTTGATTTCCAGAAGTTTAACACCTCTGAGTATTTACAATCTTTCCAAGATCGTAATGTCCCTAAGGACAAACCAATACCGGTGTCTGTAGTCAGCTCAGCAGCCTCTTTCTGTGTCCATGGGAGGGGTGAGATAGAGGTGGGGGAAAGTAAATGCAATTTCACATACCCTCTCAGCACGATTAACAGTCCTCCTTTGATCTTAATCCCTAATGTCTATTTTGTCTGTGGATCCCAAGCTTATGTCTGGCTTCCTAGGGGATGGTCAGGCATATGTTACCTCTCTTTTCTTCTTCCACCGGTATATGTTGCTCCGCCCAATTACCATAAAGATCATCAGCTGCAGTGTAGGAGTGTATACTTGCCCCAAGTCAGAAGAGTCATTGACACAAAGGATATAGATCAGACGGATACCACCTTACAACAGTTTGAGGATGCTATGAAGGGTATCATACCCTTTTCGGGCCCCATGTCCAATAGCCTTAAAATTTGTCGGTTAACAACAGTTGTTGAAGGGGCCATTAATACAACAGCCGGCATACTGACAAACATCACTGCTGAGCTTCAGTCTATGCGGTTAGTTACCTTGCAGAACCAGATGGTGTTAAACACTATACTTGCAGATAGGGGTGGGGCCTGTGGCGTCATTGGCAGTAGCTGTTGTGTGTACATACCTGACCACGCTCCCAATGTGTATGCTGCCATAAAGAAATTGCATAGACTTTCATCTGACATACACCAAAAAAATGGTACTTGGACTCTCTCTGGGTAGTTTTGGGGTATGCTCACGTCCTGGGGTTGGAAGATCCTTATCTTTCTCGCTGTGATTGCTGGTATTTTCTTCACATGTTGCCTTCCAATACACTGTCTCCCGACCTGCTGCACGTATTGTATACGTGTTCTCACCCCTAAACCGAAGAAGTCAGCTCATGACACCAGTGCTGCCATCATGTTGCAAAATCAGTACAAGAGGTACCTCTCCAAACAAAGGTCAAATGTGATTCATTCTTGCTCAGAAGTTATCTTTATTAACTCTGAGAGTCATTAGTTAGTTTTATTTCTCATATTTTAAGACTTTCCCCCCTTTTTTTAAATTAAAGCATACACCTCAAGGTCATTTGTGATATTTACAGGAAACAGTGTAAACAAACATTACAACATGTACATAATACACAAACAAGTAATGCAGTGTTCAAAAACAAAATTAAAACGGAAACAAATCACTAATCCTCTAAACAATTAATACAGTATTGAAACTGATACAACTGATACAAAGACAAATCCAAAAAGCTTGCCTGTCCTACTGTGCTTTTTAGAGTATCAGGACCTATAGCCTTCAAGTCCTCGTTACAGGGTATCTCTAAGGTCCTAGGGAGTAAGTATGGGCAAAATTTGCGAATTCACGGTGCGCGAATTCGCGCAAAATGGCAAAAACAATCCGCAAGTTTGCGAATTTTCCTGCGAACTCTTGGATTTTTTTGCCATTTGCACAAATATGTGACCACGTGTGCCTGTAACTTTGCCAGCGCGCCAAAAGGCACCGAGGTCCCTTGAGTGAGCTTGCCATTATAGTGGGGACGGGCGGGAAGACGTTTCATACCACTAGTGTGTGGTGGACGGGGCCAAACAGGCGGGGCTTCTATGCGAGTTCACATGCATCTTCTTTATAAAGGGTCAGAGACCGAGCAGAGCAGCAGATGAGGAGAAAGCAGCCTCCTGGTCACAGGAGCTACACGGGGATGGCGCTCGGGAAACTCATGGATGCAAGAATACGTTTGGCACAGGACCCCAGAATCCTTCAGATGTCCAAGATAGCTCTGCTGCGCGTGTTGGTACAAAGCCATTCTGATCCTGCTCAGTGGGTTCAGGCACATGCAGCTGCTGCTGCGGGACAATGTCCCATCTCATACTAAACTGCCTCGTACAGGCATATTCTGGCGCTGGGCATTAGGGTGCAGTGGCATGCGGGTGCTGCACGCCTGGTACATGCGCATACCGGTGCCAGGGGTGACACGTGTTTATTGGTGCTTTATAGCAAGGTATGACTTTACATTTTGACTGCACCAGATGGTGGTACCACCTACACGGATCAGGAGCATCCAGGCACCTGACTTCATGGTGCAAGAGCATAATGGTGCTGTGCGGTACGGGTATGTATGTACGGAAGACAGGGGGGCACTTAGCACAATGTGTGCTCACACCCAGAGGGCTCCCAGGCAATTGAGCACGAATGATTTTCACACTGAGAGGGCTCCGGGGCAGTTCAGCAGCACTGGGGCTCATACTCACTAGGCCCCGGGGCAGTTCAGTAGCGTGGGGGCTCACAACCCCTGGGCAGCTCAGCAGCGTGGGGGCTCACACCCACAGGGCTCCCGGGCAGTTTAGCAGCTCCACCCTCTGGTTCATCACTGCCACCCTCTGGTTCATCACTGCCATCCTCTGGTTCACCACTGCCACCCTCTGGTTCATCACTGCCACCCTCTGGTTCACCACTGCCACCCTCTGGTTCACCACTGTCACCCTCTGGTTCATCACTGTCACCCTCTGGTTCATCACAACACCCTCTGGTACACCACTGCCACCCTCTGGTTCATCACTGTCACCCTCTGGTTCATCACTGCCAACCTCTGGTTCATCACGGCGCCCTCTGGTTCACCACTGCCACCCTCTGGTTCACCACTGCCACCCTCTGGTTCACCACTGCCACCCTCTGGTTCATCACTGCCACCCTCTGGTTCATCACAGCACCCTCTGGTTCACCACTGCTTCATCACTGCCAACCTCTGGTTCATCATGGCGCCCTCTGGTTCACCACTGCCACCCTCTGGTTCATCACTGTCACCCTCTGGTTCATCACTGCCACCCTCTAGTTCATCACAGCACCCTCTGGTTCACCACTGCCACCTTCTGGTTCATCACTGCCACCCTCTGGTTCATCACTGTCACCCTCTGGTTCATCACTGCCATCCTCTGGTTCATCACAGCACCCTCTGGTTCACCACTGCCACCCTCTGTTTCACCACTGCCACCCTCTGGTTCACCACTGCCACCCTCTGGTTCATCACTGCCAGCCTCTGGTTCATCACAGCCACCCGCTGGCTCACCACTGCCAACACCTGTTTCACCACTGCCACCCTCTGGTTTACCACTGTCACCCTCTGGTTCACCACTGCCACCCTCTGGTTCATCACTACCACCCTCAGGTTCATCACAGCACCCTCTGGTTCACCACTGCCATCCTCCGGCTCATCACTGCCTCTGTCTGGTTCATCACTGCCACCCTCTGGTTCACCACTGCCACCCTCTGGTTTATCACTGCCACCCTCTGGTTCATCACTGCCACCCTCTGGTTCATCACAGCACCCTCTGGTTCACCACTGCCACCCTCTTGTTCATCACTGTCACCCTCTGGTTCATCACTGCAATCTTCTGGCTCATCACAGCACCCTCTGGTTCACCACTGCTGCCCTCTGGTTCACCACTGCTCCCTCTGGTTCACCACTGCCACCCTCTGGTTCACCACTGCCACCCTCTGGGTCATCACAGCCACCCTCTGGTTCATCACAGCCACCCTCTGGCTCACCGCTGCCACCCTCTGGTTCATCACAGCACCCTCTGGTTCACCACTGCCACCCTCTGGCTCATCACTGCCACCCTCTGGTTCATCACTGCCACCCTCTGGTTCATCACTGTCACCCTCTGGTTCATCACTGCCACCCTCTGGTTCACCACTGCGACCCTATGGTTCATTACTGCCACCCTCTGGTTCACCACTGCCACCCTCCGGTTCACCACTGACACCCTCTGGTTCATCACTGCCACCTTCTGGTTTATCACTGCCACCTTCTGGTTTATCACTGCCACCCTCTGGGTCACCACTGCCACCCTCTGGTTCATCACTTCCACCCTCTGGTTCATCACTGCCACCCTCTGGTTCATCACTGTCACCCTCTGGTTCATCACTACCGCCCTCTGTTTCACCACTGCCACCCTCTGGTTCCTCACTGCCACTCTCTGGTTAACCACTGCCACCCTCAGGTTCATCACTGCCACCCTCTGGTTCATCACAGCACCCTCTGGTTCACCACTGCCACCCTCTGGTTCACCACTGCCACCCTCTGGTTCACCGCTGCCACCCTCTGGTTCATCACTGCCACCCTCTGGTTCATCACAGCACCCTCTGGTTCACCACTGCCACCATCTGGTTCATCACTGCCACCCTCTGGTTCACCACTGCCACCCTCTGGTTCACCACTGCCACCATCTGGTTCACCACTGTACCTTCTGGTTCATCACAGAACCCTCTGGTTCACCACTGTAGATTATGGGGAGAAAACACACCTGTCCAGCCAACCTCAACCGAGACAAATTAATTTGGGGCTTGTTATTGTGTTACTGAATTTGAGCTTCAAGTCCGGCACCTGCTTCCTTATCTGTAAGTGCTTCCTGTTGAGGTTTAATTTTTGTGACAGGAGCATTGTGCCATACTTGTAACTATTCTCTGACCCTGCTTCGAGGGTTAGAGCAGGGTCAGAGAATAGTTGCAAGTAGGCAACGAACTCTGGAGGCTCCACTCAGGAAGCACTTACAGGGTTACAGCAGGTGCCCAAGTTGAAGTTAATTTCTTTGTAACCATTTGGTAAATGGTTACATTGAAATTAGCTTCAACTTGGGGACCTGCTGTAACTCTGTAAGTGCTTCCTGGAAAAAATTTGTCCCGCTCGCGGATTCGCGGATTTTTCCGCAATTTCGCGAGATTTGCAGATCGCGAAATTGCGGAAAATCCGCAAATTCCGCGAGCGGAATGAATTTTCGGCCCATACTTACTAGGGAGGCCAGAGTACAGATGTAAAACTCTAAGGCAGAACCAAGTTAATCAAGCCCAGTCATTTGATAGAAGGTCTTTATCAGGGCGGGACAACTATACGTAGGAAGAACGGATTATGTTCAAGATTGGAGCCCCTGATTGAAATATAGACTTTGTAAAAGACCAGACCACGACCAGCATGAAGACAGTATGACAATCTAGGTGCTAAGAAAAAATAAGAGATACATCCAAGTGACGAGTGTGACGTACGACATTACCAGACCCCTGCTATTGAGGGTTTAGAAAGACACCACCACCCAGAAATCCACATTGTCCTACATATAGTTGTCCCACCCTGATCAAGAACTTCAATCAAATTACCTGTGGGTCCGTTTATGAAGGTTGAAACGCATTGGCATTTTCTCCTTGAGGCCAAGAGCATCCACACGGAATCATTATATCAAATAATGTACTGATTGGCTCGATTAACTTGGGGCAGCCGTAGAGTTTTATATCTGTACTCTGGCCTCCCTAGGACCTTAGAGAAACCCAGTAATGAGGACTTAAAGGTTATAGGTCCCGATACTCCAAAAAGCACAGTAGGACAGACAAGCTTTTTTGATTTATCTTTGTATCAGTTTCAATACTGTATTAATTGTTTAGTGTATTAGTGATTTGTTTCCGTTTTAATTTTGTTTTTGAACACTGCATTACTTGTTTGTGTACTATGTACATGTTGTAATGTTTGTTTGCACAGTTTCCTGTAAATATCACAAATGACCTTGAGGTGTATGCTTTAATTTAAAAAAAGGGGGGAAAGTCTTAAAATATGAGAAATAAAACTAACTAATGACTCTCAAAGTTAATAAAGATAACTTCTGAGCAAGAATGAATCACATTTGACCTTTGTTTGGAGAGGTACCTCTTGTATTGCTGTTAGATTTGATTACAGCCTCTCCGTTCCTGAACTGAATCACTCCCCCTTCTTTGTGACTATCATGTTGCAAAAGGACATCAATGACATGATGCAGATTGATGAGGGCATCTTTGCTTCTGCATCATCCCTTGCAACTTCTATTCCCGATACTAAGTATATGGATAGTTCTGAGTGTTGAAGACCTTTTGCTCCTCAGAATATTACATCTTTTCCACCCACACTCTAAAATTAGTTTAGCGAATGCTAAAAGGAGGGTCTGATGAAATGAATATGTTTTGCTACCTTGCTTGTGTTTTGTTCTTATGTTAAGTTAGCATTCGCAGCACCATTTTATGTTCAGCTGCCATTTTGATTCATGTTTTAAGCTGTGTATTCCCTTCTCAAGAAGCAGGCTGTGGAAAGTCCCATCAACCCAAGGCTAGGCCTTGCTCTGCTAATGAATACACTGTTCTTATTAACACATTCCTTTCCCATAGATAGAGGCTCTCTCCCACTAGTCTAGCGGTAGACATGAACAGAATGACCTTGGCATAAAGATAATGTGTGCTCGGCCTAAGAGTCGAGACTCATCTTACTGCACTTCTTTATTTTAGCTGCACCTGCTAGGAGAATTCCATTATCAGAGGGACTTTCTTGGTTTAGAAATGTACATGTTGGCTGAAGTCAGTCCCTCTGCAGCAATCCTAAGAGGTTGGTCAGACTGGACTCCGCTCAAGTGTACCTGAATAAAATATACCTGGTTTGTATTATCTACTGTCTGACAGACTCGTCATTTGTATGGAAGGCCGAGAGGTGGTCGAGAGTGACCTGGGTGGCCCTAATCGGGTCACTTCCTTTAGTATCCATGTAGTCCAGCAGATAGATGAGTACTAGCTAAACACAGCAGACACAACAAAACCAAACTAATGTTAGATGGGAGCAAATTATCGCCAGTATAACACAGGATACGTAATAGCACTAATGGAACACAGCAGACAGAGCAGCACCAATGTACTAGAGAAACAGAACAGAACACAAGTGTAACACTGAGGACAGAAAAGAACCAGTGTAACACAGAAGACACAGCAGCACTAGTGAAACACCACATAGCAAACAGTTACAGTATGAGAACTAAACTTCCCCCTGGACAACCACAGGGACCCCAACACCACCAGCCTCCTGGAGACCCTCACCAACATAGGACTGAAGCAACTTGTCTCCACACCTACTCACACAGTAGGACACATACTCCACCCCATCTTCGTCTGAGGAACTAACATTCGCTTCAGCCATACCGCGGAACTGCTCTGGACCTAGCACCACTACATTGATTTCTCCTTTACGAAACTCACCGCACACAAGCAGACGTGCCGCCTCCCATGCAGAAGCTAGAACAGTCTCTGCAGAACACCTCACCTCCACCTCCACCCTCACCTGCACTCCATGAGCAAATATGACAGAAGCCTACACAGTGTGATGCAGCCTCCATCAATTTATTGCCAACATGCTGACTCCCCTCCAGAACACCACGAAATGACACAACAAGAAAGCCAACTGGTTCGCCATGGATCTCTGAGAATCCAAGCACGCCTACCAACGACTGGCGAAGACATGTAGAAACAGCCAAACCCCAGAAGCATGCTACACCTACGAAACATCCATCATAGCACACCACCAACTCATCAAATGAACAAAGAAGAACTTCATCCAAGGCAGAATCTTCTCCAATGTCTACAACACCAAGGCACTCTTTGCCATCATACAGGAATTTGGCAAACCCAACACTGAAACAACGACGTCCCACCCTCCCAAGATCTCTGCAACAAACTCAGCTCCTTCTTTCACCTAAAGATCAAGTAGCTCTACAACAACTTCGATGACCAAGACAACTGCACCGCCCCAACCCCCAACAATGCCACCCAACAGACCCTTCTCACCTGGACCCCTCTCACCACAGAAGAAACCTTAAGGACAATGAAGATCATCCACTCCGGAGTACCTTCTGACCCCTGTCCGCTGCACATCTTCCACAAGGCCACCACTGCCATCGCACCTGAGCTATGCCAAACTCCCTTGAGACAGTCACATTCCCCGATAACTGGAAGTGCGCCGAAGTCAACCTCCTCCTAAAGAAGTCCTCCGCAGTCCCGACAGACCTCAAAAACCTCAGGCCCATCTCACTGCTTCCTTTTGCTGCCAAAGTTATCGAAAAGGCAGTCAACACCCAGCTAGCACACTTCATAGAAACCGACAATATCCTAAACACCTTAATCTTGATTCCGTAGCAACCACAGCACAGAAACCACCCTCCTTGCAGCCACTGACGATATCTGTGCCCCCCCTTGACCAAGGTCATACAGCAGCCCTCATCCTCCTGGACCTATCAGCAGCCTTTGACACCATCTCCCACCTCACACTAGCCACCAGGCTCCATGACACCAGCATCCAAGGAAAGCCCTTAGACTGGATATGATCTTTCCTCTCAAGCAGAACAGAGAGAATAAAACTCCCACGCTTCCTCTCAGAACTGACAGAGATCAGATGCGGAGTACCCAAAGTATCCTCCCTCAGCCCCACACTCTTCAATGTCTACATGGCTCCCCTTGCAACCATTGTCAGAAACCACAGGCTCAACATCGTCTCCTACACTGATGACACCCAGCTTATCCTCGCCCTAACCAATGAACCCAACATCACCAAGCAAAACTTCCAAGAAGGGATGAAAGCTGACGTGACCAGGATGAGAAACATCTGCCTGAAGCTTAACTCAGAGAAAATAGAAGTCTTCATCTTCGGCTTCACCCCATTTTATTGGGACAACACCTGGTGGCCCCTTGCCCCCGGAAACCCACCTACCCCAACAGACCATGCACGAACCATGGCATCATACTCAACTCATCACTCACCATAAATTGCCAGATGAATGTCGTATCCTCTGCATGCTTTCACACTCTACTCATACTTCGCAGGACGTTCAAGTAGAGCCTCTCGACTCCAGGAAAACCGTCACTCGTCACCAGCAGACTGGACGGAAGCAATGCCCTCTACGTCGGAATCAACATTAAACTCCTCCACAAACTCCAGATCGTCCAGAACACCGCAACCAGACCTATTCTTGGTATCCCATAGCACAACCACATCATCCAACACCTCTGCGACCTCCACTGTCTCCTCATTGAAAGAAGAATAACCTTCAAGCTGCTCACACATACCTATAAAGCCCTCCACAACACTGGACCCCATTACCTCAGCGACCGAATCTCCTTCCACAACCCCTAGAGAAACCTCCACTCAGCCGACCTCGCCCTAGCCACCATCCCACATTTTTACAGGACCAGAGCAGGTGGAAGATCCTTCTCCTACCTCACAGCCAAGACCTGGAACAAACTCCCTTCCCCTTCCCCTCCGACGGAGCCCAACACTGCAGCAATTCAATAAGGACCTCAAGACCTGGTTCTTAGAAATACATCAACGGAACTGCTCACACCCACCCCCAGCACCTTGAGACCCTCACGGGTGAGTAGTGCACTTTACAAAACCCTGGTTAAGTGATTGAGAATAACACTGGAGCCAGAACATTATTAGTTGAACTCAGATGATAGAACTGCACTAATGTAGCATAGCTGACAGAACAACACCTGTGTAAAACAGGGTGTAGTGTAGTTCCTATTATCCCAATAGGCTCTGCGCATTGGAATAATACCTTCAATAGTATAGGCCTAGACCAGACGTTAACTAGGTCTACTACTGTCGATATTAGACTTAAAGTTTTGGGTTTGCCAGCTAGCTCAGAGTTCACTAGAAACTTTCTCGAATAGGCAAGGAGGAGTTGAACCTCCCTGGATAGACAAGAAGGGATTTAGTTTCTGACAACCATAGAACATGACAACTTTGCTCTCCCCTAATCAAGAGTGTATCTCTAGAGTCGTGTGAAAACAAAAGACGACTTATTTTACTCAGTCAGTACGTGCATTCTTAGTCTCACCAGATTGTAGAGAAAAGGAAGAGACGGGCGTGTTCAATAAAAGATGTTATTTATTGATCAGTCTCTTTTCTCGTACAAGAGAAATGGATCGATATTATTGCAATACTTATGGTTAAGTAAAGTGCATACAATAAAAGCAGAAGTATAAAATAATACTGTAAAAACATTTATATGGTTTCTAAGCCATAAGGTGGTTTAAAATGGATAAAATAGATACATACATATATACATTTGACTAATCGTACTCAACTGGTGTTTCTAACTACGCCTACCCCAGATGTACCTGACCTAAGCCTAATACGTGGGCGGGAATAGAAAGTAGCAGTTTAAGTTAAGTTTGTTTTGCCAAGTGACTGACTAAAGAATTCTCTGCAAGGGGTTATTCAGTTCTGTACCTGGAATCTAGGATGAATGAGGGATGGTATCTCTCGTCTCTGGTCTCGATATTCCAGGCTGCCTGCGAGGGCTACCCGGAAGCGCCGGAGCTGGATTTCTCGGTAGGAGAAAGCAGCGTCTCGTTCTCAGCGCGTCAGGAAGGCGGGGCTGCGCCAGCGGGGTCTGCTCTGCTCTGGGCTTCGGCAAGTCTGGCTGCTCCGATCTCGTCACCACCGCGTGTGTTTGCATAGGGCAATATCGGTAATATTTATACCTTTAAGGTGCCGAGATTGACGTAAGGATGGACATAGATACGTCAATAAGGATGTCATACGACCTGGTCGTTAGCACATTCTTTTGCTGAAGTTCTCGGTGAAATCAAAACAATGGCCGCAGGGTTTTTCCCAGGTTGTCATAGGTTTGATTTGTTTTGAGAACTCCGTATGCCTTATCAGGGGCTGGAGGAATATCGCTTGTCTAATTAGATGGCAAGCGTTATGACCTAATCAGATAACACGTTCCTGTGCCGTAGTGTGGCTTAATCAGATAACGGTTCCTGCATCATGGGGGTTTTCTGCCTCATGGGATGGCTGCTAGTTAACTTGTTAGCCAGAATAGGGTCAGGAATAGGGGGATCGATACAGAACCTATAGGAATACATCACACCCACTCCACGCTAACTATGGACATATTTACGAATCTATGCATAGTAAAACATACTGTAGAGTATCATGTATACCTTACCACCCCAAAATACATAAAAAGCATTTTGAAATTATCAAATATACGGAAAAAACATTCACATGTAATATATGCACTCAAGCTGTAGAATAATGCTAAAGTAATCACGCATATCTATACATTATCACTAATTTGTATATGAGTATTTACACATGAAATGGCTCTAAATACAGAAAAAAGGTTCGAGACCATTCCATCACAGAATAAAATAATTATGAACATACCAGCGGGCAGCTAATGTCTATAAAGTATCTAAAAATAGAAATTTTAGTTCTCTAAGAATAGTTCTTACTTTAAGCAGAAGATAAGTGTCCCGAAAATTATGTAGAAATATTTTGGGGCTGCTGAAAAAAATTGCTGTCCGTGAACTGGAGGGAAAATTGTTCATGGTATTTTGCTATTCTAGTTGAAGGCCAAATTCAGGGAACGCCGTGTGCGAGCTTGCTCAAAAGTCTCTATTTCTGCTCTGGTGAGAACATCATATCATTTAGACTGTCGAAAAAGCTGTCAACAGCTTCCTGGGAGAGTTCCACTAACTCGGAAAAAGGTGTAACCATGCATTCATGCGCATGATTGTCTCCATTGACGTTTTGATTAGAATTGCTGACAGAAGGTCGTACCTGATCAATGCTGCTTTCATCTTGAACTTCACTACCCCTTAATCGTAGTGGTGAAGCTTCCACGAATGCCGTCATCAGGATTGGTAGCCGTTGAGGGCAGCACAAAGCATGAGCCTTTATTGGACTCAACAATGTTTCTGCATCCATTGGCGCATCCGATTGTAGCGTCAGACAGGTGTCTAACACGCATTCTTCTCCGCATAGCAAGCACCTTAATACAGGTAAAACACATCGTTGCCACATTGGTCGAAATGAAAGAAACCAAGTCATGTTCAGGTCTCTAAGCCGGGATAGTCCCAGGATTTTTGATATCCGGTCCCGGTATCCAATGGCTAGGATTGTTTCTTCCCTTGTCGCAGGTGTTTTGTCTGTGACATGGTTTGCCATAACAAAATATAAGGACTAGGAATAGGATTCCTGCAATTAGTCCCAAAATGAGGGGAAGTCCGCCAAAAATCGAATGGACGAAATCTGGAAAAATACCCAGTATGGCTTTGAATGGTGTTAATGCCATCGAAAATACTGTCTTAAATACTTTTGAGACTCCACTGGTATCAGAAATATTTAAGATTTCATTCAGGATTTCTGCGAAATGTATGGGGGAATTAGTTGATAACAATGAGTGAATCTCTGCAGTCGTCCTTGCGACTAGGAGATCATACGTTTCTTTTGATGACGTGAGCCTGGTCGGCGTCTGAAGAAGCACTGTTTTCATTCTGCTTAAAGTATCTATTCGAATAGAAGTAATTTTCAAGTTGGGCCATGCCCTTGCCTCCCTGTCTGGAAGGGAGCTGGGGAACAATAAGCGTCCACAGCACTTGACCTTCGCAGCCGTAGTTACGAGATAAGGAGTCCCGGGCATAAGACTACAACATCTGCGGTCCACAATTAGAACGTAGCTCCCATTATAGAGTCTTTGAAAGAATGGTTCTATCTCTGTTGCAGGTGCGCCTAGCTGGTGACATGAAAGGTTATTTGAGTTCCCTTCACAGGCTCCATGCAAACTAATTCCATTACACAGAAGTGTACCGCTCAGTGACATCGCACAATTATTGCCACTAAGAAACACTTTCTGTCCTTTATTACTGACACAAGCATGTGAATAGGGCAAGTTCCATGTTGTTTTAATGTACCCTTTTCCCAACTTTTCGTACATGCCAGCCTGTATATATTTTTGGCAGTATTGAAACCTGAAGGTAGATATTGGAATATTAATTATCCCATGTATTATCCATTCACTGACAGGTCGTTCTGACATTGTCACTGGTAATCTCTCGAGTTTCTCAATGCTCAGGATTGTATAATCAGCACCCTTTTGTGCCATACTGATTTGTTTATCAGTGAGGTTAAAGATATTGAATAGTGACGTTGTGTTGATTAAACGCCAAGGCACATAGCCTGAACGCAGATTTTGTAACGTCCAGCCAAGCTGTACAATAGAACGCAATTGGGACTGACCGTGTTGTAACAACAGTAAGTCTTGCGATAATATGTCGATTGCTGAAGACACAATGCTGTCCAGAGAAAAAATTCTGGAGGACAGAGTCATTAACCCATTGTCCACTACAGAAAGTGATTTTTCCAAATTAATACGGTCAAGTTCCCGTATACTCTCTGCTGTCTCAATTTGAGTCACCTTCCAGGCCTCGTTGTATGCTGCATATACAGAGGCTGCTATGAAACGTTTCTGACGCTGTTTGCGACTCCCATAATGAACTCACGCAAGTCAGCACCATCAGTAAGTAAAGTTAGGTGTTGCTTAATTTCTGCCAGTGTGGAAGTTTGTAGCCACTGAAGGCATAATTTGCCCACACTGTAGGTGGTTATTATCCCTGGGTGTTGTCTTTGGGAATATCTAGGGTCTGGCCTGGTCATTTTGAACCCCTGTGTTTTGTTCAGGAATCTGTCTTGACAGTTATTAGTATCTGTGGGCCAGATCAACCACTTTTTCCAATCAGGATTTGTTCTGTTTTGGTTTAATACATAATTTACGTCTATCTCTTCATCTGTAGAGCTATTGCTGTTCATTGTTGGTTTTGGAATAGACGGTTTATTTAAGTCTTTGATTTTGGCTAGGCCGAGACAGGTAGTTTGTTGAACAGTGTCATTTAAAAATATAATTTGTTCTGGGATCATGCAGGCTCTAAACAAAGATTCTATACCCTGTACTTGCCATTCTTTTGTACCCCAAACACTCTTTACTTCAACATTTTTGTCCCAATAATCAAAACCAAAAGTATTCATTTGTTCAAAGAATGAGTCTGAATATATCAATTTCGTGTTTGTTATCATGGTCTTTGTCCCTGTCTTATTTGACAATTTGAAATAAAATGTTTCAGCATTACTTGAGTTGAAACCTGAAAAGTATGAATATTTGTCATAAACGGTTCTTGAGCTTCCTTTTGGAGGGGTTGCACAATGTTCCCATTGATTATAATTTAAAACATTTCTAGGTTGTGCAGATCTATGTAGAAAATGGTTACCATAGTGGTTATAACAGTACATACTATCATAATTTGTCGAACCCTGCAAATAATCATGTTTTGTAAATTTAGCAGACATCACTAAGTCAGACATCATATTATTTATACTTTCAAAGTCCCAATCATCAGCAAATGAGCTTGCTTTTACAAAGTCACTCAACGAGATCTTAATTTGGTGTGGATATTTCAGGATTTCAACCGGACCATAAATTTCGTAGTCAGTGTTGTCCCATGCTACCCCACCTGGTATAGGATTGGCTGTGAAGTTGACTGAAGAAAGTTCTCTTTTCTCGACGTGTGAAGATGTGTGTGGTTTGAGGATCAAGTTGATTTTCTGACTTGCTGTGTCCATTTTAGCATATTTTCCCTCAATGAAGCGTCCCAAAGTTAGTACCATGATGAGCCAAAGTATGAGGATAAATGCACCAAAACCCACCCAAAATTCAATCCATGGAGAAATCAGATATGTTTCTTTCAGTTGTTTCAAAAGTGCTTTAACTTTATCTTTAAAGGTTTTTGTTGATGGCTGTGTTTTTGATTCACTTAGGTCTTCAGAGGAATCATCGAAGTTTATGAAGTAGCCGGATGCAGTTCTGTCAATTGTTCCAATTGCTTCAGGATTACTGTTTCTTGCATATTCGTTTGTTACTTCATTATAGATTGGCGTGTCTCTGCTAAATGTTTTTATTTGGGTTTTCAGAGGTTTAAGTTCCAATGCATTGTTGCATAGTCCTTGTTGTAGTTCTGTAGGCGTTTCGAATGTGATTAGCCTCTTAGTTTGGACCTCTGTATTGGTAGCAAATCTTGGTGTTCTACTACTTATCGGGAGTCCACTTGGCCTACTGTTTGTTATCGGCCACATGATTGTGGTTTTACCAGGTCGATGGATACAACTCGGTTCTCCTTTTTACCAGCAAGCGGCGGTAGTACAACTGATCTTGTCCCGTTGATAGACAAGACAGGAACTGCTTTTCTGTAAGAAGGCCCAAATTCCTTCTTTACCGCGATCTTTTCTCTGACTAGATCCCCGACTTTTGGAATCCAGACAGGTCTTGCTGGGACAGGTGGTGGTTCTTCAGTGGTTGTTGGCTGCTGTTTCAACTTTATGTTGCTCAGGTCTTTTCTTGTTTCGTTTAAGTCCTGCAAAATAGCCAAACGATCTTTGATATCAAAGCTTTTTTCCTTCACCACTGAAGTCTGACTGTCGAGGTCTAAGACTAACATCCTAGTTCCAAACAATAATTCGTACGGACTGAATCCCTTCAGAGAATTTCTTGGCAGATTATTTAGACTACGTTGGACACTTATTAGATGTTTGACCCACCCAGCTCCCGAACCTAATATCCTTTCTGTTATAGATAGCTTTATGCCTTGGTTTTTTCTTTACACCATCCCGTATCCCTCAGGAAGGTAGTGAGAAATTCTTCCAGAGAATCTTTTAGTTTGAGGTGTCTGAGACCCTCGCCCATATGTGCGTCTGCTATTAACAAGGTTCTCCTGTCCATGTTTGGAATCACTCTATCCCCCACTCCAGGGATTCGAGCAAAAGGGACGGAGTTTGCATCGATTATGTATGTATAATTGAGTGGATAGTTGATCGGTAGCGCTGAGCAGTCGCCTTTTGATGACGTTTTCACCGCCAGCACTGTTTCACCGTCAATATACTTCACTGTACGCTTTTTTCGAGCTACGGAAGCCGATTTAGTTGCTACCGCTGTGGCTGTCTCAGCCAATGAATTCCCTGCAACGTGAACGCCATCACGCTGATGACTCAGTGAGTGTGTCACGTGAGTCTTTGGTAGTTCTTTTTGTAACAGATCTATTTGTTCCCAAAGCAGTTTTTGCTTTATTGTTGCACCTGTGTAATCTTTGTAACCGTTTTGAATCCATGTCTGCAAATCGTTGTTATATGATTTGACGCAGTAATATGAATCGGACACTATAAGTGTCGGGAATTCGCGATCCGCATTATCTAGCGCCATTTTCAATGCTATTATTTCAGTCTGTTGTTCTGAATTAGTTTCTACTGAGTGTGTTTTTGTTAATAGAGGTCTTAGATTACCTCCGCGCCACACTTCTTTTGTAATCTCACATGTGGGATTGTATGCTTGTTCTCCCCTAACGGAGTGTTGAGCATGTCCGTCTGTATAGATTACACAAGCGTATTGTCGTAAGGGCAGAATGTCGATTGGCAGAGGGAATGTTCTTTCATATTCTACATTTTTCAATTCCTTTAGTTCTAGATCAAAGTAGTAGTATACTTTGTCCGTTGTAATTGAATTCACCCATTGTATCCATTCCGGATTCAATGTTGTTGTTGGTAAATTACACGGTGTTGTTAATGCCTCAAAGGCTGATTCTGCTGTTCTGACTGTGATGTGTCTACCGTCCGCTTGATCTTTTTCTCTAGCTATTGCGGTTTGAACTGCATGAACAATGTTTTCTTTAATGCTGAATTTCTTTTCAGCTTCTGTGTACAAGTGTGATTTGAATGCAATTGGTACCTTTTCTCCCTCATTAGAGGTCAGGTATGTGAATCCGCATCTTCCTGGGATGACTCGAATCACAAGATTGCGTGTGTTATCACGTGTTTCTAATTTTGTTTTAATTAACATGTCTGTTTGTAAGGATCTCAGAATTTCTGTGTGTATTTGAGTCCAATTGGTTCTTTTAAAATCTGGTTTTATTAGATCATAAAGGGGTTTGACCCTTTCTGCGTAATTTGCAATGTATGTTCTTCTGAAATTTAGGAAGCCTAGAATTGACTGTAGGTTTTTTAGTGTTCTAGGTGCTTGGAGTACGGCACATTTCTCTAGGAAATTGTCAGCCAGGCTTTTGCCTTCACTTGATAATTCATATCCTAAGAACAGGACTGGTAGATGGGCAATTCTCGATTTTTTTAAGTTGAATTTGTAACCCTCTGCTGCGAACCCAAGTATTATGGTGTTCACTCTCTTCAAGTGAGTATCCGAGTCATCATCTGTTAGGTATATGTCATCGACATAAGATCATATGTTTGTAGTAACTCTGTTACTCTCGCTGAGAATACCCCTGGGCTATTCTTGTACCCCTGGGCTAACCGACAGAATTGTTTTTGAGTGCCATTTATTGAGAACGCAGACAAATATCTGCTCTCTGGTGCTATGTTTTGACAAAAGAATCCATTAGAGATGTCTAATGTTGTTTTATATTTTTTGCGCACTATGTTATTCATTAGTGCAGCACTATGCGAATTTTGCACTGCAAAAGTTTTGCAACATGAGTTAAGGTGTCTGTAATCCAAAACTAGACGATATGAATTGTCTGGTTTGGAGACAGGAAACAAAGGGTTGTTCATTTGTGAGGTGCAAGTTTCAATCACCCCCTGGTATTCTAATTGATCTAGAATTTCTTTTACCTGTTTTTTAGCTTCTTGCTTGATTGGATACTGCCTTTGTGCAGTAGGTTGTGATTTTAACTGGATTTTGTGAGGAGGAGAGTCCTCATCCCATCCTACATGATTTTTATATAAAGCAGGAGCTTGAGCTACTGCCCACTTTCTGGCAAGTGTGTATTTTTTATGAATTGGGATATGATTTGAGAAGGCAGGCATAATTATTTCTTCGCCATGAGGGCACTCCCTGACAAATTCTGGTGGCCAGTCTTTTTCAGCTAGAAGGATGTCATAGCCCTTGGAGAGATTATCCCAAAATAGTCCCCTTATTTTTCTAGTCTTGTCCCCTTCTATACGTAAAGTTATTTCATATATTTTGTGAGGTTTGCTAACTCTGGTGTCTGCAGTTTCCACTTGAAGATATTCATTCGTGTCCACTGTCTCCAGATGATTCATAAGGACTTTCCGAGCTATGCTCACTTCTGCTGCGCTGTCTAGCATTGTCTGAGCCCATTCTCCGTTTTCAGTTGTGTCCTCAGTATTCTCGGCATTGTTTACTACCTTGATACTGGCTACCTTCCTTTTTGGAAATTGTAGTTTCTTTTTTAGATGAGCAGATTCCTTGTCTTTGGACTTGGTGTGCTCTTCTCTTTGTTCTGATCGTCCTCTTCTTTCCGATTTCTGCGAGGAAGTCTGAAAAGATTGAGAGGGACGTGTATCAATGTCTTGATATCTATCAGGCTTCTTTATATTATCCCTATTTCTAAGGTTATATCTTTTCCCAGAGGGGTCACTTTGGGGTGACCTGTGTCTTTGGTTCGGAGATTTTTCTCTCCGCCGAGGAGACCTTCCTCTGGACTGGAATTTCTTTTCTTTAGGATTGGATTGTTTGTTTCCATCCCAGCTCTTTTTTTGTGATGTTGAATTATTATTAAAAAATATTTTTCCAGGACTTTCAATCAGTTGTGGTGTTACTGGTATTCCACCTAAACTATCTCTACCTAGTTCCTCATAGGATTTTTCTATAATTCTGGCAATTTCAGCTGGTTGGTCTGCTATATCTGTCTCCTTTAACCTCTGGCGGATCGCCACGTTTGCTGCTTCTCCCTTTATGTTGGCTAATAATATAGCCGAGACCTGCTTGAAGTCTTTTAGTAATTTCATACCAAGAGTTAAAGCGGGTTCTGGACCGTATTCGTCTTGAATTTGTTTTAGCACATCTGGTATTACCGAAATGGATGGAACACCGTGCGTTTTTGTGTAGATGGAAGCAAAGACTGTACCCCAAGTGTCACAGTCCTCCACGTGTGGTGCGATTCCCATTGGAAGACAGATAGTCAGAATCCTGTGTTTTTCTAACGGGGTGGTGTCTGGAAACACCGCCTCTATTTGGGTCATTTTTTGTGCTAACCAGAATGGTATTTGTTCCCGTTTAGCTGGTACCTTACCTAGGCAGGATTGTATGTTCTGTGGTGTAATTTTATTTGTGTTCCCCTGATGAGGGGTCAGCTGTGGAATTTTAATTGCTGGTTGAATTGTTGAAGTCCGCATCACATATTGGACTAATTGTCTATGTAATTTTATTAATTGTTTTAGCTGTGTTAAAAGCTCTGCTGCAGACATCCCATCGATGTCTGGATGTGGTGTGTATCCGGCTAGAACCGGCCACGTTGCTCCTGGTCTACCTAATGGACCGAGCCTGGTGATGTGATTATTATGTTTTAGGGCGCCATTAAATAAGAGCAGATGCTCTTGAAATTTAAGTGGTACTTCCACCTCCTCGAAAGGAGTGTACTCATTAGGAGGTTCCTCTGTTTTGTAATAGTGGAAGACCTTTGTTACAGCATTAGCTGCTGGAAAGTTTATCCATGTGTAGAATACCTCTGTCTGCCGATATTCGTGTGCCTCAATTACGAATATGACTGTGCCACCTCTAGGTGTCAGTCCATTTTCTATAAGTTTTAAAGTTATAGATTTTCTTGTGTTGACCGGGATGATTATTATACCCGGGTCTGCTTCTTGCATAGCAGTATCAGCTGCTGCGAGTTCAGTTGCTATTCTAACTGCCTCTCTTTCTCCTTCACTGTCTGACATTGTACTGTCCAGAAGGTTATTTTGTTTGTTTGCAGATCAGGTTCTTATGGAAACAAAGATTAGATGCACAATATTTTGGAACAGTGTATCCTTCAACGTTGACTAAACCAAGCACCATACATAGGAGTTTCCTCCTGCGAGGTCTGGCGGATATTACCTTTCACCCACTCCAGACGTCTTTGGAGTATTATGGGAAAAAAAGGGGTCTGAGTGAAAAAGCACGACTGAGTTACTCTAAATGTCTTACGTTAGTTTTATCGCCTATCCAAACGCGTTGGGCGCCATGTAGTGTAGTTCCTATTATCCCAATAGGCTCTGCGCATTGGAATAATACCTTCAATAGTATAGGCCTAGACCAGACGTTAACTAGGTCTACTACTGTCGATATTAGACTTAAAGTTTTGGGTTTGCCAGCTAGCTCAGAGTTCACTAGAAACTTTCTCGAATAGGCAAGGAGGAGTTGAACCTCCCTGGATAGACAAGAAGGGATTTAGTTTCTGACAACCATAGAACATGACAACTTTGCTCTCCCCTAATCAAGAGTGTATCTCTAGAGTCGTGTGAAAACAAAAGACGACTTATTTTACTCAGTCAGTACGTGCATTCTTAGTCTCACCAGATTGTAGAGAAAAGGAAGAGACGGGCGTGTTCAATAAAAGATGTTATTTATTGATCAGTCTCTTTTCTCGTACAAGAGAAATGGATCGATATTATTGCAATACTTATGGTTAAGTAAAGTGCATACAATAAAAGCAGAAGTATAAAATAATACTGTAAAAACATTTATATGGTTTCTAAGCCATAAGGTGGTTTAAAATGGATAAAATAGATACATACATATATACATTTGACTAATCGTACTCAACTGGTGTTTCTAACTACGCCTACCCCAGATGTACCTGACCTAAGCCTAATACGTGGGCGGGAATAGAAAGTAGCAGTTTAAGTTAAGTTTGTTTTGCCAAGTGACTGACTAAAGAATTCTCTGCAAGGGGTTATTCAGTTCTGTACCTGGAATCTAGGATGAATGAGGGATGGTATCTCTCGTCTCTGGTCTCGATATTCCAGGCTGCCTGCGAGGGCTACCCGGAAGCGCCGGAGCTGGATTTCTCGGTAGGAGAAAGCAGCGTCTCGTTCTCAGCGCGTCAGGAAGGCGGGGCTGCGCCAGCGGGGTCTGCTCTGCTCTGGGCTTCGGCAAGTCTGGCTGCTCCGATCTCGTCACCACCGCGTGTGTTTGCATAGGGCAATATCGGTAATATTTATACCTTTAAGGTGCCGAGATTGACATAAGGATGGACATAGATACGTCAATAAGGATGTCATACGACCTGGTCGTTAGCACATTCTTTTGCTGAAGTTCTCGGTGAAATCAAAACAATGGCCGCAGGGTTTTTCCCAGGTTGTCATAGGTTTGATTTGTTTTGAGAACTCCGTATGCCTTATCAGGGGCTGGAGGAATATCGCTTGTCTAATTAGATGGCAAGCGTTATGACCTAATCAGATAACACGTTCCTGTGCCGTAGTGTGGCTTAATCAGATAACGGTTCCTGCATCATGGGGGTTTTCTGCCTCATGGGATGGCTGCTAGTTAACTTGTTAACCAGAATAGGGTCAGGAATAGGGGGATCGATACAGAACCTATAGGAATACATCACAAGGGCAGGGCACCACCAGAATAGTACAGCAGAGCAGATCCATTAAAGCCAAGCAATGTAATGTAATCTAACGTGGAGTTGAAGAGTGCTACTTGTCACTCGTGAGGGTATTCAGGCACTGAGTAGGTGAGTGTAGGTATGTAGTGAGGCTGGGCCTGAATACAGCCAGTCTCGATGGTCCCACATGAAGACTAGTTCAATTGCCAGGTCTTCAGCGCTTCTTGCAGATTTCACAAAGTGAGGAAGAAGCCCTGATGCGTTTGGGGAGGTTGTTCCAGAATTTAGCAGCTTGGTGGGAGAATAATCAGCCTCCCGCTCTGTTTCTGTGGATGTGTGTGTGAGTGAGAGTGATGCTGAATGAAGTTGTCAGGTGGGTTGGTGGAAATGAAGCTGGTGATTGAGGTATATGTGTCTCATGTTGTGTAGTACAGAGGGGGACCCCACATCAATCTAAGGCAGGTAGACGGGGAAAGAAACATCAAAAGCAAAACGGGTACCTGCCCTATGGATTTGAACAAAAAGGCCTAGGAGAGGTCCAAATATATAAATACAAACACACCTAAGCCCAAGCAAATTACACCGCACAAACAGGTTTATTCATTTAGTATCAAAATTTATTTTTCAGGAATGAATTTTTTCAAGGGACTGCTTTTTTTATATAAACTAATACATAAATATATTTCGTGGGTTAACCTACACTGAGATAAATAAACACAATAATAAAAATAAGTAAATGGTGGTTCAGATTCCGCTCTAGCATATCAACAACATTCATACGGCATTCATTCTCTAATCAAATAGCACCAAGCGATGATGGTTGTAGATAACATGGGGACCGATGGTTCAATGTCCGGGTAGGTTCCTAAAATAGGAAAAAGCGCCTACGCGCGTTTCGGTGTATGGTCCCGTCCGGGACTACACCTTCATCAGGGCACAGTGGAAGGGCGGAAGGGGAACCACAAACAGGTAGGATTTCTGTGAAATAAACATTAAAAACAATGGTTAGGTGTATGTACATTTTTGCGAGGGTTTAGGTGTAAACAAAATAGGCTCACATCTACATTCAGACTGTGGACATCCAGTTTGTGGGCGGTCAGGACTAGACTTGCAGAGCACATACATGACATCATACAAATATTGATTTCCACGAAGGGGGGACAATGGGATAACAATTTAAAAGCTATGCTTTACTGGGACTGCTCGTGGGCAAGGAATGACCGGAAAGAGGGATATGAATGGGGGCTGCACATTAATTTAATGTAAATGCCACACATTAAGGATGTAAAGTTTAAAAAGAGTTTACCTGACTCAGGTATGACAGGGCTGATGGCGTTTCTGGTGCAGGTCGAAGGCGCGACGACCCTGTTAAAGAACAGAGCAAGCTCATAAAGGTGCACAGTGCCAGAGATAAGAGCATGGGGTGCTGAGTTTAGACAATTGCGCAAGATAAGGATGCACACAGGCGCAATTACCAGCGATGGCGGGGGATTCTCCTAAGTCGATTCTCAAGCGGTCTGCCCCCGGGGATATGCTCAAGTGGGGCGAGGCTGATGGAATCCTAGGGCGCATGGAATGCGCAGAGACCCTGTTAAAAGACAGTGCTTGCTCAGAAAAATGCGGGATGCCAGTTTAAAAGAGCAAGGGGCGCTGGATTTAATTAATCACGCTAGGTGGAGGTGGCACAGTTACCTGAAGTGGCAGGGAATACTCTCCTCGATGGATTCTCAGGGAGGAGGGAGCACGCCGCCGACCGGTACAGGGAAGTATAGAGACCTGTACAGGAAATATATGTACAAAAAGAAAGTGCAGGTTTGAGGAAGGAATTACACAGCATAGGTGCACTAGCGCCGTAGGTGGGACTGCGTGGGCGGGGGGCGCGTGCTGTAAATCTTACCCGAAGGGAATTCAAGGATGGAAATAAGATCCCTCTGCTGTTATTGGGACAGAAGAGGTCCGTCCTGGCAAGTTCTAGGCTGCGAGGATCAGCGGAGGCACTAAAAAAGATAAACGGTGAAGGTCACTGAGAGGTTTTCAGGAGAAAGCCTTAGTGATTAGATCTACAAATCTGGCTGACAAGCGCAAGGGGGCATAGCGGACTCAGGGCGGTCAACTTACTTAGCGTCGCATCATGTCGGGCGTCCCGGTCGGCGGACTCCACAGAAGTTGAAACGGCTGGTCTCGGAGCAGGGCTACACTACTCGGGCGCCTCTATATATAGTGGGTTAAACGCTGTGATGGCAGTCAGCTGCGAGGGCGCGCGACCTCACACGGGGGCATAGAGATGGATGATGGTTAGAGATGGCCGTTTAATAGAAGGGAACTGTGGCGGCCATCTTGGAATGGCTAAGAGGAACGAGTTTCGGGATAGAACGACATAGTATGGCATGAAGGGGGGCACAAGAAGGTGATGGGGCACTGCAAAGAATAAGGGGAACAATGGTAGAGGGGAATTCAAGCGAGCAGCTTTAGGAACAAAAGTTGAATTTGGAGTAAAGATTACTCCCAGGATGAATCACATACAGGGTAATAGGAAAGAAATAGTGCAAGAAATCTGTCAATAGGCAAGGGAACCTCCGCGAAAGCTATTTATTGCTGGGTTCCTGAAAGAGAATAATAGACCATAAAGGGGGACTCGGATTCCAACAGGGCCCCTGTCTACAGAATACGGCTAAGCTCAAGGCGAAGTGCGAGTTTACAGTAGTGCATTGGCCCACGGGCATTCCTCGTTTAGGCCCTTTTCCAAACTATTGAGAAAAAAGATCCAGAAGACCTCTCGTTTTTTTCTCCACAGTGTGGGGTCAGTGCCGGCCGGAGTTTGCATCTTTTCCAATATGGACCACCTAAGGTCAGTTTCAGTGTGTTCGAGGGATATCCAGTGTTCGACAAGGGGGGCTCCCCTTTTGCCGATACGTATGTTTGATTTATGCTCCCCGATGCGGAGTCTTATCTCCCTGCTCGTTTCGCCTACGTATGGCATTTCACACGGGCATAGGATAATATAGACACAATTAGTCGTCCGACAATTGGTCATGGTGGAGAGATTTATACTGCGGGCGGGTGTGGGGATCACATTTCCTCCTATGGCGTTTGGACATGCTTGGCATCTGCCACATTTGTGGTTGCCAGTGATAGGGTCAGGGCCTACAATGGACCTTTGGATCAATGGTTTCGGATCACGCATTTTGCCTCTCACTAAATGGTTTCTAAGATTTTTGTTGCGCTTGAATGCAAAGATCGGTTTGGGTAGAGAATTTTGGTCCTGATTTAAATTCAAAAGAAACCAACTGGAGTTAATGGCCTGTCTGAGTTGGTTGTTGGCAGTGGAGTGTCGCGTGATACAGACAATCGATTCCTTAGGGGTGGAGTTCCTAGGTTCAAACATGGAATCACGGTTGTAGTATCTGGCCCGTTTAAAGCTCTCCTTGACCAGCCGGTAAGGGTAGCCCCGTTGTAATAACTTCTCCTTCAGCATATCCCCTTCAGTTAGGAAGTCCCTAATGTCTGTACAATTCCTTCTAATTCGGAGAAATTGGCTAAACGGGATGTTATCACGTTGACAGCGGGGATGGTAACTGCCGTATTGAAGAATGGTGTTGCGGGCAGTGGGTTTGGTGAACAGGGATACCGTGATGGCCTGATTATGATGTCCGACCCATAGGTCCAAGAATTCAATTTTGTCTTGGCTGAAATGGCTGGTGAACCTGAGGTTAGGGTCAGCAAGATTGAGCCACGCAATGAATTCAATCAGGGTGGTGTCATCCCCCTCCCAGATAAAAAACACGTCGTCAATAAAACGGGACCAAGCGCGCACATTTTCGAAAAATGGGGCCATCTCGTTGTATATATGGGTTCGCTCAAATTCTCCCATATACAGGCAGGCAATGCTGGGTGCACACGCAGCCCCCATGCTGACTCCACCTGTTTGTTGGTAAAAGTTGTTGTTGAACTCAAAATAATTCTCCTTTAGAACCGTTTTTAGGCATTCCATAATGAAGCTGGCATTCTCGATTTGGGGGTTAGATGTTAGGATGTTCTGTACAACGGACAGTGCTCCGGTCTGGGGGATGTTGGAGTAAAGAGACTCCACATCTAGGGTGACCAGGAGTTGCCGATTGTGCTGATAGGTAATCCCTTCCACCTTGGAAATAAAGTGGCCTGTGTCCTTGATATAGGATTTCAGGGTTCCCACTAGGGGCTGGAGGAATCGATCAATGTACTTGGATAGTGGCTCTAAGGCGGATCCAATCATGGATACAATAGGCCTAAGAGGGGGGTCGTGGGGATTCTTATGGGTCTTCGGGACCCCGTAGATGATCGGTATTCTGGTGAATGTGGGAGTAAGGAATTCAGCTTCCTTATCACAAATGTGACCATTATGGACTCCTCTCTCAATTATCTGTAAGATACGACGCTTGAGAGCAGGTTCCGGGTTCCTAGTTATTTTTCTGTAGTATTCAGTGGCGGACAAGAGGGTGTTCATTTTTTCAGTGTATGTGGGGGTGTCGAAAATGACGATACCCCCACCCTTGTCACAAGGTTTTATAGTAAGGGTGTCATTAATTTTCAGGGACTTGAGAGTTTCTTCCTCGGTATTGGTGAGGTTGCGGGATCCCTTAGGTATAGATTTAAACATCCTATTGATTTTGAGGATGACTGTTTTTTCAAAGGTCCCGACCTCATGACCTATGTCCTCCAGGTTGGGGGTAAAATTAGACGGGGGTTTGAGGCCCGACTTGTTATCATTATCCTCCGGTGAGGGATGGGTCAGGAAGAATTTCTTGAGACGTATTTTTCTGAAGAATGCATGAAGATCACTCAGAAACTCAAATTTATTGAACCGTGTGGTGGGCACAAAGGATAGACCCCTCGATAACAGGCCCAACGTGTCCGGGGTCATATCATTGGTGGACAGGTTAAAGACCGGAATTGGTTTTACCTTGTCCAGTATTGTTGGTGTCGAGTCTGGACATATGGTTGGGGAGGACCCTGATGGTAGTTGCCACTGTGCGGGTTCCGATTCCTTGGTTTGTAATTCCCCCGGCGGTTCCCTAAAAAACGATTGGATCGAAAGGGTCTGTCAGTATTGTCCGGTCTGCCCGGAGGGGGATAATTACTGTCATAATGGGTATCAAAGTTGGTGTTGTGGTTATCTTCGCCGCCGGAATCAGTGGTGTCTGAAAAGGTGGTTACGCGTCGATTACCCCAGTTTTGGTGGCCACTCTGTTGGTCTACACTGTTGGAGGCACTATAAAAATTACTAGCAAGGTAAGGATATGCCTTCTCTTGCGTGAAGAGGCGGATATCCTTGCGAAACTTTTCCGTTTTCCTCTTAAGTAAGTACTCGGAGAAGGAGTCTAATTCAGCCTCAATCTCATCGAGTTTCTTTTTAGCTAGGTCTAGGGCATCTTCTGATTTTAGTTTTTCTTCAAGCGTCTCGATTTCTTTAGCGAGCATATCTAGAATCTGGCGGGCTGTCTCAATTATGAGCATCATCCAGTCCCTGGAGCATCTGTTGGAGATGAGAGCCCATTTCTCCAGGAACTGTCTAATCTCTATGAAGAGGCCCGGGATGTTTCTAACTCTAAGGCCTATCGGTATAGTGCCCGCCTTCAGATAATCGAGGATAAACTTGGCATGTGATTCTGTGCGCTTTGATTTTTTGCGCAGGTTTAGAAGTTTGGACCATTCGCCCTGTAATCCTTTAGGGGGAAGAAAGGCGGAATTGTCACTAGATGTAGCGCCAACCATCTTAGCGTAGTCATCATCGGAGAAGCCGAAGGTTTTGATGCTCTCCATGCTCTAATCTCACGAGGGGGAAAAAGATTATATATATAATCAGCTCCGGGGTACGGCTCGGGGAAAAGATGGGGGAGGAGAGAAATGGAATGGGCGTCAGGGGGGATGACAAAATTTACAGCAATCAATCAAAAGATTCAGGGGTTCAGACAAGTCTAGTCGGGGACCAAGTACAATACTGGAGTCCAGGAGAGAGAATCAGGTACACTAACCCCCGCAGCACCGGGCTGCGAAGAAACTTCAATACAGAGGGGGACCCCACATCAATCTAAGGCAGGTAGACGGGGAAAGAAACATCAAAAGCAAAACGGGTACCTGCCCTATGGATTTGAACAAAAAGGCCTAGGAGAGGTCCAAATATATAAATACAAACACACCTAAGCCCAAGCAAATTACACCGCACAAACAGGTTTATTCATTTAGTATCAAAATTTATTTTTCAGGAATGAATTTTTTCAAGGGACTGCTTTTTTTATATAAACTAATACATAAATATATTTCGTGGGTTAACCTACACTGAGATAAATAAACACAATAATAAAAATAAGTAAATGGTGGTTCAGATTCCGCTCTAGCATATCAACAACATTCATACGGCATTCATTCTCTAATCAAACAGCACCAAGCGATGATGGTTGTAGATAACATGGGGACCGATGGTTCAATGTCCGGGTAGGTTCCTAAAATAGGAAAAAGCGCCTACGCGCGTTTCGGTGTATGGTCCCGTCCGGGACTACACCTTCATCAGGGCACAGTGGAAGGGCGGAAGGGGAACCACAAACAGGTAGGATTTCTGTGAAATAAACATTAAAAACAATGGTTAGGTGTATGTACATTTTTGCGAGGGTTTAGGTGTAAACAAAATAGGCTCACATCTACATTCAGACTGTGGACATCCAGTTTGTGGGCGGTCAGGACTAGACTTGCAGAGCACATACATGACATCATACAAATATTGATTTCCACGAAGGGGGGACAATGGGATAACAATTTAAAAGCTATGCTTTACTGGGACTGCTCGTGGGCAAGGAATGACCGGAAAGAGGGATATGAATGGGGGCTGCACATTAATTTAATGTAAATGCCACACATTAAGGATGTAAAGTTTAAAAAGAGTTTACCTGACTCAGGTATGACAGGGCTGATGGCGTTTCTGGTGCAGGTCGAAGGCGCGACGACCCTGTTAAAGAACAGAGCAAGCTCATAAAGGTGCACAGTGCCAGAGATAAGAGCATGGGGTGCTGAGTTTAGACAATTGCGCAAGATAAGGATGCACACAGGCGCAATTACCAGCGATGGCGGGGGATTCTCCTAAGTCGATTCTCAAGCGGTCTGCCCCCGGGGATATGCTCAAGTGGGGCGAGGCTGATGGAATCCTAGGGCGCATGGAATGCGCAGAGACCCTGTTAAAAGACAGTGCTTGCTCAGAAAAATGCGGGATGCCAGTTTAAAAGAGCAAGGGGCGCTGGATTTAATTAATCACGCTAGGTGGAGGTGGCACAGTTACCTGAAGTGGCAGGGAATACTCTCCTCGATGGATTCTCAGGGAGGAGGGAGCACGCCGCCGACCGGTACAGGGAAGTATAGAGACCTGTACAGGAAATATATGTACAAAAAGAAAGTGCAGGTTTGAGGAAGGAATTACACAGCATAGGTGCACTAGCGCCGTAGGTGGGACTGCGTGGGCGGGGGGCGCGTGCTGTAAATCTTACCCGAAGGGAATTCAAGGATGGAAATAAGATCCCTCTGCTGTTATTGGGACAGAAGAGGTCCGTCCTGGCAAGTTCTAGGCTGCGGGGATCAGCGGAGGCACTAAAAAAGATAAACGGTGAAGGTCACTGAGAGGTTTTCAGGAGAAAGCCTTAGTGATTAGATCTACAAATCTGGCTGACAAGCGCAAGGGGGCATAGCGGACTCAGGGCGGTCAACTTACTTAGCGTCGCATCATGTCGGGCGTCCCGGTCGGCGGACTCCACAGAAGTTGAAACGGCTGGTCTCGGAGCAGGGCTACACTACTCGGGCGCCTCTATATATAGTGGGTTAAACGCTGTGATGGCAGTCAGCTGCGAGGGCGCGCGACCTCACACGGGGGCATAGAGATGGATGATGGTTAGAGATGGCCGTTTAATAGAAGGGAACTGTGGCGGCCATCTTGGAATGGCTAAGAGGAACGAGTTTCGGGATAGAACGACATAGTATGGCATTGTTTTTAATGTTTATTTCACAGAAATCCTACCTGTTTGTGGTTCCCCTTCCGCCCTTCCACTGTGCCCTGATGAAGGTGTAGTCCCGGACGGGACCATACACCGAAACGCGCGTAGGCGCTTTTTCCTATTTTAGGAACCTACCCGGACATTGAACCATCGGTCCCCATGTTATCTACAACCATCATCGCTTGGTGCTGTTTGATTAGAGAATGAATGCCGTATGAATGTTGTTGATATGCTAGAGCGGAATCTGAACCACCATTTACTTATTTTTATTATTGTGTTTATTTATCTCAGTGTAGGTTAACCCACGAAATATATTTATGTATTAGTTTATATAAAAAAAGCAGTCCCTTGAAAAAATTCATTCCTGAAAAATAAATTTTGATACTAAATGAATAAACCTGTTTGTGCGGTGTAATTTGCTTGGGCTTAGGTGTGTTTGTATTTATATATTTGGACCTCTCCTAGGCCTTTTTGTTCAAATCCATAGGGCAGGTACCCGTTTTGCTTTTCATGTTGTGTAGTGACTTGAATGTGTGTGTGAGAAGTTTAAACTGGCAGCGCTTCTCGTTGGGAAGCCAGTGAAGCTCTCTGAGGCGTGGTATGGGTTTTACGTGGGCAGTCGAGGACGAGACTGGCCGCTGGGTTTTGGATAGTTTGAAGTCTGTGAAGGAGATGGGTTGGGAAGCCGGCAAAGATGGCATTGCCATAGTCCAATATGCTTTTGATTAGGGCTTGTGTGATGGTACTTCTGGTGTCCACTGGGAGATACTTGAAGATTTTACATAACTTGCGGAGGATGTACCGGGTGTTAACCTGGTACTTCATGTTGAGTTTGGTGTCCAGGTTGAGGCTTAGCTTCCTAGCCTGGTCAGTTGGAGTGGTGTGGGTCCAAGATTGGCATGCCACCAGGTGGAGTCTGAAGGTGAAGTATTCCCGAAGGTCAGAACTTCAGTTTTGTTAGTGTTGAGCTTGAGGCAGTTTTCTTTCATCCAGTTGGCTAAACTGGTCATGGATTGTTTGACATTTGTCTTGGTGGTGACGGTGTCATCTGAGAGTGAAAAAATGAGCTGGGTGTCTTCTACATAGATAATATTGATTCTGTGGGAGCTGATGATGTGTGCCAGAGGGGTCATGTATATGTTGAAAAGTGTGGAGCTGAATGAAGGTCCCTGTGGGACTCCGCAGATGAGGTCCTTGGATACTGATGTGAATGGCAAGAGCCTAACTTGTTTTGTTCTTCCAGAGAGGAAAGAAGCTATCTACTTGAAATCTGGTCCTTATATTTGTACTGTGTGTAGTCTGTTGATAAGTGTGTGGTGAAAGACAGTATCAAAAGCGACAAAGAGGTTGAGGAGGATGAGGGCGCCGGTCTGTCCATGGTCTTGAATGGTGCATATTTCGTCTGTTTCAGCAATGAGGGCTGTTTTGGTGCTGTGGTTCTTTTGGAATCCTGGTTATGCGTCATCCAGGAGTTTGTGGCATTCGAGATAGTCCGAGAGTTGTCTGTTGATGGTCTTGGTCCTTTGCTGGTAATGGGAGCAGCGAGATGAGTCCTTAGTTGCTGAGTACTCTAGGGTTGGGTGAGGGTTTTTTGAGGAGCGCAACGGTTTCAGTGTGTTTCCTGTTATCTGGGAAGATGGCTGTTTTGAGATACATTTTGATGATGGAAGTGAGTGCAGTGCTGATTGTAGCTCTTCCAAGTTGTGGATATGGTGGAGGGAGGGGTCTGTGGAAGCCCCTGAGTGGACTATCTTCATTATTGCTGCAGTGTCCTTGATAGATAGAGGGTTCCATGATGTCAGTTGGTAGTCTGTGGTTGATGAGGTTCGCAGGCTGGGAAGGTCAATGGAGGGTGGCTGAGGTTTGAAGTTGTTGTAGATCTTGGTCATTTTTTAGGTGTCGCCTGTCGATGCGCATGCGCATCGAGCTTACGAGCCTATTGCGGCTTAAACAACCTTTAACTAGCAAGCAAGGAATCGTGGCGATTCCTTGCAGTGCCCGTGACTTTTAAGCTCAATGCGCATGTGCATTGAGCTTAAAAGCGCGTGCACATCAGTTCCCTCAGCCGCAATCGCCGTCTGTTCCCTCAGCCGCATTCCTCCGACACCTTTTGAAGTGAAGCTTAGTTTCACTTCAAAGGCCCCGGCTTCTTCACACCCACATGCCGCTCTCCCCGCTCCGCCCCCTCCCCTGCCCGCCGTGTGCATTTCTCCTACACCCCCTCCCCACAGCAATGCCCTCCGTCTGTTTTACAATTTGAAGAGGTAATCGGAGTGCCTCCTCACATTTCACTTCACTGCCTTCCAACCTCATGGTTGAAACTTTAGTCATCATCTCCTGTTTGTCGTACCCCAAGCAGCGGTGCCCGCACTACAAATCCTTCTGTTATGCCACATCTCTCAGCTTACAGATTCCTTCGCTCTTTCTTTTACTCTCCACGTTTCTGCCTCTTTCACTCTCTCTTCCAACTCTCTCCCCCCTCTCCATTTACTTACACAAATCTCGCAGATACCCCAAGCAGCAGTGCCCGCAATACCGCACTACCAAGCCTTCTGTTATGCCACATCTCTCAGCTTACATATTCCTTCGCTCTTTCTTTTACTCTCCACGTTTCTGCCTCTTTCACTCTCTTCCAACTCTCTCCCCCTCTCCATTTACTTACACAAATCTCGCAGATACCCCAAGCAGCAGTGCCCGCACTACCAATCCTTCTGTTATGCCACATCTCTCAGCTTACAGATTCCTTCGCTCTTTCTTTTACTCTCCACGTTTCTGCCTCTTTCACTCTCTCGTCCAACTCTCTCCCCCTCTCCATTTACTTACACAAATCTCGCAGATACCCCAAGCAGCAGTGCCCGCACTACCAATCCTTCTGTTATGCCACATCTCTCAGCTTACAGATTCGCACTTTCTTTTCCTCTCAACGTTTCTGCCTCTTTCACTCTCTCTTACAACTCTCTCCCCCTCTCCATTTACTTACACAAATCTCGCAGATACCCCAAGCAGCAGTGCCCGCAATACCGCACTACCAAGCCTTCTGTTATGCCACATCTCTCAGCTTACATATTCCTTCCCTCTTTCTTTTACTCTCCACGTTTCTGCCTCTTTCACTCTCTTCCAACTCTCTCCCCCTCTCCATTTACTTACACAAATCTCGCAGATACCCCAAGCAGCAGTGCCCGCACTACCAATCCTTCTGTTATGCCACATCTCTCAGCTTACATATTCCTTCGCTCTTTCTTTTACTCTCCAAGTTTCTGCCTCTTTCACTCTCTCTTCCAACTCTCTCCCCCCTCTCCATTTACTTACACAAATCTCGCAGATACCCCAAGCAGCAGTGCCCGCACTACCAATCCTTCTGTTATGCCACATCTCTCAGCTTACAGATTCCTTCGCTCTTTCTTTTACTCTCCATGTTTCTGCCTCTTTCACTCTCTCTTCCAACTCTCTCCCCCTTCTCCATTTACTTACACAAATCTCGCAGATACCCCAAGCAGCAGTGCCCGCACTACCAATCCTTCTGTTATGCCACATCTCTCAGCTTACATATTCCTTCGCTCTTTCTTTTACTCTCCACGTTTCTGCCTCTTTCACTCTCTCGTCCAACTCTCTCCCCCCTCTCCATTTACTTACACAAATCTCGCAGATACCCCAAGCAGCAGTGCCCGCACTACCAATCCTTCTGTTATGCCACATCTCTCAGCTTACAGATTCGCACTTTCTTTTCCTCTCAACGTTTCTGCCTCTTTCACTCTCTCTTACAACTCTCTCCCCCCTCTCCATTTACTTACACAAATCTCGCAGATACCCCAAGCAGCAGTGCCCGCAATACCGCACTACCAAGCCTTCTGTTATGCCACATCTCTCAGCTTACATATTCCTTCCCTCTTTCTTTTACTCTCCACGTTTCTGCCTCTTTCACTCTCTTCCAACTCTCTCCCCCTCTCCATTTACTTACACAAATCTCGCAGATACCCCAAGCAGCAGTGCCCGCACTACCAATCCTTCTGTTATGCCACATCTCTCAGCTTACATATTCCTTCGCTCTTTCTTTTACTCTCCAAGTTTCTGCCTCTTTCACTCTCTCTTCCAACTCTCTCCCCCCTCTCCATTTACTTACACAAATCTCGCAGATACCCCAAGCAGCAGTGCCCGCACTACCAATCCTTCTGTTATGCTACATCTCTCAGCTTACAGATTCCTTCGCTCTTTCTTTTACTCTCCACGTTTCTGCCTCTTTCACTCTCTCTTCCAACTCTCTCCCCCCTCTCCATTTACTTACACAGATCTCGCAGATACCCCAAGCAGCAGTGCCCGCACTACCAAGCCTTCTGTTATGCCACATCTCTCAGCTTACATATTCGCACTTTCTTTTCCTCTCAACGTTTCTGCCTCTTTCACTCTCTCTTACAACTCTCTCCCCCCTCTCCATTTACTTACACAAATCTCGCAGATACCCCAAGCAGCAGTGCCCGCAATACCGCACTACCAAGCCTTCTGTTATGCCACATCTCTCAGCTTACATATTCCTTCGCTCTTTCTTTTACTCTCCACGTTTCTGCCTCTTTCACTCTCTTCCAACTCTCTCCCCCTCTCCATTTACTTACACAAATCTCGCAGATACCCCAAGCAGCAGTGCCCGCACTACCAATCCTTCTGTTATGCCACATCTCTCAGCTTACAGATTCCTTCGCTCTTTCTTTTACTCTCCACGTTTCTGCCTCTTTCACTCTCTCTTCCAACTCTCTCCCCCCTCTCCATTTACTTACACAAATCTCGCAGATACCCCAAGCAGCAGTGCCCGCACTACCAATCCTTCTGTTATGCCACATCTCTCAGCTTACATATTCCTTCGCTCTTTCTTTTACTCTCCACGTTTCTGCCTCTTTCACTCTCTCGTCCAACTCTCTCCCCCCTCTCCATTTACTTACACAAATCTCGCAGATACCCCAAGCAGCAGTGCCCGCACTACCAAACCTTCTGTTCTGCTACATCTCTCAACTTACAGATTCGCACTTTCTTTTCCTCTCAACGTTTCTGCCTCTTTCACTCTCTCTTACAACTCTCTCCCCCTCTCCATTTACTTCCACAAATCTCGCAGATACCCCAAGCAGCAGTGCCCGCAATACCGCACTACCAAGCCTTCTGTTATGCCACATCTCTCAGCTTACATATTCCTTCGCTCTTTCTTTTACTCTCCAAGTTTCTGCCTCTTTCACTCTCTCTTCCAACTCTCTCCCCCCTCTCCATTTACTTACACAAATCTCGCAGATACCCCAAGCAGCAGTGCCCGCACTACCAAACCTTCTGTTCTGCTACATCTCTCAACTTACAGATTCGCACTTTCTTTTCCTCTCAACGTTTCTGCCTCTTTCACTCTCTCTTACAACTCTCTCCCCCCCTCCATTTACTTACACAAATCTCGCAGATACCCCAAGCAGCAGTGCCCGCAATACCGCACTACCAAGCCTTCTGTTATGCCACATCTCTCAGCTTACATATTCCTTCCCTCTTTCTTTTACTCTCCAAGTTTCTGCCTCTTTCACTCTCTCTTCCAACTCTCTCCCCCTCTCCATTTACTTACACAAATCTCGCAGATACCCCAAGCAGCAGTGCCCGCACTACCAATCCTTCTGTTATGCTACATCTCTCAGCTTACAGATTCATTCGCTCTTTCTTTTACTCTCCACGTTTCTGCCTCTTTCACTCTCTCTTCCAACTCTCTCCCCCCTCTCCATTTACTTACACAAATCTCGCAGATACCCCAAGCAGCAGGGCCCGCACTACCAAGCCTTCTGTTATGCCACATCTCTCAGCTTACATATTCCTTCGCTCTTTCTTTTACTCTCCACGTTTCTCCCTCTTTCACTCTCTCTTACAACTCTCTCCCCCCTCTCCATTTACTTACACAAATCTCGCAGATACCCCGAGCAGCAGTGCCCGCACTAGCGAGCGTTCTGTTATGCCACATCTCTCAGCTTACAGATTCCTTCGCTCTTTCTTTTACTCTCCACGTTTCTGCCTCTTTCACTCTCTCTTCCAACTCTCTCCCCCCTCTCCATTTACTTACACAAATCTCGCAGATACCCCAAGCAGCAGTGCCCGCACTACCAATCCTTCTGTTATGCCACATCTCGCAGCTTAGATTCCTTCGCTCTTTCTTTTACTCTCCACGTTTCTGCCTCTTTCACTCTCTCTTCCAACTCTCTCCCTCCATCTCCATTTACTTACACAAATCTTGGTGAGGCACAGGCAGCAACAGTGCAAGCTTCCCTCACACACAGAGCAGGTACAGCACAGGCAGCAACAGTGCAAGCTTCCATCACACACGGAGCAGGTACAGCACAGGCAACAGCAATGCAAGCTTCCCTCAAACACGGAGCAGGTACAGCACAGGCAGCAACAGTGCAAGCTTCCCTCACACACAGAGCAGGTACAGCACAGGCAACAGCAGTGCAAGCTTCCCTTACACATGGAACAGGTACAGCACCGACAGCAGCAGTGCAAGCTTCCCTCACACACGGAGCTGTTACAGCACAGGCAGCAGCAGTGCAAGCTTCCCTCACACATAGATCAGGTACAGCACAGGCGGCAGCAGTGCAAGCTTCCATCACACATGGAGCATGTACAGCACAGGCAACAGCAATGCAAGCTTCACTCAAACACGGAGCATGTACAGCACAGGCAGCAACAGTGCAAGCTTCCCTCACACACAGAGCAGGTACAGCACAGGCAGCAACAGTGCAAGCTTCCCTCACACACAGAGCAGGTACAGCACAGGCAGCAACAGTGCAAGCTTCCATCACACACGGAGCAGGTACAGCACAGGCAACAGCAATGCAAGCTTCCCTCAAACACGGAGCATGTACAGCACAGGCAGCAACAGTGCAAGCTTCCCTCACACACAGAGCAGGTACAGCACAGGCAGCAACAGTGCAAGCTTCCCTCACACACAGAGCAGGTACAGCACAGGCAGCAACAGTGCAAGCTTCCATCACACACGGAGCAGGTACAGCACAGGCAACAGCAATGCAAGCTTCCCTCAAACACGGAGCAGGTACAGCACAGGCAGCTACAGTGCAAGCTTCCCTCACACACGGAGCAGGTACAGCACAGGCAGCAACAGTGCAAGCTTCCCTTACACATGGAACAGGTACAGCACCGACAGCAGCAGTGCAAGCTTCCCTCACACACGGAGCAGGTACAGCACAGGCAGCTCTGAACAATGTGCCTGACCTTATTGCAAGGTGAACTATCCCTTTCTTTCTATAAATTGAGATAAGCCTAGTAGTGGATGTGTTAGCTCCTACTACTAGTTTCAGTGTCTATTGTCACATTTACTTTGAACTATACATTCCTAAAGCCATATGTGTGTGTGCCCATTAATCCCTGGTGCTGTACTTCACCGTCCCTCAACCCTTTTCTAGTGAAAAAAGGGGGAGGGGGATTGGCAACGCCTCACGGGAGCAACCACCATGGAGGATGTGTCAAACTGGTACTCGCTTGACTCCCCACTGTATCATCATCAGCAGTTGCCAACCGTAAAAGTAAAGGGGATCAAAAAATTGTGCTAAAGAAAACAAAACTCCCTGTAGTGATGTGAATGACCCAACTACGTGATAGGGCCTACCCTCCCGCAGATACCCCAAGCAGCAGTGCCCGCACTACCAAGCGTTCTGTTATGCCACATCTCTCAAGTTACAGATCCCTTCGCTCTTTCTATTCCTCTCCACATTTCTGCAAATTTCACTCTCTTCCAACTCCCTCCCTCCCTCTCCAATTACTTACACAAATCTAGCCGATACCCCGAGCAGCAGTGCCCGCACTAGCGAGCGTTCTGTTATGCCACATCGCTCAGGTTACAGATCCCTTCTCTCTTTCTATTCCTCTCCACTTTTCTGCCTCTTTCACTCTCTCTTCCAACTCTCTCCCTCCCTCTCCAATTACTTACACAAATCTCGCCGATACCCCGAGCAGCAGTGCCCGCACTAGCGAGCGTTCTGTTATGCCACATCTCTCAGCTTACAGATTCCTTCGCTCTTTCTTTTACTCTCCACGTTTCTGCCTCTTTCACTCTCTCTTCCAACTCTCTCCCTCCATCTCCATTTACTTACACAAATCTTGGTGAGGCACAGGCAGCAACAGTGCAAGCTTCCCTCACACACAGAGCAGGTACAGCACAGGCAGCAACAGTGCAAGCTTCCATCACACACGGAGCAGGTACAGCACAGGCAACAGCAATGCAAGCTTCCCTCAAATACGGAGCAGGTACAGCACAGGCAGCAACATTGCAAGCTTCCCTCACACACAGAGCAGGTACAGCACAGGCAGCAACAGTGCAAGCTTCCCTCACACACAGAGCAGGTACAGCACAGGCAGCAACAGTGCAAGCTTCCATCACACACGGAGCAGGTACAGCACAGGCAACAGCAATGCAAGCTTCCCTCAAACACGGAGCAGGTACAGCACAGGCAACAGCAGTGCAAGCTTCCCTTACACATGGAACAGGTACAGCACCGACAGCAGCAGTGCAAGCTTCCCTCACACACGGAGCAGGTACAGCACAGGCAGCAGCAGTGCAAGCTTCCCTCACACATAGATCAGGTACAGAACAGGCGGCAGCAGTGCAAGCTTCCCTTACACATGGAACAGGTACAGCACCGACAGCAGCAGTGCAAGCTTCCCTCACACACCGTCACACACCCTCAGCTTCACACACCCTCACTCACCCTCACACACACACACACACATACAACAACAAAAGGAAGAATAGAATTAAACTATCCTAATCCACACTCTAACTCCAAGATAGAAATCCTGAGTCCTAATTCACCCTAAAAAACTAACAGCCTAATTCACCCTACAAATACACCCTCAAGATACGCAACAGAAAGACATCCTAGAAAATAACAACCAAAGTAAAAATACGCCATCCTAATGCACCAGCCAAATAAACAATCAAATAAAACTAAACAAAACACAATATAAGTAAAGACTAAAATAATAGCCTCCTATTCCACCCTATTCAAAGACATGATTGTGCATTTAACAGATAGATAAGTTTTATGCCATTTTCTGAGACAAAAACAAATTTTTGCACGCAATTAAAAAGTTAAGGGGAGAAAACGTAGTCGTGCATCAGATACGTTACACACAAAATCTACTTCCCAAATGTGAGCTACAGCATGCAATGATGTTTATCAAGCTTCAGGTCACCAAACCAAAAATTATTCGGACAAAATAACACCAACAAAAGAACGAAGAAATATCTGTCAGGATGCGAGGACTAGGATGTACAAACACAAAAGTAAAACAGCCTATTTTTAACTTGGGTAATAAACAAGCACTATTCATCCCGTAAATGGGACGGATTAAACACAATTGTCATGAGTTACACAAAAAAACGTAGGCATATAACAATAGCAGTTCATCACACGGAATTACATCAAATATAAAAAACATATTACGCAACTTGGATTCAGCGCTAACATCATCAATAAACATTACATATGTCTCTTAGCTTCACAAAACAACTCGTAATACAATTAATACTTTTGAAGTGTACAATATTCATGGCGAAAAGAGTACTTAGAAACTCAAAGAACAGCTCTTGTACGTCAAATAACAAACAACTGCTAATAATACATTACATAACACTTTACGAAAATAAATACATTACATATCGAAGAATAAAAACAAGACTTTAATTACATTACATAATATTCATTTCGAAATATTACAAACAAAAAAACACTATGTCAACATTATTAAAATTACACTCCTATTCATTCGTTAACTTAAACATACTATAGGTAGTAAATAAAAACACTTACTTACATATAAATTACATAAATAACTAAAATAATTACAATCGCTAACAAAATATGTCACTTTTTATATAAATACACTCATAATTATTAACTAATTTATGCATACTATCAATACTACTTTAAATTAGATTAAAAAAACACGTCGAGGAAATCTCTTACCTATCATACGACGCACCAACAGCACACGGACAGGAACACGCCTTCCGCATCCCGCTATTCTCCATGTTCTGGAGAATTCCACCGATTACGTATGCAAATCGGAACGCGACGTCAAAAATATAGCGCTCCGATTGGCTAAAAAATATGTCAATCAAAAAAAAGACGTAACTTTAGGAAAATTTAAAAAAAAACTACTACGCTAACCTGTTAAATTTAGGTAGCGTTAAGGTGGCGCTTTGCGTCCGACATTTTAATAAAAAAAAAAAATTTCAACCTCAACCCCTCACCCTCAATCACACTCAATCACCCTCAACACATCACCCTCACTCACCTTCACTCACCCTCAATCACCCTCACTCACCCTCACCCTCACTCACCCTCACTCACCCTCACCCTCACTCACCCTCACCCTCACTCACCCTCAATCACCCTCACCCTCACTCACCCTCACTCACCCTCACCCTCACTCACCCTAATTCACCCTCACTCACCCTCACTCACGCTCACCCTCACTCACCCTCAACCCCTCACCCTCACTCACCCTCACCCTCACTCACCCTCAACCCCTCACCCTCACTCACCCTCAACCCCTCAGCCTCCCCCTCACTCACCCTCAACCCCTCACCCTCAACACATCACTCACCCTCACTCTCACTCACCCTCAGTCACCCTCACTCACCCTCAACCCCTCACCCTCACCCTCACTCACCCTCAATCACCCTCACCCTCACTCACCCTCACCCTCACTCACCCTCAACACCTCACCCTCAATCACCCTCACCCTCACTCACACTCAACCCCTCACCCTCACCCTCACTCACCCTCACCTTCACCCTCTCACCCTCAACCCCTCACCCTCACTCACCCTCAACCCCTCAACCACCCTCAACCCCTCACCCTCACTCACCCTCACTCACACTCACTCACCCTCACTCACCCCCACCCTCACTCACACTCACTCACCCTCACTCACCCTCACTCACCCTCACCCTCACTCACCCTCACCAACACTCACCCTCACCAACACTCACCCTCAACACCTCACCCTCACTCACCCTCAACCCCTCACCCTCACCCTCACCCTCACCCTCACCCTCACCCTCACTCACCCTCAACCCCTTACCCTCAATCACCCTCACCCTCACTCAGCCTCAACCCCTCACCCTCACTCACCCTCAACCCCTCACCCTCACTCACCCTCAACCCCTCACCCTCACTCACTCTCAATCACCCTCAACCTCACTCACCCTCACTCACCCTCACTCACCCTCACCCTCACTCACCCTCACTCACCCTCACTCACCCTCAGCCTCACTCACCCTCAACCCCTCACCCTCACTCACCCTCACCCTCACTTACCCTCACCCTCCCTCAACCCCTCACCCTCACTCACCCTCATCCCCTCAGCCTCACCCTCACTCACCCTCACTCACCCTCGCCCTCACTCACCCTCACTCACCCTCACCCTCACTCACCCTCACCCTCACTCACACTCACTCACCCTCACTCACCCCCACCCTCACTCACTCACCCTCACTCACCCTCACCCTCACTCACCCTCACCCACACTCACCCTCACCCTCACTCACCCTCAACACCTCACCCTCACTCACCCTCAACCCCTCACCCTCACCCTCACCCTCACTCAGCCTCAACCCCTTACCCTCAATCACCCTCACCCTCACTCAGCCTCAACCCCTCACCCTGACTCACCCTCAACCCCTCAAACTCACTCACCCTCAACCCCTCACCCTCACTCACCCTCAACCCCTCACCCTCACTCACCCTCACTCAGCCTCACCCTCACTCACCCTCACTCACCCTCACCCTCACTCACCCTCACTCACCCTCACTCACCCTCACTCACCCTCACCCACACTCACCCTCACCCTCACTCACCCTCAACGCCTCACCCTCACTCACTCTCAACCCCTCACCCTCACTCACCCTCAACACCTCACCCTCACCCTCACTCACCCTCAACCGTTCACCCTCAACCCCTCACTCACCCTCACTCTCACTCACCCTCACTTACACTCAACCCCTCAGCCTCACCCTCACTCACCCTCACTTACCCTCAACCCCTCAGCCTCACCCTCACTCACCCTCACCCTCACTCACCCTCAACCCCTCACCCTCACTCACCCTCACCCTCACTCACCCTCAACCCCTCACACTCACTCACCCTCACCCTCACTCACCCTCAACTCCTCACCCTCACTCACCCTCAACACCTCACCCTCACCCTCACTCACCCTCACCCTCCCTCAACCCCTCACCCTCACTCACCCTCATCCCCTCAGCCTCACCCTCACTCACCCTCACTCACCCTCGCCCTCACTCACCCTCACCCTCACTCACACTCACCCTCACTCACACTCACTCACCCTCACTCACCGCCACCCTCACTCACACTCACTCACCCTCACTCACCCTCACTCACCCTCACCCTCACTCACCCTCACCCACACTCACCCTCACCCTCACTCACCCTCAACACCTCACCCTCACTCACCCTCAACCCCTCACCCTCACCCTCACCCTCACCCTCACTCAGCCTCAACCCCTTACCCTCAATCACCCTCACCCTCACTCAGCCTCAACCCCTCACCCTCACTCACCCTCAACCCCTCATCCTCACTCACCCTCAACCCCTCACCCTCACTCACCCTCAACCCCTCACACTCACTCACCCTCACTCACCCTCACCCTCACTCACCCTCACTCACCCTCACCCTCACGCACCCTCACTCACCCTCACTCACCCTCACCCACACTCACCCTCACCCTCACTCACCCTCAATGCCTCACCCTCACTCACTCTCAACCCCTCACCCTCACTCACCCTCAACACCTCACCCTCACCCTCACTCACCCTCAACCGTTCACCCTCAACTCCTCACTCACCCTCACTCTCACTCACCCTCACTTACCCTCAACACCTCAGCCTCACCTTCACTCACCCTCACTTACCCTCAACCCCTCAGCCTCACCCTCACTCACCCTCACCCTCACCCTCACTCACCCTCAACCCCTCACCCTCACTCATCATCACCCACACTCACCCTCAACCCCTCACACTCACTCACCCTCACCCTCACTCACCCTCAACTCCTCACCCTCACTCACCCTCAACACCTCAGCCTCACCCTCACTCACCCTCAACACCTCACCCTCAACACCTCACCCTCACTCACCCTCAACCCCTCACCCTCAACACCTCACCCTCAACCCCTCACCCTCACTCACCCTCACAACACATATTGTGTTACAATAGGTGTCACATTTGCGGAAGATAAAACTATCTAGAGATGTAGCATAACGACCAGAGCTGCCATATAAGTCACGTAAATACTAAACATGTTGCATTCCAAATGCTATAGGTGTCACATTTGCAAACGTTATAACTATTGGCATTGTAAATGACAAAGCCATCAATATAGCAATTTTAACATCGCCCCAAAACATTTTTTATGTCATTTACAAGACCAATAACTACAACTTTTCTAATGCGATACTTATTGCATTCCAACCACACTCATCCACGCAACGCCACTCACACACGCAACGCCACTCACACACGCAACGCCACTCACACACGCAACGCCACTCACACACGCTACGCCACTCACATACGCAACGCCACTCACACACGCAACGCCACTCACACACGCAACGCCACTCACACACGCCACTCATCCACGCAACGCCACTCATCCACGCAACGCCACTCATCCACGCAACGCCACTCTTCCATTTGCAAAAAGAAAAATTTCTAACTATTCTATTGCGAGACCTATTGCATTTCCAATGCTTGTTCATGGTTGAAGTTGGAGAGGTTGCAGAGTTCTTCTGTAGGGGCGATGGTTTGGGTTGCGACTGTTGGGTTGGTGTATTCATTGACCACGGTGAAAAGTTCCTTGCAGTTGTTGGAGCTAGATTCGATTCTTAGGGTCAGGGCTTTCTTCTTGGTCTCTTTTCCTTGATGATGATAGTGTCTAAGTGTGGCCTTGCAGTAGGGTGACTAAAATATGTGGCAGGAAAAAGCTGCATAATGGCAGCATTATTTGGCACATTTTGTGGCAGTATTGCTTCACTATTTTGTCATTTATAACTCTCTGGGCAAAGGATTCACCCAATTAGTGTTTGAGACTAAATCCAGCAATCAACAACTGAAAGGCAGTCAGTGAAACTTTGTAAAGGAGCTGGCACTACGTGGCAATACAGGTGGCAGAGTTTTTCCTATCTTTCGATACATTTGAGCTAGAAACAATTTTTGGTTAAACTCTGCAAATTCTGTAGCAGATGTTGGATTATACGGCAAGCGTGGTAAATCTATAATTATGTGGAAAAGCCATAGTCGCAGAAGTACTTATTTCCAGTGACGGTGTATAACAGCACAAGAGTAACAAAGAAGGCATGGTACACTAGTGTAAAAGAAGAAAGAGAATAAAAATGAGGTAACAAAGCAGATAGAAGAGAACTTGTGTAACACAGTAAAGAGAACAGCACCTGTGTAATGCAGCAGGAGAACAGCATCAGTGAAACACAGGAGACAGAAAATCTCTTTTGGAACACAGGAGATAGAATGGTACTAATGGACCATTAAAGATGGACCAGCATCAGTAGGTGTCCCAGTAGCATTAGTATAACATGTCAGAAGGAACAGAATCGCTATAATTCAGGGGACAGAACATCCCCAATGTCATAAAAGAGACAATTCTGCGCCAGTGTAACAAAGCAGACAAGAACACACTGATATAAAATAGAAACTGGACTGTCCGTCAGTCTTATAATTGGAAACAGGACCATACCAACGTAAGACATGAGACGAGGCAGCAGCGGTGCAAAATAACTTCCACTTAATTTTAGTGGCAATATCTGACCGATCATCGAAAAAGGAATACTCTTAATTTCCTCCTGACCTAATAATTTAACTTTCCTCTCATCATATTTAAATCTACAGGGTGACATGCAATATTTTCTATTGGATCCTGAATTCAATGTACAGCTCCCTGCAAGAAATATACTCCAGTAAGCCGCAGCGGCTCCTCCGCTATGGCGGAGGAGGGTCGTGCCCCCACCAGCAGCGCAAAAATGTAAAAATAAAACAATAATGAACCCGTGTTTATTATCATTTTATTTTTCTCTATAGCGTCATCTGGGGGGCTGGGCCATGGAGATGACAGGCAGAGGGGGAGCAAGTGTCTGCAGAGACTTCAATGCATTCAGAAGGCAGCGGCACACCTTGTTCTGATGCTGCCCAGGAGAGCTTCCTCCAGGAATGCCCTCTCTGCCCTTCGTTGGCTTCCTCCAGGAATGCCCTCTCTGCCCTTCGTTGGCTTCCTCCAGGAATGCCCTCTCTGCCCTTCGTTGGCTTCCTCCAGGAATGCCCTCTCTGCCCTTCGTTGGCTTCCTCCAGGAATGCCCTCTCTGCCCTTCATTGGCTTCCTCCAGGAATGCCCTCTCTGCCCTTCGTTGGCTTCCTCCAGGAATGCCCTCTCTGCCCTTCGTTGGCTTCCTCCAGGAATGCCCTCTCTGCCCTTCGTTGGCTTCCTCCAGGAATGCCCTCTCTGCCCTTCGTTGGCTTCCTCCAGGAATGCCCTCTCTGCCCTTCATTGGCTTCCTCCAGGAATGCCCTCTCTGCCCTTCGTTGGCTTCCTCCAGGAATGCCCTCTCTGCCCTTCGTTGGCTTCCTCCAGGAATGCCCTCTCTGCCCTTCGTTGGCTTCCTCCAGGAATGCCCTCTCTGCCCTTCATTGGCTTCCTCCAGGAATGTCCTCTCTGCCCTTCATTGGCTACCGTTGAGGGAGAGAATACTTTTTAAGGCCTTGTGTATCTGTCACCGCATCCTGCGGGGGAAAGTGTGTTTGTCCACCCCCAGGAGCATGGTTTTATATGGCCAGGTATCGCCGGGACCCTCCCCAGTGATTAAATTACCCACCAGGTCCTCCTCCCCTCCCTGTGACCCCATCATCCCTCATAAAGACAGCACACAACAACTTCTGCAACTTTTTCGGTTAGGGGTCGTAAACCCCCAGCCATATTTATTATGACAAACAGAAGAAACATCACAAGATCAAATAGTTTCCAATATCAATTTACAAAATTAAGACGCTGAAACCCCATAAAACCTATTCAGTATTATTTACAATTTTGATGGATGGCTAATCTTAACATAGACTCTAATACATAGCCATTCCTAACCATTTCTTGCCTTGTCCCTGCGTATCCACCATTGAGCTTACGAGTGAGATCATGACTGGTCAACATGTGAGGGGCCATCTCTAAGAAGAGGGGAACCATTCCCCTGCCTCCCACCCTGGAGTTTGCTTGCACAGGGGTCCGTCTGCCGGTGGGTTACCTACCTCGGGCTCCCCTTACGCCATTCCCTCTTTAAGGAGAGGGTGCCCATCACCTTGCCTCCCCCGCCCCGGGATAAGCTTGCACAGGGCGCTCATCTGCCCACCAGGTTACCTACCTCGGGCACTCCCTATGACTTTTCATTAACCTCCTCCAAAGGCCTGTGCTGCTAGCTTGGTGCCCAGGCGCCCATGCAGGGATTGGTCGTAAGGGCCTGTGGCAGCAGGCACTCCCACACCATCCACACTCTCCAGCTGACTTGCTGCACGCACCCCCGTGAGGGCCCTCTGAGACCTCGGTCTCGACCTATCCAAAGTAAAAGGATGCCTTCAATGTACCGGAAGTACCCCACCAATCATGAGCTCCCACACCACAGGCCAGTATAGCTCACCTACTATCTGGCCTCCACCCAAGAAGGTAATGTGCAACGGGCCGATGTATCAACCAGGCTAGGATGTTCTCCAGTAAAAATCTCATTATCCAGCTTAGAGAGGTCAACCCCCACCCTGCACAAAAAGTGCACCCCATGGACAGGCCCATGCGGGATAGTCTGCCATTTGGGTGATCTAAACGGCTTGTCTACCTTTTTATTAATACTCTTCACAGAATGATTCAGGGCTCTGAGCGACTGCTCCCCTTGCTACTGCAGCCTCTGGACCACACAATACATGCCTGAGGGAACTTCTTTGACAAGTAGCCTATCCCAGTGATCAATCCTTTAAATAAACTTCTCCTGCCAGGTGCACCAAATCGTTGCCACCGCGATGCACTATCACTATCCCAGGGGGCATACGCCCCTTAGGGAAACATGCTTCAGGAGCACTCCTCAAATGAGCCAAACACAGCCCTCCTTTTACCAGGAAGGACACATGGTAGCCCGCCTGGCTGGCCCAATGCTCAAAATGACCTGCAAAAAGATATGTTGAAACCTTTGTACATTTAAATGACCAATTACCCACACGTCTGTCAACTGTCACTGCGGCGTGCAGCAGGACTGCACAGGAACACGGCAATTGACTTTTTGCTTCAGACTTCCCTCCTGCATCACAGGACAGTAAAACTGTGCGAGAGGAAAAAAGAAACAACAGTCAGCACCAATCCTACAACATAAGCAACCTAACAAAGCACTTGTAACACCCCGAGGACCTTCTGCTAATCCTTTGCACCAGACGCTTGAGGGGGGGTCAACCCTACTGATGCCCTCTGGACCAGGAATTCTTCTGTCCCAATCCGTGTGCTTCCAGAGCTTCACAGTGCACACCAGGAAGGTTTCCATCCCAATCCATGTGCTTCCAGAGCTTCACAGTGCACACCCGGAACGTTTCCATCCCAATCCACGTGCTTCCAGAGCTTCACAGTGCATACCAGGAACACTTCCATCCCAATCCGTGTGCTTCCAGAGCTTCACAGTGCACACCAGGAACACTTCCATCCCAATCCATGTGCTTCCAGAACTTCACAGTGCATACCAGGAACGTTTCCATCCCAATCCACGTGCTTCCAGAGCTTCACAGTGCATACCAGGAACGCTTCCATCCCAATCCACGAGCTTCCAGAGCTTCACAGTGCACACCAGGAACGTTTCCATCCCAATCCACGTGCTTCCAGAGCTTCACAGTGCACACCAGGAACACTTCCATCCCAATCCGTGTGCTTCCAGAGCTTCACAGTGCACACCAGGAACGTTTCCGTCCCAAGCCACGTGCTTCCAGAGCTTCACAGTGCACACCAGGAACGTTTCCATCCCAATCCACGTGCTTCCAGAGCTTCACAGTGCACACCAGGAACACTTCCGTCCCAATCCGCGTGCTTCCAGAGCTTCACAGTGCACACCAGGAACGTTTCCATCCCAATCCACGTGCTTCCAGAGCTTCACAGTGCATACCAGGAACACTTCCGTCCCAATCCGCGTGCTTCCAGAGCTTCACAGTGCACACCAGGAACACTTCCATCCCAATCCACGTGCTTCCAGAGCTTCACAGTGCACACCAGGAACACTTCCATCCCAATCCGTGTGCTTCCAGAGCTTCACAGTGCACACCAGGAACACTTCCATCCCAATCCACGTGCTTCCAGAGCTTCACAGTGCACACCAGGAACACTTCCATCCCAATCCGTGTGCTTCCAGAGCTCCACAGTGCACACCAGGAACACTTCCATCCCAATCCACGTGCTTCCAGAGCTTCACAGTGCATACCAGGAACACTTCCATCCCAATCCACGTGCTTCCAGAGCTTCACAGTGCACACCAGGAACACTTCCATCCCAATCCACGTGCTTCCAGAGCTTCACAGTGCATACCAGGAACACTTCCATCCCAATCCACGTGCTTCCAGAGCTTCACAGTGCACACCAGGAACACTTCCATCCCAATCCACGTGCTTCCAGAGCTTCACAGTGCACACCAGGAACACTTCCATCCCAAACCATGTGCTTCCAGAGCTTCACAGTGCATACCAGGAACGCTTCCATCCCAATCCATGTGCTTCCAGAGCTTCACAGTGCATACCAGGAACGTTTCCATCCCAATCCACGTGCTTCCAGAGCTTCACAGTGCACACCAGGAACGCTTCCATCCCAATCCACTTCCATCCCAATCCATGTGCTTCCAGAGCTTCACAGTGCATACCAGGAACGTTTCCATCCCAATCCATGTGCTTCCAGAGCTTCACAGTGCACACCAGGAACGTTTCCATCCCAATCCATGTGCTTCCAGAGCTTCACAGTGCATACCAGGAACGCTTCCATCCCAACCCATGTGCTTCCAGAGCTTCACAGTGCATACCAGGAACGTTTCCATCCCAATCCATGTGCTTCCAGAGCTTCACAGTGCATACCAGGAACGCTTCCATCCCAATCCATGTGCTTCCAGAGCTTCACAGTGCATACCAGGAACGTTTCCATCCCAATCCACGTGCTTCCAGAGCTTCACAGTGCACACCAGGAACACTTCCGTCCCAATCCATGTGCTTCCAGAGCTTCACAGTGCATACCAGGAACGCTTCCATCCCAATCCACGTGCTTCCAGAGCTTCACAGTGCATACCAGGAACACTTCCATCCCAATCCATGTGCTTCCAGAGCTTCACAGTGCATACCAGGAACCTTTCCATCCCAATCCACGTGCTTCCAGAGCTTCACAGCGCACACCAGGAACGTTTCCATCCCAATCCACGTGCTTCCAGAGCTTCACAGCGCACACCAGGAACGTTTCCATCCCAATCCACGTGCTTCCAGAGCTTCACAGTGCACACCAGGAACACTTCCATCCCAATCCGCGTGCTTCCAGAGCTTCACAGTGCATACCAGGAACACTTCCATCCCAATCCGTGTGCTTCCAGAGCTTCACAGTGCACACCAGGAACACTTCCATCCCAATCCACGTGCTTCCAGAGCTTCACAGTGCACACCAGGAACACTTCCATCCCAATCCACGTGCTTCCAGAGCTTCACAGTGCACACCAGGAACACTTCCATCCCAATCCATGTGCTTCCAGAGCTTCACAGTGCACACCAGGAACACTTCCATCCCAATCCGTGTGCTTCCAGAGCTTCACAGTGCACACCAGGAACACTTCCATCCCAATCCATGTGCTTCCAGAGCTTCACAGTGCACACCAGGAACACTTCCATCCCAATCCGTGTGCTTCCAGAGCTTCACAGTGCACACCAGGAACACTTCCATCCCAATCCATGTGCTTCCAGAGCTTCACAGTGCACACCAGGAACACTTCCATCCCAATCCATGTGCTTCCAGAGCTTCACAGTGCATAGCAGGAACCTTTCCATCCCAATCCACGTGCTTCCAGAGCTTCACAGTGCACACCAGGAACACTTCCATCCCAATCCGTGTGCTTCCAGAGCTTCACAGTGCACACCAGGAACACTTCCATCCCAATCCATGTGCTTCCAGAGCTTCACAGTGCATACCAGGAACCTTTCCATCCCAATCCACGTGCTTCCAGAGCTTCACAGCGCATGCACTAGGCTTGCCTGGAGTAATGCACTGTTTTCCCCCAGCTTCTGGCAAGAACTTCATCAATGCCCTAACTGAACTCTGGGGTGAATCTGTCCCACAGCCCTGCACTCCCGAACGACTGGGTGCGATGCCCTTCAACACGCCAGAAGAAACGCGGGAATGGCTGGCCAACAGTGGGGCGACACTCACCTAGGGGGACAAGAAACGGGAAGATACCCGGGGGTCACGCCACGCCAAGTCGATCAGAGGAGAGCAGTACCGAGACAGCAGACATGCATCACGAGAGGCAGCGCCAGCCAGAAAAGCAGCATTGACAGCGACAACAGTCCGGGAACAAACAGTTGGCAGAACACTGAGTTGAAATACAAGCGATAGCCTTTTGTCTGGTGTTGGATTTAGGGAGAGGAGGGATCAGGGGAATCAAGGGTGGTGGGGGGTGGAGGTGAAGCAGAAAACTCCCAGGTTAGGACTACAATTACTTTATTGCGGTGGTAGGCAAGACGAGCCGTGCAAGGACACTCAGGTTGGACCTAGCCCACCCTGAAATAAGTTGATGCTAGTTATTGGGCAACAGGAACTCTGCAAGTTGGGGGATGGAGAGTTTTACACCAACTAGGTTGGTTAGCAGGGAGGGGGAGTTAAGGAATGGGGTAAGCGTTATGCAAGTTGTTTTATCTGTTTTGGAAGGGTTTGCTCTAAAGATGATACTAATACAGCACAGGAATAGAAGTGTGGAACAAATGAGGAGAAGGGGGAGGGTATTGCATGTCCGGCGACCAGCCCGATATGCGGAACAGGTGATCCCTCAGAATCAGTATATTGAAGGGAATGCAGGAACCTGGGGATAGGCGTCCCTGACTCTGGCCAGGTACCCAGGGGGGAGGGGGGTTGAGAGTCATGTCCTGGAATGTGAATGGGTTGGGAAGTAAGATAAAGCATACAATAGTCCTATAAAGCATCAAGAGACATGCCCCATAGGTGGTCCTCCTGCAGGAAACGCACTTGAGAGGGAACCTTGTAAAGCATTGGATTGTTATAGATATGCTATGCGGGTACATGCAGGTTAGACATCCGACTCGTGGGGGTGGGAGTTTTGGTGAAGGTCTCAACTCCCTTGGTACTAGGGCAGACCTGGCATGACAAAATGGGCAGATACGCCACCATCTAAGGCACGTGGGAGGAAGCAACAGTGAACTTCTGCTTGGTATATGTCCCCTCTCGATTACATGGGGAGACACTGCCGGAACTGGGCACTCTAATGGTGGAATTGCCGAGGGGAGTGCTAGTAGCTGGAGGAGACTTTAACGCGGCTTTGGACCCAGTAAAGCATAGCATTACATGTAACAGGGCGAAGCCAGGAAGGGAACCTCTGCAAGGATTTGTAGAAGAAATGGAACTGACAGATATATGGCATGAAAATAACCCCACACAGCGACAGTACAGTATACATATTATTCTGCCTCCCATTGTGGTTATGCTAGGTTGGACAACAGATTTATGCTGCAAACTCACATGGGTCTATTTTGTTTGGCGACCCAACTAAGGGATCGGGGTAAGAACTGAGTGGAGGAAATAAAAGCACCTGATGAGACATTCCATAGGACAGGGGGGCAAATTACAGAAGCTTTTGCAGACTACTATGAACAGCTGTATGCCCCGGTCTCGACACGTGCCGCTGAGGACAATGTAGAGCTCCTGCAGGATATATCGCTCCCAGAACTATCTGAGGAGGACACACAGATGCTGGAGCAGGATTTATCTGAAGGGTAGATTGTGGGGGCTATCCAGAATCTGCAATCGGGTAAAGCCCCGGGCCCGAATGGCATGCCAACAAACTGTATAAAGGAGTGGCTAGTATAGTGGCGAAAAATATGCTCTGCCTGTTTCAAGCAGTGAAAGATAAGGCATGTCTGCCAGAAGATCAGCATACAGCTCTAATAATAACTATCCCTAAACAAGGTAAACCCCCAGAGCAATGTGGCTCCGATAGGCCCATATCCCTACTCAATTTGGAGATTAAGGTATTGAAGAAGGTTCTGGCATCCCGGCTGTCCACAGTGATATCCTCAGTGGTACATCCAGACCAGTCAGGTTTTATACCACAAAGAAGCACCAGATTAAACCTTAGATGCCTATTCGGGGTACTCCATATGGTCCAAGACAGACCAGGGGAAGAGGCTGTCTTGATCTTGCCTAATGCCTGAATGGCATTTAACAGCACTGAATGGCCATACCTATTTGCTGTACTAGAGAAATTAAGTTTTGGGCATGGCTTTATCGGGTGGGTCAGGTTATTGTATAGAGAACCGAGGGCGAGAGTGCGGGTAAACGAGATGGTGTCCAGACCATTTAGACTGGGAAGGGGGACAAGACAGGGGTTCCCGCTATCCCTGCTGCTCTTCGTGCTGGTGTTGGAAATGCTGGCAGCATGGGTATGGGTGGATCACATGGTGAGAGACATTGGAGGCTTCGGGGAATGATAAGAACGATTCTCGCTATACGCAGATGATATCCTCCTATTCTCTACTAGACCATATAGTACAGTGGCCAGGCTGCTCCACATTTTTGGGATTTTTGGCAGCTATCTCTGGCTACACAATTAACTGAGACAAACCCCTATTACTCCCCTTGACCGGAGATACTCCACCGGGACTGGCTAGAGACACAACCCTGTTAGTGTGAACAAGTTTTAAGTATCTGGGGATACAGATTACCTGAGACCTAAACGATTTCCTAAGAGATAATCTTTCTCCATTGATGGAGAGGCTGGGGCCTCCCACTATCCTCAATGGGTAGTTCTGCCCTTTTTTAAATGAAGGCCCTGCCCCGTTTTCTTTATATTCTACAAAATGTCCCATGCCGGGTCCCTCCGGACCTTTTTCAGAAGATAGATGGGGAGTTAAGGGGGTTTCTCTGGAACTGATGCAGCTCCAGAACAGCCCTTACAAAGCTACAGGGGGGTGTTTATGAAGTGCGGCTGGCAGTCCTAGATATTAAGAAGTATTATTGAGCAGCACAGTGAATGCTTGGGTGTATGCAGGCAGGGAGGAGCCCTCATACAGGGTTGACAGACAAGCGATAGGAGATAGAGGATATCCGGCTGTACTATACCGAAGAAAGTGTGTGAAACAACTCCCACTACACAGTGGGACAGTTACACAGGTGTGGCACAAGGCAAATAGATATTTGAAGTGCGCAAATACTCTGACCGAAAGAACGCCCCTATGGGATAGTGATTTGTAAAGGGAAGTGGGCAGACTGGAAGATTTCCATAAATGGAGGATATTGGGAATAGAATCACTTGGGGATGTGTGAAGGGGCAAAGCACCGATCACATTCTAAGAAATGCAGGATGAATATATCATGGTGAACACTGAAAGATTCCACTATCTGCAAATGGAACATGCACTAAGGACGCACATCTGCAAAGACGGTAGCATACCAGAATATATGCCACTGGAGGATAGACTCTTGCTGGACCCCATGGTGTCTAAAGCAGTTTCACTGATATATAAGAAAATCATTAATAACTTACCAGACCCACTAGTCCAACTGAGACAGGCATGGGAAATGGAAGTAGGAATCCTAGAAGATGACGACTGGGCAAAGGCACTGCAGGAACCGCGGGAGGTGGCCATGTTTCAGATTAGTGCAGCTAAGAATACTACACAGGCCCTACCTCTTTAGTTCACTACTGTATAGGCTGGGACAAAGGGAAACAGACAAGTGTGGAAGGAGAGGTGGGATTGTTCTTCCACATCCTATGGGAATGCCCTACTATCAGAAGTTATTGGACGGAAATCACAAAAGTTGTTTTTCGGAAGTAGTAGACAGGGCTGTCCCTCTAAAGCCAAGATGGTTGATATTAAGTGTATTGGCGGGAGCCCAAATACCAGAGACTGTGGCTTCTGACGGTGGCAGCAGTGGCCAAATGGAATGTGGCTAGGGAATGGGGCGTGACCCTTTCACCAAGGTTAGAGGCATGGGAACAAGATCTAGATTGGTGCAGCCAGGCAGAGAAGGTTATCTATCAGAGCAGGGGCTGCCCAGGGAAATAGATGAAGATTTGGGGTGGGGGGAAGGCGATAGGGGACACAGTGGGAACTCCTCAGCTCCCTCAGTATGAAGCGAGGGATCAGGGGGCGAGACTAGGTCGACTACGAAGGGCGATACGAGTTACCAATGATCATTTGCTCCATTGTTTGTAGGGGGGGATAAAAAGGGGATGTAAAACCTATCTTAAATGACTGTAATGCATCAGTGTATTGTATCTGAGCAAATGTTTGAATAAACAGATGCGTTAAAAAAAAAGAGAATCCCCAGCAGCAGAATGGGTGACCTAGCTCTCACCCTCCAAGCTGACCTGAAAGGCTGAGCAGTATGCATTCGTGGATGAGAGCAGGGTTTACAGGTTAGCACACACATTGCGAACACACAGGACCCTGAATTGGAGTTAAAAGTCTTGCCACGGTTCTGGCATGCTCTGCTACTTAGCATCAAATATATTAAGCTTATAAAATATGTAATAAAACATATCCATGCTGCTCTGTGAGCCTATCCATAACATGGTTAACCCCTAGTAAGTAATACATTCCTGCTACACATTGATGTTAACCAGGCACACACACAACAAGGCTTTGCAACCACCAAGAAGAAATCTCCGATTCCTCAAACTGAGCACAAAATGCTAACACATTTCAAACTGGGCAGCAGCACTGCCAGTGCAACCATGCGAACAAAGGAATGCAAGATGTAGCAGTCTGAATGACCAACAGCTGCCTGAAGCTCAACGCCGAGAAGACAGAAGTCCTTATCTTCAGTACCACCTCTTCTGCATGGGACAGCACCTGGTGGCCGACCACTCTCAGAAGCCAAACTACCCCCCAGACCACGCTGAGAACCTCGGCATGGTACTCGACTCATGACTCACCATGAACCGACAGGTCAACGCCGTCACCTCCTAATTCATACAATGGTTAACCCCTAGTAAGTAATACATTCCTGCTACACATTGATGTTAACCAGGCGCACACACAATAAGGCCTTGCAACCACCAACAAGAAATCTCTGATTCCTTAACCTGAGCATAAAGTGCAAACACATTTCTAACCGGGCAGCAGCAATGCCAGTGCAACCACGTGAACAAAGGAATGCAAGACGTTGCAGTCTGGATGATCAACAGCTGCCAGAAGCTCAACGCCGAGAAGACAGAAGTCCTCGTCCTCAGAACCACCCCTTCAGCGTGGGACAACACCTACTGCCTTCAGAAGCCCACCAACCCCCTCGGACCACGCCAAAAACCTCAGCATTGTACTCGACTCATCCCTCACCATGAACCGACAGGGCAACGCCATCACCTCCAGGTGCTCAACACCCTCCGCATCCTCCACAAGACGTTCAAATGGATCCTCCCCGAGTCAAGGAAGACGGTCACCCACTCACTCATCACCAGCAGACTGAACTATGGAAACGCACTCTACGACAGCAATAACAAGTCCCTACTCTGCAAACTCAAGATGATACAGAACACCGCCGCCAGACTTGTCCTTGACATCCCCCGGCACAAACACATCAGTTAACACCTACAAAGGCTCCACTGGCTTCCTGTGGAGAAAAGAGTCACCTTCAAATTCTCACCCATGCCTACAAATGCCTACACAACACTGGACTCAAATACCTCAATGAGAGAATCAACTTCCACGTACCCAAAGAAACCTCTGATCTCCAACCTTGCTCTAGCTGAAACCCCATGGATCCACAGAGCAAGAGCAGGTGGAAGAACCTTCTCTGGAACAAACTCCCAGCAGATATCAGATGTGCCCCCTCCCTGAACACCTTCAGGAAGACCCTCAAGACCTGGCCCTTTGGCTAAACAGATTTGCGGACCCCTCCCCCCTCAGCACCTTGAGACCCTCACGGGTGAGTTCCCTGATTGTTTGAACCCAAATGGCCCCCAGCACCCCATCTCCTCCATAGCCCAGCTTGCCCACCGGAGCCGCCACCAAGTAGAAGAATCCCTAAATTGCTCTCGAGTCAGGCAAAAAACAGCTCTCAAGCCCATGCGGTTCCTGGAGGCACTTGACATCAGACATCACCCTGTCCCAAGACCTTTGCAAGAAGCTTGGAACCTATTTCCACTTCAAGATAAAATACCTCTACGACAACTTCGTCGACCATCCACCAGGTGCCACAGCCAGCCAGCCTCCTGGACACACCAGCCAGCCCACCATCTCCACCTGGATGTCGATCACGGCTGAAGACACCGCCTCGACCATGAAAGGCATCCACTCAGGGGCCCTCACTGACCCCTGCCCTCCATACATCAACCACAGAGCCGCCATCGCACCCGAATTACAACGCACCATCAACACCACCTTCGAAACAGGCACCTTCCCTGACAACTAAAAATGTGCAGAAGTCAGGCCCCTGCTCAAAAAGCCCACAGCTGACCCCACTGACCTCAAGAACTACCAGCCCATCTCGCTCCTCCCCTTCGCGGCCAAAGTTGCAGAGAAAAGTCCACAGAGAAATTACACGATTCATCGAAGACAACGCCATCCTCGACCCGTCCCAATCCGGATTCCGAAGCAACAACAGCAGCGAGACCGCCATACTTGCCGCCATTCCTGCTACACATTGATGTTAACCAGGCGCACACAAAATGAGGCCTTGCAACCACGAACAAGAAATCTCCGATTCCTCAATCTGAGCATAAAGTGCAAACACATTTCGAACCAGGCAGCAGCAATGCCAGTGCAACCACGCGAACAAAGGAATGCAAGACGTCGCAGTCTGGATGACCAACAGCTGCCTGAAGCTCAACGCCAAGATGACAGAAGTCTTTGTCCTCGGAACTACCCCTTCAGTGTGGGACAACACCTGCTGGACAACTGCCTCGGAAGCCCATCGACCCCCTCGGACCACGCCAAAAACCTCGGCATTGTACTCGACTCATTCCTCACCATGAACCGACAGGTCAACGCTGTCACCTCCAGCTGCTTCAACACCCTACGCATCCTCTGCAAGATGTTTAAATGGATTCTTCCCGAGTCAAGGAAGACGGCCACACACTCACTCATCACCTGTAGACTGAACTATGGAAATGCACTCTACGCCGGCAAAAACATGTCCCTACTCTGCATACTCCAGACGATGCAGAACACCGCCGCGAGACTCGTCCTTGGCATCCCCCGGCACGAACACATCAGCCAACACTTACGAAGGCTCGACTGTCTTCCCTTGGAGAAAAGAGTCACCTTCCAATCCTCACCCACGCCTTCAAATGCCTACACAACACCAGACCCAAATACCTCAACGACAGAATCAACTTCCACGTACCCAAAAGAAACCTCTGATCTTCCAACCTCACTGTAGCCGAAACCCCACGCATCCACAGAGCCAGAGCAGGTGGAAGATCCTTCTCTGGAACGAACTCCCAGCAGATATCAGACGCACCCCCTCCCTGAACACCTTCAGGAAGACCCTCAAGACCTGGCTCTTTGGCTAAACAGATCTGCAGACCCCCCCCCCCCCGCACCTTGAGACCCCCATGGATGAGTAGCACACTTACAACTCCAATAATTAATTGAGTGATTGACTTGCTGGACCATGGCCGCCTATTTGGAAGTGAAGCGTGGTGGCAGTAATCTGCGTTGGTCTGCAGGAACCTGCAATTAAAAACCACTCAACAAAGACATATGTCCCAAAACAAAGGGAAACATGTGGGCAGGGCGCGGGAAAATAGCCCTGGATTGGGGTACCAACTGTGTTTCAGTGGCCAGAGCGGTGAGTGAAAAGAGACCGGCTCACCGCCCATCCGCCAATGTAATAGGCTGGCCCCAAGGTGGGCAAAAAATAGAGGCAACCCAGAAGTGTTTCCAACTGCTTCTGGGTCGCCACACTGGTCACTGGATAGGCCACTTGCCGTAGCCCCTGTTGGTTGGTCGCAGCAACACCATACGCCACAGCCTCCAACCCCCATCCCCCCATCCCCCGGGCAGGTCTGGCGTCCCAGTATAGGCACAGCTACCCCTATGCGGGGGTCCTTGGCATTACTTGTATCCTTCCATTACTGACTTTTCAGACATTACTTTTCTTTCTTTTTGATTATGTACACAATGTGAGTGCATGTGTTTTTCAGCAATCTCCCTCGTGTTTCTCCCTCCAACCCCACTGCAGTTTTTGTTTTCCTCTTCCCAGTCCACTGTGTTTCTCTTTTGCGTGTGTGCTGCTTTTCCCCTCTGCTCCATTCCCATGTTGCCCCCTCCCACCCACTCCTCCGCAAACTACTTGCAGGCATGTAACCATTGTTTTATTATTATAACAATTTTGTTGTAGTGCCCTGCAGTCACTAATTGCAGCCGGGCTGCTACTCTGTGTAAAAAGTGTTTTTGCTCCACTAATATATTTTTTTTATATAACAACTAAAATGCTGCCCGCTCCATTCCATCTGCCCCCACATGCGAGATCACACATCTTTGTGCCTTCGACTTATCTATTCGCTCTAGCGATGTGAAGGGGGGATGCACGGAAGCTCTGTTGCAGGTTTCTTTGAGTAACATCTCTGCACATTTACCTCGTCTGACTTGCTCTGTTTTCATCTCCTTTAACTATTTACATGAGGGACACTTGGGCCAGGATGAGATCACTGTAGTGTAGTAACAACACGTAACATTCTTTCCCCGCCATTTTAAACCAGGAAGCACATGGAAGCAGAGCATCTGCACAGGGACCTGTTGGCAGCCTGAAATGTAATATTCTTCGGGCTATGCTCTTGAAAGCTGGGATTTCTCTCTTTGATATGCCAACAAACAAAACACAAAAAATGGCAGACCTGTTATTAATAATCTGGCAGGCTTCGGAGCTGGCTTTGGCACAGGTCCTTTTTTCTGTCGAATTCTCAGTACATTCATTCAAGTAAAAAGGAGAACATGTGCAAGCAGAACAAGGCCTGCCCTGCTGATGAATGGTGTCCTTTGCGAGGTATAATTCCAATGACAAGTTCTAACAGATATGGTGGGCATGTGAACGATCTGAATAATGCTCATCACAGACACCTCCGAGCTGCTGACAAATGTATTTAACTGGTGTGATGCATTGTTGATTCTATCGCAGCTTTAGGCTTAAAATACTTTGCATTTTTGTGCAACCAGGTCTTTTTAATATTATAAAAATCACCTTTGTGTTTGGTGTGATGAATCACAGGATCCATTGAAACTTCAGCCACCAATGATTTAAGCCAAAGTTTTTTAACTTGTTTTTTTCTGGTTTTCTCTGCCTCACCAGCTGTTTAATAAACGTGTTACTGCTCTCTCGTTATTTGAAACCCCCACCCCGCTTCACAGTACATCAGTGTGGGATCAGAGGCGTCCATTCAATGGCATTGCTGGCATCCCTGGTGCAGAGCTCTGCCTTGGCATTGTTGCTCAAGCACATGACGAGCTATCCCTCAGCTCTGCCAGTGTCTGAATATGGTATGTTTGAATGTAGGCTGTGGCTCTCCTAGTCAGCGGCGACAACCTGTCCCAGCAGCTGGTACTGAATGGCATTTTCTAAAGTTTGGCATTCAGTGAAATGTAGTTTTGTTGCTCAGTCGGATAATGTCACAACACCGTGACAAACAAATAATATTCTAAGAAGTGGTTGATTTTGTTTTGAAGATGCACACATCATGTGCCAGCTAGTTTTGCTTTCTGTTTGAGGCAGAGCAAAACTGCCATTGTGGTGGAGGTGGTGCACAATCAGGTGCATAGTTGCAGCCAATGTTGTTTCAGTATTAAAACTGACGCAAATCATGCAACAGCACCTTTTCTCAGTGTAGCACAAAGCCTGTAGAGTGCAGGACCCCACAAAAAAGTCGTCTCGGTGTCCTAACAACCAACCAAAACATGCTTTGGCATTTAAAATGCTTAATAGTGAACACCATTTTGATTGACACAGAGCTGCTGATTTCCATTTTTTTACAGACAACTTTTAGCTGTCTGCTGTGAAAGACCATTTGTGGACTATAAAATACCAACAGTGGCATTTGATTCACCCTATTGCTTACTTCTGGTTAACTTTCCTATCATTCACTTGCTTCTTATTCTATGGATGTCATTCCCCTTCTATGCTTGTGCTTCCCTGGTGCATAGCTTGATTGCATGAATATTGTTTAACTGCTCACATTCATGGAACTGCTTTTTAGGTCTTGCCTGTATGTAGCGCACTTGCGCTGTCGCTTGGCAGCAATCTACTGTGTCTCAAAAAATAAATAATTCTAAGGGGCTGTTAGTCCGCCCATTACTTACTATTCATTGGGATCTTTATCACTCTTCTTTGCTACCTTCTAATTTGGGAGCCTGTGCCAGGCTTCACTTCCTTTTCTTTGTGTGGCGCATGAGCCAAGTACGGATTGATTTATCTTGATTAGTGTCCCACTGCTGCTTTCCATGTGATCAATTGAAAAAAACACAGTTGATGGACAGAATGTAGAACAATGTCATACATTCACCCCAGTACAAGGATCTGGGCCTAAATCCATCATTTTTTTGCGCTCCACACCACCCTGGGTTAGACACTGGCTATATGCAAATCAGCTCTGACCCTGTGCCTCATGGGAACAGTCCAGTCCGAACTACCAAGCCATGTCTTTCCCAGACCAGAATCAAGCATCCAAGGACTGGTTTCTGGCTATCAGCCTTCATCAGCCTGGATAGCTTGACTCCAGTGGTGTGGAGAGCCTGGGACTCACGTCTGAGCATCCCCAGCCCACTCGGGGTGATAATTGCAAAAAACAGGGTGGTGTGGAGCAAAAAACAATGGATTTAGGCCCAGATCCTTGTACTGGGGTGAATGTATGACATTGTTCTACATTCTGTCCATCAACTGTGTTTTTTGCAATTTTCACCCCGAGTGGGCTGGGTATGCTCAGACGTGAGTCCCAGGCTCTCCACACCACTGGAGTCAAGCTATCCAGGCTGATGAAGGCTGATTGCCAGAAACCGGTCCTTGGATGCTTGATTCCGGTCTGGGAAAGACATGGCTTGGTAGTTCGGACTGGACTGTTCCCATGAGGCACAGGGTCAGAGCTGATTTGCATATAGCCAGTGTCTAACCCAGGGTGGTATGGAGTGCAAAAAAACGATGGATTTAGGTCCAGATCTTTGTACTGGGGTGAATGTATGACATTGTTCTACATTCTGTCCATCAACTGTGTTTTTTGCAATTTCCATGTGATCAAGGCACATGACTCAAAGGTATTGGAACGTTTTATATGAGCACCTGTTAAGTTACACAAATTCACAATAATTTTTTCTAAAGCCACGCTCTTCCTTTACAGTGGTACATAATTTGTTTTCAGAAAAGCAAACTGTGCATCTTAAATAGGCCTGCAACTCTGCTTGGAATGGTTTTTACCAACAGTCTAATTTTACTGCACCATTTACAACTTGTGGCATTTTAATGACAAAGGAGTAATGGTAGGGTGTGGCCTTCTTCAGCAACCTTGTTTTAATTTAACAAGCATTGGCCAACCCATAATGTCTTGCCTGCACAAAATCTATTGTCTGTGTCAATGTTTTTTTAGCCATGATGCACAGCATAATAGCTGTACAACATAGCTGAACGTTTGTTTAAAGTGCTACAAAGTAGCAAGCATTGACCACATCATAGCTCTTTTATTTTCTTTACTTTTAGCCATGTTGCATGGCTAAAAAACATTAACAAAGCCAATTGATCTTGCATAGGGAAGACCTATTGACTTTGTCAATGTGTGTTTCCTTTGCTTTTAGCATTTCATAGAAGTGCATTTGTTTCCTTGCTCTCCTTGTCTTATTCTGCCATTCCCCAGATCCTGCCCTGACTCTATCCGTGTCACTCATACCTCCCCTACAGAATCCCCTGTTGCTTCCCCCATCGGTCCAATCTGCAAAAAGAATTGGCAAAGCCAATATGCCTGCAAGGAAAAATGTACACCCTAAAGGCGTGACCTATTGGCTTTGCCAATGATTGTTCATAATAATGAACTGTGAAGTGTCTGGCCTTGATAAATAGACTCTCATGATACTAGATGTTTATGTGTACCATGCGGACCGCAGATCAAGAAATACAATGTAATTTTTAAAGATAATGGTTATTAACTACAATGGATCCTTTTCTACTCTTGTAAAGCATTTATCTGGTGCTGGAGGCCAAGGGATGTTTAGTCGCAAGGAGAGCGCGTCATCTGTGCATAAGAGCAATGGCCATTATGCCATCTACATTCAGCTGGCACCCCATCTTTGCTTCTTTTTGTAGTTTTGAGATGTGCAAGTTGAAGAGGACCGGGGCTGGGACACGACCTTCAAGGAGGTCATTTTCAGTTCTTCTCCTAGTTAGTCTAGCCTCGGTTTCGATGTTCTCCTGTATCCAGTGGGCAGTGTGCGAGCGGGTCAAGAGCGACAATAAACCACACCTGAGCCTCCAGGTGCCTAGTTTGGACCCTAAGTGGCTATGTGATGACCACTCTCATTGAGGCGCTGCAATAATTGATCAAAGTTCCACAGACTTTCATCTTTTCTTGAATCCCTTTCATAAATTACTCAAATCCGTGATATTAGTCGATTTCCCTCTGTAAAACCGGATGGAGAGAAGCTTATTAATCCGCCTTCTGATGTCAAATCGAGGAGTGTTTTGAAAAAAATGGCAAGATTTTATCCTTGCAGTCAGTCAATTCCTTCTTGGGTTTAAGGCTCTCCCTTCTGAATATGGGCCGCATAATACTTCCCTGGTCCAGAGGTGGAACCACATCTCAGGAAACAGTCCTGTTGCAGAGAGACACAAGGCCTGACCCTCACACCCCGTGGCGGCTTTAAACACCACGTCAGGGCCCAGCCAGAGAAGATCACCTTTGACGGCTCGTTTTGCATATACCAGTTATTAGTTTCTGATTTCACATTCATCCCCGTTGCCGAGAATGCTTGAATATTGCATGGTATATTCACACTTAGTTGAGATCAATAATATATTCTTTCCTGATACTGAAATCAGGCCTGCTCCCAAAGCGAGAATGATAATCACAGGGCCGGCCTCAATTAATGCCTTGCTGACCTTTGGCCTTGCTGCTGATTATTATGACCCCGGGTGGTCTCATAAAAGTCAGGTTCCTCAATTTCAACAGCTTTTTTATGTATATGTTTACTGACATTAAAAATCTAGAGTGCAGCAGGTCATGGCTGCGGCATCAAGCCATAATGAGAAGTACAGATTTATTTACCTCTTTAAGGAGCAAACGCGGGCGTTCCTCTTGCAACTAGGCATATTTGTAAAACGTCCGCTATTTACCCTGGCGGTACCCAATATGCTAATAGTAGCGTGAGTATAGTTGGCCAAGTGTATAGGGTGATTGACCGTTCGTGTCTTCCTCCCCTTAATTTTCTGATGAACTACTGGCATGATGCATCTATCCTCACGGATGAACCAGTGTATTTTGACTCAAGTACCCACCACCCTCTTTACACCTCTGATTGATTCAACCACCGCGTGGTCAGTCCTTTAAGTGGGCAGTTTTGTGCCTTCGATCAAAACTGGTGGTCCAGACATGCGTACGATGGGCGCTGTCATGAAGCGTAAAGATTTCTAAGTCGACGCATATTTGTAATCCTCAAAAATATAATAGATCCTAGGCCATGGGACTCAAAGGTTTGCCATGTAGAAATGTCCCAATATCATTGACTAGTGAATAAGTGGCATCCCAAGGAGCTGACGTCATCAGTCGGGTGGAATCCCATTGGATAGAAGCAGCGAGTAGGAAACTTGTGCTCATCATTCATTATTATCAATCGATTTCCCTTCCTGAAACTGCTGGGCCCATATTTAACTGTGACCACGAGTGCATATTTTTATGGCTGCTTTTCCATTTTACTGATGCATCAGAGATCATTGTAAATCAATTTAGCCAGACCTACATTTGCACTATCTTTTGGTGATCCATGTGTCAAGGAGTCGAGTAGGCGGAAGCCTGTAACCCACCATGTTTCTTGCAAGCATATATTATCTTGTTTTCTCATATTAATTATTTCTTTTGTATGTGGTTCTAAGTCCCGCACATATGCTGTTTCCAAGTTCAATAAATAATAAATATTATTACCATCCGATTGATGGTACTCAGTTTACCCACCTCTGAGAGCGGGCGAGGGAGTCTGCCTGTCCAATATTCAAACTCAAGACATTCAGAACATTACGTTCATCTCACCGAGCCACACTCTCATCTCGCGGATAACTTGTTACCATTGCAAATCACCCTTTCAGATTGCAATTTCAGCTACATTTCGAGAGGCTGATTTCAGCAGGTTTCTGGCTTCCACTTTCGTGGAAACAATTTTCAGAGCCCCAGTCAGAATAGCATCTTAATGTCGGAACGTTCCATTTTCCCTATCAGGAATGCCATATTTAAATCTGTTTCTATCCATTCTGACACCATTTTCTGGCCATTTGTGGTGGATCGGTGACCTAACATAGCACCATCTCCTTTGTTATTACTCTTCGCCTCCTTTAAAGGGTTCCCTACTCCTGCTTGAAGTAAGTTGTCTTCTATATCCCCAGTTCTTATGCATCCATCACTAAATCTCTGTAGAGAGCACCTGATAACCATGTATTCGCTTCCTCTTCCTATTCCGAGCTATTCTCAAGAGAGTCTAGATCTTCAACCTCCTTCTCCTCTTCTTCCTTCTCCTCTTCTTGTTCTTCTTCTCCTCCTCCTTTTTGTCTTTCCCTACCTCTTCTTGCTTTTTCTTCTCCTCCTCCGCCTTCGTCCCTCCTCCTTCTTGTTCCACAGTCCGCAAAGATCAGATTCCAGCCAGTGGTATTTCTTTGACAATGGTGTTAATATGACAAGCGAACGATGAAGCACTTAGAGAGCACAGAAGTGAAACCCTGAAGTGCTCATCGCCTACAGTGAGGAGATATGACCCGAAAGCCATCCCAATGTTCCTCTGAAATAAACTAGATTGTCCTCTGAGGCTCTAAAACAGACACATCCAGATCTTTGTCTCCCTTGACAAAAGGAGTGCCCTCTGCAGCAAGCATGGCGGGTGGAAGGACCTGCCAAGAGGTTCACTAAGGCAAAGAAAAGGGTAGGAGGATACATCTGGAACCTTGCGTGACGAATAAGCAGGACAAGAGGAATGGACGACGTTGCGGCAAATGAAGAGGCATCTGAAGATGAGGCATTTGAGGTTTGGAAGCCAACCGAACATAACCAGATGGCTCGATACTCAGTGCTGGGGAGTCAATCCAAGGGTGAGATGAGCAACTGGGGTCCATATGACTTAAAGTTTGGCCTAAGTGTTTTTTGGGAAACCCCAAATACAGAGAATTGCCATAGTCAAAGAAGAAGGATATATTGGCTTTGTAGCCACATCTCTGTGGTAAGAAGAGATCGACTCGGTGATGTCTAATCAGGCAGTGAATAAAATCAACTTTATCACAAGGGAGCTGGTAATAAAGCATGCCCATTTGTAGGTGTCTAAATGTGGGAGCCACTTGATCTGGCGGAGGAGTAACCTTCACCAGGGACCACTTTGCAGCAAAGTTGAAGAAGAGCATAGCTGCTATATGTGTGGAAGCTGTGCAGGGTTTCTCAGCCTGCACCCAGTAGGTACATACACCAGACAAAAGGGCTTGTCTAAGGCTTCTTTGCCTTACCTACGACAGGCTTACCTGAGGGGTGATGGGCTCGCCAAAGTCTTGTCTTCATTAAATAGTGCTCTACTGTCAGCTGGAAAAGTGTGCCAAACCTGACTGATGGGTCCTGGGGGTAAAGGAGCAAAATATGAAGTCCAGCAACTCTTGGTGCCAGTGCAGCTACAGAGGAACCAGCATGAAATTAAATAAAGTTAAGAAACAACCCAAGCAGATGAAAATGAATTAAAAGAAAAAGCACCCAGACCCTCAAACTAAACAAGTTCATTAAAATGGCAAAGTTAGACTAATGTTATGTCTTCAAATGCATGAGAAGGAAGGAAGAAGAATAAGGAGAAATACTATACCGCCTTACGCATCTGTACCTGAACTAGCCTCGGAAGCTTCCTCTGAAAATCAGAGAAGCCTAGAAATAGCCCCAAATATTCTAGGACAGTATTACGCTGTCTTTGAGTCATCCTGTAACTTCGGTACACAAATATTTGGGGGAACGTATATTTTCAGGTGCCCTGCCGTAGCCACCTTGCTGCGTGAAAGGTAAATGGCAGGAATGTGCCTCACTTAACATTACACAGCAGATTCCTGCCATTTCCTTGCGCGGGTGCAGAACCTGCTGCGAATCACCAACGCAGGAACCCTTGAGCCGTGGTGCATGGATGCCTGCGTTGCAAACATATTTTTTTTCTGCAGGCAAGGGCACCTTCCAGCACATAAACCATCCTCTGAGGCATTTTCCTCTTTCTATAAAAATCAAGGAGAAATACACATACTTCTCTTCATTACGCCTCCTGTGGTGATGTGTAGCATTTTTAGGCATTCCCAGGGCTACCAGTAGTGGCAAATATGAGAATACGCCAACATTCATGGCTGGATGAGTGGTAGCAACCACACTCCACCCATTGAACACTTCCCTGGGGCAGAGTATAGCAACGCAGTCATTTGCACTGTGTTGCACTATTTAAGATTTAGCAAGCCACTCAGGGCCATGCAATGTGGCCTTCTGTGGCCTTATAAATCTAACTTTAGTGCTGTGTCGCCCTTGCACCCCATTGCGGGATCAGAAGGCGACACAACATTATGGTAAACGTACCCCCTGTTGTCCAACAGACATAACACCGGCTTCATCATTAAACGGACCTCCGATGCACAAGACCTCATTGAGATTGGAGTGCCAAACTCACTGACAGCTCAGGACTAGGAAAAGGAAACAAAAAGAGGCTGGCTGGAAAAAAAGAAGGAGCTCGGCAAATCTTGCTGCCTAGCAATTACAGAGACACCACAATGAAGCTAAACAAAAGAGCAGACATTATTCAAAGAAGTGAAAGTGAATTAAGATAAAGCAGGGGTACACTTTTGTTAGGGTAAGTGGATGGACTTCAGGTGCCATAATCCGGAGCTCAGAGGTCACTGTTTACTTCTCTAGTGCCTCCTGAACCTGCAAAAATGCTTGCCAAGGTTGACATTTTCCCTTACCTGTTGGCTGTACCGAAAAAAAAACAGCCTGATAGCTTTGAAACTACTGGTCACAGTAGAATATCCCTTGGGTTAGTGGGTGGCTATAGGCTTGGAGAATCTTTGAATGGTTATGACTGCAGGTGCAGGACAACCAGAACCAATCAAAAGGGACAAATACATTTCAGGCCCAGTGCCTGTGCAGTCACAGGGCAGAGACTACTCGGAGCCCCAGGTGACTCTGACCACCTTTGCAGTGCTTAATTTGTGAAGAAATAAATGCCAGGCCCTCATCAGGAGGTCAATGCAGCTTGCATGAGCCCATTCCTCCTTCCAACACTACCAATGCCAGTACTAACACAACTACTAAGCCTCACACTCCTCCAAGTGTGACAAATCAGACTTTTCAAGGCCCTCAAAGTCATAAGAACGGCTTGGAAGGCAGGTATTAGCCATTTTACGGTATAATGAATTAATAAACAGCTGTTGTTGTGCTCGTCTCTATATAAAACAAACAGGATCACCATGTGGCAGACTGTCATAAGTGCTGGTGTTGAAAATTAAGTGCTGGCGCCTTGTAGCAGAAACCACAGGCTCAAACTAGGCACTTCTACAAGCCCACACTGTGTATCGTGGTCTGGAGCACAAAACTCAAGGCACAGGGGAACAACAAACCGTAGGAAGAGAGGCATTAAAGGGCCTGGGGCAAAGAATGAAGGGCGAGGTAGGGGAAGACCAAACATAAGGGCAAGAGGAGAAAAGGGGCAGGGGTAAAGTATAGGATGGCAGGTAGAAGAAGACAAACTACAGGGACAGGAAAAGAAAAGGGTCGGTTACAAAGGATAGGGATGGAGATAGAGAACCAGGCAGCTGGCTAGGAGCAGGAAAGGGGCAGTGATAAACGATGGGGCGAGAGGTAGGGGAAGACTAAACTGTTAGAACAGGGTCAGAAAAGGGGCTGTGATAAAGACTAGGGCAGGAGGCAAAATAATACCAGAGAGCAGGGACTGGGGCAGAAAAGAAGCAATGACAAACAATGGTATGGTGGTAGAGGTAAGGGAAATACCAAACAGCAGGTAGACCAGAAGAAGAAGACCAGATAACAGGGGCAGGGTAAAAAAAGGGACCATGGAAATGGAGAGGACTTGTGTGTCAGAGGAGACTAACACCAGGAACAGGAGAAGACAAAGCTGCAGGGACAGGGGCAAGAAATGGGGCGAGACCTGACCAAGGATAGGAAAGGAGGTAGAAGACCAGACAGCCGAGGCAGGGGAAGAAAAAGGGGCCGTGGCAAAGGATATGGTGAGAGATTCAAAGAAGACCAAATATCAGGGGAAGAACAAACATCAGGGGCATAGACAATAGATGGGGAGGGGTAGGGGGATGTATGACACTACAGCGCATGCATTTACATCGCATGCCGTTACAACGCAAGTATTACAACGCGGCCCATTACAACGCATAGTGCTTTTGGGCGCTGGATAGTGAATAGTTTAATTTACTATTCCAACTCCGTGGACACTAGGGAAGGTTATTGGATAGTAAATTAACCTATTCCCTATCCTAGAGCGCCCCCCAGAGCAATGCGTTGTAATACTTTGCGTTGTAATGGTTGCGTTGTAAAGGCTCTACGATGTAAAAGTTGCGTTGTAAGTGTTGTTCACCGGGGTAGGGGAAGGTCAGGCAGCATGGACAGTGAACAAAAAGGGATAGCGACAAAGAACAGTGCGGGGGAGTAGGGGAAGATCAAAAAGGAGGGGCAGGCAAACTGCAGGGGATAGAGGCAGAAAAGGGGCAGTGACAAAGTATATGGTGAGAGAGTAGAAGAAAACCAAATATCAGGGGAAGAACAATCTGCAGGGGCCTAGACAATAGATGGGGAGGGGTATGGGAAGGTCAGGCAGCATTGACAGTAGAGGAAAAAAGTGACAGTGACAAAGAACAGTGTGGGGGAATAGGGGAAGACCAAAAAGGAGGGGCTGGGGAATTGCAAACTGCAGGGGATAGGGGCAGAAAAGGTGCAGTGACAAAGTATGGGCCAGAGGATAGGGGAAGGTCAAGCTGCAGGGACCGATGAAGACCAAACATCAGGAACAAGGGCAGTATTAAAGGAAGTGGAGGCCTCCACTGAAGGGAGAAATTGAGGTCCTTATGTTCAAAGGTTTAACAAATCACACACCATTCACAAAATGGATTGCAACCATTAAAATGGCCTTATTTAGATGTATTATGAATCAGAAAGCTTTGTTTTGCTAAAGTTGCATAGCAAACTTAGGGGCTTATTTACAAGCCCCTTTCGCCTCCGGTGTGTCATGTTGCATGATGCACTGGTGGCACAACCTGCTGCATGATATTTACAAAAAACACAGTTGATGGACAGAATGTAGAACAATGTCATACATTCACACCAGTACAAGGATCTGGGCCTAAATCCATCGTTTGTTTTGCACTCCACACCACCCTGGGTTAGACACTGGCTATATGCAAATCAGCTCTGACCCTGTGCCTCATGGGAACAGTCCAGTCCGAACTACCAAGCCATGTCTTTCCCAGACCGGGCTCACGTCTGAGCATACCCAGCCCACTCGGGGTGAAAATTGCAAAAATCACAATTGATGGACAGAATGTAGAACAATGTCATACATTCACCCCAGTACAAGGATCTGGGCCTAAATCCATCGTTTTTTTGCACTCCACATCACCCTGGGTTAGACACTGGCTATATGCAAATCAGCTCTGACCCTGTGCCTCATGGGAACAGTCCAGTCCGAACTACCAAGCCATGTCTTTCCCAGACCGGAATCAAGCATCCAAGGACCGGTTTCTGGCTATCAGCCTTCATCAACCTGGATAGCTTGACTCCAGTGGTGTGGAAAGCCTGGGACTCACGTCTGAGCATACCCAGCCCACTCGGGTTGAAAATTGCAAAGAACACAGTGAATGGACAGAATGTAGAACAATGTCATACATTCACCGCAGTACAAGGATCTGGGCCTAAATCCATAGTTTTTTTGCACTCCACACCACCCTGGGTTAGACACTGGCTATATGCAAATCAGCTCTGACCCTGTGCCTCATGGGAACAGTCCAGTCCGAACTACCAAGCCATGTCTTTCCCAGACCGGAATCAAGCATCCAAGGACCGCCACTCGGGGTGAAAATTGCAAAAAACACAGTTGATGGACAGAATGTAGAACAATGTCATACATTCACCCCAGTACAAGGATCTGGGCCTAAATCCATCGTTTTTTTGCACTCCACACCACCCTGGGTTAGACACTGGCTATATGCAAATCAGCTCTGACCCTGTGCCTCATGGGAACGGTCCAGTCCGAACTACCAAGCCATGTCTTTCCCAGACCGGATTCAAGCATCCAAGGACCGGTTTCTGGCTATCAGCCTTCATCAGCATGGATAGCTTGACTCCAGTGGTGTGGAGAGCCTGGGACTCACGTCTGAGCATACCCAGCCCACTCGGGGTGAAAATTGCAAAAAACACAGTTGATGGACAGAATGTAGAACAATGTCATACATTCACCCCAGTACAAGGATCTGGGCCTAAATCCATCGTTTTTTTGCACTCCACACCACCCTGGGTTAGACACTGGCTATATGCAAATCAGCTCTGACCCTGTGCCTCATGGGAACAGTCCAGTCCGAACTACCAAGCCATGTCTTTCCCAGACCGGAATCAAGCATCCGAGGACCGGTTTCTGGCTATCAGCCTTCATCAGCCTGATATTTACAGGCACAGGTAAAGCCACCCTGCATGGTGTTACCTGTGCTTGTAAATATTGCCCCTTTTCACGCAACACTTTGCGTGTTAGGTGCGTGACACGAGTGCGCCTGGGGGTGTTCCCACGCAACACCCATGTCCACTGGAATGTATGACGTTAAAACGCATACTTTTACAATGCATACCTTTACAACGCAACATCCATTACAACGCTTTCCATTACGACGCATGCCATTACAACGAATTTTTAAAAACTACCTTTACAATGCATTCCATTACAACGCATACTACCTTTACAACGCATACAATTACAACGCATACCATTACATTGCATGTATGGTAAGTATTGGATAGTGTAGGGGTAAAAATTACTATTCTAACTCCAGGGGGTGCAACAGTAGGGTACGTGTTGGATAGTGTAGGGGGAAAAAAAGTACTATTCTAACTCCAGGGGGTGCAACAGTAGGGTAAGTGTTGGATAGTGTAGGGGTAAAAAATTACTATTCTAACTCCAGGGCTGCAACAGTAGGGTAAGTGTTGGATAGTGTAAGGGTACTATGCGTTGTGATCGTATGCATTGTAATGGTATGCGTTGTAATGACTGCGTTGTAATGACATGCATTGTAGTGTTATGGGTTGTAGTGTCATGCATTGTAATGGTTGCATTGTAATGGCATGCAATGTAATGGATGTTGCATTGTAAACGTTTCGTTGTAATGGTAGTGCGTTGTAAAAGTTGCGTTGTAAAGGTTGTTTCCCTGTCCACTGATGCATTTCCAGATTTATGAGCAATCGTATACCTGAAAATTCGTCAGAATGCTACGCCACCCTAGGGGTGGCGTAGCGAGGTGCAACGAGGAGAAATGTTTTATTTTCTTCTTGTTTTTTTCCTCTTTCAATGTGTGCTGCTTTCTACAGCGCGCATTGGAAGAGGGAATCACCTCAATCGATTGTTTTTATGCCGAAAGGTGCCCCTTCTTGCGAAAAACAATCTCCCTACGATGCAGGCATCCTTGCACCATGGTGCTAGGGTACCTGCGCTGGCGCGTGGCAGCAGTTTGTGCACTAGCGCAGTGGGAAGCACAGAGATGTGACATATTGTTGTAAATATGTCGCATCTGTGTGTGTCAAAACTAAAGCAGCGGGGTGCAGCAAAATGACTTGTGGCACCGCGCTGTATTAGTTTCTTGTAAATAGGGCCCAATAATATTGATTTCTTAATTAGTGACTGATTTTGCATTTAATTTGCAAACCGTAATCATTTAATCTCACATTGTATGTACTAATCATTTGCAATTTGCAAATAGTTGCAAAAACACCAAATTGTATGTGCAGATTAACACAATTTCAAACAGGAGGTAACCAGACACATGGTATAAAAGGTCATCTAAAATGCTTTGCAATCTTTCACCATGGCTACACTTTAGGGCATATTCTAAACAACGTGTGACAACCATCGTAAAAGTAACTTAGTGCAACTTCCAACCTCGCAGCCCATCGCGGGAAAATTACGCTGTGTTAACCAAGCATTCTCAACACGGCGGTACCATGCAATAGTCTCCAGATAATGCGTCAAATGTCCCCATTAAAATCAACGCCCCGCTGCAAAAATGCGAAACGCGAACACTAAAAATCTTGCGATGAGGTCAATAACGGTACAAAAAGCACCGAAAACCAGCGACCGGCCTGCAAATCCCAAGCATCTGGTGGGGAAATGCACCATAAAAGCAGAGTAAATAGACGGTGAAATGACAACGTGCTAGCACAACCCCACAGCTGTGACGCAGAACAAATGACCATTGTCCAAATCAGATAGGCAATTCCCCATAAACAGCCACAATGTACATCGACATGCATTCAGTATGTAACCTGCGCCAATGCGGAAACAAACATGGTACACACCGTGAAACCACAGCTCCCCCTCACATTGCAGAGGGACAAACAACACCCCCTGCACACAGACGTGCCATGTCCATGATCAAATAAACAAACAAGAATGAAAGCACGGACTAATGTTGGGGCAGTGACTCCCCCTTACGTACATGTTGCCCATGTCGTGGGACTTGGGACACAGGGTGCATCCCTGCATCATGGCGGCACATATCAGAGCACAAAAGAATCCCTGTTGTCACTTGGAGGCCAGATATGACAGCCAAAACGGAATGATTTGGGGCACATGTGAAATGCCGAAGAGTGGGATAACTTAATAACTGTGACACAGAGAGCTGGCAGTTCGAATACGTGACACCATAAACAGCCTCACTGCACAGAGTTGACACACCCACCATCCATTAACAAATCCCTCAATTGACAGCACAACATGTCGCACCCACACTTGTCTGAGTGAAGTGCCTGTACAGATGAGTGACATGCGTGCAGGGAATGGGTTTCGGAATGCTTTTACTAGCACATGCAGTGCTTGTGGTCAGTGAACGTACTGTGCCACGACTGCTAAGGACCCACACAATGTGACGTCAACCAGAGAAGAAATTGTCAATGATGTAGTCCCTATGGGCTATTCCTGCTGCGGCTACAGTGGGGTGTGGTCCACCTAGTGATTCCTGAATGACATGTACTGCGTGTTGCACATGAGCTGCATCACTGTGTACTACGTAGCCTCACTGCTGCACTTCCCCCCGAGCACATTCACTAGTGTGCGCAGCGCAATTACATCACATGCACCCCTATGGCATATCCTTGACATGCCTGTCTGCGCATGTCTACAAGCCTGAGTACGACACAGTGATGATGCTGCACAGAATGTGGCCAGCCACGTGTGTGTAGGCCCATTGCAATGACAGGTCTGACATAGATGTAGAGCACCTGCCTGGCTTCACTCGACATGCAGTTGAGGGTACATCTTTGGCTCATGCTGCGCTAATAGCGACACACACAACAGTTGGCATATTTAACCCCTGACCCCGAGCGGGCATGCCTTCCCACATGTACCCCGTCGGCCGACCACGCACACCGGGTCATGCCACATAGCAACATTATCGATTGCGTGACGGGTGGCGCAGACACTACAACAGAGACACACGCATCAGCCACATCCATGGCAAGGACCACGCTGAACCACACCCAGATCCATGTGTGGAGGAGCCACACCTCTACGCAGTACTGTCGTAAGCCTGTTCACCCCGCTTACGCACACATGAAGATACGACGTGGTTACATGTCCCAGGTCTACACCACTGCCTGCGGTGACATGGTTGTGCACACTGTACACAGCACAATGTAATGTGGAATGGCCCCGGTTCCACATGCATACATAATGACCACACGGACACACTGAGTGACTTTGTGGGACTGGCTACGGGCAAGTGCGCCCGGCCCCTTATATTGCCAGGGTCCCATCTCAAGTGACGCCTGTGCTGGATGGGTGTTGGGTAGTGTAAGCCACCACTCAGGGGTTGGGTGGTGCTGGCAACAACCACAACAGTGAACAAACAATCAGCAGTACAAGGTATGGACATCATGTGTCCCTGACTTGACCAGCACAGAGTTTGTGGCCCCAGATACACAGCGTCCGGCGCAGGCACACTGCCACGGGACGGTGACTTGCGTTGCACTGAGGTAGGGCCATGCGAGCTGAGCGTGTACTCATCAATGTCCAAGGGGAATATCATGTAAGGTTGCAGAGGACAGTTGAAAGCGTCCCTCCAGGGCATGATGCAGAGGGCAGAAGCAAGCAGGAACAGGCAAATGGCGGAGTTGAATGCTACAGGCTTCACTTTTCCACCATGTCAGTATCAGCTACAACCTCCAGCCCATGGGCCCAGACGCCACCGACGTACGAACAGAGATCGACCATGAATTTCAGGGCACACACTCAGGGGCACCAGATGTGGAAGGGGAGGCAGTCTGCGATGAGGCCTGTATGATGGCATTGACTCTGCCATGTAGAGGGCGAGACTCAGATCAAGATGTGTAACCTACTCCTCCGCAGTGTGTGCCAGAGCCAGCGGTCATCAGGGGCCCACATCCATGTGTGGGAGGCATGCGCTGTACAGAGTCAGTGGCACCAGTGCAGTTGTTGGTAGTGTTCCCGCACCTCCGTAAAGGTGTGCCTTTTCTCCTCCGGACTGAAGCACTTCTTCCCCTTACTCATCTCCTTGCATACTGTGACATGTACACTGCCATGAAGATATCAAGACTCAGTTAAAAAAATGCGACCTAGTTGGCTGCAGTGTCGGACGGAGGCTGCGGTCAGCGTGGGTTAACCATTGTCCAGCCATCTCCTCCTGGATCTCTAACACACGACGTTGGAATGGCATTTGTATTAGATTTATGGGTGACATAGGTAGTGGCACCAGAGCTGAGCGTGTGATTTGCCAGCGATGATACCGTGTCCTGCATTGGATTGGTGTGAGGCCTGCATTGGATTGGTGTGAGGCCTGCAGGACCGCAGTGTAGGCCCAAGGCCGCAGTCAGCAAGTGGCCACATACACGTTTGGTGCCTTGGTGGCAGTACATTGAAGGGAGTATAGTGACATAACCTCAGCCTTAAAAAATGTTCTCTGCCATGGTGTAATCAAGACTCTGTTCCAAATGTGTGTCCTACTTGTCCGCTGTGTATGCCGGTGGAGTAAGTCAACGAGAATGGAGTTCTGCAGGTCTGTGTCGTGGAGGCCGTGATGGTCCAAGGAAGCTGCCAAGGTTGTGGGCCTTGGGCTTGGAGCTTGCACGGACATGTGGTGGGCCCTATACGACACACTCCGGTGTCAGCAGTTGGGCATTGAGGCCTGGGTGCGCAGGGGCGGGCAAGACGGGTAAGGGGACCAGCAGGCCAGGGTGCAGGAGGCGCACAGGATCACAGACAACACCGATCACGGCATCGGACTCGTGGCGCGGTGAGAGGCGCCACCCTGGTAGACACATTGGGCATTCCGGAAGGGAACCACGTCCAGAGCTATGTGCTTGTTATTCACACTCATATGCTGGCCTGGAATACGCCGGGCCAGCCCACTCTGCTCACGCTTACAGGGCGGGACGTAACAAGCTACATTTCTGCAATCTTCCCCAATGGCTGAGGTGACATGGTTGCATCCACTGTTCACTACACTCCAAACACCAGCAGTGTGTGTTGACATGGATATGTGTGTGGTCTGCATACTGAAGTCTGGCCAGCACATCCACACCACACTTGGCATTGTGTATATGCTTATTTATGGGTCACTTGCCTCCTTTGCACATGCCTGGTTCCCACCTCTCCCCAAAATCTGCTATTGTGTGGCTGAGGCGCCATGCCGTTGATGGCTTGTATACATGGCTAGCCCAGGTTCCCACAGTAAGTTGTGCTGTCGTGTCTGGTGGGTGGGCATGTTGTATGTGATTTTTTAACGTGTGCGCATTCCCAGAGTTGTGAGTTGCATGATTGTGAAGTTGAGGTGCGTGGTGTGTTCATTTGGTACATACCAACGAGCAGTGCTGTTCCGTAGGTGCCATCCTGGAAGCGCCGGTTGATGATGGACTGTCAGAAGATGAAGGAATCATGCACACTGCCTGGGTAGTTGGCGACGACATTGGTGAAGCGACCCCGGTGGCCCACTATTGCCTGCACATTGATGGAATGCGTGTGCTTTCTGTTGCGATAATTGTGTGCAGTGTCGGCAGGGGGCACAAGTAGGACATGTGTGCAGTCTATTGCCCCCAAAGCATGCGGGAATCCAGCTATGGCGTAACTAGCTAATTTTGGCATCCAGGACAGGTTTGAGGAACTTTGATAGGGCTTGCTGTGAGACTCCTCCGACTCTGGCGATTGTTGGTTGGAAGGTACCAGAGGCCAACAGATGCAGCACAGCCAGCAGCTTTGTCTGCAGAGGGATGTTGGTTGTCTGCTGTGTTGGTACCTTCAGCCTGTGGGCAATGGTGTTCAGGATGCGGAGGATGGTTGTCCTTTTGAGCCTGTAGTGGGCAATGACATACTCTGGTGTCATGTCTGTGAGGCTGGTGCGTTTTCTGAAGGTCCGCGGTCTGTGTCTGCACTGCCCCTGTGGCGGTCCCGGGGGGTGGTGCGGGGGTGGTCTGGGGGTGGTGGCGACGGGAGTCCGGGGGGGTGGTGGCGGGCCTGGGGGTGGTGGCGGTGGGTGTTGTGGGCCTGTTGGGGCTCCGAGCTGCATGATCAGTAGCTCCATGGCTTCTGTTGTTCTTCAGGTGTGGCTGTGGCTGGGCTCCCTTTTGTGGTGCAGGCTGCCGTCCGGCATTGCTCCAGCTCAGAGCAGGTGTTAATTTCATACTGCTAACACGCCTTATCGCATGTTTGTGGTCGTATCGCCGATCTGGCTGGTTGTTGCGCATGCGGCAGAGTGGTGTTGTTGCGGCTTTTTGCACGGGAACGCCTATTCTGCATCTCATTAGCGATAGTTGCCGGGGTCGTCTGTGGCGATGTTTTTTGCGGCTGCTATTTCAGGTAAACTGGTGCTATGGGCTGTTAGCACCAGCTTGTGAATTTGGCGATACATTTATTGTGACTTTGGCTGCGATAAAGTGCTGTTAACTCGGCGAAGGCTCCTTAAGAATATGCCCCTTTATGCGATTATGAGGAGGGTGCACATTATAGCAGAGGAGGAAGAGGAGAAGAGAGAGCACTAAAGGTAGATTGTTATTTTGCTTGAACTATCAGATCAGCAGGTGTTTAGTATGGTGGTGATTTTATGTTTCATTTCTGGATTGGAGTTTGTTTTAGGAAGGTCCACCCAGCATAGTATGCTTATCCCTACATATGCCAGAGTGCTCTTTCTAAAATATTGTGTATCTTTTTAAAAATATATGACCATATTTCTTTTCCTCTTACCTCAATTGAATAATAAGCCACAAGGTGACATTTTTTCACTATCACGAGTTCCAAATGTAATTGGATGTGTGGATTGTCCCCCATCAGAGTCAGAACATATCTCTTGAAATAGAAAAGATCACCCTCGCCTAAATATTTAAGAGGCTTCATGCCTCATAACTGATATTGCAGCATGGGTTCCAGGAAGCACCCATAATTCCTATATTTTTAAACAGCGTGCATTATATAATCGGCTAGCTACTTGACAGTTTGGAGATGGATGGTAGATTGGTAGAGAAATGTTTATAATTCAACATTTAATGATTATTATAAAAATGTTTTTTTTAGAAAATTAAATAATTTTATATCTATTTAGGTTGCGTTGCACATTCCTTTCAAACTTGGATTGTTATACCCTATTTCCCATACATGTTCACCTATAGAGAGGGTGTGCAATGTTGCAACCAAGACCAGTTATCGAAAGAACGTTTGGATTTCTGAAAGGGATGTTTTGTTGTCTTCATAAGTTTAGTGGTGTTCCAGAGTATGGCTCAGCAACGTACTGCAGACTTATTGCTGTGTTCGCAATGCTACACAACATTGGAGTTCGAAGAGGCATGCCTTCAAAAATACGCGGTGATGACTCTGACAATGAAGATCAACATATGGTAAGACTTCCACCCCTCGACATGCACCAATTGCAGCTCAACGTTAACAATGCAGAATTGCTGTGATGATCAATTTTATTGAAAGTAATTGAAAAACATCACATTGATCCTTCTTCCAATAATATTTATTTTGTAACTCAACTTTAAAAAAAAGATGTGTTTATCTTTGAAAAACGAAAAACAAAATATGCCATTTTCTTTGACTACGTAATCATGCTTACAACTTTATTTCCTTCAATTTGTTATCAAAATAATGTAATAATTTGCGTCCAGCAGGTCTACTGGGCGTGACGTTACACTGTATCTCCATGAGAAGTTTGACTTCTGGCTGTTCTGGTAGGACAAGGCGTGTATGTCTTCAAGGGGATGTGTCATTTGTGCGTGACTTCTGGCTATATCACTGCTCCTAGGTGCCATGTCTACTATATGCTAGAGGGGCGCCTACCAATGGTCATTGTTACTAGCCATTGTTTATAGTGACCGATTTAAAGCCTGTACGCGCATATCATCATGCCTGCCTGATCTTGCATGGCATAGATCTTTCGCTGACTTGGCATACCAGATCAGTTTATTTCATTGCACTCAGACATGGCTTTGTTCATTGTGTTAATTCTTTCACTAGTTCACTTGCTCACAAGTTGCCATATGTTGTTTTTCTGAACTGTAAACATCGATGTCTCAAGGGCATGAAACTGAGATGCACTTGGAATCCCTAATGGTATGGTTTCTATTAATGCAGACAGTGCTAGCCCAGAGGCCCTGACTGAGTACAGGCTAATGTCTAGGTTAAATGCAGCAATTTCAATAGAGAGTACATAGGCAACATTACATGTATAATTCCCACTTGCTACATGTATATTATTAGCTAGCAGCATAGTGTCCATTTCCTCCAAATGTTCAACATCTTTGGTGGTGGATTTTCTTCAGTTACTTCTTCAGTAACTTCCAGATCTTCAATGGCAGATGTTTCTTGCACTGTTTCTGTCTGATCTGTGAAAGTAGTTCTGTTTGATGACATATGGAATGTATAAATATGGTGCTCCTTTATTTAGGTTACATACATATATTTGTTATCATATTATCTTTATAAACCTACATTTTAGCTCAAATACTTATCTATATTTTATGAATATCTTTTTCAGGTATCTGGAATGTATGCTTTATTAGGTTGATCTACATGAAAAATGATGGACTACATTAACCGGTACTCTGTGTTGAATGCTTTTGTAAAACCCAACCTGGATTTTTCTTTGGATTTCTTGTAAATACGTTTTTGTAAATATTTATGTTGCTTTTGAATTTAAATATAAATGGTTAAAAAACGAAGCAGTATTTAAAATTTAAAATAACTTGATTTTTCTACGTTACCAGAAAAAAGCAATATTATAACTCCTGTACTGTTTCAACCTGAAGAGTTGTTTCATTTAATTGCTTCAAAGGTGATGATGTATCCTCTAAGCCGGGTCCTCCACCTGGTGGCTAGTTTGTCTTTGATTCTTGACCTAAGATCATACCACCTTTTCGGAATTTCTTCCACACTTCTATTTGTCAAGCCTACAGCATTTATCTTGCTTTGGATTCTTCTCCTATTCTGATTTTTTTGTAGACTCTGTAAAACCATAAGAGGGGACTTGCCAAACAATCTTTCATTCTCCCTTATGCTTTTTAATTCCTTATCATGAAACTTTCTCTTCCTTTTTCTTCTGACTTCCTCCTGTGGTTCATTAGAGGACATGTTCCTTTCTCTAAAGTCTTTTTGAAGCATTGGAGGAATCTGCTCCTCTCCCAAGCTCAGAATGAATGATTCTGGAACAGGTCCTGAATCTACGATGTCATTATTTACTGATCTGCCATGTTTGCAATTTGTGAATGTCAGTTCGCTAACTGTGATTAATGAGAATCGCAAGTATGGAAGTTATGTTTAAAAATCACAAGCAGGGAATCGTTATTTTGAAATAGTAAATAATAAGAAATTGCTAATTAGTGACTGGACTGCATGGTACGTCTCATTTTGCGATTTAGTAAAAGTTGCAATTTCAGAACTGCAAAAAGGCACAGTTTGTACATCTGGGGCCACATGTAAGACCAAAACATTTTGCGAGTTCCTGATTGCTTATATTTGCGACTCGCACTAATGAACTCAGAAAATGTAATGTACTAATGTGTCTCAGACACCTTTAGCGATCAATATTTATAAGATAGGTCACAATTTGCGACCCATTGGGAATCGATAAAAATACAAGGTTGAGGGCCTGTTGGGGACAGCAGACCACGATGTTTGTGTTTGCTTTTAAATAAACCAACTTTTTATTAGGCCTGGGCGGTGAACTCCGCTGTTTGCCGAGTTTTGGGAGTTTTCTGCACTCCGCGCTCCGTAGAGCTCGCGAAGTGCAGAAAACTCCGCACCGCGCAGCAGGGCGAAGTATTTTCCATGCTCGCCAGCGGTAAGTTGGCGAGGGCGAGCTGCCGCTTGGGTAGAATTGCTACCCGAGTGGCAAGAAGATCAGCATGAACAGCAGTTCACGCCACACTCCACCTATTGCGGAATTCCGTGGAGTTATTTTGTCTCTTTACGGAGTTCCACGCGGAACTCTGCAAACTTTGCCCAGGCCTACTTTTTTTTTTTAGATGCAGCCTGTTTTCCTGAAAGGAAAATGGGTTGTGTTTCAAAAAGAATAATTAAACGTTTCTGTTTAATTTTTTAAGAGTAGGCAATATTCCGTTGGACCTCAGCCTGCTCATTAAAAAGGTTGGGTCCCTGGGGGACCCCTTCCCATTTGTGACTGGCCTACCACCTACTTGAAGTAGGCGGTAAGCTGCAATTGTTTTGCAACCACATTCCTGTCACAAAACATTCCCATTACCCCCTGCGACTTGCTATTAGGAAGGGGACACACACAGTAATAGGTTACCAACTCGCAAAATGGGATTAGTGCATGCCAGAAGGAGTTTTAGCGGTCGCTAACGGCTCGATTCTTGGTTAGTGACCGCTAAAACTGGTCATACATGTGACCCCATGTCCCTCGATTCTTTCATTGGTTTAGGTGTTAATGCCTGCCCTGCAGGGTGACTACAGTGGCTGGATGCTGAGGTCAGCCCTGAGCGAGATAAGTGAACAACAAGCTTTGGAAGATGTAAGGGAAAGGCACATGGACACAGTTAACTGTCTGGGGAGAAACCAAAGATAATGTTCCACAACACAAGGACACACACATATAGGGAAGGGACTGCCCTGCAGTGGGGAAGACGGGGGTCAGAGGCATTCATCCCTGGAAAATAGAAATCGCAGACATGCATTAACCATTCTTGCCACATACACATTAGAAAGGTCAAATCAGAGGTTGCCGCACTGGATGTAGTGCAGGGGCTGGCAGTCCTCGCCTCCAGGGGGTTGGAAGGAGCTTGTGATCCACTATTGCAGTCTCGTTGCCATTAACCAGGCAGCCACAGGCAGCCTGCCAGATCGGTTACTCACTGGCGGATGAAAGGAGGAGCACTTTGAATGTTCCTTGAGCAGGCAGAGTCTGACTCTGGTGGCACGACAGAGCTGGCATCTGTGTGGCACCTTGTAACTAACTCTGGAAGTCGGGGCACATACTGAGGACGAACAGTAAGTCATCCGGTTGGACAGCTGCGACAGGGATCTCTACATTTCATTCTTACAAAGCACATAAAAGAGGAGACAAAGCAGCGCCGTGTAGGACAGGAGGGCGATGGATGCAGATGGTGAGGCAGCTTCCTGCAGGGCCACCAACACTGGCTCCACCGGCTGCCTTCGCAGCTCTAGGCCCCGCCCTGCCCTCCAGTTTAATGCTCTGCACAGAAGGAGCTCCACTAACAAGCACAGGCGGTGTAATTACTGAGTACTTTTGCATAATTGATGATCTCCCCTTACCAAAGACTGTGTGACTTGTCAGGCTGATAAAGTGATATGGAGCATAATGCAGGGGAGGGTGAAGGGAAGGAATGAGAGGGAAAGAGGGTGTGGGAGGAGAGAGTGAAGAGGGAGCGAATGAGAGGGAAAGAGGGTGAAGGGAAGGAATGAAAGGGGAGAGGGTGTGGGAGAGGGTGGGGATTGGGGAAGGAATGAGAGGGAAAGAGGGCCCGGGAGGAGAGAGAGTGGAGAGGGAGTGAAGGGGTGGGAGAGGGTGGGGAAGGAATGAGAGGGAAAGAGGGTGGGGGAGGAGAGAGAGTGGAGAGGGAGCGAATGAGAGGGAAAGAGGGTGTGGGAGAAGAGAGAGTGGAGAGGGAGCAAAGGGGTGTGAGAGGGTGGGGAAGGAATGAGAGGGGAGAGGGTGGGGGAGAAGAGAGAGTGGAGAGTAAGCCAAGGGGTGTGAGAGGGTGGGGAAGGAACGAGAAGGGAAGAGGGTGTGGGAGAAAAGAGAGTGTAGAGGGAGCCAAGAGGTGGGAGAGGGTGGGGAAGGAATGAGAGGGTTAAGAGGGAGTGGGAGAAGAGAGAATGAAGAGGGAGCGAATGGATGGGAGGGGGTGGGGGAAGGAATGAGAGGGAAGAGGGTGTGGGAGAAGAGAGGGTAAATAGGGAGCGAAGGGGGAGAGAGGGTGGGGGGCCGAATGAGAGAGAAGAGGGTGTGGGAGAAGAGAGAGTGAAGAGGGAGCGAATGAGAGGGAAAGAGGGTGTGGGAGAAGAGAGAGTGGAGAGGGAGCGAAGGGGTGTGAGAGGGTGGAGGGAAGGAATGAGAGGGAAAGAGGGTGTGGGAGGAGAGAAAGTGAAGAGTGAATGAATGGATGGGAGAGGGTGCGGGAAGAAATGAGAGGGAAGAGGGTGTGGGAGAAGAGAGAGTGAAGAGGGAGCGAAGGGGTGGGAGAGGGTGGAGGAAGGAATGAGAGGGTTAAGAGGGTGTGGGAGAAGAGAGAATGAAGAGGGGTGAATGAGAGGGAAAGAGGGTGTGGGAGAAAAGAGAATGAAGAGGGAGCGAAGGGGTGGGACAGGGTGGGGGAAGGAATAGAGGGGAAGATAGTGTGGGAGAAGAGAGAGTGAAGAGGGAGCGAAGGAGTGGGAGAGGGTGGAGGAAGGAATGAGAGGGTTAAGAGGGAGTGGGAGAAGAGAAAGTGAAGAGGGAGCCAAGGGTGGGAGAGGGTGGGGGGAAGGAATGAGAGGGAACGAGAGTGTGGGAGAAGAGAAAATGAAGAGGGAGCGAAGGGGTGGGAGAGGGTGGAGGGTGGAGGAAGGAATGAGAGGTAAGAGGGTGTGGGAGAAGAGAGAGTGAAGAGGGAATGAATGGATGGGAGAGGGTGGAGGAAGGAATGAGAGGGTTAAGAGGGAGTGGGAGAAGAGAAAGTGAAGAGGGAGTCAAGGGTGAGAGAGGGTGGGGGAAGGAATGAGAGGGTTAAGAGTGAGTGGGAGAAGAGGGTGAAGAGGGAGCAAAGTGGCGGGAGAGGGTGTGGGAAGGAATGAGAGGGAAAGATGGTGAGGGAGAAGAGAATGATGAGGGAGCGAATGAGAGCGAAAGTAGGTGTGGGAGAAAAGAGAGTGTAGAGGGAGCGAAGGGGTGGGAGAGGGTGGGGGAAGGAATGAGAGGGTTAAGAGGGTGTGGCAGAAGAGAGAGTAAAGAGGGAGTGAAGGGGTGGGAGAGGGAGGGGATGAATGAGAGGGAAGAGGGTGTGGGAGAACAGAGAGGGACAAGGGAGCGAAGGGGTGGGCGAGGGGGGAGGAATGAGAGGGAAAGAGTGTGTGGGAGAAGAGAGAGTAAATAGGGAGCGAAGGGGGAGAGAGGGTGGGGGGCCGAACGAGAGAGAAGAGGGTGTGGGAGAAGAGAGAGTGAAGATGGAGTGAATGAGAGGTAAAGAGGGTGTGGGAGAAGAGAGAGTGAAGAGGGAGCCAAGGGGTGGGAGAGGGTGGGGAACGCATGAGAGGGAAAGAGGGTGTGGGAGAATAGAGAGTGGAGAGGGAGCGAAGGAGTGGGAGAGGGTGGGAGAGGGAGGGGGTACAAATGAGGGGGAACGAGGGTGTGAGAGAAGAGAAAGTGGCGAGGGAGTGAAGGCATGGGAGAGGTTGGGCGCGAGCAGGACAGAAGGAAGGGGCGGTGGAATGCACAGTACGTGGTCTGAGAGGGAAAGTTGGATCCCCAAAGCTTTCTTAGCTCTCCGGAGTGTTCCGGGTCATAGGACGTGGTAGGAAAGTTGAGCCAGATTCAGTGTATCACAATTATTACACACCATACGTGTGACTGGCTGTGCCAATTTAGACTTTATCACTTTAGTAAACATGATAAAATGCTAGCACAGTCAAAGCTGGGACTAAAGTTGGAATCGGAAGCCTTCCCACTCAAGCAATGGCAGCTCCTCCGCAATGGCGGAGGAGCGTCGCCCCACTGCTTTCAAGCTGTGCGAGGAAGAAGAAACATAAAATAATAACTTATAGTTATAATTTTATGCTTTGTGCTGGTTTGGGGAAGGTGGGTGGGCGGGGCTGCTCTGCTCTCAGAGCAGAGCCGGGGAGGAGTGGTTTGCCCTCTCTCTGGCTGCCCAAACCAGTCATATGCACTTTCGCCATTCTCCATGCAGGCCGCATTACAGCCTCTGTGCAGAACAAGCCCAGACTCCCATTCCCTGGCTGAGCGTCGAACCAGAACGCTCAAAACCAATCACAATGCTGAGTGCAGCGTTGTCATTGGTCACGGGAGCCTGGGTGCTTACCAATCACAGCGCTGCATTGCAGCATTGTGATTGGTGAGTTGGGCCTGCTTCCTGTTCCTCGAGTTCCACGAGTAGAGCAGGAGCAGATACGTGGGACCCGGCGGCAAGGTAAGTTTATTTTGTTTTTTAATATTTTATTTTTTATTGCGTGACCACCCCACCCCTGAGCAACCTCCCCCCATCCCGCTACCCGCGAGCCATGCTGCCTGGCACTGTGCGCAAGAGATGCTGCAGACGCGTCCCGGGTTGCAGGTTTTCCACAGTTCTAGAGTCAGGAGATATGGGGTGGCACCTGCTTCTTAGGGTTCCCTCTCCCAGTCTTTGGGATCGTGCAGCTCTGATCCCACTGGGGTACACGCTGGTGGAGCAGTCGTGATTTCAGGGGTAGTGTTCTTACCAATACTGGGTGTTTGAACTAATGCTAACCCTACATCCACCCTCACCTCTCCATCCCAGTGCAGGACATGTCTGGTCCAACCCTCCCCCTTTCTACCACACTCACATTGTGGTTGTTGTTGTCAGGAGTTTCGAGGTTATGGACGTCTTGCTTCTGGGCTGGATATTTTCACATAGTACTGCTCTTGAGTAGAGAGGGGGCCACGTAACGTGGCTTGGAGTGAGCGCCGCGCTTCAGGCCGAGGACTGGGGGCAGGAGAGAGACTGCCCCAAGGGCTCCATAGACAGTCAGGGGACAACAGCCTGTGTAGGTCAAAGGAGGGTCAGATGCTTGGCACAATGATGTGATAATGGTGCAAGGACGTGAACGGTAGGTGAGTGTGAGCCCTTCCTGTGGCGAGGGCGAACAAGGACTCCAGGTGGGCTCTGCTCGGGCTAAGCCTTGCAGATAGTAGTCTCAACTTCCAGGGCAGTGAGGCAGGGGCGTCTCTAGACTCATGGCGGACCTGGGCAGGGAGCGTAGGTAGGGGGCCCCCGGAGGAACGCAGGGGCGGAGGTCAGGGTGTTTGGAAGTGGAACAGAGCCGGAGGCCGCCAAATCCCTGCCAGGGGCCGCCACGCAAATATGTATCTATCCTCAGAGAATTATTATATTAAGGATATATATTGGCGCTGTGGCCCCTGGGGTTTGGTGGCCCTGTGCAGGTGCACAGCTTGCACATGCCTAAGGCCGGCCCTGAGTGAGGTCACAAATACTCTATACTGGGAGCGAGTCAGGTGCCGAGAAGCAGACACATGCACCAGAGGCGGGTCCTTTGCTCACAGCCTCACTCAGGTTGCAGCTGCCACGCACATTCCGTGCCACCCAGCCAGTGAGACAGGCCCGGCTTAACACGAGGTGTACCAGGCGGCAGCAGAGCAGGAGGGGAGGGTGCCCGCGGTGTAAACATGACAAGCAGCTTGAATCTTGTCTGTTCACACCCCTGCATGAAGTACTGTGTGTTAACATCCCCTAACTGTACATGTGTGTACAGTGGGCGCCAAGAGTCAAAAAGTGGGGGTATCAGTAGCCTGTTTGTGTTTTCACGAGCCCCTTCTGGAGTCCCTTATCCTCCTTCACTACTGGCCCGGGCACACGATTACCCGCACCTTAACTCGACAGAGTACCAACACGTCAAACCACAGGTTCAATACTTCCATTGAGAGAGTGCCAGCACTTCACTGCACAGGTTCAATGCTTCCATTGAGAGAGTACAGGCACTTCACAGCACAGGCTGACTACTTTCAGTGAAAGAGTACCAGCACGTCATAGCACAGGTTCAGTGCTTCCATTGAGAGAGTACCAGGACTTAACTGCACAGGTTCAATGCATCCATTGAAAGAGCACCGGGACTTTGGAAGAGCACAGGGACTTCACTGCACAGGTTCAATGCTTCCATTGAGAGAGTACAGGCACTTCACAGCACAGGCTGACTACTTTCAGTGAGAGCAGACCAGCACGTCATAGCACAGGTTCAGTGCTTCCATTGAGAGAGTACCAGGACTTAACTGCACAGGTTCAATGCATCCATTGAAAGAGCACCGGGACTTTGGAAGAGCACAGGGACTTCACTGCACAGGTTCAATGCTTCCATTGAGAGAGTACAGGCACTTCACAGCACAGGCTGACTACTTTCAGTGAGAGCAGACCAGCACGTCATAGCATAGGTTCAGTGCTTCCATTGAGAGAGTACCAGGACTTCACTGCACAGGTTCAATGCTTCCATTGAAAGAGTACCGGGACTTCACTGCACAGGTTCAATGCTTCCATTGAAAGAGCACCGGGACTTCACTGCACAGGTTCAATGCTTCCATTGAAAGAGTACCGGGACTTCACTGCACAGGTTCAATGCTTCCATTGAAAGAGCACCGGGACTTCACTGCACAGGTTCAATGCTTCCATTGAAAGAGCACCGGGACTTCACTGCACAGGTTCAATGCTTCCATTGAAAGAGCACCGGGACTTCACTGCACAGGTTCAATGCTTCCATTGAAAGAGTACCGGGACTTCACTGCACAGGTTCAATGCTTCCATTGAAAGAGCACCGGGACTTCACTGCACAGGTTCAATGCTTCCATTGAAAGAGCACCGGGACTTCACTGCACAGGTTCAATGCTTCCATTGAGAGAGTACAGGCACTTCACAGCACAGGCTGACTACTTTCAGTGAGAGCAGACCAGCACGTCATAGCACAGGTTCAGTGCTTCCATTGAGAGAGTACCAGGACTTCACTGCACAGGTTCAATGCTTCCATTGAAAGAGTACCGGGACTTCACTGCACAGGTTCAATGCTTCCATTGAAAGAGCACCGGGACTTCACTGCACAGGTTCAATGCTTCCATTGAAAGAGCACCCAGACTTCCACGCACAGGTTCAATGCTCCCATTGAAAGAGCACCGGGACTTCACTGCACAGGTTCAATGCTTCCATTGAGAGAGTACAGGCACTTCACAGCACAGGCTGACTACTTTCAGTGAAAGAGTACCAGCACGTTATAGCACAGGTTCAGTGCTTCCATCGAGAGAGTACCAGGACTTAACTGCACAGGTTCAATGCTTCCATTAAGAGAGTACCAGGACTTCACTGCACAGGTTCAATGCTTCCATTGAAAGAGTACCGGGACTTCACTGCACAGGTTCAATGCTTCCATTGAAAGAGCACCGGGACTTCACTGCACAGGTTCAATGCTTCCATTGAAAGAGCACCGGGACTTCACTGCACAGGTTCAATGCTTCCATTGAAAGAGCACCGGGACTTCACTGCACAGGTTCAATGCTTCCATTGAAAGAGCACCGGGACTTCACTGCACAGGTTCAATGCTTCCATTGAGAGAGTACAGGCACTTCACAGCACAGGCTGACTACTTTCAGTGAGAGCAGACCAGCACGTCATAGCATAGGTTCAGTGCTTCCATTGAGAGAGTACCAGGACTTCACTGCACAGGTTCAATGCTTCCATTGAAAGAGTACCGGGACTTCACTGCACAGGTTCAATGCTTCCATTGAAAGAGCACCGGGACTTCACTGCACAGGTTCAATGCTTCCATTGAAAGAGTACCGGGACTTCACTGCACAGGTTCAATGCTTCCATTGAAAGAGCACCGGGACTTCACTGCACAGGTTCAATGCTTCCATTGAAAGAGCACCGGGACTTCACTGCACAGGTTCAATGCTTCCATTGAGAGAGTACAGGCACTTCACAGCACAGGCTGACTACTTTCAGTGAGAGCAGACCAGCACGTCATAGCATAGGTTCAGTGCTTCCATTGAGAGAGTACCAGGACTTCACTGCACAGGTTCAATGCTTCCATTGAAAGAGTACCGGGACTTCACTGCACAGGTTCAATGCTTCCATTGAAAGAGCACCGGGACTTCACTGCACAGGTTCAATGCTTCCATTGAAAGAGCACCCAGACTTCACTGCACAGGTTCAATGCTCCCATTGAAAGAGCACCGGGACTTCACTGCACAGGTTCAATGCTTCCATTGAGAGAGTACAGGCACTTCACAGCACAGGCTGACTACTTTCAGTGAAAGAGTACCAGCACGTTATAGCACAGGTTCAGTGCTTCCATCGAGAGAGTACCAGGACTTAACTGCACAGGTTCAATGCTTCCATTAAGAGAGTACCAGGACTTCACTGCACAGGTTCAATGCTTCCATTGAAAGAGTACCGGGACTTCACTGCACAGGTTCAATGCTTCCATTGAAAGAGCACCGGGACTTCACTGCACAGGTTCAATGCTTCCATTGAAAGAGCACCGGGACTTCACTGCACAGGTTCAATGCTTCCATTGAAAGAGCACCGGGACTTCATTGCACAGGTTCAATGCATCCATTGAAAGAGCACCGGGACTTCACTGCAAAGGTTCAATGCTTCCATTGAAAGAGCACCGGGACTTCACTGCACAGGTTCGATGCTTCCATTGAAAGAGCACCGGGACTTCACTGCACAGGTTCAATGCTTCCATTGAGAGAGTACAGGCACTTCACAGCACAGGCTGACTACTTTCAGTGAGAGCAGACCAGCACGTCATAGCACAGGTTCAGTGCTTCCAGTGAGAGAGTACCAGGACTTCACTGCACAGGTTCAATGCTTCCATTGAGAGAGTACCTGGACTTCACTGCACGGGTTCAATGCTTCCATTGAAAGAGTACCGGGACTTCACTGCACAGGTTCAATGCTTCCATTGAAAGAGCACCGGGACTTCACTGCAAAGGTTCAATGCTTCCATTGAAAGAGCACCGGGACTTCACTGCACAGGTTAAATGCTTCCATTGAAAGAGCACCGGGACTTCACTGCACAGGTTCAATGCTCCCATTGAAAGAGCACCGGGACTTCACTGCACAGGTTCAATGCTTCCATTGAGAGAGTACAGGCACTTCACAGCACAGGCTGACTACTTTCAGTGAGAGCAGACCAGCACGTCATAGCACAGGTTCAGTGCTTCCAGTGAGAGAGTACCAGGACTTCACTGCACAGGTTCAATGCTTCCATTGAGAGAGTACCAGGACTTCACTGCACAGGTTCAATGCTTCCATTGAAAGAGTACCGGGACTTCACTGCACAGGTTCAATGCTTCCATTGAAAGAGCACCGGGACTTCACTGCACAGGTTCAATGCTTCCATTGAAAGAGCACCGGGACTTCACTGCACAGGTTAAATGCTTCCATTGAAAGAGCACCCAGACTTCACTGCACAGGTTCAATGCTCCCATTGAAAGAGCACCGGGACTTCACTGCACAGGTTCAATGCTTCCATTGAGAGAGTACAGGCACTTCACAGCACAGGCTGACTACTTTCAGTGAGAGCAGACCAGCACGTCATAGCATAGGTTCAGTGCTTCCATTGAGAGAGTACCAGGACTTAACTGCACAGGTTCAATGCTTCCATTGAGAGAGTACCAGGACTTCACTGCACAGGTTCAATGCTTCCATTGAAAGAGCACCAGGACTTCACTGCACAGGTTCAATGCTTCCATTGAAAGAGCACCGGGACTTCACTGCACAGGTTCAATGCTTCCATTGAAAGAGTACCGGGACTTCACTGCACAGGTTCAATGCTTCCATTGAAAGAGCACCGGGACTTCACTGCACAGGTTCAATGCTTCCATTGAAAGAGTAACGGGACTTCACTGCACAGGTTCAATGCTTCCATTGAAAGAGCACCGGGACTTCACTGCACAGGTTCAATGCTTCCATTGAAAGAGCACCGGGACTTCACTGCACAGGTTCAATGCTTCCATTGAGAGAGTACCGGTACTTCACTACACAGGTTCAATGCTTCCATTGAAAGAGTACCGGGACTTCACTGCACAGGTTCAATGCTTCCATTGAAAGAGCACCTGGACTTCACTGCACAGGTTCAATTCTTCCATTGAGAGAGTACCAGGACTTCCATGCACAGGTTCAATGATTCCATTGAGAGAGTACCGGCACTTCACAGCACAGGTTGACTACTTTCAGTGAGAGAGTACCAGCACGTTATAGCACAGGTTCAGTGCTTCCATTGAAAGAGCACCGGGACTTCACTGCACAGGTTCAATGCTTCCATTGAGAGAGTACAGGCATTTCACAGCACAGGCTGACTACTTTCAGTGAGAGCAGACCAGCACGTCATAGCATAGGTTCAGTGCTTCCATTGAGAGAGTACCAGGACTTAACTGCACAGGTTCAATGCTTCCATTGAGAGAGTACCAGGACTTCACTGCACAGGTTCAATGCTTCCATTGAAAGAGCACCGGGACTTCACTGCACAGGTTCAATGCTTCCATTGAAAGAGCACCAGGACTTCACTGCACAGGTTCAATGCTTCCATTGAAAAAGTACCGGGACTTCACTGCTCAGGTTCAATACTTCCATTGAAAGAGCACCGGGACTTCACTGCACAGGTTCAATGCTTCCATTGAAAGAGCACCGGGACGTCACTGCACAGGTTCAATGCATCCATTGAAAGAGCACCGGGACTTCACTGCACAGGTTCGATGCTTCCATTGAAAGAGCACCGGGACTTCACTGCACAGGTTCAATGCTTCCATTGAGAGAGTACAGGCACTTCACAGCACAGGCTGACTACTTTCAGTGAGAGCAGACCAGCACGTCATAGCACAGGTTCAGTGCTTCCAGTGAGAGAGTACCAGGACTTCACTGCACAGGTTCAATGCTTCCATTGAGAGAGTACCTGGACTTCACTGCACGGGTTCAATGCTTCCATTGAAAGAGTACCGGGACTTCACTGCACAGGTTCAATGCTTCCATTGAAAGAGCACCGGGACTTCACTGCAAAGGTTCAATGCTTCCATTGAAAGAGCACCGGGACTTCACTGCACAGGTTAAATGCTTCCATTGAAAGAGCACCGGGACTTCACTGCACAGGTTCAATGCTCCCATTGAAAGAGCACCGGGACTTCACTGCACAGGTTCAATGCTTCCATTGAGAGAGTACAGGCACTTCACAGCACAGGCTGACTACTTTCAGTGAGAGCAGACCAGCACGTCATAGCACAGGTTCAGTGCTTCCAGTGAGAGAGTACCAGGTCTTCACTGCACAGGTTCAATGCTTCCATTGAGAGAGTACCAGGACTTCACTGCACAGGTTCAATGCTTCCATTGAAAGAGTACCGGGACTTCACTGCACAGGTTCAATGCTTCCATTGAAAGAGCACCGGGACTTCACTGCACAGGTTCAATGCTTCCATTGAAAGAGCACCGGGACTTCACTGCACAGGTTAAATGCTTCCATTGAAAGAGCACCCAGACTTCACTGCACAGGTTCAATGCTCCCATTGAAAGAGCACCGGGACTTCACTGCACAGGTTCAATGCTTCCATTGAGAGAGTACAGGCACTTCACAGCACAGGCTGACTACTTTCAGTGAGAGCAGACCAGCACGTCATAGCATAGGTTCAGTGCTTCCATTGAGAGAGTACCAGGACTTAACTGCACAGGTTCAATGCTTCCATTGAGAGAGTACCGGTACTTCACTACACAGGTTCAATGCTTCCATTGAAAGAGTACCGGGGCTTCACTGCACAGGTTAAATGCTTCCATTGAAAGAGCACCGGGACTTCACTGCACAGGTTCAATGCTCCCATTGAAAGAGCACCGGGACTTCACTGCACAGGTTCAATGCTTCCATTGAGAGAGTACAGGCACTTCACAGCACAGGCTGACTACTTTCAGTGAGAGCAGACCAGCACGTCATAGCACAGGTTCAGTGCTTCCAGTGAGAGAGTACCAGGACTTCACTGCACAGGTTCAATGCTTCCATTGAGAGAGTACCAGGACTTCACTGCACAGGTTCAATGCTTCCATTGAAAGAGTACCGGGACTTCACTGCACAGGTTCAATGCTTCCATTGAAAGAGCACCGGGACTTCACTGCACAGGTTCAATGCTTCCATTGAAAGAGCACCGGGACTTCACTGCACAGGTTAAATGCTTCCATTGAAAGAGCACCCAGACTTCACTGCACAGGTTCAATGCTCCCATTGAAAGAGCACCGGGACTTCACTGCACAGGTTCAATGCTTCCATTGAGAGAGTACAGGCACTTCACAGCACAGGCTGACTACTTTCAGTGAGAGCAGACCAGCACGTCATAGCATAGGTTCAGTGCTTCCATTGAGAGAGTACCAGGACTTAACTGCACAGGTTCAATGCTTCCATTGAGAGAGTACCAGGACTTCACTGCACAGGTTCAATGCTTCCATTGAAAGAGCACCAGGACTTCACTGCACAGGTTCAATGCTTCCATTGAAAGAGCACCGGGACTTCACTGCACAGGTTCAATGCTTCCATTGAAAGAGTACCGGGACTTCACTGCACAGGTTCAATGCTTCCATTGAAAGAGCACCGGGACTTCACTGCACAGGTTCAATGCTTCCATTGAAAGAGTAACGGGACTTCACTGCACAGGTTCAATGCTTCCATTGAAAGAGCACCGGGACTTCACTGCACAGGTTCAATGCTTCCATTGAAAGAGCACCGGGACTTCACTGCACAGGTTCAATGCTTCCATTGAGAGAGTACCGGTACTTCACTACACAGGTTCAATGCTTCCATTGAAAGAGTACCGGGACTTCACTGCACAGGTTCAATGCTTCCATTGAAAGAGCACCTGGACTTCACTGCACAGGTTCAATTCTTCCATTGAGAGAGTACCAGGACTTCCATGCACAGGTTCAATGATTCCATTGAGAGAGTACCGGCACTTCACAGCACAGGTTGACTACTTTCAGTGAGAGAGTACCAGCACGTTATAGCACAGGTTCAGTGCTTCCATTGAAAGAGCACCGGGACTTCACTGCACAGGTTCAATGCTTCCATTGAGAGAGTACAGGCATTTCACAGCACAGGCTGACTACTTTCAGTGAGAGCAGACCAGCACGTCATAGCATAGGTTCAGTGCTTCCATTGAGAGAGTACCAGGACTTAACTGCACAGGTTCAATGCTTCCATTGAGAGAGTACCAGGACTTCACTGCACAGGTTCAATGCTTCCATTGAAAGAGCACCGGGACTTCACTGCACAGGTTCAATGCTTCCATTGAAAGAGCACCAGGACTTCACTGCACAGGTTCAATGCTTCCATTGAAAAAGTACCGGGACTTCACTGCTCAGGTTCAATACTTCCATTGAAAGAGCACCGGGACTTCACTGCACAGGTTCAATGCTTCCATTGAAAGAGCACCGGGACGTCACTGCACAGGTTCAATGCTTCCATTGAAAGAGCACCGGGACTTCACTGCACAGGTTCAATGCTTCCATTGAAAGAGCACCGGGACTTCACTGCACAGGTTCAATGCTTCCATTGAAAGAGCACCGGGACTTCACTGCACAGGTTCAATGCTTCCATTGAAAGAGCACTGGGACTTCACTGCACAGGTTCAATGCTTCCATTGAGAGAGTACCGGTACTTCACTACACAGGTTCAATGCTTCCATTGAAAGAGTACCGGGGCTTCACTGCACAGGTTCAATGCTTCAATTGAAAGAGCACCGGGACTTCACTGCACAGGTTCAATGCTTCCATTGAAAGAGTACCGGGACTTCACTGCACAGGTTCAATGCTTCCATTGAAAGAGCACCTGGACTTCACTGCACAGGTTCAATTCTTCCATTGAGAGAGTACCAGGACTTCCATGCACAGGTTCAATGCTTCCATTGAGAGAGTACGGGCACTTCAAGTCACAGATTGACTACTTTCATTGAGAGAGTACCAGCACGTCATAGCACAGGTTTAGCGCTTCCATTCCAGCAGAGGTTGACTACTTTCAGTGAGAGAGTACTAGCACATCACAGCACAGGTCCAGTGCTTCCATTATGAGAGTACCAGCACGTCACAGCACAGATCGACTACTTTCAGTGAAAGAGTACCAGCACTTCACAGCACAGGTTTGAAGAACTGTAATCTTCATTCTCAGGGAATACTTACTAATAAAAAGAGAACTTGGCACAGAAGCTGAAAATATGAAAAGACATCTTTATTAAATTTTAATAAGTGAGGCCATGTCACACAGAAGCCGTAGCAACTGAATGAGGTAGTCTGAGGAATACAGAGAACAGAGGCCTCATATAAGTTTAGGAATACAAAACTCAGCATAAAAGAAAGGGGCAGTCCTTGCTTTTGCAAGCATGCAAAATGCCTAACATTCCTTCTTACACAAGCCGGCCAAACCCATAATAAAAGACCACAACCCATATCGTAAACAGTTCATAAAAGAAGGAACAGAAACAGATGAGAAGTAGGATAAGGGGTGTGTATGTGCATACCAAACTTTACAATCTCCTGTGCTCTGATCCTTAATCTTGATCAGCTACTGGGCAAGGAACTGGCCTAACAAGGTCAGCTTCAGGCAACAGGGTCAGTTCACTAAGGTCATCTAAAAGTCAACTAAAGTCATCGGCCTATGTGAGGGCAACCACAAAATGGCTGCCATGCACAAAATGGAACCCAAGGGTTCAGAACGAAATCTTCAAATACACAGTGAACACATCGGTGTAACATGACGAAAACACTCATACTTGCTGAGCTCACTGTTTACGATTCTCTGTTACCAAAATCGTAACAGAACCACGACCTTTATGACCCAGGTTCAGAATTCACGAAACCTCACACCCTCCTTTTGCCCTTACATAGGCAATAACCTAAACTCACGTCAATCTGAATCCAGGTCTATATTCATCAGATCATCAAGATGTTGCTGGAGCATAATCCTATCACTTAGCAACTCTCTTCGAGACAGGTCTCCTTACACACGTAGTAGCACAAAGGCCGCATATGGCAGGACAAAATAGGGAATACCTCTATCTGTAGTATGTGGCATAAGACCACACACCCAACAATTAGTGATGTTCACTACTAACTGGTGTTGATGCAGAAGCTGTACAAAGGAATTATTAATAAACTCTGACCTCCTAACCAGTTCATGTTCAGATAAAATATGGAAAGAATGCGAAGAAGTAGTAGTAGGAAGAGACATAGGTTGGGAGGTGGGTACAGATGTCAATGGGTAGCAAAAAACAATCCCACCCATCAGAGACAACATCATGCTTAAAAACACTAGAAAACACATTTTTAAGAATATATAGACAACAGGAGAAAGTAATGACCACTATTACAAAGCATCATTTTTCACAACTCTAAGCAGAAAGCAAATCCCAAAACTATCTAGCAACACTTTTTTATGGTTCCTATGCATCTCAGCAACTCACTACATGTTCAGGTGAAACAGTGGCGATCCTCACCAATGCCTTCAGATGAAAAGGGATACTCTTAAACAGAGAATGGACTTTATTCCGCTTTTACCAAACAGAATACCACCCTAAAATAATGCCAGCAAAACAGCAAAAATTCGTCTCCTAACACCCATTTTATGCAATTGCACGGGAAATACCCAGAGTCCGTCCAAGCCTCTCCGGCAGGCTTCTATTGTTCATCAAAATCCTCTTCTGTTGTTTTCTTCCGCATGGGCCTCTTCGTTCAGGCCTTTCATGAAAATGGTCCTTCTCAGTATCCACTGGAGTGCCCTCCTGGCAAACACTCGCAGCTTATTTGAAAGTCTCAATGTCTCAAGGCAGTGCACCAATATCTCTTCTCTGCGGCAGGCACTACAGATAGTGTGCTCTCCATTGATCAAGGGCACAGATCATCTCATGCAAACCCAAGTACTATTAATTAGGAAAGAGCAACATGCTTTCATACTCAGCAACACTTTCAGACTCAAACACTCGCTTTTCAGTGTCAGAGGATGCTCGGGCTGCTCTTTCATGGGCACCAGAATAAAGTGCCTTTTGCCAATCTTGGATCCTCAGGTGCACTGCACTTCCGTTGGAGCAAAGGAAAAAAAGGGGGGGGTGGTGTGTGGCCAAAACTCAGGCCAAGGGGCTCAATGGACTGCCTACTGTCAGAGGTTACCAGCACATGACAGGTGAAAAACTAAAGCCTCGAAGCAACAAGGATCCTTCTCATTTGCTCTTTTGCACTGAAAACTGGTTCTGTGATGTCCAATGCCGTCTGATGGAGCAAGTATGATTCTTTGGAGATATCACTGATGACACGCTGGCGATTACTGTCTGGGTGCTGGGACTTTTCATCTGTTAGCTGTCGCTAATGGGATTGTGGGTGAGTTCCGCAGGTTATTATTACTTAATCCAGCAGAACCTAGTGACGTAGGAAATGGCATAGTTGTTATTTTCCTTCAATTCAGTACAAAAACAGTTCATTTTAACAAAGGGACTGCAAACAGGTGGCCTGCAATCTTCAAAGGAGTGGCTATACGCCATGAAACTATTGTGATCTAAAATACACTGTCATTCTCATAGAATACAAAGACAAAGTCAATAAGCAAAACAGTGCCTCTAATTTCTTCAATTGGGTTTCATGTGAGAGCATATCCCCTACCATCTAAGGGTAGATAACTATATGAGAATTTTATCTAAATGGATGTCCTCATACATAGTGACATCGTCTAATGGGGTAAACACATTTTTTCTATCAATGAGCCAGTCTTGTTATACAAATTTATACATAATATGGGGGTCTCTGGTACATTACTGCAATCTGGAAGTGTGAACCTAATACAACAATAACAAAAAAGAAGGATAACTGGTGAAAGGAATATGGAAAAGGGAAAATGGGACTAGGACACAGCTAACATCCCCAATTACTAGCGACGATGCAACATCAATCAGGGGAAAAATTAAGCCTTGTTTCCTTTACGGTACAAAGCCATACACTATTCAGGAAGCAGAACAAAACTGACTAATGTAATATAAAAATTAGGTCACCATGCACAAAAGTCACAGATCTATAATTTATCCTTACGTCCAATTCAGGATAAATAATTTTAGGGCTGCCTGTTCCTTACAGGAAAGGGGGCAGTAATGTGACTGTAGGTGAAACCTTGTTTCCTGTATATCTTTTTTATTTTCCTTCAAATACCATTAAAGCCAAATTTGACATACCCTGATGAAGTGTTGTCTGTCTTTCTGTGAAATTTAGTGTCAAACGAATCTACCCAACTGTTTGCAGGATACACATCGTCATGTATATCCCTTCACAACACAGGTAAACTTGTAATAGTATCATAAGCAGCAACATAAAACATAAAACATGCAAAAAAACGCACAAAACGGACAAGTCAAGCCATCAGATATACTCGCTGTATATCAAGCACAAAAAAAGTATAGACAAAACAATAGCATATATAAATGAGCGGTGACGCATAATACCGTGTCAGGTTTAAATTCCTTACCCTCCTTTTTGACAGTAGATCACCAATTAGTGGATATCTGATGTCAAATACAACTTTCAGACACACAGAACCAGCAAGAACAATTCATGATAGAACCAAATACACAAACATGAAAAACGCATGGACATTTCTTTCCAAAGGAGTTACGCAAAAACACATCTCATTTCAACCAACCAAACTCACGTGTCTTGTCAGCCTTAAAATCCTCCAGAGCAATCCATGGATGATCTGTGAGCAGAAGCAAAAAGAAAAAATACACAACACACAAAAGAGAGACATTTCTCTTAACAAACAGACATCAGTTATAACTTTTAATCAGAAGACAAAACATAATACATATGAACAGACACAAAAATAAATTTCCATTACTTAACTGTTACCATCTTGTCGGTCACCTTGCAACATTAAGCTAAAACTAAAATTCTTTAGCTGACACTCCATGTTAGCCTTGTGCCACAATTTTCACTTTGAAAAATAATTCTTAATTGGCAAATCGTTCTCACTTAGGCATGTAGCCTTCAAAATTTGAATAAAGAGCTTCCTCTTATTTTCTGTCTAAAACTTAATGCAATGCCTCATTTTTGGTCAAATAAAAGCAACTAGCAGACATTATTTTTTAGAGGCAGAGATACAAATATATCATTTCTGCAGAGCATTTAGCATGTGTTGGGACTTTCAAAGAAACCTTTTCCATATTTTTCCCTTTGGAATTAAGTTGTTTAATTTTGTGGAGAAACCAGAAACCTTTCCTTTTAGAGGCCTGTTTAGCAAGGTCATTCGGTATTTCACAGAGACAAGTCCTAATTTAAAAGGTCACAAATGTCAACATGACAGCCTCCTTCCATTGTTTACAGGAAAACTAAAGATAGCATCTTAGTGCAACTTGAGCAGCCTGTTCCGGATTCCTCCTAACCTGCAATAATTCACTCTATTTAAAACACATGGTGTATATATATTACTCCTGTTAGGGGCTATAATTTATTTCTATACTTATATTATTAAAACATTTACTGTGAATAATTTGCAGAACATAAACACACATACCAGTTTTTAGGACAAATGCTTGTTTGCAATGGTACTCATTTCATTAACCTTAAATAGATGAAGGTCTCAGTTAGGTCCAGCCAAAGTTAAAAACCTTCAACCCTGATATTAAACTCAACCCTCTGCACCAGGCACATTGGCTCACTGAGCCATTAACGCATCCCCAATGGAACAACCTGCAAATTTGTGTTTTAGACCTAAATGTATGCATTTACTGAAGCCTAAAGCACTTTAAAGCTATTTTAAATGGCAAAAATACCCAAATTCAACTTTGATGTTTGGGGCACTTAAAATAAATATCCTATACTTGTGATACATATTAATCATCCTCAACATGTTCTTTACAAATTACAGAGATTTTTAATCAGACATATCCCATGTAAATCTTTAGAAAAATCTTTAGAAAAATGAGTTTTTTACGCCTGCGCTAAGTGAAATTCTATATGCTAATGTTCTCATCATGCGGTATAGCACAACTTAAACTAAATTTTAATGCTAGGATGTCATAGTATGAGCATTAAGCTTCATGAATAGTAAAAAACGAATTTTGTAGCACTTATTTTTAATAATTATTTTTCATAATTAATAATTGTTTTTAATAAACCCAATTATTTTTGATAATTCCACATATAAGAGCAAGCTGCATCCCTTGCCTATCATTTTTAGACGCATTCATTTATAAGCCCAAGCACAGACGCCTAACTTGAAACATGACAAAATGTTTGCGCCATTTTTTTCTTTCTAAAAAGGACAATTTTATTTAGCAACAGACCCAAGAATATGCTTACAAAATGTTGCTTAATAGACTGAAAACATCAAGAAAAACCACGAACAGACATTGAGCTCATTTCAGACATAAACAGAAAGGGGTGAAACACTCAGGACACACAATACGGCGCGCTTTTAGCCATGCATTTCATGATTGGCGCCAACGCTATTCACTTACAGAAATTGCACTAAAGGGAAACCCACATAGACATTTAAACACACATTTAACCCACAAACCAATACTCAGAACAAAAATAAAGGACAGCCCACAGACTGTACTTAAACCAAAGCAGTTGTAAGTCATATTTACAAGAAACGCTTCTCAATTGTGTTTTAAAAGACTGCAAAAACAGCCCAACAGACTGATGTATGTCCAAGAAGCGACAATACACTCAATTCACTAGCTTTGGTTAGCAGAACACCAAACAAAATCGTTTTGCATATCTTCATTCATAAAACTGCACAGGACAAAGGATCCTTGTTTTGTATTATGTCATATTTTAATTCCCTGGGGATACAAAATCACCAAGGAAGAAATATGTTTTTGAATCTAAACCTATTTAGATATTCCCTTTAGGGGAAGCTGGCTAATCCAAACGTATACAAAGTTGGCCAACACAAAGCTCCAAATTTGCTAAGATCAAGCATCTTATAGCTCACTAATCTAGCTTCAAACTTCAAGGGGCTATCTCTATCGATACACTCGTAAATATACAAGACCCTCGGTTTTTGAAAATTGCAATCTTCAAATAAAAACTAAGGACCAAACAAACTAAGAACCAAACTAAGGACCAAGAACCAATCAAACTAAGGACCAAAGAACCAAAAACTAAAGACTCAAAGAACCATAGAACAAAGGACTGGGAGCGACCCACTTATACTTAACTCTTACTTTTACTAATCAAAAGGTTATCCAAATTCTAACTGTCAAGTTCTACATGACCTAACGGTCTTTTTAAGAATACTCACGCCAAAAAGGTTCTCAGTCAGGAGTGACATCATGTGGAGGATCAAAATCAGGAAGATCAGAAATATACATGGCTGCAGAATCAAAGAATCTCCAGAATCCCTGTGCACAGAGTACCTCCTTAGTAGAATCCTGTTCTGTCCTCCTCAGTAGATTTCAGTCCTCTGACAAGATCACTCCCACAGAAAGTCACTTCTCTGATGAAGCCCACGTTGACCGCGCCATTTGAAGAACTGTAATCTTCATTCTCAGGGAATACTTACTAATAAAAATAGAACTTGGCACAGAAGCTGAAAATATGAAAAGACATCTTTATTAAATTTTAATAAGTGAGGCCACGTCACACAGAAGCCGTAGCAACTGAATGAGGTAGTCTGAGGAATACAGAGAACAGAGGCCTCATATATGTTTAGGAATACAAAACTCAGCATAAAAGAAAGGGGCAGTCCTTGCTTTTGCAAGCATGAAAAATGCCTAACATTCCTTCTTACACAAGCCGGCCAAACCCATAATAAAAGACCACAACCCATATCGTAAACAGGTCATAAAAGAAGGAACAGAAACAGATGAGAAGTAGGATAAGGGGTGTGTATGTGCATACCAAACTTTACAATCTCCTGTGCTCTGATCCTTAATCTTGATCAGCTACTGGGCAAGGAACTGGCCTAACAAGGTCAGCTTCAGGCAACAGGGTCAGTTCACTCTGGTCATCTAAAAGTCAACTAAAGTCATCGGCCTATGTGAGGGCAACCACAAAATGGCTGCCATGCACAAAATGGAACCCAAGGGTTCAGAACGAAATCTTCAAATACACAGTGAATCCATCGGTGTAACATGACGAAAACTCATACTTGCTGAGCTCACTGTTTACGATTCGCTGTTACCAAAATCGTAACAGAACCACGACCTTTATGACCCAGGTTCAGACTTCACGGAACCTCAGGTTCAGTGCTTCCAGTGAAAGAGTACCAGCACGTCACAGCACAGATCGACTACTTTCAGTGAGAACATACGAGCACTTCACAGCACATGTTGACTACTTTCAGTGAGAGCATACGAGCACTTCACAGCACAGGTTGACTACTTTCAGAGAGAAAGTACCAGCACGTCATAGCACAGGTTTAGTGCTTCCTTCAAGAGGGTACCAGCACTTCACAGAACAGATTGACTACTTTCAGTGATAGCATACCTGCACTTCACAGCACAGGTGCAGTGCTTTCACTGAGAAATCACCAGCACTGCGCAACACAGGTTCAGTGCTTCCATTGAGAGAGTACCAGCACTTCACAGCACAGGTTGACTACTTTCAGTGAGAGCGTACGAGCACTTCATAGTACAGGTTGACTACTTTCACAGAGAGAGTACCAGCACTTCACAACATAGATTGACTACTTTCAGTTACAGAGTACCAACACATTACAATACAGGTTGACAACTTTCAGTGAGAGAGTACCAGCATGTCACAGCACAGGTTTAGTGCTTCCATTGAGAGAGTACCAGCACTTCACAGCACAGATTGACTACTTTCATTGAGAGTAGACCAGCACTTCACAGCACAGGTTCAATGCTTCCAATGAGAGAGTACCAGCACTTCACAGCACAGGTTCAGTGCTCCCATTGAGAGAGTACCAGCACTTCACAGCACAGATTGACTACTTTCATTGAGAGCAGACCAGCACTTCACAACACAGATTGACTACTTTCAGTGAGAGTAAACCAACATTTCACAGCACAGGTTGACTACTTTCAGTGAGAGAGTATCAGCACATCGTAGCACAGGTTTAGTGCTTCCATTGAGAGGGTACCAGCACTTCCCAGCACAGATTGACTACTTTCACAAGAGCGGACCAGCACTTCACAGCACAGATTCCATGCTTCCATTGAGATAGTACCAGCACTTCACAGCACAGATTTGCTACTTTCAGTGAGAGCATACCAGCACTTCACAGCACAGGTTCAGTACTTCCACTGAAAGAGTACCGGCACTTCACAGCACAAGTTGAATACTTTCAGTGAGAGAGTACTAGCACATCATAGCACAGGTTGACTACTTTCAGTGAGAGAGTACCAGCACATCATAGCACATGTTCAGTGCTTCCATTGAGAAAATACAAGCACTTCACAGCAGAGGTTGACTACTTTCAGTAATAGAGTACTAGCACATCATAGCACAGGTTCAGTGCTTCCATTGTGAGAGTACTAGCACATCACAGCACAGGTTCAGTGCTTTCACTGAAAGAGTACCAGCACTTCAAAGCACAGACTGACTACTTTCAGTGAGAGCAGACCAGCACTTCACAGCACAGGTTCAGTGCCTCCATTGAGATAGAACCAGCACTTCACAGCACAGATTGACTACTTTCTATGAGAGCGGACCAGCACTTCACAGCACATATTCAGTGCTTCCATTGAGATAGTACCAGCACTTCACAGCACGGATTGACTACTTTCAGTGAGAGCATACCAGCACTTCACAGCACAGGGTCAGTACTGCCATTGAAAGAGTACCGGCACTTCACAGCAATAGTTGAATACTTTCAGTGAGAGAGTACTAGCACATCATAGCACAAGTTCAATGCTTCCATTGAGAGAGTACCTGCATTTCACAGCACAGATTGACTACTTTCAGTGAAAGAGTACCAGCACGTCATAGCACAGGTTCAATGTTTCCTTTGAGAGAGTACCAGCACTTCGCAGCACAGATTGACTACCTTCAGTAAGAGAGTAGCAGAACTTCACAGCACAGGTTCAGTACTTCACTGAGAGAGGGCCCTCACTTCACAGCAGAGATTGGCTACTTTCAGTGAGAGAGTGCCAGCACCTCACAGCAGAGGTTCAGTCCTTCCATTGAGAGAGTACCAACACATCACAGCACAAGTTGACTACTTTCAGTGAGAGCATACGAGCACTTCACAGCACAGGTTGACTACTTTCAGTGAGAGCATACGAGCACTTCACAGCACAGGTTGACTACTTTCAGAGAGAAAGCACCAGCACGTCATAGCACAGGTTTAGTGCTTCCTTCAAGAGGATACCAGCACTTCACAGCACAGATTGACTACTTTCACTGATAGCATACCTGCACTTCACAGCACAGGTGTAGTGCTTCCACTGAGAAACTACCGGCACTTTGCAGCACAGATTCAGTGCTTCCATTGAGATACTACCAGCACTTTGCAGCACAGGTACATTGCTTCCAATGTGAGAGTGCCAGCACTTCACAGCACAGATTGACTACTTTCAGTGAGAGAGTACCAGCACTTCACATCACACCACAGGTTGACTACATTCAGTGAGAGAATACCATCACGTCACAGAACAGGTTGACTACTTTCAGTGAGAGAGTACCAGCACATCATAGCACATGTTCAGTGCTACCGTTGAGGGAATACAAGCACTTCCCAGCAGAGGTTGACTACTTTCAGTAAGAGAGTACTAGCACATCACAGCACAGGTTCAGTGCTTCCAGTGAAAGAGTACCAGCACTTCACAGCACAGACTGACTATTTTCAGTGAGAGCAGACCAGCACTTCCCAGCACGGGTTCAGTGCTTCCATTGAGATAGTACCAGCACTTCACAGCACAGATTGACTACTTTCTATGAGAGTGGACCAGCACTTCACAGCACAGATTCAGTGCTTCCATTGAGATAGTACCAGCACTTCACAGCACAGATTGACTACTTTCTATGAGAGTGGACCAGCACTTCACAGCACAGATTCAGTGCTTCCATTGAGATAGTACCAGCACTTCACAGCACAGATTGACTATTTTCAGTGAGAGCATACCAGCACTTCACAGTACTGGTTCAGAACTTCCATTGAAAGAGTACCGGCACTTCACAGCACAAGTTGAATACTTTCAGTGAGAGAGTACTAGCACATCATAGCACAGGTTCAATGCTTCCATTGAGAGAGTACCAGCACTTCACAGCACAGATTGACTACTTTCAGTGAAAGTACTAGCACGTCATAGCACAGGTTCAATGTTTCCTTTGAGAGAGTACCAGCATTTCACAACACAGATTGACTACTTTCAGTGCGAGAGTACCAGCACTTCACAGCACAGGTTCAGTACTTCATTGAGAGATGGCCATCACTTCACAGCAGAGATTGGCTACTTTCAGTGAGAGCATATGAGCACTTCACAGCACAGGTTGACTACCTTCAGTGAGAGCATACGAGCACTACACAGCACAGGTTGACTTCTTTCAGAGAGAAAGCACCGACACGTCATAGCACATGTTTAGTGCTTCCTTCAAGAGGGTACCAGCACTTCACAGCACAGATTCACTACTATCAGTGATAGCATACCTGCACTTAACAGCACAGGTGCAGTGCTTCCACTGAGAAACTACCAGCACTTCGCAGCACAGATTCAGTGCTTCCATTGAGATACTACCAGCACTTTGCAGCACAGGTTCATTGCTTCCAATGTGAGAGTACCAATACTTCACAGCACAGATTCAGTGCTTCAATTAAGAGAGTACCAGCACTTCACAACACATATTGACTACTTTCAGTTACAGAGTACCAACGCATCACAGTACAGGTTGACTACTTTCAGTGAGAGAGTACCAGCATGTCAATGCACAGGTTTAGGGCTTCCATTGAGAGAGTACCAGCACTTCACATCACAGGTTCAGTGTGTGAAGTTGGCATGGCATATGCTGTCCACTATTCTATTGGGCACCTTGCACCAGTCAAAACAACCCTTATTGATGGTAGATTAAAGACAACCTTTATAGAAAGCTATCCTAGTGGTAGCTGTGGAGAGCAGCCTTCAGGCTAAGTCTTGAAGGAATGTAAAGCAGCTTGTTTTACCAGTCTACAATCTTGTGAATGACCAAATGAAAGGAGAACCACACCAGGTATATATATAAAATATATGTATTTATTCTAAACAAATCCCTCTAGTCTCTTTATGAGGCTAGAGGCAAAAGTACATTCAGTAAACTTAATTAGCACGCAGTAAATTAGCACAATATACGTTGAGCCCTAGGGGCATACCAAACCATATATTAAGAAAGTGGTATAAGAACCATGACTGGCATAGAGACAAGGCCTAGAGCCTGTAGAATCTCTGGGGCCACCAGGAACCACCCAAGGTAGTGACACAGGGGACCCATGGGGGACGCGTGCACTGTCTAAACACAGCAGTCAATCACCATTAACTTCTATGGGGAAAGTTGCGGTTGGAATTGTAAAGAAAAAGGACACTTAGAAGAGGACTTGGAGCAAACCACTTTAGAACTAGGAGGTTCTAAAGTCAACACCCACGGGAGCACCAGAGTACTCGAGTGACCTCACCCACGGAAGCCAGGTGCATAGGTGTCTTTTCGTGTCGGGTTTCGTCATCGTTTTCAATGGCGATCCGCTGCAAAGTGCTGCTGGCGTCCAAGTGGAAAGTGTCTGATGTGATTCAAGCCTGGATCTAGGATGAAAAGAACCTGAAAGCAGAGGGGACAGAGTCTGGGTCACTTGCCAGTGACCAGGAAGACGATAGGCGGATGCCCATCGATGTCGGGTGCTTGCAAGTGAAGAAGGTGAAGCTTGACTCTTCAGCCACGAGGACCAGGAGGCGTTGCTGACAACCAGGTTCTGGATTCAAGCTGTCCCACAAAGGATGTCGAGTGCTGCAGTGTCGGTTTCCAGATTGGACCCAACAAGCCTTGGCAACAGCAACCCATGCAGAAAGCAGAGATTGGCTTCAGTGCAAACCACCAAAGTCTCAGGAACTCACTACTTCGTAGGGAGTCTGGGCACGTCTGGAGCAACCAGGGAAACCCAAGGAAAAGTAGAGTTACCTTCGTAGGGACCCACCAGTTGACAGACCAGGGATCGCAAAGGGGCCTCAAGTGGAAATACAAGAAGCGGGCTCACGGAACACTCGTGGAGTGTAGGCCCACAATCTTCGGTGCTGATGGTGCTTGGGGTTTGGGCTATAAGTAACCCAATGCACAACTTGAGGAAAGCTCGGGAACTTGCTGCACTAGCAAATGTGCATGCTGTCTAGGGGTTCCGGTTCCATGTCACTCATGAGGGTGTCTCAGCTTTGCTGGGGACTCGTGTTGGCCTCTGAAAAGTCTGGAAATCTTTGTCCTGTGTCGCATATACTTCAGAGTCCATCAGGAGCTTCAGAGATGCAGACCTGCAGGATTATTTGTTGGTGCCTGTTTGAACAGAGGAGTCACTCCTTGACCCCAAGGGAGATTCTTCCGTCCTCTAGTCTTTAGTAGAGCGTCGAAGTTCCAGGATTCAGTATCAGAGTTTTGTCCAGGTGTAATGTAAAGTCCTGTTGCCAGGGGTCCCTTACTTATACTAAGAAAAGGGGTTGGACATACTCTGGGGATCAACCTATGGGAGGGTCTGAAAAGAGGGGTGGCTACACCCACTTCTTTTGTCCAGTTTCGTGCCAGAGCAGGGGCTGGTAGCCCCTGCAACTGGTTTGAACGGGGCTATGCACAGGGGCACAAAGTGTTCCCCCAGTGCTGTCTGAAAAGCACTCTGAGTGCCCCCACCCAGCCCTAATACACAAAAGCCTGTCTGGGAGGTGGTTACGCCTCCCTGTTGCAGGAAACCTACTGCCCAGGCTTCCCCTGCTGGAGTTTCGCCCAGGAGCAGGAGGGCAGACAGACTCATGTCTGTGGCTGCAGCATCCATTTTGTGATGTTAGGGTTCTTTTAAACTATAACCGGTTAGACCAGTGTATAAATGTCTCTTCCTCTAGAACGGTGGAATTCTACCTCCGCCGCCAGGACTGGCGGGGGGGGGGGTAGGGTTCCAAAGTGTTTGACACTAAACACAACAAGTTTCCATGCAGCCATTCCAAAGTTAGCATTTACCGTGAGGTTATAATGCACTTAAGAGTATATGGTCTGGCTGCATCACAAAACAGCCTCAGAGAATAGGCTACGAAAGCTGCAGAGGGGCCCAGCTCATGCATGGACACCCTCTCACACAAAACCAAGCACTCTGCCTTCAGGATTGGTAAAGCCTGTCATAGGAGTGACTGATTTATATGCGTCAGTGATTAAAGGTAGATATGAGTAACCTATATCTTAGTAAGGGGTGCAGTCACCACCTTACCCAGGCTGCAGTAGCAGTCCTGCGGTGTCATTTTGTAAGGCTTCCCAGGGTTGGCATAATAGTGCTGCAGCCCTGGTAGGCCTCTGTGGTACCCATTCCCTTAGTACATAGTGTACCATATACTGAGGACTCACAAGGGTACCCCAGTAACCAAACTGGAGTGTACCTAAAGTACATGCAATCAATTTAGAGAGGAAGCAGCTAGGCTGGGGTTCTGGATAGCAGGGCCCCAGCCAGACTAAAGTAAGTCGAAAAACAGTGAAACACCAGCAAAAAGTGGGGGTAACCATAGTAAGCAGATCCTGCTCTCCTTCATTCAGTGCTTCCATTGAGATAGTACCAGCAATTCACAGCACAGATTGACTACTTTCAGTGACAGCATACCAGCACTTCACAGCACAGATTGACTACTTTCAGTGAGAGAGTACCAGCACGTCACAGCACTGGATTACATCACATGTTCAGTGCTTCCATTGAGAGAATCCAAGCACTTCATAGCAGAGGTTAACTACTTTCAGTGAGAGAGTATTAGTGATGGAGCAAGGATTCGCACGTTACGCGACTTGCTTGTACTCATGAACCTCGAATAGTGTTAATAATCTAATCAAAATGTTTGTCTTACTAATATTGCACTTTTACACTACACGGGGGTGTCCCAGAGACGCTTGCCTATGTGTACTAAACAGTAATAACGCTTGCTATTAAAATGGCCGCTGCTTCGCGGGAATTTAGTCTGCGCATGCGTCGGTCATAATCACGTGATGTGACGCACTGGCAGTTCTGGTGGGAAAAGTTTGCTCATGCGCAATACTGCTAATATGGCCGCTTTGTCTCCTCATATGCTCCATGCTTGCAAAGCTGCTATCGCAAAGTTATTTGTTATGCACTCACCCTAACGCTATAGTTATTAGAAAGTAAGGGGTATAGAGTAGCTATTCATGGTATACAGTGTATTCATTTTTTCCTGTATTTCTAAATTGTTTTCGCTTACTTTTCATGTATCGCATTCTTTGGGGCCTGAGGAACACTCGTGATTCCATATTGAACAGCCCTTCTGCGCATGACAGTCTTCTGCCGGTGGCATTGAAACCCTGCCAAACCGAAGTCCCAGCCAAGATGTGCCTGGGAAGATGCACCTTCGCCTAGCAGAAGAAGCTGAACTGTTCTAAATGTATCATAATTCATAGATGCGCTATTGTAATGTTAAGATTTATGTCATGGGAACCCCAAATTCAATAGGCGGTCCCAGAGTATGCTAATGAAGTCTTGTAAAAGTGAAATGTGGTTGGTGTGTTGACCTATCCTACTTGTGGACCAATCGAAATTGGTGATTTTTACACTTGCAACGTTTGGGGGATGGTACACTGACCCGAAAACAGTATAACTAGCCTAGGTTAAGCTAGAGAATTTGTCCGACCTGTCTGAATAGCTGACCTGTCACTGACCCAACGCACTCAATAGGTGATTAATACAGACTGCTGCGGAGCACTCTGTCCGTAATTTCCAGAGACCCAAGCAGGGTTTTGAACCTGAAGTACTGGCGGAGCACTTTGCTGGGGAATTCGATAACCCAATCGGGGTCTGACTGATAGCTGCAGAGAGGGTGGAGCGCAGGGATTGCTTCCGAACTGCGGGTGCTGGTCTTACCTTGGTGGTCCCGTCCTGATCCTAACTTGGTTTCCCTGTCCTGTCCTGGGGTGTTCATTCTGTACCTGCTGGCCTACTGGCGACTGTCTTCCCTTGGGGTTCTTCCCGTCCTTAACTGACCCGTGGCCAGGGTTGGTCTTCACACCATACTAGGTAAATATAGTGCTGAAAGTCTACTCTGCATCTTCTATATTTTCCTTTCTTTGGTTCAATAAAGTCCTACTCTTGCATATTTGATTTTCCATGCTTTCCGCACCACTAAATGAACAAGTCATACATTATTGTTGTTATTCTAGCATGTTCCATTTCTTACCCATCCTTTGAGTACATTCCTGTTTTCAGTTCATGATATATAGATGTTCCTTTTCTTTACCCTCCTTTAGCAAATTATAATAAATCTGCATTGAAATAGTAGCGTGTATGTGCCACTTCCACCCTTCCTAATAGTCACATGTTATCTTTCGAGCCTCCATAGACTGATCCAATTCTCGTACTATTCTAGTATGTTCCTTATTTTCCCTGTCCTTTAGCTGCTCCATGCCTAGTCTAAATCTGAAAAATTCTTACTAGCATGTTCCCTGTTCTTACCTTCCTTTAGACTCATCAAATGGTTGGTCTCATATACTTCCTTTATGGATACGTGCTCTTTGTAGTCTTGGTTATTGATTGCTTACTTATTGTAAATCTTATGCTTTCGGAATCTGATGAAGTTTAGATAAAGGTTTTAAAACTTCCTGTGTCTCTGGTTATTATCTGAGTGCAAATATAGAAAAGGTATTTTTGCGTCTGCCTTTCTTTTACAGCTAGCTCCCTGATCCATTGTGGTCATTAGGTACCCGTAGCAGTGGAGTGGTAAGTCGGGTACACTGGAAATAAAATAAGAAGGAACTGGGATACTGGTAGTAGAGTGCAAGGTCACCTGATTAATGAATAGTGTAAATCGAATTTTTATGGGCCCGATACGTATATGGTAAAATAATAGTCGGGTGACCTGCGCACTCTATCAGTATTTTCTCTGGTAGCAGAGGTAATGGTTAGGGACTAGTTAAAGGTAGGTAGAACTAGTCAAGATAGGTAGGTAGGTTATTTGCTGCTAATTGTGAAAATTTGCTGCTAAACGAATTTATAAATGTTTTATTGCTTTGAAAATTATGAAATGTTTTAAATTGTTTTTCTTGCTGTTATATTGATAAATGTACTAATATTACTCGTTAGTGACTGTTATATGTTTGTCTGGAATCCCCGGGGAATGAATCCCCGGGGAATTGAATAACGGGTGGTGAGGAGAATCCACGCCGTAGAGAGGTCACTTGCTAAAGGAAAATTGGTGCAGGTTAGGCAGAACTGGAAGCACTAATTAGGGTTTTCTGAATGTATGATTGAATAAATGGTAGCAAAGAGTTCGCTGGCAAAACTTCTATTGTGATATAACCTAGTAAGGGTCACACGGAAGGAGTAGCAGGTTCGTCTAAGCTTGATTGATAGCAAAGGAGTTCACTAGTGAAACTTTTGGCTTAGTATATATCCCGGAAAGAGTGGATGAGTCAAAGAAGTAGCAGGTTCTCTAATGCTTGAGTGAAGGGTAGGCAGAAGAGATCTATCCGTAGTGTATGAAAAGTAGACAGAAGAGGTTTACTTGCAGTAAAACAAATCTTTCCTTTCTAGACACTCGGGTACAGTGGCAAATGTTTTTACGTTGTAAATTAAATAAAGCACTTGTACTTTAAGAAAGAAATCAAGTTTCTGTTACCTTGTGAAGGAGGGAGTCAGTTGCGGAGCTGCTCTGACGTCACTCTGTGCCGCGCTGGGATTGGTAGAGAGAGCGGGTGTGTAGCAGAGCTGGTATTGTAAAGGAGGGGTGAGCGCAGAAGCGTGAGAACTTGTCTCACGAAAAGGCCGCGCACCCATTGGTCAGAAAATTTTGCAACCACCGTGTTGATTGGTTGTTGAAAAATAAAAGACGCATTTGGATTGGAAGTGATTTTGTAAACAGAGTCGCTTGCGGAAAAGTATATGTGGCATTCGTATACTCCAGAAACTAGACCAGATCCAAGGTATTTAGGGTTTGGAAAAGATAAGTGGAAAGGTCGTAAAAGCGTCATGTACGGAGAAAAGAGGAAGATGACCTTAGTAAACAAAGTAAAGAATTATTTCAAAAGAGACAAGCCTATCAAAACTAGAGAAGGAGTTGTCATCCCACCTCCTAATACTCCCGCATCTTTCATGATGTTTGATAAAGGGTACCACTCTTGTGTATGGTTGGAAAATTGGGTGGCATACACAAAGAATGACGGTATTTTGGCATTTCCGTTAGTTGGTACATTTAATAGCAGAATTCTATTCAATTTGAGAACCCGAATGAATGATTTGCATCCCAGACCCAGACTGACACAGTACGAAGCCTTAGAGGAATGGGAGATAGAGGCTTTTGAGAGGGACAAGCCCCGAATGGATAAAGGGTTAACCAAATGGTATCCTAAAGTGAAACCCGAGACCCGAGAGAAAAGAATGAAACAGTGGAGACAGAATATGATAGTAAAAGGACTGTATCCTATGATGGTACTAGAAGAACCTGTGGGAGGGAAAAAGACAGAAAAGACCAAACATTGGGTGACCAGTGGGGATTCAGATGACGATTATTTGGATGACTTGTTCATGAAAAATCCACCTCCTTATAATGAAGGACCCCGATCCTCTAGTGTAGGGGATGCTTGCCTGAGACCTCCTTACCAGGAGGGGCCTAGACCTGTAAATGTAAGAGACGGCTGTCAAATACCTCCTTATCCGGAGATGCCGAGACCTTTAAGCACGGGAAATCCATTCATGAAACCTAATTATGGTGAGGGACCAAGTATGACGCATCCAACTGCCCCGACCCTGACTCTGCAAATAGTACCTGAAATAAGCCTGGAAAGAATACTGCAGGAAAGAGAGCGAGAAGCTATAGCTAAACAGAGAACAGAATTAATTCAGAAAATTTCCCAATTAAATACCAGTCCTGAAGCTTTGACAATTCCAGTAACTATTGGACCGGTTGTTCCTTTGTATGGGGATAAACAGGGGTGCCCAAAGACTCCAATTATTACCCCAGCTGTAGTACAGCCGAGAAAAGAACCCCTAATTGTAGATGATCAGGAAAGTGAATGTGAGTCTGTGATTTCCTTAATGGACTTACCGATAAGGGAACCAGAAAGGGGTTCAAGAAAGAAGAACACTCCTTTCAGTTCAGGAGAAGTACAGGTTGAGTCAGCTTCTGGTACTAGAAGTGCCACCGTAGTGACTCCTGAAGAAATCGAGAGATGGAGTCGAGAATTAGAGAAACCAAATCCCCAGTCGAAACCATAAGATATTTACAAATTGAGAATAGAATTGGAAGAATTGATGGCTGGAAATGTGGGGTTAGACAGACTAAATACCTTTTCCGAGGAAGAACTGCAGTTTACCAGTAAGAGTATCACCCGTAATACCAGAGTGTTCCATGAGAAATTAGTGGACACCGCGGCTAGTATGGGAATAGATATTGGGAAATCTAAATCGTTGCAAAAACCCTACAGAGCAGAGTTCTCAGACAAAGATTTAGAAAATATGAATGTGTCAGGGAAAAAGGTACAGATCAGAGAATTATTGAACCTGTTGCAAAAATGGGGAGAATTAGAAAAATGGAAAGCCAGGTGGGCAAAGAAAAAGGAGGAAATTAGAACAAAACAGATGGCTTCCGAGTTCGTCTTAAAAGAAGCAGACAAGGCAGAAAAATTATATCCTATGCGAGAAGTGCCAGGTGGAAATAATTGTGCATGTTCCGTGGTCCCGACAGGATATTGTGTCCTTTACCAATGACTTCCCAAAACTACGAGAAAAGCCTGTAGATTGGTATAGACAGGTAGAAAGGTTTGTGAAGGTACAAAAGTGCCTGTGGAAAGATCTGGATGGGTTTTTCGATATCGTAGTTCCCGTAGATTTGTGGACAGAATGTAAAATTGCCATTGGTTGGCCTAGTGAGGAATTCCCGAGGGACCCTATTACAGGAGCTCCTTCTGATGAGGTAATGAAAAAATACCAACAATTAATGTTACATCTAAAGGGGAAAGTGCCTGCAAAGGAAACTGATTGGACCCGAATAGATAGAACTACCCAGGAGAGAGATGAAACTGTGCATTCCTATTATGAATGACTATTACAGGTGTTCAAAACGTACAGCGGCATAGATAACATTGAGATGAAGGACATGACTCATTTCATTTACAGGTTTGTATCAGGTTTAAGACCTGAAATTTGCCAATGGATCAAAGACAATAAAATCTGCTGGCAGTCTAAGAAAATTGATGAAGTTTTAAGATATGCCAAGTACTGTGAAGATGAGATGGCTGACAAACGAAAACCCTTAAAGGAAAAGGTAATGTGGGCACAAGTAAAATTAGCAGAGCAACAAGAAAGGCAGTTAAGCAAAGTGAATAGTAATACCCAAAACCAAGGTTCTGGGGGTGGAGGGAGTAAAAATGAGCCGAGAGGAGGCCAAAAAGAAGTTCCCCTGTCACGGGTGCGGACAGATAGGGCACTGGAGAGACGAGTGTCCATATGCACAAAATGGTAATATCCAAATTAATGATTTAAATCCACAGACGCAGAATGAGAAACCAAGAAAGACTCAGCAACAGGTAAAACAGAGTCAGTTGCCCCGTGCACCTAGACCGAATTTTAAGGGCAAAGCACAGCAGGGTGAAGACATCGAGATTTGGGAAGGGAAGGAGGATAGAAATGCAGCAACTTCGCAATTTTTGTTGAATGACACCTTCCTCTGTGATTAACCTTACTGACGGTGCCTGAGGGGGGAGGACGAGGAGTGCGTGCTCGGCACCTCCTTGCCGGTAGACCAGTCAGGGCCATAGATTGAAGGAAAGGTTGAAGGAAATGATGTCACCTTTCTATTGGACATTGGGGCTACCCGATCTACTGTGAGAACAGCAGACGTTCCAAACCTATCCCTCTCGGGAGAAGCGATCCAAGTAGTGGGCGTATCTAATCAATTGATTAGTACCCCAGTTACCGAGCCCATGGAGATTACAATAGGGAATTTCAAAGAAATGCATAGATTTGTTGTCTGTGATTCCAGTCCTGTAAACCTATTGGGACGTGATTTGCTGTGTAAAATGAACTGTACCTTCTTTTGCACACCAAAGGGCGTCGAAATTCAAACCCCAGACGAAGATGGAATATACAAATTAATGCTAATAAGACCTGACTCAGAAATTAAAAGACTGACAATACAAGACTTACCTGAAGAACTCCAACAGACAGTGAAACCAGAAGTATGGGATTTTACTGGAAAAGATGTAGGATTAATGGCAAATGTTGACCCAATTAAAATAGCCTTAAAAGACGATGCAGTTTATCCGAATACTAAACCATACAAAATGAATGCATAAGTGAAAGCAGGAGTTGCCATAGAAATAAAAAGATTGCTAGAAGCAAACATCATACAAGAAGTATTGAGTTGTCCTTGTAACTCCCCGATAATTGGCATCAAGAAACCTAGTGGTAAGTACAGGGTAGTGCAGGACCTGCGAAAGGTAAACAAAATCGTTGTTCCTTGCTGTCCTATTGTTCCGAACCCAGCAGTGATTTTGTATCAAATTCCATGGAATGCTGAATGGTTCACTGTTATTGACCTATGTCACGCATTCTTTTCAATCCCATTGCATCCAGACAGCAAATTTCTTTTCTCATTTGAATTCGACAGTCACGTGTACGTCTGGAATCGCGTCCCTCAGGGGTATACAGAAAGCCCCTCAATCTTTAATCAGATTCTGAAAAATTGCCTTGAATCCTTGGTTTTACCTGGAGAATCAGTTTTGGTGCAATATATAGACGACCTCTTGGTGGCGTCTGAAAGTCAGAAAGACTGTGTTATTGACACCATTGCCTTACTGAACCACTTAGGTGAAGGAGGACATAAAGTATCGCCTGACAAACTACAGTTCTGTACCTCTTCTGTAAAATATTTGGGGCACCAGATAGAGAAGGGTATCAGGAAAGTTACTTCAGAAAGAATTAGGATAATTCGAAACATGCAGTTACCCAATACTCAGAAAGAGATCAGAATGTTCCTTGGAGTTGTAGGATACTGCAGACAGTGGATTGTGGGATTTGCAGTCCTAGCAAAACCTTTGATAAAAATGACAAAGAAAGGAGCAAAAGACCCAGTGGAATGGAATGAGGAAAGCATGACAGCTTTTACAAAATTACGAGAATGTCTGTGTACAGCTCCAGCATTAGGAATGCTGATTACTCGAAAGAATTTGCCCTGTTTTGTGATACACGAGACAATTGTGCACTGTCAGTACTAACTCAAGAGCATGGCTTGGCTAGACGTCCGGTAGCATATTTCTCTGCTACTTTGGATCCAGTGGCTGCTGGATTACCTGGATGTCTGAAAGCTGTAGCTGCAACTTGCATGAGTCTTGAACAGAGTGAATCCATCATTATGGGACATCCTGTAACTGTGTATGTTCCACATGCAGTTGTAATCCTACTGACCAGAACTAAAACACAGTATCTCACACCTAGTTGGCTGACTAAGTATGAAAGAATCCTTGTGGGTGCAGCAAATGTAACCATTACTCGGTGTAACATACTGAATCCAGCTACCCTATTACCAGATTCACTAATTGCAGAAGTAAAGGGAGAGGTCGAGCATGACTGCATTGACCTGACTGAATTTAGTACCAAACTACGCCCAGATATCAAGGAAATGCCCCTGCCTGTAGAAGATTTCGAGCTGTTTGTAGATGGCTCATGTCTGAGACATGAGGATGGAGGCCTAAGTGCTGCCTATGCTGTAGTTACAATATCACGTGCTGTAGAAGCATCCTATCTATTTGGAGTAAAGTCTGCACAAGTAGCCGAATTGATTGCACTGACAAAAGCCTGTAAATTGGGGAAAAATAAAAGAGTAACCATATATACTGATAGCCAGTATGGTTACGGAGTTGTGCATGACTTCGGCCAATTGTGGCTGCAAAGAGAGTTCCTGACTTCTTCGGGTACTCCTATCAGAAATGGAAAAGTGGTACAGGAATTACTGGAAGCAATCCAGTTACCAAAAGAATTGGGAGTGGTCAAGTGTGCGGCTCACAAATCTGGCGATGACAATGTGACAGTAGGTAATCAATATGCTGACCAACTGGCCCAAGATTGTGCAAGACATAAAATGTCAGTCAATATCAAATTGGGAGGGAGCGGAAACAGCTGCCAACTTATGGTGTTTGAAAGTGTACATACATGGGAAGAACTGAGAGAGTTACAGGACGCAGCAGGACCCAAGGAAAGGAGAAGATGGAGATAGTTTGGTTGTCAACAGAGGAGCGAGGATGGTTTCATTGTATGCCCTGATGGTATGCCTGTATTGCCTGATAGCTTGCTTGCTCCTATGGCCCGGCTAATACATGGAAGTACGCACATTGGTAGGGATGCCATGGTCCGTGTCTTCAAACAGACATGGTTCAATTCGAAGTTCAGGAAAGTAGCAGAGGCACTCTGCCAGAGGTGCTTGACCTGTCAGCAATACAATGCTGGGAAGAAAACAGTAGTTTCACTAGGAAAAATTGGGAAAGCAGAAGGTCCTTTTATAAGGTTACAGATTGACTTTATCCAGTTACCCCCTTGTAAAGGAATGAGATACGTCCTTGTCATTGTTTGCCTGTTTTCAAAATGGGTAGAGGCTTATCCTGCAAAGAAAAATGATGCCATCACTGTAGCCAAATTGTTATTGCGAGAACTAATACCTAGGTACGGTTTTCCAGTCACACTTGAATCAGACAGAGGTGGGCATTTTCAGAATGAAATAATGAGTCAAATCTGTGAAGCATTCAAAATTACTCAAAAACTGCACTGTGCCTATCGCCAAGAGGCTTCTGGAGTGGTGGAACAACTGAATGGCACTATCAAGTCGAGACTAGGAAAGATGTGTGAATCTACTGGCATGAACTGGATAGATGCTTTACCACTTGTCCTAATGGGAATCAGAAGTATTCCAGACCGACAGACAGGCCTGAGTCCCCATGAAATCCTGATGGGAAGAGTAATGCGACAAGCATGGGTACCAGGACACAAACTGATAAGCATTTCTGATGATTTGGTACTAGAGTACTGCAAGCAACTGGGTGACCAAGTGCGTTCTATCTCTCACCAGATTGGGGAAGACGCCGTCGCCAGGCCAGCAACTCCAGTCCATAATCTGAATCCAGGTGACTGGGTGGTACTTAAGAAGCACACCCGATCGAGTTGCCTTGCACCAAAGTGGGGAAAGCCAAGACAAGTAATACTGGTAACCACGACAGCGGTGAAGTGTGCAGGTGTACCAAAGTGGATCCATGCCAGTCATACGAAGAAGGTAACCAAAGACGAAGAAACTGACGCTGAAGGTTGTCCAGCTGAGGGGTCTCCAGAAGTTGGTCCTGAAAAAGCTGATGACGAACAACCGAGCACCAGTCAAGATGAATGGATCCCAGTAATTGACCTGACATTTGATCCAATAAGAACCAGAAGCCAGACATACTCAGATAGAGAGTGGGATAGTGAGGAGGAGACAGGAATAGAAGGAGATAATCAGATCATTGAAATCCATGTCAAATCTGATGAGGAGGAAGGTCATATAGGGACAGAACAGGTTATCGACACACCTCCAAGAACTCCTGAGGCTGAAAAGGGACAGATAGAAATTAGGGCGAAAGTTCAAGCGGAAGAAAAACAAAGATTCGAAGTGCTTGAACAGGATCAGATAGAAATAGACGAATGTGTTCAGGACACAGAAATTGAAACGTCCAAAAATCAAACCCAGCATACACCTGAACAAGGCCAGCTTAGTAACCAGGCAGAAGAAACTGAAACAAGACCTGGGACTAGTCAGACAGAAAGGGAAGAAGAAGACGTTGAAGCAGAAGTGCCACAACAGAACGAAAATAAAAGAGCATTAGAAGAAAGCCAAACAACAGTGCCAGTTAAAAGACTCAAGAAGAAAAATAGAGAACCAAGGTACATCAAAAGACTGAGACTAAGACTGAAAACAGTAGAAGAGAAGCTTGAGCAAAGGAAACAATCTTCCAGTAAAACAGAGCCAACTGGAGTAAATACTAAACGAAGAAGTGCCCGAATAAAAAGATTAAACGAAAAGTATCAGGATCCTGAATGGACTTACCTGGTGTTGGAGGAATTTGAGGATCTTGATATAAGTGACGAGAGTGATGAAGAAGTGAATGCTGACCAGTCTACCGAAGAAGAACCAACCTGAAGTTGCCCTGTGTAAGCAGCCTGTGTAAAGTTAGAAAGAGGGGTTGGAAAGCTTCTTTTGAGCGAAAATGTCTGATTCCAATGTGAATGGAAGACCTAGACGTAATTGTTGTAAAACATGCTGCAAAGTGTGTGTATGTAGTATAGCTTTAATATTAATATTATGGATAGGACTAACAATTACTATTCCTTATATGATGAGTAAAGATACTAATTTTGACTCTACAAAGACTATGACAAAGGACACAGAAGAGCTGCAAACAAAAAATACACCACAAAGTGTAGAAGGACATGAGAGAGCACTTAGCATTAGACAAACTAAATGGACTTAGAAGCACCAGATGAGGAAGGACTACATTATCACGGAATCAAGAACAGGACTCATTTAAACGTATTCGCAAACCTTTTAGTACATTATGTAGAAGTCATGGAAATAGAAGACTGTTATATTTGCATGAAGCTACCTACTTCTGTAGCTGAGCGAGTGACTTACCATCAGTTGCCACTAACATATGGAATTTCCTGTAGTATTTTAGCTAGCTTATTCTATAAAAGAGGACCGTTACAGTACTATTACTCCAACTCAGACGTGATATTTTCTGAACTTCCTATACGTGGAAATCTGAACCCTGTACATACCAAGAGTGATGTAACACGTTATATGGGAGAATACTTTCTGACTATAGGTACTATAGATTTAGGTGAAGCACATAGAGATAACTTGACCTGTTCATTACATGAAAAAGAGAAAATGTTTCTAAATATGGCAGAGAAAAGAAGAGAAAGTTTCCAAAGAAAGGCGAATGATAAAAAACAGAAAACTCCTAAGTGGGCTGAAAACATGGGAAGCACCTCAAATGGTGGAGCTAATCCTGCTTTGTTGCTGGATTTCGAAAGAAAGGGGAAACTCTGTCTTCACAGAGAAAAGACTAGTTATTATAATAACATTTTCATTGGTTCCAGGCAATGTGAACACAATTACAAGGTAATTGGAGGTTGGGGTTTTAAAAATGGGTCAGAACCTGTGTTTCCCGGAATTTATTGCATATGTGGAAACAAGGCTTATTTCAAATTGCCGGATCACTGGTATGGAAGCTGCTATTTTGGAATTGTCTTCCCAAAAATATACCATGTGAATGAAGTTGCTGGAAGCCATGAAAACACTAATGAATTAGTGCGTACTAAAAGAGAAAGCGTAGGAGAAATACTAGGTGATATCTTTGGTGCATTGATACCAGCAGTGGGAGTGGCTCTGAACACACACAGAATTTGCAAATTATCAACAGTAGTGGATCGGTTATCTACTGACACTGCTGCAGGTTTCCTGATGGTCAATACCGAAATGGTTGCGATCAGATCTATGGTTTTGCAGAACCGACTTGCTCTTGACACCTTATTAGCAAAAGAGGGCGGAGTCTGTAGAATGTTGAAAGCGCAACATTGTTGCACTTACATACCTGACAAAAGTGTCGAAATCAAAAGGTATGTGAGGAACATTACAAATTTGGAAAAAGAGCTCAAACCACTGGAGGTTGACAGTGCCTGGAAGAGACTAACCGATGGCCTCTCCTGTAGGTCATTGGTTTTCTAACATAGGTAAAAGTTTTGTGAGTAAAATACTGATGCCAATAGCAGGTATAGGCTTATTTGTGCTAATTGTCGTAATCTGCTGCAAATGTCGAAAACACAAAAAGAAATATGTTATGAATAAAAGAGGTGTGAAACGGAATGTGGATGAACTAGAATTGGAGGAACTGAATAATCAAATTTACAAAAGGGTGAAGAATTCTCACCCTAACAAAGAAGTGAAAGAAAAATTGAATCGAATGATTGAAGAAATAGAACTGGGAAAGCTGTGAGAAGTTGGCATCTGGTTCCATTAATAGTGATGATAGTAATTATCATCAAAGAGGGGATTGATAGAGCAAGGATTCGCATGTTACGCGACTTGCTTGTACTCATGAACCTCGAATAGTGTTAATAATCTAATCAAAATGTTTGTCTTACTAATATTGCACTTTTACACTACACGGGAGTGTCCCAGAGACGCTTGCCTATGTGTACTAAACAGTAATAACGCTTGCTATTAAAATGGCCGCTGCTTCGCGGGAATTTAGTCTGCACATGCGTCGGTCATAATCACGTGATGTGACGCACTTGCAGTTCTGGTGGGAAAAGTTTGCTCAAGCGCAATATTGCTAATATGGCCGCTTTGTCTCCTCATATGTTCCATGCTTGCAAAGCAGATCTGGGAGAATAACACCCGCTCCTCCGAAACACCCCTCCAATGTGGCATGCCTCAGGGCTCTTCTCTGAGCCCTACATTATTCAATATCTACATGTCCCCATTGGAGGAGGTTGTCAACCCGTTCGGAGTGAGTATCGTCAGCTATGCTGATGACACACAATTAGTGGTGTCCTTATCTCACCCAAGTCAACAACCTGCGGACTTATACAACTGTCTGACGCAGATACAAGGTTGGATGAATAGCTCAGCTTTAAAACTGAACGGCTCAAAGACTGACATTCTCCTCCTTGGTCAGAAAGGGCTCTCCCTCCCACAGAACATCTGGCCACCCTGCCTGGGCTCCCCCCCAGACCCGAAACCCGAGGTAAAAAGCCTGGGTGTGTGGCTCGAAACCGATCTGTCATTCACCACACAAGCAAAAAAAGTAGCCGGGACATGCTTTGGGCTCCTCAAGTCAATGAGAAAGATTTTGCCCCTACTTCCTCCCACCTCTCAAAAACTGTTAATCCAAGGCCTGATACTATCTAGGCTAGATTACAGTAACTCCATCTATCTAGGCGCTCCTGAGGCAACTTTGAACAAGCTACAAAGGATCCAAAACGCCGCTGCCCGGATCCTCACTAATACTCCTGCCAGAGCTTCGGCCAAACCAGCCTTGAAGCTTCTCCATTGGCTCCCAGTGAGAGAGCGAGTGAAGTTCAAAGCCCTTTGCCTGGCCCATAAACTGCTTCAAAACAAAGGCCCCCCTATTTTAAGAAAATTCATCAGACCATATATAAAGCCCCAAGATCCCTCCGATCCGATCAGGAGTTTCTTATTATCATTCCAAGAGTCAAGAAGGCACGCTCGGGTGGAAGGCGCTTCTCGGTCCACACCGCACGCCTTTGGAACGCACTTCCCCGCGACCTGAGAACAGAATCAAATTATTTACGATTCAGGAAGCGGTTGAAAACCCATCTCTTCCCTTAATTCTGACCTCCCCCCCCTCTGTGCCCCCTCTGACCCGCAGGTGCATGGATCTTAGCGCTGGGATACCTACGGGTGACTACACGCTTTATAAAAAATTTTAATAATAATAAAGCTGCTATCGCAAAGTTATTTGTTATGCACTCACCCTAACGCTATAGTTATTAGAAAGTAAGGGGTATAGAGTAGCTATTCATGGTATACAGTGTATTCATTTTTTCCTGTATTTCTAAATTGTTTTCGCTTACTTTTCATGTATCGCATTCTTTGGGGCCTGAGGAACACTCGTGATTCCATATTGAACAGCCCTTCTGCGCATGACAGTCTTCTGCCGGTGGCATTGAAACCCTGCCAAACCGAAGTCCCAGCCAAGATGTGCCTGGGAAGATGCACCTTCGCCTAGCAGAAGAAGCTGAACTGTTCTAAATGTATCATAATTCATAGATGCGCTATTGTAATGTTAAGATTTATGTCATGGGAACCCCAAAATCAATAGGCGGTCCCAGAGTATGCTAATGAAGTCTTGTAAAAGTGAAATGTGGTTGGTGTGTTGACCTATCCTACTTGTAGACCAAACGAAATTGGTGATTCTTACACTTGCAACATTTGGGGGGTGGTACACTGACCCGAAAACAGTATAACTAGCCTAGGTTTAGCTAGAGAATTTGTCCGACCTGTCTGAATAGCTGACCTGTCACTGACCCAACGCACTCAATAGGTGATTAATACAGACTGCTGCGGAGCACTCTGTCCGTAATTTCCAGAGACCCAAGCAGGGTTTTGAACCTGAAGTACTGGCGGAGCACTTTGCTGGGGAATTCGATAACCCAATCGGGGTCTGACTGATAGCTGCAGAGGGTGGAGCGCAGGCGTTGCTTCCGAACTGCGGGTGCTGGTCTTACCTTGGTGGTCCCGTCCTGATCCTAACTTGGTTTCCCTGTCCTGTCCTGGGGTGTCCATTCTGTACCTGCTGGCCTACTGGCGACTGCCTTCCCTTGGGGTTCTTCCCGTCCTTAACTGACCCGTGGCCAGGGTTGGTCTTCACACCATACTAGGTAAATATAGTGCTGAAAGTCTACTCTGCATCTTCTATATTTTCCTTTCTTTGCTTCAATAAAGTCATACTCTTGCATATTTGATTTTCCATGCTTTCCGCACCACTAAATGAACAAGTCATACATTATTGTTGTTATTCTAGCATGTTCCATATCTTACCCATCCTTTGAGTACATTCCTGTTTTCAGTTCATGATATATAGATGATCCTTTTCTTTACCCTCCTTTAGCAAATTATAATAAATCTGCATTGAAATAGTAGCGTGTATGTGCCACTTCCACCCTTCCTAATAGTCACATGTTATCTTTCGAGTCTCCATAGACTGATACAATTCTCGTACTATTCTAGTATGTTCCTTATTTTCCCCGTCCTTTAGCTGCTCCATGCCTAGTCTAAATCTGAAAAATTCTTACTAGCATGTTCCCTGTTCTTACCTTCCTTTAGACTCATCAAATGGTTGGTCTCATATACTTCCTTTATGGATAGGTGCTCTTTGTAATCTTGGTTATTGATTGCTTACTTATTGTAAATCTTATGCTTTCGGAATCTGATGAAGTTTAGATAAAGGTTTTAAAACTTCCCGTTTCTCTGGTTATTATCTGAGTGCAAATACAGAAAAGGTATTTTTGCGTCTGCCTTTCTTTTACAGCTAGCTCCCTGATCCATTGTGGTCATTAGGTACCCGTAGCAGTGGAGTGGTAAGTCGGGTACACTGGAAATAAAATAAGAAGGAACTGGGATACTGGTAGTAGAGTGCAAGGTCACCTGATTAATGAATAGTGTAAATCGAATTTTTATGGGCCCGATACGTATATGGTAAAATAATAGTCGGGTGACCTGCGCGCTCTATCATTAGCACATCACGGCACAGGTTCAGCGCTTCCAGTGGGAGAGTACCAGCGCTTCACAGCACAGATTGACTACTTTCAGTGAGAGCAGACTAGCACTTCACAGCACATGTTCAATGCTTCCATTGAGAGAGTACCAACACATCACAGCACATATTGATTACTTTCAGTGAGAGCATACCAGCACTGCACAGTACAGGTTCAGTGCTTCTATTGATATAGTACCAGCACTTCACAGCACAGATTGACTACTTTCTATGAGAGCGGACCAGCACTTCACAGCACAAATTCAGTCTTCCATTGAGAGAGTACCAGCACTTTACAGCACAGATTGACTACTTTCAATGAGAGAGTACCAGCACTTCACAGCACAGGCTCAGTATTTTAACTGAGAGACTGCCATCACTTCACAGCACAGATTGACTAATTTCAGTGAGAGAGTGCCAGCACGTCACAGCAGAGGTTCAGTCCTTTCATTGAGAGAGTACCAACACATCACAGCACAGGTTGACTACCTTCAGTGAGAGCATACAAGCACTTCACAGCACAGGTTGACTACTTTCAGAGAGAGAGCACCAGCACGTCATAGCACAGATTTAGTGCTTCCTTCAAGAGGATACCAGCACTTCACAGCACAGATTGACTACTTTCAGTGATAGCATACCTGCACTTCACAGCACAAGTGCAATGCTTCCATTGAGAAATTACCAGCACTTTGCAGCACAGGTTCAGTGCTTCCAATGTGAGAGTACCAACACTTCACAGCACAGGTTCAGGGCTTCCATTAAGAGAGTACCAGCACTTCACAACACAGATTCACTACTTTCAGTTACAGAGTACCAACACATCACAGTACAGGTTGACTACTTTCAGTGAGAGAGTACCAACACATCACAGTACAGGTTGACTACTTTCAGTGAGAGAGTACCAACACATCACAGTACAGGTTGACTACTTTCAGTGAGAGAGTACCAGCACTGCTTTCTCTTTGGTATCTTCAAGTCCCCCCGCCCTGAAATGAAATGTATATTTGTAACGCGCACTAATACCCGGAGGTGACCTGGCAGCGCCAGCTAAGTCCGCCTCTTGTGACTCCCCTCTCCCTCCCTCCAGTAAAAGAGTCTTTCAGCTGCGCCCAGTGGATCCGCAGATCTCATAGTCTGAAGCACAGCTCTGACTGGTAGCAACCGGCCTTAGAAGATCCCCAGAAACAAAATAAGTCCTCTATTCAATCTGAAATGTGGGCCAGTGAATATACCGTGTCCCGGTGGCACCAGAACCCAAAACCATTGGTGGTGAGTCAAGGAAGGTCCAGGGGCACCAGGGGACCCTCGAAATATTTTGACTAGTAATTCTAAAAAAAAAAAGTCCTCGCAACTTTGTTCATGTTCTTGGATCTAACTGGTATGTTCACAGTAGAGCACAACCCACTGAACTGCCCAGGAACCAAATTGACTGAGACTTATATTGGGTTCGCACAGCTTGCCTCTGGGCATCTGCCCCTGGACAGGGCATATAAATGCAGAAGTGACCCACAAGACGTGCACCCTTTCCAAAGTGCTGATAAGAGCACATGCAGGGACTCAATGTACAGCTCCACCGGATAGCAAAGGGCTGTGCTTGTTGTCATCTCAGCAGCTCTAGGCGCTAGGCATCCCAGGGTCTCACGGCTGGACTTCTAATGATGTTTTAAAGAAGTGCTTCTTTACAATGTGATAGCACTGGCTAGTCACTGATGTTTACTGAGTGTGATAAACATAACTATTGTCTTATATTGTACACGAATCCAAGCCCCTAACTAAGGAAGACTTAAGGAACCTTTCCAGGGCCCTGAAAGAGCCTGATGTAGAGAGGATGGTATGGCCCCTAATGCAAGTTAGAAAATGCCCCTGCCCCTACCTTGAGTCATAAAAGCAGAAGTAATTCAGGACCAATGGGCCCCTCACAGGCACACAACACCCATAGAGCTAAAAGGTCTTTAACACCCCCACCCGTCATGTCTCTCAGCCCAGGCTCGGCTGGGCAGTGTCTGGAGTCTTATCTCAGCCACACTCAAGTTTTTCACAGGTCTTTAAAAGACCATTTACATGCCTTTTGTGAACTGGTTAACGAGGCTTTGTTTTTTATTTTAACTAGCACCAGTACCCCCTGGGTCCACACTCTGCCTATTCTTTACATTTACATTTTATTTTTACTGCCACCGAGGAAAAATGCATTTAGTGGAAAGTAATCTCACGAGTAGGGATGCCACCTTTCCAAAAGAGAAATACCATCCATTTGTTGCGCAAAGGTCGCGCCTTAACACTAAATAGGGTTGTTAATAAAATGGTATGTATTCATTTGTAACATGACTTTTCTGTCTTTCTTTACTTAAATTTTTAGTCATGCATCTTTAATGCAGTCCTGGAACACATTTAAAAGTGCTTTCTATTTAATTTGCTTTTTGCAGTATGCACAGATAATTGTTAAAAATACCAGCTTTAGGTGATTTTGCTAATTTTTGTACTGGCTGGGACATCAAAATATTGGTGGGCTGGTATAAATCAGATCAGTTGGCAACCCTAATCAGGAGACTGAAAGTTTGTTGCAGGATCAGCCCATTATTTATTTCCTCCACCATCCATCCCTGATTGATGCCATAATAGCAATAGTTTAGCTTATATCTGAAACCCTACGCCAGCCGTCAATACAATGCTGAGTTACTTCAGGTATCTAGGAATACATCCTGCATTCAGACAACTCACTCATCATTCTCACTGCACACTCTTCACTTTCACGCTCACCCTGCACTCACACTGATTACACTACATTCACACTGCTCACTATGCACTCAGTCAATTTACCCTTTTCCTATCCCGTGCTCACACAACCACACTGCTCACCCTGCATGCATTTTACACTACACTCACTTGTCAAATTCACCACTCACTCTACACTCCCAGCAATCACGCTGTTACCCTGCACTCACACAGTTCATCCTCTTCTTACCCTGCGCCCACACGAGCACACCACTCACCCTGCACTCACAGCGACCACATTGTACTCATGCCCCTCGCCATGAACTCACGCTGTTTTCTCTCCATTTATTCTGCTGTCATATAAGCTATCTGCTCACCCTGCACTCACAGTGTTCACACTGCACTCACACCACTCACCATCCACTCAAGATTTTCACCCTGCACTTACACATGCACACTACTCACCCTTCACTCATGTGACACTTCACTCACCTGTAAATCTCATGCTCTGCAGTCTCACTCAAACAAGCACATCTCTCGTCGTGAATTCATTCCGCTCACTTGCACTTTCACCAACACCCAAACTTATGTCACATCACTCACCATGCAGTCACTCCTCTCACCCTACTCTCACAGTGTCACATCTCTTCCTATGCACAAACATAGGCAGCCCTGTCACTCATACAGGTCACCCTTCACTTACATGGGTACAGCACTCACCCTGCACTCACACCATGCAAACAAGCACAGCATTCACCCTGGAGTCACATCACTCCCCCTGCACTTCTTCCGCTCACACTGCATTCACAGAGACAAACCTCTCAGCCTGCCTTCATACAGGCACTTTGTTCATCCTGCCTGCACACAGAGACAACAGTCTGCCAGAACTCAAAGGGACACCCCACTCACTCTTCACTAACTCCTCTCACCATGCACTCACCAGTCACACTCACAGATCAACCGTTACTCTCGCCACGCACCCTGCAGCATACGCAGGCACCCCACTCACCCTGTATTTACAGCGCTCACACCACCCTGCACTCACTCCTCTCACTCTGCACGCACTCCTCTCACTTGACACTCACATGGACCCTCCTCTCACATTGCATTCATGCAGCTCACCTAACACTCAAATCTGCAAATTTTTCACTTTACACTAGCACCACTCAAGCTGCACTCACTCACACTATTCACCATCACCCAGGACTTGCATGAGCACACATCTTACACTGTACATCTAAAAATTACACAAATCTCATGAATGTATGCATATTTCTACAAAGGCACCCACAGAATATCTGCTCTTTTCGTTGTACTAGATGCCTACTTAATTCTATCTGCAACAATGGGGTTGGTGAAAGAGTGGAGAGGGGAATGTGAATGTGGGAGGCACAAGGAGGGACACTAGGGCTGAGGCTTTGGGGGTATGGTGCTGAATTAAGAATCGTGTGACACCTTCAGCCATTCCTGGCTTTCCATTCACCACAATGCTTCATTCCGAGACATGTAGCTTTTTTTTTAATTGCAAGTTGGGTCTCAAAAACCCAAAAATGCAAAGTGTTACTGGACAAAATTCATGGTTGCCGAAGTAGTCAAGCATTTCATAGGATCAGTTGAATGCTATGTTATTAGTTAATTCCCAATACTGTAATTGCTTGATCCACACGTAAAACCAAATATAAGCCTCATACAGCTATTTTAAGGAAGTGCACTTTTCATTACCATCATACCTGTAACAAGCATTAACAAGGCAATATATTATTTTATTTTTAAATAGAGAATATGTTTTTATTAAGATACACTAAAAGGCAATTCATGTATAACAGAAGCATCAGGGCAAGCTTTTCTAACACAATAAAAGCGGATTGGCTAATGGCAGTGTGAGTGGCAGTGTGTCTGTGTGTAAGTGTGACAGAGAACAAATGTGCGAAAGAGTGCAAGAGACATAGTGAGAATGTGTGTGTGAGAGAATGTGTGAGTGCATGTGTGTTATGCGTGCAAGTGTGCTGCTGGTATGGCATACTGGAGGTTATTTTTTGTCTTATGGACAAGTGCACTAATAACATATGGATGGAAGGTATTACCTATGGTAAACTGCAGGCCCTGAAATGTTTCCATTAAGACACCATAATTGGCTGTGGGGATGCAAACTGTCTAACTGAAAAAGCCGCTAGCCCAGTCATACCCAGCGGCAGGGACACAGAACACGCACCACCACACCTGACCTGAACGTAATTCTTAGCATATGGGGTGGATCCATAGCAAAATGTTGGAACTGATATTTGAGGTAACTCTTGTCATAAGATTTCCTCTACTGATTTTATAGGGGTTGTCAATGGAAAATGCTGACCCTTGTATACCGGAGGTAATTTTTAGAGGTACTCATGACTTTGGCTGAGGTATCCACAGTGAATTTCTTGTACTGTCATATTGAATGTACTCCTTGACATAAGGGGCTCTCCCATGAAAAAAATGATGATCTTGGTATAGTAGAAGTCATTTCTGACATAAGGCATTTGAAAAAATGTAGATCTACTCCTAGGAAAGGCCAGGCTTTCCTGTTGTACCATGAAAGTACTGGAATATTTGATGAATGCCCGATAAAGGTTTGCATCCTTTTAGCAAATGTAATTCCAAAATTTTCAAAAAATTTTAAGGGAAGAAGTCTACTCTCCCTTAATTTATCTACAAGAAATCTGTTAACTTATTTTGCTTGCTGGAATTTGGTTTAGTATCACACTCAACAAATTACAAAATTCTTTTTCCTCATATAATGGCTTTGAGGTTAGCTCTTACTCATTTCTGGAATTGCTTGTCCTGACCCATTTCTGGGAGCAGAACTTGCTTTAGGGCAGTGTGACCAGTGCAGCCGCTCTGACTTTGGTGGGGGCGCTGTGTTTAAAAAACATTTTTGGTGTCACATCACATGTACTTTTGTATGCATCAGACAGTTTTCAGGCAACAATAACAATGTAAATCCTGGCAATCGATGTTCCTACTGGTGAGAGTTAGATCACAGAAGTGAATGCAAATGAGCTATGAGTAGCATTATAAAAAAAAATTGCAATGCAATAGGTCTCCCATTAGGAAAGTGTGAGCTATTGGTATTTAAATGACACATTTTTTTAATATGTCTTGGCTTTGAAAATATATGAATTAATAGCATTGTTATTCACAAAGCCAATAGCTTACACTTTCCTAATGCGAGCCCTATTGGCTATGGCAATGCTTGTTGGTAGCAAGCAAGGACAGTGCTGAGTGATGATGTGGTTGGGCTGAGTGATGTGGTGGTGTCCCCGAGTGATGTGGTGGTGTCCCCGAGTGATGTGGTGGTGTCCCCGAGTGATGTGGTAGTGTTCCCGAGTGATGTGGTGTGTCCCCGAGTGATGTGGTGGTGTTCCCGAGTGATGTGGTGGTGTTCCTGAGTGATGTGGTGGTGTCCCTGAGTGGTGCCCCTGAGTGATGTGGTGGTGTCCCCGAGTGATGTGGTGGTGCCCCTGAATGGTGCCCCCGAGTGATGTGGTGGTGTTCCCGAGTGATGTGGTGGTGTCCCTGAGTGATGTGGTGGTGCCCCTGAGTGATGTGGTGGTGCCCCTGAGTGATGTGGTGGTGTCCCCGAGTGATGTGGTGGTGCCCCTGAGTGATGTGGTGGTGTCCCTGAGTGATGTGGTGCTGTCCCCGAGTGATGTGGTGTTGCCCCTGAGTGGTGCCCCTGAGTGATGTGGTGGTGTCCCTGAGTGATGTGGTGGTGTCCCTGAGTGATGTGGCGGTGTCCCCGAGTGATGTGGTGGTGCTCCTGAGTAATGTGGTGGTGTCCCTGAGTCATGTGGTGGTGTTCCCGAGTTATGTGGTTGTGTCCCTGAGTGATGTGGTGGTGTTTCTGAGTGATGTGGTGGTGTCCCCGAGTGATGTGGTGTTGCCCCTGAGTGGTGCCCCTGAGTGATGTGGTGGTGTCCCTGAGTGATGTGGTGATGTCCCTGAGTGATGTGGTGGTGTCCCCGAGTGATGTGGTGGTGCCACTGACTGATGTGGTGGTGTCCCTGAGTCATGTGGTGGTGTCCCCGAGTGATGTGGTGGTGTCCCTGAGTGATGTGGTGGTGTTCCCGAGTGATGTGGTGTTGCCCCTGAGTGGTGCCCCTGAGTGATGTGGTGGTGTCCCTGCGTGATGTGGTGGTGTCCCTGAGTGATGTGGCGGTGTCCCCGAGTGATGTGGTGGTGCCCCTGAGTGATGTGGTTGTGTCCCTAAGTGATGTGGTGGTGTTTCTGAGTGATGTGGTGGTGCCCCTGAGTGGTGCCCCTGAGTGATTTGGTGGTGCCCCTGAGCAGATACGTGTTTGCTTTCTGTAAAGAACTCTTGCTGTGCAAACAGTAAACATGCTGTCGACAATATTTAATTATGACTGTTCGCTGTAGGGAAACAGATCAAAGGAGTTTAAAAAGGCATCAATTTCTTTGTTCAAATAGCAGTGTTAATTCTGTTGCCTAACCTTTTATACAGTTTACTGGCTCTGGCACCACGGATTGTGTCCTTGCACTTGATTAGATACGTAATCTTATTACAGACGACCAATAAAAACTATTATGGAAATTTTAGACAGGTTTTATATACGAAATATGGGTTGCATTCATATCAGGACATTTTCAAATATGTTTCTTTTTGAAGTTTTATGAGGTGCGACTAGGCCAAGGAACCTGTCAGTAGAGTGCTGTGCAAGAACACATCCAGGCCAGTAGTACAAGGATGAAGTAATGGAGAACATGTGAATAAAGTACGTTTTGTCACACACTGGGATACTTAAAATGAATCTAGGTTTCAAAACCAGCAACTACATCAAAGAAGGAAAGAAATTAAACAATTTCTAAACATGAGCAAACTTCAAATATTCAGTTAAATGGATGAACAAGCAAGTCTATATTAATGTGATTAAATATATTTAGATATGGTAAATAATTTTGTCTAACTTGGAATTATTGCAATGATAGCATATATTTAACACGGTATGCGACGTTTACGACGCAACCATTACAACGCCGTTCCATTACGACGCGGTCATAACAACGAAAGTTGTTACAACAAATTGCGCTGGGGGGCGCTCAAGGATAGTAAATCATTTAATTTACTATCCCAACACCTTCCCTACTATCCACGGGGACTGGTGTTGGAATAGTAAATTAAACATTTTTAATTTGCGCCCCCTCAACGCAAGTTGCGTTGTTACAACCACGTTGTAATGGAACGCGTTGTAAAAGTGTGCGTCGTAATGACGTACATCCATTTAACACAGACTTTAAGCGCTCACTCCTGGAAGGCTGCTCTCATAACACCGTAGCTTAGAACAAGCCTTTCCAAAAGTAGCGCATTTCCACCACAGGGACAATCGCAAGGGCTTGTTTGCCAGCATTAAACTGTAATTTAAGTACACGAGAAAGCACAACAGAACAAACTGTACTCGCGAAAATGGAAAAGTTACTGCAAACGTTAATAAATGTTCAACACCATCATGTTAGAGAGTTTTACAGCCCCTTGATTAGTGTCTGTTAATTAAATTGAAAAGATGTTGAATTTACCTCCGATCACAATATCCTGCTCTCCAGGCAGCAGCATTAGGTGCTGAGAATACAAATCAAACATCTCCGCATACAACGTGCATTTGGTCGAAAAAATTGCGGTTCAGGATTAATTGAAACTCAATACCACAGCATGAGATAATCATTAAGAACAAGGCTGTGCGATGGCAGTGCAGCGGTAACACATACAAGTGTGCTGTGCAGCTCTTTTTTAAAAACATATAATATTTAAGCAATCTGCGTAAACTAAAAAAGCCCTCGGCATTGCTGTGGCTGGGGAGGGTGGGCGGGGGAGCGTTAGCCTTTGAAGTTGGAAGCGTCAAAAACAGCGCTACGGGGGAGACACATTGCAGTAAGCACAGAGAGTCGGGGAGCAAATGGGAGCGAGGCATTGCGCAGAGGGGGGCGGGGGAGAGCATTCCTTTGAAGTGTGAAGGCGGCTCGGGGAGCAAATGGCAAGCGCGTGCACAGGCACATGCACACTGCGTAATCCGCCTGCCAAAGCCCCTTGATCAGCTTTCCTGATCCACCTCTAAATGTCTCGACATCTGCAATGCGCAAGCGCATTGGCAGAGGTCGAGACCTAAAAAGGAAATGTACTTCAGAGAGAGGCTATGGAGAGATGAGGTGCACTGTTGGAGAGTGGTAGTGAGGGAATTCATGGTAGAGGGGGTGGTTATGGGGGAGGAGAGTGCCACAAATTACTATCGTAACAACGGCCACTAGTACACTGAAGCCGGCCCTGGCTGCGAGTCTTAGGCCCCCCTCCCCAAGTTTGGGTCAAGTTGCGCCCCTTGACAATCCTGTGCCTCGGTGCAACTGCCACAGAAATCACAATTCCAAGCACTGAAACTGACCAGTCCTACCCACCTGCCCCAGGACCTGGAGAACATGTCTGATATGGAGGGAGAGGGTGGGGGGGGTGACAGAGATAAGAGTCAGAGAGAGGTGGATCCGAAATATTTGACAGAGAAAACAGGATGGTGGAACTCAGAGTTAGGGGCACAGAGAGAGAGGGAGAATTTAAAGAGGGGTGATCCGAGAGAAAAAAATGTGGAGAGAAAGCAATACATAGAATGAGAGAAAGAGAAATGGATGAGAGGGCAGGGAAATGCGATAAGAAATAAGGAAAGAGAAGACTGAGAGGGAGGAAAGGCTCGAGAGAGGCTCGAGAGAGCGAGAGCCAGAGAGAGAAGAAAGGGAGTGATTAAAAGGGGCGAGGCAGCCGAGAGAGCGGCGGAAGTAAAACGGGGGAGCGGAGCAGCGGCAGCAGAGCGGCCGGGAGGCTCAGCCCAGTGAGTGCCGACGCGTGGCACAAACAGCGCGAGCTCCGAGCCATGCATTATTAACGATGAATGCCGGATTATGCTAATGCCGTGTTGTGCTAATATTTGGCGCGCTTGTTACTGCGGGGATATTACAAATGAACGGTAGAAGGTCCGGCGAGAGACGCCGATTTATAAAGGTCTCCAAATACACCCCGGCCGCAGGAAGGCTCACTCTCGCGTGAGGAAACAGAACGCAGGCGAGGCTGGTGCGGCCTCCCTTCCCCAGGCGCCGGCTCTCACTCCTGTGAGAAGCTGTAATGCAGTCTTACAGCAAGTGTGAAGCAGCAGGAGCCCCTGACGGCTGCAGCACTTAGCCTTACGCCAGCACTGAACGACCTTGGACCTTCTTCCTTGCACGTGCACTGCACAGCCTGGGGCCTAATGCGCTTGCATTGAAGTCCCTGTGACCCACTTATAAACGACAACTCTACACAGCCAGGAGACACCTTCCCAGCATCTGCCCTGGACCATCTGGCCAGCTGAAATGCTGTGCAGTTATGTACTCTGACTTAATCCACAGCACATGGGTTAAACCTGTCAGCATTCCAGATTAATGGTTTTTGGCATATGCAAAAGAGAAAGTGCAGCATATGTTGTGAATATTTTACCATAAAGTTAATACAAAGTGTACTTTGCCTGTATGTTAACTGACAGCTAAAGCAAAATATGTTTGTGAAAGTTGTATGATTTTTGCCTGAAACGTGACTTTTTTTAAATTGGGGAGAGTGGCGTAGCACCAGTAGTGGCTGCTACTAATCGGGAGTGGTGAGGCGAGGGTGGGGGGACGCTGCGGGAATGAAATGAAAAAAAACCCACTTACGTGGGCCGGTTGGCCGCCGCCTCTTCTCGGTCCTCTTCTTCCTGTCTCCGCCGTCAGCAGGAAGCCCCCAGGCTACCAGGTTCCCCACAACAAATCACAACGCTGCAATGCTGCGTTGTGATTGGCCTGAATGCCGTGGTCCGGGGCTCAGATGGGGACTGTGAGGCTTTGCATGTTCCTCACTAGCAGGGCTCGAGTCAGGGTACCACGCGGGTGGACGGCATCCCCCCACTTATTTTACCAGGTGGACGCCGTCCCCCCTGTCAAACAGCTGGCCTTCACTGTTTGGCCTCTCTGGGACGAGATCGGAGGTGGCAAAAAGGATCCTCCGAGACCTCAGAATCCAGGTAATTTCCTAGAAACATCTGCGCAGGAAGCGCGCGAGGCTTTTTCCATTTAGAGGGAATACAACAAGCATATTCCATGTTCAGTAAATAAAAGGCATGTTTGACGCTGATGTGTGGCTAACGGGAGGCAATGAGCCTGATGGTGCAAGCCACCTTTTGTGACGTCACTTCCTGTTGTGACGTCACTTCCGGTGACAGCGCCCCCCCCACTTCTTTTTTTAGGACTTGTGCCCTGCTCACTAGGCTGTGTAAACCAAGCCTGGTGGGGAAGATGCAAAGTGCGTAGGACTGTTTGCCGGCCCATAAGGGCCAGTCAAAAAGTAATGCGCACTTAATGAGTCCAAACCACTCCTTTCCCTCATCAGGCCAGGTCCGCCTGCCCGCCTGCCCGCCCTGCCCCACCCGAGAGCCACTGACTTCAATAGGAAAAATAAAATGATAATAATGACACGTTATTATCATTTTATTTTGCCTATTGAAGTGAGTAGGGCAACGCTCCGCCGCCTTAGCAGAGGAGCCGCCACTGCATAGCACAGACCACTGTGAAAAAGACTGCTTTTATTGAAGCAGGTGCATAGATTCCCTGGGCATTCCGCCTTACAAAACTAAAACCACACTATACAAAGATGATGTCCTAGGTTAAACTACCCTGCACCCCTAAATGTCTCTTCCCAACAAAACTTAATCCAGCAAGTCTCTATCTCCTCCTGCTGGTCTCCTGCAAGTATGACACTTCAATTCCCATACAGCTTTTACTACATCTATTAACCTCTAACTAAATTAACTTCCTAATGAAACCTTTAACTTCCTGCCTCGTCCAGGTGTGCGCTTGTCCACCCATTCCCTTTCAGCCTGGATTGCCGCTGTCAATAAAAATGAAATTAGCCAAACCCATGCAAATTTCTCGGCCAACCACCTTTGCACCTACTTAAAAGTGACAACAAATACATACTTTTCTCCCCAGCACATCTGTTCCAACCTAAAGCAAGCCCTAACATGTGTAAACCGCTACCATAGAAAGCCAACAAACCCCTAAGGAAAGAAGAGGGTGGGAAAAAACTACAACCGCCAAATGACCAGCCTCTGTGTCACCCACTGACAAAATGGTGGCTTGTTGAGAAGATGGTCAGTTATATATCCCTTGAGCTATAACTTTGGCACTAAAGGAACCCAAGCTGCTAGCAGTCACCTACACTGCTCCACTCCCTCAATAATCCCTGGGGGAACACCTCCCCTGGTAGGCAGCCCCCCAAACTCTCACTGTCTGCTGTGTGGATCTCTGCTGAGGACTGAACTTTACATTTTTGCGTAATCGCAGGGTATTCCAATTATCAGGATAAACCCCCAATACAGAGAAGATACAGCGGTATCCTGTGTGTAGTCTGTCCTGCTATGTGAGCACATATACTACTTGCCTTAAAAGTGAACAGAAAAGAAGTAAACTGGACTAGTAACTTCTTTCCAGCCATAGTGTGACTAGAAATGGTGTGGGGGACCAGACCTTCCGTACAAGCAATGCCTAGGGACCTACCTCTCCAAGATTATGAGCAAGGAGACAATTGTGACTATGACTGTCAAACACCAGCTCTCCATCATGGTTGTGCTCATTTAGTTTAACACTGAATATCTGATATGTCTTGGATTCTAAAACACTTTTTGCAAAGAGAAAACGCTCTCAAATAATACAAAATGCCTGCCCAATGCAACTTTTTTGTGTTTTAAATACATGTATTAGTTAAATATCAAAAACTCAAATATCAAGGTTGAATGTTTAAGGAACTTTGAAAGTTTTCTCTTGCTAACAAAGTGTTCTGAGATCACGTAGTTAAGCATAGATATTCAGGGCCCAATTCACATTGGGGTATTTTGCACCGTTCTACTAGTGTACACAATTACCAATTTATTAATGTAAATTCCAAACCTGGTTCACAGAATGAGGACTGGTGTATGTTACATTTGTTAACTGTGCTTACATTGCAGAACATCTGACAGCATGGTGGAATTGCTGCATTTGGAAAGTTAGAGATAGAGGCAGGATTGGAGCAATCCAGTTAAGAGTGTCGCTGTAGATTAGAATGAAATATGCACCCACAGACTTGTTATTTTATGGGGAGTCACAATAACGTTTAGGTTGCTGTCCATCCTGTCACACATTTGCCCCTGTCAAAGGCAGGAGCAAGTAGCTTTCTATAATGGAAAATTGGAGCAAAACATTTAAGATCCACCAAAATCCATTTAGATGTTGGGGAACTGGCTTCTTTATGGAGAAAAAAATCTGTAGATATAAAGTAACATATGCTAATGTACAAGTCTGCCTCACTTGCTTATGCCAAAATTCACACCCGGTGAAAGAAAATTTTTCACATTGAAATACTCATTGAAATTTACAACTGGTGTAAATATTATGAAGTATGCTAGGGATTCTTGTCAGTTCCAAAAATGTAAAAATCTACTCTAAACCATGAGAAAGATTTTAGACGCAGTTATTTAGAAGATTTGGCTAGCATTACATATGTAATGTTGGTTACTTAAGAACCTGGGGAACTTTTTACAAAACGATATATTGATGTAGAGCAAGGGATTATTTGACTGCAATTGGATGAGCTGGGAACCCTGTCCAATATTTTTCAAATGCAATCTCTGATCTTTGCAGAAGGTCATCTAAAATGATGTCTGAAAATTCGGTTTTCCGAACTATACTAAACCTGCTTTCAGGTTTGGCCTTACAGCATTCCACTGACCGATACATTGCACTCATAGGAATTTACCTTGATGTTTCAGTCTTTTGAAAATATCTTGTTTATTTAGCTGTGCAATAACGCAAGGAAGGTTTCTGATCTGCATGTTTTGTGGTGCTAGTTAGGTTTTGCCTACAGACCCCTTCTAGCTGTCTATTGTAGAAGACCTATTGTGACAGTAAAATCAAATGTGCCCTTGGAAAATCACTATACAACATACATATACTGAATAAACTTTTTAGACACCACTTAGATTCATATCACATATACACTATATCCAGCGCCACAACAATATAGAGAAGCAAAGAGCTTTAATAGTGTGTTCATAAACACCTTTTGTCAGTTACAAATGAATACAACATTTGCATCAGCAATATCGAAATAGTCACACTACCTACAGGAGTTAAAATACCACTTATTAGTAAATAAAGTGCAAATTGTTACATTAAAAACCACACAAGTTGGGGCAAAAATAAAATAAAATACCCAAAATAGAAATGTTATAACAGGGAGAGACAAGACAACTAACAATTGTCTATTTAAATATTACCAATCCGTTCATTTATTATACATGATACATGGTACAGCAGAAAGGTCATCATCTATTGTATCAAGGTATTGTAAAGATTCAGTTTATTAGTTACGTCGACACGTTTCGGGGGATCTCACAGACTTATACCACCTTCTTCAGGACCACATGTATATTCTCCCACATACTAAGAATAAAAAGATTAAAAACCAATAGATACACGTTGTAACTCCTTGACAGGGCATATGTGGCTCATTTCCTTTACTTTTTGAGCAGCGCAGCAGCTGCTATGTGTTCCTATTTGGGAAAATAAGAACAGCGGCCTGGAAGTGAGCCGAATTTGGGGGGCATTAGAGATCACAGAGCAAAATGACTGCACCTTAGTGCATCTATGTGCGCCGGCCGGGCAATATAATCCTTAATTGATCATGCGCATCCCCACTTCAAAACGGCCACACCCCCGGGAAAATACTTTTTAGGATTGATGGACTGTGTTAAGACAAGATAGAACAGGAGTAAACGCCGCACGCCGCCTCTAGCACTTTCAGTAAACTGCACCCCACAGAGGGGCCTAGCCGTGCAGCGCGAGGTTGAAGAGCTGTGTGGCCGCCTTCTGGTCTGCCCTCGGTGCTGTCATTCGGAGTAGTACTGCCCCAATCTGAGGCGGACGAGTGGAATCGTTAGTGTAGCCCATGGCCATAAGACGGAACCTAGATGGTGGTGCCCATTGGGAGCTAGTGAGGTGAGCAACTACGCCGGTGGTCTGTCGGTCCACTGCCGGCACGTGACTGATGCTGGCATGGGCGCTGAAGCGGAGCGCTTGTGAGCGTCTGTGACTGCTGCTGTTCACCCTTCTCAGACTCGAGGCCTGTGGAACGATGGGGGATCCACGTACTGCTGAAGTGGAGGGCGGGAGCAGTGGCCAGCCCCATTGTTGTGACCTACAGAGACCTCGTGGGTGTGCTGCGGATGAAGGCTGAGGTGCCTGATTGATGAGTGGCCCCTGGCTTTACCCCTCCTCCTCCCAAGGCGTAGCACTGGAAATAATGCGGTGAGTCGAGGGCCAGATCGCGTGTTGGGCCCTTGTTGCTGTGGGGTGCCGGGACAGGGCGGGCGCCATGCTCAACCAGATGCAGGCCAAATATCACCAAGCGTATGGCACTAGCTCTGCTGTTTGTTGCACTACGGGCACTATAGGCATATTGTAACCCTACATTGCAGCCGAGGAGTACTAGTGGTGTAGTGGGACCCCCATCTACTGGGAAGATTGTAAACTCTGTTCATTACTGAACATTTGGGGGTTAAGATAACGCTAGTCAATGCTATCCTGTGACCCGGCTGAAATGCCTTGCAGGTGCATGCTGTCTGCTTTGCTAACGCCCTGACCCCACGCTTTCCAGTGCCTATAAGGCTGTGTGAATCTGCACAAAATGGAGAAGGTGGACAAGAATCAAACTCAGCTGACCTTTGAGGCCAGTAGAACTGGCAAAAACAAGCAAGCCCTATCTGAGGACAGGGAGTCTGTGACAACCCTCCCAGAGACTCCCACCTTCGAGGCTACACTCTTACCCATACAGCACAGTCTGAATTCTATTGACGGGAAAATAGACAACCTAAACCTTAGCATGGACCACCTGACAGCTACATTAGAAAAACATGCAATCCGACTAAATATTGCAGAACAACGCATCTCCACGAAAGCAGATGATGTACGTACAATAACCACTTAAGGGTCTATTACGAGGTTGTTCGGAAAGCATTCAGACCGAATTGGTCTCAGAATGGTTTCCGACGAATCGGATATGGGAAGTGTGACCAACTGACCGATTTCGATGGTTCCGGATACCATTCAGTGGGCCTCCCATTGACTTCAATGGGAGCCTATGTTCCGACCGAAAATTGTGCACCCTGTGGTGGGCACCCATTGGTGCCTGAGACACTGTGCATGATCTGTAAGGGTGGGTCCCTTGGGTACCCTCACAGGCCCCATTCGGAAGGCCCAAGGTGAAGGGGGGCCGGCTACGGGCTCCCAAATCAGACTCTGACAGCCGATCTGTGTCGGACAAACCAAATCGAAAAGGCTGTCCTAATCCGACATCATAATCGCTCGGTCAGAAAAGTGGTCCGTAGAGCTATACGATCCAGCTCCGAATGACTCGGTTCCTCCGAATGCCATCTGAAACCGACTCGGACAGTCCGAACACTTTCCAAACATCGTACTCGGACGGTCGGGAGGCTTTCCGAATCAGTCAGAAGGACGGGTTCCGAATCGGATTCAGCAGACCCAAATTTGATTCGGAGCCTTTCCGAACCACATCGTAATCGACCCCTAAGTGTCTCCATATGGAAAAAGCACTCGATATCCTTCAAGCGTAGAATGAAAATGTAGTCATTGGCTGTCTCTCCAAGTGACCAACAGGGCACGACAGTGGTCCCATGCTTATGAAATACAACACAACAAATAAATATAGACGAAATCGCTTCTATATTTTCAGAAGGACATGTCCAGCCGGACAGAGGTCTTTCAGGTTTACTTAAAAAACAAAATTCTTCAAACAATAGACGTAGGGAATACCTTCCACAATGCCCCTATGTGGTACACAAGCCTGTGCCCAACAATAACGGGGTGATCACAGTTGAAGAAAATAGGAAAGGTTCAAGGCAAAACAAACGTTTTTCTGTTTCCATATAAATTGTACAGAAAATATCAAGCTGCACCATTACATATAATCAACCAATCAGATTTGTATCGGGTGCATAAGCAAGTCGACGGCGTTTCGGTTCCATCAAGAAATCATAGGAACCATCATCAGGACAATTAAATACTTTGCCTTTACATTAAACCTCAATTTTGCCGAGGCAGAGCGCGTTAGGGCACAGATAGTAATTACTTCCTTGATGCCCGGACCAGTAGCCCACAATCGAGCGTCAGGTTTAGCCAGTTTACGCGATCGTAACCGGACGACGCCAGGGCAAGCCAAATGCTTCGGTCATGAAGTGTATCCCTGGCATGACCGAAGCATTTGGCTTGCCCTGGCGTCGTCCGGTTACGATCGCGTAAACTGGCTAAACCTGACGCTCGATTGTGGGCTACTGGTCCGGGCATCAAGGAAGTAATTACTATCTGTGCCCTAACGCGCTCTGCCTCGGCAAAATTGAGGTTTAATGTAAAGGCAAAGTATTTAATTGTCCTGATGATGGTTCCTATGATTTCTTGATGGAACCGAAACGCCGTCGACTTGCTTATGCACCCGATACAAATCTGATTGGTTGATTATATGTAATGGTGCAGCTTGATATTTTCTGTACAATTGATATGGAAACAGAAAAACGTTTGTTTTGCCTTGAACCTTTCCTATTTTCTTCAACTGTGATCACCCCGTTAGTGTTGGGCACAGGCTTGTGTACCACATAGGGGCATTGTGGAAGGTATTCCCTACGTCTATTGTTTGAAGAATTTTGTTTTTTAAGTAAACCTGAAAGACCTCTATCCGGCTGGACATGTCCTTCTGAAAATATAGAAGCGATTTTGTCTATATTTATTTGTTGTGTTGTATTTCATAAGCATGGGACCACTGTTGTTTCCATAAAATTGTTCCCCGAGGTCCCTGCCTGACTTAACTGGGGTCCCTTGTTGTTTAAAAGTCAACAGGGCACGAGCACTGGGCACAGTCCCTTGTGTGGTAGTCAACAAGACTTCACCCACCATTTGCTTTTGAAGGAGTACCCTACTGAACCCCTTAACTGTCAGATGCTATTTGAGGGGGGCTTTAGGTGGAGGTGATGGTGGCGACGATAGGGTTAGCCAGCTCCAGTCCTCTTCCTTTAAGAAATGACAGACACAGACAAAGCTTCCCACCAGAGCACTCTCTCAGGAATGTCCCAGGCTTGGTGGCATAGCCATCACAAAGCGTTCTGCCCTCTATATCCAGAGTGAGACAGCAAGTCAAACTCTGAATATTTTTGGGACTTTGGCAGTCGGCTGCCGGTCCAATGTCATTTTCTTCTAGTGAGTTCCAAGATGCAGCCTTCTAGAGTCAAAGGTAGGACCCCAAAAAATCAAGTGTGTGCCCCCCTGAATACTTAATCAACAATATTGATGGGAAAGAATATTGAGGATAGAATGTCAAAATAAAATAATCGACAAGAAAGTAAATTTAAATTTTTCTATACTTAATTCCACAAATATGTACCTACACAGTACATAGGGGCAGCTCCTCCGTTTGAGCGGAGGAGTGTCCCCCACAGGCGAGAGCTGAAAAATAAAATGGTATTTAAAGTTTATTTATTACCATTTTATTTTTCAGCAACCGACCGTCCTGAACTAAGTGACAGGACGGGATGGGTCAGTGCTACCAAGTGGCAGCAGGGAGCTGTGTACTTTAAAATCTGCATGTCTCTTTGGCCGGCCGTCTAGGGATGGCCAGCCAGACATGCACATTTTAAAGTTCTCTAACCCAGCTGTCTTATACCACTGGGTTAGAGAAAGCGCAGGGCTTCAGTGCTCTAAGGAGCACTAAAAGAGCCTGCTCTATCCAATCCTGGCGCTGCTCTCATGCTGTGAGAGCAGCACCAGGATTGGTTAGTGCAGTTTCCTGGTCCCATAAGAGCCTGCCTGGAAGTGGGACGACCAGCGGAGATTGCGCCTCAAGGTAAGTGTTTTTTTGCGTCCCCCCTCCGTTCATCACCCTCAGTACATGGCAGCCACCACTGCGGTACATATATTGTCAAGGTACATAGATGTCGAAATAGGAACAGTAAATCTATACTTCCCTATATGCACTTACTTTTCTCAATAGTCTGTCCTCAATATTAATATGTCACAATATTGTTGGTGTCGATATTCAGTTGCACAATCAGAATCAAGATATTGTGCTGAATCCACGTGTAAAACATTACGGAGCCTGTCCACAAACCACACAGTAAGGGTCTGCTTACTGTAGCCTTAAAATATGCAGAGCTAGATGCAGCAAATTAGTTCTAGCTGTTACTCTTTGCAATTATAATCCTGACTGTACCTTTCACCTTAACTGTGGTTGCAGTACTTGTGTTATTCTGTATCTGTTTCAATCTTATATGAGCCAGGAAATGCGGAGCTTTGGCATCCCAACTTTTATTTCAGACTCATCCTCTAGCATCCTAGTAAGAAGGCAAAACTTGCAGCCTCATTCATACCGCTGCACGTCCCTGCGGGGCTAAGGAGCTGGGAACAGGCCCAGCGTGTGCAGGATAAATGAACAGTGGGGACTGAGCGCAGGTGCTTCCCACATGGCCTTGGCTCTTACTTGTGGGCACATTACAAGTTATGCGTAAATGTGCCCCGTATTTATCTCCCCTGGAGTCAGCGATGCCGGAGGCTCCTTTCAGCAGCTGAGTCGTCCCTGTGTAGATCCATGCATCTTGTAATTCCAGTGGGACCTGTAATTCCTGTTACCAGCCCCATTGGAATTACAGGAGCCCTGGGAATTAGGCCCACGGTTTCCTTTCTAAGCAAAAGCCTGTAAGGAAAATGGATTACAATGGCCCTGCCCCTGCTTCATTTAAAGAGAGACGCACGTTAAACGTACCCATGTTACGCGCAGTAATCGTACCCATGTTACGCACAGTATTCATACCCATCTTACACGCAGGAAACGTACCCATGTTACGCACAGTAATCGTACCCATGTTACGCACAGTAATCGTACCCATCTTACACGCAGGAATCGTACCCATGTTACCACAGTAATCGTACCCATCTTACACGCAGGAATCGTACCCATGTTACGCACAGTAATAGTACCGATGTTACGCACAGTAATCGTACCCATCTTTCACGCAGGAATCGTACCCATGTTACGCACAGTAATCGTACACATCTTACACGCAGGAATCGTACCTATGTTACGCACAGTAATAGTACCGATGTTACGCACAGTAATCGTACCCATCTTTCACGCAGGAATCGTACCCATGTTACGCACAGTAATCGTACACATCTTACACGCAGGAATCGTACCCATGTTACGCACAGTAATCGTACCCATCATACACGCAGGAATCGTACCCATGTTACACACAGTAATCGTACCCATCTTACGTGCAGTAATCGTGCCCATGTTACACGCAGTAATCGTACCCATGTTACATGCAGTCATTGTACCCATGTTACGCACAGTAATCGTACCCATGTTACGCGCAGTAATCGTACCCATGTTCCACGCAGGAATTGTACCCATGTTACGCGGAGTAATCGTACCCATGTTCCGTGCAGTATTCGTACCCATGTTACGCAGAGTAAGGGAACCTCTGTCTCTGGCAGATGAAACCTAGCCCAGGGTCTGGGTATCCTGCCCATTGGTCATGGCTCCTGTCAAGATCCTACACTAGCACCAGGGTTCACCCCCTTGCCCTGCCTGCAGGCAGGTCCCACATGAATCCCTCACGCTGCTCTTGTTCTCTGTGGAAGCAGTCATGTCTGCTGCCAGCAGCTCAGCTAACCTAGCGCCTCACTGTCCAGTTCTTAGATGCTCCAGAACATAAGGCCATGGGATGTGACGCAAGCTGCTGCTTGGCTTCTAGCTCACAGATTTCAACAAACTCCCTCTGTGTCAATCAAACAGACATTCAAACACCCAGTGCAACCACGTGACCAACTCTTGCAACATGCTAACACACAGTCACTGCAAAGTACATATGTTCAAAACACTTCTTGAAACTTCCTTGTGGCAGCCAATGTAAATATCATTTTAGAGTATGCAAGGCATTATAAATAAAACCCCTAAGCCTGTCTTTGAATACTTAAATCATTTGAGTAAAAGTGCATAATGAATAAGAATTGTATTACTTTCTCCTATCATGTATTAACACTCTGGACAAGTGCCTTCTGAAATTGTGGGACTAAGCTTCTGCAAATTTTGTGGAGCTTGAAAAGTTCATAAAGTTGTGCCATTTAATATTGTGGGAATTTCGTTCTCAAAATCATGAGTTTGCAGGTACATATTTCTTTGATTGCATAAATCACTGCAGGAGAAATTGCAAAAATATTGCTTCTATCAATTTCTTAAACTGAAATGATATGAGTGGAAAATCGTAGCTTATTTTTGTAACCAAAATACGCAAAATATTGTTTTACAGAAAATAAAATTTGCAAAAATCCCCTTTAATGCAGCTTTAGTCATACATGTAAGACAATGTGGAATTCCTTTGCGAAGATATTGCTGGGAATTATTGCAGCATGCTGGTCCTGAACTATCAACTGCTGTTAAGTGCTGGACCTGGTCTCGTTTCCCGAACTCCTTTGCTCCTTTGTCTGTATTCCTTTGGGAGTTGACAATATACTTTTTGCTTTTTATTGGATGGTCCAACTTGTGTGTTTTTATTTGTCGTTTTAGGAGTGTCAGCAATGGCATACTCATGGAAGCAGCAAATGTGAAGTGAATAGTTGTGGGGAGAGGAGCTGGCTGCCCTGCTTTGTGTCCTGCTGCACGCCTAGAATGGTGGAGTTGTGGGTGGTGTCCACAGGGGGTCTGTTTTCTCTTGGGCACACCCTTCATGACTTTACTTTTCGTTTCTTGCCTCTGTGCGAGTGTCAGGTGTTTCCCATCCACGACCTCCAGGAGAAAGCAGGCATAATTTAAATGGAGTGTGTGTGTTTGTGTTTGTGTGCAGTGGTGGCTGAAAAAGATATAGAGTGATTGGGCGGGTGGATGAGGTGTGAGGTACGCAGGTGGAACACACGGGGGAGTGCGAGGCGGGGGTTTAATAATAAAGACTTACCTGGTGTTGCCAGCCACCTCGCACTCCTCTGCATCCAGTTTCTGGTCCCAGCAGTCCCTGGGATGGGACTCACCGTCCAGTCCCGATGCTGGTCTCAACATGAGAGCTGCGTGGGGATTGGCCTGAGCTGGCTGCAGTAACGCGTGCTCAGGCAGGGGTGTAACACACCCCCCCGCAGGCCCCGCAGTGCAGGGGGTCCCAAGCTCCAGGGGGGGCCCTCAGAAAAAGTACTCCCGCTGGAGAGCTCCTGATTGTGTTTAGAGGGGGCCCCTGCATGTACTTTACAGGGGTACCCCTCAAGTTTCATTACGCCACTCCGCTCACGCACAGGGATTCTGTGCTGTTTCTCCAACTCGGCTGTGCAATACGCCTGGGTTGGAGAAACCTATGTGTGCATTTCAGTTTGGCCAGCCTAAGACCGGTGGCCAAACTGCGCACTTAAAAGTAATAATAAAATATAGTTTTATTTTTCAGCTGCTGGCTCTGAGCCAGTGGTGCGACGCTCCTCCTTCATTGCAGAGGAGGGCGTGTGTGTGTGTTTTTGTGTGTGTGCGTTTGTGTGTATATGTACTGTTGAATAATATGTCACTTCAGAGAATTAACAAAAAGTAAGTCTACTTAATATGTACACTGTGCTGCAAACAGTAACCACGCTGAGAGGCAAGGTTGTCCACCAGAGTCCTGATGAACCAACTCTGTAGTGCCACGTGTTGAAACGAGCAGATCACTAAGGAAGTTCCCACAAATAAGAAAGAAATGTACTAGGATAGGAAGGTCTGCAAGCCCAAATGTTAAATTCAGTTGCAAACCGTACCTTTCTGACTCCCCTAGGTGAGACAGATACAATCCTATTTCCAGACAACACAAATAAACTTTTATATTCACTATGGACCCATTTAGTGTCTCAGCAGTATCATCTGTGACAAAAGCATCTAAACAAAATGGAAAATTTTGCAGATATATGAGTTCACACGTGAGTGTGACTGTGTTTGCTTTCGGTGATGGCGACATGCACAGTACACATAATGACATACAGCTAGATTCATCATTGTCCCGTTTTGCGAGTCCTTAATAGCGATTATTAAGGAATCGCTATTAAGGACTTGCAAAACGGGATTCATGTAGAAATTGCAAATAATATTGCGATTCCTACATCTTGCTTATTTGCGATTAGCAAATTGCTAATTGCAAATAAGGATGCGATTTCAAGGGTGCCAGGGGTGTCCAAAGGACACCCTGTAGCACCCCTGAAAAGCAAATGTAGCCAGATGTTGCGCACACACATGTCCAAAGGACATGTGTGTGTGTAACATACCACTCAGAAAAATGCACTAAAGTACATTTTTCTGAGTTTTCGCTATTTACCACGAAGTCTGACTTCGTGGTAAATAGCAGCCAGAAATAGCGATTTCGCAAATAGAAAATGGTTAATGAATTGCATTTAAGGAATCTCAAATAGAGATTCCTTAAATGCAAATCCTCACAAATATGCGATTTCGCAATTAGCGATTTTTGCATTTGGGATGATGAATCCCAAATGCAAAAATTGCACTCGCAAAGGGCCAGATTCTGAGAATCTGGCCCTTTGCGAGACGATTTTTCGTTCATGAATCTAGCTGAATGTGTTTTGTAACTGCTAAGTTTGGAGTAAAAAGTATTTACTATAAACATCTACTTTTCACCGTAGAACTCAAGTGAGAATATGACTGTAGTTAGAATTAATGAAATAGATTGCAAAACACTACAACAATGGGTGCATGAAACGCGATGTGCATCCTTTTGGCGAGTAGGTGAGTACATAATTCATGACTGACAGGGTTTTTCTTTAAACCTGAACGAATATCACCATTTTTAAAATTAGTGACTGCCATCTTCCATGGAGCGTGAAATACGCGCCACCTGCGCTGGATGTACTCTTATTTTTCCACTCTAATTACAAAACAAAAATGAGATATTATGACACTGAATGTCATTTTCTTCCGAAATGCTGAAATAGTCAGTGGATTAATTGTCCTCATTCTATTTCAATCAGGCCTTATGTTTTTAATGCACCAGATAAAATGGAAATACATCTGTTTGGGAGTTCTTTATATTCGCTCCAATACTAGTTCCTCTGTCTAAAAATTAGATGCAACATCCTTTACTAACAACCCACACCAGCCCTCAATTGATAGCAGTATCATTTTGTAATACAAAATATACATCAGCAGCCCAATAACGGCATCCTTCCCCTAACAGAGTACACCAGTTCCCCAATGACTGTTTCCACAATTTCTCCAATAAAAGACGCCTCATTCCTTCAATAACAACTTGTATTACTCTGGAAAAATGGACCCTGATTTACCAATATTTGAAGCAACGTGGCGCACCAGCTAAAGTTGCTGTGTTGCATTGAAGCAAAGGGAGAGAGAAAAATGCACCATATATACGAAGACATGGCACATTTTTCTCTATCTTAGGGCTTGAGCACTTATGGTTGCCATGCGCCAAGCACACACCCTTGTATTATGGCACAAGGGTGTTACGTTCTCTAAAGCATAGAGTTTGACCTGAAAGGGAATAGTTCAGTACATAAGCTGCCCTTTAAGACTTTTTCCACTTTGTATGTGCGTATGATGCAGCAAAAACAAACACAAAATGGGTGTGGTATCCTCAGAGAAATGCTGTTAGCTTAATCAGCAAGTCAGCAGGTTAGTACCAGAGACCCAATGAGTTCTCTGTGTTCTGCAAATTGTTTGTTACCTAAATTCAAGGCAATTCCAGGAATTGGACGAGGATGACTTACTCACGTAATGTGACGTGCTTCATCATTTGCCACCTCGTCCCACCCTGGTAAGATGTTACTACAAGGGCGGCTCAACCTCAGAATTGGGCTTTTCTGAGTGAGTTCTTAGATATTTATTCTCTCAGGACAATGATTTAGGTCCAGTTTTATGACTTAAAAAAATATAGTAAATGCTGGGTGTGCTTAGATATAAACAGAGGACCTACCTCTCAACTGGTATCATAATTAGTGATAACCAAATCAGTGCAAAGTGCCACATGCCTCAACTTATGTAGCTTTGGGATGTTTTCGAATGCAAATCCAGGTTTGCGTTGGATTGTAAATCACATCCAAGAGGAATTGACGGAAGCGAGCACCATCAGCAGCAAGGAGGAGCGAGAACCAGAGGTTGGCATGGGAGTGTTGGAGTGTAGGATGTTGCTGCTATCTTGTGCACTTTTGGGTGCCCACGCCTCTGGTCTTGGTGCAGCTTAGGAGAACCTCTCCACCCCCACCACACCTCCACCTATTCTCCCGTAGCCATTTCATCCCCTGCGAGCAAGCAGGAAAGCGTACTTGGTAGGATGGTAATTACTACACTCTGCTTGGGTAGAGCCCAGGTCCATGGAAGGGTCCCAGCTAGGCGAGGGTGCGGCTTGTGGCCTGGAGTTACTCCCCCTCTATCAGCCCGCTATTATCCTTACGTCACCCTGCAACTCATCTTGTGACCATCCTGATCTGATCCGGTGTGGCAGTTTACATGGCAGAAAGCCTTAAGACTCCAACAACAGCCTTCGTCAGAACCCTATACCAATACTAGTTTAGTTGTTCGTCATGCGGCACACAGAGCTTCGAATACAAAAAATGCACTCACCAGGGGACATGCAAATCAATCAAACCAATCAAACCAATCAAAATAATTAAGTCACTCAGAAAGTTTGAATCAACCGGAACTTTAAGAGCCTACCCCATCAACTCCAGTGACTAGCATACCCTAGAGCATGGGCCTGGGCCATATCAAATTCCTACTCACAGCATGGGAGAAGATCTGGAGGTTAAATTCGAGCCCCTCCTACCATCCCATATACCAAGCTATGCACCTACTCTGGAACTGGAGCAGACTATTCAAATTCTAGATGATTCATCTCAATTTCTGGAAACACACTCATCTGGGGAACGATTAATGATCCTTTGAATCAGCCAAAACACAGTGGAGCTACTCTTTCCTCGCTCTTCGCGGGAGACCTTGATTGTCTTGTTGATCTTGAAGGTTTTTCAAGCTCCTACCCCTCACCTAGGAGATGCCAATCACAGGAGTAAGTAGAATGGGAGAGACTTCGATGCAACTTCCAGGTTAATACAGTTTCAATCAGATAAGCTAGATATCCAGGTCACTTTGCTGGAAACATTTGTTCAATATATCACATCAATTGAGTCAAGATTTCTACAACTTTTAATGATGGTAAAAGACCTCCTGAAAGAATAAACAAAATACTCCTCACATGAGAACCTTCTTTGTATGTGTGAACCAATATTTAGAAAAATGTACATCTTTACCATTTCTTTTGATCAGTTTGGTAAATGAGGTCAAACACACTGAAGCTACATCACAGGTGGAATTCCGTAGACAGTACCCAACGGCTATACCACAGCGCAACACCAGAGTAATTCAAGAAAAATTCCATGGGCCCAAAGAACAATCGATGATTGAGAATCCAAATGGGAGAAATAATTATCAAAACTCTTCAAACATTCCCACAGAAGAACACTCACAAGGTGTCTCTGTGCCATGTGCATTGTACCTGGAATCGTGCCCGGAATGGGCAGAGATAAAGGTAAAAGAAAGAGAAGGAAATAACTTCAAAAAAGGAAAATGCTGAAAAATACTTACGATTAAAACAGGCAGCTGTTAAATATTTTACGATCTTCGCTGCCACTTGTACGGTCCCTGGTTAGCCTCCCATAAGGGCCCGATAGTGAAAAACAGGAGATGAGCATCAACACTGGGGCATGTAATTTACTCTTTAATCCAGATGCCAGAAGTTGCAACCCACTAAAGCGATGCTCAAAATTTCCTTGTAAAAATCGCGAAGCTTCCAGCACCTCAAAACAATTATGAGCCCAGTATATATAGACATCAAGAAGACAGACCTCATGGAGCAATTGATGATCCAATCACGAAACCCCCCCCTCGCTATCTATCCAGTCCACCAATATTACAACCTCTATTTGGAATTTTGGTATGAGGCCGGGATTAGTAGAAATATTAACTGGAAACTGAATGAATCCCATGAGTGGTAATTCATTGGCTGCCTCTCCAGTATAACCCTGTAGAACAGACCAGTCATAAACAATAGGACCGCTCTCTATCCTGATTACACATCAAAAGGCCCTTGGGACATCCTGAATAGAGGCAAAATCTTACACTTATTAGGTGCACATCAAAATTTAGCCCACCTGAGATCCTCAGATGTTGAATCCCTAGAGTTTAGACCACCCTCAGAGAATTGTTCTAACCAAAATATCACTGTAACATGGTCTTCTGCTATTGTTGCCAGACAAATACAAGAAAAATGCAAACTCTTTGAAAAATGGGGAATAAAAGTAAGTAAAGTCTTGTCTCTCAATTATTGAGCTGATTTCCTTCATGATAAAGATTTTCCCATTGTCGCACAGTCATTAGTAAAGGAGCCAGTTAGAACACAGCTACAAACACTGCAAAAATCTTCAACACTAATGAACACAGTGGAGCCAAAGTCATCTAAAAACATTCTATCGGCAGAAACCTTAAGGATAACATGGCCGCAAACTCAAGGACGCAAATGTAAACTATTATATGACTTGAAAATGTTGCAAGATGATTGGACCAGGATCCCATTTTCCTTGAACCAATAGACCATAGCATCAATTAATGACCATGAGAAAATGCCAAGTACATACAACACAAACAACCTATAAATGATTTCAAGAATTATAGCGTGAATAAAAAAAGTTGCTGGATCCAGATCTGAAAAACGTTTTATTATCCAATAAAATGATATGCTTACAAGAATCGTGGGCAAATACAAATGTCCCCTTATAGGGCTTTACAGGATTCCACTCACCCGCTGAGCAGGGGAAAAAGGAGGCCATTTGAAGAGAAAGTACTCATTTTATGTAGCAATCAAGAAGACCCTAACCACAGTAAATTTGAATCAAAGTACTTCATGCATAGTGGGAATTAGAAATAACAACTGGAATTTGACAACAGCAACCGGTCCGTTTTTATTACTAAATATCTACATAAACCCAAGACCACTTGAAAAACGACACACAATAACATGAACAGAAGGTATATTGGAACATCTGCTACAGTCCATGGATACTAACAGGAGATTTTAATTGAAACTTGGTGAAACAACGTGTAAAGGAGGGTTTCTTGTACAAAGTAGACGTCAAATGGAGAATTCCACAGCAAACTTCGCCATTCATGGGCCTGTCTAATGCAGATCATTCTTTTCTTAGCTTCCTAGAGGGCATTGGCTTTTGTGCTCTCAATGGCTATATGGCTCCTGAAACATCAATGGCCTGCACCCACAAGGTAAGCGAGAGCAGTTCCACACGTGACTGAACTTTTGTATCTTTGCCCTTATTTGTAAAGATCAGCTTCTTCGAAATTATTCCTAGATGTGAAAGTGATCCTTATCCTCAAAAAAACTTACTTCAAAACTGGAACAGCCCCCATAACTCCATACGACACATCAGTTCACAAACTGAAACACTTTCAAAAGGACGTGTTCTTTGAAACTCTCATCGCAGGGCCGTTATAAGGAATGGCAAGCAGCAACAAATCCCACCATCTGGCCCACTGGAAATCCTCTCCAAATCTGGGAAGAAATTCAAATAGTGCCTAAAAGACTTATTGGAATGCAAACAACTCCTCAAAACTCCCAAAGACAACTTCACACTAAGAATTGTTACTTAAAAAAAATTGGGAAAAAATGGAGAAACATTTGGATAGGCAAGCCAAAGCCATTAACTCCTCAGGATATCCAACAGATGGAAAAGAAATATTCAAATTATTAAGGAAGGCCTATAAAAAATCACTTTGGACAGCAAAGCAAAATAAAGAAAATGAGATCTGTATAGAATTTCACAAGGCACGTTCCAGCAAAAATCAGCAAGTCTTTTGGAATATTATCAGGCGATTCCAAGATATCGTAATCCAATTCTTGTACCTTAGGTATACACTTAACTTCAAGTCAATTCTCCAGTACCTGTCCTGGTCACCTATAGAGTACCAGCTAAAATGCATAGAGAATTACATTGATTATTTCCAAACAAGTCATTACGTACTGGGCAGCAGCATTTCTGAAATTGTTCAACTATTGCTTGGCAACTAATGTAGTCACCACTTCCTAACGTGACTTGAAATGAGACAAGCGTGCCTCGGCGCGCTGGATATTAGGAATATGAAGCTATGGATTTTAAGTGGATTTGGTTATTTTGGAATCATGTTTTTTATATTTTCGGATGTAACAGCATGTTACATCCGAAAATATAAAAAACATGCTAAGCGCTAAGAAGTTCATATAAGTTATTGTGTTTTCAAAGAAGTAGGTACTGCTTTTATCATGGATAAGGGGTTGTTGCACTCAAAACTATGGTGTCATCGTGTCACGCTGAATATATATGAATAATGTGGGTTTAAGAAGCATTGGATACAGCTTGCAAGTGACAATTTTTTGTGTATTTGGCAGACGAATTTTCAGCGCTTTATTTTTTTTTTCTGTTCAATAATTTTATTAGGATTTAAAAGAGTATATAAACAGTTGAATAACATATAGGTGATACATATGAGAAAACAAAAAGTATGAATACATCATAAATTGATATTTGAGATAAAGTATAAAATGAAATCCAATAAGCCGTGAACCAAAGCAATGGTATCACCATAGGTTACCAAAGAAAGAAAGTTACTAGAGAGAAGAAGAAGAAAGCAGAAAGAAAAAGACAGAAAGGAAAGAAAAGAGGGAGAAACAGATGGGAGGTTAAAGAAAAAGAGAGGAAGAAGAGCAGGGAAAGGAGAGTAAGGAAAAGAAGGAAAGGAAGGAAAAGATCTTCTGGGGAGCTACACTTAACAGAAGGACAACACTCACACAACCGAATCAAAAGGATATTGAGCAACCAAACCCTTAGAAGATAAATCCATATATGAGTCTAAAGTTTTTCAGACCCCCTTGGAGATTGAAGGAGAGAGATGAGCATCATCAACTGAGGTGTGTGCACCTCTCAAGAAAGAGACCCAAGCCCACCAAGTGTGATAAGAAATCGAAGATAAAGATTTCCATTCCATAAGAATTACTTTCACTGCAATAGTTAATAACAAATCTAGTAATTGGGAATCTAAGGAATCTAAGGGTAGTGGTGTACGAGATGCAAGTGGACCTAACAGAATCATGGGGAAAGAAAGCTGAAACCGTAGGTTAAAAATCAATTGAAGATGTTTGTGTATTAAATCCCAAAAGGGTTTAAGTAGCGAGCATTCAAAAAACATGTGTAAGTAATCACCTGGACATAGACCACAACTCCAACAAAGATCATCATCCTTTAACTGAAGAGAGTGTAAACGCACCGGAGTCCAATGGAGCAGATTAATAGAGAAAAATTTAGATTGGATTAAAGAAGGAGCAACCTTATTCCGAAGAGAGAGCTTCCCAATCAAGCGCCAGTCATCTGCAGAGATATGGGCAATAATATCCTGCTCAAAATGAGATAGCCATTTCTGTTGTGTGACAGTACATTCGGCAGGAGAAGTAACAGAGAGAAATGTATAGATTTTAGAAGCCACATGACCTAAACAAAGCCACATTTGAAATATTTTAATAGAAGGAGAGGTTGAAGTCAGACGAGTTTTAGCTAACACCACTTTTATTTTCAGGAAAGTGTAAAAATCCAAATTATTGAGAGAGAACTGTTGGGATAAGGTAGAAAAAGGAAGTGGATCTCCATTGGAGTCATACAAATGATGCACTAAAGTTAACCCTTTGTTAGCCCAATACAATATCAACCAGGGTCAATAACAATTTTAATACGAGGATTGTGCCACAGCGAGGACCATCTTGATTTATGAATAGGAATAGCAACTCGTCTATCAACTTGTCTAATTGCTGCAATGGTATCTAAGATGATAGAACGCGAGAAAGGGATAGCAAGAGTAGAAGTAGTTAGAAAAGATAAGGGTGGTAAGGGAGAAGCAATACTCTGCTCAATGAAGAGCCAAGAAGGAGTATGATCAGGACGCGAAGAAAGCCAAAGCGCCCCTTGCGAGGCCAAAAAAGCAGTTTGATACTTTTCCCAATCAGGAAAGTTACAACCACCCAACTCATAAGGTTTCTTCAAATATTTGTTTGCAATTCGAGCCCTCTTTTCATTCCAAAGAAACTTAGAAGTAAGGGAGTTTATCGTATGAAAAAAGGAAGAGGAGAGTTTCACAGGGAGCATTGAAGAAACAAAATTAATAATAGAGGTAATCATCATTTTTATAGTTTGAAAATGGCCCCACCAAGAAATATATTTAGGAGACCAATTCTCTAAAAGCTGTCATACTTTAGTAATAGTCTGAGCCTCATTATACGCAACCGTATCATAAAGAGTACTGCAGAACCCGATACCCAAGTATTTAAGCTGTTTAGATTGCCATTTAAACCCTGCAGAGCCCATATGAGCTGGAAAGCAGTAAGCGTTTAGAGGAAACATTTCCGTTTTGTCCATATTGAGGGTATATCCAGAAACACCCGAAAAAAGAGAGATGGTATCCGAAATCGCGGGAATGGCCCGTTCAATATCTTCAGAAAAATAAGAACATCATCTGCATATGCAGCAGTTTTAATACAATGCGAGCCAAAAGTAAAACCTTTGATGTCTGGATGGATGTCAATCAATCAAAGCAACGGATCAATAGAAAGTAAAAACAAAAGAGGGGACAAAGGGCAACCTTGCCTGGTACCTTGGCGAAGATTGAAAAAAGAGGAAGTGAAACCATTGATTCTAATATTTGCTCTAGGCTGGGCATATAAGGACATAACCATATTAATAAATGAATCACCCAATTTATGTGCGCAAAGCACCGCATGTAAAAAAGGCCAAGAGACCTTGTCAAAGGCCTTTTCGGCGTCTAAGGCCAATGCAGCAGCTGGAAGGGAAGCGCGTTTGACAGCACCCAAAACATGACAAAAGGTACGGATATTATCCCTCGCTAGTCGGCCCGTGACAAAACCAGTCTGAGAAGGGTGAACAAGCTTAGGACTAAGGGATTCTAAACGCTTAGCCAAAATTTTGGCAAAGATTTTTGCTTCCATATTCAGGAGAGAAATGGGACGAAGGTTTTTGGGGTCTGAATGATCCTTGCCCTCCTTAGGAATTACAACAATGGTGGCATCCGCAGCCGACCCCGAGACCGACCCTTGTTGGATGAAAGAGTCAACGACCACTTTAAGATGAGGGACAACCACAGAAAGAAAGGTTTTATAAAACAGAATAGGAAAACCGTCTGGCCCCGGGGCTTTCCCGGACCTTGTAGCTTTAATGGCAGAAATGATTTCTTCAGAGGTAATCTCACCACCTAACTTCAGGCTATCATCAGTGGCGATCGATTGAAGAGGAATCGTTTTGAGAAACTCCTGACATTCAACAAAAGATGATTGATTAGTGGGAGTATATAGTTTACTGTAGAAGTCCCTAAAGACATCGAGAATTTCCTTGGTCTGAAATTTGGTATCACCAGAGCTGTCAGTAATTGAGGAGATTTGAATGGATTTGAGATTAGAGGCTTGATATTTCAACGTCGCCGCCAATACTTTACCTGCACGGTTTTTCAACAATAAGCGCTTGGATTTCTGGGCCTGAACCCCAATGTGAGCCCGCTTCGTGTTGTAGGAATATTTCAGATTCTTAATAGTTTGTAAATGGATTCTATCTTTAGAACTTCGGAAGAGAATTTCCTGTTGTTTAATTTCGTCTGCTAAATTTTTTTTTTTTTTTTTACAAATTCTTTTTATTGTTGCATCAGGCGAATCATAAGTACTAGGAACAAGACATCGCGGGGGAGCGTCAACATTCCGCTCTACCCGCCCTTACGCAACTTTTGAAATAGTCAGTTACATTGCATTCATCTTGACGAACTTATTTTTCATTTTCACCCCGAACTCCCCCCCCCCCCATCAACTATAAGTAAAGGCAGTAACTGAGAGACCTCTCGTCGAAGCCCCCCTTCCCGTCCTCCCCCCCCCCCCCAGCAGCATGAACCCTTCTCAACCACTCCCCCCCCCCGACCCTCATGGCTCTCTCGATCCTCTAAGTTGTGTGGCATTGAGTACAAGCCATCCCCATGGCCCGTAACCTCCAAGGGTACAAATACTGGAATCAGCAACATACGCACCATCTCTGTGATTCATCCTACCACCCGCCCACTCCCCCCACCGGTCCCACCCTCCTACTCCAATCCATGGTAGTGCCTCCACTTGGCCCATATTTTTCTAAATTTTCGGGGGCACCCTCTAGCTTTATATGTAACTCGTTCAGCTGCCATATACATATCCAGACCTCTTCTCCATTCCTCGAGATTTGGTTTCCCAGGCGCCCCCCACATTCTTGCAATGTCTCTTTTTGCGACCACCAGGGCCAGCAGCAGAAAAATGAGTAAGTATCGCGTGATATCCACCTCCGTGGACATTCCCAAGAGCGCCAGTTTGGGGTCCTTAGGTATCTCTACCTCCAGTACCGCACTCAGTTAATTGAAAACCTCGTCCCAATATTCCTGTATCACTGCGCAACCCCAGATGATGTGGAAGAAGTCGCCTGTTTGGTGCTGGCATCGTAGACAGGTGGTGTTGTGAACCCTCCCCATCCGAAAAAGCCTCTCTCTGTCAAAGTATGCCCGATGAAGGACCTTAAACTGAATGAGGCGAAGCCTCGATTTTATGGCCACTTCTCGGGGGTGCATGAGTATGAGTTCCCAGTCCAGGTCCTCCAGCGTGCCCACATCTGCCTCCCATCTCTCCCTGAGGGCCTGTAGATCACCCAACATGTTATTTGTCAGTGTTTTGTAGGTCATGGATACCGCCCCCCTGTGTACCTGTTCTTGCAGTAGGCGGCCCTCAAGTGGTGCAAACTGGGGAATGTCGGTGAGAGATATGTTTTGAGCCCCCCATGCATGCCGCAGCTGTATGTATTTGTAGTATTGGGTTTTCTGGAGTCCAAATTCCTGCTGCAGTGCCTGGAAGGTTTTAAGTTCCCCCTGTGCTATGACATCCCCAACTGTGGAGATGCCAATGTCGTCCCACCTTTGAAACCCACGCAGCTTGTTCAGTTCAGTCAGCCACCTACATGACCATAGGGGTGTTTGGCGGGTGAGCCTTTCATGCCAGCCCATTCTAACCGACGCTCTGCGCCACGCCGTCAGGGTAATCTTAGTCGCAGGGAGAAGCTGGCGGCCCCCCCTCCCCCCATACAAGAAGTGGAGCACCGTCTTATTGCCCCATTTAGATCTCTCCAGTGCATAGGTGGGGTGGTCAGCCGGGGCGTGTATCCAATCGTTGATCGGGGTGAGGTGTTCCGCCCAGTAATAGGCCTCCAAATTAGGCAAGGAGAGACCCCCACTATATTGGTGGCGCTGCAAAGTCGTGAGTGCCACCCGGGACTGCTTCCCCAGCCACAGGAAAGAGCGGAGATCGGCATGGATTTTCTGCAATGTCAGAGCCGGAAGGGGATAATACTCATTTTGCAGGGCGTATAAAAACTTAGGGAGTAGGATCATTTTGTACAGAGCAGCCCTGCCCAAAATGGTGAGCGGGAGCGGCCTCCACCTATCCATCTCCGCCTTTGCTGCCACCAAAACTCTGTCGACATTGTCCGTGTAGGAGCGCTGCTTATCTCGGGTGATAAAGACCCCCAAGTACCGGAAGCCTGCCGTGGTGTGGATGAGCTGCGCAGGCAGTTCCCCCCCTCGCGGGGCACCTTGTGGGTCGTAGAGGACCGACTTATGCCAGTTTATAGCATGGCCGGCTACCGCCCCAAAGTCGCCTAGTTCCCTGAATAAGGCCGGTATCGTCTTAGCCGGGTCGGTCACGTACAGCAGCACATCATCGGCGTATAGGGAGATCTTCTCCTGGTCAGTGGCCGATTCCCCCCATTGGAAGCCAGTCACATCTCGGTTTAGCCGGATACGGATCGCAAGGATCTCAATCGTGAGGGTAAAAAGGAGTGGGGACAGCGGACACCCCTGTCGCGTCCCCCGCTCTATCGCGAACTCTCTCGACATTCGCCCATTTATTCGCACTCTAGCCCTAGGTTTCGAGTACAGAAGTTTCACCCAGCGCCGGAACTTGGGCCCAAACCCAAACCTTTCAAGGGTTCCCATTAGGAAAGGCCAGTGGACCGCATCGAACGCTTTCTCTGCGTCCAAGGAGAGGAACCAATGTGGCTCACTCCTGTCGCAGACTTCTTGGAGCCAGTTGTGGGTGCGTCGCAGGTTGAGTTTGGTGGCCCTGTCCGGCAGGAACCCGGACTGGTCTGGGTGGACCAGGCCCGATATTACCTGTCGTAAGCGCCGTGCTAGAATCGTGGCCAGGATTTTAGTCTCAGTATTTAGCAGCGAGATTGGGCGATAGGAGGAACAGTCCCCACGGGGCTTGCCTTCCTTGTGAATCGGGATTATGGTAGCTAGGGCCAGGTCCGGCGGGAGGCCTCCGGAGGCGAACGCACCCGCATATAGCGATTTCATGTGACTCGAAAGGAGGTCTCCCCCGTTCGTTTGAAGAACTCCGCCGGGAAACCATTTGGTCCCTGAGCCTTCCCCGGTTTCAGGGCAGCCATCGCCTCTGCAATTTCATCTAGGGACAGGTCGGCTTCCAAAGCCTCACTATCCTGGGGGGTCAACTGCGGAACTTCCACGCTGTCCAGGAATGACTGCACCACCTCGCAGTCCCCCAGGTCCCTCGCCCTGTAGAAGTCTTCGAAATAGGTCGCAAAGGCCTCTGCTATAGTGTCGTCAGTGGATGCCCGCGCCTTACTAGGGAGCTCAACCCAATCCACCCACCTGGCAGCTCGCTCGTGCCTGCTCAGCCATGCCATGAGTTTACCAGATTTGTCGCCGACATCGTACAAGCGATGTAGGGTAGCCAGCGCCTGTGTACGTGCCTCGTCCGTGCTTAGCTCTCTATAGAGCCTTTGAGTGTCTAGCAGTATCCTGAGTTCGGCCTCCTCCTTCGTTCTGTGATATTCAGCCTCTCGGGTCAAGATGTTTGCCTCCTCCCTCGCTATGGCTTCCGTGCGTTTCCTTCTGGCCTCCCCCACCCTGGATTGGAAGCGGTCCCTCAACACCGTTTTCATGGCTTCCCATAATGTCACCCCGGACTGTACCGATCCCTCGTTTTCCGCCATAAAAACTCTGATATCCGCTCTTATGCCCCCTAGAATTTCAGGTGTCTGTAAATCCCATGGCGACATATGCCAGTGTGCCTGACCTCTTCCCCTTCCCCGACCTATATGTACGAACAGCGGGGAATGATCCGAAATACCCCTCGCCCTATAGTCTGCCTCGTCTCCCGCCGAAAGTTCCTGTCTCGATGTGAAGATGTAATCCAGCCTAGAGAAGACCTTATGGGCCCCAGAGTCAAAAGAATAAGCTACGTGGGTAGGATGTAGCCACCGCCAAACGTCGGTGAGACCGATCGTGTCCATTCTGCGCGCCAAAGCCGTCTCCGCAGCCACTGTGTGAGGGTTCCCAGATCTATCGCGCGTCGTGCACATCACGTCATTGAAATCCCCCCCCACAATCTGTATCGTGTCCGCCGTGTCTAGTAGAATGGTCGTGATCTCCTGCATTGTTCGTGTTTGTAATTTGGGTGGAGCATACACTGACAGCAGAGTGTACCTGCGCCTCCTCCATGTCCCCTGCACCCCGGCAAACGAGCCCTGTGGGTCCAACCATGTACGTGTGACTGTGAAAGGTGCTGTTTTCCTAACTAGGATTGCCGTGCCCCGTGAGTCCATGGTGTACCCCGCGTGTGCCAGAACTATGTACTGCCCGCGCGCTAAAAAAGCACATCGGTTCCCCCTCAAATGTGTTTCCTGAAGGAAAATGATGTCAGGTGCCACTCGCTTAATATATGCAGTAACCAGGCTCCTCTTAATTTTGGAACCCAGTCCGTTCACGTTCCAGGTTAGCGCCTTAACCCCAGCGCCTTCACAGTGTGGTGTAGCTAGTGTATTCGCCATTGTTTCACCTGAGGACTATCTAGTAACGGGCCCCGGGGCCGGGATGGTAGCAAGGGTACACTTTCCTGAACTTGCTGCTGCATGCATATCTGTCTCCCTCCCTTCCCAACGTCCCAACACCCCAACATGAGGTAAACTGTAACCAAACCCCTTCCCGCACCCCCCACCCCACCTCCCTCCCCTTCCAGTTGCATCCCCATCCGGGTCTCAACTATCCGTGGGAGAAGGCCTGTCGCCCTCCCACACATCCCACAGTAACCAGTGTTAAGAACACAGAGAACAGTAGTAGTGGGGGTGTGCCAACTTGCTTGCTCCGCATCGCCGAGCCGCCATCTTTTCCCATTCCCAGTACACCACAGTTCACGAATGTGAGTCTTGTGTGTCCACTTGACCCTCACGGCCTGTAGAGTCTTGTTCCAGTTGCTGGATTTCCTTAGCCAGAGGGTGTAGCGAGTCACTCCTTGTGTCTTCCTCCTCCTCCCCGGATGCTCGGCCTTCCGATTCCTCCGCATCTTCTTCTTCTGAGCGGATTCCATTTCTCAGGCCACCCATTCTCGAGCCCGCCACTGAATCGGTACCTGGTGACGCCGATCTGCCTCGTCTCCCGTTCTGGAAGTTCCTCGTCCTGTATGGGGTCCCCTGCGTCTTGTTCTGGGTCCTCCTCAGTCTCCGACGCTGTGGCTTCGGCCTCTCCCACACCGGTCGTTCCCGTAGTTCCCGGTCGAGCGCCGCCCGGCTCGCCGCCTCTCTACTGGTCAGGATAGGGCGCTCTTCAAGCCACTGCCACGCGTCGTCCGGGTGTGGGAAGAAGATGGCTTTGCCCTGATAGATGACCTTGAGCTTGGCCGGGAAGAGGAGCATATACTGAATGCTGAGGGATCTCAGTTTTGCTTTTACGGCGTCGAAGGAGCGGCGCTGTTTCGAGACCTCCTGACTGTAGTCCGGGAAAATCATGATGGTGATATTTTCGAAGCGGATCTCGCCCATAGCCCTGGCTTCTCGTAAGATCAGATCCCGATCTGCGAAGTTTAGGAATCGCGCTATGACCGGTCGTGGTCTCGCGCCCTCCGGTGGCTTGGCCAGTAGCGCCCTGTGCGCCCTCTCTATGATAAAGCACGAGGAGAATCGTGCCGTCGGGAAGGTTTTTTTGAGCCAGTCCAGGAGGAAGGTGGTCATGCTCCTTTCCTCAATCCCTTCTCTAAAGCCCACAAAGCGTAGGTTGTTCCGCCTTGACCTATTTTCAGCGTCGTCCACCTTCCATAGGAGTTGGCGGTGGGAGGCCTGGAGCTCTGCCATGTCCTTCTTAAGTTCAGAGACCGACTTCTCATTGTCCGTCAACCTCGACTCAGCCACCGTGACCCTGTCCGTCAAGTTTCGAAAGTCCTGGCGCAGCAGTGTCACCTCGGACCCTACCTCCCCTATCTTGGTTTCCAGGGCCGCTCGTGAGGCTTGGATGTCCGTTCTCGACGCCTGTATGGCCTCCAATAGCATGTTTGTGTCAGTGCGTGCGCCAGAGTGAGTGGGTTGTGGGTCCACCGTAGGTCGCGGTGCTGCGAAAGTGTCCATTGGGCCCTTGCTCGCCGTTTTGGGTATTGTCTCCCTCTTGCCCATACCTGCGTCTTCTGGGGGCCGGACGCCGCTGGGCCAGGTCCCCGTTCCGCTGTGCCACCCCTGTGGTCGGACGTGTGTCTGAGGCAGAGGCAGAGCCACAGGGTGCCCCAACCGGTCAGTTTCGTGGGCAGCCTCCCTAGAGACCCTGTGACCATGCACACATCCCGTCCCGGGTGCGGTAGCCGGGCAGTGGTCCCCTTATCGTGTCGCTGGAGGAGCCTTCTCTCCCCCTTGCCCGGGTCTCAGGGCCTAGGCACCGGCAGCAGGGCGCTGTGGTTGGGTGGGCCGAGGGGTCGGTCAGCCGCGTCTTTTTCCCCCAGGGGGTGCCGGTTTCAGGACTTCGGTGCCCGATCCACTCACTCCCAGTGGGCCCCCGAGTTCCTGTGTGGCGCTATCGCCTGTCCCTTCGGCGTGGCTTAATGTGCGGCCTCCACGCTGGTGCGGCACCTCCGGTGCACACCCTCTCCCCCGATGCCAGGCCAATCTGGGCTCACCTCCGGGATGCGGGGCCCACTGTCTCTCCTCACTGGGGCTGGGGTAAACACCGAAGGGGGCCTCGCCGCCTCCACTCTCTAGTCCTGGGAAGCCAGGGGGTTACTCCTCAGCTCGGGCCTCGTGTGCAGCCCCCCCCCCGGGAGTCTCACCGCCTCTGTGTTGTAGGCTCAAGAGGTGCAGTGTTGGCAGCAAGGGGGTCGCGGTGTCATCCAGACATTCCCGAACCGGGATGGGCCACAGGGCTCCGGGGCAGCACAAGCAGGCCTTCTCCCTCCAGGCCGGCCTCAGTGGTCTTCCGCGGCTTGATAGCCGTCCCGCCTTCGTCTTTCAGCGCGCGGCCGCCATATTGGTAAAGGCGGGCGCCGCTTCTGTGGTCGATCCCCGGGTCTGGTGCCAGGCGAAGGCGGATCTCTCACCTCCGTATCAGGCTCGCCGCCGCTATGTCTCCGCACCCGGTCTCAGCTGCTGCACGGCGATGTGATCAATGCGGGGATCTCTCCTTAGTCAGCACATTATCGCCCTGGCGGCCGCCATCTTGGGTAGGTGGACTGCTGTCCCCTCTGTCCCGCTCCCGTTGTCCGGCGGAGACGGCGCGTGACCTTCCGCCCGGCTGGTGTCCACCCTGTCAAGCCTCCAGCAGCCCGCGAGAAGAGTCCGCCGGACCGCCGGCTGTCGGCGCACGCCGCTCCCTCCAGGCGCCTAGGCCACCATCTCGGTCTCCAGGGGGCAGAGGAGTCCGCTCTATACACCGGAGCCAGACGAGGCAGACTCCGTTTCAGGACCACCGCAGCTCGTATCAGGTAGGTGGGGTCCAGTTCCGTATTGTTGGATGGCTTTTCTGGGTCTTGGGGGATATTATACGCCGGATAATGTGCAGGCTCGGCCGGAGCTCTATGCAGGCACGTCTAGTCGGCCATGTTGCTGGCCACGCCCCCCTCGTCTGCTAAAATTTTAAGCTCTTTTTTGGCAGCAGAATTCCTCCTAGCCATGCATTGAATAATGGAGCACCGAAGAGAGCATTTAAACGCATCCCATAAAACTACGGGAGAGCTAACCGACCCATCATAATCAGCAAAGAAGTTCTCAATTTCAGTCATTAATGCCAGAACCTGGGATTCATCATGAAGAATTTCTGTGTTTAATCTCCAAGAACCAGGATCTTTTTTTGTAACAAAAGAGGAAAGAGAGAAGGAAACAGCTGCATGGTCAGAAACAAGAATAGGATGAATGAGGGGGGAGGATGAAGCCTGAACAAGAGACGAATGAACTAAGAGGTAGTCAATACGAGAAAAGCTAGAGTGTGGAGAAGAAAAGAAAGAGAAATCACTACCAGATGGGTTATGAAGCCGCCAGAGATCTTGAACCTGAAGAGTGGAGCACATGTTTAACATTTGTTTATGCGCTCTAGATGAACGAAACTGAAAAGCAGAGTTTCTATCCAACAGAGGGTCCATAGGTAAATTAAAATCACCGCCAACAATTAAATTGCCCTGATGAGGAGTATCTACCAACTTTTTCGTAATCGTACGCCAGAACACAGGGTCATCACAATTCGGAGCATAAATATTGAGAACATACATGTCATTAGCACCAATAGAAAATCTAGACAATAGCCATCGGCCCTCAGAGTCATGTTCAGCAGAGACCAACGATAATCCAGAAGTTTTAGAGATCAATGTAAGCACACCATTCTTTTTACCAGAGGCATCAGAACAAGCAACATCAAGCACCCAGTCTTTCCTCAGGCACAAAGCCTCCTTGTAAGAAATTTTCGTTTCCTGTAACAAAACGAAATCAGAAGAGAGAGATTTACAATAATCTAAGATTTTTGATCTCTTTACCGGGTGATTTAATCCTTTAACATTCAGGGACACAACATTCAACTCAGGCATAAGTGTGCATCAACAAAAAATCCAGTAAAAATGGGTAATATAAGGAAAAGTAATAGAACAAAAAAAAATAGGCAAAGACCACCTCTGAAAAAGGAAAACGAGAGAGCCGCCCCAGAAGAACCAAAAGGAAGAAAAGAGAAGCAGAAAGGGGAAGAGAGAAAGAGAGAAAATAGGACCCACCAGGGGAGGTCTAAAAGAGACCAAATTCATACCAGGGGGAACATGGGAAGGGAAGCAGAAGACCATCGAGAGAACTTGGATGTTAAAGTTTAGAAACCCTAAAAAATAAAATCTATAGTATATAGAACGAGGCAAAAAACCATACAATGTAGTAATTTGCTAAACAAAATAAAAGATCACCTTTGAAAAAGTAAGTAGTTAAAAACAGCCTAAGAGCAATAGGAGGTATTTAAAATAGAAAAAACAGCAATTATTTCCAACCAATTGTGATAACAAAGGTATATATTGCATAAAAATTGTATATCTATAGCACTATGGAAAGGAATACCAAGTAAAGGTAAGCAAGATATCATTAACCACATATGTAAAAGGGAATGAAACCTAATAACTCTTATAATTCATCAACCAGGGTAAAACTTGTAGAGAAATTAGGAGTACAATAATAACAATAATGCACTATAGATATTAGAAAAATGATGAAAAGAGCAGTAGAATATACAAGAAAAATGAAAACCACATTAAGGACATAATGAGACTAATCAAACATATAACAATTAATAGAATGCTACAATACAAAGACATAAAATGTCCAAAACGTAACAATGTGCAAGAAAAAAACAAAGTGTAATCACAGAACACCGATTGAAAAAGAGGAGACGTCAGAGAAATAATGAGCGGAACCCACAAAACAAGAAACCAAATAGAAGCCTAGTGACAAAAACAAAGAACCGAAACAGAAGACAAAGGAGATCTCAAGGAAACCACCTACATATTAAACCTCACAAAGAACTATCAATGACAAAGAGCAAACCAAACAGTGACCAGAGTGCTAACACGAAGATAGATGGATGACAAATATAAATGAAAAAAAATAGAACATACCAACTATGGGAACGCAAAGATATGTAGAACAGAGAAACGCAAATGACAGCTAACAGCACGGCCAATAGAAGATAAGACGATAACACGTCCGAAACGGACGCACAGTTACAAAAGATAACATATGTGTCGAAGGACCATGACGCAAGGTGTCAGTAATGACGACGTCAAAATATGAGAAGATACGACATCTGAAGAGATGAAAGGAGCCAAACACAACATGTAACACTGAAACAGTGGCACATATCGGAAGAAAAGAGCTAATGAATTACATGAACAAGAAACAATCAGAATCAGGAGCCAGAGGGACCAGGAGCAGAAGAAGAATCCATCTGCGATTCAGACTGATTATCCAAAAAATTGGAAAGGTCAGAGGGTTCATCAAAAATTTTAGAGCGGCCTTTGAATGTAATGTGAAATTTGGAGGGTCCAGCAAAAGAGAAAGGGATGTTCATGTCTACAAGACGTTTCCGCAGGTTAAGAAAACCCTTTCGTCGAATCACAGTATCTCTGGCAAAATCTTGAGAAATAGAGATGCGATGGCCCTCCCAAGTCACAGACTTGACCTTTCTCATATGAGCAAAAATTTGTTCTGAATGCTGGTGATGTAGTGGTTTAAAAATTACCGCTCTTGGACTTGTCGCAGATTTAGACCTGAAGAAAGGAACACGATGAGCTCTCTCAATCTCAAAATGTCTTAAAAATGAAATCTGTAAAGTAGCAGGAAGCCATTGTGAAATAAAGTCAACCATCGAGGGGGCTGCCTTGTCTGCCTCCTCAGGGAGACCAAAAATTCGTAAATTGCTTCTTCTGTTACGATCTTCCTGCTCCGTGAGGTCTCTCCGTAGAGAAAGCATAGATCGTTCCATCTGTTGAAGAGACCGTGAATGTTGATGGGCAACATCCTCCACACCACTAATCCGAGATTCCGCAGCATTGACCGTAACAGACAGCACCTTAAAGTAATTTCTGATCGCCGCCACTTCAACTTGTAAAAGATCAGTATTAGTTTTAGTAGATTGGGCGATGTCATGAACCGCATTGAGACGCGAGAGAATGGTATCCAAAGTGGTAGTAGGGTCCTTTGGAGAAGACACTGGATTAGGAGAATGTTGTTTGGACCTCTTGAGGGCACCTTTAGAGTCTTTAGCAGGAGGACCCCTGTTGTCCGCCATAGTAACAGCCCGCGTTGAAAGGTCAAAAATGAACTCCTGACTAAGTATGTGGAGAAAATGATAGCAAAGCAGTTGTAAGAAAAATAGCAACAAAAAATGATGTACAAAGATTCCCAAAGAAACCGCCAGAGAGACGTCAAGTTAGGAACCACTGGCCGTATTAGTAGAATTAAAATGGCCGTCAACAATATATGAGGAAAAGCACAGACATGGAATAATCCTCAAAAAGTCATAAAGAAACAAGACTCCAGGTAGCCGACAACCTCGCAATCAGGTTGAACAGACCTCATGTCAAAGCAATCCCAAGGCTTAAACAAAAGAGCAGAGGGAGACCTCTGAGGCAATACACGCGGACTCCCCATACAAATAAAGTCACGAAAGTTGCAGCATATGAGGAAAAACGCTGTTAAAAATCCAGTCACTATAGAGAAGACTTGTAAATATGGTAAATGTCACCTCAAAAGCGTCAGCAGTTCATCTTTCATAAATGCGCCATAGTGTCTGAGGAAGAAAACACGAGGGACGCCACACAGGAAACAAAATGGTGGCTGCTCGTGAAATCCATTGTGCAATGCTTCAAATCGCTGGAAAAAGACTTTCCTGCCGCCTTCAACGATATCCGCCCATTCCACCACGTTCCGGGCACTTTCTGACTTAAAAATGTCGAGTTCGGAAGATAAATTACGTTGAAAGGGACTCCAGAAACGTCCCGACAGCAGCCGCCTCCCCGGAGCTCAAGCGCCGACCGCCATCTCGTAGCGGCGCGCAAGCCACGCCCCCATTTTCAGCACTTTATTGATAGGCTCATCGCTGACATCATGTTTATACGCTGTTTGGATTTCAGTGAAAGGCTTTGTTGATAGACATGGTTAAAAGTATATATTTGCTTGTATTTTCAGATTCCCTTGACGAATAGAATCTATTCCCGAAATGCATTGGGTTTGTTAAAATAAATCATGACATGGAACCCATATGCTTCTGAGCCTTTTTTGAACATTGGCGATAAGTATGGATTGAATAAAATTAATTGAACGCAAAGGAAAAGAAAGGTTGAAAATTAATGGTGAAAAAATGAAGAAAGCAGATTAAATTATCTGAATATAATTAATTGGATTCAGGCTGTGCAGCCTAGTGGATCCTAAGATAGTTCCCTCGTGTTAGGGCTCTGTGCTGCACCACTATTATAACAAGCTTTGGCATAGCCAATAGGTCTCGCTTTTGGGACCTTATAAGTATGTAGTTATGCAGCACAATATCCTTGGTGTAATAACAACTGTTGCATGACTAAACACTTATAAGGTCCCAAAGGCGAGACCTATTGGCTATGCCAATGCTTGTTTCTGACTCCTGCTGGGCCCATAACAATGGCCGAATTTGAGGGGCTATCAGGCCTCCTTTTGTTTGAGTCTCCTGGCTGGCAGCAGCCAGGAGCCTCACACCTAGAAGGAAATGCAGCAGAGGGGATGCCACAGAATGCAGAGAATAAACTTGGACGGGATTAGATAGTCTGGCATGGACCTGGTAAACTTGGCACGGCAGAGTGGGTTGTTGATGTGCTGTTTTTTTGCGTATAAGGTGGTGACCAATGGGAGGTAAGCACATCAACGGAGGATTAGGGTCATGTTGGCTTGATCAGTTTATGGCTGTGCACGCAAATGTAACGTTTGCCCTGTACCTTTCAAGAACTCCCCTGGTTACTGTGTTGACGTCGCGGCTGCGCAGTGGCAGAACCACCACAGGACTTCCCCTGGCCACTGACTACAGCTGCTCCCCCACACCTGTGAAGGAAGAAGAGAAATCCCTGCGGGTTTGACAGAGATTATTGGGATTCAGCGACATGCTCAAAGCCAGCAATCACCTCCCAACGGGTGTGCTTAATAAAATGGAGGTAAATAACAGGTGGCGCTGGTAATTAGAGGCTGTTGAACCAGAGAGAGAGCACCTGGCACCGCAACAGCTGTGGGAAATCACCCAGAAGGCACCGCAGCCAGCAAGTGTAACAGCAGAGATGACAGGAAGAGTGAAGTGGGCATAAGGAAGTGACGAGCAGGAGAGTGAGGGTGAAGTGGAGACCAGTTATGGTCAATACATGACCAACTGGCACAGCTGTGAATAAACCAAACATCCAGGATAAAATTGATTGTGAGAGACAAGCGTTGAGGCTAAGCCAGACTAGAAGTCAGCAGAAATGCCAGGGCGATTTACCGGCAATCTTCGTCTGAATGGAAACAAGTTAAATTATAACAAGCTCGGGAGTTGTGTGCGTGCGCGTGCAAAAAGGAAATTTTAAAAAAAGCACGCGAGTGGTGGAAATTTTAAAAAAAGCATGCAAGTGGTGCGCGCGCAGCAGCGTCAAAAGTGAAAGTGATCGCGCTCCAGATGGCGTCTGTTTGGGCGCTGAAAGCTGGCCGCTGCGCACGCGCGCGTAACCGCAAGCGCTAGGCCAGCAAAAGCTGTGGTACCACTTTAAAAAGCCCTGTTACTAAATGTCTCGCAGGTCAGCGCATGAGCTGGCTCAGGCGAGACCTAAAAAGCGGCCTTACCAGGGAGCCACCGATTTATTGCCTTGAGGAGCACAGAGGCTAAATATTTTGCAAGGCTTCTTTTGGACGATCTAGAATCATGGGCAGTGTACGAAAAGCTAATTCCCTTCAATCAGACTGGTTTCAGGCCCAATACAAGCACGCTGGATAACCTAGTAGCACTTCAAATGCTTGTGGTAAAAACAATCAAAAAAAGCCAGTCACTTTAAGCCTGTTTTATCGACTTTTCAAAGGAATTTGACCATGTTAACAGGCATCTAGTCTGGGGAAAACTCAAAGGGATAAGCATTCCTTCAAATCTCCTTCGTGCAATTCAGCTCCTGTATACAAACACATGGGTCCAAAGTCAAGCTGTGAGAAAAACCATCTATTGTCCCCTAAAATTCAAACAATCAGAGGATTGAAACAAGGATATGCCCTGCTGCCTTTCTTTTTAAACTGTTTTTACTGGATCTCACAACTGATTAGATCAAGCAAAACTAGCCCAATAGCCGATCTCATCCCTGCAATACGCGGTTGATGTAATCTTACGGAGTCAAACTGGCATTGCCCTCCAAAGATGACTTGACGCCCTGGATACATAATGCAAGGAAAATGGAATGACCGTTAACCTGGAAAAGAAGAAAATCCTAATTTTCGGGATGCTTCTCATTAATAAAGGGAACATGGCACCTTGAAGGCGTCATCATAAAGAGAACGAGTTCTTCTAAATATATGAGAGCCTGGCTTCAGGACCGCACCGAAGCCCAAGCTCGCCTTGCTCACTTTTCCCTTTCAGTAACTCCTGGCTAACACTGCAAACACCAGACTGAGTCCACTACTTCACGTGATAAAGGCCAAACTAATTCCACCTTTAACCTATGGGGGAGGAGCCTTCCCGAACAAATTAACATGATTTCTAAATGCTGCACAATGCAAAATCTCCCACAGTATTTTTGGCCTCCCAGGAGACGCCTCACAGTCCCAAATCAGGCTTGAGTCTGGGCTGATTGATCAGGCCCTGGCCCACAAGTCAGGGCAGTTGATATATTTCTTTGTGCTGCACTGGGGATATTGAAACCCTCAAAGCCCTAATTTGGGAAGAAAATCATACAGATCCATCTAAAAATGCATTGCCCACTGCACTAAAAGACGCACTTCCAAAGCTTGAAGCTGCATCACTGTGGGATGAAACCTTAACAAAAAATCAGTTTAAACCCTTCCTTAATAAATAAATGAGATGCACTTCATTCATTAAAGATAATAAGTCATTTCGACGTAGGAGTCATGCTTGGATGTCCATTCATATTTACAAGCATCTGACGTAGCAGGCATATCTGATCGAGAATGTTAGGCGCTATTATAAGATCCGGCTGATGCATCTCTGTTTTGGTCATGTATCGACACTTGATCATCGGCCCAAGTGGTTTCCGAAACCCAAAATCAGAGATGTGCCGACTCTGCAATAACCAGGAAGAATCATTGGCACAGATTGTATGTGCCTATCCGTTCTTACTCAATGACTGGCGCTTCTGACTCGTAACACTTTTGACCTAGTTGGAGTCAGAACATGGTGATAATATTCTGCCTGTCCCCTTGACCCTCCTTTCCTCATAGCGGGGTTCATAAAATGTATGGACACACAGATAAATGCCTGCCCTTAAGACGGCTACCCTTAGCTTCGTTGTTTCTGAGGATTTACCGTGCTGCTTTGCATACATGCACTGCTTGTTAACGCAGGTAAAGTGCATATTCGGGCATGACACATGAAAGGCACACTTAGGCCAAATCAGTCTCCGTGACGTCATGCGGCGAGTGCTCAGCATTAACTGGGGCACCTTTTGTATTATTTTTACTGGATATTGCTGTTTGTAACTTTGCACACATGCACTTTAGCAATGCTTTTAATGGGCGATTTACCATGCTGCTTTGCATACATGCACTTCTTGTTAACGCAGGTAAAGTGCATATTCGGGCATGACACATGAAAGGCACACTTAGGCCAAATCAGTCTCCGTGACGTCATGCGGCGAGTGCTCAGCATTAACTGGGGCACCTTTTGTATTATTTTTACTGGATATTGCTGTTTGTAACTTTGCACACATGAACTTTAGCAAAGCTTTTAATGGGCGATTTACCATGCTGCTTTGCATACATGCACTTCTTGTTAACGCAGGTAAAGTGGATATTCGGGCATGACACATGAAAGGCACACTTAGGCCAAATCAGTCTCCGTGACGTCATGCGGCGACTGCTCAGCGTTAACTGGGGCACCTTTTGTATTATTTTTACTGGATATTGCTGTTTGTAACTTTGCACACATGAACTTTAGCAAAGCTTTTAATGGGCGATTTACCATGCTGCTTTGCATACATGCACTTCTTGTTAACGCAGGTAAAGTGGATATTCGGGCATGACACATGAAAGGCACACTTAGGCCAAATCAGTCTCCGTGACGTCATGCGGCGAGTGCTCAGCATTAACTGGGGCACCTTTTGTATTATTTTTACTGGATATTGCTGTTTGTAACTTTGCACACATGAACTTTAGCAAAGCTTTTAATGGGCGATTTACCATGCTGCTTTGCATACATGCACTTCTTGTTAACGCAGGTAAAGTGGATATTCGGGCATGACACATGAAAGGCACACTTAGGCCAAATCAGTCTCCGTGACGTCATGCGGCGAGTGCTCAGCGTTAACTGGGGCACCTTTTGTAATATTTTTACTGGATATTGCTGTTTGTAACTTTGCACACATGAACTTTAGCAAAGCTTTTAATGGGCGATTTACCATGCTGCTTTGCATACATGCACTTCTTGTTAACGCAGGTAAAGTGGATATTCGGGCATGACACATGAAAGGCACACTTAGGCCAAATCAGTCTCCGTGACGTCATGCGGCGACTGCTCAGCGTTAACTGGGGCACCTTTTGTAATATTTTTACTGGATATTGCTGTTTGTAACTTTGCACACATGCACTTTAGCAATGCTTTTAATGGGCGATTTACCATGCTGCTTTGCATACATGCACTTCTTGTTAACGCGGGTAGAATGGATATTCGGGCATGACACATGAAAGGCACACTTAGGCCAAATCAGTCTCCGTGACGTCATGCGGCGACTGCTCAGCGTTAACTGGGGCACCTTTTGTATTATTTTTACTGGATATTGCTGTTTGTAACTTTGCACACATGAACTTTAGCAAAGCTTTTAATGGGCGATTTACCATGCTGCTTTGCATACATGCACTTCTTGTTAACGCAGGTAAAGTGGATATTCGGACATTACACATGAAAGGCACACTTAGGCCAAATCAGTCTCCGTGACGTCATGCGGCGACTGCTCAGCGTTAACTGGGGCACCTTTTGTATTATTTTTACTGGATATTGCTGTTTGTAACTTTGCACACATGAACTTTAGCAAAGCTTTTAATGGGCGATTTACCATGCTGCTTTGCTTACATGCACTTCTTGTTAACGCAGGTAAAGTGGATATTCGGGCATGACACATGAAAGGCACACTTAGGCCAAATCAGTCTCCGTGACGTCATGCGGCGACTGCTCAGCGTTAACTGGGGCACCTTTTGTAATATTTTTACTGGATATTGCTGTTTGTAAGTTTGCACACATGCACTTTAGCAATGCTTTTAATGGGCGATTTACCATGCTGCTTTGCATACATGCACTTCTTGTTAACGCAGGTAAAGTGCATATTCGGGCATGACACATGAAAGGCACACTTAGGCCAAATCAGTCTCCGTGACGTCATGCGGCGAGTGCTTAGCATTAACTGGGGCACCTTTTGTAATATTTTTACTGGATATTGCTGTTTGTAACTTTGCACACATGCACTTTAGCAAAGCTTTTAATGGGCGATTTACCATGCTGCTTTGCATACATGCACTTCTTGTTAACGCAGGTAAAGTGGATATTCGGGCATGACACATGAAAGGCACACTTAGGCCAAATCAGTCTCCGTGACGTCATGCGGCGACTGCTCAGCGTTAACTGGGGCACCTTTTGTATTATTTTTACTGGATATTGCTGTTTGTAACTTTGCACACATGAACTTTAGCAAAGCTTTTAATGGGCGATTTACCATGCTGCTTTGCATACATGCACTTCTTGTTAACGCAGGTAAAGTGGATATTCGGGCATGACACATGAAAGGCACACTTAGGCCAAATCAGTCTCCGTGACGTCATGCGGCGACTGCTCAGCGTTAACTGGGGCACCTTTTGTAATATTTTTACTGGATATTGCTGTTTGTAACTTTGCACACATGCACTTTAGCAATGCTTTTAATGGGCGATTTACCATGCTGCTTTGCATACATGCACTTCTTGTTAACGCAGGTAAAGTGGATATTCGGGCATGACACATGAAAGGCACACTTAGGCCAAATCAGTCTCCGTGACGTCATGCGGCGAGTGCTCAGCGTTAACTGGGGCACCTTTTGTATTATTTTTACTGGATATTGCTGTTTGTAACTTTGCACACATGCACTTTAGCAAAGCTTTTAATGGGCGATTTACCATGCTGCTTTGCATACATGCACTTCTTGTTAACGCAGGTAAAGTGGATATTCGGGCATGACACATGAAAGACACGCTTAGGCCAAATCAGTCTCCGTGACGTCTTGCGGCGAGTGCTCAGCATTAACTGGGGCACCTTTTGTAATATTTTTACTGGATATTGCTGTTTGTAACTTTGCACACATGCACTTTAGCAATGCTTTTAATGGGCGCTTTACCATGCTGCTTTGCATACATGCACTTCTTGTTAACGCAGGTAAAGTGGATATTCGGGCATGACACATGAAAGGCACACTTAGGCCAAATCAGTCTCCGTGACGTCATGCGGCGAGTGCTCAGCATTAACTGGGGCACCTTTTGTAATATTTTTACTGGATATTGCTGTTTGTAACTTTGCACACATGCACTTTAGCAATGCTTTTAATGGGCGATTTACCATGCTGCTTTGCATACATGCACTTCTTGTTAACGCAGGTAAAGTGGATATTCGGGCATGACACATGAAAGACACACTTAGGCCAAATCAGTCTCCGTGACGTCATGCGGCGAGTGCTCAGCATTAACTGGGGCACCTTTTGTAATATTTTTACTGGATATTGCTGTTTGTAACTTTGCACACATGCACTTTAGCAATGCTTTTAATGGGCGATTTACCATGCTGCTTTGCATACATGCACTTCTTGTTAACGCAGGTAAAGTGGATATTCGGGCATGACACATGAAAGGCACACTTAGGCCAAATCAGTCTCCGTGACGTCATGCGGCGAGTGCTCAGCATTAACTGGGGCACCTTTTGTAATATTTTTACTGGATATTGCTGTTTGTAACTTTGCACACATGCACTTTAGCAATGCTTTTAATGGGCGATTTACCATGCTGCTTTGCATACATGCACTTCTTGTTAACGCAGGTAAAGCGGATATTCGGGCATGACACATGAAAGACACACTTAGGCCAAATCAGTCTCCGTGACGTCATGCGGCGAGTGCTCAGCATTAACTGGGGCACCTTTTGTAATATTTTTACTGGATATTGCTGTTTGTAACTTTGCACACATGCACTTTAGCAATGCTTTTAATGGGCGATTTACCATGCTGCTTTGCATACATGCACTTCTTGCTAACGCAGGTAAAGTGGATATTCGGGCATGACACATGAAAGGCACACTTAGGCCAAATCAGCCTCCGTGACGTCATGCGGCGAGTGCTCAGCGTTAACTGGGGCACCTTTTGTAATATTTTTACTGGATATTGCTGTTTGTAACTTTGCACACATGCACTTTAGCAAAGCTTTTAATGGGCGATTTACCATGCTGCTTTGCATACATGCACTTCTTGTTAACGCAGGTAAAGTGGATATTCGGGCATGACACATGAAAGGCACACTTAGGCCAAATCAGTCTCCGTGACGTCATGCGGCGACTGCTCAGCGTTAACTGGGGCACCTTTTGTAATATTTTTACTGGATATTGCTGTTTGTAACTTTGCACACATGCACTTTAGCAATGCTTTTAATGGGCGATTTACCATGCTGCTTTGCATACATGCACTTCTTGTTAACGCAGGTAAAGTGGATATTCGGGCATTACACATGAAAGACACACTTAGGCCCAATCAGTCTCCGTGACGTCATGCGGCGAGTGCTCAGCATTAACTGGGGCACCTTTTGTAATATTTTTACTGGATATTGCTGTTTGTAACTTTGCACACATGCACTTTAGCAATGCTTTTAATGGGCGATTTACCATGCTGCTTTGCATACATGCACTTCTTGTTAACGCAGGTAAAGTGGATATTCGGGCATGACACATGAAAGGCACACTTAGGCCAAATCAGCCTCCGTGACGTCATGCGGCGAGTGCTCAGCGTTAACTGGGGCACCTTTTGTATTATTTTTACTGGATATTGCTGTTTGTAACTTTGCACACATGCACTTTAGCAAAGCTTTTAATGGGCGATTTACCATGCTGCTTTGCATACATGCACTTCTTGTTAACGCAGGTAAAGTGGATATTCGGGCATGACACATGAAAGGTACACTTAGGCCAAATCAGTCTCCGTGACGTCATGCGGCGACTGCTCAGCGTTAACTGGGGCACCTTTTGTAATATTTTTACTGGATATTGCTGTTTGTAACTTTGCACACATGAACTTTAGCAAAGCTTTCAATGGGCGATTTACCATGCTGCTTTGCATACATGCACTTCTTGTTAACGCAGGTAAAGTGGATATTCGGGCATGACACATGAAAGGCACACTTAGGCCAAATCAGTCTCCGTGACGTCATGCGGCGACTGTTCAGCGTTAACTGGGGCACCTTTTGTAATATTTTTACTGGATATTGCTGTTTGTAACTTTGCACACATGCACTTTAGCAAAGCTTTTAATGGGCGATTTACCATGCTGCTTTGCATACATGCACTTCTTGTTAACGCAGGTAAAGTGGATATTCGGGCATGACACATGAAAGACACACTTAGGCCAAATCAGTCTCCGTGACGTCATGCGGCGAGTGCTCAGCATTAACTGGGGCACCTTTTGTAATATTTTTACTGGATATTGCTGTTTGTAACTTTGCACACATGCACTTTAGCAAAGCTTTTAATGGGCGATTTACCATGCTGCTTTGCATAATGCACTTCTTGTTAACGCAGGTAAAGTGGATATTCGGGCATGACACATGAAAGGCACACTTAGGCCAAATCAGTCTCCGTGACGTCATGCGGCGACTGCTCAGCGTTAACTGGGGCACCTTTTGTAATATTTTTACTGGATATTGCTGTTTGTAACTTTGCACACATGCACTTTAGCAATGCTTTTAATGGGCGATTTACCATGCTGCTTTGCATACATGCACTGCTTGTTAACGCGGGTAGAATGGATATTCGGGCATGACACATGAAAGACACACTTAGGCCAAATCAGTCTCCGTGACGTCATGCGGCGAGTGCTCAGCATTAACTGGGGCACCTTTTGTAATATTTTTACTGGATATTGCTGTTTGTAACTTTGCACACATGCACTTTAGCAATGCTTTTAATGGGCGATTTACCATGCTGCTTTGCATACATGCACTTCTTGTTAACGCAGGTAAAGTGCATATTCGGGCATGACACATGAAAGGCACACTTAGGCCAAATCAGTCTCCGTGACGTCATGCGGCGAGTGCTCAGCATTAACTGGGGCACCTTTTGTAATATTTTTACTGGATATTGCTGTTTGTAACTTTGCACACATGCACTTTAGCAATGCTTTTAATGGGCGATTTACCATGCTGCTTTGCATACATGCATTTCTTGTTAACGCAGGTAAAGTGGATATTCGGGCATGACACATGAAAGACACACTTAGGCCAAATCAGTCTCCGTGACGTCATGCGGCGAGTGCTCAGCATTAACTGGGGCACCTTTTGTAATATTTTTACTGGATATTGCTGTTTGTAACTTTGCACACATGCACTTTAGCAATGCTTTTAATGGGCGATTTACCATGCTGCTTTGCATACATGCACTTCTTGTTAACGCAGGTAAAGTGGATATTCGGGCATGACACATGAAAGGCACACTTAGGCCAAATCAGCCTCCGTGACGTCATGCGGCGAGTGCTCAGCGTTAACTGGGGCACCTTTTGTAATATTTTTACTGGATATTGCTGTTTGTAACTTTGCACACATGCACTTTAGCAAAGCTTTTAATGGGCGATTTACCATGCTGCTTTGCATAATGCACTTCTTGTTAACGCAGGTAAAGTGGATATTCGGGCATGACACATGAAAGGCACACTTAGGCCAAATCAGTCTCCGTGACGTCATGCGGCGACTGCTCAGCGTTAACTGGGGCACCTTTTGTAATATTTTTACTGGATATTGCTGTTTGTAACTTTGCACACATGCACTTTAGCAATGCTTTTAATGGGCGATTTACCATGCTGCTTTGCATACATGCACTGCTTGTTAACGCGGGTAGAATGGATATTCGGGCATGACACATGAAAGACACACTTAGGCCAAATCAGTCTCCGTGACGTCATGCGGCGAGTGCTCAGCATTAACTGGGGCACCTTTTGTAATATTTTTACTGGATATTGCTGTTTGTAACTTTGCACACACGCACTTTAGCAATGCTTTTAATGGGCGATTTACCATGCTGCTTTGCATACATGCACTTCTTGTTAACGCAGGTAAAGTGCATATTCGGGCATGACACATGAAAGGCACACTTAGGCCAAATCAGTCTCCGTGACGTCATGCGGCGAGTGCTCAGCATTAACTGGGGCACCTTTTGTAATATTTTTACTGGATATTGCTGTTTGTAACTTTGCACACATGCACTTTAGCAATGCTTTTAATGGGCGATTTACCATGCTGCTTTGCATACATGCATTTCTTGTTAACGCAGGTAAAGTGGATATTCGGGCATGACACATGAAAGACACACTTAGGCCAAATCAGTCTCCGTGACGTCATGCGGCGAGTGCTCAGCATTAACTGGGGCACCTTTTGTAATATTTTTACTGGATATTGCTGTTTGTAACTTTGCACACATGCACTTTAGCAATGCTTTTAATGGGCGATTTACCATGCTGCTTTACATACATGCACTTCTTGTTAACGCAGGTAAAGTGGATATTCGGGCATGACACATGAAAGGCACACTTAGGCCAAATCAGCCTCCGTGACGTCATGCGGCGAGTGCTCAGCGTTAACTGGGGCACCTTTTGTAATATTTTTACTGGATATTGCTGTTTGTAACTTTGCACACATGCACTTTAGCAAAGCTTTTAATGGGCGATTTACCATGCTGCTTTGCATACATGCACTTCTTGTTAACGCAGGTAAAGTGGATATTCGGGCATGACACATGAAAGGCACACTTAGGCCAAATCAGTCTCCGTGACGTCATGCGGCGACTGCTCAGCGTTAACTGGGGCACCTTTTGTAATATTTTTAATGGATATTGCTGTTTGTAACTTTGCACACATGCACTTTAGCAAAGCTTTTAATGGGCAATTTACCATGCTGCTTTGCATACATGCACTTCTTGTTAAAGCAGGTAAAGTGGATATTCGGGCATGACACATGAAAGGCACACTTAGGCCAAATCAGTCTCCGTGACGTCATGCGGCGACTGCTCAGCGTTAACTGGGGCACCTTTTATAATATTTTTACTGGATATTGCTGTTTGTAACTTTGCACACATGCACTTTAGCAATGCTTTTAATGGGCGATTTACCATGCTGCTTTGCATACATGCACTTCTTGTTAATGCAGGTAAAGTGGATATTCGGGCATGACACATGAAAGACACACTTAGGCCAAATCAGTCTCCGTGACGTCATGCGGCGAGTGCTCAGCATTAACTGGGGCACCTTTTGTAATATTTTTACTGGATATTGCTGTTTGTAACTTTGCACACATGCACTTTAGCAATGCTTTTAATGGGCGATTTACCATGCTGCTTTGCATACATGCAATTCTTGTTAACGCAGGTAAAGTGGATATTCGGGCATGACACATGAAAGGCACACTTAGGCCAAATCAGCCTCCTTGACGTCATGCGGCGAGTGCTCAGCGTTAACTGGGGCACCTTTTGTAATATTTTTACTGGATATTGCTGTTTGTAACTTTGCACACATGCACTTTAGCAAAGCTTTTAATGGGCGATTTACCATGCTGCTTTGCATACATGCACTTCTTGTTAACGCAGGTAAAGTGGATATTCGGGCATGACACATGAAAGGCACACTTAGGCCAAATCAGTCTCCGTGACGTCATGCGGCGACTGCTCAGCGTTAACTGGGGCACCTTTTGTAATATTTTTACTGGATATTGCTGTTTGTAACTTTGCACACATGCACTTTAGCAAAGCTTTTAATGGGCGATTTACCATGCTGCTTTGCATACATGCACTTCTTGTTAACGCAGGTAAAGTGGATATTCGGGCATGACACATGAAAGGTACACTTAGGCCAAATCAGTCTCCGTGACGTCATGTGGCGACTGCTCAGCGTTAACTGGGGCACCTTTTGTAATATTTTTACTGGATATTGCTGTTTGTAACTTTGCACACATGAACTTTAGCAAAGCTTTTAATGGGCGATTTACCATGCTGCTTTGCATACATGCACTTCTTGTTAACGCAGGTAAAGTGGATATTCGGGCATGACACATGAAAGGCACACTTAGGCCAAATCAGTCTCCATGACGTCATGTGGCGACTGTTCAGCGTTAACTGGGGCACCTTTTGTAATATTTTTACTGGATATTGCTGTTTGTAACTTTGCACACATGCACTTTAGCAAAGCTTTTAATGGGCGATTTACCATGCTGCTTTGCATACATGCACTTCTTGTTAACGCAGGTAAAGTGGATATTCGGGCATGACACATGAAAGGCACACTTAGGCCAAATCAGTCTCCGTGACGTCATGCGGCGACTGCTCAGCGTTAACTGGGGCACCTTTTGTAATATTTTTACTGGATATTGCTGTTTGTAACTTTGCACACATGCACTTTAGCAAAGCTTTTAATGGGCGATTTACCATGCTGCTTTGCATACATGCACTTCTTGTTAACGCAGGTAAAGTGGATATTCGGGCATGACACATGAAAGGCACACTTAGGCCAAATCAGTCTCCATGACGTCATGCGGCGACTGCTCAGCGTTAACTGGGGCACCTTTTGTAATATTTTTACTGGATATTGCTGTTTGTAACTTTGCTGACACACACTTTTCTGTCCTCAAAGGGCTTTTTAAGCGTTTACATTGCAGCACTTTACCGTTCGTTTTTTAATAATCCTTTACTAGTTTGTACAGATGCATTTTACCGACCATTAACATGCCGGTACATTAGAAGGGAGAACACACATTGAAAATGCAATAGGTCTCGCCCTTCTTTAAGTTAAAGCAATTCTTTTTGTAATTAGGTGGCTTTTTAGCTTTGCTTTTATTAGTGTTTTTTAAACTTTCATGTACATAACATGCATATGCATGCATATATTTATATGTATTTGTATGCATGCATTTATATTTATATTTATATAGATATGCAGATGTATATATATATGTTTCTATATGTATGTATATATACACATACATATATAAATGCATATGCATATATATATATATATTCATATATATATGTGCATATGTGTGTGCATAGAGAGAGGGAGAGAGAGGTAGAGTGAGGTAGAGGTAGAGGTGGTAGAGAGTAGAAAGTGAGTAGTAGAGAGTAGAGAGTGAGCAGTAGAGAGTAGAGAGAAGAGTAGAGAGTAGTAGAGAGTAGAGAGTAATATGCCTTCACGCTAGTTGGTCAATGCCTCCTCTTGCAAAGCGCCTTGAGACCTTCTTGGTGATAAGTGCGCTATACAAAAGCATTTGACATTTGACATTTGACATTAGAGTGAGTAGTAGAGAGTGAGTTGTAAAGATTGAGTACTAAAGAGTAGTAGAGAGTGAGTAGTAGATAGTGAGTAGTAAAGAATAGTAGAGAGTGAGTAGTAGAGAATAGTAGATAGTGAGTAGTAGAGAGTGAATTGTAGAGAGTGAGTAGTAGAGTAGTAGAGAATGAGTAGTAGGGAGTAGTAGAGAGTGAGTAGTAAAGAGTAGTAGAGAGTGAGTAGTAGAGAGTGAGTAGTAAAGAATAGTAGAGTGAGTCACAGAGAGTGAGTAGTAGAGAGTAGTGGAGAGTGAGTAGTAGAAAGTGAGTAGTAGAGTGAGTAGTAGAGAGCTAGTAGTAAAGAGTAGTAGAGAGTGAGTAGTAGAGAGTAAGTAGTAGAGTGAGTAGTAAAAAGTAGTAGAGAGTGAGTACTAGAGAGTGAGAAGAAGAGTGAGTAGTAGAGAGTAGTAGAGAATGAGTAGTAGAATAAGTAGTAGGGTGAGTAGTAGAGAGTGAGTAGTAAAGAGTAGTAGAGAGTAATAGAGAGTGAGTAGTAGAGAGTGAGTAGTAAAGAGTAGCAGATAGTGAGTAGTAGAGATTGAGTAGTAGAGAGTGAGTAGCAGAGAGTGAGTAGTAAAGAGTAGTAGAGAGTGAATAGTAGAGAGTGAGTGGTAAAGAGTAGTAGAGAGTGAGTAGTAGAGAGTAGCAAAGAGTGGGTAGGAGAGAGTAATAGAGAGAGAGTGTAGTAGAGAGAGAGTAGTATAGAGAGAGTAGTCTAGCACAGTCTAGCGGGCACGGCGCGCTTAAAACTGGCCATCGGCTTCTGGGTGGCGCTGTTCCCGCCACAGGCACAGCTCGGCCTGGAGTGTGGTCACGGGCACTGAGACCAAGTCCTGCCCCCACACTGCCCCAGACACTCGCGGGGTCACCCGTACCGGCGCAGTTCACTTGCATTTCTTGGCTAGGCCCCTGCCAGACTCCCGTCTGCTAACTGTCTAAATATAGCTGCACTCTTTATTTTCACTTCAATTTTTGCTGTTGTAGCCAAGCAACAAATAACATTGGCCCCTCCTCTCAGATATTATTTGCCCTTCGAGGGGCTATATTAATTGCTCGTCACGCCGCCAGCACCCGAAATAAACTGATATTCACGGCTTGCCAGGGTCTAAGGGTCACCATTGCCCGCCTTGCCAAAACATGTGGGTCACATTGAGGAGGCGGACGCATCTTTATTCCCTTTTAAGAGTAGAAATCTCAGGTGTCTTCTGCTCAGGCGATCACCGTTATGAGGCAAATGTAGCTAATACCATCTGCCTAAGATCACACATAATGACAGTGGAGGAATTGGAATATTCAAGTTAGTGTCTGAGCTCCATCCCTCACACTGACACGTGAGGCCCTGCGGGTGCGGGGAGATAGGTATCAGTTAGCGTGCAACCGCGGGCCAGGAGAGGTGCAAGTATACCAAACAAGGGAGGGAAGCCGGGCTGGCGTGCAGTGCACGCGCGCATGGCGGCGTGCTTTCACTTTAAACTGCGTTTAAAGTGAAAGCACGCATGTTTACAAGATGGCGATGGACTGTCCACTGTCCTTACATGCACGCGCATGCTGTTAGGTTTGGACAACTGGTGAGAGCAGCCATCTTTCTCCATCCCTACGCGTGCATGTAAGGCTTTGGGAGAATCGATTGCAAAAGGTCTTCTCCATGGCGAGACCAGCGCATGCACTGCTTTCGCAGGGCGAGACCTAAAAACAAGCTGAATGTATAAACTGAGGCTCTCTTTTCCATTATGTTAACGTAATGCAGATTATTGGTTGTTGTGAGAAACCATGCTGCGGTTTTAACACTTGTATGCTACATGATTGTCCCACCTGGTTTTGCAATGATTAAAAAATATAATTCATTCATTGATACACCCCAACACTTGGTGCTGGGTTTGTGTCACAAAAGTGACGTAAACCTGGTGCAAAGAATTAGTAAATCTGGGCCTGAATGTTTCTTCGTATAACAGAATTCACCGTGTATAGAGTGACATCACACTCATCCCTGCAGTAATAACATACACTATCTCTCCAGTGACAGGACATGCAAGCCAGCAAGATGCATTACACCAAATAACAGTATAAACCACACTCCCAATAAAAGCATGTGTCATCCCTCCAATAGCATCATGCACTGTCCTTCAAATAACAGGATGTGGAATTCCTTCAATATTAGCATATACCGTCCATCCAATAATATTATAAACCACCCCTCTTATAATGAACCATTGCTCCAACGATGGCACAGCTTATCTCTCTAATCCAAGGATGTACCTTTCCTACTATCAAAAACATTTACTGTTACTCTGATAATAATCCTTCCAATAACAGCACGCAGCATTCCTCCATTAAAACCATACACTGTCCACCTAATAACAGCGCACACCATCCCTCCAATAACAGCATACACCATCCCCCCAAACACAGCATCCACCATCCCTCCAATAAAAGCAGACAACATCCTTCCAATAACCGCATACACCATCCCTCCAATAACAGCATACACCATCCTTCCAATAACAGCGGACACCATCCCTCCAATAACAGCACGCACCATGCCTCCAATAACAGCACACAACATCCCTTCAATAAAAGCATCCACCATCCCTCCAATAACAGCACACACCATCCCTCCAATAACCGCATCCACCATCCCTCCAATAACAGCACCCACTATCCCTCCAATAACAGCACAAACCATCCCTCCAATAGCAACACACAGCATCCCTCCAATAACAGCATACACCATCCCTCCCAATAACAGCACACACCATCCATCCAATAACAGCATGCAGCATCCTTCCAATAACAGCATCCACCATCTCTCCAGTAACAGCGCACACCATCCCTGCAATAACAGCATACACCATCCCTTCAATAACAGCACACACCATCCCTCCAATAACAGCATGCAGCACGCCCCCAAAACAGCACATACCATCCTTCCAATAACAGTATCCAGCATCCCTCCAATAACAGCACACACATTCCTCCAATAACAGCGTTCATCATCCCTGCAATAACAGCACACACCATCCCTCCAATAACAGCATCCACCATCCCTGCAGTAACATCATCCACCATCCCTGCAGTAACAGCATTCACCATCCCTTCAATAACAGTACACACCATCCATGTAATAACAGCACGCATCATGCCTCCAATAACAGCACACACCATCCCTCCAATAACAGCATCCACCATCCCTCCAATAACAGCACACACCATCCCTCCAATAACAGCACGCAGCACGCAGCACGCAGCACGCAGCACGCAGCATGCACCACAACTCCAATAACACCAACACCACACACCATCCCTCCAATAACAGCATTCACCATCCCTCCAATAATAGCATCCACCATCCCTGCAGTAACAGCATCCACCATCCCTGCAATAACAGCATTCCCCATCCCTTCAATAACAGCACACACCATCCCTCTAATAACAGCACACAGCATGCCTCCAATAACAGAATCCACCATCCCTCCAATAACAGCATCCACCATCCCTCCAATAACAGCATACACCATCCTTTCAATAACAGCACACACCATCCCTCCAATAACAGCATACACCACCCCTCCAATAACAGAACGAAGCATCCCCCCAATAACATCATACACCGTCCACCCAATAACAGAACATACATCATCCATTTCAATAACGGCGTGCAAACGTCTAACAGTAAAAGCACGTGCCCCCCTTTCAATAACTGCATACTCGGTCTAACTACAGCCAGGCGCCCCATCCGTCAGTAGCAGGAAAGACCGACCCTCCAATGACAGAATAAACCCTCGCTTCGACGAGACAATAAACCATCTCCCGGATAATATGATAAACCATCCGTGACACTAACACGGCAAGATGAACCATCCTTGTCGGTTAGTGGATGTACATCTCTGTCAGTTTTAAAATACAGACATCAATCAGGCACACGTGAGATGAATGTGTCTGCCATGTGAGCCTCTGTTTCCTTTTAATACTGCGGCCTGGGGGACAGGCCTCATTTCTTCCCCCTGCTGCTCTTCATAACACATTGTCTCCATTTGGGTGTCAGTGCGGGCAGCTTGATGTATGGGCGTTTTTGTGTTTCTCGGTGTGTTACAATCTGTGCCTGAGTGTGTACATCTTTACCTGAGCATGCAGCAATGGCTGCGTGTGTAGAGCATCGATTAATCGTTGTACCTTGCCTTTTCTTATGTGCTTACTTGATAATACTATGTTTTGTGTTTGTATGCACCTTGTTCATGTTACTGGTATGCATCTTCATGTGTGTTTTTCATGAGGTGGGTGTCCACGTGCCTGTGATGGGTTTTGATGGTGTTAATTTCCTTGCACTTGGTAATTTTAACTGGTGTTTCATCTTGCATGTGGTTTTTAAGAGGTGGAGTGCGGCTCTTTGTGAGTGATGCACGCTGGCATGTAATTCGGCGGCCACTATGTTTTCTGCATAATTGTGAATTTAACGCACTCGCTACGTAATCCACCATCTGCTGCTCAATTTGCTGATTTCAACCCAAAAATTGTTGCTCGTTCATACGGATTAAAGGGTACTAAAAAGACACTAAGGGGCCATATTCACAATGAAGTGGTGTAGAGAAGCGTTACCCTTAATGGCATAGCGCATCTCTCCGCCACTTCTAAAACGCAAGGCTGCACCATATTTACAAGAATGTGGTGCAGCCTTGCGTTTCCCCCTGCGATGGAACTAAGTTTAGCAACTTAGAACCAATGCAGGCACCCTTATGGTGCAAGGGTGTCTGCGTGCATGGGAGGATTGTTTATGTGTAGGAAGGTGCCCTTTCCTGTACACAAACAATCCTAAAATGCCATTCTATCATTTTCATGTGTGCTGAAAGTTTGTTTACGTACAGGAAGGGACACCTTCCTGTACATAAACAAACCATGGTTATTTGCTTTTTCCATGTGTGCTGAACTAGGCAGCACACATGGAAAAAGCAAAAACAAGGAGAAATAATGCATTTCTCCTCGTTTCGCCAATTTAAGACCAGGATATACCTGGTCCTAATGTTGACACTGCCTCCTATGTACGCCACCCTTGTACATAGGGGGCAGCGTCAAACTGAATGGGTATTGCGGTGGAACGCCCACCGCAACACCCACTGCCCTCCCCTTTCACACTAACCATAGCGTGAAAGGGGGCCTTATGTACAAGGCAGCATTTAGCCACGTTAAGTAGGTAGCATTAAGCCACGTTAAGTGGCTTAACCCTGCCTTCTACATAAGGCTCAGCCCCTATCGCCACCACAAAGTCAGTAATAGTGACGTTGTAGTGGCGATAGGGGCTTGTACATATGCCCCTAAATGTGGCGCTGCCCATTGACAGAGCCTCTTCAAAGGTTAACCATTTTCTTTTCACTTGCCGTTTGTTGTATTCTGAGGTTAAACCAATACCAATGTGGTGAAACTATCGTCCATGTGTTTTACAGCGCAAAAGTATATACTTGCCAAATTGAAGAACAATCTGTGAGGAGGGGGCGGGGCATCGTGCCGAGAAGTAGCAATGAGGCACTTTTAAAACCCGCCCGCCTCCAAGCCCCCTTCTCCCCACCAAAAAAAAAGCTTGCTGAGGCTGGTGCCGATGTCCTGACACCCCTAAATGCACATCGGCAGTTCAAAGCCTCGGAAAATGTCCTTGAAAACCACTATTCACTGTAGCATTCAGCTCATTTTCTGTGCCACTGTGTGATATCGGCTCCTCACCGAGTGACCTGGTGATGGGAGCCGATATCGTGTGTCACGCGGTGGCATCATGTGAGTTGGCATGTGTACAAATATTGAAATCATCCTGTGAGTTGGCAGGTATACAAATATTTAAATCATATTATCACTGAATGTTTTGCATTAGGTTGCAAAATTGACCTTTTCTTTGCCAAATCCTTTAGTCAACACTGCAGCATAATTTGATCATCCATTAACACATAGTTCCAGTGGTCATCTTTAAAATACATGATGGTTGTCAGAAGAAATAATATATTTATATAGTAACTGAAAAAAACAAAGGTTTAAGTGGTTTTATTGTTAGGAATTGTAATATTATATTTTTACATTAAAACAAAACCTTAGAAATACACTGATAAAGCAAAGGATAAAGGGACGTTATAGTTAGGTGAAAATGTCAGTTAAACATACCATTTTAAATAAGCAAATCAATGAAATTGACCAGTTATAGTTATCTCAGGTAAATATAACTTCTACTCTAAAGTAACTATAACTCGCACTCCTGTCATGCACTGTGTTGTCTTTAATTATGTAATTTCAGATGCTCCAGTCATGTTATCACAGAGGTCAGAACATGTCATGCGTAATGTAATACGGGAGGTAATTAGCTGTGCATGGCGAGGGTGCGAGCTATAGTTTCTTGAGAGCATGAGTTATAGTTGTCAACAGTGTTCAAATGGAAATCACGTCCCATTTCAGTGACAAAGTCATCATACTGAATTATAGTTGTAGTGTTACAATTTATATGGTAATGGTATATATACTCTGGGTTATGGTAGGTATATTTTATATTGGTGATGAATTATTTTAAGGGCTTGTATATTTTATTAATCTCAGAAGTGTTTCTACATCTCCATTCTATATCATTTAGCAGCAATTAAGATTTGTGCCCAGATACAAAATCCAGTGCTGTTCTCTTTTGTATACACCATGTTGTTTTTTTATTTGGATTTTTCGATGATGGACCACTGTAGATCTTCTTCAGAATTACCTTTGTTTATGTGTCCAATTGATTTGTTAATCTTGAACAATGGATATTATTGTTGTGCTCAAAACATTCTTGTGTTTACTTTTCTAATTGTCATGCCAATGTTTCTACGCTCACATGGACAAACATTTTGTACACTACATGGTCATCATTATAATTTGTAAATGATCTTTGTTGGTAAGGTATAACGGGTCCTAAGTAGATGGTATTGCTAGTTGTTAGTCTTATTCCAGACTCCACAGGATTTCACAAAGTTGATGTCCTAATACCGATGGTAAACTTCACAATGTCTTGGGACTCATCTTGATCTAGGGGGGTCTGAGCATAAACTGGCCCCTGATGTGTTTTTTTTACACTTAAATGCAAAAGTGAATAGTGCAATATTTTTTTTCCTGTGTTGTGGAAACACCATTTTTGTTTATCTCTTACTAATCCATTCAATTATGCACCAAAATTGATTACCAAAATGAATCTTTCTTTTTCTAATTGAAGATGGTTTTCTTAGAGGAAGTTTTGTTATTATTTGCAGTTCTCTTTTATGCCCTTTGGACTAATCTTTAGGATATAGTATAGCCTCCAGTTTCTTTGCAAGAGATCCTCCTTCTTTACCAAACAACACGATTTCAGAGCAATTTCTACTTATCTGGAGGAATTGCCCAAGGGTTAACTGTGTTTTTAGATCATTGCTTTCAAAGCTGAGGAGAGAATTGTAGTGGGCTTTGCTATGGATAGTACCCACTTTAGCCATAATCTCTAAGTGGCAGAGGGCCAGGTTATCTCTTCTATATTTAAGGCTACTAATCCTATTAACCCGTACTGCAAAGTCAGTTTGTTGTCTGTTCAAATGATGAGAATATTGATGATGTGCCACAGTCAATATTTTGTTTGAATGGATTTCACACAGCAAAAATGTTTTTGACCTCGAACTGATGTGTATCAAAAATTCATTAGGCTTGGTGTGAATGAACTGCCCATATAATATTTCCTGATTTGTAAGGTGTAATCTGTTACAAATGTGAAGAATTTAGTGCAATTTCTGCACAGTCCACTATAAAGGTAACAGGTGTGTGATTGACAAGTCACTTTCATGTAGGAGTTCTTCAATACATTGTAGAGTAGTCGCTTGTGAAATATTAGTGGATATAGACTCTATATCCACGTGCATTCTTTTTTTTCTGTTTTAGGACAAATTATAACTATTTGATTAGACTGAGTATATCCAAAGAATCTTCCAAAAAGAAGTTTTTTTCACACCTGTGGATAAAAAAATAGTCAAAAAATGTGGCCAAGTCTTCAAACACTGAAACTAGCAGAGACACAATCAAACATCCAAAAGGCAGAACCTAGTTCTTAAGGATTGTGGGTAATGTGACAGCTTGTGCACATTTCTGAGAAGGTGGTGAGACCAGTAAGGAAATGAAATGTTGTTGTATGATAGTCTGCCTGGCTAAAAATCTGAGATATCTTTGTAGACAAAAACCAAATATCAATATAGGAAAACTCACCTAAAGTTAGAAAATCCAGTCAACTGTTTTAATACAACAAGCTGTAGCACTCCCAATACGTATGACGGTACAACGCGGTATAAAACACCGCAGACAATCACAACGCAGGTTTTACAACGCAAATCGTTACAACGACTTGCGTTGGAGGGCGCTGGACTTAGGAGTAGTGTAATTTACTATTCCAACTCCAGTCTACATACAGTAGGGAAGGTGTTGGATAGTAAATTATACTATTCCCTGCCTAGAGCGCCTTCCAGCGCAAGTCATGGTAACAACTTGCATTGTAAAACCCGCGTGTAATGGCACTGCGGTGTCATTACTATGTTGTAAAGGATGTCCCCCCCCAATACTGCCCAAAATAATGATTGATATCTTATATCTATATGCAAAAAAACAATTGATGGGCGGAATGCTGGACAATGCAAACATTCACCCCCAGTCACAAGGATCTGGGTTAAATCCCTCATTCTTTTGCTCACCACACCACCCCAGTTTGGACCCAGCCATATGCAAACCAGCCTTGACACTGTTCCTTGTGGGAACAGTCCAGCCCGAACTGTCAAGCCACGTCCTCCCTGGACCGGAAACAAGCATCCTGTGCTCGGATTCAGGGCATCACCCTTCATCAGCAAAGCTAGCTTGAATCCAGTGGTATAGTGACCACAGGGCCCACGTCTGGGCATATCCTTCCCACTTAGGGCGACATATGCAAAGAAACAATTGATGGATGGAATGCTGGACAATGCATATCTGCCACGTGCTATATCGAGGATACTCATCGAAAAATTCAGCTCCTCGTTGAATATGTGTCCTGCATGTTGCTTAACGGAGATCACCAGTCCCAACATTAAAATAATAAGCAATTTATTCATCTCTTCTGCTCATTTTACAATTCATTGGAACCAACGCTGGGCATTCCATTGCGGAAGAAAACCCACAGCAGATTCTCATAGTTTCAGCAATTATCGCCCTATTTTAAAACTACCAATCGCTGAAAAATAAACAGCTTTCGGATTGTCTTGAAGCTGGTAAGAATCTGGATCCTGCACAATCAGGTTTTTGCCCATTCCATGGCACAGGACAGCCATTTCAATTTGAGACAATCTAAGAAGGATAGTGAATAGAGATGATAGAGTGGGTCTGATTCTATTGGACTTCTCTGCCACATGTAGCACATGAAATCTTCCTAGAAGGCCAGTCAGATACGGATTCCCAGGGTGAAGCTTTGACATGGTTCTCTTCATACCTGGCAAGCCACTAACAAGCTGTAAGCTGCTTCTTTTCACTTCTATTTAGGAAGCTGAGCCAAGGAGTGCCGCACATCGTGTCATTCAGCCCTGCACTATTTTAATATGTATTTGGCTCTTTTATACTTATTAATCATGTCCTTCAACTTCACATTGAGGACATACCCGGACAATACATAGATTATCGTACAGTTGGATGATTCAATAGGGCAAATGCTAATATGTTTTCAGGGGTGGTGGCTTCATGGTTGAAATTCAATGCCTGAACACTGAACACAGATAATATGGAGGTGATGATAGCTGGTGGTGCTCAGTCTGTTTGGACCCTGAATGGTGAAGCAGAGATCCAAGCGCTTTCGACCACTGTTAAAACTGTGTGAAATCAGGTCAAGTCTTTGATCAAACATTTTTGTTATCTATACAATTTAACATAGTGACTTATTCTTGCTTTTACTACAGTAAAGAATTGAGTAAGATTTGTCCTCTCTTGCAACCATCCAGCCGGAAATCCATTTTAAAGTCTATGGTTGTGAGCGTTACGATGAAGTCTGAGATGAGGTCGGAATTTCGACAAACTCTTTGTATGTTTTATTGTAGGTCTTCATGGTCGGACTCGCATCTCCTCATTTCATCAACTCCTAATCTCTACGGGATGGTTTTAACTTCTCAGGTCTAAGCAAAGTTTTTTTCAAAGTAATTGTATTGGGTGGATTATTGTCAAGATCTAGCTAATTTAAAGATCACATTTACTTTGAACAATCCACCCAGACAGTTTCTATCTGGCTCCACTCGACTACTTGTTCTTCCTCATATCAGATGAAGCAGACTCGGAAATCACCCCTATTCAATCCTCTCAGAAGAAGCCGGGAACACTCTGTCCATACACTCAGGTTTTTAGAATACCATTTATCTTTTCGAAACCACCTTAAGACGAGGCTCTTCTCTGGTTAAAGCGCCAGTCTTGCGGTTTCAGCAGTTTTCCACTTTCCATTTCCCTAGCATCAGGACACCCTTGGGGCTCAGTGTGCCTAATAAATCAAATTCATTCATTCCTTCATTCTTTCATTCCCTTACTGCATTTTAGTGTCAGTGCTTGACACATGAACAAATCTTTTACAAAGTTGAATTAAATGGGTGTCATAGTATTATTGAACAGAAAGGAAAACATGGAATCGTGATAGCATTCGATGACAAGCTTGAAGCCTATTGCACACTTCATACGAATGAACCCACTTTTCTGCACCTAACTTCATTCTCTTCCGCCAGGCACTTATTTGTACTAACTGCAAGGTGTTCATGACACTTAGATGTCCTTGTACTAGCAGTTCAGGGCACGGCTCCAAAAGCAAATCAGCAATATTGCTATGGAACATCTGGCATTCACAGCACATCTTAGGGAAAAAATATCCATCGCATTCCATTTACAAAAGATTATTTTTTATAACCCTTTCTGTGTTCTGCACATTATGTTTTTTATAGCTGGCCCCTGACAGTGGAAAAGGATGCACTTGCCAAGCTGGATTGGTTCCCTCCTGTAGAAATTACTGAAGCTAACTGCCATCTTGAACTGAAGCCACAAAATGAACTGTTGACCCACCTGCCTCTATGTTTTCAAAGCTGTTTTCAACTCACCTCCAACATGAATTTAGGTCAGATTTGATGTTTTTTTGACGTCTGACTTTACACACAGAGTTTCTTGAACTAATGCCAGAGGATATCTATTTTTATAGTTTAATTTAGCTGTCCAATTGTGTAATTTTTGCCAACAAATAAACTAGGTGCCTCAGTCAGGGACACTGAAGGTTAGAATACCTCTTTCTATGCATAATTTTCCAAGTACTTTTTATGAATGTGTTTGTCTTCATCTAGCAGAGCATCTGAAACACGCAACTTGGATGAACGCAAAATTTAAAAAAGACCAAACAACGAAATGCTAAGCTTAAACACAAGTAGCTCAAAACAAACAACTCTGAAGACAAGATATGCCTACATAGACACAACAGAATATACAAGTCAACAACCAAAAAAATAATACTATTGAAACCGAAGGCACAATGCAAAATGATCCAATAAAACATTGGATAAAATACTAACCAAATTCCATTCACCAAAATGCACAGACACTACCAATCCCAATTTCTCAAGATTTTTGTGACAAACTGGCTGAACATACATATTTGAGGCTAATTTGTTGGATACCTACTTAAGAAACAAAAAAGTCAACAGTGCCAACCTGTTTCCCACAATACCCTCCAAACAAAGGCAATTACAGCAACTGTGCTCCTTCAAAGAACTATCACCAACTAAATTTCTGGACCCTGTCAAAGCAAGCAAGTTAACCGGCTGCCCCTCTGACCATTGTCCACCTCAAATCTTCAAACACTTCCTACTATCAACTTCAGCTGCATTCGCAGTAAGAAGGCTCGTCAACAACTCCTTAACAACAGGAGGTTTCCCAGAAGACTTTAAAAAGGCATACATAGAGTCACATTTAAGAAGAAAATCTAACCGGTGCAATCAAGACCCCAACAACTACAGACCTATAGCAAACAGACCATTCCTGGGCAAAAGAGCAGCTTTTGCCCAGATGTTACAATTCATTGAAGGCAACCCCATATTTCCATCTTCAAAACTGAATTCTGTCCAGTAATAAGCACTGAATCAGCACTAATCTTTATCTGGGATGACCTCAAAACCACAGTACAGTGGACCGGAACAGAGTTGCTATCCATCTTCTTTTGGACATTTCAATGGCATTTGACACAGTGGATCATTACACGCTCATCCAAAGACTAAAGGAAGCCAGAATAGAGGGCACAGCTCTCAGTTGGATCACATTCTACCTACACAACAGAACAAAAATTGTAAATATTCCCCATTCACTCTTAAAGCATACAACATTAAAGCAGGGGTCCCTCAAAGCTCAATTATCTCACCCATGCTTTTCAACATCTACATAAAATCTTTAGCACATCTGATCAAGGGGTTGAAATCACCTGTTGTAACTACATAGAGGACGTGCAGATATTCTGAAACTGGAATACCCAAAGGAAATTAAGACACCAAACCTCTTCGATTGCCTCCGGGAAGTAAAACAATGGATGACATGGAGCCACCTTTAATCGAATGCCTGCAAAACCGAGATACTCGCCTGTGACAACTGGAAAACCTATAATCCTCTCCGCACATGGCCTGATGATCTAGGACCACCTCCAAAAATATCTAAGGAGGTAAAAAACTTGGCAAGACCACGGACGACAAACTGTCAATGAATCCACACGTGGATAAGGTAACCATATCAAGCTTTCTCACAATGAAAACACTGCAACACATTTTCTCAAACCTAGGATCCCATACAAGGTTAAAGCTGCCATCTCTTTTGCTCTATCAAAATTGGACTACGCTAATGGTCTGTATCACAGCTCAACTTGGTCAACTGCAAGATGAATACAGAGAATACAGAGCACTGCCACTAGACTCCTACATATAAAGCCACAAGCACACACCTCCCCTGCTTTGAGGTCACTACGTTGGTTAACGGTTGCAAGAAGATCCTCCTTCAAACTGCTTTGTATCACATACAAAACAATACATGGCAAAGGATCACTCTTGATCAGTACAAATATCAGCAAATACATGCCATCAACAAATCCAACCATCTCAAACTTAACACCCTCAAAACTGAATTCCTCCTTATCTCCCTTTTCAAGCAATTCCCAGTTATGGAGAACTATCTGTAAAATCTATCGGCACTCAACTGCACACCACATATCATAGGCTCGACGAGATCTCTGGGAATAGTACTGGATAAGAACTTCAACATGCAGGATAACATCAGCACAACTACCAAAGGAGCAAACTTCCAACTACGCATCCTAAGGAAAAAAAAACTTCCTTCCCCCCGATGACTTCAAGTCCACTGTGCAAGCAATAGTCATCTCAAGGTTGGAATATGGCAGTGCAACCCTCTGCCGTCTACCTAAGTACAGACTGGCCCCTCTAGGGTGCCTTGAATGCTGCTGCCAGGCTCATCACAGGTTCTAATAAAAGCAACCACATCTCTCCAGATTTAAAATCTCTAAATTGTTTTCCTTTTGAGGCAAGTATACAACTAAAACTTGCCTGCATGACCCATAAATCCCTTCATTTCAACACTCCTCTGTACCTCGCACAAAAGCTAGATCATTCTGGAGGTGCCTGATCCTCCAGGAGCTCCAGTACCCTGTTGCTTAAACCCCCCCAAAAATAAAAAAATGAAAACTTATAATCGGACCTTCTTGGGTATTTCCTCGAGAATCTGGAACTCCCTGCCTACAGAAACGAGAATGAACCCTTCCACAGTGTCCTTCAAAAAGGAAGTTAAAACTTTACTGATGAATACTTTTCTGAATTGGAGGTTTAGGCATGGCCTATTGTCATGTCAGCCAAGCTCTGGCGGGCTCTCCTAGTCCAATTGACTATCCACATCATCTATTGTTCTGACTCATTTTGCTGTATTCAACAACCATGTTCTTCTGACTTCCTTTTCATGCTCTTCTGCTTACTTATGATATCTTGTAATGTTGCTATACTGATCCCCTCTACTATTAAGGGGGTACGCACCTGTCTATGTATTGTCCACTTTGCTGTCTAACCACAATTGTCTCCTTTTACTTGATTCGCAATTCTCTGTAAAGTGCTCCGATACCCTCTAGGGTCATGTTTACGCTGTAGAAAACTTTGAAAATAAATAAATAAAATAAACAAATAACAAAGGAACCTACGCTCAAGAATGGCTCCCCAGCTCATAATTCCTACATAAAGAAAGAAACCATTGGTGGAACATCTTTCTCTGTTCAAGCAGTCAAACTATAGAATTTGCTACCCACAAACATAAGAGCAACTAACAAATATCTCCACTTCACAAGATTAGTCAAGAGCTGGCTCTTCCTCACATGACGACTATACAAACAATTCAAAAATATACCCCAATAGTATACTCAGAGATGACAAACTATACTTCTCACAGGACAGGAGAAGAGCTGTCATTGTACAAGTACACATTGTTGTACTATAACTCCTATTATAAGTAGATACATGTATATATGGAGAAAACTATATATTTCACCCCAAGATATATATATGCATATCAGACCATGTGGCATGTGTATATTTAGGTATATATAAGTTAAATACACTTATTTGAAAACATAAAAAAGCTACCACAAGATGAATGTGAACAACAGACCATGTAAATATTACTGCCTCAATGTACATATGGGTATTTATATAGAGGGGTTAATCAGGTTAGTTTTACGTGTGTGTGTGTGTGTGTGTGTGTGTGTGTGTGTGCGCGCGTGTATGTGTGTATATATATTTATTTTTATATATATATCTTCAAGAACAACTCACCAAGGTCCCCACCAGAGTATCCACGGCACAGAGGGATCCACAGCAGTTTTCTCAAGGTAATTTTTTATTTCATTAACACCATGTGGAAAACAAAGAGGATATATATATATACCCAAGGGAACCTGTGGACATAACATCTACCTGAATTGCCCTTCTGAAAACAACGTGCCTTTTCCCTGCAGCCTTCCCCTTGCAACACTTGACCAGAAATACTACCTCCTGGGACTTGTAGTTGGAAGCAGACCACAGTGGCAGTGCGGCCACTTGCTTTGGGGGCGGTACATTCAGCAAGACACTTAAAGGCAGGAAACTGGCTAATCCAGGTAACAGCGGCGTCTGATGAAGGCTACAACGCCGAAATGTATTATGCCTATGCTGTACTTCATTAAAGGTTTCCTCGAATCCCCAATGTGGCTTCTTACCTTTTCTTACTGGATGGGTTCAGTTTATATATATATATATATATATATATATATACACATATATATATATATATACATATATACATATACATATATACAGTCGCCAGTAGGTAGTTATAGTTAGGTCCTAGTAACCATAGGAAAATCGCAACATTGTCTTTCCAATAACAGGGGGTGAAAAGCCAACTATTCATATCTGCAAGTGCTGGGCTACGGAAATTAAGTGAGGTATTGCATAGAATCTGATGCTGCTAAAGTGAGCGGGTGCGGGACTAGGGGATTAAAGCATGAGCCCAAATTGTGTGTGTTATGCTGTGAAGACATGTGCACTGGCCGCCGCACTACACCTGTGGAAGTAGTGTCAGCGTGTGTTTATATCTAGTAGGATGAACTACTGACCCGTACTGCTCTGAAAGTCCTGGGGTATGGAATATATGTGAGGTACTGTCTAGAGTCTCATGCTGCTAAACTGAGCTGCTGCCAGACTCAGGGATGAAAGCGTGAGCCCAAACTGTGTGTCATATGCTGTGAAGTCATGTGCTCTAGGCGCTGTGCCATAGCTGTCCAAGTAGTGTCAGCATGAAGTTATAGATACTTGGATGAACTTTTGTTTCGAACATTGTAGCTTGTGTATGGTGCTTAGGTGGTGTTATAGAGGGAGTGCGAACGTAAATTTACGCGTATCAAATCAATTTGGTATTTGTGAAGTGCTAACTACTTACTCCTACGGGTCTGATGGTGCTGAGGGAGTAAACTGAGTTGCTGATGGACTCGGGGTAAAGCCGTTGAACTACTGACCCCTACCGGTCTGAAAGTACGGGGTATGGAAATTAAGTGAGGTATTGCGTAGAGTGTGATGCTGTTAAATTGAGCTACTGCTGGAGTCGGGGATGAAACTGTGAGCCTAAACTGTGTGTGCTATGTTGTGAAGTCATGTGCTCTGGGTGCTGTGTCACTCCTGTCCAACTTGTATATGGTGCTTAGGTGGTGTTGTATAGGGAGTGCGAAGGTAAATCAATACGGTAGTGCAAACTACTCACCCCTATGGGTGAGTAGAGCCGGGAATCAAAGTGAGAGCTCTGTGCTGCAAAGTGAGATGGTCTGGCTGCTGCACCACAGCTGTGTCGAGAATACATTTTGACGAGGGTCCAGCAGTTGCAGTTATCTGGCCCTAAAATAGCAGGCCTAAGTTGTAAGTTATAGGGTGGCTCTAAAAAGAGACCTTGTGTTCATTAGTTGTAGCTACATATAAGTGCGGATGCACAGCTTCAAGGTATTCAGGAAAACTCGGTTACCCTGATCTGTGAAGTGTACTCCATGACTTCGGTAGATATCCGCCATATCAAAACGTATGTTGTTGTAGATAGACCCCATTTTGTGGTCTTTGAGGTATGCAGACACAGTTTTGTTAACTTTCTTCCGAGATTTTTCATTCTGAGGACAAAATTGTTTGGATAATTTCCACTTTTGTCTTTGGGATGTATTGGAATATACAGAGACAGTTTGAAGCAAAAGTAACATCAATTGTCCAAAGGTGTCCTTCATAAGCATTTCCAAACCTACTCCAGTCAATGTGCCTAGGTTGTTTCCACCACAGTGCACATTGACAAGGTCAGGGTGTTGGAGATGCAAACAGGTTTTAACCAAAGGCAACAATTGGTGCCACTTCAATCCTCTCTGTCCAAACCATTGAATGTCCACATTTTGTAAACCGAGGTCTAAGTCAATACGTTTATGTTCTGCATACCTCTTACACCAGGAAACATACAGCCTGATTCATGTACATGCCGTTTTGCGTGGCCCTAATAGCGAATCATAGCGACTCGCTATTGAGGACACGCAAAACGGCATTCATGTAGGAATTGCTAATAAAATAGCGATTCCTACATGTTCTTTATTTGCGAGTAGCAAATTGCTACTCGCAAAAACTCCCCATTCATTCCTATGGGCCAAGAGGCCCATAGGAATGAATGGGGAGTATCCCTCATTTGCGAGCAGCAATTTGCTACTCGCAAATAAGATAGCGATTTTAAGGGTGCCAGGGGTGTCCAAAGGACGCCCTGTAGCACCCCTAAAATGCACATTTGAACAGGTGTTGCGCACACACATGTCCAAAGGACATGTGTGTGTGCAACATGCAACTTAGAAAAATGCTTTTAAAAGCATTTTTCTGAGTTTTTGCTATTTACCGACAGGTCTGACCTCTCGGTAAATAGCGGCCCCAAAAGTTCAAAATCGCAATTTCTTGATGTTTCATGAATAGCATTTGAGGAATCTCTATTAGAGATTCCTTAAATGCCATTCCTCGCAAATATGCGAATTCTTAAATAGAGATTTTTGCATTTGGGATTGTGAATACCAAATGCAAAAATCGCACTCGCAAAGGGCCAGATTCTCAGAATCTGGCCCTTTTGCGAGCGCTATTGCCTACATGAATCAGGCTGATAGTTTTGTCCTACGATCCACACTAGCATTTTGAAGGTTTGGCTGTAAAGTATGGAAAGAAGTCTGTAGCTCATGGAGTTCCATCTTAGAATAAGAGATATGTTTAAAGATGGGGAACTAGTTTTTTTTCACATACACAACGGTACCTGATTGGGAGATGAAAAGCATTGTTTTTTAAAAGTAGGGTGCACATTCGTTTTGTGGAAAAGCATCTTGTGATTGGTTAAGGAAAAACAGTTTCAACGTGGAGTACAAATTATAGGATAAAATTTGCTCAACTCAACCACACCTGCTACTTGCATTTAGAATGCAGTGTTCGAACTTAAAACAATTGTGAACTTTTAACCTGCAGGTGCTGTTAAATGTTGGAGAAAATGTTGCAAAAAAATATTGTTAGGTTTAAAATAAACTGATGAACTTTTAACCTCCACGTGTTGTAGAATGTTCCAGAAAGTGTGTTGATAGAATACGTTGCATTTCTGACTTCCATGTGTACTTGAACATTAAAAAAACTGTTTACATTGAAAATATGAAAGACAGTAATAGAGAGAAGTTTTGAAACATAAACGAATCAAGGTACTATTCTAATGTGTTCTTTATATGTATTTATGTGTGGAGGCGCAAAATTATAGAAAGAAGAGCACCAGGAAGAGGAAGAAGCAGGTAGTGGGGATACGGGGGGAGATGGGCACAATGGCACACATGTACAGTGAAGTGCAGCACAAGTATAGACAAAAACAGCCAAAATGAAACACACCAACATGGAGCATAAGTCACACAACCCGGCACCATCACAGCACTGAACGAGCATAGAAGTGAAAACCATGCTGCATTCATATAGGATGTGTACAAAGGCCGGTCGTGGGTGTTGTGGGATGTGTGCGACTGTGGTCATCATGGATGAGATGCCCAGCACGTGGCACAAGGGCGGGTTCATTGTGTGTTACGTTGCCAAACAGCTGCTCCTCCTTCCCTCCAGCCCCTATACTTTTGTACAGTGCGCTGTTGTATTCCATGCACTCGTACGGTACAGCATTGCAATGCGTATTTCGGCATGTCGTGCGGCATTCCAACTACACCATGAGAGTGTTGTTTGGTGGTGGTGCATGCCACTTTACAAAATCTTCTGCTGCGACCCTTATGGCAGGCTACATCAGACCACAGAGACACACTTACCGCATTTCCTGCACATGGACATGTGGGAGAAACCCTGTTTCCCTTGCAGGATAGGCACACCCCTGCGCTGACCTGTGTACGCCGAACCAGCACACACCTGTTGTGCATGCAGGAGGGTGCGTGCGTAGCTACATGTCCAGAGTCACTGCCAACGCTGAGGTGACATGGTAACGTCTGCTGAACACAGCACAGTGTGATGTTGCAGAGCCCTTGCCTATCATGCTAACACAATGACCACACGAATACCCTTGCTCAGATGCAGGTTTGGGGGGCGTTGGTGGTCCTGGGGTTGTTGAGGTCTTCATGGGTATATGTGTATTGTGGTCATTGACTTTATGGCACCTGTGGGTGTTCTGGTGTGTCTCTTCGCTGTGTTTCCTTTCATGCTGCAGGTAGTCGTCCTGCTTAACACTAGTAGAAAGCAGGTGTAAAATTGTTGGTGGTAACGTGGGTTAACGCCGGAATTAATTTTGCATTGTAGTTGTGAAAGTTGTGATGTTATTTGTTCGTGTGCAGAACAATATAAAGACTGGGTAGTGTATCCCGTCAAGATCCAGCACCTGACGCACAATTCCTAATCAATATAAATACAATGACATTTCTTCATTGATTTTGTGTGTACACTGTAAGTGCAGGCACTACCTCAGTGCAATTCAATACAGGATTTTAGTATTTAGAATAAATCGCAAAGGTGCACCTCGTGTCTTTTTGCACAGGAAAGGCTACTCTGCATTTCATTATTAGCACGTTAATGCAACTAAAGTTGAGATAAATCTAATACAGTATTTAGCAGTTGGTGCAAACTGGAGAGATCAATAGTATTCCCGCGACAGGTGCTCTAAAATTTAACACCATGGTTGATACCAGCAAATAACAGTAATAAGAACAAGAAAGAGTCACAAAGCAGTTAAGAAAACAATCGAAAAGGTTTATACATTGTTTTGTCAAACTATATATTTTTATACAGTTATATAAACCATAAACTATTTTCAAATTTGTGGGGACCATGAATGTCGACGACAGAGCTTGGAAAATAAAGCACAAAATAAGGACGTGTGTAATGTGCATATGAAAGGACTGAGAGAGAGAAACAGAGAAGGAAAAACAAGCCAGAGAGAAAAAGAAAGGGAAGGGAAGGAAAGAAAGGGAGTGAGAAAGGGAGAAGGTAGAGAGAGATAGAAGGAAAAGAATGAAGAGAGTGAGAGAGAGAAGAGAGGGAAGTGAGAGTGAGAGAGAGAGAGAGACTGTCGCCTCTGTGCATCGATTAGCAAATAATTACTTGGTGCCATCGGAGTGTGCAGCAGTGGGCGGACTGCACGTGCCCGTCAAAACCCCGCCGATCTCAGATGTGTTGCAGAGTCCTAAGTCCGGAATGGCAGACACCACATCACATTGTGCGTGGATCTCACAGATGTCGTTGAGTCTTGAATGGCGGAGACCACATCAGCTTCTTCGCGGATCTGACATATGTCGCTGAGTCGTGAATGGTGGAGACCACTTGAACTTTTGCGCGGCCTGGCATATCTCACACATGTTGCTGAGTCGTGAGTCGTCAATGGTGGAGAGCATTTCAGGTTTTGGTGCCGCTTAGCCTGTGGAACTCAAGTTTGTGGCACGTGGTGGTAGGCTCCCTGATGCCACATGAGTGTGGGGTGGCAATAACCCTATGCATATAAAGTCCGCGCCAAGGGGATGGTAGGCCGCTGACGGCCATATAGTTGAGGGTGCGACTAACCTTATGTGCAACTTTTCATGGAGCCTTTATGGTTGAGACCCGTGGACCGTTCACCAGCTAGTCAGCACCAGCTATTAAGGATGTGACGTTGTCGATCCATTATTTTTGTGTGGTGACATGGCTTGTGCCGGATTTGCCGGATGAGTGTGGTGTGTGTGCAAACTTGCCCTCAGGGAGTGGCCGTGAGATGTTGAGAACTAGACCACTGACCTGCACACCAACAGCGAGTGCGCCTGCGACAGGTAGCTATGTAGGGCCAACGTTGGAACGTAATCAGAGTGGCGTGGCGTGGTGTACGACAGAACAGGGCAGGGATAGAAACAATGATGTAGACGGCTCATAGTACTGCATCTGTGAGTCGAGCGGACGGGCTGCAGCTGTCGCTGTGCGAGCCTGGGCGCAAACTGTTCATAGCTCACACTACATACGTATTGAGAAACCATTTTGTGATTCAGTCCATCAGCTGGCATCTGTGCGGGGCATTTGTGAAAACATATTGGAGTTCTTTCTGTGAGTGATACCCCATTTGGACGCTCCCTCTCCCCACATTAGGAGGTAACATACCCTTTTTCCACATTACCAACATACCCCCAACAACCTTCTTGGGCCCAGAAGTATCCCTGTGTGGTTGAACAAAGAAGAATCTTAGTCATGTATACATTTACATATTAAAAAATGTATTTAAAGAAAAGAACAACAAGTAAGACTGAAGGGAGTTTGGTGCTGTGGTTGCTGCCATGAAGTTGGGGTCACTGCTGTTCAGTACTCAGGACACAGTTAGTCACGTGGGATTTGTGTGTATTAAATAGGGTTAGTGGTACCAGAAGTATTAAGAGTGTATGAGCCTGTGATGATGCTTGGTGTGGACGGGTAGCACTGGAAACTATGTGTCTTGCCTACTGTACTGCGTCATGTGGAATATGGACTGTATCTGAATTATGAGGACCGCTAACCGTAGTGTAGGTCAGAGATAGTGATGAGGAAGGGCCTACAGCCTTGTGCTACGTTGGTGGCCCTCCCGGCCTGCATAGTGCAGGTTCAGTGGCACCACTTGTCGGCAGACTTCAATCTGTAAATACTCCTCACTAATCAAAGGGAGTGAGGTGCTGTGGTCGCTGCCACGAAGTTGGGGTCGCTGCCATTCAGGACTCAGTTATACATGTGGGATCGGCTGGTGTTAGAGAGGGTTAGTGGGACTATGTATCGCCGGCCTTGCATATGGAAATATGGTTGTGATCGAAGAGAGTCTGGTGCTGCGGTCGCTGCAAAGACGTTGGGGTCGCTGCCATTTAGGAGTCAGGAACCAGTTACACATGTGGGATCGGCTTGTGTTGAACAGGGTTAGTTGGCACCACATGTCGCCGGTCTTCCATAGTGTAGGCCAGAGGCAGCGGTCAGCAAAGGCCCACAGGCAGGTAACGCTGACTTGAGCTGCACAGATTGGGAGTATTTGGTCTTCTTAACCCATTATAGTCTCTTACACAATTTACATCGCTGCTAAGCTTGAATTGTGAACCGTGTAACCCCAGTGTAGGGCGCAGGCAGCAGTCAGGATGGGTGCACAACCACGTGGCGTTGAGTTGAGGTGCACAGTTCGTGGCACGTGGAGTACTCGGCGTGTGCGCACACTGCGATGATACGTGGTCTCGGCAGCCCACAGTGGGAGCAATGTCTTGAATTGGTAAGGCCACGTGGTGATGATTTATGGTGCAGTGACTTAGTAGCTCCTGAAGCACACAGTGTGTGCGCATCCTGCAATGAATCGTGGTCTCGGCGGGCCGCAGTGGGAGCAACGTGTCTTGCAAACTGGACAGCGTCATATGTAATCACCACTGCATCTGAATTGTAAGCTGTGCTGTCCACAGTGTAGATCAAAGGCAGTAGTTAGCATAGACATCAAGGAATGCTTTTTGTCACTTCTTCTTGACAAAATCCGAGGACATAGAGTACAGTTCTCTGTGCAATTAATACATCAAGGCTGAATTCAAGTTGTGAACTCTGCTGTCTGCAGTGTAGATCGAAGGCAGTAGTTAGCAAAGACATCAATGAATGCTTTTTGTCATTTCTTCTTGACAAAATCCGAGGATATAGAGTACCGTTCTCTATACAATTAATAAATCAAAGCTGAATTCAAGTTGTGAACCATGCTGTCCACAGTGCAGATCAAAGGCAGTAGTTAGCATAGATATCGAGGAAGGCTTTTTGTCACTTCTTCTTGACAAAATCCGAGAACATACAGTACATTCTCTGTGCAATTAATAAATAAAGGCTGAATTCAAGTTGTGAACACTGCTGTCCGCTGTGTAGATCGAAGCCAGTAGTTAGCATAGATATTGAGGAATGCTTTTTGTTACTTCTTGACAAAATCCGAGGACATAGAGTACAGTTCTCTGTGCAAATAATAAATCAAGGCTGAATTCAAGTTGTGAACTCAGCTGTCCGCAGTGCAGATCGAAAGCAATAGTTAGCATAGACATCGAGGAATGCTTTTTGTCATTTCTTCTTGACAAATTCTGACGATATAGAGTACCGTTCTCTATGCAATTAATAAATCAAGGCTGAATTCAAGTTGTGAACCCTGCTGTCCGCAGTGTAGATCGAAGGCAGTAGTTAGCATAGACATTGAGGAATGTGTCTTGTCACTTCTTCTTGACAAAATCCGATGACATAGAGTACACTTATCTGTGCAATTAATAAATCAAGGCTGAATTCAAGTTGTGTCCGCAGTGTAAATCGAAGGCAGTAGTCAGTACAGACATAAGTCTGCGGTGTTGTGGCGCTCGGTTCGCAGGGGGCTTGTGTGGAGGAGGCCCTCGGTTATGGCGGCAGCCACATGCCAGGGTGAGGGCCGCCGCTCTGGCAGACTCGTTGGTCTTCGCACAAGTGAACCACTCCCAGGGCCTGGTCTATTTATTCATACTCCTACGCTGGAGTGGCGTACGTTGGACCAGTCCACTCTGCTTCCACTTCAAGGGGGGGACAACATAGCTACATGACCGAGATCTTCCCCACTGTCTGCGGCAATATGGTTTCTTCCACTGTGCAGTACACTACAAGTATCAATACTATATCTCCACAAGGAGAGGTTTGTGCTTTGTATAGTGAGGTCTGTGCAGCACGTCACCGGTACACTTGGCATTGTGTGAATTATTGTTGATGGGCAACTCACCTCCTTCACATATAGTTGGTTACCACATCTCCGAACATTCAGCTATTGTGCGATTGCAGGGATATGGTATTTTGGGAAGGTCCGTTGTCCTGTTTTGCGCTGCCTCGGTGGTAGTAGTGGGGGAGTGGTCTGGGGGAGATTCTGGTGGAGGTGGCGCTGGGTGTTGTGGCCTAGTTGGGTGTCGGAGCTGCATGATTAGTACCTCTATCACATGTTTGTCTTTAGATGTGGGTGTGAGTTGGGTGTAATTCATGCAGTAGATAGTTGAAGTCCTTACATCAGTGAAAGGTTGATGTTAATTTGTTACTGGTAAGTGGAGCTATCGCCTGTTTTTAGATAGCATTGCAGATTTGGCTGGTTGTTGAAAATATGGGTGTTGTAATCTTCCTCTTTTTCCCTTGGTACTTTCCTCCCTGTTGTTTTCTTTCTCTCTTTCCTCTTTGGAATCTCCAGCTCTCCCCCACCTCCTCCACCCTCTTGGAACGTTCCTCTAGAGTTCACTGTGGAATGTTGGACAACCTATCAGTTACGGAGAGTGGATGACAGAATAAAGACGTTCTAACTCACCTTGCCTGAGATGTTTCTTCATTACAGCACTGGCGACGAGGGTGGGATGACAAAAGATCCTGTGAAGGAAACTAACAATAACATTATCAGTAACAAGGAAATCCCTATGGCCAGGAGGGATGAAGAACACCCAGATGCCAAAGGAGGAAAAATAACAACAGGTCACATTATGATGAAGACATTATGCATGAAGGCTTTAAGCAAGGCAAATCAGGGGATAATAGATTTGGCAATCAAATCTCTTCCCCTGATGGAATCTTTTGAGTCGCTGGCCCCTGGATTGTTGCTGACTTTCCGGTGAGGTGCCGCCTGCCAGTATAACCTCAGTCCCGGATTGCTGTTCTGTGCCCTGAGTGAGAGTCTCTGCTCTGGGGTCGGTTGCGGTCTGTGGCCATTAGGTTTGGCGTCCTTCTGGTCCCGCTGCCTCTGAATACCAGAGCTTGAGGGTTCTTGCACTGAGGTAGATGGTTTCCTGGGGTCTATCAGCCCCTCACTGGCCTCCCACGGCTCTGCTGCTTTCCTTCGGCGTCCCAGCCTCCGCCTTCACTGCGCCACTGCTGGTCTGCGGGAAGTAATCCTGTCAGCTCCTCAGCGGTCTCCGACGCCTGTCAACCCTCGCTGGCCTTGCTCGCAACGCAGCTGCTTCCTTTTCGGTGCTCCGAGCTGGTTCTTAACTGCGCTGCAGCTAGTCTTCAGGAAGGAATCTGTCGGTTAAATCATCGCTTCCTTCACCCGGCTATACAAGTTTGTCAGTTCCTGTGTGCCCCAGCTACCTCACAGCCAGATCGTCGTCACATTCCTGTCAGAAGTTCCTCCCGGCTCCCCAGCCACCTCATGGCCGGTTTCCAGTAAGCATCTTCAATATCATTGTTAACTCCGTCAGTTCAAGCTACATGCTCACAACACCCCTCTCACAGCGAGGAAATCCTGTTCTTTCAGCACAAAAGCAGGCGCTCGCTAAATTGTATTCTGATATCCATTCCAGCTTGCAGCGTGCTAGCATGCCTTCTGAGGGTGTTATTCCCATGTGAGCACCATTCTTGCCTGCGCGCTGCGCCTCCTTAAAGTCAAAGTTCCTCAAGGGCCAGATCCGTCTCAGTGTGTGAGAGCCCCAGGTACTGTACAATTTTTCCTTCCCTATTACTGCCTTTTTACACATTCCACTCCTTTCAAAGCACAGTGTGTGCACCATTACACGGTGACAGGCACACCTCCATCATCGGACTGTTGGACCTTAATGTGTATGGCACAATATTCACCCCTCCCTACCTCACTACATTCCCCTCCACATTTTCTCATCTTCCCATTACTTGAGTTTTTATAACTTTACTTCATAGTGGTATTGTATTTTGCAGGTAGTACTGCTTCACATGTAAGTTCTTGCTTCTGCATGTATTTATAGCGTTCAATATTAGCTTATTACCATGTATGTTTTGAGGTCGTATTATGCTTACTGAGTATGCTCTATAAGATTCTGCCTGCATGCCTCATTATTTAGAGTGTATTCAGAGTACAATGGTGAGCCTGCTACTGTGCATGCTTTAAATCTCTGAGATTGTCTTATTATGCTTACTGAGTACGCTCTATAAGATTCTGCCTGCAAGCCTCGTTTTCTAGCAGTGAGACTGCTACTGTGCATGCTTTAAATCTCTGAAATTGTACTTAAATTACTTGTAGTTGTTACTTATAGAGGTATCTAGTTCAGTAATCCCTTCCCTTGTCCTCCTAGTAGGCCCCTAAGCCACCACCCTTCCTGTTAGCGTCACCCTGCTTTTCCCCCTACTTTGATTGTCTTTCCAGTTGCAGCGTGCTAGCATAGCTTACCCCTCCTCCATGGCTGGACAAGCTATGAGCCAACCTCCTCGATTCCTAAATGATATCGGAGAACCAGAAATTCACTGGAAGGAATGGATACATTTATTCGCCTCTTACCTCACTGCCATAGGTGGCGAAAGGTATTCAGCAATTCGCAAACAACATATATTGTTGCATAACCTAGGCATACAAAGTAGGATGATTTATGACACCTTACCTGAACCGGAGCTAGAAGAGGATGAGGGTGATACAGATGAGTTTACAGTCACCCTTTTAAAATTAGAGGCACATTTTGGTGACAGGGTGAATGTAGTTTTTAAGCGACATAAGTTCTTTGCCCGCATCAAAGGTAAACAGGAATCTGTTATCAATTACATAGCGGCGCTTAGAGGCCTGACACAACTATGTGACTTTGGTGAACTTACAGATTCACTCATCAGGGACCAACTAGTCAGGTGCATGAACAATAATCCTATTCAAGAAAAGCTCCTGGCAAAAAACCCCACCTTAAAAGAAGCGGTCAATATAGCAGTCTCGGTGGAACACAAGGCTAAGTGTATCAAAGAGATGAAGACTCATAATGAGCTTGTTGCCAATGTTCGAAATATAAGTGATGTGAAAGGCAATTACATTGATAATGAGGTATTCAAGGTTAGACCCGGAGAAGTCAAGGATAACCATTCTGTCAAAGAAAAGGAAAGTTTAAAATGCTATAGGTGTGGCAGCAGCAATCATCTTGCCAATGATGTCCGTTGCACTGCACGCAATGTCACATGTGTAAAATGTAACAACAGGGGGCACCTGAGTAGAGTTTGCAAGAACAGTGAGAACACACTAGTGAAAGTAGTGCACAGTGAAGGGGACTTGGCCCCTAAGTACGTTTTCCAAGTAAAAACCAAGATCTGTCAAGCTTCTTTAAGTTCTCCTGGGCATTCCAAAGATCACTGTTCTATTGAATATCCTAAATGTACCATCTTGGTAAATAACAAGCCAATAGAGGTGTTGGCTGATTCTTGTGCCCCGGTTACCTTATTTAATATTGACTTCATAAAGGAGATTTTTGATAACTCCAGTCTCAATATGCTAGAACCTGACGTTTCAGCTGTAGGGTATGCTGGTGAGAACATTCCATTATTGGGGATAATGATAGTGTGAATTAAATTTAAAGGAAAAACTACATGGGGCAAAGTGTACATGGTAAGCAAGGGGTCAAACCTGTTGGGTTGGCATCATCAAAGAGAGCTGGGGATTGTAATCAATCCTAATAATAAAGGTCAAGTTCTCATAGCTGAGCGGGAGGAGGAAACCAGCAGTGATGTAAACATTTGTTCTGAGTTGTTTACTGCAATAGGCCAAAATGTAAATAGCACTGCCTGCAGCGTACCTCCAACGGGAGTGAATGTCATTTCTGACCAAAATGCTAAAACCCATGTAGAAGGGGGTCCAGAGATGTTTCATGCTGCACCAGGGACTGATGTTGTTAAAAGTTGGCCTGCAGAGAAAATGTGTAACCTGTCTGAAAATCCTACAGCAGTTCCTAAGACACCATGGACTAAGTTGTCATTGGAGATAATCGGCCCCACAGGACAAGTAGGAGTCCTATTGAGATTTCTGATTGTACTCATGGACTACACTTCTCACTTGATCAAATACAAGTTTGTCTCACGTGTCTCGACAAAAGCCCTCATCGACTTCTTAACGGACTCATTCGCATGTGAAGGTGTGCCAGCTTGTATAGTCACTAACAATGATATCAAATTCTCATCTATAGAAATGAAGGCATTCCGTAAGGAGCTGGGCATCAAACATGAGGAATCTACTTTACATTGCCAAGGAGACAATGACCCCATTCGGATGTCAATGCTCTGGATCAAAAATCTCTCTCACCTAGCTTGTACCAACAACATGGATGTAGATAAAATGTTAAGAGAAAGCATTTGGGCATATCACTCCTCTTCCGACTTGATAACGGGAGTAACCTATTTTGCTTCCATCAGGGCTTGAGATCCGATTGCCAAATCTATTATTCCCTGATGTGCCTTGCTTAAAGCCTTCATGAATAATATCTTCATCATAATGTGACCTGCTGTTATTTTCCCTCCTTTGGCAGCTGGGTGTTCTTCGTCCATCCTGGCCATAGGGATTTCCCTGTTACTGATAATGTTATTGTTAGTTTCCTTCACAGGATCCTTTGTCATCTCACCCCTTTCTTTTCTGCCTGCTTCCTGTGCCTTCCCCTCCCCTCCGTAGGGAGATGTGCTGCAATCTTCCTCTTTTCCCCTTGGTACTTTCCTCCCTGTTGTTTTCTTTCTCTCTTTCCTCTTTGGAATCTCCCGCTCTCCACCACCTCCTCCACCCTCTTGGAACGTTCCTCTAGAGTTCACTGTGGAATGTTGGACAGCCTGTCAGTTACGGAGGGTAGATGACAGAATAAAGACGCTCTAACTCACCTTGCCTGAGATGTTTCTTCATTACAACAATGGGGAAGGGGTGTTTTCATGTTTTTTTGCACGGGAAAACCTAGTTTGCATATCATTAGCTTTAGTTGTGGCTCTGGTTTGTGGCGATTTTGTTGGCGGAAGGTATTGATGGAAGAGTGGTGAGATGTTAATTAATAATGTGGATGGACGAATCAATGAATTTGTTATTTAAAGGTCAGGAAATAACAAGTTAACTGACACTGACGAAGGCCAGGGTGTCCGGGCGCGTCTGTTAGTAACTATCTTGGAAAAGAAATAAAGAGTTTTCATGATGGAGCTGGAGTGCACAGCGTGTTTTCTATGATGGAGACGTGGTGAATAGTGATATATATATATATATATATATATATATATATATATAAATCTCCTTCCTCCGTTTCACCGGGACCTTTTGACTGCGGTGCAAACCAGGGGCGGAGGTCGCCCTGTAATTAATGTCCTTCACCAAACACAGCAGCCGCTGTGTCAATGCACATCCAAACCAGTTTCTCTCGCAAAAATTTCCAAACGAGATAGCGTGAGTGCTCAATATGGTTTATTTCTTCATTCAAATTCCAGCATTTGTTATACGGAGAACATGGAACCAAAAACCCAACGCGTTTCGGCGATTTAGTCTCGCCTTGCTCACGGGTAATTCGTGTAACAGAAATGAAGTTTTTAAATAAAGTTTACACAAAGTGCACATGTGATTAGTGAAAACATAGACAAAGGACTTTAACCTTGTGACTGTGGCGGCCATCTTAGCCTAGTCTTTCCATAATCGGTAGCAGGGATGAATTGTAACAAACAAACCAAATAAGTTGAAAACTCTTGTCTGAATATTACTATCATATTCATGTACTAGCATAGTTACAATTTACATTCAAATTCAATTTCCCATTTGCAACATAATCCTCCAAGTCAAGTGACTGGCAACGGAGCTTTTATGGTCATGGTATATTCATGTCATACCTGACTATAATACCTTCCTGGCATATCCATTTATATGAATATTATTGTCATATTCATGTCATCATGGCAGATGGGTCCCCATAACCACTTGGTATCTATTGTCCCAGTCCAGTGACAATTGGACCGTATAGCCATAATGTGCTACTTCATAACAGACTCAAATTCATACTCAGTCAAGTGACTATTGTTGTCAAAGTCCATATATCAAACTATAATGTTGGCTATTTGAGGCCCCCACGTATTCATAATTACGTGCGTGTCGCTACAGAGCGTTTCTATAATTATATCTTCAGGTGACAAATCTTCTTAACCTGTATGTCGTTTGCCGGAGTTCCCACTTCTAAACATTTAAGTGTGATCAAGGATTCCACTTCAATAATGCTTTCACTGGCTGGCTTGATACTAGATGGACTGGGTGAACTGTTTTTTACCTTGAGTTTGTTCCATTTATGTAACCTTAATTTTCGAGTGAATTTAAAAAGGTCTATACGTTCCTGTGAATAGCAAAAGTTAGTTGTAGGGCAAAAGGAAAGACCAAATTGGAGTACCTCGTGTTCGCTTTTAGATAAAGCGCGGGATGACAGGTTAATCACATTTTGTTGGTTCATTGTCCTCTTCTTTTTTGACCCCGTGTTTCCACTCCCATTGGGGTTAAATTTCTTTTTGTGGCTTCCGCCCCGCCTGTCTTCGGACTGGACTTGTTGGCATCTTCTCCTTGCTTTCCTCTGCCTTTGCCTCTTCCTCTGAATCCTCGACCCCTTCCCCGACCTCGGTCTATTTGCCAATTTTGCTGCTGTTGCGTTTGGTTCATACGTTTGAATTCCTCCCAAAAATTTGTCAACTTTGTTGGATTCTTTGTTACATTATCCGTGGATGTTGATGTCTGTTCCTCCACAGAAACATCGCTTTCCACCACTTCTTCTCCTGATTCTCCTCCCATCTGGGTTTTATCGATATTGGCTTGTATTCCTTTGCGTGCCACATAGTCGTATTTTTTACTGAATGTAAATACTCTACCCGAGTTATAATCAATTTGGTCCCTTAGGAATTTGCGTTCCTTCTTTGCAACGATTTCATCTTCATGTTTACTTATTCTTTTGTTTATTTCTTCCATCTTGTTGGAGAAAGCCTCTGTGGTTTCTTCTTTGCAGATTTCTTCCTTGAGGTCTGCTATTGTCTTAAGCAGTATAAGTCTATCCTTCCATGCGTGTTTTATTAGGATAGATATCATCCTATTGGAACAGTCCATTAAATTCTCTGCCCATTCTTCTGCAAGTTCCATGTCTGGTTCCTCATATGAGGGTGCTATTAAGATTCTTAATCCTCTGGGTATCCTTTTTTCTTCCTGATACTTTTCCAAAGTAATAGCCTCCCACCATTTAGAGACTTCTTTACGTATAAGTTTCTCTAATTTGTTATATTTATTTTGTAAGGTCATAGTTGCAGATTGTGGTTCTTTATTGGGCTGATTTGTGGACGTTTGTACAAACATTGTTTTTGCCCTTAATCTCCTGCGAGACTCTGTATCTTCATCCATGTTTCCGTATTTAGTATTTAATGGGTTAAATACCCCAAAACATATGCTGGTATTAGTCAATGTCTTGCGTTGTGCACCCACGCTACTCTGAGTCAAAATTATTTGTTCGTGTTTACTGGACGCCCGTGACCACCTGGACCTGCTTCCGGACGGTCGCTCCACCAAGCTCCTCCTGTGCCTCAGCTGATATCGTTTTCTGTGCCTCCCTGGTATCGTTCTGCCGCTGCCTATTATTCTAGCGCCTCACTCGCATAGCGCTTTAATTAATTAATTACCTGCCTCTCGCAGCGCGACCTCGCTCAGGCTTTTGGTTTCACTGTTGGCTTGTCTGTGCATGCTTTATCCTGACTACTGCTCCATTTACCATCAGTGTTTGGGTTTGTTTCACCAGCGCTTGTGCTCTGATAGCGCTTGCTGTTAACTCGCTGCATTTTCATTGTCTGTGTTGCCCCTGCCTGCCCTCCCTCGGACCCTCCATTTTGTTGTTGTTGTTCTCCCCTGGACCCTTGACCCGCCCCTCAGCCACACTACCGCCTCCCTGCTGCCCCTCCCACGCTCCGCCCCTCCACACTTCATTTATGCCTGATGCCCCCACGCGCAGCGTCCACGCGCTACGGACACGCCGAAGGTGCGCCAAAGGTAAGCCCGTCTACGCCCGTCCGCGCCTGGACCGCGCCCAGCGCCATACCCCCTGGTCCTCGCATTGCCCACCCCTCCCGCATTACTTACGATGCCGCCACTCTCCTAGCCCTTAACCCCGGTCGCGCCCCCAACTGCGTCCAAGCCGCTCCTGGTCACACCCATGGACCTTTCTCTTGCTACTCCTGCAAATTCATCGGCACTGTCAACATCTCCGCTACGCCCACAGCACAGATCCCCGACCCCAATCACCTTCAATGCATCCTTCTCAACACCCGATCCGTCCACAGACATGCCATTGACCTTTGGAATCTACTAGACACCATTTCTCCGGACATCGCCTTCCTGACGGAAACATGGATGAATGCTTCCTCCGCACCTGACATCACCATTGCCATCCCTGAAGACTATAAGATCACTCGCAAAGACCGTACCAGCCACACAGGAGGAGGAATCGCTATCGTCCACAAGAAATCAATCCGCATCTCAACCAGCTCTGACGCCAACCTCGCAAACTCCGAACACCTCCACTTCCAGATCCACATCGACCCCAAAACCACACTCAGAGGCACCCTCCTCTACAGACCACCAGGACCCCGCGCAAAATTCAGTGAAGACATCACGGACTTCATCACTCCACACGCGCTCCCCTCCAAAGACTACATCCTTCTGGGAGACCTCAACTTTCACCTTGAAAAGATCAACGACCGCAACACCAGCACCCTCTTGGACAACCTCGCCTACCTCGGACTTAAACAACTAGTCACTTCCCCCACCCACATCGCAGGTCACACACTCGACCCCATCTTCACCTCCAGCAATCATGTCTCTTTCAGCCACACTACGGATCTCCTCTGGACTGACCACAGCTGCGTTCACTTCACCTACAACAAACCAAAACCCAACATCCACCTCCAACCTACCCTGCAAAGAAACTGGAACAAAATCACCACGGACCAAATCTCCGCATCGCTCCTTCAAAACTCCCCAGCCCTCTCTTCTAACGCTAACGAAGCCGCCGCCAACCTCACCCTATGGTTATCCAACACCGCCGACACCTTAGCTCCACTGAAAAAACGTCAAAGTAAACCTGGCAGCAAGAAGGCCTCATGGCTCAACGATGATCTCAAGAAGTCCAAGAAACTCTGCCGTTCCCTTGAAAAGGCCTGGAAAAAAGACCCAACCACCAGCACCAAGGACGCCTTCAAAAGCGCCACCCGCACTCACCACCAACTGATCCGAAAAGCCAAGAAAACAGCATTCAAGGATCGACTTGACAACAACGCCCACAACAGCAAGGAACTTTTCAACATCGTCAAGGAATTTTCCAATCCCTCGGCCAACTCCAACGACATCACCCCCTCTCAAACCCTCTGCGACTCCCTAGCCTCTTTTTTCCACAACAAGATTGCAGACATCCACAACAGCTTTGACAACCAACCCGGATACCAACCCACCCTACCATCTGCTGACCATCTTCCCCCCGTGAACACCCTTAACGCCTGGAACCCTATCTCCACTGAGGACACCATCCGCCTGATGAATTCCATCCACTCAGGATCCCCCACAGACCCATGTCCTCACCACATCTTCAACAAAGCAGACTCCGTCATAGCACCGCACCTCCGAGACGTCATCAACTGCTCCTTCAACTCCGCCACCTTCCCAGAAGACTGGAAACACGCTGAACTCACCGCCCTTCTGAAAAAACCAACAGCGGACCCCACCGAACTCAAAAATTACCGCCCCATCTCGCTTCTTCCATTCCCGGCCAAAGTCATCGAGAAAGCCGTCAACAACCAGCTCGCCGCCTTCCTCGAAGCCAACAAATCCCTCGACCCCTCACAATCTGGCTTCCGAGCAAAACACAGCACTGAGACCGCCCTCATCGCAGCAACAGACGACATTCGAACTCTACTGGACAATGGAGACACAGTCGCCCTCATCCTCCTCGACCTCTCTGCAGCATTCGATACAGTCTGCCACAGCACCCTTCTACAACGCCTCAATAACATCGGAATTCAAGGAAAAGCACTTGAATGGATCACCTCGTTCCTCACCGGAAGAACCCAGAGAGTCCGCCTTCCTCCATTCAAGTCCGAGGCCTCTGAAGTCATCTGCGGCGTACCTCAAGGATCCTCACTCAGTCCCACCCTATTCAACGTATACATGAGCCCCCTCGCGGCCATCGCACGCCAACACAACCTCAACATCATCTCTTACGCGGACGACACTCAACTGATCCTTTCTCTCACCAATGACCCCAGCACCGCCAAAACTAACCTACACGAAGGAATGAAAGAAGTTGCCGAATGGATGAAACAAAGCCGTCTGAAACTGAACTCAGACAAAACAGAAGTCCTCATCTTAGGTACATCCCCCTCTGCTTGGGACGACTCCTGGTGGCCGGAAGCCCTCGGAAAAGCACCCATCCCGACAGACCACGCACGGAACCTTGGCGTCATCCTGGATTCTTCACTCTCAATGAACAGACAAGTCAGCGCCGTATCCTCTTCCTGCTTCAACATTCTTCGCATGCTCAGAAAAACATTTCGCTGGATCCCCACCGAAACAAGGAAAACAGTCACCCACGCTCTGGTCACGAGCCGACTGGACTACGGAAACACCCTCTACGCAGGTACCACCGCTAAACTCCAAAAGAAACTCCAACGAATCCAAAACGCCTCAGCCAGGCTCATATTAGACATCCCACGCAACGAACACATCTCTGGTCACCTTAAAGACCTCCACTGGCTACCCGTCAATAAGAGAATCACTTTCCGACTGCTTACCCACGCACACAAATCACTCTCCGACATCGGACCAGATTGCCTCAACTCTCGACTGTCCTTCTACACCCCCTCCCGCCATCTACGTTCTTCCAGCCAAGCCCTCGCCACTGTACCTCGCATCAACAAGACCACCATGGGAGGCAGATCCTTTTCATACCTGGCTGCTAAAACATGGAACTCACTTCCCGCTTACCTTCGCCTCACCCAGAACCACCTAGCGTTCAGAAAGCAGCTTAAAACGTGGATATTTGACAAATAATCCTCCTCCCCTTCCTAAGCGCCTTGAAACCCTCTGGGTATGTAGTGCGCTATACAAATTTTTTTGACTTGACTTGACTTGAGAACAGTCGCGCTGTGGAAAGTTTTTCAAAACAGACGGACGATTTCCTAAAAGGATATTATTAGCCAGGAAAACAATTCGATGCGGACTCACCCCTGTGACGGCACAAAACGGACCCAGCAGAAGACTCTGTGTTCCCGAAAGGACGTTCACTTCATGGGCGGTCCACACTTCAACTGGCAATCATCCCCAAGGTTCGTTTCCTCATAGTTTCTTTTCCAACGCGGTCGACCGGTGTCTTTTTAATCCATAAATCTCCTTCCTCCGTTTCACCGGGACCTTTTGACTGCGGTGCAAACCAGGGGCGGAGGTCGCCCTGTAATTAATGTCCTTCACCAAACACAGCAGCCGCTGTGTCAATGCACATCCAAACCAGTTTCTCTCGCAAAAATTTCCAAACGAGATAGCGTGAGTGCTCAATATGGTTTATTTCTTCATTCAAATTCCAGCATTTGTTATACGGAGAACATGGAACCAAAAACCCAACGCGTTTCGGCGATTTAGTCTCGCCTTGCTCACGGGTAATTCGTGTAACAGAAATGAAGTTTTTAAATAAAATTTACACAAAGTGCACATGTGATTAGTGAAAACATAGACAAAGGACTTTAACCTTGTGACTGTGGCGGCCATCTTAGCCTAGTCTTTCCATAATCGGTAGCAAAAAGTATGTGGGGAGTACCATGTTCCCTGCTAAGACTAGAGTTTTGCAGCATATGAGAGCAATACAAAATAAGGAACAAAACTCACCTGTAGCTCGACACTTCGAGGAACTACATGGAGGGAACCGCAACCTCCTCAAGTTCTTTGTGGTGGACAAACTACCACAAATGAAAAGAGGGGGGGATAAAATCCGGAAGCTACGGCAACTAGAAAATAGGTACATCATCAACCTCGATACCTTGATCCCAAGAGGCCTTAACTCTGAGGAAGAAATGGTATGGCACCTGGGAGAATAGAGCACCTCAATTCATTATATCTCTATACATTACCGATAGTCTGAACTTCTTATCTCAATTTCCTAATGTGTATTGGATTTAGTTGATCTATTCCTGGGGTACTAATGTTGTCTTCTGAAAATGCTAAATTCACTTGATTTTAAGTACTCACACTGTATGCCTTTTCTCCTGCGAAGAAACTACTGTTTTATTGTTTTAACACACTAGTATCAGTTTGACATAGGACATATATGTTAGCTACCTTGGACGTGGTTGGTCTTGAGTTTGTGGCACTGCATGTAATGGCTATACCTGACAGGCTATCTTTTCTTTTACTTTTTCCTGCTACCATACAGGTTAAGAAGATTTGTCACCTGAAGATATAATTATAGAAACGCTCTGTAGCGACACGCACGTAATTCCTGGATTATGAATACGTGGGGGCCTCAAATAGCCAACATTATAGTTTGATATATGGACTTTGACAACAATAGTCACTTGACTGAGTATGAATTTGAGTCTGTTATGAAGTAGCACATTATGGCTATACGGTCCAATTGTCACTGGACTGGGACAATAGATACCAAGTGGTTATGGGGACCCATCTGCCATGATGACATGAATATGACAATAATATTCATATAATGGATATGCCAGGAAGGTATTATAGTCAGGTATGACATGAATATGCCATGACCATAAAAGCTCCGTTGCCAGTCACTTGACTTGGAGGATTATGTTGCAAATGGGAAATTGAATTTGAATGTAAATTGTAACTATGCTAGTACATGAATATGATAGTAATATTCAGACAAGAGTTTTCAACTTATTTGGTTTGTTTGTTACAATTCATCCCTGCTACCGATTATGGAAAGACTAGGCTAAGATGGCCGCCACAGTCACAAGGTTAAAGTCCTTTGTCTATGTTTTCACTAATCACATGTGCACTTTGTGTAAACTTTATTTAAAAACTTCATTTCTGTTACACGAATTACCCGTGAGCAAGGCGAGACTAAATCGCCGAAACGCGTTGGGTTTTTGGTTCCATGTTCTCCGTATAACAAATGCTGGAATTTGAATGAAGAAATAAACCATATTGAGCACTCACGCTATCTCGTTTGGAAATTTTTGCGAGAGAAACTGGTTTGGATGTGCATTGACACAGCGGCTGCTGTGTTTGGTGAAGGACATATATATATATATATATATATGTGTCACAACACAAGCTGTCCTGTCGCGGAGGGAGCACCCCAGAGTTGGTGCCAGGATCGAGACCAGGACAGGGTCTCATGTAAATTCCACTCAAAGAAAATATTCCGGCACTCCGCTTGGTAAATTAAATTTAGTTTATTACACACACTGTGATGGCCTACGCGTTTCGAACATAACGTTCCTTCTCACGGCAGTGTCATACAGTTGTCCCTTTTCACTTTCTATATTTATACAATTGCATTGTTCATGGTGCATGCTGGGATATGTAGTTTATACACTCATTTGTATAAAACTTTATTCAATAACATTGCAACTATGCCTGATTGTTTGTAAGCAGGATTGCATTTTGATAATGTTTTACGATTGCGCTCTATGTATTGATATCATTATCACCGTTCTTGGTTTAATCGGTGTGATGTCGATGTGCTAAATGATATCTATGTTTGTGGGCTTAGTGCCCTGTTACGCGCTATATCCGGCGCATGCGTGACTCTTTTTTCTTTATGTGATCCCTATATGCATTGTAGATTAACACCTTCATATGTCAATGCGCGGCTAAGCAGTGTATTGCTGCGCACATATGGTTAAGCTTCAAACCTTTAGCATTATTCGATGTATGTTCCAGCAAATTTATAAATGTGAACAGTCAAAGTCTATATCTAGGGCTGAGTGCCCTTGCCACTGCTATAATATAGCCGCAATTTGTGTACAAATAGCAACATTAGTTTTCAAAATGTTCTCAGTCTGTGACTCTACTGTACAGTAGTTCATAACGGCATTTCCACATTGTTACCAGGCCTTATGTTTAAGGTTAGTTTCTCTCAAGTTCAAAGCGTTTATGTATTCATTTCGTGAAAAGCTCCAAATTAAAGATGGAAATAAAGTTCTTCGTCCCCATTCAATCCTGTAGGCTGTTTCGTTCTGAATCTCATGATTAGTTTGGATTCTAGTCTTCGTAATTTCAGTTTTCTGTTTCCTCCTCGTTCATGCTGTTGTATTGTGGCTAGGATACGGGGGATTTCCTGCGCATATTGATGGATACACAATGGCAGCCCACATACCTACTAGTGACAATAGATGTCATCTCATTATACACTTCAATTGAACATGAGATAGGCGTAAGAGCTATCCAATATTTTTTGCAACAACGTCCCATCAATGAATTCGATCACTCAAAGATGTTGATAGAAATGATCAAACTGTGTCTTTACAATAATGTATTCCTCTTCAACAAGAAAGTATATGAGCAGAAATGTGGAACAACGATGGGAGTTTCCTTCTCTCCAAGCTATGCGAACCTCATGATGGGATGGTGGTAGAGGAGCATAGCTTGGAGAGAAGAAAACGACCATCACATGGCGAATGTAGCACTATGGCTGCGCTTTATTGATGACCTCTTCCTCTTATGGAAGGGGACGGAGCCAGAATTTCTAACTTTCTTCAATACACTTAATGACAATGAGGTAGGCTTAAAATTCACTTATTCAATAAGCAACAAGGAGGTGGAATTTCTGGACACTAAAGTTTATGTGAGAGATAACAAAATACAAACAACAGTACACAGAAAGAAAACCGCCACCAATAGCCTATTACATGGCCAAAGCTTCCATCCTGAGAAACTGAAAAAAAGCCTTCCATATGGAGAACTTCTCAGAATGAAGAGAAATTGCTCAGAGGATAGTGAGATGGAGAAGAAATTCATGGAGACAAAAACACGATTTGCACAACGGGGATACAAACAGTCTGATATCCTAAGAGGCGAAAGGGAAACAAAAAAGAAAACAAGGACAGAAACCCTGCTAACGAAAGAAGAGAAGAACAACAAATCGAACAATATAGAGACAAGTAACAAAGAGGAATCACCACGTATGATCATAACTTACAACAAAGAAAGCTATAGAATTCAAAAGATCCTTACAAAATACTGGCATATAATCCAAAAGGATCCGGACATAGGCAAAACATAGGCGACCGGCCACTGATGACCTACAGGAGGGCGCCTAATCTCTCGGATCATTTGGTGCACAGCCACTTTGAGCCTAAAAAGACTGACAATTGGCTTAAGGACAAAAATAAAGGTTTCACCAAATGCCAAACCTGTAAGGCTTGTAAAATAGGCAAGAATTTGAAAAATTTGAAAGATCCAGCAGGAAAAAGCTTCATAATAAAGGATTACATCACCTGTGAAACCACGCATGTGGTATATATGCTCCAATGCAGCTGCGGTAAAAGATATATTGGCAGCACGACATGTACATTAAAAAAAAAGATTTTGGAGCACATACGTGCCATACAAAATGGGGACCATACTTGTGCCATGGCAAAACATATCTCCAGCCACACGAACAAAACCTGGAAGGACATTCCATATTCTGGCCTAGCCACAATACAACAGCATGAACGAGGAGGAAACAGAAAACTGAAATTACGAAGACTAGATTCCAAACTAATCATGAGATTCAGAACGAAACAGCCTACAGGATTGAATGGGGACGAAGAACTTTATTTCCATCTTTAATTTGGAGCTTTTCACGAAATGAATACATAAACGCTTTGAACTTGAGAGAAACTAACCTTAAACATAAGGCCTGGTAACAATGTGGAAATGCCGTTATGAACTACTGTACAGTAGAGTCACAGACTGAGAACATTTTGAAAACTAATGTTGGTTTTTGTACACAAATTGCGGCTATATTATAGCAGTGGCAAGGGCACTCAGCCCTAGATATAGACTTTGACTGTTCACATTTATAAATGTGTTGGAACATACATCGATTAATGCTAAAGGTTTGAAGCTTAACCATATGTGCACAGCAATACACTGCTTAGCCGCGCATTGACATATGAAGGTGTTAATCTACAATGCATATAGGGATCACATAAAGAAAAAAGAGTCACGCATGCGCCGGATATAGCGCGTAACAGGGCACTAAGCCCACAAACATAGATATCATTTAGCACATCGACATCACACCGATTAAACCAAGAACGGTGATAATGATATCAATACATAGAGCGCAATCGTAAAACATTATCAAAATGCAATCCTGCTTACAAACAATCAGGCATAGTTGCAATGTTATTGAATAAAGTTTTATACAAATGAGTGTTTAAACTACATATCCCAGCATGCACCATGAACAATGCAATTGTATAAATATAGAAAGTGAAAAGGGACAACTGTATGACACTGCCGTGAGAAGGAACGTTATGTTCGAAACGCGTAGGCCATCACAGTGTGTGTAATAAACTAAATTTAATTTACCAAGCGGAGTGCCGGAATATTTTCTTTGAGTGGAATATATATATGTGTGTGTGTATATATATTACCTACTGGCGGTCGCCAGTAGGTATATATAGTTAGGATTTTTTCTCTATGGGTTTTTTGAAAATTCTATGTCTAATAACTTTGGCGTTTGTGGACGGAATCGGCTGAAATTTTCAGGAAAATGGCACATTTTGTTTCTGAGCAGCCCTTGAAAATTTGGGGGGGGTTCGTCCAGTGAGTTTTCCATAGGGCGGTTGGCCTCACTTTTAGCCCGAACGGCTGAATGGATTTGCACGAAACTTGGCAAAATTGTAGGGACTGGTAGCCCGATGTGCCTTTTGTAGGTCTCAATATATGTGCTCCAGTGGATTTTGAGAAATTAACGTTTAAAAAAAGATATATATCTGTAACAGCGGACCGGTTAGCGCTCTGGTTCGCGGACTTTTCGCGCAACGGAGCTTTGTGAAGCGAAGCTGATTGGTTCTCCGGCGTCTGTCAACATTCCAAACAGTCCGTAGCGGCCGCCATCTTGTCTCTCGGTAGGATCGAGAGACAAGAGGAGGTCAAAACAAAGGGGGAAATAACTATAAGGGGGCATAGTAGATCCTCGCTGACCCCCTAGGTTTGATGTGGAGGTTTTAAAAGGGCCCCGCGGGGCAAAAAAAAAACAAAATAATAATAATCGAACGGCTGAATGGATTTGCACGAAACTTGGCAAAATATTAGGGACTGGTAGCCCGATGTGCCTTTGCTAGGTCTCAATATATGTGCTCCAGTGGATTTTGAGAAATTAACGTTGAAAAAAAGATATATATCTGTAACAGCGCTCCGCTTCGCGTACTTTTCGCGTTACGGAGCTTTGCGAAGCTGATTGGTTCTCCGGCGTCTGTCAACATTCCAAACAGTCCGTAGCGGCCGCCATCTTGTCCCTCGGTAGGATTGAGAGACAAGAGGAGGCCAAAGCGAAGGGGGAAATGACCATAAGGGGGCATAGTAGATCCTTCCTGACCTCTTAGGTTTGATGTACCATTTTGCCAAGTTTGGTGTAATTCCGTTCAGCCATTCAGGCTGTAGACGTATGTAAATGTCCTATGGAAAATTGCATGGGGAAAACACATTTGAAAGTGTTGAAATTTAGAACCAATTAAAATGTTACTTTGGTTTTGTATTTGTGTGTGATGAAAGTTAATTGGTTATGTATATATGTCAAATGAGAGGAAACCACAGCCATTTTGTGATACTACTGTCTGAGGTACATTTGTGAGGAATTTTTGGTGGTGAATTTCTGGTGTTTGATTTACACAGTACTAACACTTCTGCTACTTTTAAAAAGGTGAGTTGTTAATTTGTAAGGGGAACTATGTTGTACACTTGAAGATAATTTGAAAAATGTTTTCTGTTATTTATTTGCAGTCCTTCTGTTATACTAAATACTTGATGAAGTTAGTTTTATATTATGTATTACTAAAAACGATAAATGAAAGTGATTATTTTTTTCTGCAATTTACAGCAAGCAATTTCAAAATAAAATGGCTCACAATGAAGAGACCGTGGCAATTTCTTTTGAATTGTCCACTACATTGATTGAAATTGAGAGCACCAATAATGAAATATTGTCACAAGGAGGACATGACTTGTATGATTCCATTAGATTGATTGAAATGGACAGCACCAAGAATGAAATATTGTCACAAGGAGATGACTTGAATGATTCCACTACATTGATTGAAATTGAGAGCACCAATAATGAAATATTGTCACAAGGAGGAGATGGCTTGTATGATTCCATTAGATTGATTGAAATGGACAGCACCAATAATGAAATATTGTCACAAGGAGGAGATGACTTGAATGATTCCACTACATTGATTGAAATTGAGAGCACCAATAATGAAATATTGTCACGAGGAGATGACTTGAATGATTCCACTACATTGATTGAAATGGACAGCACCAATAATGAAATATTGTCAGAAGGAGGAGATGACTTGAATGATTTTTTTGATCAATCTCTTGATGGCGAATTTATCGAGTGTTTGGAGACCATAGAGTTACAAGAATCATCATTGCAGACTTTTAATGAGGAGATTCCAGATGAGATGATTGAAGAGGAAATTACTGATGAGGACATGTTACTAGTTGTTTCAAATTTAGAAAATTCTGAAGAATAAATTTATATTTAGAAATCAAAAATTGTTTGAGACATTATTTATTTTTATTTTTAATTTATGAGGTTGTAGCGAAGTGATTGTAGTATAAAATGAGACTTATAGTATAGAGTGCAACATTTTTATGTTACATGGTAAGTTTACTCATATTTACTTCCCTTCTGCCACTATATTATCTCCAATGTGTATTTGACATGTCTTCTTCATCTCCGGCCTCCTTTCTCTCACTGTGTGTCTCCGATGCATCTTATCGCTGGTATTTTGTGTAATTACAGAAGAGAGTAAAATAAAATAGTTCGGAACGTGAAAAGGGGGCAAAGTAGAGTACTCCTCACCCCCTAGGCCTTTTTAGGCGGTCCCAAAAGGATCAGTTTCTGCTTTCCTGAGAGATTATGGTATGAGTTCCATATACCACAATAACTTGCATTACAACATGCAAGATATCTATCTCCTATTACCAACTTTTGGAGATATTCGCGCTAAGCGCGAATATCTCCAAAAAGTAACACCTGCCCTGAGCAGTTCTTAGCCATGTTATCCAATGGGAGGTGGATAACATGGCTAAGAGTATTAGCTCGGTAATGCATGAATATCGCTGAGTTTTTAGCGATATTCATGCATTGCGGCCGTTTATTATCGCATTTGCGATAAACCTTGATAATAGTAAGGTTTATCTTCGATAATTTCTGACGATGCTTAGTGGTAAAAAATTGGTTGGTAAGCATCGTTAGCGATAAATATCGCTTAACTTTGGTAATATGCCCCAACGTCTGTTAACGTTCGATTAGAAGGAAATGAGGAAGTGTTGAAAAACATTGTCTGCGCCATCTTGCCTTTTTTGAAATGCCACACTTTTGTCGTGCACGGCAGCCATTTTAGATGTCTTGACCAGACCCACTCTCTGCACGCTGTCGATTCGTAGCATGGCTCCTCACCCTCGTAAGCATCTCCCCCAGGCACTGGTCACCACCGCTCTCTGTCTTATGCATGGGCAATAAACCTTCCCCCATCTGCGCTGCTCTTCCCTGAGAATCACACTCTGTGCCCGCCCGACACCTCCCTTTCGCCCTATTCACTACCGCACCCTCTGACACTCCTCTTCCTCTGTGTCCGAATGTCCAGGCCGGTCCTAGGCTATCAGCTAGCCCTGCAGATGTAGTTTATGGCCCCAGCTGTAAAGAATCACCCCTCTTCAAAGGAGTTATAGTAGATCAAGGCCCACACCCGATGTGATCCGTCACAGCACACGCGTTCCTACTATCTGAAAACCATCCTGTATTGTGATTGGGGAGGGGACCGAGCCTGAAGCGGAAGATTCCAGGAATGACTCTTTGTACATCAAAGTTTTTACAATTATGTGTCACATTAAAAATATATAGCACTCCAACAAAGTAGTAGGAATATAAAACTTTAATAACATATAAATATATACAACAAAACAAAAACAGTAAAAACATTTAAACAACGAAGAGACCGTGGCAATTTCTTTTTAATTATCCAATAGATTTATTGAAATTGACAGCACCAATAATGAAATATTCTTGTCAGTAGCGGTCTGTTGTGCGAATAGTTCCAAGGCAGCAGAACGCGCTGAAATCTAGATGGCACGAAAGTGATGTCTAGTAAGTTGCCGCCCAGCAAAAAACGGCGTGGGGCGCCGCGGGGGTGAGTGAGTCCAGTAGGCACCACAGCTATTCTTACCGGCATTGCAGAATTACTGCTGGGGACAATGCCTGTGCTGTAGCAGGGTCACAGCAGAAACAAAAAGGATTCTGTTGAAGATGTTGTTGGTTTTCAATTTGAAAACAGTTCTGGTGTCAACTGCTATGCTAATGTAGTGGTTAATGTTTTGTTTTCTCTAGAAAATGTAAAAGAGGGGGAGGCAGTCCAAAGTTCCGTTAAAAGGGCAAAGGAAAGGATCGGTGGTTTGAACTATCAGTCAAAAAGGGGAGGGGGTGCAATAATTTTTCCTACCGGGTCACACTGTGCTTTCACCGGAAGTAAGGTCTGCAGGATTGTAGTAATTCAAAGTGAGGCTGGCGCCAGCATGGGAGCGCCGACGTCCCGCGGATACAGTTTCGTCACTCCACGGGCGATCATGGCAGTCATTCCCCATCGGGGGTCGGAGACTCCCACGGCTCCTCTAGAATCTTCAAGGTCGTGGAGGACTACGGTGGTGGAGTCAACCAGTGACCGGGCCATTTCTTTATGTTGGGCCCGCTCTTGCCAGGTCGACCGCCATTTTGAGAGTTCGGCAGCTACCGGCGATCGCGGGGTCACATGAGCGGACGGGCTCCACCCTGCCGGGCGAGACGTTGCAGCATGGCCACAGTGGAAGAACCGTTATCTAGGTCGTTCCGAAACTGTGCAGCACTGTAGTTGTTAGGATGCCACCGCCTGGAGCGCTGAGGGTGCAGCTGGGAAGCCTCCACCTGGGGAGGCGGGAGAGGCCTGTTCGCACCGTCTCTCCCTCCCAGTGCACCCCACGGCGTCTCGCTTGAGATTTGTTATGGCCGGACCAGGCGATGAGGACGAGGGGGGGGTCGGAGGCATGTGCAAGACATCCCCCTCCAGTGTTGTCGCAGCCATTATAAAAGAAAGAAGTGTCCCGTCCGTCTTCGGGCCGGGCTTCCGGTGGATGTCGGCCGGACGCCCCTGGCTCTGGCCCCATGAACGGGTTTCTTGGTTTATCGGCTGCAGCCGGATCCCGTCGGCCTCGGCCCCCCGACCGTTGGTAGTCGGACCGGAAGAGCATGTGGCGGGACTACCTGCAACTCTCAAGGGCCACCGCGGCCGGACTGGGAGAGAGAGGGGAGGGTCGAGGAGACATTCCCCCCCCCTGCAACTGTTCAGCGTTGTAAAGGCAATCCCCTGGCCGGGTCCCGCTGGTCTCGGCCTCTCCTCCGGCTACACCCTACGTTAGGATCTCCTGGCCGAGGCGTGGCAGCAGGACCTGCCTTATATGGGCTGCTCCCGGCTGGGCGTAGCCGGAACCCTGCCCCACCTTGGAAGTTTCCAGAGTGGGGGTGGATGTTCTACTGACTTGCATTTTCCCTAGTCTATCGATTTTTTTGGCGTGGCAGGCGGTGGGACAGCGAGGGGTGATTTGGTTTCTCTTACTGTTTTTCTGGTCTCTCACCACTGGCATATTTTAACGTTTTCTTGTTTCTAGGACATTAATAGGTTTTATCATTACGTTATGTTATCGTTTCTTTGTTCGTTGTTTAATAAAAGTTCATGTTCATCAGTGGCCTACTGATTTTCGTTTTCCTATTTTTTTCTTTCCAGGTTGTTTCATGGTAAAGTTTCTGTTAACAGGATACAGTGATCTTCGTTATTATTGCATATGTCCTTTTCACTAGGGGTGCTCTCTGGTCGGGCCAGATGACGTATCTCTAGTAAATGGTCCGGGTGAAAAAGGTGCATCAATCAGTGGGGAGTAGATAGGCATGACAGATTACAACGGGGGAGAACGGTCCGCATTACGTACCCTTTCACTACTTGCAAAGATTTTCCTACGTTTATTTGCAAACAGGGAATACCTCCAAAAAGAACTAATTCCCAAACAGTCAATGTTCGGACAATCAATCAATCAATGAGGAATGAAATAGGTACGACGTGTTAAAGGCTTGCGTTACCTACCCTTCACTATCTGCAAAGGGAGATAGAATATTCCTATTCTTCCTCGTTTGCAGGTAGAGAAGATCGTTAAGAGAATTAACTTCGAACAATTCAATGCTCGATTGAAACAATCAACAAGGGGTACTGTGAACACAAATGAACGCCGCTTATATACATACGCATTGCTATTTTCAACAGGTTGTTCCTAATGTTTCTATTTTAGCGAGGTCAAAAGAGATCCCATTAGTGGCCTACTGATTTTGCTCGATTCCTTTTGTTTTTTTACACGATTTTTCGCTATCTGCAAAGACTAAACAGAGTATTGCGACTCTGTGCTTGTTTGTAAATAGAGAATGAACCAAAGAGAACAATCAATCAAATGGAGAGAGAAGCAGGCACGACGGATTACAAAGGGGGAAAGGGCTGCGTTAACTACCCTTCACTATCTGCAAAGAGAGAGTACTCCTAATAGAAATGAGGGGTGGGGGGCAGCAATCAAAGCAGATCAGTGTGCATAAACACGAAAAAAAAAATTCTTACCACGTACTTGACATTCGACAGCTTATGATATTTGCTATTAAAAAACCATTGAAATTCACTGAAAAAACCATAGGTTATAGACCATATATAGTTAGGAATTAGCATTTACAAAACCTTGAAAATTCACTGAAAAAACCATAGGTTATAGACCATATATAGTTAGGAATTAGCATTTAAAAAACCTTATTTTACTCACACAAAACCATTGAAATTCCATATATAGTTAGTTGCACTAACTATATATTGCGCACCCGCAATCCACTGCTGATGATGTCACATATTACATCATTCATGACATGGTCAGTGACATCACTGATGACATCACTGATGACATCTCAAATGACATCACTGATGACATCTCACTTGACATCAATGATCACATCACTGATGATATCATTCATGTGACAATACAATGCATCTCCTCACATTTTAATATAACCTCTGTTTCACCCAGTGTTAAAAACAGAGTATAATTTTTGAAACCATTGACACACCAATACTAGTTACTACATACGTACTCACTGATTCCTACGTCTACACACACATTCACTCATTCACCCATACAATCATTCATACATACAATCACTCATGTTTACAACACAATCATATGCACTCATACACCTATACAGACACTCACACTCTGCCACTCATCCATGGAGTTACTCACACACCTAGTCAGTCCTGTAAAGAATCAATCACACTTCCATTTTCTACTCTATACAGTTAAACATAGAGCACCTTACGTTTTCAACCATATACTAACACATACTTACTCTCTTATACAATCATTGATACAAGTACACATTGATCTGTACAGAGTCACACACCTCCCATCCAGCCACACACACACTCAGTCTCCCATGCAAATACTTGGGCAATCAATCAATAACCCATATAGTTACTCATATAGCTACTGATCAATACATGCAGCAGTTTACAGAACAACAGACATAATGATGCACAAATTAAGACAGTTTAGTCACTAACCCATGCACTCAGTGAGACACATTTAATCACTCACTCATACATTCAGTCATGCACCTACTAAATCCTTCGTCCAGACACTTATACATCCACTCATTCTTCAATATGTAAGATATATTTTAACTTTACAGAAACATAGTCACTGGATGTTGTCATCAGTGATGTCATCAGTGATGTCATTTGAGATGTCATCAGTGATGTCATCAGTGATGTCACTGACCATGTCATGAATGATGTAATATGTGACATCATCAGCAGTGGATTGCGGGTGCGCAATATATAGTTAGTGCAACTAACTATATATGGAATTTCAATGGTTTTGTGTGAGTAAAATAAGGTTTTTTAAATGCTAATTCCTAACTATATATGGTCTATAACCTATGGTTTTTTCAGTGAATTTTCAAGGTTTTGTAAATGCTAATTCCTAACTATATATGGTCTATAACCTATGGTTTTTTCAGTGAATATATATATATATACATATGTGTATATATATATATATATGTATGTGTGTGTGTGTGTGTGTGTGTGTGTAATTGTTTATATATATATATATATATATATATATATATATTTATATATATATATATATATATATATATATATATATATATTACTTACATCCTGCTATAAAAAAATCTTCATCCTCCCCTCCCTGTCACATCCCAAACCTTTCTGACTACTAAAAACTCTCAAACATCATTTTCAAACTTTCATACCTCCTTTACCAATACCACTCTACTAACAAGCTCACACAACCACTACTTACAAAAAATATACTAGTTCCCCTTCACAAATCCATTCATATCATTCTATCCCTACTCCAAACTCTACTAAACATGCATAAAATCAAGAGCACAACCCTGACATAACCATGCACAAAATAACTTCCCACCAAAAATCATTTTTACTAACCTATTAACTACTAATTTTGGGTTCTGGAGTAGCATATGCTCACCGAAAAAGTGCTTCAATGAGGTCATAAGTGCTATATAAATGCATTTACAATTACAATATATCTTCCTATGAAGAATCACAGCATCTAGTTGGAGTTCCATTCAAGCACCATAAGATCTTAAAGGGAAAAGTATTCAAAGAAGTAAACTTAAGAATGCTTTCAGGGCCGGATCTGAAATTGTGTCGCCATCAGCATCTTGTTTTCACTTTTCACATTTAGAGACAAGTGAACTACACCGGTGGCTAGAAAGAGTCTTCATAATAAAAAAAAATGGAACCAATGTGTTTGGGTTTCCCAATGAGGCCTCCTCAAATCGAGCAAAAGACTGGGGGCTGCAATCATCAGAAGAGTCTCGGCTGCGATAATGACCATCGCGGATCATTTGCACTGGTATAATCTGATGAGCTGACGGCCTGAGGCTAGGTTAGACCTGCAATTGACTGCACTGCTTCAGAGTGTCCTATTTAAGTATGAGCAACAAATTATCAGAAGCAAATTTAGCATCAACAAAATTGCCTGCAGCTTCCACAATCGATAAGCGCTTTACACCTAAAAGGTTTCCCATATCCTACTGTAATTATATTTGCACACACAATGAGAGGCAGATGGGATGCTCACAGCATCACAATCCAGAGAAGGAAGTGAGCGGCTTCCCATGACTGGAGAGCATGTGAGATTATTGGACCTTCAAGGCGTCCACGGCTCCTGCACTCACTAACAGGCTGATTCCTACTCCGAGAACAGAAGCACAAACTGAATCCTCAGCGTCTTTCCGTCTCTTCCTTTACTAAGAGGCCTGTACTCCGATCCACAGCTGAGGGCTCCTTAGTTGAGAGACCCTGTGGTTCTTTAATACGAGGTAGTAAGGAAAGTCTCATTTCTAATCTGTATTTTCCCCTTTGCTGTCTCCCTTGTCAGAGTCTGTTCGTTACCCAAAATCATCCCAAGAGCAGGACATATGGGGCACCGCATCCTTCATATATTCCCAGACATCTCTAGAAGATATTGAAGGTTGAACCTTCCCAATCGAGTAGGTTTCTGTGGGTAATTCTTTGAAATGTGCTTTGTAATTTAAGAGATCTTTAAACCCTCCTGGATGATCACCATGAATTCCCAGCGAGCTGTAAAATTCAGTCTGACCTGGACTAAAAACTGGCCAGAGTATTGTAAAATAGTCCCTATCTATAATGTGTGGCCCGGGCAAGTGCACAGCTCAAAGATACTTCAAAACAAATATTACTTTTGCCTTTTAAAAGAGAAACACCTGGGGTGAGCCATGGAGTACAAAGAGCACTGTGTAATGCCTGCTGAAATGCCATAGGACTGGGCAGATATCTGATGGGCACAGATGAGGCAACTCTGCACCAAGCCTGACAGCCTGCAAGGCATTTTCATAAAAGAAGAGTTTCCAACAACGAAGGAAATCTGCAGTGATCTGCAAGGATAAAGAAATGCAATTTTCTGTGAAGTCCACCAGAGGCTTATTAATTCATCGAGTGAAGCGGCTCAACATAAGTATCCGCTCTAGTGTGTGAAAGTAAGCATCACCGGAGCTGAAGCAGCAAAGAGCACATCGAAGCAAGGGGCAGCAACTCTACCATGGTCGAACCAAATACAAAAGAAACTGCAGAGACCATGAGTGCTTCACCACTTGCAACTGTAACCCCTGCGAGGGCAGACCTGACTTCTGGCTCCGGAAGCAATCAGACCGGCCAGTTTGAAAATACCTTCTCGAATGTAACAGCCATTTTGAAATGATGTCGAATACATACTCATGGAGCATTTATTCTCACCAATGGATGGTCTCCAAAGAAGTGCTCTCACACATAAGTCCCCAAGCACTTCGAGCCAAAGCACTGTGTTTTTGTGGAGTGTATTCTCAAATCATAATCCTACTAAATTCAATTGACCACTATGGACTATAGGGGCTTTTGACTGGCAGGTGGGAATATAGAAGTGGTAATTATAGGGTTACTAGCAATGGGAATCTGTGTGTGCATGCAACACGTGTCAGTGGATCAGGACTGCATGCATTTAATGTTTATTAAGAGATGTGTACAAGCAGCCCTCAATTGTGGGAAGCACGTGGAGTTTAAAAGTATGTGCACGTATGCTGCATTTGTCACTGGTGCATGCCTGCACCATTTGGTGTTTGTTAAGTGATGTGTGTGTGTAAGCCTTGGTTGTGGTAAGCATGCATGGTTGTAATTGCTTATGTGCCTGCATGTGGCATTTGTTAGTGGCACATATCTACAGCCATTTGGTGCTTGTTAAGAGATGTATGCGTGTACGTCTAAGTTGTGGTAAGCATGTAGGGTTGTAATGTATGTAATGCATGTGAATTAATGTGGCGTGTGTCAGTGGTGCATGTCTTTGATGTTTGATAAGAGATGTGTACATGTGCGCCTCAATTGTGGTAAGCATGTGGGGTTGTAAAGTAGGTGCACGTATGTTGGATTTGTCAGTGGTGCATATCTACATGCATTTGGTGTTTGTTACGAGAAAGGTGCATGTGCACCTCGGTTCTGGAATGCATTTAGGGTTATAATGTATGTGCCCATTTGTAGCATTTGACAGTGGTGCACATCTGTATGAATTTGTGCGTGTGGATGCCCCAGCTGCTGTAAGCATGTGGGGTTGTAATCTATGTGCATGCATGTGGCCATTGTCGTTGATGCAAGTCTGCATGCATTTGATGCATCTGGTGTTTGTTAAGATATGTGTGTGTGTGCACCTCGGTACTGGCAAGCATGTGGGGTTGTAATATATGTGCATTCAAGCTGCATTTGCCAGCGGGGCATGCCTGCATGCATTTCATGTTTGTTAGGAGATGTATGCATCCAGACCTCTGTTATGGTAAGCACGTGGGGTTGTAATTTATGTGCATGCATGCTGCATTTGTCAGTGGTGCATGTCTGCATGCAATTGGTATTTGTTAAGAGATGTGCGCATGTAGACCTTAGTTGTGGTAAGCATATGGAGTTGTAATTGCTTATTTGCATGCATGCAGCATTTGTCAGTGGTGCATGTCTGCACACATTTGGTGTTTATTAAGAGATGTGTGCGTGTAAGCCTTGGTTGTGGTAAGCATATGGGGTTATAATTGCTTATGTACATGCATGCGACATTTGTCAGTGGTGCATGTCTGCACGCATTTGGTGTTTGTTAAGAGATGTGTGCGTGTAGGCCTTGGTTGTGGTAAGCATATGGGGTTGTAATTGCTTTTGTGCAGGCATGCGGCATTTGTCAGTGGTGCATGTCTGCATGCATTTGGTGTTTGTTAAGAGGTGGGTGAGTGTGCGCCTCGGTTGTGGTAAGGATGTGGGGGTGTAATTTTAGGTGCATTTTTGTGGCATTTGTCAGTGGGGCAGGTCTGCACACATTTGCTGTTTGTTAAGAGATGTGTGCATGCAGGCTTTGGATGTGGTAAGCACATGGGGTTGTAATTGCCTATGTGCGTGCATGTGGCATTTGTCAGTGGTGCTTGTCTGCACACATTTAGTGTTTGTTAAGTGATGTGTATGTATGCTTCGGTTGTGGTAAGGATGTGGGGTTGTAGTTGTATGTGCCTACACGTGGCACTTGTCAGTGGGGCAGGTCTCCACGCATTTGGTGCTTGTTAAGAAATTTGTGCAAGTAGGCCTTGGTTACGGTAAGCATATGGGGTTGTATTAATTGCTTATGTGCATGCATGCGGCATTTACCAGTGGTGCATGTCTGCATGCATTTGGTGTTGGTTAAGAGATGTGTGTGTGTAGGCGTTGGTTGTGGTATGCATGTGGGCTTGTAATTGCCCATGTGTATGCATGTAGCATTTGTCAGTGGTGCGTGTCTGCACGCATTTGATGTTTGTTAAGTAATGTTTGTGTGTGTAGGTGTTGGTTGTGGTATGCATATGAGGTTGTAATTGCCCATGTGCATGCATGCAGCATTCAGTGGTGCGTGTCTGCACCCATTTGGTTTTTGTTAAGTGATGTGTGGGTGTGTAGGCGTTGGTTGTGGTATGCGTATGGGGTTGTAATTGCTTATGTGCAGGCATGCGGCATTTGTCAGTGGTGCATGTCTGCACGCATGTGGTGTTTGTTAACAGGTGGGTGAGTGTGTGCCTCGGTTGTGGTAAGGATGTGGGGGTGTAATTTTAAGTGCATATAGGTGGCATTTGTCAGTGGGGCAGGTCTGCATGCATTTGGTGTTTGTTAAGAGATGTGTGCGTGTAGGCCTTGGTTGTGGTAAGCATATGGGGTTGTAATTGCTTATGTGCATGCATGCGGCATTTGTCAGTGGTGCATGTCTGCACACATTTAGTGTTTGTTAAGAAATGTGTATGTATGCTTCGGTTATGGTAAAGATGTGGGGTTGTAGTTTTATGTGCATACATGTGGCATTTGTCAGTGGGGCTGGTCTGCACGCATTTGGTGTTTGTTAAGAAATGTTTGCGTGTAGCCCTTGGTTACGGTAAGCATATGGGGTTGTAATTGTTAATGTGCATGCATGTGGCATTTGTTAGTGGTGCATGTCTGCATGCATTTGGTGTTTGTTAAGAGATGTGTGCGTGTAGGTGTTGCTTGTGGTATGCATGTGGGCTTGTAATTGCCCATGTGTATGCATGCAGCATTTGCCAGTGGTGTGTGTCTGCACACATTTTGTGTGTGTTAAGAGATGTGTGTGTGTGTGTGTGTGTGTAGGCATTGGTTGTGGTATGCATATGGGGTTGTAATTGCCCATGTGCATGCATGCAGCATTTGTCAGTGCTGCGTGTCTGCACGCATTTGGTGGGTGTTAATAGATGTGTGCATGTAAGCCTTGGTTCGCGGAAAGCATATGGGGTTATAATTGCTTATGTGCATGCATGCGGCATTTGTCAGTGTGCAAGTGGTGCACGCATTTGGATTTGTTAAGAGATGTGTGTGTGTAGGCCTTGGTTGTGGTAAGCATATGGGGCTGTAATTGCTTATGTGCATGCATGTGGCATTTGTTTGTGGTGCATGTCTGCACGCATTTGGTGTTTATTAAGAGATGTGTGAGTGTGCGCCTCGGTTGTGGTAAGGATGTGGGGTTGTAATTTTATGTGCATACACGGGGCATTTATCAGTGGGGCAGATCTGCATGCATTTGGTGTTTTGTCAGAGATGTGTGCATGTAGGCCGTGGTTGTTGTAAGCATACAGGGTTGTAATTGCTTATATGCATGCATGCAGCATTTGTCAGTGGTTTATGTCTGCACTCATTTGGTGTTTGTTAAGAGATGTGTGTGTGTAGGCCCTGGTTGTGGTAACCATATTAGGTTGTAATTGTTTATGTGCATGCATGTGGCATTTGTTTGTGGTGCATGTCTGCACGCATTTGGTGTTTGTTAAGAGATGTGTTAGTGTGTTAGTGTCCACCTCGGTTGTGGTAAGGATGTGGGGTTGTAATTGTATGTGCATATATGTGGCATTTATCAGTGGGGCAGGTCTGCATGCATTTGGTGTTTGGTGTGCATGTAGGAGTTGGTTGTGATATGGATGTGGGGTTGTAATTGCCCTTGTGCATGCATGCAGCATTTGTCAGTGGTGCGTGACTGCACGCATTTGGTGTTTGTTAAGAGATGTGTGTAAGCCTTGGTTGTGGTAAGCATTTAGGGTTATAATTGCTTATATGCACGCTGCATTTGTCAGTGGTGCATGTCTGCACGCATTCGGTGTTTGTTAAGAGATGTGTGCGTGTAGGCCTTGGCTGTGGTAAGCAAATGGGGTTGTAATTGCTTATGTGCATGCATGTGGCATTTGTCAGTGGTGCGTGTGGGCACGCATTTGGTGTTTGTTGAGAGCTGTGTGTGTTTAGGCCTTGGTTGTGGTTTGCATGTGGGGTTGTAATCTTATGTGCATGCACGTGGCATTTGCAGTGTGGCAGGTCTGCATGAATTTGATGGTTGAATTAACGTGTATGCTTATGTAAGCCCCCTCTCTTTTTGTTTTTGCCTCTCCCTATCCCTAGGCCATTCCAATTTGTTCCTCTTTTTCTCCTTCTGTTTTTCGCTATATTTGCGTATTTTTCCTACCTGACTCACCTCCTTTTCCCTAGGCCTCTGTTTCTCTTACGACCCCCTGCTCTTCGCTTATCTCTATATCTACTGCTCTCTCTCTCTCTCTCTCTCTCCGGCTCTCCCCGTCTCTATCCTGCTGTCTCTCACGAGCCCTCCCTCATTCCCTATCTCTACCTTGCGATCCCCGTCTACCTCGCGCCCTCTCCCCTCTTTGTGCCCGCTCCCTTTCTCACGTCGCCACCTCTCCCCTCATTGTACGTCGCTGTCCCTGTCTTTCTCGCGCCCCCTCCCTGGTCCAGATCTCCGTGTCGCTGCCTCTCCTCCCCTGTCAGGCCTCTCCTCTCCTCCCGGTGTCTGACATTTGAGGGTCGCTAATGAGCGGTTCCACAGTCCGGCTCGCACTGATCCCTCGGAGGCTGCCGGGGGTAGGGGATCCTTTCCCTGCAAATAATTAATTTAGCTACGTATTGCGTAAGAGCCTAAAAGGCTTTCTGCTGCTAGCGTGCTGCTCGGTGGCCATTAATATTACATCAGGGCCGGTGCTGTTGCTGTAGTGCAGTTTCATTAAAAATGTAATCTGTGGCTTTAAACATGCAGCTTTCCCTGAAAAGTATGAGCCTGAAATGTGTGTGGGTAAGTGCAATCGATGTTTCTGCCTGTTCGTGACTAGCAGGCAGAGCCTAGAAGGCTGGATGGTGTCAGGGGGCTTCTCTTCTCTTGGCCCAATCTTCAGGACAGAGGCGTGGCTACCACTGCGGAGCCAATGTAGTTTTAGGTGTCCATTGCCCCCAGTGAGTGCTTAATTTGTAAAACAATAAGTGCCAGGGCTCACGACAGGAGGCCACTTAAGCTTGCACCACACACTGTCCATGCCAGAGCTGCCAATGACAACACAGCTACTAACCATCACACTCCTACAAGTGTGAAAAATTCGGACTAAATAAGGCCCCCAAGGCTGTAAGAATGGCTTGGGCGGCAGGTGTTAATCATTTTTAGTATACAATGAATTAATAATTAATTGTTGCTGTGGTCATCTCTAAATTAGCCTGACAGTGCCGCCTTGTGGCAGACTGTCTCAAGCGCCGATGTTGACAATTTTGTGTCGGTACTGAGTACCGGAAACCACCGGCTCAAATTAAGCACTACACACGGCCATCTTTCACTGCCCAAACCGGGGACAGCGGTCCATAGTACTTGTGTGCATTAGGGCTGGAGTCGATGCTTCATTTCTGAACGTGTAAATGTGAGCGCACGCATAAGGTCAGCCTTACTTACTAATCATCACACTTGAGCAAGTGTGACTTTTCGGACAATTACCGGTCACATCAAGCTTTAGGGAGAGCCTTCACATGCTAGTTCTACATATGTTTTAGTATAGTGAATTATTGAGCATTCTACCGAAGTGCTTCCCAAACGTTTTAGAACCACCACCCACTTTTTATTACAACAAACGTTTGCGACCCACCTACCTTTAATGAACATGAGGCAGGCGATTTTTTAATGTAACTAAAGCCTCGAAAGGTAGCGCACTCTCATTTACATACAGCACATTTTCCATTGAAATGTTCACTAATGTCTGTATTTATTAAAAATTTATGCAAAGCATCAAATCCCCTTGCTGCACTGCATGGAAGGGCTGGAAATCATTGAATTTACCATTATCTTGCAAAGTCCTGTCCTTTCCTAACGCTGGCACACTTTTGGCTGCCTAGCGTCAACTCAGACACCCTTGCGTCATGTTACAAGGGTGCCTGTGCTGCAGGCTGGATTGGTTTTGTGCAGGAAGGGATACCAGGACAAAAACAATCCTTAGATGCATTTCCTCTCTCTATGTGCAGCACACATAGAAAGAGAAACAAATTAAGAGAAATAAATACATTTTTCCTCATTGCGCCTCTAGAGGAGAGGCGTGCAATTCTGACATGTTCCAAAGTCTACCACTGTTGGTAAATCTGGGTATGTGTTAGAACCCATGGGTGGATGCGTGGGAACACCCACGCTCCACCCATGGAACGCCTTGCTGTCGCAGAGTAACGCAAAGCGGCAATTTGGGCTGCCTTGTTACTCTAGATTTATCAAGCCTCGCAGGGCCATACAGCCCACGTGCCCCTTTGCGTGGGATAAGGGTGATGCAAAATCTTGATAAATATGCCCCTACATTTATGCTTTAAAAACTATATTGCGCACAAATGATATGTGCTAATGGTGTTTCTGTGAATATTTATTATATCTGCATCACAAAGTAAAGTGTCTTGATTTATTCTGATCCCATTCACATTTTTATTTACATCATTCTTCAGAATTACAAAACATGTGCTTCATTTTTGCTTTTCTATGCTGAATGTGTACAGTTCATTTACAGGTATCTACATTTTGTTGTGTATTATGAGAAAATGACACACTACAACCTTTCCTTCCACATAATTCACTTACATTTTCTTTGTCTGACTGCAAGGTGAGAGGAGTTTGTAAACACCAATCCAGAGTTCAAAAATAGCCAGTTTTGTCAGAAGGTATAGCCTTCCTCTTGACCTCTATCTTGAAGGGCAGCAAATGTGACAAGATAAATACATAATTTAAAGGCATCTTTATTTATTGCTTGGACTTTTGTGATCCACCAAAAATCGGCTTTCCACTCATCAGTGGGAAACACTGCGATACAAACATGCCTTGCTCAAAAATAGATATAGAACGCCACCTTGTGGTATGCTCTTATAAATAACTACAGGCGTTTATAAAAAGAAAGTGCCAAGCACCAGTAAACACTGGCACAAATTAAGCACTGAACTGGAAATCAAAAACAGACAAAAACGTTCATAACATCCCCACATTGCAGGTGACTTTGCTGAGAATAGGGCCATTTGGTATGGTTCGGTAATAGCAGCCCATTTTGCTCTAAAAACAGCCCCTAACCTCAGCCTTCTTTAAAAATGCCAGCGTAGTACCAGAATGGCTAGCCTGGCTCTGGCGTTAGGGCCCAAGAAACTTGCACTATCACCATTAAGCAACTCATACTGTGGGAAGGCCCCATTCACAGTGGGGTGGCTAATTTTAGGAGGAGTTTCCAGGTTCTGGTTTTTCAAGAGCTCACAACCAACCTCATGTCCTTTCTCTTCGTGCTCCAATCTCTTTCCATTCATACATTCACTGCTTCTCTCCCTTCTCTTTGCCCTCTCTCTCCTGGAGCCCCGATTGTGCCAGCTACTATTAGGCTGGGGGAGCTGTGGAAAGTGACAGAGGCACCAGCAGCGACCCTAGGCATTCAATACCGGTCTCGAAAGGCCCCAGGCCGCGGGGAGATGTCCAGTGGAGTAAATGTCCAGTCCGGCACTGGTATTCCCCGGACTACTTTCACCAGCATCTTGCTGGCGTGCACTCAGATGTTACAAATGAAGGAGAGGGTGTGGCATCCAATAAGGCTGTACGGAAATGTAATCACTTTCTGGACTTGCTCCCTACCTCAATGTATTTAAATCTGTTTACATGGATTTTTAGGGCTTCATTACAAGCACCTTGACGATCATACAATTCTGGGTCAAAACCTGTCACAGTTGCAGTGGCGTCGTGAAACCTTCACGTTCACAGCTTAAGAGGGGTGGGTGTTGGCATATATAATTATTTATTGGTCTGTTCTATCTGCAGACAAAGGCTCTCAATAAAACAAGAAAGGGAAAACCACAACAGAGACCATAGATGTGGAGCCAATCACAGTAAAGGAAGCCCAAAAGGTGAAATGATGAGAGAAAGAACATGAAAGTGTATGTGTAGGGGTGTAGGGTCCATTGGTGCAGCAGGTGCAGTGGCACCAGGGCCCAGAGGCCCTAGGGGCCCACTTAACTTTATTTATTGCTGTGTTTTCTTCCTTGCACCGGGATAGTTAGACTGGCTATACAACTGAGAGTTTCAAGAGAGAGAGGCAGAGATGCAGGAAGGCAGAGTTAAATAAAGGACATATGAAAAGAAGAAAAAGACTGTGACAAGAAAGAGGTAGAAAAGCATGAAAGATGAATGCAAGGGTGAAAGGACTGCTGGATGAAGTGTAAAGCAACATTTTCATGGGTGGGTAAAAGAAAGAATGGCTGAAATGAGGACATGCTTGACAAATTGGTGGATGGATAAATGAAAATTTGGATGGATGGTGAATTTATAAAAAGAGCAATAAATGATAGATGGGTTAAAAAGAATGGATGAATGTTGGGGAAAAGGATGAATGAATACCTGGAAGGGCGAGTGGAATGACAGGATGGAGGAAAAGTGCAATGATGAAAGGGTAGGTAGAATGGTAAAGGAAGGATGGATGGCATGGGGAAAAGATGGATGGAAGCATAAAAGATGGATGGTTGAATGCATGAATGGCTTAAAGGATGGAGAGCTAGTAAAATGGAAGGTGGGATGAAGGGGCCTCATCTGGGATGGGTAATGCATAGTTACTTTTCTCCCCGTTGGCATTCAAGGTATGAATCAAAATGGAGAGAATTTTTATTTTCTAGCTACTCCCTTGGTGGGGGGAAAACACTAGGGTCTGGGTGTACAAAGCTTTTTCTCATTCGCAAACTGCCTAATTCACAGAATCGGGATGTTTGGAAACGGAAAAGGATTTTTTTATGCTCAAAGGCCCAATTTACGATTTGATAACCCGTTAGCGAATTACAATTTGTGTTTGACATTTGGTATTAGGAAGGGCCATTTTAGGGCATCCCTTCCTTATACTGAATCGCATTGGTATGTGTGAATGTTTTGCAATCAAAATGCAGTCACAATTCATTCGCATTTTATCACCTACTTCAAGTAGGTGGTATCCCATTCGCAAATTGGAAGGGATCCCTATGGGACCCCTTCCCCTTTGTGAATGTTTGTAAAAACATTTTTAAGAGCAGGCAGTGACCCAGGACCACTGCCTACTAAAAAAAATAATTAGTAATTTTCCATTTTGAAAAGGATCCCGTTTTCATTAAAGGAAAACAGGATGCTTTTCAAAATGGAAAATTAAAATTTTTAAAAAATGCTTTATTGAAAAGTAATCACAGACATGGTGCTCGGCTGACCCCATGAGGCCACCATTCCTAGACCTACCACATGAATATTAATTAGGTAGGTGACCCACTGGGAATCGCAAAATGTCTAAAGCACACATTTGTACATGGGTGTTTGTGATTACCAAAGAGAGAATCACAAACTTTTGCTATTGGTAATCGCAAACGATTATCTACGTAAACCTGGCACTGGGTTTCGAGTTTTGCAGCTCAAAACGAGGGAATACATGAAAATGTTCATGTTGCCCCCCATTGTTACCAACAGAACTCAGCAAGGTGCAACATACTCTCATCCCGGGAAATAAACATGGCTCGCAGTATTGAGATTTCTCTTGTAGGATTATCTTCAAGTATTGCAGCTGCACCAAAAATGAGAGCCCTCGAGGTGTGCCGCTGGTGAGTGCTAAATCCCTCCTAAAAATATGATAATGAACTCATGGGAACTTGTGCTAGCCATGGTACGTTTGAGACCAAAAGTGGCCTTTTCCTTCTCAAAACACATTTAGCTAAGGTTTCATCATCTACTGAGGAATATCCAGATTCTGCAATTGAAATGAATGGACTTCTTGACTTCTTTCAACAATGATAGCCATAGATTCTTGTTCTTTTACTTACACAGTGCAGGTTTTTATGAAGGCATTTTAGTTGTGAACAAGTATGAATATAGTAGTGAACCAGCATGAATACAGAATGATTGTAATGCATACCAACATTTTAGAACATCTGGTTGAGATCAAAGATGGAAGGGTGGTGTGTCCTAAAAGTAATGCTGCCATAAATGGAAAGCCCTTCTGCCAGGACCTTTTTGATTAGCATAAGCAATTGATAGCAATCCAGTCCTTAGGGAAAATAAACTGAAGGTAGATATATCTTGTGAAATCAAATTGTGAGACGAGGAATGGCCAAAAGCTCTGATGCAGAGACTAATGGACCAAGAAGAGTAATTTATGCACAAGTCCTCTAGCTACTGGCTAGAAGGACTGCCCGGCCGACCGACCTAAGTAATGTATTTTAGATTTAATAAAAGGCTGTCTGATTGTGCTATAGTTTGTGAATCAGAAACCTTGGATGATCAGATGAAGGCTCTTAGCAGTAGTTCAGTCGCATAGAGCCACACACATTCACTTTGGACAGAGAGAATTCTGAGAGAAACTTAACTTTCTGAGAGAAACTTAAAAGGGTCAGGGTTCACCCAGCTATATCTCTCTTAAGGGAGCATAATTTAGAGACAGAATTCATCAGGACATTCTACAACAGACTGGTTCTTGACCACCATAAAGGGGTTGGGTGAGAAGAAAATTGTGGAGGCCAAAAGGTCAAGGTTGATAAGGAAGTAACATATCACATTTATTGCAGTTCAGTTTTAGGAGTTTGTGACAACATCTATGTGTCAGCCGCTATGGAAAGTTAGGTCCAGGTTCATCAAAATGTAGTACATATGAACCTGAACGACTTCTCCTATAAAAGGATGTTGCTTTATTGCTTATCGGAACTAACAATCAGTCCCAAGTATAGGTTTCCAGGTGCACATCAGTGGATGTCCTATGATATGTTCCCTGATTCCCATTTCTTTAGTGAGAAATTGTACATAATGCACGATTCCGTCCCAGGGATATACACCCTGATATGCAATTGCACATTATTTCCATTTTCTTTCTTTTCTTTATAGAAAAATATCATTCCATGCTGAGCCCCCACCTTACACAGCATCCTAGTTTGGAGGTGATGTGGTTCCTTTCTCACCTTGGAAAGGGAGTTTACTTTAATATTTTGCTGGAGTAAAATTTTAAGCATTTCTAGAGTGGGGAATTGTTGGATTAGAGTTTGTAAATGGACACAACTCGTTTGTGTGTGTTCACAAACTTTCAAGGCAAACCATGCTTCAGTCTTTGTGTGGGGTTTACTACCACAGATTTCCACAGTATTATGACAATTTCTACCTGTCTGGAACTCTGTGATTTTACAACAAGTGTAAAGAAAGTCATTTTCGTCCTTTAGCCTTTAACCAATGAAGTGGTTGCTCTCTGCTCAGCAAGTTCCCGCAAAATTCAGTAGAGCTGTGGATCCACTGTGAACCACACCCTCCTGTACTTCTGCCAATGAGGTTGCAATGAATGCTGTGGAAGACAAAGAAACATTCCCCAAAAACCATGCAAAAGCAGATGGAACAAGAGAGCCAGTACCTGCAGAAGGAGGAGACCGCATAGCACAAACACATCCTTTCTAATGAAAGCAGGTGGAATAAGAAACTGCGGAGCCGACTAGAGATGATAGAGCAAACTTGAGGGATTGGAAGGCCGGGTGACAAACAAGTGGTAGCAGAAAGCCCCAGCAAAGACACTGCTTCCAGGCAGTGAGCAGTGTATTCAGGGCCGGACTGGCCGTAGCGGGCACCAGGCAATCCCCCGGTGCGCCGCAAGGGTGGGGAGCCGGTTTGCTGCAAAATCGGCCCCGTAACAAAATCGGCTGAAAACCGGCCCTGGCAAATAGCACGGCGGCACCCAAAACCCCCGGGGGAGGGGAGGAGGGACCGGCAGAGCACTTTGCCAGGGCCGGTTTTGGTTCCCAGTCTGGCCCTGAGTGTATTGTATTTGTTTATTGTTTCAATTAGTTAAAATTGTTATAAAAGAGATTGGGTGGGAGTCTCTCAGCCTGCGTGCTTTTTCAATCATGGATAAAACATAATGATTTCATTTAACAGTCCATTAATCATGTCTAAAGCGTAATAATTTCGTTAAACAAATCTAAAATTCACAGCACTAGGCAATGAGCAACAGGTAAAAACGTGAAAACACTAGATCAAAATTATAATCTGCCTCCAGTCCTTGATAGAGTCTCTAAGAAGACGCTATGGAAAGTTAGGTCCAGGTTCATCAAAATGTAGTACACGTGAACCTGAATTACCTCCTCTACAAAAGGATGCTGCTTTATTGCTTTTCGGAACTAACAATCAGTCCCAAGTATAGGTTCCAGGTGCACATCAGTGGATGTCCTATGATATGTTCCCTGATTCCCATTTCTTTAGTGAGGTATTGTACATAATGCACGATTCCGTCCCAGGGATATACACCCTGATATGCAATTGCACATTATTTCCATTTTCTTTCTTTTCTTTATAGAAAAATATCATTCCATGCTGAGCCCCCACCTTACACAGCATCCTAGTTTGGAGGTGACGTGGTTCCTTTTCCACCTTGGAAAGGGAGTGGGGAATTGTTGGAATAGAGTTTGTAAATGGACACAACTCAAAAGTTTGTGTGTGTTCACAAACTTTCAAGGCAAACCATGCTTCAGTCTTTGTGTGGGGTTTACTACCACAGATTTCCACAGTATTATGACAATTTATACCTGTCTGGAACTCTGTGATTTTACAACAAGTGTAAAGAAAGTCATTTTCGTCCTTTAGCCTTTAACCAATGAAGTGGTTGCTCTCTGCTCAGCAAGTTCCCGCAAAATCCAGTAGAGCTGTGGATCCACTGTGAACCACACCCTCTTGTACTTCTGCCAATGAGGTTGCAATGAATGCTGTGGAAGACAAAGAAACATTCCCCCAAAACCAGGCAAAAGCAGATGGAACAAGAGAGCCAGTACCTGCAGAAGGAGGAAGAGGAGACCGCATAGCACAAACACATCCTTTCTAATGAAAGCAGGTGGAATAAGAAACTGCGGAGCCGACTAGGGATGATACAGCAAACTTGAGGGATTGGAAGGCCACTGGAGCATACTCCCCCTGTCCTTAATGGGACGCATATCAATTATGAAAATGGTTGTGCTTCCTAGATTTCTGTTTTTGTTCATGACCCTACCCATGGTCCTCCCCAAATCGTTTTTTGCGCGTCTGCAGCAGCAGATGACGAAGCTTGCGTGGGCGGGTGGGCAACCCCGTGTCCGATGGACGACGCTCACCATGCCGTACTCGATGGGCGGGCTTGGAGCCCCGGACCTGGAGGCATACTATAGAGCAGCCCAGGCGTCCCATCTTCACACGTGGCTACACGGGGACCGAAACATACCCCATGTACGCATGGAGACTATCTTTGCGCAACCGGACAAGCTTCAGCATACAATTTTCCGGCCGCTGGACCGCAGAACGGGCGTACTAGACTCTTTGACCGCCACTAACCACACATGGCACAGCCTCTTGCAGATGCAAAACGGAGCATTGCTGTATTCACCTGTGATGCCGGTCGACTGGGCGAGATGGCTGCCCCCGCTCCTAGACAAAGGGGTAGTAGATGCCTTGCACAAGCTTGACATACACACAGAGGGGGATCTGTTCGCTGAGGGTGTGGCAAAGACATGGGAGCAGGCACAGGGGACCGGCGAGGCGCCCCCACTACTGACACTATTTCAATACCACAGAGTGCGCAGTGCTCTGGGCGACTTACTAGGCGGGGACATGGCGGAACCACCGGAGGTCCCTGAGCTTACACATGTAATCAAAACCACATCGCCCAAGAAACTGCTGTCCAGCATATACAAGCTCACACAGACGGACACTCGATACCCATATACCAAGGCCTGCTTATCGTGGCAGTCTGACTTGGACACTGTTGACGACACCTGGCGATTATGCTGCACTATCACTAAGAAAGTCTTGCTCAATGGCCGTCACTGGCTGGTCCACTTCAAATTTGTAAACCGAGTGTACTACACCCCCACTCGGCTCTGCAGATATGGTCTGCGGGACAGTGCCGGTTGCGAGAGATGCAACGCCCCAGACGCTGACTTTTTCCATATCGCTTGGCAGTACCCCGGAATCTGGGATTTCTGGGAAAAGGTATTTGCGGATATTAGCGCGCTGACTGAGGTCGAGATCACGCCCGATCCCCTGGTAGCTCTGCTGGGATACACTAAAATACTACCGAGGGCGGTTCGGCGTCTGGTAGATATGGGCCTGCTAGTGGCCCGCCGAGTGCTGGCCTGTTGCTGGATGAGAGGCCCGCTGCCTACACTAAAGCGCTGGGCGCATGACATGCTCTACTGCTGCACTCAATCTGAAAATTACTGCGAGCTGCAACCCCCCACTAGCAGACCGAAAAATGTATGGGGCTTGTACCTCGCATACCTAGCGAACAAAGAAAGTACTGAAGGGCCCACACAAACATTGGACACGGGGTGATACAGGGAGGAGGGCGGTTGGGATAGGACGCCGATGTTACCTAAGTGTGGCGGTCACGAACCCAGCAGAGAGTCATACACTGATGCAGCGATTGACAGATGTAGAGAATCGCCTCCTGCCCTGTTTCGGGTTGTTGGCTAAATGGTTGTGTATATCACTTCTCATGAAGATGTAAAGAGTATATGTAAGCAGAGGTCTAACGCAAAGCCAGAATGGGGAGGGGGGCGGGACTTTGAGAGGGACTGTGCTTTTAATGCAATAAAGAAATTAAAAAAAAAGTTTATTTGCATACTTCACGAAAATTACTACCTTCGTATTTCCTGTGTTTGCTCATAAGTCATTTTTGTTGTTATAGATGCTTAATGCGTCCAATGTTCGTTGCATACCCGTTTTAGGGCCATATGTATCATCATCACCATTTACGATTTCTAAATAGCGATTTTTAAGGAATCGCTATTTAGAAATCGCAAAATGGTATGTATGTAGGAAATCGCTTCTTTTTAGCGATTCCTTCACATTCCTAAATTGTGATTCGCAAATTGCTAATCACAAATTTCCCATTCATTTGTATGGGCCAGGAGGCCCATAGGAATGAAGGGGAAATTTGCGATTAGCAATTTGCTAATCGCAAATTGTTAATATTTTCAAGGGTGCAGGGGTGTCACAAGAACACCCTGCTGCACCCCTGAAAATGGCCTGTGTGGGCATATGGCGCACATACATGCCCTAAGGGCATGTATGAGCGTCATATGGCACCTTTGGATTGTAAAAAATTGCTTTTTTAAAAGAATTCCCAACTTACCACCAACTAGAAGTTGGTGGTAATTTGCGAATCCTTATGGGCATTTTTTAATACATTTTTCTTTGATACATTGCATTTTAGGAATCGCAACATTTGCGATTACTTAAGTGCAATCTCAAAATAAGGAATGGCAAATTTTGCGATTCCTTATTTTGCAGCAAAAATGTTTCATACATACCATTTAGCAAATTAGCATTCGCAAAGGCCGAAATTCTGCGAATTTCGGCCTTTGCGAATGCTAATTTGTTTGATACTTATGGCCCTTAGTATGGTCCATTTGCACCATATTGTCTGCATACTGCATTAGAAACAGTCTGGTTGACCCAATTTTAGGAGATAACAAATTGGCTTAGGATATTGTTTTACTAAGGTCTGCAGTGTAGAGATTAAAAAGCAGGGGCGCCAGTTCACACCATTGTTTTAGCCCTCGATCTGTATATATTTTTTTGTTGCTGAGTTCCTTGATAATTTCACATGTATTCAGGTTCCGATGTAAAGGGCAATAATTGCTTTCAGCAGCATAGTCGAAATCCCCCAGTTTTGTAATTTCCACCACAGCAGATTCCTGTTAACGCTATTGAATGCTGCAGAATAATCTATGAAGCATACGAAAAGTGGAAGCTGTTTTTTCTGAGTAGACTGTTCTACCAGAAAAGCAAGGGCTAAGGTGTTATCCAGTATTGATGCTCCTGGCCTGTAACCGGATTGGTAGACTGTTAGGATTTCATTATCGTTGGCCCAGTTTTGCAGGTCTTGCAGGAGGAGGCTTGCATATCCTTTTACCTCAATATCCAAAAGGGCTATCAGCCTATAATTGGATGGATCTCCGGTATCACCCTTTTCCTGGATCGGTTGAAGCAGGGAGCCTTTGCAAGCTTCGGGAATCCCCAAAATCCACAGTCTTCTTTAAAGAGGTGTCCAGGTAGGCCTTTGGGTCCCGGGGCCACGTCCTTTCTGATGTTTTTTAATATTGTTATCACACGATTTCCTCCATCCAAAGATTCAGTTGTTTCTTCAGTTGTTGTTAGAAGAGTGTTAAATGAGCTAGTACTAGTGGATAGTCGTTGGTGGTGCGATGGAGTATAATCCAATGCACTACAGCACAGTGTGGTCACATGGGTGATCCATGTGTGACTGGCGACCCCATTGCGCCGGTCATGGCCGTGCCCGAACAACTTATTGATGTATGACCAAAATGCAGCCTGTCTGCTTGGAATCAACAGGCTGAAAATGTGCAGCCTTTGCAAGTCTTACTGTTCCCTTTTGTGCTCTCATATGTTTTTAAAAATGAACAGTGACATTACAGGCTGTTATCTATAGATGGAACAGAGTGACTCAGAAGAAGAAACGAAAGAGTCAGGAAACTTTTCTTAAAGTGTTTGAACACTAGTCCACTAGATTCTCGACCTACCAACCATTTTCATATTTTCCATAATCTCCAGCGTCTCTCATGTGATCTCTGACCTTTCATATTCCTCACATTTTGAGACAGCTCCCTTAAATATTTTTGCTCCAGCACCCCTCATTTCAGGAAAACCGGAGTGAGCACCAGGAAAAGTTTTAGGAATTATTCAGTCAGTGTTGTAGGTAATGGGAGCAGGACTGTCTCCTGCAATATGGTTGCAAGAAGGTCTTTCACTATAACCTTTCTTTACCACATGGAGCATTGTCCTCAAAGGCAAGTCCGCTTGCGCCCATCCCCACCTCTGTCAGGTCTAGGACCAGGAATGCTGCTAGTCTGTCTCCAAAGGTTAGTAGTGATTTTCTCCTACTCTGTTGTGTAGCTCCGCCGTGCTGTTACCTTCTGTCATTTCTCAATAATATGTTTCAGTTCCTCAAACCCAAGAACAGTGGCAGGACCTTAGCCACATTTCTGAAGGACTCCAAGCAAGTATCAAAATATCAGGACCACAAAATAGGCTAAAAGTGCACTCATCAATGCATATTTTCCGTTTAAACATTGTTTAAGTTACTGTATTAACAAACAGATTCTGGAGCAGGAATTGTACTCTTATGTTTTTATTAGTGAAAACTGGTTTCAAGAGGAAGGACTCAGCCCCAGAAATTCAACAGGCCACATCAGAGGGATATCAAACAACATTTAGAACAACACTGCACCGCACATTGTGGCTTTCATAGCATCCCATTTACTTTCTGATGAAATGCTGTCAGATTTGCTAACCTCAAAAAAGTTATTAATGAGAAGATAATTAGGCCTGTCAGGCCATCATCAATCAGTACATTGTCGTTCTCTCTCCATATTTTGTCAGCATGTACCATATTTGTAAAGTTTAGCTCCATGAAGATGTATGCATGGCCAGATATTTAAATTGGGGCGATCTTGGGTTTGGGTGATATAGATGCCCGGTGTTGATTTGTAAGAAGATAATCAAATCTTGTGAAGGTATTGTGTGGGTGTACCATACTATATAATCGTGTCTGGCCCCCCCATTTGCTTCATATTGTGTCGATTGCCGTTAATTTTGTGATAAGCCTTCTAGCTTATCTGCAGTGGTTAGTGGAGAGGGCTACTTGGGGGATTCTGGCAATTTGTGTTCGTTCATGAACTGAAAATGTGACCGTTTGGTTTTTATTAGTGACTGTTACTGCAACTGGACTTTGCATATGGATATTGATGAACTGTGTTATTTGTAGAAATGTCTTTTCGATGTTCTCAGTGGTAGAGATTTTTATGTAACGTGATTTTATTTTGCACATATTGAAATGCATTGTGGCCTTTTTTTTACTGAATAATGATTGCTTACTACTATGTGGTTGTAAGTAAAAGGTAAATTCACTACCCGTAGGATTAAGAAGGTGCCATACGTCATGTAATCCCAAAGAGGAGGTCAAGTGTTTCATACATTTGTGGGCTTTGTTCGGTCTATTAGAGCATGCTGATAATCTAGATAGCAGCATTGGTGGTATAGTGGTGAGCATAGCTGCTTTCCAGAGTTATCCATATCTAGGTTAATTCTCCCTAAATTTTACCAAAAGTTTCGGGCATTGTTGAGAGAGTCTTGTGCAAGTCAGTCCAGAATTTTGAATCATCCCCATTGGTGCTTATATGTTGTCCACGTAAAACTCTTGTCCATCTTTAGACAGTTTAGATAATAGCCATCGACCATCAATATTGTGAGTATTTTTCAGACCGCGTATGCTCGCAGTCCTAGAATCCAGTGTGACTACCCTATGCTTTTTGTTTTAGGTCCAGAGATAGTGTTACCATATCAAATTTGAAATTATTCAGAAGTCGTGATTCATTCCCCCAATTCGTGTTTCTTGGGAAAGAATAATGTCACCTTTAAGTTTACAATACTCTAAACTTTGTTGCTTTTGACCGGTTGTTTAAGTCCCTTAGTATTTAGCAACACTATATTAATCAGTTAATGGGCCATTGTCTATAACAGACTTTGGTTTGCTCTTGTGATAAATGAGTGAATAGATCTACATTTACAACTATAGGAGGATCACCATATGTAGATGTGTAGAGTTGGAGAAACATGTTGTCTATGCTAAGCCGCATAACCACCACCAAAGGGATCAGTAACGTGAGAAGGGAATGAAAGGGAGGTATAGGATATCTGGATGTACAATCGCAGCCAGTGGAGGGGAGAACCTGTGCAGTAGACCAAAGTTGGGTTCTATAGTGACAGTATTAATAAAACCCCAAATCCTTAAGGCCACCTACTCTCCCCAATCATGGGACCAGGAGGCAGAGGAGGCCTTGAGTGGCCCCTAGCAGATCCTACTCAAACCCACATGACAAACAACAGAAAATAGTGATATTTGCAACAATACTCTCTCACACTGCTAGTAATCAACAATAACAGGATATCATCCTTAAACAACTGTTGCCTACTAACATCCCATTTCAGGAATTAGAGGTATTATGCAAGTCACCAGAGTAATCTTCAAATAGTGAAGTATAGGCATTTCTAGGAACTAAGTTGAAGATCAATGAAACAGTGATCAGACCACTACGTCTACGTTGAACATGTCATGGGTCTGCTTCAGTTCCAACCCATTTATTAATTAATGCTGGACTTGCACAGAGGAAAATGCTGATTTAGAACATATGCTATTCTACTGTAATAATGTACGATCCTTTTTGGGAACAAATAGGGAACACTATACAGGATATATTTATATGCAACTTTCACATAATCCCAGCAACATCATTCTAGGCCCACAGCACAAGTTCTCAACCCAGAATCGCACTGAGGACCGTCGAGGATGCGTCGGTTCCAGGAAGCTGTTGGGCTATAATGTGAGAACGCATTGATGACTCAAATCCACCATAAATGAAAAACTGGTCCTAAGCAATTTTAACTTACATGTCGATGACATTCATAACGATAAGGTGCACATTTTGATTAACTAATGCACTGCCTTAGACATGCAGTTATTGAAGACATGTCCCACCCACTCAGAAGGACACACGTTGGATCTCGATTTCTGTCATCCATCTGAGATTTATCTTTATAGCTGTGGTATGGTCAGTTCATAAACTAATTCTATTTCATATTCCCTGTCAAGATAAAATTCCATCTGTCAACTCCCAACCCCCTACATTCATTTGGACTTGGGCAAAACTAGAAATAGAGTCCCAGAGCACTCACTTACATAACCTCAATTTGATTAATTGGATATTGAATGTAACACTATTCAGAATAATGATTGGCATTCCACTTTGCTAGATGTCCTTATCCTCCACAAACGTATAACCTCCAAGCGAAGGTCACCTACTGCTCATGATACACAGAGACATTGAGATCAGCCACACAGAATTGTAAAAGTAGGGAAAGGTATTGGAGAAAATTTGATAAGTAAGAAAGCAAATTAACATATAACAATCTATTTCCACAATATTAAAAAAAGTTGTTAAAAAAAGCTGAAGCATTGTACCTTCACAATTGTATTCTAAATTCAAAACATCCAACCAGCAAAGTTTTAAAACTATATAAGAGTAAGGCACACCTATCAGCAGGAATCAATCATTGAACTTCCCGCTAAAGCCATGTAGCTGAATTCTTCAAGATCCTGGCCAAGTAAACTATCTAAAGACATCTGCTAACAGTGATCTAATTAATTTATTTTGGTCTTTTTTTGAAGTTGCAACAGGGGAACAGATCACCAGAGTGCTGACATCTCCACGCGAGCCTCCTCATATGATGCCTGTCCAGTACACTAGAGAAAATGATGGCAGGTTGTGTTACTCCTATGCTGACTGACCTTAACAACTCTTCTTTTCAGGGGGAATTTCGTTCTACTAAGTGTAAAAAAGCCCTGATTACACTCCTTATAGAAAATTCCCATGCTTGATCCTATATTATTGCCCAACTATCGTTCAATCTCTCTTTTACTTTTTTGTGCTAAAATCACAGAATCAGTGGGAAACAGACACCTCAAATCAATTCACAATATCGGTATCCCATCAATTTTCTTCCTGCCTTATGGAGACTGCCAACTGGATGAATTATAACTCTCTAGTACTAAATGGAGTCAATACTGAGCTGTTATTTTTGGGGACACCGACATGTGTACAGAGGAATTTTAAGGATATTATGGTGGCACTGTAAACAACACTGAAAGAGGAACACCCCCTAAAGGGTTTGCCACTAAATATTCCTATAGTCATACCGAGGATTTAAATCCATAGGGTATTCATTCTGGGCGTAAAGATAGGCATGTCCCAAATGAGGTAGTCAGGCTAGGCCTCATAAAGGCAGACCACAAAGTAATGCCACCTGCTCATGTCAGCATTTACGAAACATTATCACTGCTACAGCTGGGATACTAGTGCCATACAATCCTAAGGCTACTAAGAAATATATACAGTGGTGTGCTATTTGTCAACAAATAAAACCCTCACTACTGCAAGGCCTGATCCTCTACCTCTTGTGACATCAGATACATCGTTTGGCGTTGTCTACCTTAACATACTGTGTCCTTGTGACCCCATAAGAAAGGAGGATGACAAACAATCCGATATTTTTGGGACCTGGAATCAATAACTCTTTCTTAGATCGGACGCCCCTCGGAGGGCAAAAGGCCAATGAAGATTACCACAGAAGATCTATCCATCGGGAACAGTTAGACCGTCCCACGGAATTCTGTCGTTATTCAATTGCAATTGTGATATCACTTACGATGCCCTCTGATCAGTAGGGGCCCGTGAAGGGAGTGGTGTGGGGCGGTGAGGCGGTGCAGGGGAGGACCAGGGTGGGGGGTAGTAAACTACGGAATACGGCTGAACGGAGGTAAGTAAACAAATAAATAAATCAAATAAATTTCATTGTGCGCCTGCATTGCCAAATGCTATGCAGCGCGCGCAACTAAATTGAATTGTGTGTTAGAGATAAAGTACTATCTTTTACAAACCAATGGTCTGGCTGGCCCGTGATTGATTACTTTTTATCGATGATTTGTTGAATTCTGGGTCTAACCCCACACCAACCACCGAAGACAGATCAACTCTGGGTCAAGTGCCTAAAAGGTGCACTGGCTCCTTAGTTTTCGACTCAATAGTAGCTACAGCCCCAGCCCACCAGTGGTCAAAGGCTTGATTGTCAGAAGGTGAGCCCAGTAACTCCATGACTGCTTGTGACTTCTAAAACAGTTCCTACAGGAATGTGATAAGGAAGGGAGTTAATTGGAGTCTGGAGGATGCTGGACATCTGCAAGAAAGCATTGATGTCCTGTCTGCTCTATTTAAAGCGTATACTTATGTATGCACTCTAAATAGAGCAGCAATGATACGGACCTGCTGGGAAGTCAACCACCACTAATGGATCAGAGTAGATAATACACTAACCTGAAAAGGTGCCAACGCTGAGGGATTGGCAGGTGGGAATGGAATTGACTCTTTGGGTCTTATTTTGTGGGACATCCGCTACAATAATTGGTGGATGCCTCGCTCGCCCTATTTAGACTTTATAGCCATGCATGATTTATCTGCTTCACAGGGATGCATTAGTGGTAGTTCACTTCCCAGCAGGCACACATCATTGCTGCACTGCTGCAAGAGCCCATGGTGAGCTCACCCAGTGTGTCTGAGAGTCCAGAGTCCTTCTTAGAAGAACTAGGTGACAGGTGCAGCTAATCTCATCCAAGTAGAAATTAATTTTGTCAGCAAAGAGAAAACTCTTTGTCTAAAGATATGTATACAGTACCCTTTGTCGTTATACTACTGCTGCTAAATTTGCATTATACGATCCTGCACTAAGCTCAGACAATGGTTCACAATCTAATCAGCATGTAAAGAACTCAGTAAAACGTATATCTTTTAAAATATGCAAATGACATATGGACATCAAGTTCAGATCCTTAAAACAATGAAAATGAAGGGCATTTAAAGTACCCCCAAAATTATTCTAAAACTTTGTGCCCAGTACCAAATGTGACCCTTTGAAAGAAGAAATTAGTCTGAACTCTGGGGAAGAGTCCAGTGCCAAACAACAGGGTCAAACAATGGTTTCAGGCCTGTGGAGTGTGTATACTCTTCAGTGCTTAATTTGAGCCTGTGGTTGCCAGTGGGGGCCACCAACACTCATTTTTCGGGTCCAGCACTTATTTTTCAGGAAAGAATTTTGATTGAATAGAGCACCACGAAGCAGCCAGCAACCCAAGCGCCTTGTGACCCTCACAGATGATTTGCAGCGCTTTACAAATCTGATTGATTGATCGATTTACTTTTCCTCATCAGACATTTCAAGAGAGGGAAGCACATACATACAGGAAGGAAAGAGGAAAAGAATGACGGAAAAACCTTCTCAACAGGGGAAAGCAGGAACCTGCAAAAGTGAGATAAATGGGCAAATAGTGTCTTGTAGTCGATTAAAGAGGCCTGAAGTGGTTTTCAGGCTATACAACTGACTTCTTGGCCACTCTTTGGGCACCTGAACTCATTATTTTACAAATTAAGGACTTGTCTTCCTCACAGATAGAAAATCGGGACATCAGAAGCATATGCCTAAGCTCAGTGGACAGATTTTGTAATTAGTTTCTAGGAGAGCATTTTTCCCTAGAGGAATATAAGAGCAGGGGACGAAGTATTCTTCATAAAACATGTCTCAAAGACTTTCTAAAGAGAATGTCTGTGGTGAAACCATAGGAGCATTGACCGAAAGCAGCAATCACGAACACAAAAAGGCAGCTAGGATAGCGTTACCAGAAGAGACAGTCAAAGGGAAATCCAAAGATTTTTGAGTAGACACCTCCCTCCACTTAATAGTGGCATGCTTCATCATCGTCACTGTGAGAAGTTGGCCTCACATATGCTGTCCACTAGTTATAGAGGGCACCTTGCACCAATCCAAACAATCCCTTAGAGGGGATAGGTTAAAGACAACCTTATTTGAAAGCTATCCTAGTGGTAGCTATGGAGAGCTGCCTTCAGGCTAAGTATTGAAGGAATGTAAAGGAGCTTGTTTTACCAGTCTATATTCTCTTGAATTACCAAAGGAAAAGACAACCACACCAGGTGTATATATATAAAATATATGTATTTATTCTAAACAAACCCTACTAGTCTCTTTATGAGGCTAGAGGTCAAAGCACATAGGTTACACTTAATAAATAACAGTAAATTAGCACAATATACGTTGAGCCCTAGGCGCGTACCAAACCATATATTAAGAAAGTGGTATAAGAACCAGGACTTGACTAGACACAAGGCCCAGAGACTGTAGAATCGCTAGACCACAAGGAACCACCCAAGGTAGTGACACAGGGCACCCACGGGGGACGCGTGCAGTGTGAGAACACAGCCGCGAGACCCCATTAGCTTCTATATGGAAAGTGGCGATTGGAAATTAAAAAATTAAGGACACATAGGAGAGGACTTTGAGCAAACCCTTTACATTTAAGGGGTTCTAGGGCCAACACCCATGGGAGCACCGGAGTTCTCCAGTTACCTCACCCAGGGAATCCGGGTGCATAGATATCTTTTGGTGTCTGGAAAAGTCGTTGTTTTCAATGGGGATCTGCTGCAAAGTGCTGCTGCCGTCGAGGTGGCAAGTGCCCGGTGTGATCCAAGCCTGGATCATAGATGAGAAGAGCCTGAAACCAGAGGAGACAGGTTCTGGGTCACTTGCCAGTGACCAGGGGCACAATAGTCGAATTCCCACCGATGTCGTGTGATTTCAGGTTGAAGTGGTGAAGCTTGACTCTGCAGCCACGAGGACCAGCAGGTGTCAATAACAACCAGGAGCTGGATTCAAGCTGTCCCTCAACGGAAGTTGAGTGTTGCAGCATCGGTGACCAGATTAGAACCAAGAAAGCCTTGGCAACAGCAACCCACGCAGAAAGAGAAGAAATTCTTCGGTGCGGACCAGCAAGGTTCGAGGGACTCACCAAGTCGTAGAGAGTCAGGGCACATCTGGAACAACCAGGAAAACAAAATGAAAGTCAAAGTTGCCTTCACAGGGACCCACCAGTGAACAGACCAGGGATCGGGAAGGTACCTCAAGCGAAAACATAAAGGGCCGTCTCAAGGTACACTCGTGGAGTGTAGGCCAGCAATCTTCAGTGGAAAAGGTGCTCAGGGCCTTGGTTACAAGTACCCAATGCACAGCCTCAAGGAACGTCGAGAAGCTAATACACTTGCAAATGTGCACGGTGTCCAGGTGTTCTGGTTCCACGGTACTCATGAGGGCTGCCGGTCTCAGCTTTGCTGGGGACTCAGGTCAGCCCCAGGGAAGTCTGGAAATCCACCTCCAAGCCTGCAATTACTTCAGAGTCCGGCGGGAGCTTCGGAGATGCAGACCAGTCAGATGCATCTTTGGTGCCTGCCAAGCAGGGAGTAACTCCTTTACTCCAAGAGAGGTTCTTCAGTCATCTAGTCGTGTAGATTATCGAAGTTCCAGGATTTCTGTAGCAGAGTTTCATCCAGGTGTAATCTAAAGTCCTGTAGTCAGGGGTTCCTTTCTTATAGCCAAGAAATGGGTTGGACTTACTCTGGGGACCCACCTATGGGAGGGTTTGGAAAGAGGGTGTGGCTACACCTATTTCCTTTGTCCAGCTTTGCACCAGAGCAGGGCCTGGTAGCCCCTGCAACCGGTTTGAACTGTGCTATGCACAGGGGCACCAAATGTGCCCCCAGTGCACACTTCAAAGCACTCTTAGAGTGCACCCACCCAGCCCCAATATACTAAAGCCTGTCAGTGAGGTGGCTACACCTCCCTGTGACAGGAAATCTATTGTCCAGGCCTCCCCTGCCAGAGTTTCGTCCAGCAGCAGGAGGCCAGACTCGTGTCTGTGGCTGCAGCATCCATTTTGTGATGTCAGTGGTCTTTTAAACTGGTACCGGGTATACCAGTGTGCACATGTCTCTCCCTCTAGAAGGGTGGAATCATACCCCCGCCACCAGGACTGGCGGAGAAGGGGATATGATTCCAAAGTGTTTGACACCAAACACAACATGTTTCCGTGCAGCCATTCCAAAGTTAGCATTTACCGTGAGGTTATAATGTACTTAAGAGTATATGGTCTGGCTGCATCACAGAACAGCCCCCAGAGAATAGATTCCAAAGGCTGCAGAGGGGCCCTGCTCATGCATGGGCTCCCTCTCACACAAAACCCAGCGCCATTCCTTCAGGATTGATAAGACCTGCCATAGGGGTGACTGATAGGTTTATATGTGTAGTGATTTAAGGTAGATATAGGTAACCTATATCTAAGTAAGGGGTGCATATACCACCTTACCCAGGCTGCAGTAGAAATCCTGTGGTGTCATTTTGGAAGGCTTCCCAGGGGTGGCATATTACATGCTGCAGCCCCTGGTAGGCCTCTCGGGAACCTATGACCAAGGTACCTAAGGTACCATATACTAGGGACTCATAAGATTACCCCAGTAACCAAACTGGAGTGTACCTAAAATACTTGGAATCAATTTAGAGAGGAAGCAGCTAGGCTGGGGTCCTGGATAGCAGGGCCCCAGCCAGACTAAAGTCGAAAATCAATGAGTCATCAGCAAAAAGTGGGGGTAACCATAAGAGCAGATCCTACTCCGCCCCCCTAATGCAGGGACATTAAACTAACCTTGAAAAGTTGAGTCTTCATGTTCTAAGTGGAAATATCTGGAGAGTCCATCTGCATTGGCATGGTTACTCTCAGGTCTATGTTCTACTGTATAGTCCATCCCCTGTAGGGAAATGGACCACCTCAAAAGTTTGGGGTTTTTACCCTTCATCTGTTTTATCCATAAGAGGGGCTTATGGTCAGTCTGAACAGTGAAGTGAGTGCCAAACCAGTATGGCCTCAGCTTCTTCAGAGCCCAAACCACAGCAAAGGCCTCCCTCTCAATAGCTGACCAACATTTCTCTCTGGGAGTCAGCCTTCTGATTTCATGTTCTTCTCATCTTTGATCCAAGCTTGGATCACACCGGACACTTTCCTCTTCGATTGCAGTAGCACTTTGCAGCAGATCGCCATTGAAATCAACGACGTTTCCCGACACCAAAAGACACCTATGCACCCGGCTGCTGTGGGTGAGGTACCTCATGTACTCCGGTGCTCCCGTGGGTGTTTGAAGTCTTAAGTCTAAAGGTGTTTGCTCAAAGTCCTCTCCTAAGTGTCCTTAATCTTTAAATTTCCAACCACGACTTTCCCCATAGACGCTAATTGTGATTCACGGCTGCGTTCTCACACTGCATGCGTCCTCTGTGAGTCCCCTGTGTCACTACCTTGGGTGGTTCCTTGTGGTCCCAGCGATTCTACAGGTTCTTATACCACTTTCTTAATATATATGGTTTGGTACTCCTCTCGGGCTCAACGTATATTGTGCTAATTTACTGTGTGATATTAAGTGTCACGTATGTGCCTTTGCCTCTAGCCTCATAAAGAGACTAGTAGAGTGTGTTTAGAATAAATACATATGTTTTATATATATACCTGGTGTGGTTCTCCTTTCATTTGGTCATTCAAGAGATTAGGCTGGGGTCTTGGATAGCAGGCCCCCAGCGAGACTAAAGTTGAAAAACAGTGAGCCATCAGCAAAAAGTGGGGGTAACCATAAGAGCAGATCCTACGCTCCTACAGTCACCTATCCACACCCTGGTATGATAGTACAACCAGGGCGGACGCAACCAAAAGAATTTGGGAGTACTTATATCAATCTGAATTGGATATGTGGCAGGGATCTAAGAGGTAAGGGATACAAATGTATTAGGGTCAACCCTGGAAAATTTCCTTTAATGAGTAGGTACCCTAGACATAATTAAAAACAGAATTCAGGTCTTATGGATGAGTGGCAATGTCTTTGAAAAGACCATAATTAAGCCAACATTTTTCGCCCCACCTTAAAAGCCCACATGGGTCTAAGGCCTTTCTCAGGGCTGGTGATGTCCCTGCCTATCCAGGCAGTCATACCATGCAATAATGAGGCCTAAGGCTCTCACCTTACCGAGGAGACTTTCCTTCAGAAACCCTATATTCGGGTGGATCTGAAATTGTGGGCATCTGGTGGGAGGACCCAGCACAGCTTCCTGTTCGTGGCCAGGGTCATTTCACTGCTCCAGGTACTTTGAAAAAAATCTTTTGGCTATGCACTGTTATAGAGTGAATGGCACTGGATGGTCTCCACAATACCTGCTGTCTGTTTAACCCCACACCTCTGCCGGCAGTTTACTCACCCCCCACCGTTCCCCCTCACTGACCCACCGTCCATTCAGCCCCACAGTCCATCAAGTGTTTTCCCCACAGCCTAGCCCGTTTTCTCCAATCTCCCATCCTTTTCCCCTCACTCCTCCTGCTGTCCTTTTTGCCACCCCCGTGGTCCATTTTGCTCCTCACCCCCCTGCTTTCCATTTTGTTTCAAACCAACCTCCTCCATTGTGCTGCTTAACCGCTCCCTTCCCCCGGTGCTGTTTTCCCAAATTTTACACAGTAGCATGTGCAACATGTCTTATATGAAAAAAACAGTATTACCCGGTCAATGCTGGTTGCGTCCTTGAGATTTTTTTTTGCTATGCAACCTATAAAAAAATGACAAAAACAATAGATCTTGCAAAGGGAAACATATCGGCTTTTATCACCAACATCCGCGTTCCGAATATTGCAAATACTACATGCTTTAGGGCGATCAATCATCTGTTACAAGGCATTCCAGACATCTGTAAACCAGAGAAATCATACACTTCACTGCAGCAACTCGGCTGAATCTTGCAGCAGAGTGGTAAAGGTCACTTTACTGCCAAAACATGTAGCAAAACTGTTAGCAGGGGAGTTCTTCCTTTAAATCTTTGACAAACTGTGTGTCAGGATCACATCGCAATCATAAGTAAGAAAATGCTTCTTGCAAACAGAAACATCGTTCCTGGAAAAATAAATCTACATTTAATTCAAAAGCTGCAGTAATCTTGTGCTTCCAGATTTATGTTAGGAGAAAGCAATACAGAAATATCCTACCCCAAATATGAGCCGCTTAGAATTCTATACATGGCTAACAATATTGAATAAAACAACATTTAAATGTGAGATGTGCTCAGCCTAAAGTATGCAAACCCAAATCTCCAAAGAGTGTCTCCTAGTTAGTCGTCTCTAAATGGAGAAAAATTGAGTTACCTAAACACATTGAAACTATGTAAACAAAACCATCAGTGCAGAAAGACTGGCAGATGCATTCTATTCAGCGGCTAATTGATTTCTTCAAGCACATGCTCTTGTGTATTATGTTTCTTAAATGATTGTTCAATCTTAATTAATGTTCATGTTTTAAATACACAATGGGCTGAGCTCCCAATAGAATAAGGGGACTGAAGCACAGGGCTACAGGGTGATTTGCTCAGAACTGCACAGTTTGGTCAAATAGAGAAGCCAGATTTCCAGTTTATTTCCTGATGACAAAGTCTGGGATGTAGCCAAGCTACTGGGAGTCATCTCCGTTTACCACTCTACGCCTGTTCCTCAGAGAAGAGCCCAAGTCCGAATCTTTGCTGACTAACTATTTGTGATGACCCTCAAACAACCGTGGACTGTAACATAATGACTGCACTAGTAGTGCCAGATCAGTCCATCACCTTTGAACTTTTATGCAATATTTATTGATGATGTCCTCATGACCTGGAGAGGTACCCTGGAGTAACTAATGCTTTTTTTATAACTAGTAAGACTTACGTTCCAGTGATTTAAAGTTCACCATTTCATCAAAGAAGGAAAAAATACATTTTTGGGATATATTGATCAAAGCAGAATCGGGGACACTTCATGCCAGTCTATACAGAAATGAACCAGATTGCAATTCTTTATTGCACTACAGAAGTGATCATCCTAGAAATCTATGTGACAACTTGCCCTTTGGGCAGGTTTTACGCATAAAAGGAATTGTATAAACCAGCAGATTGCTTCAACGAGGCACATTATCTGTAGTCGACTACTGGCATGGACTAGTGAGACGGGCCTTAAAAAAAGCCTGCTGCAATGACAGAGGTAATCTTTATGAAAAGAAAATCAAAAGTTCTGCTTGAAGACTTGTCTGTGTATCTGCCTTTGGCAATCGAAGTAATGAAACGAGACATATCATTAGGAAGAACTGGCAATTGGTGTGTGCATTTGGTGCATTTTCGCCTTCCTTTGCTTGCCTTTTAAACATCAGAAAAACATAAGGGATAAATCGCTGAGACCATACTTGGAACCACCGCATTGTTCTTGCATTTCGGAAAGGTTTAGATTAGAGAAAGTGGGTGGCCAGTACAGATGTTCACATTGGGCCACTTGCGGGCTACTGGGAAAATAAAAAAAGTATTAAATAATAAAACCAGATGGAGTTTGTGTAATTTCATGAATTGCCAGACTTGCAACGTGATTCATTGTATTTAGTGTCCGTGTGGTCTCCAGTATATTGGCAAAACAAGACAAGTCAACACATGTATTTTGCACATCATTGACATGTTAGATGCTGAGTGATGAATGCACCCTAAGTCGAGCATTTCATTATTAAAGGCCATAAGTCTATAAATATATTTTAGTTAGTGATTGACCCTGTGGAGTTCTCTGAGAGGAGTTGCAACACAGAGAATGTGCTGGCATTTAAAGAAAACAAAATAACATGGAAATTGAACACGTTAAACTGTGGTCTTAATGATTCATTGAAATGAAGCTGTCTGTTGACTTTGTAACAGCCTCATAATTTGTATCTGTCTTTTTGTTTACTTACAAAAGGCCTGCTCCAGTGATTTAGACATTTCCTGTCTAAACTGATGTTTTGATGAACATTATGGTGAGATTCCTTTGGGTTTCTTTGGTTGCCATCCTCCCCAATTGCCTTAAAAAGGGGGGAATTACTTTGTATTATCTCTATAGTTTGTATCAGAAACAGTTTTTACTAGGGTGTTCTTTCAATTGGATTTGATCATTTTTGGCACTCTCACATTGTTGGTAGACTGTGGATGTGAGTAGTTACAAAGTTCGGTATTGGCACCAAAGATCACGTTTACTCTTTATTGTTACTTTTTATTTGTACTTTTTATAGTTTTTCATTTGTTTGTTATTTTAGAAAAGAGACAACATACAGGCCTCAATTTCTTGTCCAACACAGAAGGCTAAGTGGAATACCTAGATTAAAATCATTTTGACAACAGTCAGGATTTTATGCACTGCGGAACTTGTTCTGTCTTTTGTTTATTATATTATGGGTAAGACAGTGTTAACAAGATAGTCTCAGTAGACTGTATTACAGCAGACTTTGGGCCCCTGGGTGAAGAATAATCTTACTAGGTTATGTTTATATATATATATATATATATATATATATATATATATATATATATATATATATATATATATATATATATATATATATATATATATATAATCTTTATTAGAGCCAGGCGACTCTTTTACAACAGCTCTTAACCCTAACACTAACTGAACTGATATATCTTGAAAAACCTTAACCTTCTCTTCTAGAATCCATGACCTTATTGTTCTAAAAATGACATCACAGTGTCATCACATCGTTACATTCTCCCCCCTCTCCCGTAAAATAAAACAAAACAAAATTAACAGTGTTCAATTAGTCTCTCTGTTTTTTTAAAACTCTTTCAGATCTTCTGTGAATCCATTCACTTTTTGGACCATTCAATTGTACATTTTCTTGTTCAATGCTTTGTTTAATTTTCCTAAGAAATGTTTTATTTCTTAATATCATCCTGTCGTCATTTCTTGCAGTTACTGCCCTTCCATGAATTTTTGTTACTTCTAAAGGCGCAGGATGAAATCTACTTTGTGACTTCCTTACTTCCTGTTGTTGAACTAACACAAGATCACCAATTTGATATTCTTGATTTTGACATTATCTTCTATTCTCTGCATAATATTTAATCTTCTCTTTTGCCTCCTTATCCTTTTCCATTATTTCTTTGTGATCTTTTGGAGGAATTGCTGGAAGATGTGGCAGACGAGTTTGTCAGGATTCAATCAATCAATCAATCAATCATATAATTTGTAAAGCGCACTACTCACCGTGAGGGTCTCAAGGCGCTGGGGTGGGGAATGCTGCTACTGCTCGAAAAGCCAGGTCTTGAGGAGTTTTCTGAAGGTCAGCAGGTCTTGGGTCTGCCGTAGGTGGATGGGGAGGGTGTTCCAGGTCTTGGCGGCGAGGTGGGAGAACGATCTGCCACCTGAGGTCACTCTTCGGAACCGGGGGAATGTAGCGAGGGCGAGGTCGGTGGAGCGGAGCTGGTGGGTGGGGTGTACAAGCTGAGTCGTCTGTTGAGGTGCATTGGTCCGGTGTTGTGGAGTGCCTTGTGTGCGTGGGTGAGGAGCTTGAAGGTTATCCTCTTGTTGACCGGGAGCCAGTGCAGGTCTCTCAGGTGGGGTGTGATGTGGCTGCGGCGAGGAATGTCGAGGATCAGGCGTGCAGAGGCGTTCTGGATGCGTTGGAGCCGTCTCAGGAGTTTGGCCAAGGCTCCTGCGTAGAGGGTGTTTCCATAGTCCAACCTGCTCCTGACAAGGGCCTGGGTGACTGTTCTTCTCGTTTCAGTGGGGATCCACTTGTAGATCCTACGGAGCATGCGGAGGGTGTTGAAGCAGGAGGAGGAGACGGCGTTGACCTGTTTAGTCATGGAGAGGGTGGAGTCGAGGATGACCCCTAGGTTGCGTGCGTGGTCGGTGGGTGTTGGAGCGGTTCCCAGTGCGGTCGGCCACCAGGAGTCGTCCCAGGCCGAAGGGTTGGATCCGAGGATGAGGACTTCCGTCTTGTCCGAGTTCAGCTTCAGTCGGCTGTTCCTCATCCATTCTGCAACGGCCTTCATTCCTCCGTGAAGGTTGGTTTTGGCGGTGTGGGGGTCCTTGGTGAGGAAGAGTATCAGCTGGGTGTCATCGGCGTAGGAGAGGATGTTGAGGTCGTGCCGACGGGCGACTTGGGCGAGGGGGCCATGTAGATGTTAAACAGAGTTGGGCTGAGGGATGAGCCCTGGGGTACGCCGCAGATGATCTCGGTGGCTTCGGAGCGGAAAGGGGGAAGGCGGACGCTCTGTGTTCTGCCAGAGAGGAAGGAGGTGGTCCAGTCCAGGGCCTTCTCTTGGATCCCAGCGTTGTGGAGGCGTGTTCGTAGTGTGTGGTGACAGACCGTGTCGAAGGCGGCTGACAGGTCTAGGAGGACGTTTCTCCTTTGTCCAGCAGGGACTTTATGTCATCGGTGGCGGCGATGAGGGCAGTCTCGGTGCTGTGGTTACTGCGGAACCCGGACTGGGAAGGGTCCAGGATGTTGTTCTCCTCGAGGTAGCGGGTCAGTTGTTCGTTGACGGTCTTCTCGATGACCTTTGCCAGGAACAGGAGCATGGAGATGGGCCGGAAGTTCTTGAGGCCCTTGGGGTCCGCATTGGGTTTCTTGAGTAAGGCATTGATCTCGGTGTGCTTCCAGCTCTCCGGGAAGGTTGCTGTCTCGAAGGAGGTGTTGATGACTTTCTGGAGATGGGGTGCTATGGATGTGCTGGCTTTGTTGAAGATGTGATGTGGGCATGGATCTGACGGACATCCGGAGTGGATGGTGTTCATGATCTTGATGGTGCCATTGTCGTTGATGTTGGTCCAGTAGAGCAGGCGGTTGGTGCGGATGGTGGTCGTCGTGGTGAAGGTCTAAGTGGTTGTCGGGGCGGTCGTGGTGTTGAAACTGTTGTGGATGTCTGTGATCTTGCGGTGGAAGAAGGTGGCCAGCGAGTCACACAGGTCTTGCGAAGGTGGGACGTCATTGGTGTTGGAGCTGGGGTTGGAGAGTTCCTTCACGATGTTGAAGAGCTCTTTGCTGTTGTGCGCATTGTTGTCTAGGCGGTCTTTGAAGGAGGCCCTTTTTTGCGGATCTGATGAGGTGATGGGGTCTGCGGGTGGCATTCTTGTGGGCGGCGTGGCTGTCCGGTGTTCGTTCACGGAGCCAGACCTTCTCCAGCTTTCGGCAGGTTTGCTTGGAGGCCCGGACGTCTTCAGTGAACCAGCTGGCTTTCTTGTTAGTATGATTGTTGGAGGGTTTCTTGATCGGGGCGAGGGTGTTGGCGCAGTCGTTGATACACTGTCTGAAGTTGCGGTGTCGGGTCAGTATGGTCGGCGGGTGGGCTCTGGGGGAGGGTGGTGGTTAGCTGGTCTTCGGTGACTTTGCTCCAGCAGCGGTGAGGCATCTGTTGGGTGCGGTGGTGCGTGGTGGGTTTCTTGAAGGTGAAGTGGATGCAGCAGTGGTCGGTCCAGTGGAGTTCGGTGGTATAGTTGAAGTAGATGTGGGGGCTTGCGGCGAAGATGGGGTCAAGCGTGTGACTGGCGGAGTGGGTGGGTGTTGTGACGAGTTGTCTGAGTCCGAGGTTGGCTAGGTTGTCGATCAGGGTGGTGGAGTTGGTGTCGTCATTATTCTCGAGGTGGAAGTTCAGGTCCCCGAGGAGGATGTAGTCCGTGGAGGCGAGGGCGTGTGTGCTGATGAAGTCGGCGATGGAGTCGCTGAACTGTGGTCGGGGTCCGGGTGGTCTGTAGATGATGGTTCCTCTCAGGGTGGTGTTGGGGTCGGTGTGGATCTGGGAGTGCAGGTGTTCGGCGGTGCTGAGGGTGTTGTCGGTGTTGGTCGAGACTCTGAGAGTGTTCCTGTGGACGATGATTGCACAAACATTAAATCTGAAGAACATTTTCCAGTTGACACATGCTGAGTGTTTCTGTAATCTCTCAAAACTTGACATAATGCTTGATTTATTGATATTTGCGAAGGTTTTGCTCTTTGCACAGCCTTTTTAATTGTACCTATCAGTCTTTCTATGATTCCATTAGCTTGAGGCCACATTGGAGTTATTCTTTTATGCACTATTCAAAGATAGCTCATACATTTTTTAAATTCATTTCCATTAAATAATCTTATTAAGTTATGTTTAATCTTTATTAGAGCCGGAGGACTCTTTCACAACAGCTTTTAACCCCTACAGTAACTGAACTGACATATCTTGAAAACCCTTAACCTTCTCTTCTAGAATCCATTCCCTTATTGTTCTAAATGACATCACAGTGTCATCACATCATTACACCCTGCTTAGCTGATACTAGACACCACATATGGGAACCCCTCCTGCCGATCAGCCCGATCAGCGGAGTTTACTTGATAAATGAAATTGACGGAAATGTTCAAGCCAACCATGTTATATGAATTACAATTGATCACATGCAATTTACTGTGTCTTCGAGAAGTATAAAAGTATTTCTTTCTTAACCTTAAAATGGCATCCAAGGTGGACTCGGACCTCCTTTGCGTTGATCAGTGCTCCAAACGGTTTGAAAACACCGTTTTAGGTCAAGTACCGGCTGGTATTTAACGACTTTGAATTTCCTGCTCGGTTTTCTGCAATATCAAGTATGTTGTGGGAAAGCTGGAACCCATACTCCTAAATTATTTAGGCCCATGGTTCTTTTTATGCAGCATGAAAGGTATAGAGAGGAGAAAACTCCTTTCAAAATACAAATCCAGGTCATAAACACAAGCCACTAATAGAGGGTCATAGGGCATATTTACATACCTCGCATGGACACAGTTCCAACAAAATACTTAGAAAACACAGGGTGCCCATGGGTCTCCAGTGAAACAACCTAAATATGACATGAACCAACAAACTGAGTGTGATGTAAGGGTACTAAAGCTGTAAGTAATGCAAAGAAGGATACCTCTAGGCAGATAAGGATGCCCATCAGTCGTTGTCCGATACCGCCCTGGTCATCATCTGGGCTTCCTCATACCATGTAACATACATGTTCAACCATTAGGACTAGATGTATATGTCCAATGGCTCAAAATGTATGAGGTGAAGTTAAATAAAGGTATCAAATGATATATACTGACTGAATTGCTGTGTACTGGATCATTTATAAGAGATGATGTTGATTTCATGCCATAGAAAGGGAAAAGAAACAAAGGACAGGCATTGTTGGTGACATAATCAATTAACATCCAAACATAGCATCATCGCTACTAAGTCAGTGTCATTCACGAATTAACAACCAACCCAATATGTTAACACTGAGTACATAGCCCTGCTTACCTATTGGACAGGGGGGTATGGCCTCACCTCACCTGGCTGCGGCTCAGGCGAATGGAGCACCGCTCTAATAAAAACAGAAAGAAGGTGTGGACGGTATGCGATGTTTACGACGCAACTTTTACAACCCCGTTCCATTACGACGCGGTCATAACAACGAAAGTTGTTACAACGAATTGCGCTGGGGGGCGCTCAAGGATAGTAAATCATTTAATTTACTATCCCAACACCTTCCCTACTATCCACGGGGACTGGTGTTGGAATAGTAAATTAAAAGTTTTTAATTTACGCCCCCCCAACGCAAGTCGTTGTAACGACTTGCGTTGTTACAACCGCGTTGTAAAGGAACGCGTTGTAAAAGTGTGCGTCGTAATGACGTACATCCATGTGGACATCACCAGTGTCTCCGAACCTACTTCATGTAATTAGTATGTGCATATACAAAGATCACGCCATCCTAGGGACAACAGGTGGCCCTCAAGCTAAAGTCCTAGATGGACATTGGATTGTTTGGACTGCATGTATAGATGAAGGTATGCTAACAACTACAAACAATTATGTGACAACAACTTGCAATCGGGCAGTGAATAAACTCATTGGTCGAGTGTCACTGAGCCCTGTGATGGAATATACCAGTACCCATATGCTCAGAACAATCGAGTACGTGGAGTACAACAAATACTCAACAACAAGTACTAACCACTCTTAGTACTAACTGCAGCCCGTTTGGAGCGGCCCGTCTTAATGAGTCTAGCATATGCGGGGTATGCTTATGGACTCGTAAGAGACCCTGTAATGTGATAAAGGCTCCCACTGAGATCGATTAAGCCAAAGCCAGACCAGAATTAGCCCAGCTGTCGAACCGAACAATAAATGAAAATAGGCTAATGCCACAATGTAACTAGACCTTTCGAAGGCACTGCCGACTTACCTCTCCTTCGGTATTCCTGGCAGTCAACTGAACCATCTCAGGGAGGTAGTCGGCAGTGTAAGGGCACCATCTTTATTCCCTGTGACAGACGCGGCAGTCACATGACCGGAAGACGCGCAGTAGCGTCATTGAATATCGAAGGAATCATGGGAAAGGTAGTTTAATTCCTAACGTGTTAGTGATGAATGCCTCTTGGAGTGCAATATAACCGTATTTAGTGCACTCATAATCTGGGATTATTGGATAGGCATGTCTGTAGTCCTCTGGGTGACTTAGATCGAGATACTGTACGTAGTGTTCATGTGAATGTCTTTTCAATGGAGCTTTATTAGGTGCTCAGAGTCAGCGTGATAGCGTCGTTGTACGTCAAAGGGAATCATGGGGAAGGTAGTTTGGTTACCACAGTGTTCGTAACGAGTGCCTATACGGGTGCAGAATAACTATATTTAATGCTCCCCCGTTCCAAATGCATGTAAGATAATAGATTAGGCATGTCTCTAGTCCTCTTAGTAATTAAAAACGCAATCTTATGCCGTACTTAATATTTATGTGAGCGTCTATTGATCATTTCAATAAAGCTTTATTAGATGTTTATAGTCAACAGTAATGAACAATAGTCCTCATAATACAGTCATCTGTTACTTTCATATGAAATAACTAATCCAGCTGTCATATGTCGGAATTGGGTAGTTACTTAAAACTAGGGGTCACTTGTGTAAAATGTCGTGCTGTTAAGCATAACTAGTCTGATCGATATTAAACTTGACATCCTTGACGTAATCAGAGCCCTGATTAGTCAAATGTTACTTGCGTCTATATTTCAGAACAACACAATGATATATATATAGAGTGTCAATAACATATTCCCGCTCACGTTTATTAGGCGTTAGTGTTCGGTAATCAGCAAGAATGCACAGTTGTCCTGATCATACCATCATCTATTCCTCTTGTATGGAGTACGTACTATGGCCATCAAGCAAAGAAATAGTGTAGGTCCTATTCGTGTTAGTTCACTGATATAAAAGCAATCCTCATATTAGAGAAAACAAGCCTCATCGATACTATGATGGGCATCCTAACCAGAATCAGAGCCCTGATTCCTCATCTGCTATATATGTCAATGTCACTACAGAACGAGCACAGCGGTATTAGCAGTGTCAGTCGCTGCGTACTATCGTAAGTGGCATCAGTGGTGTGAATAAAGGAGTATGTAATAACTAGGTGTAGTATTGTGTGTCAGATTATAGTGACATCCAGGGAATATCCTCATTCAGAACATTTTTGTCTGTCCCCATTTTGTACACCCATTTCTGTTCCTTTAACAGTAGATATTTACTGATGTCTACTATGTGGTCAGGAATGAACGGTTGTTCTACTACAGTCCACATAAATTCTGACGGACCATGTTTTGTTTTCAAGAAATTGCTTGTAAGCCTTGTGGCTTGTTTCCTACACCGGATCGTGCTCTTATGTTCTGAAATAAGCAATTTGATCTTCCTTGTCATCATGCCTATATATCTGAGTTGGCAAGGGCAGGTGATCATATAAATCAATTTCTCACTATTACAATGAGTGAATTTTCTTTGCTGCCATGGACGACTCGTGCCGATGTCTATGGTGACTGATCTGCATGTTTGAGGGCAGGCAGCACAAGTACCGCATGGATGGTGACCCTCGACAGCTGTCCCAGAGGGTACCAACTGCTTGTGGTATTTTAGTTTTAGGTCGAGTATGTACAAGATTATCTTTCAGATTAGGGCCACGTTTGAATGCAAAAAGAGGAGGCGTCAAAACCTCTGATCCAGTATTCAAAATCAACCAATGTTTCCTCACAATTTTTTGTATTTGGTTCGACATCGTACTGTAAGTATTCACGAAGGTCAATCTTCGTGTGTTTTCTTTCGGTGTTGCGGGTTCAAGGAGTGCTTCCCGATTGTTGTTGGAAGCACGTTTGAGTGATTGACGCACTATTTTCTTCGGTTACTTCATTGATTTCAATTGTTCTTCCAATGCATGGGCATGTTCTTGAAAAGCTTCCTTAGTCGAACAATTCCTTTGGATCCGCAAAAATTGCCCATACAGAAGGTTATTCCTAAGAGCCCTGGCATGACAACTATCATAGCACAGCAATGAGTTGCATGCCATCGGTTTATTATACAGTTCGGACACAAGTCCCGTAGGTGTAGCTGATATAAGTAGATCCAAGAAAGCCAACTGGAGTTTATTATACTCCACTGTGAAGCGCAAGAAGTTGTTCCTATTGTTCAACCACTGTAAAAATAGGAGGAGATGTTCAATGCTGCCACGCCATATGACAAAGATATCGTCAATATAACGTTTCCATACCTGTATCGAATCGCGGTATGGATTGGTAGGTGTCAAAATATGCTCCTGTTCGAAGGGGTGAACATAGAGGTTTTCTAAACTCGGAGCAAAAACGCTTCCCATGCTGGTACCTGATGTCTGCAAATAAATTGTGTCTTCGAAACGGAAGAAGTTCTCTTTCATAGCAAGACAGGCGCAGTCCATGATAAAGTGGACAGGGGTGATAGAGTCCAGACTCCTCTCGGTCAGCAAGGTGGCTATCACCTCTAAGGTGTCATCCTGAGGAATCGAGGTGTATAACGATTCCACATCGAACGACACCAGATGGTCTGTCGAGGTGTCGAATTCGATGTCAGGTAATATACGCAAAATGTCTTTCGTATCTTGTAGGAAAGTAGGCATTTCCTTCACCATCGGACGTAAAAAATAATCTACAAAGGTAGACAAAGATTCTAAAATAGAACCTATCCCTGATATTATAGGACGTCCAGGAGGGGGTCTCTGTTTCTTATGAACCGTAGGCAGGACATAGAAGTATGGCATAGTTGGATGTGTGGTACGAAGAAAGCCCGCTTCCTGTGCTGTTATCCACCCTTCAGAAAGAGCCTCTTCCTCCATATGGTCAATGATGGTTCCAAGTCTTTCAGTAGGATCTTCAGTAAGGGGACGCTCACATAAATATTAAGTACGGCAAACAATTTCGTTTTTAATTACTAATAGGACCAGAGACATGCCTAATCTATTATTTTAGATGCATTTGGAACAGGGAGCATTAAATATAGTTATTCTTCACCCGTATAGGCACTCGTCACGAACACGGTGGTAACCAAACTACCTTCCCCATGATTCCCTTTGACGTACAACGACGCTATCACGCTGACTATGAGCACCTAATAAAGCTCTATTGAAAAGACGTTCACATGAACACTAAGTACAGTATCTCGATCTAAGTCACCCAGAGGACTACAGACATGCCTATCCGATAATCCCAGATTATGAGTGCACTAAATACGGTTATATTGCGCTCCAAGAGGCATTCATCACTAACACGTTAGGAATTAAACTACCTTTCCCATGATTCCTTCGATATTCAATGATGCTACCGCGCGTCTTCCGGTCATGTGACTGCCGCACCTGTCACAGGGAATAAAGATGGCGCCCTTACACTGCCCACTACCTCCCCGAGACGGTTCAGTCGACTGCCAGGAGTACCGACCGAGAGGTAAGTCGGCAGTGCCTTCGAAAGGTCTAGTTACATTGTGGCATTAGCCTATTTTCATTTATTGTTCGGTTCGACAGCTGGGCTGATTCTGGTCTGGCTTTGGCTTATTCGATCTCAGTGGGAGCTTTTATCACATTACAGGGTCTCTTACGAGTCCATAGGCATATCCCGCATATGCTAGACTCATTAAGACGGGCCGCTCTGAACGGGCTGCAGTTAGTACTAAGAGTGGTTAGTACTTGTTGTTGAGTATTTGTTGTATTCGACGTACTCGATTGTTCTGAGCATATGGGTACTGGTATATTCCATCACAGGGCTCAGTGGCACTCGACCAGTGAGTTTATTCATTGCCCTATTGCAAGTTGTTATCACATAATTGTTTGTAGTTGTTAGCCTACCTTCATCTATACATGCAGTCAAAACAATCCAATGCCCATCTAGGACTTTAGCTTGAGGGCCACCTGTTGTCCCTAGGATGGCGTGATCTTTGTATATGCACATACTAATTACATGAAGTAGGTTCGGAGACACTGGTGATGTCCACACCTTCTTTCTGTATTTATTAGAGCGGTGCTCCATTCGCCTGAGCCGCAGCCAGGTGAGGTGAGGCCATACCCCCCTGTCCAATAGGTAAGCAGGGCTATGTACTCAGTGTTAACATATTGGGTTGGTTAATTCATGAATGACATCTCTTATAAATGATCCAGTAAACAGGAGGTAAAACCAGAAATACCTAGGATTCCAGGTGATATGGTTCATGATTAGCTTTTGTATATAATACTTTCACCCATTGCAGTAGCAAATATATATCAAGGTCCTGACGAAGGCAGAGGACAATTGTGTCAGACTTTCTGCTGAAACATGTTGACCGTATAATTTGTATTAGCAGATATTTGTTTAAACTGCTATTCTTTGCACTGTTTTTAATCTTGGAAAACTGAGGGACACTATCACATTTTAATTTCTCTCATTTCTCCAAATATTAACCACACCATTTTTTTCACACTATTTGATGCACTACAATTAAGTCAGTATATATCATTTGCTACCTTTATTTCATTTCACCTCATACATTTTGAGCCGTTGGACATATACATCTAGTCCTCATGGATGAACCTGTAAGTTACATGGTATGAGGAAGCCCAGATGATGACCAGGGCGGTATCGGACAGCAACTGATGGGTAGCCTTTTCTACCTAGAGGTATCCTTCTTTGCATTAGTTACACCTTTAGTACCCTTACATCACACTCAGTTTGTTGGTTCATGTCATATTTAGGTTGTTTCACTGGAGACCCATGGGCACCCTGTGTTTTCTAAAAATCCAGGTCGACAACCAAATTCAAGATAGGTTGTTTAATTCAAAGTCTGAAGCAGATTAATATACACTAATTGAAGCGGTATGGTCTAAAAATACATAGTAAACAGAATGAAGCAAAATCTCCGTAACCGATTGAGGCGGTACAGCAAAAAGAAGACAACTAATTGGATCACTGTAACATATGAAATTAAAAGACAAAAATGAACTTTGGATTGCATCAAGTTTAAGGTAAAAGCTCTACAAATCCCTAACTATCCCTACACTACCTTAAAATGTGAATCCTCGTCTAGGGCAGGCTTAGCAAAGGAAAGAAAAAGGTGTCATCTGTTAGAGCCTTTCTAAGAAGTAACTCCAACCAGGGTCAGGTAGCAAGAAGCCACAAAGTAAAAGGTGATCTGTACCTCAAGTCGTCCTTAAGCAGAGTGTCAGCTGTCCCTAACTACATTATAACATAAGCAATCACTGAATTAAGGCACCTTCCATCATGCCATTGGTAGATTTCCATCTTCACCGTTCTCTGGCTTCCCTTCCCTTCCCTGCTTCCATGTTCACACGCTGAAATATTTCATTCGCCCTTGGCACCATCTCCTTCTCCGACGAGAACTCGTCCTCCATCCGTTACCACTTTCTCCTTCTTGGGTCTGTCTCTATTAGGAACAATAATTCTTTCTCTCAACTAATGAAGCCTTGTCCATCTGCAGTTGGAACACAAGCTACATGCAACATTCCACAATGCGAGCAACAAACGAATTCAAACGTTAGCTTAAATTTACATTAGAGATGCATTTCAGGCCTGCAGTTAGGCTACATTGATAACATAGAGGTTACATTACGTTTACATTTTCTATAAACAACTAAGGATACTCTCAGCACGTATAAACAGTTATGAGTGAAAAGTCTTAATACGCTAAGGGTTGTGAATGAAATAATAAAAAAGTCGATAAACGCATGTACTTCGTTATCCCTTCACACAGTATTAGTTCACCTCCTTGTCATTCCATGTCTAAAATACACATGTAAATCTGGTTATTCATGAGGATACATAATTATCTTGTAATCCTCTTTCTTCTTTTGTATATATTAGTCACACAGAGTATATGTGAGTGCAAACTAACCGTCATTATAACGCACTCCTAATGTTACTTCAAAGAGGCTCTCCTCCGGTTGGTAAGTGCAGCCTACCTGTCTTTTGGGGGAACTCTGGCCGGCCGTTTATGTGGGTTATTCTCTGCATTTCTCGCAGTCTAATCAATGCTGTATTTCGCATGCTAGCGATTCTGTCTGCCATTTTTTTTTTATTTTATACGGGTTAATTGATTGTTGCTCTAACTTCCCTCTAGACACCATGGAGCTGTATTTTGTACCCTTGAAGTTGTGGTGCTGTGTTAATTCAGATCTCAAATCTACCGATCACACCAAGTTTGTATGCAGTGAGTACCTGATCTTAGAGGTAAAGACAGTTATTTTGCTCTCATGAAGAGAAATATGTGGCACGTAAATCGAACTACTTATGAGTGTTTGGTTATTTTTACTCTTTCCTTCTCATAGACACTGTTCCTCTCTCTTCCGGTTTCTTTAAACCTCTTTCTCTTCATGCAGCTGTGTATGCAGTATTCACAAACACCTTGAATGTACAGAGCACATTATTAAAGAGGTAAAGAATAGCCCTTTTATAAGGTGGCTGTCATTCACATTGCGTCATCCATCACATGACAGCTGTGGATGTTCCTGTGCTGTGTTCTGTAGCGCTTCGCTCTGTATGTATCCTCTCTAAACATTTGCTGTGAGTGCTCTTTCAATATGCCCATTTGGTAGGTGCTTGGCCACCGCCATTTGCCCTTTCCTATCGCCATCACTTTTCGTTTTCCTTTGAAAGACAAAGAGTGCCCTTTGCTTTGATCTGCTCATGAGTACAAGATTGTTGTGCTTTTACATGATGGCTACTTGCATTGTCAAAACCAGCTTACCCAATCAGTACAGCTATGTTACCTCTACACGGCGGGAGTATTTGTCACGGCACTGAAACAAGGATGAATGTCTGACTTAAACTATTCATTGTCACTGTTTGAATACGCCTGGTGTGATCTGAGACAAGCAATGATGATTTATATACAGTTGTTCCCACAAGGAGGTATAAATCACATTGATGAGGCAAATTGATTCAAGCCCAAAGAGGATGATACATTTACCACTGATGTACTAGAATTGTTGCTGATATCCTTATAGCAGCGCTTACATGAATATATATGCTAATTTGATGATGTGGAATGGAAAAAAACGAATTGACACATGATTATTGATTATGCATGAGACTAATAGGTGTTGTGGTTACAAACGTTAATGAGGCACGGTCATATTTATGGAAATGTTTTCCACAATGAATGAAATTCCAGGAAGGTTTTATGAAAATCTGTGATTCGTTTTTTCGTTTATTATATTTTTAATTGGCATACATAGCCATGAAAAGGGAGAGCTACAATACATACAATTAAAATCTGATTTATACAAACCCAATAACATTAAAACAGTATCAAACACAATAAAATCCTGATAAAATCAAACAAGGAAACTCTAGCAGGCCATAGGGAATACCCAATTCAACATCAGCGAGGGTAAGGAATCATTTTTATATTACGTATACATTTGTACAACCACCGTATATAACAGGGGCCCGGGGTTTCCTCAAGCATGAGTAACATCACATTTCTTCCCCGCCCCTTATAAATTCCTTCAATGACTCCTGTATAGCAATTAGAAATCTTCCCATTGCACATGCCAAATTTAAAAATCTCATATTTATCAGCAAGCTAAGCGCTTGATCCCTGCTGGAAATTTCATAGGGAATAAAAAGGGGGTTCAAAAATGTTTTCCCTTCTTCTAAGAATCACAAGCAGTCTATGTGGTCCGTTGCATTTTACTTGCAATCCACTTGCAAAGACCTTGTTCGTTCATCATAGCGGTTTTTATCATCCGATCCGTGTTGCATGGGTTCAGGCCCACTCTAAATTTCAATATTGCATTTCTAAGTTTTGGATTAGGCATAGCCTCAATATAGGGGAATATTTGGTCATTGGTCCACCCGTTTATCAAGAACCGGGAGGACGATTTACTCCTCAAATAACCTAGATCTTCCTCTCGGGCCTTCAAATTAATAATAGCACGCAACGCCGACTTGGGAATCCGCCGCTCCGACTTCCATTGGTCTGGTTCTAAGGATAGTTTGACACATAACTTGTCTAGCCTGGGTCTAGCTTGGGACGCCCAATTATGTTCACTAGCCTCTATTTCATTTTTGCAGAGTTTTGCTATTTTGGCAGGCCCCTCTCCATTCATTCTCTGCCAAAAATTCAATACTGCTTGCATGCCCCGGAAATTCCAGGCCGTAAGGTGACATTCCACTCATACGTCCAGTATCATTGTTGCCGAGGGGAGCTCTAGCAGCTGTTTGACGCATTTACCCTCTTCTAAGTTCCAATCTGATTTACCTCCCATATATATTACCTCTACACCGTATTGGAACTGAGGGCGTACCAATGCATTAAAAGTCGTTTAAATTGGCTGCAGAAAGGGACCTCCGTATTTTTGCTTAAATTGTTTAAGGCACCACATTGAAGAGAGCGCCTTTGATTTGAGTGCCTGTATGTGATCCTTCCAGTTTAACTTATTGTCGAACCACATACCCAAATATTTATATCTATCCACTTCTTCCACTCTGACCTCTCCCAATTTCCAGTACAGGGAGGACTTCTTTTTTCCCAATACAATTATCTTGGTCTTTTCTAAGTTGATCATGAGGCGTTTTTATAGGCAATATTCATGAAAAATATCCATTTTTTTGCAAGCCCCGCTCTGTAATGTCCATTATCACTAAGTCATCTGCATATAACAGACAAGATATATGAGTTCCTCCCATCTTAGGACTTACCCCCCTGCACTACTCAATGTGTTGGGTAAGTCTGATAAAAATAAGGAAAAAACAGTGGGGCTAGGACACAGAACTGCCGCAAACCATTCATTATCTTCATTTTGTTAGACAGGGCTCCCTGGGATTCCAAGATAACCCTTGCCCAGTTACTTGAGTTCATTTCCTGGATTAGAGTGAGTACTGCCTTGTTGACTCCAAGCTCTGTTAACATACTCCACAGTAGACTACGGTCCACTGAATCAAAAGCCGCTCGGAAATCTACGAAGCAGCAAAACAGATTACCTCACACCTCGATTGCCTTCTTAGCCATTGCCCAGAGACTAAGGCAATGGTCAATTGTTGAATGGCCCTCCTGGAACCCACCTTGCTCTATTGGTATTAAGTTATACAGCTCTGCCCATTATTTCACTACGCCTAGTAGTATTTTCGAAAAACCTTTCTCCCCTAGATCCAGCAAGCTTATTAGGCGGTAATTCAGGGGTAGTGTAGCATCCTCCTTTTTATGAATTGGCCTCACAATCGCCCCCTTCCAACTTTCTGGGAAAACACCCGAGGTTATAATATGCGGAAAGGTAGCATTTAGAAACCTTGCCCACCAATCTGTGTTATTTTTTAATATGATTGCAGGTAGGTTATCTGGCCCTGCAGCTTTAGTTAGCTTTAGGGATTGGATGGTTTGTTTTATGTTTTGAATGGAGAAGTACAGCCCTTGTAGTTCTGCCTCCTCCTACCTTATTTCCAGGGTCTTTTCCCTATTTGAACCATTGTACAGTTTACTCAAATGGCCGGCCCAGTCGTCTTCATCCACTAAGCACCGCATTTCCTCCTGTACGTTTCCCTCTTTTACTAGGCGCCAGAATGATCTTATATTATTTGTGTTTATCACATCTAACATTGTATTCCAATTTTTGGCCATATATTCGAATTTACTATCCCTCAACTTATTTTTATATTCCTGTTTTGCCCCTTGAAGGCTCTCCAGAGTTCCCTTATCTGGCCTTTTCCATAGCTGTCTTTCTCATTTTCATACCCTCAATTTTAACTTCCTACGAATATATGACGTTAGCCCGCATAAAAACATCCCGCATACCATCATCCCGCAAAAATAATCCCGCAAGTACTATTAGTCCGCAAACTAAGAGATCGCAAACTTTTAAAACGAATATACCTTTAGCACGCATGCCTTTAAAACGAAAAGGCATGCATGTTAAAGGTATACTTGTTGTAAAAGTAGTAAAAGTAAGTAACAGTACCCTACCTTACACTACACTCTAATGTAGTACCCCTGCATCACCCACTCTTGACACACAGTCCATTACCTACATTTACACTACCCAGCACAACCCTCCCAACACTACCATAAAGCACTTTACTTTCCTACGCAAACACTACAACACTACCTTAATACACTACAAAGAGCATGACCCTACACAAACTCTACAATACTACCCTAAACCACTACACCCCAGCATGACCCTACACTACACAAACACTACAACACTGCCCTACACCCTAAAACACTACACCCCAGCATGACCCTACACTACACAAACACTACAACACTACCCTAAACCCTAAAACACTACCCTAAACCCTAAAACACTACCCCCAGCATTACCCTACACTACGCAAACACTACAACACTACCCTAAACCCTAAAACACTACACCCCAGCATGACCCTACACTACGCAAACACTACAACACTACCCTAAACCCTAAAACACTACACCCAGCATGACCCTACACTACGCAAACACTATAACACTACCCTAAACCCTAACACACTACACCCCAGCATGACCCTGCACTACACAAACACTACAACACTACCCTAAGCCCTAAAACACTACCCCCTGCATGACCCTACACTACAACACTACCCTAAACCCTATAACACTTCCCCTAGCATGACCCTACACTACAACACTACCCAAAACCCTAAAACACTACCCCCAGCATGACCCTACACTACAACACTACCCAAAACCCTAAAACACTACCCCCAGCATGACCCTACACTACAACACTACCCAAACCCCTAAACCACTACACCCCAGCATGACCCTACACTACACAAACACTACAACACTATGTCAGGAGTCACACTGTTAGTGCCTTGCAAGGAACACTGCCCTTCCCAGTTTTGAAGAGATCCAGAGTGATCGTTAAGCCAAGGATGGTTAATCTCTGGTTCAATCTCTGTTAGACTGAAATTCCAAGATGGCCGCCGCGATTGTCGCAATTGAAGATGAGGGGCGGCTCTAGTCTTCTGTTGAGTTGAGGAGCGGGTGCGCAGTACACTGCGCACTTCAAAATAGATTTTGTCGTGAGTGGCCGTTTATTCAAGTGCGCTCACGTTAGGAAGTTAATAATAATAATAATAATAATAGGGGGTCTTGTAAAGCGCTTGGTGGCGCACAACGGCGTGTCCCCGCGCTATGATGCGAGCGCTAGCAGGAGAGGGTACTAAGGTGGGAACCCACTACCGGGCATATAGAAATGTTTTTAGCTTGGCTCTGAAAATGGGCTCTGAGGGTTCCAGGCGCAACGCCACAGGAAGTTTGTTCCAGCTAGATGCAGCCAGATACCTGAAGGATCTGCCGCCCATACTTGCTTTGGACACCTTAGGAATGGACAGGCGCCCCGAGCCAGAGGATCTGAGGGAACGAGAGTTTAGATTCCAGTAAGAGTTTTCCTGGGTGTAGTTTAAGACACCGTTTCAGTAGAATTATCAAAAGGACTAGTGAGCGAGTGCAAGTACTCCTTAATTCCCAAGTAACTACTCGTTCGAGTCTTCTGACTTAACAGTTGTGAGTAGAACGTACCAGGTATATTCGAGTCAGTTGGAAGTAGCGTTCTTCAGTCAGAGTTCTTATCCTGAAGTAAAGTCTTGGAGAACTGTTTCCCTACGAAAGAGGTCGAGAAAACTTGTTCTGTGAAGGAGAAGCCGCAGCTACTCATCTCCCTTCAGTCCAATGGTTGAGGTGAGGTAGTTGGAAACTTCAACAACGAACATTGAAGCGTCTGAAGCCGAAGTAAGACTTTTCTAGCCATCTAGTGTGAACTTCAAAGTACTCCTTGCACCTGAATCTCCCCTTGCGCTATCCTTATCTTTCCTTCCTCTTTTCCCTCCCTTGTTCCTTTTTGCGCGCATCATCAAGAGTACAAGACTGTATCTACCGAACATTATAAACGCTAACTATTTACAAGAGAACTCACCAATGAAGACGGTAGAGTAAGTCTCTCAGAGTGTAGTATAAGGCATATTCAATAATTAGAGTTTACCAAGTATGATACTCTCTCTTCCAGAAAAATCAATCTCTTCATGGTAACTACTCACAACCACATACAGAGAGAAGCAAGACTCTGAAGACAGCTGGTAGGATAGATTAGTATTAGAGTTGTCATTCTGAAATTGTAGCAAGGAGTTGTTGCATGTATTCTTCCCTTTCCTTTGTGCGTTAGGAACCCAAGTGCAGTCCCGAGATCCAATTGGATTTAGAAGGACACGTGGGTGCCAGCTGTTGTCGGAGTGTCTCTCTTTTCTGTCCAATTCCCCTTTCCCCGTCTCTGGTGCAGTTGCTTGTTCAAGCGACGTCACTGGGGAGGGGGCGTTGGGAGTAAGCATCAATTCTGCCTCTGCGATAGAATCTGGGACCTGACACACTACCCTACACCCTAAAACACTACACCCCAGCATAACCCTACACTACACAAACGCTACCCTAAACCCTAAAACACTACACCCCAGCATGACCCTACACTACGCAAACACTACAACACTACCCTAAACCCTAAAACACTACACCAAGCATGACCCTACACTACGCAAACACTACAACACTACCCTAAACCCTAAAACACTACACCCAGCATGGCCCTACACTACGCAAACACTACAACACTACCCAAAACCCTAAAACACTACACCCAGCATGACCCTACACTACGCAAACACTACAACACTACCCAAAACCCTAAAACACTACACCCCAGCATGACCCTACACTACACAAACACTACAACACTACCCTAACCCCTATAACACTTCCCCCAGCACGACCCTACACTAAAGAACCACCACAACTCTACACTAACACAACACTACACTACACAATCACTACCCCAGCACGACCCCCACCCCAATAAAATTAACCCAAACCCACTTACCTCTCTCATCGTCGTGGTTTACAACGCAAATGCATTTACCATACATGCCTTTACAACGTATTTCGTTGTAAAGGCATGCGTGATAAAAGCACATGCGTTGTAAAAAAATGCGGTATGATGGTATGGGGGGTCAAAGACCTTGTGATATCATAATATGCGGCCTGAAAGTCCGCGGGATAAAAAATGCGGGATAATGGCTGCAAACCACTTCCTACACTCGTTATTAAACCACCCATTTGTTCTTGCTTTCCTCTTAAAAGCTGGCCCTACTTTTATCTGCATCCTTAGACAATTTACGATCTGCTCTATTGTATGCTCGTACTGGGTTAAAATTGTATCATCTCGCACCACTTCACCTACAGGCCTATAATCGATCATTACATTGTTAACCAATTTCAGGCTGTCCTCTGTTATACGAGTAGTTATACCTCTGGGGTATTCAATTTGTAAGGGAATCACTTTTTCTCTTCCCAACTCTTGTTCCATCTTTATTAATAATTGTAAAGGCCAGTGGTCGCTACCTTCGCACTGCAGTATTTCAAATCGTTCTATTTCCTTGAAATACCATGCGTTTATAAAGGCATAATCAATTGGGAAGTTCTGATTCCCTATGCGGAAAGTCTTCCTTGCAGGGCGGTCAGTGTTAGACCGTCCATTAGCACTAAATAGTCCTATGGATCCTAGAAATTTTACTAGATGTTTATCTCGCGCTGAATAACCTACGCCAGCAAAACTTGCTGCAGGTACTTGCGCGATGGTTAGAAGATCTTTAAAGAGTTTATCAGTATGGGATGGGTCTAGTTTATGATTAAAATCTCCTAAGATCATTATCAGATATGCTGCTTTTGCTGTGCTAATAGCCGCTAGATCCTTCTCTAGCAGCTCCAGTTGCTTTTCATAATCTATTATTGCACCTGGCTGAATATATACATTGATCACAACTATTAGTTCCCTTGTTCGCATACCCCTATATAATTCTACCTGGCAGGCTAATAGCCACCTACATTTCACTTTTTAATTGGTTATTTTATTTTCTCTTTTTGATGATACCAGCGTGATTAGCCCCTCTAAGGGGCGCCCTAGATTCATTCGTACTGCCTCTTTAGTGAGCATATAAAAGCCACCAATAGGTTTCACACAGTCAGGACTCTTGAAGGCACAAAATATCATAGCTACCAAACATTTCTCTAAAAGTGTCTTGGGATAGCTGCCTTCTGTACCCCCCTATATTCCATGCATGAAAGCGTCCATAGGCTGTGTGAAGACCCCAATTAATAATCCAGCTCACTCAACCCTTCGTCCATACTATTCCCCCAATTTATTGCAGATTTGGACAATAGGACAAATCGATTGCTCAGAGCAGGCCCTTGTATGCTATTTATTATTGTTACTTTTAGCCCTCTTTGGTATTTGTCAGTGCGCATTCTTCTATATTTGGCGCCTAATGTATCATCCTGTATTTGCTCCGGGCGTAAACCTGCATGATATGTAAGAGTCCTAATGTCCCCGAATTTGCTCTCGTCTCTACCAAGTAGGCAATCATACACAAAACATATTCCCTCCTTTTCCAGGTCTCCCTCTTCCTTTTTCATCATCTGCTTTACAAATTCGGAATAAAAAAGCACCTTTGTTACCTCCTTTCCATTAGGGTAAGTTATGAAGCCTATTTGTCTGATATCATCAGGTTGGAGCGGCTTAAGGGGTTCATTTTCCTTCATCGCTTTCTCCCACCCTTTGCCCCCATGGTTCCATATACACCCAAAGGTGCTCACTATTCTCATTATTCCTGATGTTCCTACTACCTCTCCCGACTGCAATTGCGGACTCTGACTTTGGGTGGGTTCTTATCCCTGGCGGTTCTAGGAAGGGCTCTCTCCTTATTCTCCTGTTAGTTTGATCGCCCTCCCCTCTATCCCCCGTTCTCCTCTGACTCTGCAGGCCTTTGGGTTGCAGGCTTCCACCGAGGATGTTCGTACTCGTCCCTATCCTTGTAGCTTTTTATATTGGTTCCCTCCTACCCTCGTTTTATTCCTTACTCCACCTCTTGGTGACTTCTTTTGAACCTGTATTGTCGTACCTTGTTTAATGCTCTTCCCTGACTGTGAATCCCTTACCTTTTTCAGCTTTGACTGATGCTTCCTTCTACTCATATGCTCGGATCTATACCTCTGAAAACGCCCATAAGATCTCCCTTTAATTACTAACATAGGGCATTTTGAGATATATTCTGTCGGGGGTTTTCGCTCTGTGTAATATCATCTTCTCTTGCACTTAATGAGACACATACCTACCGATCCCTCTTCTCCGCTACTGGGCGGACTATAGTCGGCATGCAGTTATTGATTTGTTTTAATTCATCTGCTATCTGTTGTAATTGGGTTTTATGGGTTTTCCCTTGCCCATTATTCTCAACTAAAGCTCCTAATATTGCCTGCAGAGTTTTTTGCATTAGGAACATCACCTCTAGTAATGATGAGGCCGGGGTTGCTGTCATTTCAAGTGCTAAGGATGACTGGGGAGTATCTGGAGGGATTGGACCCCGTAGGGTAATATCATCTCCCTTCATGCCCTGCCCATTAGCTGTCTGTTGCAATACTTCGTTATCTACAGAGGGGCTAACCCTTCCACCAAGGAAAAGGCGGGGTGATGACGATAACCTAGGTTGCAATGAGAACAACTCCCCTTTATTTACCCCCCTTGCTCACCCAGGTCTTGGTTCAACGCTGGGAGTAAAGAGTTGTTTGTTTAATTCATTACAATCCTTTGGCACATTGTATGATCCTTATTATGAGAACCACCTAGCACAGGGAAATTATCACTAACCTCCAGATTTATTAAAAAATATTTCCCCACAATTTTTTTTATAGATTGTCCCAAGGAAGTTCCACTTTCTTCATCTGCAGTGAGTAACGGTCTCTCTTGTCTGCTAGGTGTCGTCATTTCTTCTAAGAATTCAATGCTAGTGTCCGCCAATGCTTTTTGGAGCTGGTCCTTCTTGCTCTTTCTTAAAACATGGGCTTTCGGACCCATTTTTACCCCACATTCTTTCGCTTTTGGAGGCATTTCCCTATGCCCTTATTCCCTGTGGGATTGCCTAGCTAAGGAGGAGCAGATGCGGACTCCAATTATAGATTTCTCTAGGCCTCCACGCTTTGCCGCTCTCGCTTGAGTCTCGCTCCTAACCGTCTCACAAAGCAGGGTTCAAGTTCACAAATCCTTTTTCGGGAATCCCAAAGCTGTGTAAAATTGTGGGGCTGGGTTATTTGAGACAATGCGCTAAAGCAGAGTACCATATATCAAAATATCAGGCAAACAACTTGCGGGATGAGCCTAGGACTTTTGGGGCTCACCAGTGGCACTTCTCCAACTGCACCTGGTCGGGCCCGTGCCGTCTCCACCGGTTGCCCCCCCCCCCCAGGCCCCCTTAGTGCAGCTGTTCGGTCTTACAGCTGCACTTCTCCCAAAGGTCTGCCACTTGTTGCCGCCGCTTGTTGCTCACTGCACCTTTCAGCTGTCCGCAGCTGCCTTTACCGTGTGCCGAAGCCTCCTTTCCGTCCCCCGCCACAATCAGCCCCTCCACCCAGGGCCGGCGCTAGGCATGGGCAGCATGGGCAGCTGCCCAGGGCCTCCGCGCCTGCTGGCAGCCTTAGGGCCTCGCGCCTTTAAGGACTCTAGAGTTCCGAGGCCCAGGGGGACCCCTAAGAGATTAAATGTCTTCTTGTTTTATCACTCTCCCCTGCAATCCTGCCTCTGTGGGCCTAATGGCTGCATCTGCATGTCGATGACAGCGATTAGAAAGTTAATTAAAGTGCCCTTGCCTGGGAAGTAGCACTGCCACTGTATGAATGAAAGGCAGAATATCCTGCTGGGCGCAGAGCAAAGGAATGGCGGCGCATTACAATGGAAACTCCTCACCTAGGACAAGTGGAAAGGGAGCAGGGAGTGAATAACAGGGGGGGGTGGAGCAGATATGTCTGAGTATGGCAAGGAGACAAGAGGTGCATGCAGAGGAGCAGTATCAGCATGCAAAAGTGGATGGAGCAGAGTTTAAAGTCTGCTGGGTCACTCGAGTCTTAGACCTGGTATTAAATTAATATGGACATTGAAAAGGGGCCTTAACTTTTACTGCAAAAACATTAATCTAATGTCTGCAAAACAAATGAAAGTTCAGAAAAGCAGGTGATGAGACGGGCCGCTCTCCATTTTTGCACTCACCCTCAGAGTGAAAACACAAATCTTAACTCTGCAGCAGCACAACTCTCTGCTGCCTTTAATGCAACTTCAACAACACTCGTTATAGTTCTTTCACAGTCTCTTCATGTCAGAACTGGAGCATGTTCGATATTATATACAAGGAAGCCATAGATGTTGCTTATTTATCGTATGCAACTGATAATCACTGACAAAGCCAATAGTACTGGCATGTTATAGGTGTAATTTTACTTGTTGTAATATTTATCTGGAGGCAATGACAGAAGCAGCAAAATACCAGTTGGGCGGCGCACTATGCTAAGTACAGATTTATATAGCTTACATGTTTTTAAGCCACTCCCTTAACTACATTAGCCATGCCCCTTTGAAAGACCCCCCTAGTTTTTTCATCCCACTTAAAGCCCTGCTGTCAGGTCAGTATGTTGGCCATTTTTTTGGCTAGTTGTTGACCTGCTTTATGGTCAGGTGAGCCAGTTTTTACTCTTGATTTTCATGATATTAAAGCTTTTATTGCCTGCAGAAAACTAAAATCAGTGCAGTCTTCCATACCTTACAAAAAACTTATAAAGCAGGGCTTTACAAGTTTAAAACTGCCCTAGTTTGCAAACATGGGACACTTTTCTAGCTAACTAACTCACTAATGGGGGCCCCTTTTATTTTGGTACTGGGGCCTATTTTCTTTCTCAGTCCGATGCTGCATGTTAGGCAGGGCCACTGGAATAATGCGATTGTGCAGAAATTTCTGCACAATTATGCATTTGACGCATTTGCCACATAATCCATCATCTGCTGCATAATCTACAGATTTTAACAACAAAATTGCTTTCTATCTCAAACAGTTCAAAAGTTACTAAAAACGCAGCAACACTTCTTGCGCATGTGGGAAGGCCCTTTGAAAAGCTGGAATAGTCAACTTCCTATTTCTCATGGCTAAATTTGGGTGTTAAATTGGTACTAATGGGGTGCAACCGGTTCCCAAACAGTGTTACCAGGTTTAAAAATGGCAAAAAAATGAAGTAATACTATTTCAAAATGTGCCGGATTATGCCGCATAATTTACATTTTCATGCCGCATAATTTACTCACCCTGCCGCATAATTCCAGTGGTCCTGATGTTAGGGTAAAACAATGCAGTGATTTTGTTCCTGTTTATATTTCACATGCTTTAATTAATCTTGCTTTCCGCAAGAGTGCTAGCTATTTTCAGCATGTGTGTTTCTGTATTTCATTTCACAGCATATTATTCTTGGATGATGCACCCTTTGTACTGTCGCCTCCAGGTGTTTATAACAGGCTACAGTTGAGCACTTCGGAGTTGAGGATGAAGGCAGTACAACGTTCACATTATGCCTGTCTGTGGGTCAAAAAGGTGTTCAGATTACATGATCATTCAAAATATGGCCTCTCTGCAGAGCACAAAGAGCAATGGTCCTGCATTCCAGTTGTGATTCTATGCAAATGTGTGTGAAAGAGCTACTTATTGGTCAACGCAACAAGCTGAAAGGAAAATAATTTATTGTAGTTGCTCATTTAGCCTAAACAGCTAACAACCATTGACAAAACCCAGTCGAGGGTGTGCAGTTTGGTTTAATTTTAATCATAAAAAAAAACTTTCATTAGCCGGCCCGATCCGATTCCGCGTGGTCTCTGCTTAGGGGCCTCACATGTTCCTATTCTGCCCGGGGCCCCACAAATCCTAGGACCGGCCCTGTATCCACCTGTTTGCTTCTTCGTCACCACCGGGGGTTTCGGACGGAGGTTTTAGGTGAGGGTTTGGGGAGGTGGGACCTGGTAAATCCAGGCCCCAGAGGCCTTTGCCAACTCCGGGGGCTTATATTTGCAGCTAATATCCATTCAGTTGCGGCCACGGCCAGCCGACCGGCGTCTGTGGTGAGGCCTGAACTGCTGCGCTATGCTGCGGCAAGAGCAAAGACATGCAGCCTGATTCATGAAAAAAGAAATCTGCGACTCTCAATTTGCGATTCACAGCGAATCGCAAATCGAAAGTCGCAGATCGGAATTCATCATAGTTAGCGATAAAATAATGCGAATCGCACAAGGCCGCAAAAATCGATAGCGCAAAAATAAAATCGCCGAAAAATCGCTATTACCCAGATCATCCGTCTCTATTTAGCGCCATCGCAAATCCCCATTAGCGAAATCTCGCTAGTAGCGAGATCGCTAAAACGGGAAGTCGCTTTTCGAGCACAGTGATGACATCACAACCAGGAAGCATGCAGTTCCCACCCCCATTCAGAACTGTGAGGCTGATCACGAGGCTGCAGCTGAACAGAGCTCCTACCAGGACACCTCCAAAGTTGCTAAATTAACCCATTTGCGACAGCAGCAATGTCAGAGGAGCCTGCACCAGGGCCCAGTGACACCGGGCGCAAGAGGAAGCTCAAGTTCTCTGAGCAGGAGTTGGAGCACCTCATTGAGGGAGTGGTTGAAAACCACTCCAAACTATTTGGGAAGGACTCCAGGAGGGTGCCGGAGATGGAGAGACGTCGAATCTGGCTTGGGATATCTGCAAAAGTGAACGCTGTGGGCGTGACACACAGGTCACTGGATGAGCTCAAAAAGAGGTGGTACGACCTCCGAGGTCGTGCCAAGGAGAGGGTGGCAGAGAGGCTGGGCGAGACATATGCTACTGGGGGCAGAGAACCTACTGTCCCTCCCAATACCCCCATGGAGGACCGCGTGGAGGACACCCTGGAGACAGAGGCGTGCATAGGTGTCACCAACCTGGACTCATCCCGACCCAGCCAAGACAGCCAAGGTAAGTGGCATGCGACAGCGACCCTGTCCCCTAACAATGGTCATGGCCCTATAGCCTCCCATATACATCCCAAGTCATGCAAACAATGCACATGAGGTCATGCCCAAAAGCATTGTGGGACATGTAGTCTGCCCATAATGTAAAAGAACCCCAATGCAGCCTCACATGTCCCAAAATAAGCAATGCCAAAGCCAGGCAGGGAATGTCAACCAGCATGCATGTAGCAACTGCACGTGTGACAGATACATGCAATTAATGTACGTCCAATTCCCCTCACAGGTGGCGCAGACAACAGCAGCGACAGCGACATGCTGCTTATTGATGAGTCACGAGAGGATGCCGAGGAGGTGCCAACACCGACACCTCCTGCACCATCAGGCGTAGCACCACTCCCCGCAGCCAGGGCAACACCAACAGCACCAGCACCATCATTGGCAGCACCACTCCCCGCAGCCAGGGCAAGACCAACAGCGCCAGCACCATCCGGCGCAGCACCTAACCCTGCAGGCAGGGCAAGACCAACAGCGCCAGCACCATCCGGCGCAGCACCTAACCCTGCAGGCAGGGCAAGACCAACAGTGCCAGCACCATCAGGCGCTGAACCTAACCCTGCAGGCAGGGCAAGACCAACAGTGCCAGCACCATCAGGCGCTGAACCTAACCCTGCAGGCAGGGCAAGACCAAAGAGGGCCAGCACCATCAGGCGCTGAACCTAACCCTGCAGGCAGGGCAAGACCAACAGTGCCAGCACTATCAGGCGCTGAACCTTTGACAACCACAACTCCACCACCAGCTGAACCATCTACATCTGGTGCAGCTACTGTGGCGACAGTGCACACACCCACTGTGGGCAGCCAGCAGAGCAGGCATGTCAGGGCTCGCCAGCATAACACATCACACAGCGGCAGGAGGGGGATGGCTGTGCGCATGCCAGGCCTGAGCATTGAGCGCCGGATGCTACGCATACACCAACAGCAGGCACGACGGCAAGGGGCCATTCAACTGCAGCTAAACAACATTGGCCGCAATGTGGCCAATGTGGGTGAGAGGATTGAGCGCATGACGACAGCCATGGAGGCCAACACTGCTGCACTCATATCGCAACGCAACTCCGCCCGCCGTCGCCACCGGCAGCTCCTTACGCGCCTGACAGCCTACACCCGCTCTAACTATGTAATCGGGAATGCCACCTCCCAGCTCTCACGACGGTCCCTGGCGCAGCAGCAGCAGTTGATCCAATGCGTTGAGGATGTTGGACGAGTGTTGGAGCAGGTCACCACTGCCGTGCTGGCACTCCATCCTACTGGTACAGGCAATGTGGGGGGGGACGACACCAGTGAGGGCACCTCCAGTGTCAGCAGCCTGTCTGCCTCACTGGTTGGCGTGTTACGCCGCAGCACCAGGCCCACTACAGGGACACGTGCCGTCCCAGAGGAAGAGCCAGAGAGGCGTTTGGGGGCTGCGCGCCGGAGGCGCAATTGAGTTTCATGTACATTTCCTTGAAAATGCTGATGATACAAGCATGTCCAGTGTCTAGTTAGGAGCAGTATGGCGCAATACTGCTGGAATTTGATGAATGTAGACATAACATTATTATTGTGCATTCAACAATAATATTTATTCATGCATCATACATGGGCCTCCTGTCATTATTTACATTCGCATGCAATTGTGATTTGTTGGGTGAGGGGAGTGTGGGCTCTAGAAACTGTTCATAGTGATGTGGTTGCGGCGTCTGTGTCCTTCAGCTGGGTTCTCCCCGCGTGCATGACGCACATGTGCTGGTGGCCGGTCGTCCCCTTCAGACTCACTGCCAGAGATCTCTACAGGTATCCGGCGCTTGGTTGCAATGTTGTGTAATATTGCGCAGACAGCCACAATGCGGCAGCACACATCAGGACTGTAGTACATGGCCCCACCTGTCTTGTGCAGTATGCGGAACCGGCTCTTAAGTAGGCCAAATGTCCGTTCTATACAATTCCTTGTCCGTATGTGAGCAACATTGTACCGCCGTTGCTGTGGTGTAGCAGGGTTGAGGTATGGGGTGAGGAGGTATTCCCGGAGGGCGTAGCCACTGTCACCTGAATGAGAGGAGCCGAGGGTGAGTGCCTGTGCTGTGCAGCTACATCATTGCAATGTGACATTGTTGACAAAGTGTACTTACCAAGTAGGTGTCCTTCCCCAAATTCTCCCCTGGCCAGTCGTGTGTGGAGGCCGCTGTGCCGGAATATAAATGAGTCATGGGTACTCCCTGGGTACTGGGCCACAATGTCAGTTATGAATGTCTTGGCATTGCAGACCATCTGTATGTTAAGGGAGTGGTAGGACTTGCGATTCCGGTACATGTACTCCGTCGCAGCTGGTGGGCAGATGGCGATGTGGGTGCAGTCTATGCATCCTATCACAGATGGGAAATGGGCCTCATTGTAGAATTGTAGCTTTGTCAAGTCCAGTTCCTGTTGGCTGGTGGGAAATTTGATGTGTGGGTGTAGCTGGGTAAGCATTGCGTCAACAAAACTCCTGAGGCAGCGTGACATGGTGGGCTGGGATATCCCCCCTGCAGCCGCTACTATCGCCTGGAAGCTCCCAGAGGCCAGGAGGTGCAGGCTACACAATACCTGTACATGTTTAGGCACAGCATTGGTCCGCCTTGTTGGGTGCTGCATCAGGGGGTCAAGGTCGTGTATTAGCTGGATTATCATTTCCCCATTTAGCCGGTACTTAGCATAAATCTGCTCCCTGGTTTGGCCCAGCAGGGTGATCCGCTGGCGGAATATCCTGTCCTGTATTCTGCGTCTCCTCCGTGCTGCACGCTGTAGCCTTCGCCGCCTGACCAGTATGTACATTCCTGGCATTGTGAGACTCCGACTGCTGCTGCTGAATCTCCTTATGTGTGTTTGGTCAGGCCTTTACCTGTTCCTGATTGGCCAACGGTTTTTCAAAAAAAAATTCTAATGGCTTTTATGGTTACCACCTGCTTTGGGTTGTCCTTAATTTGCGCCTCGCAAATAGAGAATTTGTGGTTTTTTGCTATTAGAGAATTTTCATGAATACCGATTGCGCTTGTATTGCGGACTCGCAAAATGTATTCTCAGACTCCGTGGTTTGGCGCACTCCTGCCGGGAATCTGAGAATCTATTTGCGAATTCGCTATTTTTTGTTTGCGCTTTGGATATTTTCTTGATGAATGCCGATTAGGGAAATTGCGCCCGCAATAGCATTTTCGCAGCTATTGCGGGCGCTATTTAGCTTCATGAATCAGGCTGATGGTCTGCAATCCTGGCGAACAGCGAGAAGCAGAAGCACTGCTAACTAGCTGCGTATGCTTAGCAGGCAGTCTACGGCTCCTGCCGCGTTTGGCAGCGTATGGCAGCTCACACCGGGCTCTTAGCTGGCGCGTTAAACCAGCCTCGTGCCGGGGAGCACACAGAGTCCAGAGGCCTCAGGAAGGCCCGATCGGGGGCCTCAGCCCCGGCTTTCCCGGCGGTCCTTCCAGCAGTTGAGGCGGCGGCGACGGCGGTATCTGCAGCACTCCGCTCTTACAGCTGCTCACAGCCCTGCTCTCCCTCCGCTCTGTTCCTCTGCTCTCGGCTCTGCTTACTGGCAAACGTGGCCTGGATCATGAGATTGAATCTGTGATTCAATTAATCAATTTTACCGATTGTTATAGACCTCACTGGCTATGGAATGTAGAGATATTTACTGTTGATTCTTGTGAAATGTTTCAGAAATGTTGTGCATAAGATATGAGTTTGAAGATTATGATTCTTCTTATTTAAATTTATCAGCAACGTACCCTGTATGTTGTGGCCCACACCATTCTTTTTCTTGATGATGGTCTTCGAGAATTGTTATAAAACCGAAGCGTCGTCTTCGCCTATGGAGAGGCCAATTTCTGAACAAATCTTTGCCTCTTTGTACTATGAGGAAGACTGTTTAGGTCTCTCATGTTTTGTATTTTTGTTTGGTCTTGAGAATATTTTGTTTTTAATTTTTTTATATGTTGACCACAGACAGGAATGGTCTTTGGTGCCTGTATATTATTAATGTATAAGGAGTGTTATAATACAATTATCATCACTAAAGTGGATTTTGCCCTGACACGATTTTTAAAAAAGATTGAGTAAAATAAGAAGTGATATAAACTTTGGTTAAGATTTAGAAAATACACTTGCATGAGTGAACTTAGCCTGCGGGCAGTTTTTTATTTTACTTATTGTTGTTTAGCCCAGCCCCTTGAGCAACTGGGTAATCCTTGTCTCTGCGTTGGACAGTCCACCACCAGACACTAAAATGAAGCTGGGGCGCCTTAACACATTAAGAAGCACCCCAGACTGGATCACCTATTCCCATAATGGCAGGTAGAGCACCATTGTGCTGCTCCACTTATTTCAGTGCCTTGTAATAGACTCTTGCAAACTCAAGGTGTAATCATCTCACCACTGTTCCCTAGTGTCTCCCTTAGCCTGCGACTGAAGCTCATCAAGTCCTTTGATATACGTTTCTCCAGTCATGCTAACAACGTACATCTCAATGTAAAACTGAAAACCCCAGAAGATCCTCAAAACTCCCTCTTGATTACTGCCTTGTAGCTGTAGATTGATGGACGCAAAGCAACCATCTTAAACTTAAATCTTTCAAAGGTGAGATCCTGACCTGCAGGTAACAGAAGTCCCTCTAGCCATTCCTTGGTACCCCAAGTTAACCAAGTCAAGGAAAGTAATTTCTCCTCCATGCAAACTCACACATCTTCCCTCATTCATGATTCCAACAGATGCTACAGGCCACCCTCACCTTTATGTCTAATCCAGAAAATGCAAATGGTGGCCTACTCTGAAATATTGCAGAGGATCCACACCCTGCAACACGGCCTCTCTGTGCAGTCATTCTTCAGGAACACCTAACGGTAATGCTCCAAGCACTGCTTTAGCCTGATGCTCCAATCTCAAGGGGTCCTACATTACCCACAAGGCCATATACAGCAAAGGCCCATCGTTCACCCAAGTAATGCTCCAAAGATACTCACAGGACAGAATCCTCTGCTTTAGATGGGCACCTCGGCTGCTTCTCCCTCCTTCAAGAAGAAACGCATTGGCACAACCTCATCTTCATTCCTGTTCCAAGTATTATGAAATTCTCTCTCTGCAGATACAAGAATTGTCCGAGATCACTTGGAATTCGAGAAGGAGGTAAATACTAAACTCATCACAAGCAGATATTTCAGAATCACACCAACCAAAAAAACCGACCCAATCTTCCACACAAGGAGAGTATTGACATCCGATGACTCTGGGCTGTACCTGCCCAGGAACTGACACCCAGGACCGGCTTTAGGGCAGTGCGGCCGCACTGGGCGATGACCTGTGGAGGAGGCTCTGACCTCAGAGGTGGCACTGACCTCAGAGGTGGTAAAGCCCAAGGAATGTGGTAATTAGTATAGGGGATTTGGCGCCTACGGTTGATTTGCACTAACTTATTTTATTCAGTTTAAATTGACGGTGCTCAAAGGTGTGGGGAACCACCAACCTCAACAAAACGAGAGCCAAGCTCTCAAAACAAGAATGAACTCCCAAGCACACGTTAGATTTTAGACAAGGTTTCCCAATTAATGAGCGAACAAATATAGTAATTCACAAGACCAAATATACACAATTTCTTTGGATTCTCTTTTTAATCCCGTGTTTTATTCTGTTGATTTCAGCCACAGCCAACACGTGTTTCTCGCATTCGGGGCGTGATCCCGTGACTTCCTCAAGGCTATATTGTCCAAGTTTGAGATTGTAAATGTGGTGATACTTCCGACCCACAAAGGGGTTCTAACTCGTGACGTAATCGTCCAGCAATAAGTTTCCTTTCACTTTCAAATCCAAGTTTCCAATGTGTTGATTATCATGATCTCATTTTCGGCCCGCAGAGTATCGCAGACACCTACAGGAGCATACTGTAACACCGTGTTCAGTCGGTAAGCTGGCCTCAGAGGTGGCGCTATGTTTAGCAATAACTTATGATTGGAGAGATGAGGGGCAATTTTGCCCAGTAGTAGTGAGAGAACCCGAGAAGGCAGTCATGTGGGGTGGGGGCGCCAAAAATGGTTGTCGCATCAGGCCTCACCAGTACTAATGCTGGCCCTGCTGGCACCTATTCTGCCAACAAGGATTGTAGGCAAGATCTCATGCAAAGCTATCTCTACCACATTCCACTTAACTGTAGCAACACCATTGCAACAAAATGTGTACAGCAATCTCCGCTGAATCACATATGTCCCCAAAACACTTCCCCTACAGGCAGCCCTCCTAACCCACACCGTTCTCACCAAATACCATAATATGAATCTCAAACTTTCTATCCCTCACTCCCATGTGCTTGACTTCAAACTTAAGAGCGGTGACATACGGCAGAGTAAGGGCGCCTCTCTGCTTATCATTCGCAACACCATAACTCCTCTGTTGTAGGCCACACTACAGACTAACAACCTTCCAACCAAACATAACCAAAGTTTTACCGCGCTTTTTACTGTGCCACCCATCTGCAAATGTACTTCAGCATGTTGTCAGTTATGAAGGGGTACATAGGTGCAGCTACAATACGATGTTTTTGTTAACCACTATGGTTGGCAAATGTGTTATTTTTTTAATTTACCATGTGACCTAGTTGTAAAATTGTTTATTATTTTTAGGAGTATTATAGAGCACGAACCCGACCTGAATGTATCTGAGCGCTTTGCATGAGCACCAGATGCCTTAAGGGGAGATGAAGTCATTTGCCCAGAATCACAGGACTTTGAGCGTTCCTGCCAAGACTCGAACCCGGTTCCCCAGCATAGAAGTCGACAGCTCTTGCGGTTATGCCACATGATATCCCGTACAGGTTCTGGGCTGGAAATCCCCGAGCGCATCTTGAAATGTGCAGAATCACACAGTGCAAGCACTCACTCAATGAAGCCTAGACCGAGGGTGCCCAGATTTGAGATTTGCCTGCAATGCATATATTAAGCTTGCCTGTGTGGAGAGCAGCAGACACCTTGGGTGCCCTGAGATTATACGGGTCATGTTGCCACCAGGGAGGGTAACTGCCAGGTAGGAGAGCACCATCCAAAGCCTATGCATGGATGGAGCCATCCTCCTCACACATCAACCGGCCCTCCCCTTGACCCACTGGCAATAAAAGCTCTTTTTTTGACTCCTCGGTCCCTTTCACTCCAGGTCCCACCCGCGCACGCTCCGCGATCCTCGTATTGGGACCTCATCTAGAAGATACCCGTGGATGTCTAGATGTGATGCAGATGGGCCATCCAGGACGTCACTGCGCGCTACATTCGTTTGACCCTCTAATGGCTCTCGCATAAACAAGCCCAATGTAAGGTAAATGTGGTTGGTTGTCCATGATAGCTCAACCACGCAAATACCTGGATAAAGAAAGTTCAGTGGTTCTGAGCTCTGTTGTGTTCTGATCACTTCGTTGCCCGCCTGTTACGGACGTTACACAGCCGTCGCCTCAGCACCGCCCCTCCCCTACGTCTGACATTACGCCCAAGAACGCGCGAGCAGAGCCGCGAGAAAGCCGCGAGCAGAGCCGAGCCGAGTGCTTGTAATAATGCAAGTGAGGCACGCTTTATGTGCTTTCAAGTTATCTTTATTCCGGAGCGCCGGGGCTAGGCTGTAACTCACGGTCGGCGCCAAGCAAACAATCATGGCCGCCTTCCGCTTCCTGTCCCACAACTTCCTGTTCCTGTCTCGGAACACTGGAACGCTACCACATATCTCCCCCCTTTATGCACAATAACAAATTTACAAAAGTCTTACTTCCAGTCCATCTCATAGTCCTTGAATCGCTCAGGTACCTTAATTCTTCTTCCTACTCGAGTCTCCACTCTCTCATCCTTTCTCTCTCCTCCTGTCGTCTTGTGTTCCATCCGCTCTCTCGTACCTTCTACTTCTCTGTCCCTTGCTCTCTTCTCACTACCTTCTTCGCTTCTGCTTCTTTCTTCTGTCGACTTTCTCCTTTCTCTTTCCTCACCTTCTGTTTGTCCTTCTGCACTATCGACATTCTCTCCTTGTCTTTCTCCACCTTCACCGACGTTCTCTCCTTGTCTTTCTCCACCTTCACTTTCTCCTTCCTCGAAGACCTGCTCTGCTCCTTCTTCCGTTTCCTCTTCCCACTTCAGTATCTTGCTGCACCTTGCCATTCTGTCCATAGACCATATCTTTCCGTCGCTCAGTAGGGCTGACCGGGCATAGGGCTCCCCTACCCTGAGGGGAGGTGAAAACTTGCTTTCCCCTTTTCTCTTCATGATGGCTAGCTTCACCCTCACCCACTCTCCCTTGTCTAGTTCTGTACTTCGAGTGTTACGTCTTTTGTTGTAGTGAGCAGTATAGACTTCTTGTGCTCTCTCTAAATTCTTTCTGACCACCGCCGGTGACCACTTGCTCTGTACAACCAACTTCCTCCATGCTGCGTTGTCTTTGGTGAAGGCTTCCCTACCTCTTAAGATCTTAAAGGGGCTGTAGCCTGTGCTCCCTGGTGTGATGCGGTATGCCCAAATCATCTTTTCTAGCTCCTTTTCCCAGTCCAGACCATCTTCAATGGCTGCCTGTATTGTGCCCATTATCACCCGATTAAAACGCTCCACTTGGCCATTGCCCGCAGGGTGATAGATCGGGGTGTGCTTCACTTCGATGCCGTTCCTGTTGGTAAAGGCGATCCACTTCTCAGATGTGAATTGGGGACCATTGTCGCAGGTGATGATCTTTGGGATGCCTTCACTGACAAACGTGGCACGCAAGAAACGTATTACCGCCTCAGTGTCCACATGTTCCAAGACTTGTAGCTCTGGCCACTTAGAATACTTATCAATGACAACCACCACGTACTTCTGAGTACCCTCCTTGTCCAGGACTGGCCCCATTATGTCCACCGACAACATTTCCCACGGGCCATCCGGAATCGGGAATCTCCCCAAAGGCGGTCTCAGCATGCTCTGGGACTTGTCTGACCTTGCACAAGACTCGCATGTGCGCACGTGCCGTTCTACTTGCGCATCGATGGCTGGCCACCAGTACGCCTGTCTGGCCAGGGCTTTCGTTTTCGTGATCCCTTGGTGCCCTTCATGTAGCAAGGACATCAAACGCTCTAAAATGTTCTGGGCGGGACCACCTTGTCACCTCGGAGTAGGAACACTGGGTTATCCGCCACTGACAGCTCCTCTCTGACCTCCCAGTATCTCTTCAATTCCTCCTTCAAGTGTCTCTTTTCTGGCCAGCCATGGACGACGTATCCTTTCACGGCCTCTAGGTCTGTGTCTTCCTTGTAGGCCTTTTCCCAGTCCTGGGCGCTTATCACTTCCTCAGTGTCCTGGATGGTGGCCACCACGTAGCCTTCCCAATCTTGCCTCTCTTCACTCCTTGCCTCGTCCATGGCTGCCGCCCTACTCAGGAAGTCAGCAACTTTGTTCTGCGGCCCCGGAATGTGTTCGACCTCATAGACAAAGTCCAATAGCCGAAGGGTCATCTTGGCGATTCTGGGTGTCGCATGATCATGTCCGCTTGATGTCAGGACACGAACTAGGGGTTTGTGATCAGTTTTCACTAGGAACTTGGCTCCCCACAAGTATTGCCTAAATTTCTCCACCGCCCAGACCACTGCCAGCATTTCTTTCTCCACCACGCTGAACTTTTCTTCATTGGGTGCCAACGAGCGAGAGGCGAAACTGATAGTAGACATCTCTCCTGACTCCGCCCTCTGCATCAGCACCGCCCCTAGGCCGCGGTCACTGGCGTCCGTGGTGAGAATGGACTCTGCTTTTGGGTCGAATCCTTTGAGGGGAATGGCCGTGCCCATTTCTTGCTTGAGTGCATCGAATTCCATTTGCTCTTCTTTTCCCCACTGGAATCTATTTCTTTCCTTGAGCAGTTGTCGAATAAAGTGTGTTTTCGTTGCAAAATGTGGAATGAATTTGCTGTAATACTCGGCCATTCCTAGGAATGACCGAACATCTTCCTTCTTTCCCGGAGTGGGCGCCTCCATAATGGCTCTCATGTTTGTCTTCTTTGGGGTTATTCCTTGTCCACTCACTTCATGTCCAAGGTACGTGACGGATTGGACTCCCAAATTGCATTTGGTCCATTCAGCGGTCAGCCCGTTGTCTTGCAGTCTCTGTAACACTTTGTGAAGTTTCACGTTGTGATCTTGCGTCGACTTCCCCATTACCAGAATGTCATCCTGGAAGAAAAGGACATCTTTCAGGTCTTTTAAGAGTTTGTGCATGATCTTCTGGAAAACAGCCGCGGCTGAAGCTAGGCCGAAAGGCATCCTCACGAACTCATAGCACCCGAATGGTGTGATAAATGATGTGAGGTGGGTGCACGACGGATGAAGCTTCACTTGATGGTAGGCCGACGACAGGTCCACCGTGGAGAACCATGTGACATCTTTTGTTTTCGCCAACATTTCACTGATGCGCGGTAGTGGGAATTTGTCTATGACAATGTTCTTGTTTAATTCTCTTAGGTCCACGCAGAGACGTACCTTGCCGTTGGGCTTTTGGGCTACAACCAGGGGAGATAGCCACTCCGCACTCTCAATCGCCCTGATGACACCTTCCTTTTCCAGCCTGTCCAGTTCTGTTTGCACTGCCTCTCTGCTGCGGGTCGGGATGTTCCTCACTTTGTGCACCACTGGCACCGCTCCCTCTTTCAGCTTGATGAGGTGTGTGTATTTGCCCAGTTCACCAATCTGCCCGTTGAAGACTTTGGGATACGTCGTCTGCCACAGCTGCACATTCTTTGATTCTCGACGCAAAGTTGTCTTCCCATACTTGTCTCTGAACGATGGATATGGGCGCTCCACTGTCTGCGATCATCTCCAAGGGTATCCCCCCTATGTGCATGTCGAGCCGGGGTCTATCTGAGTTGGAACCATCCATTTCTAGTATTTGGACATCAATGTATAGAAATTCCTCCTCTTCCACTGTATCTTCCTGATCGCTGGAGTCGTCTCGCTGCTCTTGGTCCACCAAACGCACCACAGCGTTTTTGGGTTTCCTGCGACACACCTTCTCGTAGTGTCCAAAGATGTTGCAGTAGGAGCATTTGGCCCTGAAGGCGGGGCACGCCTTGTCGTTTCCTAGATGGGCATTGCTACCACACCTGTAACACTGGGTTTTTCCTGCTTTGTGTGACTTGCTGTCCGCCTGTGGCCTGGCGGTGAAATCATCTCTACTTCCTCCTTGATTCCTCCGTGTCTCGTTCTGCTTCCAACGGTCATTTCTATTTGGCGCCATTACTTTGCATACAGTTTGTGACTCCTGGGCGTCTCTCTTCGCTGCCTGAGCACACCTCCTCGACAGCTCGGCCTTCTTGACCATCGCCCAGATTTCCTTGAGAGGAGCGTCGCCATTCACCCACAACTTCTCCTGTATGTGAGAGCTGGAAGTATGCATGATAATCTGGTCCCTGATGAGTTCATCATGCAGTCCCCCAAATTTGCACGTGAGGGCTAACTTCCGCAATGCTACAACGTACTCGTCTACAGATTCGCCGCTTTTTTGCTTCCTCTGAAAGAAGTTGAATCTGTCAATGGCGACACACACCACCGGTCTGTAATGTGCGTCCAAGTCCTCGATGGCATGATCAAACACCTCAGGGTCCCCCGCAGCTCTCTCACCTTTCACAATGGTGTCGTATATCCTGAGCCCTTCTGGGCCTAAGTTGTGAAGCAAAATCTTCTTTTTCCTTTTGCTCGTAAATGGGGTGTCACCCTCCTCTTCCAGTGCCTCCAGATAGTTAAGAAAGTACCTCTTCCAGTCTTCCCATTTTCTTTCCGGTTCTCCACTTTTTGTTAGGAATGGCACCAGCTGGGTGAGAGACGTGCTCTGGTTGGCCATGGCTGGTGTGTTCCTCCTGGTCTTAGCTACAGTGACTGTCCGTCTGGCCGGACTGCCTGGGGCGTCTTGTCCCCCTTCGTCGTCCTCCTTGTTCTCTTCTTCGCTGTCCTCCCCTAGTCTACTCCTAGTGGGGATGGATGTTGCCTGCAGTCCGCCTCCTGTCCCTGGACGCGATGAGCCTGCTGATTCCGCCAGCGTGCGCCGTTCTGCCTGGGTGCCTGGACACTATCGAGAGCCCACTGTGGTATACTGTGTCTGGTACCTTAATGTCTCCCTATGGGTGTCCTCTGATGCCCCTCCGTGCCTTCTGTCCACTCTGGGCGTGATCCTACTGGGCAGTGTCGTCTTCCGAGCCCTGGTAGCAGATTTGGGCTCCACACTGGCTTGAGGGTGTGCTGGTGCCCCTTCGCGCCAATTTGCTGCTTTGCCTCAGCTCCTCTGCCGCGCTCCGGTGCTATTTCGATGTCTCACGCTAGATGCGTGTGCTCGCGAAGGTGTCGCGTGTGCGTTCGGGCAATGATATCCCCTAACTCGTCGCCATTGTAATAATGCAAGTGAGGCACGCTTTATGTGCTTTCAAGTTATCTTTATTCCGGAGCGCCGGGGCTAGGCTGTAACTCACGGTCGGCGCCAAGCAAACAATCATGGCCGCCTTCCGCTTCCTGTCCCACAACTTCCTGTTCCTGTCTCGGAACACTAGAACGCTACCACAGTGCTGCATCCGCATTTCACGCTAACGCGGGGAAGGCAGCAACGCGGCTACAGATTCTAGGCAGCAAAACGGAAAAAGCGATAAGAGGAGGAAGGAGGAGACACGGCAAACCGTGGGGTGTGCAGGGTGCTCCCTGCTCAATCAGCGGACCGTGGGGCGTGAGCACGAAGGCTGATCTAGACAGACACACAGAGGTAAGTGGGGGAGCGGAGAGGAGGGAGGAGCACTGAACGTCTATCCGAATTTGCGTGCATTTTAGGGTTTGGGCCTGGAAAACCTATGGTCAATATATGGTGGTTGAACTGATTTTAACCCCAGTAAAGAAAACCTACAGTGCACGTGGAGCGCACGTGGAGAGACCAAGCTACCGGAACCTTGACCCTGGCGACGCATGTAGTTGAATCTATTACACTACCCTCTATTAACAGCCATAAAGGAAAATTAGCCCCGGCAAACTGTAATTGCACTGGGAAAATCCAATGACGGCCTCAAAAAAAGGGAAAAAGCCGGCAGAACATAATTTGAAGCCAAGATTAAATGCAGCAAACACAGTAAGCCCGGGCACCTTGGAAGAGAGTAGTGGGAGTATAGAGATGACACCGGCGAAAGCAAAAAGGAAAGGAGTAAAAAGAATTAAAGTGGTGGCCAAAAACCCGGGCAGCGCTGCGTCAAAATCGATAAAGGAATTCGTGGGGAAACATTAAAAGACCAAGAAAATGCAACAAGCAAGTTAGCATCTCTTAATGGGAGCCTAGAGAGGGAAGAGAATGCATGTGCCTCCCTACCCTTGGAGGTACATATGTCCGACTCCCTTAATATGGTCAATCAGTCTTTACAGTTATTATTGGACCATAGGGACTTAGCGTCGCCACAGTTGTCGTCATCACCTTGTGATCCCTTTTCCTATGACTTGGAGAGAGGACCTCTGGACGGCCCGATCCCACTGGACAGCCCAATTCCACTGGCAGGGATTGGGAGAGTAACAGAAATCTCTTCGAGCAGTAGGAAAAGCCAGAAAAGAAGTGAAAATAAAAGTCCGCCTGAAGCTCGAAACATCAGTTTAAGACATTGTGCCGAACTGAACAAAACACCAGAGTTAAATCCAGAATCAAATCGCGACCTTTCATCAATGTCTGCTGCCTCTATGTTGGATCTAATGCTAATATTACAAAGGACTCTACAAAGGACTCTTCAAGGACTTCTAGAAGTAACCCTGTCTAAAAATACTATTTTAAAAAATCAGAAAATGTATCTAGCCAAAATAGAGGGGAACTGCAGGGGATTAGATCCCATATGCCAGATATGGTAAGACAAATCCCTGATCCCGAGCCCCAAATTCAGGCACAGGGGGAACTGACAAACCTCCTAAAGGAAGTGAGCATATGCCAAATATGGCAGGCAAAATTCCTAACCCTGACCCTGATCCTCGGGGGGAGGGACAGATTCAAACTGACAAATAATCCAAAGAGAGTCATCAGGTATATATCTCAAAGTGGCCTATGAGGATAATAAGAAGAGCAGAGCAGACTAGACGTGGGCAAACAAATAGAGTAAGAGGCGCAGGAAAAAAATCAGCAAGGAAGGTGAGCCAAATCATTGAGGAAGAATTAGGGGTGGAAAAGGAAGATGGTAAGAGGGGAAAGGAAATAAAGGGACCCAACCGCCATATGAGTATATCAAAGAAGAAAACCCCAAAAAGGCAGGGAAAAACTGTGCTTCCATATAATATGCCGATACCCCCAGAAGAACCTAGATAACAATAAATCCTCAGCACAGCCCAAGGTGGCTGGGAGACAAGTGAAAGGAAATCTGCAGGCCTGGGTTACCCGGGAGGTGCAAGTAAATAGACCGAATAATCAAACAGACAAGGTCAATATGAAAGAACCTTCTGCACCAATTAGGGCAACAAAAGAGGGGAACGAGAATATGTGGTTATACCTTGAACAAATCCCTCTAAGGAAAGGGGGGAAGAAGTTAGGAAAGAGGCTGCCCTTAAATGGGTCACAACTTCTGCAAGGATTTGCCAAATGCCAGAACTTGAAAGCGATAGGAACGAATGACCTAAGGTTAGTGGGTTTCAGCCAAACTAGAGAAGGGAAGGAGGTCACTAGAATTACGCTGTACTCAAATCTGGTAAAAGATATGATTGATTTGAGAAAGCAGCAAACGAGCTACAGAAGGAGGGAATTTGACTACTAGATGAGAACGAAGTATTAGCAGAAGTAGAAGCGAATGGGTGGCAGGGAAAACATTTCCTAAAATGTCACGCAGGTCTAGGAAAGAGACATGTCAGGTTATGTGATCATGAGGAAAAAGATGGAGCGCCGTTGGGAAACATCAAAATAGTAACAAATAATTCAAATGTTGAACACTGGTGGGGAAATTGGAGCAAGGAGTCAGGCCAGGCGGGGCCCTCATCGAGAACCGTTAAAGATCAGGGGGAGGAAGGTTGGTTAGACGATATTGAATAGGAAAAAGGTATGCCATATAGCATAAGACTAGTTTCCTGGAATATAAATGGCCTAGGAGATGATGCGAAACAAAAAAACATAAGGGAACTTGGAAAAAACACAGAGATCATAGGTATCCAGGAGACTTGGCTATATGGCAAGATCCCAATTGTTGATGGTTTCTACCAGCAAAACCGACTAGCTAAGAAATATAGATTTGGTCGCCCAGCTGGTGGAATAATGACCCTGGTGTCAACAAAATTATGAAGAAAGTAACCGAAATAACTGTGAAATGTAAATGGCTGCTGGTCTGTATAATACTGTTATCAGGGTTCATAAAAATGGATACGATTTTGATTATAAATGTGTACATGCAATGGGGCTCTACAGAGCAATATGCGGAGGAAATGGTTCTTTTTAAAGATGATATGGATTATCTTTGTGAAAAGTATTGCAAGGATATGATTATATTAATGGGTGATTTTAATCATAAACTACACCCTAAGAATGTAGACTGCTGGTTTCAAGAAATACTAGAGGCTTATGAGATACCACAAGCTACCTTTTTAGAATGTATAACAAGTGCTACGGACATGCAGTTGGGAAATTTTTTGGGAGCTAAAAACCTCTTTTGCCTAAATGGAAGATGCCACTTAGACTGTCCTGCGAAAAAAACATTCAAGCTGGGTACTCAAATCTGCCCTATTGATTATGTCTTTATGGCACCCTGGAACTTCCAACTAATTTCTGGGTTTAGGATCTTGAATAGAGAAGGAAGCGACCATAATGTGGTAGTCTTGGAGATCCCCGATGTACAACTAGAACTCCGTCCACAAGTGATGGAACAACAGATGGATTATCCTAGACGTTGTACAACTAGGTTAACGGAAGAATATGTCTCCAGATTAATAAAGCTACAACGGAATCTAGATCTGGAGACAGTAAGTGGTCAGAGTCTAGATTGGTACATAAGAAAAATTAAGGAGGTGGTCCTAACACTCAGTAAGGGACTGAAAAATGGAAATAGTGGCAAAAATAAAACTAAAGTGAGCAGTCTAAAGACGGAGAAATTAACTGGCTGGTTCACAAGGGAATGTCAGGAGAAAAAAAGAGAAGTGAGGAGAATGGCACGCCGTAAATCCCTAAAGAGGGATCAAGGTAGTGGAAACGCCCTAGTGGCCTTAAAAAGAGAATACAACATGCTAATTAGGGGGTCAAAAAGAGAATTTAAAGAAGGTTGTTGGTTAAAGTTCTAAAAACAAACGTGTGGAGGGTCAGGGGGAATATTTACCGACCTGTCTGTTCGCTCCCCTACTATCACAATGCAAAACACATAACAGAACAGAACAGGTCTGGAGATGGTGTGTAGCCAAACTAGTGACTATGAAACAGTAGGATGTATATGAGAACCAATGTTGTTGAGAGTTATTGAAAACAAAAACTAGAACAAGACCCATCAGCCCACCATTGCGGCGGAGTTTACGTCACGTGGGAATTGCTGATTAATCCATACCACCCGCGGCCATACAGTGCCGGCATGGAAATGGACATCAGAAATCTAGTCATAATGTTTACCATAAAGTGGACTAAATAAAGTGCAGTGCTCAAGTGATGGTGATGAATAAAATTGACTACACAGACTCTGAAAGAGTGTACATATAGAAGTCCGTGTGTCAAGGGTTAAAAACACGCCTGGTAGTAAGACTACCCTGTGGCGCTGTGCAGAACGGTCGACATGTTTCAGCCTCAGGGGCATTGCCCTGGCTTTCTTCAGGACCTTAGATATAGAATAGCTACTGCAACTGTTACACCTACTGTGACCTCCACTTCCGCTTGGTTTATGGACAGGGGTACCGACGGACAGAGCGGGGCCTCATACTCCAGAGCGGTTGCCGGGTGAGGTGAGGTCTTCACCCACACAAGGCTGGGAAGAAGACATGCTTCTTTCCCGCCAGTGGACGTCTAAGTTTTACAGTTCCTGGTAGATATGTATTTGTCTATTAGTATACTTTGTGTCATTTTTTCACTCATTACCTGTAGTAACAGTTGCAGTAGCTATTCTATATCTAAGGTTCTGAAGAAAGCCAGGGCAATGCCCCTGAGGCTGAAACATGTCGACCGTTCTGCACAGCGCCACAGGGTAGTCTTACTACCAGGCGTGTTTTTAACCCTTGACACACGGACTTCTATATGTACACTCTTTCAGAGTCTGTGTAGTCAATTTTATTCATCACCATCACTTGAGCACTGCACTTTATTTAGTCCACTTTATGGTAAACATTATGACTAGATTTCTGATGTCCATTTCCATGCCGGCACTGTATGGCCGCGGGTGGTATGGATTAATCAGCAATTCCCACGTGACGTAAACTCCGCCGCAATGGTGGGCTGATGGGTCTTGTTCTAGTTTTTGTTTCCAATAACTCTCAACAACATTGGTTCTCATATACATCCTACTGTTTCATAGTCACTAGTTTGGCTACACACCATCTCCAGACCTGTTCTGTTCTGTTATGTGTTTTGCATTGTTGGTTAAAGTTACCTGAGGCAATCGAAACAAGGAACCTATGCCAGTTCTGGAAGCTAGTGCACTCAGCAGCAGACCGCCAGCCAGGGGCAATGAATTGTATAGTAGAAGAAGCAGCTTGGGAGGAATTGTAGTGTAGTTCCTATTATCCCAATAGGCTCTGCGCATTGGAATAATACCTTCAATAGTAAAGGCCTAGACCAGACGTTAACTAGGTCTACTACTGACGATATTAGACTTAAAGTTTTGGGTTTGCCAGCTAGCTCAGAGTTCACTAGAAACTTTCTCGAATGTTCAGGAAGGAATTAACTTCCCTGATTAGACAAGAAGGGATTTAGTTTCTGACAACCATAGAACATGACAACTTTGCTCTCCCCTAACCAAGAGTGTATCTCGAGAGTCGTGTGAACAAAAGGCAATTTATTTTACTCAGTCAGTACGTGCATTCTTAGTCTCATCAGAATGTAGAGAAAAGGAAGAGACGGGCGTGTTCAATAAAAAGGTGTTATTTATTGATCAGTCTCTTTTCTCATACAAGAGAAATGGATCGATATTATTGCAATACTTATAGTTAAGTAAAGTGCATACATTAAAAGCAGAAGTATAAAATAATACTGTAAAAACATTGATATGGTTTCTAAGCCATAAGATGTTTTAAAATGAATAAAATATATTATATACACATATACATTTGACTAAACGTACTCAACTGGTGTTTCTAAATACGCCTACCCCGTGTACCTGACCTAAGCCTAATACGTGGGCGGGAATAGAAAGTTACAGTTTAAGTTAAGTTTGTTTTTGCCAAGTGAATAACTAAAGAATTCTCTGCGAGGGGTTATTCAGTTCTGTACCTGGAATTAAGGATGAATGAGGGATGGTATCTCTCTCTCTGGTCTCGATATTCCAGGTTGCCTGCGAGGGCTACCCGGAAGCGCCGGTGCTGGATTTCTCGGCAGGAGAAAGCAGCGCGTCTCGTTCTCAGCGCGTCAGGAAGGCCGGGCTGCACCAGCGGGGTCTGCTCTGCTCTGGGCTTCGGCAAGTATGGCTGCTCCGTCTCGTCACCACCGCGTGTGTTTGCATAGGGCAATATCGGTAATATTTATACCTTTAAGGTGCCGAGATTGACATAAGGATGGACATAGATACGTCAATAAGGATGTCATACGACTTGCTCGTTAGCACATTCTTTTGCTGAAGTTCTCGGTGAAATCAAAACAATGGCCGCAGGGTTTTGCCCAGGTTGTCATAGGTTTGATTTGTTATGAGAACTCCGTATGCCTTATCAGGGGCTGGAGGAATATCGCTTGTCTAATTAGATCGCAAGCGTTATGACCTAATCAGATAACACGTTCCTGTGCCGTAGTGTGACTGCGTCAGATAACGGTATCTGCATCATGGGGGTTTTCTGCCTCATGGGCTGACTGCTAGTTAACTTGTTGGTTTGTTTAACCAGAATAGGGTCAGGAATAGGGGGATCGATTCAGAACCTATAGGAATACATCACACCCACTCCACGCTAACTATGGACATATTTACTAATCTATGCATAGTAAAACATACTATAGAGTATAGTGTATACCTTACCACCCCAAAATACATAAATGCATTTTGAAATTTTTCAAATATACGGAAGAATTGCAGTCATATGTATTGTATGCACTCAAGCTGTAGAATAATGCCAAAGTAATCACGCATTTGTATACATTATTGCTATTTGGTATATGAGAATTCACACATGAAATGGCTCCTAATACAGAAAAAAAATTCGAGACCATTCCATCACACAATAAAATATCTATGAACATATCAGCGGGCAGCTAATATCTATAAGCTATCTAAAATTTAGAAACCTTAGTTCTCTCAGAATAGTTCTTACTTTAAGCAGAAGATAGTGTCCCGAAAAATATGTAAAAATATTTTGGGGCTGCTGAAAAATTGCTGTCCGTGAACTGGAGGTAAAAATTGTTCATGTGACTTTATTTTTAAAGTTGAAGGCCGAATTCAGGGAACGCCGTGTGCGAGCTTGCTCAAAAGTCTCTATTTCTGCTCTGGTGAGAACATCATATCATTTAGGCTTTCGAAAAAACTGTCAACAGCTTCCTGGGAAAGTTCCACTAACTCGGAAAAAGGTGTAACCATGCATTCGTGCACATGATTTTCTCCATTGACATTCTGATTCGCATTGCTGACAGAAGGTCGTACCTGTTCGATGCTGCTTTCATCTTGAACTTCACTACCCCTTAATCGTAGTGGTGAAGCTTCCACGAATGCCGTCATCAGGATTGGTAGCCTTTGAGGGCAGCACAAAGCGTGAACCTTGATCGGGCTCAACAATGTTTCTGCATCCATTGGCGCATCCGATTGTAGCGTTAGACAGGTATCTAACACGCATTCTTCTCCGCATAGCAGACACCTCAATACAGGTAAAACACATCTTTGCCACATTGGTCGAAATGATAGAAACCAAGTCATGTTCAGGTCTCTAAGCCGGGAGAGTCCCAGGATTTTTGATATCCGGTCCCGGTATCCAATGGCTAGGATTGTTTCTTCCCTTGTCGCAAGAGTTTTGTCTGTGACATGGGTTGCCATAACGAAAAATAAGGACTAAGAATAGGATTCCTGCAATTAGTCCCAAGATCAGGGGAAGTCCGCCAAAAATCGAATGGACGAAATCTGGAAAAATACCCAGTATGGCTTTGAATGGTGTTAATGCCATCGAAAATACTGTCTTAAATACCTTTGAGACCCCATTGGTATCAGAAATATTTAAGATTTCATTCAGGATTTCTGCAAAATGTATGGGGGAATTAGTTGATAACAATGAATGTATCTCTGCAGTCGTCCTTGCGACTTATAGATCATACGTTTCTTTTGATGACGTGAGCCTTGTAGGTGTCTGAAGAAGCACTGTTTTCATTCTGCTTAAAGTATCTATTCGAATAGAAGGAATTTTCAAATTGGGCCGTGCCCTTGCCTCCCTGTCTGGAAAGGAGCTGGGGAACAATGAGCGTCCACAGCACTTGACCTTCGCATTCGTAGTTACGAGATAAGGTGTCCCGGGCATAAGACTACAACATCTGCGATCTATAATTAGAATGTAACTCCAATTATAGAGTCTTTGAAAGAATGGTTCTATCTCTGTTGCAGGTGCGCCTTGCTGGTGACATGAAAGGTTGTATGAATTCCCTTCACAGGCTCCATGCAAACTAATTCCGTTACACAGAAGCGTGCCGCTTAGTGACATCGCACAATCATTGCCACTAAGAAACACTTTCTGTCCTTTATTACTGACACATGCATGTGAATAGGGCAGGTTCATGTTGTTTTGATGTACCCCTTTCCCAATTTCTCGTACATGCCAGCCTGTATATATTTTTGGCAGTATTGAAACCTGAAGGTTGAGATTGGAATATTTATTATCCCATGTATTATCCATTCACTGACAGGTCGTTCTGACATTGTCACTGGTAATCTTTCGAGTTTTTCAATGCTCAAGATTGTATAATCAGCACCCTTTTGTGCCATACTGATTTGTCTATCAGTAAGGTTAAAGATTTGGAATAGTGACGTTGTGTTGATTAAACGCCAAGGCACATAGCCTGAACGCAGATTTTGTAACATCCAGCCAAGCTGTACAATAGAACGCAATTGAGACTGACCGTGTTGTAATAACAGTAAGTCTTGCGATAATATGTCGATTGCTGAAGACACAATGCTGTCCAAAGAAAAAATTCTGGAGGACAGAGTCATTAACCCATTGTCCACTACAGAAAGTGATTTTTCCAAATTAATACGGTCAATTTCCCGTATTCTCTCTGCTGTTTCAATTTGAGTAACCTTCCAGGCCTCATTGTATGCTGCATATACAGAGGCTGCTATGAATCGCTTGTGACGCTGTTTGCGTGGTCCCATAGTGAAATCACGCAAGTCAGCACCATCAGTAAGTAAAGTTAGGTGTTGCTTAATTTCTGTCAGTGTGGAAGTTTGTAGCCATTGAAGGCATAATTTGCCCACACTGTAGGTGGTTATTATCCCTGGGTGATGTCTTTGAGGATATCTAGGGTCTGGCCTGGTCATTTTGAACCCCTGTGTTTTGTTCAGGAATCTGTCTTGACAGTTATTAGTATCTGTGGGCCAGATCAACCACTGTTTCCAATCTGGATGTGTTCTGTTCTGGTTTAATACATCATTTACGTCTATCTCTTCATCTATAGAGCTATTGCTGTACATTGTTGGTTTTGGAATAGACGGTTTATTTAAGTCTTTAATTTTGGCTAGGCCAAGACAGGTAGTTTGTTAAACAGTGTCATTTAAAAATATCATTTGTTCTGGGATCATGCAGGCTCTAAACAAAGATTCTATACCCTGTACTTGCCATTCTTTTGTACCCCAAACACTTTTCAATTCAACATTTTTGTCCCAATAATCAAAACCAAAAGTATTCATTTTTTCAAAGAATGAGTCCGAATATATCAATTTTGTGTTTGTTATCATGGTCTTTGTCCCTGTCTTATTTGACAATTTGAAATAAAATGTTTCAGCATTACTTATGTTAAAACCTGAAAAGTATGAATATTTGTCGTAAACGGTTCTTGAGCTCCCTTTTGGAGGGGTTGCACAATGCTCCCATTGATTATAATTTAAAAAATGTCTTGGTTGTGCAGATCTATGTAAAAAATGGTTACCATAGTGGTTATAACAGTACATACTATCATAATTTGTAGAACCCTGCAAATAATCATGTTTGGTAAATTTAGCAGACATTACTAAGTCAGACATCATATTATTAATGCTTTCGAAGTCCCAATCATCAGCAAATGAGCTTGGTTTTACAAAGTCACTCAATGAGATCTTAATTTGGTGTGGATATTTCAGGATTTCGACCGGACCATAAATTTCATAGTCCGTGTTGTCCCATGCTACCCCACCCGGTATAGGATTGGCTGTGAAGTTGACTGAAGAAAGTTCTCTTTTCTCGACGTGTGACGATGTGTGTGGTTTGAGGATCAAGTTGATTTTCTGACTTGCTGTGTCCATTTTAGCATATTTTCCCTCAATGAAGCGTCCCAAAGTAAGTACCATGATGAGCCAAAGTATGAGGATAAATGCACCAAAACCCACCCAAAATTCGATCCATGGAGAAATCAGATATGTTTCTTTCAGTTGTTTCAAAAGTTCTTTAGCTTTATCTTTAAAGGTTTTTGATGATGTCTGTGTCTTTGATTCACTGAAGCCTTCAGAGGAATCATCGAAGTTTATGAAGTAGCCGGATGCAGTTCTGTCAATTGTTCCAATTGGTTCAGGATCACTGTTTCTTGCATTTGTACTTGGTACTTCATTGTAGATTGGTGTGTCTCTGCTAAAAGTTTTTATTTGGGTTTTCAGAGGTCTGAGTTCTATTGCATTGTTGCATAGTCCTTGTTGTTCTTCTGTAGGCGTTTCGAATGTGATGAGCCTTTTCGTTAGGACCTCTGTACTGGTAGCAAACCTTGGTGTTCGGCTACTTATTGGGAGTCCACCTGGCCTACTGTTTGTTATCGGCCACATGATTGTGGTTTTACCAGGTCGATGGATACAACTCGGTTCTCCTTTTTACCAGCAAGTGGCGGTAGTACAACTGATCTTGTCCCGTTGATAGACAAGACAGGAACTGCTTTTCTGTAAGAAGGCCCAAATTCCTTCTTTACCGCGATCTTTTCCCTGACTAGATCCCCGACTTTTGGAATCCAGACAGGTCTTGCTGGGACAGGTGGTGGTTCTTCAGTGGTTGTTGGCTGTTGTTTAAACTTTATGTTGCTCAGGTCTTTTCTCGTTTTGTTTAAGTCCTGCAAAATAGCCAAACGGTCTTTGATATCAAAGCTTTTTTCTTTCACCACTGAAGTCTGACTATCAATGTCAGAGATCAACATCCTAGTTCCAAATAATAATTCGTACGCACTGAATCCCTTCAGAGAATTTCTTGGCAAGTTATTTAGACTACGTTGGACACTTATTAGATGTTTGACCCACCCAGCTCCCGAACCTAATATCCTTTCCGTTATAGATTGCTTTATGACTTGGTTTTTTCTTTACACCATCCCGTATCCCTCAGGAAGGAAGTGAGAAGATTCCCGCTGTGCTATGCTCATTTGGCCATGTTTCCCATCAGGCTGGAGGGCTAGAGTGAAAACAATGGTCAAACGTAGCATGCTCTTAGCGTATATGCCATTTAGACTCGCAAATCTTTGTATAACAGTCCAGACGTCAGCCGAGTGCTGGTGATCTACATTATAAGTGGAAACTAGCCTGTATATGTTAATCGCAAGCCTTCATTTTTACTCTTGATTTTTTCTGGAGTAAAACGACGAGGTATTAAACTGTTTCTCTCCCCACTGCGATCTCTGTTGCAGTTTGGGCAGTTTTTTACAAACATGGTGTGACGCAGGCTCATGCCTCGCCAGTACCGTGATTGTAATTCTTCCAGAGAATCTTTTAGCTTGAGGTGTCTGAGACCCTCGCCCATATGTGCGTCTGCGATTAACAAGTTTCTCCTGTCCATGTTTGGAATCACTCTATCCCCCACTCCAGGGATTCGAGCAAAAGGGACGGAGTTTGCATCGATTATGTATGTATAATTGAGTGGATAGTTGATCGGTAGCGCTGAGCAGTCACCTTTTGATGACGTTTTCACCGCCAGCACTGTTTCACCGTCAATGTATTTTAATGTACGCTTTTTTCGAACTACGGGAGCCGATTTAGTGGCTGCCGCTGCGGCTGTGTCAGCCAATGAATTCCCTGCAACGTGAACGCCATCACGCTGATGACTCAGTGAGTGTGTCACGTGAGTCTTTGGTAGCTCTTTTTGTAAAAGAGCTATTTGTTCCCAGAGCAGTTTCTGCTTTATTGGTGCATTTGTGTCATCTTTGTAACCGTTCTGAATCCATGTCTGCAAATCCTTATTATATGATTTGACGCAGTAATATGAATCTGACACTATAAGTGTCGGGAATTCGCGATCCGCATTATCTAGCTCCATTTTCAATGCTAGTATTTCAGTTTGTTGTTCTGAATTAGTTTCTACTGAGTGTGTTTTTGTTAATAGAGGTTTTCGTTTACCTCCGCGCCACACTTCTTTTGTAATCCCACATGTGGGGTTGTATGCCTGTTCTCCCCAAACGGGGGGTTGAGCATGTCCGTCTGTATAAATTACACAGGCGTAATGTCGTAAAGGCAGAATGTCGATTGGCAGAGGGAATGTTCTTTCATATTCTAAATTTTCCATTTCTTCTAGTTCCTTGGAGTACGGCACATTTTTCTAGAAAATTGTCAGCCAGGCTATACTTGATAATTCATATCCTAAGAACAGGACTGTCAGATGGGCAATTCTGGATTTTTTAAAGTTGAATTTGTAACCCTCTGCTGCGAACCCAAGTATTATGGTGTTCACTCTCTTCAAGTGAGTCTCCAAGTCATCATCTGTTAAGTAAATGTCGTCGACATAAGATAATGCTTCATCGTCATATATTTGTAGTAATTCTGTTACTCTCGCTGATAATACTCCCGGGCTGTTCTTGTACCCCTGGGCTAACCGACAGAATTGTTTTTGAGTGCCATTTATTGAGAATGCAGACAAATATCTGCTCTCTGGTGCTATATTTTGACAAAAGAATCCATTAGAGATGTCTAATGTTGTTTTGTATTTTTTGCGCACTATGTTATTCATTAGTGCAGCACTATGCGAATTTTGCACTGCAAAAGTTTTGCAACATGTGTTAAGGTGTCGGTAATCCAAAACTAGACGATATGAATTGTCTGGTTTGGAGACCGGAAACAAAGGGTTGTTCATTTGTGAGGTGCAAGTTTCAATCACCCCCTGGTATTCTAGCTGATCTAGTATTTCTTTTACCTGTTTTTTAGCTTCTTGCTTAATTGGGTACTGCCTTTGTGCAGTAGGTTGTGATTTTAACTGGATTTTGTGAGGAGGAGAGTCCTCATCCCATCCCACGTGATTTTTATATAAAGCAGGAGCTAGAGCCACTGCCCACTTTCTAGCAAGTGTATATTTTTTATGAATTGGGATATGATTTGAGAAGGCAGGCATAATTACTTCTTCGCCATGAGGGCAATCCCTGACAAACTCTGGTGGCCAGTCTTTTTCAGCTAGAAGGATATCATAGCCCTTGGAGAGATTATCCCAAAATAGTCCCCTTATTTTTCTAGTCTTATCACCCTCTATACGTAATGTTATTTCGTATATTTTGTGAGGTTTGCTAACTCTGGTGTCTGCAGTTTCCACTTGAAGATATTCATTCGTGTCCACTGTCTCCAGATGATTCATAAGGATTTTGCGAGCTATGCTCACTTCTGCTGCGCTGTCTAGCATTGTCTGAGCCCATTCCCCGTTTTTCAGTTGTGTCCTCAGAATTCTCGGCATTGTTAACTATTTTAATGCTGGCTACCTTCTTCTTTGGAAATTGTAATTTCTTTTTTAGCTGAGCAGGTTCCTTGTCTTTGGACTTGGCGTGCTCTTCTCTTTGTTCTGATCGTCCTCTTCTTTCCGATTTCTGCGAGGAAGTCTGAAAAGATTGAGAGGGACGTGTATCAATATCTTGATATCTATCAGGCTTTTTTATATTATCCCTATTTCTAAGGTTATATCTTTTCCCAGAGGGGTCACTCTGGGGTGACCTGTGTCTTTGGTTCGGAGATTTCTCTCTTCGCCTAGGAGACCTTCCTCTGGACTGGAATTTCTTTTCTTTGGGATTGGATTGTTTGTTTCCATCCCAGCTCTTTTTCTGTGATGTTGAATTATTATTAAAAAATGTTTTTTCTGGACTTTCAATTAGTTGTGGTTTTACTGGTATTCCACCTAAACTATCTCTACCTAGTTCATCATAGGATTTTTCTATGATTCTGGCAATTTCAGCTGGTTGGTCTGCTATATCTGTTTCCTTTAACCTCTGGCGGATCGCCACGTTTGCTGCTTCTCCCTTTATGTTGGCTAATAATATAGCCGAGACCTGCTTGAAGTCTTTTAGTAATTTCATACCAAGAGTTAAAGCGGGTTCTGGACCGTATTCATCTTGAATTTGTTTTCGCACATCTGGTATTACCGAAATGGATGGAACACCGTGCGTTTTTGTGTAGATGGAAGCAAAGACTGTACCCCAAGTGTCACAGTCCTCAATGTGTGGTGCGATTCCCATTGGAAGACAGATAGTCAGAATCCTGTGCTTTTCTAGCGGGGTGGTGTCTGGAAACACCGCCTCTATTTGGGTGATTTTCTGTGCTAGCCAGAATGGTATTTGTTCCCGTTTAGCCTGTACTTTACCTAGGCAGGACTGGATGTTCTGTGGTGTAATTTTATTTGTGTTCCCCTGGTGAGGGGTCAGCTGTGGGAGTTTAATCGCTGGCTGAATTGTTGAAGTCCGCATCACATACTGGACTAATTGTCTATGTATTTTTATTAATTGTTTTAGCTGTGTTAACAGGTTGGCTGCAGACATCCCGTCGATGTCTGGATGTGGTGTGTATCCGGCTAGACCCGGCCACGTTGCTCCTGGTCTACCTAAAGGACCGAGCCTGGTGATGTGATTATTATGTTTTAGGGCGCCATCAAATAAGAGCAAATGCTCTTGAAATTTGAGTGGTACTTCCACCTCCTCGAAAGGAGTGTACGTTTCAGGAGGTTCCTCTATTTTGTAATAGTGGAAGTACTTTGTTACAGGATTTGCTGCTGGAAAATTTATCCATGAATAGTATACCTCTGTCTGCCGATATTCGTGTGCCTCAATTACGAATATGACTGTACCACCTCTAGGTGTCAGTCCATTTTCTATAAGTTTTATGGTTATAGATTTCCTTTTAATGACCGGGATGAGTATTATATCCTGGTCTGCTTCCTGCATGGTAGCATCAGCTGCTGCGAGTTCAGTTGCTAATCTAACTGCCTCTCTTTCTTCATCACTGTCTACCATTTTACCGACAGGATGGTTATTTTGTTTGTTTGCAGATCAGGTTTCTTATGGAAACAAAGATTAGATGCACAATATTTTGGAACAGTGTATCCTTCAACGTTGACTATACCAAGAACCATACATAGGAGTTCCCTCCTGCGAGGTCTGGCGGATATAACCTTTTACCCACTCCAGACGTCTTTGGAGTATTATGGGAGAAAGGGGTCTGAGTGAGAAAGCACGACTGAGTTACTTTAAATGTCTTACGTTAGTTTTATCGCCCTTTCCAAACGCGTTGGGCGCCATGTAGTGTAGTTCCTATTATCCCAATAGGCTCTGCGCATTGGAATAATACCTTCAATAGTAAAGGCCTAGACCAGACATTAACTAGGTCTACTACTGACGATATTAGACTTAAAGTTTTGGGTTTGCCAGCTAGCTCAGAGTTCACTAGAAACTTTCTCGAATGTTCAGGAAGGAATTAACTTCCCTGATTAGACAAGAAGGGATTTAGTTTCTGACAACCATAGAACATGACAACTTTGCTCTCCCCTAACCAAGAGTGTATCTCGAGAGTCGTGTGAACAAAAGGCAATTTATTTTACTCAGTCAGTACGTGCATTCTTAGTCTCATCAGAATGTAGAGAAAAGGAAGAGACGGGCGTGTTCAATAAAAAGGTGTTATTTATTGATCAGTCTCTTTTCTCATACAAGAGAAATGGATCGATATTATTGCAATACTTATAGTTAAGTAAAGTGCATACATTAAAAGCAGAAGTATAAAATAATACTGTAAAAACATTGATATGGTTTCTAAGCCATAGATGTTTTAAAATGAATAAAATATTTATATACACATATACATTTGACTAAACGTACTCAACTGGTGTTTCTAAATACGCCTACCCCGTGTACCTGACCTAAGCCTAATACGTGGGCGGGAATAGAAAGTTACAGTTTAAGTTAAGTTTGTTTTTGCCAAGTGAATAACTAAAGAATTCTCTGCGAGGGGTTATTCAGTTCTGTACCTGGAATTAAGGATGAATGAGGGATGGTATCTCTCTCTCTGGTCTCGATATTCCAGGTTGCCTGCGAGGGCTACCCGGAAGCGCCGGTGCTGGATTTCTCGGCAGGAGAAAGCAGCGCGTCTCGTTCTCAGCGCGTCAGGAAGGCGGGGCTGCGCCAGCGGGGTCTGCTCTGCTCTGGGCTTCGGCAAGTATGGCTGCTCCGTCTCGTCACCACCGCGTGTGTTTGCATAGGGCAATATCGGTAATATTTATACCTTTAAGGTGCCGAGATTGACGTAAGGATGGACATAGATACGTCAATAAGGATGTCATACGACTTGCTCGTTGGCACATTCTTTTGCTGAAGTTCTCGGTGAAATCAAAACAATGGCCGCAGGGTTTTGCCCAGGTTGTCATAGGTTTGATTTGTTATGAGAACTCCGTATGCCTTATCAGGGGCTGGAGGAATATCGCTTGTCTAATTAGATCGCAAGCGTTATGACCTAATCAGATAACACGTTCCTGTGCCGTAGTGTGACTGCGTCAGATAACGGTATCTGCATCATGGGGGTTTTCTGCCTCATGGGCTGACTGCTAGTTAACTTGTTGGTTTGTTTAAGCAGAATATGGTCAGGAATAGGGGGATCGATTCAGAACCTATAGGAATACATCACAGAATATTCACAGGACTTGTATAGCCCCGGGACTAACCAGGAAGAGAATCTGTACACAGACTGGAGCGGTCTGGTAGCAGATATAAAACTCGATTTCTCAGTCACTGAAGTTAAAAGAAACGGAAAAGGGCTTGAATCTTACAAGAGCGGCAGGCCCAGATAACCTCCCGGCACAGATAATTAAAACTCAATAAGACTGGTGGGCGGAATACTTTGCAAATATGTTCTGAGCTATTTTAGACACTGGGAGGCTCCCCGATAACTGGAAAGGGGCTATAATACGGCCCATACATAAGAAAGGGGATATGCATAACCCGAAAAACTATAGACTAATCAATCTACTTGACATTGGGGAGAAGATATTTGCAAAAATAGTGCTAGGCAAACTAAAAAACTGGGTAGAAGCGAACTCAATCATCCCGGTGGAACAGGGGGGATTTAAAGAAGGGCACTCCACAGTGGACCACTGTTATGCCTTTTGGGCACTTGCCCGGAAATCGATAGAACAAAAGGGGAATATGTTCTGTTGTTTTGTCGACTTCCGGGCAGCCCTTGACTCGGTGGACTGTGGGAAATTATGGGAGTGCCTGATCAAATATGATATCCCAGTTTGCATACTAGAAATCTTAAAAGAACTACATAGAGGGAACTGGGCCCAAGTAATGAAAGACACCCCTGGGGCACTGACAAGGAAAATAGATATAGGGAATGGGCTAAGACAGGGCTGCGTCTTAGCCCCCCTCCTCTTTACAATTTTTTTAGCAGACCTGTCAGCAGCATTGGAGGTAGAAAAAAGTGCCAGCCCCAGAATGAGTGGAAAAAAGGTCTCAAGCCTGTTGTACGCAGATGACCTAGTGATTACTGACCAGACAGAGCTAGGGTTACAGAGAAAACTAAACGCTTTTAATGATTACTGTAAGGGTAAATTGCTAGTAGTAAATATGGAAAAGACAAAGATCTTGTGTTTCGGAAAAAGGTCCAAGAGCTTTAGCTGGTATCTAGATAAAACAAAATTAGAAACGGTAAAAGAATATAAATACCTAGGCCTATGGTTCTAATCCTCTTTAAAATGGGACAAACATTTGGAAAATCAAAATGCAAAAGCATCTTCCTCCATTTGTGGTTTGAAAAAATGTAATACAAATTATGGGGACTTGTCACACAAACCCCTGCTAAAGGCTTATGCAGCCATGATTCCCCCCCAAGTACTGTATGGTGTAGAGGTGCTCCTCTTTAGTGGCAAAGGGGGATGGGATCGGGAGGAAGGTAAGGCTTTAAAAATGCTACTGTCCCTGCCAAAGTCAGCAATGATACAGGCAATTAGACTAGAAACAGGAATGATAGGATGGAATACCCAGGCAAAAATGGCGGTTGCAAGATTCTGGAAACGCCAATCCCAAGGGGAAGCCCAAAAGGTCTCACATTGGTTCAGTGATGAAATCCGCTATGGTAGCCTAAGATGGGCGATAGAGGCAAAAAGGAAAATAAAGGAGATAATCTGGAGTCTAAACGCGGGTGTAAATAAAAATTCCTTAGACGTAGACTTCATGAAGAGTGCACTCAGAGCACAAGGAAGGGAGCATTCCAGAGTGCAGGACTTAGGATACCTGAGAAATAAAAAAAATCAGCCCAATATATGATAGAAACATGGGAAAATGATGCATGGTATCCTTATTTAGAAACCCTGCTGAACTATGAATTTAGGTGGGATATTTTGAAAATCCGAATTGGTACCATCCCTTGGCTAATGGAGGGGAGAGTTAAGGCAGAAATGTTATATCCTGATGGTATATGCAAGTGTGGACTGGGGACCAAGTGTGAAATGTTGCACATATTACTTGATTGTCTTACGTGTGTAGAAGTGAGAAAACGGTTCTTACGACCCTTATTTATAAAATATGGCATAAGACTACGAGCCCAAGCAATTAATTTACTGATAGGAATGGAACATTTGGATATAGAAATTGCACTTGGTAACTATCTGAGAGGGGTCAACCAACTGGTGAGGGAAAAGCTTAAGAAAGTATAGTGAGGAATTTAGTTTTACACCATCTCCAGCAAAAGTCGAAGGTTAAAAACCGAGGTGAAGCAAGCTCAAATGGTCCTAATATTTTATTGTAAATGAATAATGCTAAATATAAAGAACTTTGCTTTTATCTTAAAAGATTGATAACATCCAGTTTTATTATGTATAGAGGGTTTTTATACTTTTAATGATTTTACAAATTAGAATATTGATAAAATTGATTTTAGTATAGAAGTAGACATGTGGAGTTGCACAGAAAGTAATTGCCTGATTTTATAAATCTTTGTATTGTCCCGCTACTGACTAGTTTTTGTACAGTGTTCTGAAGTTTATATGATCTTGAAGTTTAAAGACTACGGTCTAAATAAACAGAGTTCTTCTCTCTCTCTCTCTCTGTATAAAGAGGAACTTTTCAGGACCTGCCACAGAATTCATGCGTGAAGGATTGTGTATTTGACTCTGTTAAGTGTTGTCTGCCAGGGTAGATACTGTCGTAAGAAGTTTTGTAAAGTGCCATCTAAATGAAAATATATCTAAGCCATGTCCACCCCTCTGCATTAGACTATACAAGGTAATGACCCGACGCATGGTAAGTAGAGTACTTGTGTTTCTCTTTATCAGCCCCTGTATGTTGCGTCCATGTCATGAAAAAAGAATAACAAAAGAAGGTATCACGTTTTTCACATTAGCGCTCTTGACTAGCTTGTGATAGGCGACATGGTTGCCATGTTTTCTTTTATCTGCCAGGATCAAAGAAAGGAAAGTGCTGTACATGCACACAGACTCTTCCATGCAAGCACATACATGCATGTGTCCACAAATTCACATCCATGTTCATACACTTGTGCACTCACAGGTGTAAACCGTGCTGTGTGGAGCGATATTACGCCCCAAACCCAGTCCCACCGCCAAAGTAGATTTACAATAATGCTCCGATCAAAATCATTCTTGTTACTCTATTTCCTCCACTTTTAATCCCAATTTTTCTTGCTCTTCCTTGTTTCAACCACATGTAGGGTATCATGCTTTTTCAAAGCTTCAAGTGCTCAAGATGTGCCCATCCAGACCTCTCTCAAGAACACGATGGGAACTCATGATTCGTCCAAAACCGTGTAATTAATTCAACCCAAGGCATTTCATGCTTAACAAGCACTTCTTCAGGGGCCACTGCAAATATCAATTAGAAAACCACAATTACTGCATGTTTAGAAAATATAACAATCCATACTATTCATATTACAATAAATGTACACTGGTTACACGTTAAAAAAAGTTTTCTCTGTCTATGTTAATTTCTATTATTGATTTTGTACTCTACACCAAAAATAAACCTCATGTGCCTACCTACTTTGATTGCATCCCTTCCCTGCCCCATGATTTTGTTCCCATCCCATCAACCTGCCCGCTTATATTCTTCACACTCTCAACTAAACACTCATAAATACAACCCCTCATTACTGCAAAATGATGTACACTCTCATGTGTAAAGGCAAACACACAGATTCCTCTTCAAAGCCCTCATTGACCCAGTTTTTTTTTACTCTTGACTTTTTTTTATCTTGAAAATAATACGACTCGGTAAAGCAAAGCCCCTCGTCTACACGTCCAATCAGAAGGTTCTGATTCTGCCAACATCCTGTCCTTCTCCTGTCCACCCTTCGCTTGCACGGACTGAGCCAGCCCTCTGAGGCAGGGCTGGATTGGGAATGAAAAAAAAATCGGCCCACATTTGCATAAACACTCCTCATATCACTGCGTTGGTGTGAATCTTATAAAAAAAACTTTAGGAGGCGGAAGTGGGTAAAAAAATGCACACGTTAGTTTACAGTGGTGAAACAATTGAGGCCACTTCTACTCAGGCCCCCTGCCCCCGCTCAGTATGTGCACACATTAATGGGCCGGCCCGAGAGACAAAGGGAGTGACACCTCTACCTGTTGCTAAACGGAGGTAATAATGAGCGCCCATCTGCCTCTAGAAAGGCCACTCAGACACCCACTGGGCCGCTGGCTGTATTCGAACAATCGAGACAGTGCCCAAATAGCCCCCCAGACTGCTCCAAAAAGCAGCCCACAGCAGCACTCGGACAGCGGCCCCTCGGGCATTGCCCGAATTGCCGCGTTACCAATCCGACGCTGCTCTGAGGTTAGACAGCTTCTGCTTGTGCCAGCTGTCACCGGACAACAAGAATCAGCAGCTTTATGGAAAATCAGCCAAGGGTTCTGGATTAGATTGGCATCCGAACACCACCCAAAGCCCTGTCTCACCTTTGCCAAGCTTGGACCTGGAATCCTAAATGTGTTGAGCAAGGGACAAGTTAGGGTGAACCTAGAGATCACTGGGCACTGGCACTAAACCTTCCTTAGGCCAAAGGAAGGCGCTGGTGCGTCCTTCGGACCCTGGGGGGGGGGGGGGGCTTTTCTTTGATCACTAGTCACTGCTACCAGAAGCTCAACCCCGGGGGGGAAATGAGTGTTGCTATCGCGTCACTCTTCCTGCAGGTCCCGGATTACCAAATAGGCAAAATAGGCGCTGGCCTATGGGCCCCACTCCTTTTAGGGGCCACACAACAACGGATCAAAATAATTTGGATTTGATCTTGAAAGAAAATTACAATCAAGCTTTCTTTTACTTTTTGATTAATAACAATAATTGTTAATGTTTCGTTTTGTGTAATAAAATTTGTTTATTAAAATTTTTGGTTGGTTAAATTACAAATGTATTAGGAAATAATTGGCGAGGAGGGCCCCCGAAATTTTGATTTTCTAGGGGCCTCCACAGGTTTTAATCTAGGGAGATGTGTCACATTGTAAAACCCTTTGCCACATTATACCTGCCTCAGATATAATGTATGCAGAGTGGGTGTTCTCACGCAGGAAAGCCTTGTAGAAGTGACACCTTGAAATCTAACACCTTGAAATCTACAAGATTTCACTGCGCCACTCCTAGGACGCCACTGCGTCAAAACCTTACGCCTGCTTGGATCAGGCGTAAGGAGTGATGCAGCACAATAAGTATAGGCCTCCCCATGCATTGCTTGAGTTGGATCGTGCTTGCAATTCAACTCCAGCAATGTGTAACTTTTGCTCCAACAGATGCTTCAGAATTTCTGACGCTCCTGTCAATCCTTGCTCCATGGAGCGCCACGATGTAAATACGATGCATCCATGGTGGTGCAAGGGTTTCGCACGCAGGCATAGGAAACCGACACATATCTGCTCTAACACAGAGATGCATCAGTTTCTTGTAAATCTGCCGCTAGTTGTTACTGCTCAATTGATGCTACTAGTTACACCGTGTTGCTGCTGAATGGATACGGGCAGTAACATGGTGTTGCTAGTAACCGCAATATACTGCTCTTCAGCGGGTGCTACGAGTAACGTAAGGGCACATAATCTCATTGTGCTGATGTTCAGTTCGCATAGGCAAATACACCTGGGCAGTGGACCCTACTGAAATCTCCAGGTGAAAGACCACCTATCGGCTGTGTTTCCGCTGAACTCATGATTTCGATGGGCCCTGGTGGTGCAAGGGTTTCGCACGCAGGCGCAGGGAAACGGACACATCTCTGCTCTGACGCAGAGATGCGTCACTTTCTTGTAAACCTGCCCCTAGATGGTACTGCTCAATAGATGCTACTAGTCACACCGCCTTGCTGCTGAAAGGATACTGGCAGTAACATGGTGTTGCTAGTAACCGCAGTATACTGCTCTTCAGCGGGTGCTACGAGTAACGTAAGGGCACATAATCTCATTGTGCTGATGTTCCGTTCCATAGGCAAATACACCTGGGCAGTGGGCCCTACTGCAATCTCCAGGTGAAATACCACCTATCGGCTGTGTTTCTGCTGAACTCGTGATTTTGATGGGCCCTGTTATCTGCATTACCAGACCCATCTGAATTAATGAGGGCCAAAGAGCTGCAAAATGGATGCCAGCAGTACCATTATATTGTGTTCAAAAGGCGCTACCAGGAACACCAGCGATGCCCCTGCTCAATGTTTGGTGAAAAACACATAATGGTGCTTTGTACCACTTCTAAGTGCTGTAAATAGTGTTTTGAATGGGAGACAGTTTTCAGACCCCGGGAGTGTGACAGGCTGAGATCTCCTTGTGCAGATTCAAATTCCCAACCTGCCGTTCCCAAGATGGCAAAGGAGAGCATTTAATGCACTATGCCAACCCCAAAGACTGGTATCAGTTATCAACTGAGGTAAAAGACATTTAACAAAAATAGAGGGTGACGCCAGAGTTGTTAAGAATAATAACTCCTAAACCCTCAACAAACAGCAGCAGTATTGGATATCAATCTCTAAAGTAGCCAGAGCTGAACTAGAAGCAAAGTGTTATAATCCAGTTCTTAATTTGTATTAACTATTCTTTTAAACTAATAGAATGAGAGTAACCACAGGAATCATATTATAATGTGGTTCTGTTGTGGGATTCTATTTTCTGGTAGTTGTTGGCTGACTGGTGAGGGGAGCACCGCGTTGAGAGCTTGCTCAAGCTCATAAAGGGCTAAACATCTTAACTAGCATTGCGACTCGCTTTTACATTTTAATGACGATTTGACCAGTGAGGCCAACAAATACGATACTCTCAAAGCAGGTGTGGAGAACCCATGTGCAGTGCAAGCACACCAAGTAAGAGTCGGCGAGTGTGTTTGGCAGTGACCGATACTTATAGGAAGGGAAATAAACTAACATTCAATGTGAGGCATAATTAGTGCTTACCCGCCCTTATGAATGGTTGTCTTTCCGGGTTTCTACATGGGTTGCAGCACGGGAGGCATGGTGAGCGCGCTATTGAAGACATTGCTTGTTCAAGCAGGACCGTATTGTTGTGGCAACCAGGAAAACCAACATGTGTCTACACGCGCCCTCACAGCATGCATCACAAGGACCTTTGCCGGCTTCAAGCGCGAGGACAGGAAGTGCTGTACACGCATTGGCAAAACCATTGATCATTTCGACAACAAGGGTGTGCATCAGGTCATTGCGTGAAAGGGAGAACATACCACGAAAAGGAGCGCGCATCGCCACTTTGCCTAGGCAGTCTTTCTTTCGTGAAGCGCATGGGTCGGTCAGACATTGCCAGCATGGGACGCCCTGAATATGAAAGTAGGGACTAGTGTGCTGTGGACTCCACTATGAGGATATATGTTTTCAGTGTACACTTTCCAGGGAATTTGAGTGCACAGCAGCTTCTTCAAATGTTTATGACAACCAGAAGCGGCATACTATAGGTTGCAGAAAGCTGTGGTAGAGAGAAAGAGAATCTAAAAAGAAATTTGTCTTTAATGTATTTGACTTTGATGGGAAGGAGTATATCATATTTGTGTTTATCATCTTGTCCATGCTGTTGTTTGAAAATTAATATCTAAAGCCATATGTATTCATAGGCAGACAAACCGTACTTTTATGTTAAAAAAAACATTTTGAGGATGAGTGCGAAGAAGCACGTAAAATACTGGAAGTGAGGTTCGCAAAAAGCACTAATGTGGCTATGAGGAGTTACACATTTTACACCCAACCACAAAGGGGGATGAGTCTGTGGAAGGATAACTTGACCAAAAGCACTTTTCAATATCAAGGATATAATGGTTGAATTGATGTTTGACTCGTGGTCACTACACACCATGATTCCAAAAAGTATGTTTGCAAGTGAGTGGCCTCAATTATTATTGTTACCAAAAGACATCAACCCAGGGGGGAAGAAGGAGAGCAGATAGACATTGTAGGATATATGTTAACAACCATTGCTTTCAAAGACAACAGATCAAGGTTAAGGTGTATGTGGCCAAATCAGGATCCCCAATTTTGGGGTGGTTCCATCAATACAATTTACACATAATCATCAATTTGCGTGTACCCACTCTAGTGATGGTCGTGGAAAATGTCACACTTGAGGAAATTTTGTAGGGGCAAATAATGTTATCAGACAGGAAATGGGTCAGTTGAAGCGTTAAGAGCACAAGATTAAATTGAAATATGGAGCAGTTCTCTTGCAACACAAGGTTAGGAGGATACCTATTCTGGTGAGAGGGAAGGTTAAAGAGATAGTGAGAGATATACGCCTGATAGTGGTGTGATCGAGCCAATAGAGATCTCTGAATGAATCTCTCTGGTGGTCATTATGAAGAAAAGTAATGAACATTTGAGGTTCGTGCGGACTTAAGAAGTTTAAATCAAAGTACTGTGACTTGACAACTTTCTATTACCTAACATCAATGAGCTTGTGTGGTTATTGAAAGGAGGAAAATATTTTTCAAAGTTAAACCTTAAAAATGCTTACCACCAGATGCATCTCCATAGTAAGTCCAAAGCTTTCCCTGCATTCATCACCATGGAAGGCAGTTATCAATTTACAAAAATGCTTCTGGGTTATCATCGGAAGCAAGTGTCTTCCAGAGGATAACGAATTAAGTGTTTAAGGGTTTGGACAATATCCTATTTTTCCCGGACGAATTCTTGGGGGTCCATTAGGATGTCGGTCGGTGACACCACCGCGGTGGTGGCGGGGCGGAAAAACAGCTTTTTCCGCCCGCGAGCAGCGGAACTCACGTCCGCCACATTAGTAAACATAGGTCATTTCCCGTCCGCAGCGGAGCGCCGTGCACCGCCATCAAAGTGCGCCCGCCACTGCGCCGGCGGGAGCCAATCGAGACTCTCCGCCGTGCCGAATGACGTCCGCCCCGTTCGACAAATTAGGATGGCCCAAACAAGCAGACGCACCGCAGCGGAGACACCGCCCAGCCTGAGCAGGCGGAAACTCGACAGCGGAGCAAGATATCCGAGACCCGGTCCCAAACGCCATGAACCGAGCCCTCCATATGCATCCGGTGATGTTCCACCTACAACACTACCGTCAGATGGGCCGCCGCGGACGCTGCCGCAGGTACGCAAATACACATATGCAACACACAACACACAGGCCGACACAGGGTCCAATCACCACACAGACACCCTGCTGGGGGACACAACACATCCACACGGGCACCCACACATCACCCACCTCACAACAAGGCACCCCTCAGCATCTGGGACACACATCGACCACCATCCAGCAGCAATGTCCCGGTCACGTCACCGCCGCGGTCAACACATGCGCACTATGCAGAAGGCAGGGCCACTCCAAGGCATGGGCAGGGCACAAACACCACAGGGACACACAGCCCCCAACCACACAGCAACACACCCCATCAACCCACAGGCCAGGTGCCCATCCCGTGCACCCCCATGCACACCAACAAGCACTGCAACAAGCACAATACACACTCTCTGCACCACACAACACACAACCAGGGAGACAGCCACTGCAGGAGTGGCTGACAAGGAACACACAACACCACTGCCACACACACTCAAATCTCACAATCCTTGCCAGCACATACACACACACAAACAAACACACACCCTGGGTGTAGCCACAAACACAACACACACACAGGGATGCCTCAACCGATGCCTGCACAAGAACGAACAACACACAAACACTACAGGAACACATACTGAACTCCAACAGAAAAACACATACCCTGTCAGCCAAACTGGGGAAAATCAATGGGAGAACAGACACAACAGGAGTACACAACAACACCTCTCAGGAAAAAAACACACACACCATAACACAAATCACACAAGAAGTGCATCTGGACCAACACACACAGCCACATCAAACCCATCACAGATGCACATGAAACCTCAATCAACAAACACCATAAGACATCAGGGGTTGCACATCAGGCAATGCCACATACACACAGCACCGCATGCACAACAAGCAGTGTCTGCATAACAGGCATGATTGACACAACCGCATCACACACCACAAACTACTTCGTTTTGCGCTGTGCGCTGTTCGCGCTAAAACGCTGTCGCTGTCCTCTTGTGCGTGGGGTTTTTTAGTTAGAACTTACCTGCATACTAATCGTTTGGCACCCACACTTGCTGGGATAGAGGGATAGCTTGGGGGCTCATCAGGAACTCGCCGCTTTTGGCCGCCATATTGGGTTGGGCTTTAGGAGGTCAACAGCATCTCTAGGCGCCATCTTGTGTGAGGGGCCAGTGGCTTGCCCTCACAGGATTCTCGCGCTACTCTGGCATCTAAGATGGCCACCTCCTCAGCGCGCAGCGTTGGCGTGCAGCGGGCGCGTCGTAGGCGCGCCGGAGGTGCGCCAGAGGTAAGCCTGTTTGCGCCCGTTCGCGCAACGGGCGCGCCTAGGGCCGGCCACTCTGCTCATTCAATTAGCCCACGCATAGTATATTCCAGGGAAGATCTCTTACAGCTCAGACCTCAGCAGACTGCTCCCTTGGACAAGTCGGAGCAGCTTTCTTGTGGACTTCTTAACGTCCGGTCCCTCTGTAAGCACCACATGGAGATTGTCTTTCTTATTGAGTCCTGTGGACTCGATGTGCTTTTTCTTACGTAAACATGGACTCGGGCGGATAGTGAGGTAGAATTGGGTCTGGCGTGCCCTCAGGGCTATAAAATCAGGCACACTCCTCGCTTGAAGAACAGAGGCGGCGGCATATGATTTATCTTCCGGGAAACCCTAGCACTTTCGCAGTTACAGATTAAGGAGGTGCCGGGTTTTGAGCTTATGGGCTTCTCCTTCAAAGGGCAGGAGCAAACGTTATACTCAGGGGTGCTCTGTTACAGACCACCGGGTAATGCCCCTTCTACTCTGCCGGACTTTATCGACCTCATTTATGATCTCTCCAACTCTCACAATAGGCTTCTTGTACTGGGAGATTTCAATTTGTGGCCGAATGGGCCTTTGGATTATGCCTATCATGATCTCTGCCAGGGCTGTAGCAATATTCAGCTGCAACAGCTGGTTCTCTCTGCGACCCACCAGAAAGGTCATGCTCTGGACCTGGTTTTTGCCAACGCCCAGCATGTAGTGGTGAATGACATCGTGTCCCAATGCTGGACGGATCATGCGCTTGTTTCCTTCCATCTCTATCTACCTGCAGCTCTGAGTGTCACAGGGCAGAGTTATACCAAAATGGGTAGACCTTGGTCTAGACTCCTAAAATCTCCAGTTCTGCCCACCCTCCTCCCTGTAGGTTTCACACTAGGAAACAGTGTTGATGAAAGCTATGCCAGGCTTTGTCGGCAGATATCCAATTCCCTGGATAAGGTGGCACCATTGCGCAGATCAAGGAATCGACAGAACCGCGCCATGCCTTGGTATACCCCCGACCTCTTGCAGCTGAAGCTGAGATGCAAGCGAGCAGAGAGGGCGTGGAGGAGGCACTATTTAGATGCTGCGAAAACTACTTTAGATTAGCATTACAGGAATACAAAGCACAGATTAAGTGTGCTAAAGCAGTCTATCTGGAGGAAATGTTAAATCAGGCGACTAACAAGTCTCAGACCTTGTTCAGAATTGTGAATGATCTTTCTCATCCGGCTGGAGCCATGAATATTATTCCAGTCTCACAGGTCTTATGTGACTCTCTGGCAGCCGCTTTTGAGGACAAGATTGTCATGATTCTGAGCGGACTTGCTGGGGGGGTCTCGCCTCTGTCGGTCTCCTTGGATAGCTTATCTAGTCAGGTTCCCTCAGGAGGTCTCCCATGCTGTTCTCAGTCGGGAGCTCCGGTAGAACCTTCCAGTCGACCCCGGCCGACCTACTCGCCCCTCGGCCTGGGAGCTCCGGAAGAGTCCTCCGGTCGACCCCAGCTGTGTCGCTCCTCTCTTAGCCCGGGAGCTCCGGACGAATCTTCCAGTCGACCCCTGCCGAGTTGTCCTCCTCTCGGCGTGGGAGCTCCGGAAGAGTCTTCCAGTCGACCCCGGCAGAGTTGTTCGCCTCTCAGCTTGGGAGTTCCGGAGGAACCCTTCAGTTTGCCCCAGCTGAACTATTCTCTTCTCAGCTCGGCAGTCTCGGGAGTATCATCCAACTGTCTCCAGCCGAGCTGCCTTTCCTCTAGTCTGGAGGTTTCGGAGAAATATCCCAGTCGTCCCCGGCAGAATTGCTCTCCCCTTAGTCTGGGAGCTTCGGGCGAACTCTTCAATCGACCTCAGTTGAGCTGTTTCTCTTTTCCATCTTTTGAGGAGTTCTGTAAAGTGGCACAGACTGTATCATCTGGCTCTCCGCTGGATCCTCTTCCGCATAAATTTTGGAAAATATTCCAGGAAGAACTTTTCTACCCTGTGTATTCTATCTGTCACCAGTCGCTTGTTACTGCGACTGTTCCGGAGAGTTGGAAGCTGGCGGTGGTCTCTCCCCTCCTGAAAAAATCTACGCTCGACCCCACCTGTCTGTCAAATTACAGGCCCATCTCCCTGCTCCCTTTTCCGGTTAAGATCTTGGAGAAGTTGGTCACCCGCTCTCTATCCAGTTTCCTAGAGGATAACACCAGGTTGGATGTGGCCCAGTTTGGGTTCCGGCCAGCGCATGGGACGGAATCTGCGTTGGTGGCCGTGTTGGACAATCTTCGTTCGCGGGCCGACACAGGTCGGGCAGCCTTTTTAGTGTTGCTCGACATGTCGGCCGCGTTCGACACGGTCAGCCACTCCACCCTCATTGAGAGACTGGAGGAGACCAGGGTTACGGGGCTGGCCAGGGACTGGTTAGTCTCATACCTCAACAACAGACAGCAGATGGTGGCTTTGCCGCCTTTTAAGTCGGATGTGCGGAAAGTTGGGCAGGGGGTACCGCAGGGCTCGGCCATCAGCCCCATATTATTCAATCTGTATCTCCGCCCTCTGAGCCTATTGATAAAATCTTTTGGTATCTCGGTGTTTAATTACGCCGACGATACCCAATTGGTCTTTTCTTTGGAGGGCAAAGACGCTGTCTCTTTAGAGACATTCCACCGCTGTATGACTGCCACATCGAACTGGCTGCGCTCCAACTCCCTCCAGTTTAATGGATCTAAGACGGAGGTGCTGTACTGCTCCAATGACCGTGTCCCGTGTGCACTACCGGATGATTTCTGGCCCCCTTTCTTCTCCGAGGCGGTGACTGCAGCAGAGTCTGCTCGAAATCTGGGGGTCATGTTTGGCCCCAACCTACAACTAGACCTTTTCGTCAACAAAACTGTAGCCACCTGCATGATGCTGCTTCGGATGTTGCGGAAAGTACTACCACTGCTCCCAGCGCAGGCTAGGCCAGAGGTAGTGCGGGGCCTGATCCTAAGCAGATTGGATTACTGCAACGCACTGCTCCTGGAGGCGCCTAGTACGCTGGTGGGCAAACTGCAGCGGGTCCAAAATATGGCAGCTAAGCTGGCACTTTCTCGACCGCGCGCTGCCTCTTCCACCATGGCACTTCAGGATTTACACTGGCTGCCTGTACATCAGCGTATCCTTTTTAAAGCATCCTGCCTGGTTTTTAGAGCTTTACATGGACAGGGCCCTGTTTTGCTGCAGAAATTATTCTCTTGGTATTCCACCTCTCGGAGCCTATGCTCCTCCTCTGCCTGTTTGGTGACGGTCCCCAGAGTTCAGAGGATAAGGATGGGTGGGCGGTCGTTTAGCTTTGCGGCCTCAAAGACTTTGGAATTCTCTCCCGCTCTTGCTAAGGAGTCAGGTTGAATTCTTAGCTTTTAAAAAAGGGCTCAAAACCCATCTGTTCCCTAGAGCAGTCTGAGCTCTGCATCGGTGGTTCGGCTTATTGTGTCAAAGCGCCAGGATACCCTCCGGGTGACAGTATAGCGCTATATAAGTATGCAAATACATACATACATACAAATCAGCACTGCACAAATACAACACCACACCCAGGAACTGAAGCAAAACCACACCCTACATCCACACATCCAACACAACAACTACACATGTACCACTCTGGAATACAAGAGAACAGCCACCTCCACCAGAACACTGGCCAGCACACACAGCTGAAGTGCACATGACCACTACAGAATGACCAATAGCACAAGGTCAGCACACATAAACCATTGGGGCAATGTCCAGAGTGGAACAACACGTATGGCCCAAGAACTGCACCACAAAGCACAAGCCCACATATGAAGTGATGGGGAGGCACACACACATGGAAACCAAGGGCAAAGCTGACATCAAAGTTAAACAGCCTGCATGTCAGTAGCAGACATGTAAGGGGTGTACCACACCCAAATAGAGGGATGGAACACCCACAATGGCCAGGCACAAGTGGCACACATAGGGGATGGCCTAAAACCACACACACCATGCCATACAGGAGTGGAAAACCACCATGTGCCTGCAATGTATGACAAACACAAACACAATGACAGTGTGGAGCAGCAGGGCCACACAGTTCACACAAAAACACCCAAGACACATTGAGGATCAATCAAACACAACACTGATGTGCAACTCACACACTTTGTACACTTCAAACTTACAAACACAACAAGGAGGAGTCACACACAACACCATGGACACACCAACACACAGCACAGTGCACTACAAACAGCTCACACAAGTGCATACAATCCTCTACCCAGGGCAATACAAAACAAACAACAGGCATACAACTCCTGGGTGACACATGTGTGTCTAGCACAATACAGGGGCACACACACATCCACTACCAACTGACACCCTTCACACTGCACACCTCTGCTACTCCCAACACCACGCATTTCATGTAGGCCATGGCACCAGGACCAAGGGCCAACACAAGATGAACATACACATACAAGGCTGGGCACACAGAAAGCAATCGACACACATACTTCATTACATATCCCAGCCAGCTTCGAAACATTTGCACAGCATCACACCCTGTGCTGGCAGTGTCCCCCAACCAGACATGTGAACAGTGCAGGCAACAACAGCAAATCACTAACAAGATGACTGTATGCCAGGTAAAATAGCCATCACAGATTACACAATTTGCAGGCTCAGAATAGACTTAAGACCCTGTCACCCCTGCCCAAAATTATGATGGCTGCAAAGAGCCTTGCAATGTTGAAGTGATACATGGAGCATGGTGCACAGGCAATCAAATGCGAACAGAAACAGAACTTTAACCAGCAAGGACACCGACAAAACACACACCAGAAGTAACTGTATTTATTCACATATTGCACAGATGCAGCGGTACAACAATAGTAGACAATAGCAAGGCTCAAAATGATGCAAAAATGCTATATACCATGCACAGGTGAAGTACAAACAGGAAGGCCAGTGTCCATAGCACAGGGGATAGGCCAACACAGCAGAGCAACAGTGCCAGTGTCCAAGGCACAGGTGAGAGCACGACACAGCAGAGCTACAGGGACAGTGTCCATGGCAGGGGAGAGGCCAACAAAGGAGAGCTACAGGGCCAGTTTCCAAGGCACAGGTGAGAGCACGACACAGCAGAGCTACAGGGCCAGTGTCCAAGGCACAGGTGAGAGCACGACACAGCAGAGCAACAGGGCCAGTGTCCATGGCAGGTGAGAGGCCAACACAGCGGAGCAACAGGGCCAGTGTCCATGGCAGGGGAGAGTACAGCACAGCAGAGCAACAGGGCCAGTGTCCATGGCAGGTGAGAGGCCAACACAGCAGAGCAACAGGGCCAGTGTCCATAGCAGGGGAGAGTGCAGCACAGCAGAGCAACCGTGCCAGTGTCCATGGCAGGTGAGAGGCCAACACAGCAGAGCAACAGGGCCAGTGTCCGGGGAGAATACAGCACAGCGGAGCAACAGGGCCAGTGTCCGTGGCAGGGGAGAGGCCAACACAGCAGAGCAACAGGGCCTGTGTCCAAGGCACAGGTGAGAGCACGACACAGCAGAGCTACAGGGCCAGTGTCCAAGGCACAGGTGAGAGCACGACACAGCAGAGCAACAGGGCCAGTGTCCAAGGCACAGGTGAGAGCACGACACATCAGAGCTATAGGGCCACTGTCCAAGGCACAGGTGAGAGCATGACACAGCAGAGCAACAGGGCCAGTGTCCAAGGCACAGGTGAGAGCACGACACAGCAGAGCAACAGGGCCAGTGTCCATGCTTGTAAACAATGGTCAGAACTAGCACACCTGTATGAGGCACAGGCGCATGAGGGGGATGTCAACTCACTCCTGGCAGTCATGCAGACTTGGACCTGGCTGTGTGTCGGGGACAGCAGGCCCACTTAACTGGGGTGACAGAGCCCCAGGTGATGTGGGGCTAACAGTGGCTGGGCAAGCTGGAGGGCTGTGTGGACCAGGTGGCATAGTGGCACGTGGAGGTGGAGTCATGCAGACTTCTGACACAGTGTGGGTGGGAGAGGTTGGAGGGGTGCCCTTCCACTTTTTGGGAATATGAATTGGCTTCCCTGTCTTGGGGTTCATGGGAAGTGTTGATGACACAACAGGCACACACACCAACTGTCCCACATGAGGTGCAGACACTGGCACTACCTCTGGTGATGTGCTGGATCCTGCGGAACGCTTGGTCTGGCTACGCCTCTGGACCTCCTTCCCCTCTTTGCCTGGTATACCCCCTACAGTGCCCTGCTTTGCCTTTTTGCCAGGGGCGGTGTCTACAGTGCCCTCTTTTGACTTCTTGCCAGGGGTGGTGTCTACAGTGCCCTCCTTTGACTTCTTGCCAGGGGTGGTCTCTACAGTGCCCTCCTTTGACTCCTTTCCAGGGGTGGTCCCTACAGTGACCTTCTTTGCCTTCTTGCCAGGTGTTCCCCCTACAGTGCCCTCCTTTGACTTCTTGCCAGGGGTGGTCTCTACAGTGCCCTCCTCCACCTGCTTCAATGGACTCGGAATTGGGGTAGATGTGGTGGGTGGATGTGTCCCTGTGTTCTTCCTAGGTGTAGCCCTGATATACAACACCTACTCAGTGGACACAGACACTGCATGGGTAGGTCTGTGTGAAGTTTCAGTGACAGGAGAGTATTTTGCTGGTGATGCCTCTGCGGCATGTGAGCCTGATGTCTGCCTCATTTCGCCTGGCTTTGATCTTCCCTGACTGGCTCTTGTCTGTGCATTGTGTGGTGGCCCTGCTCTTCAGTGGGGATGGTGTCTGTGGGTGGGAGTGCCTGGGTTGTGTCTGTTGTGTGCTCCTTGTGCTGTATCTTTTTGGTGACGCAGGCGAACCGTGGCCACTGTCACCTGATGTGGCCACTGACTGGGGGGTGGACAAAGGCACCTGAGCTGCAATGGGAGCATGTGCCTGTTGAAGGGCTGACGTCACTGTGGATGACAATGCCTGGACTGTACGGTGTAGCCCACCCACGTCAGAGTGTATGCCCTCCATGTATGCAACCACCTGGCCTAATGTATTGTCATGGTCACTGAAGGTATTGAGCAGGGCGGTCTGGCCCACACAGAGCTGGCGTAGGAGCTCTACACACTCTGCACTGAGGGCAACAGGGGGGACAGGTGCAGGGGCAGCGGTGCCAGGTGTGAATGTGACTCGTCCCCTCTTAGTGACACGGATACGGGCAGCACCAGAGGAAGTGGATGGGAGGCTGGGCACTGGCCGCTGGGTGGTAGGTGATGATGCAGACTCCCCATCCCCTGTGCCTGCCAACATGGATGCATCCCCGCTGGCATCAGATGATGTGGTACTCTGTGTCTCTGCCAAGGATTCCTCCTGCATACTTCTGTCCCCCTCAGATGGGCTGGTGGGCTCTGTGTCACTGGCCTCCGCTGCAGATGTAGTGCTACTCTCGCCACCACTGGGTTCGGGCTCAGGTTCCTCCGCGGTCTCTTGCGAATCTGAATGAGAGAGAGATACAGGGTTGTGTAAGTGTCATCATCTGGTCACACGAATTCAAGACAATGCACATTAAACCTTCCTTATTCCCTCTTAACTCTCCCACTCATCTCTCAGACAGACATGGAGCCTCTAACTTTAAGAATCAAGTCGGGGTCCCCGGAAGATCCTGTCAAACCAGAGATGTTTAGACTGTTTCAGGATTCTATCTTGACGGAAGGGCGTGAACTGATTAATAAATCTCTGCAGTCAGCCACCATCCCGAAATCTTGGAAACATGCCAAGGTGGTCCCCTTGTTAAAAAAAACCACCCTGGACTCTTCCAAGCCAGAAAGTTTCCGGCCTATCTCGTTGCTTCCTTACTTGGCCAAAGTAATGGAGGCACATGTCAATTCTATCTTGACGGGTTTTCTGGAGACTAATGGGATCTTGGAGGAGTCTCAGAACGGATTCCGTGCTAAACATAGCACGGAGTCAGCCCTACTGGCCGTCACAGAACATCTAAGGGTGGCACAGGACAGGGGTGACACCTCAGCTGTGGTGCTGCTGGATTTGAGTGCGGCGTTTGACACCGTCTCCCATGGGATCCTAGTTAGGAGGCTATGGGAGATAGGTGTCAGAGATGATGCTTTGGATTGATTCGTGTCATTTCTATCCGACCGTTCCTTCCAGGTTCACGCTCCCCCGTACTCATCCGGCAGTTTTCCGTTAGGCTGTGGTGTTCCGCAAGGCTCTGCCCTCAGCCCCACGTTGTTTAATGTGTATGTCCGCCCCCTGGCCACATTGGCCAGGGAACGTAACATCAAATTAATATCTTATGAGGATGATACACAGCTGATTTTCACCTTCTCTAATAACATCGTGGGTGATCAAGCCAAATTCCAAGAGGATATCCTGGCCATTTCCAGCTGGCTAACGGAGAACTGTCTTCAGTTGAATTCATCCAAGACTGAAGTCCTCCTGGTTGGCTCGGACACTCAAAAGTGGGATGAGCGGTGGTGGCCCCCTATATTGGGCTCACCGCTTACGCCTAAGAAGGAAGTTAAGAATCTGGGTGTGATTTTAGATGACGCACTCACCCTGGATTCCCATGCGAAGAGAGTAGCTGGTACTTGCTATGGTCGCCTGCGCTCTCTGAAACCTATTCTTGGCTTCTTTGAACCTTCCATCCGTCAGACAATTGTCCAGGCTATGGTCTTATCCCATCTAGACTACTGCAATGTATTAATGCTTGGGTCCAATCTGACAGTCATCAATAGACTACAGAGAGCTCAGAACGCCGCAGCTCGTACTCTGTTCGGCCTGCCAAAACGTTGCCACACCTCTCAGGTCTTACGAAGGCTCCACTGGCTGCCCGTTAAACAGCGCATTCAATTTAAAACCTTGTGTGTCATGCATAGAATGCTGCATTGTTTAGGTCCTAAAATCTTGCAAGGAATTTGTTCTTTTTATGTTCCGCAGCGTGCACTTCGGTCTGCGGACCTTTCCCTTGCCTGTACTATCAAGATCCGGAGGTGCAGAGCTGGTGGCCGATCTTTTAAGTTTCTGGCCCCAAAACTCTGGAACTCGACCCCTCTAGGTGTACGTTCCATCACAAACCACCTACATTTTCGAAAACAAGTAAAAACCTGGCTGTTTTCCTCTATTTAGGGTTCTGAGGTGAACAGATATCCTGCCGCATTCCTCCGGCTGCTATGTGATTGGACCTGTCTGCAAGCGCTGGGATGCCTCGTTGTTGGGGTAGCCATGCGCTATATAAGCGTTCTATAACATAACATAACATAACATGCTGTATGCTGCACAACTTGGCCATCCACAAGGGGGTCCCCCTGCTCCTGGACGATGGTGAGGAACCAAGGCCACCACCTGCTCAAGGACCTGAGTCCAGTGATGAGGACAGTGGAGAGGATGAAGGAGTAGACCTGCGCCAGCAGCTCATTGAACGCTACTTCACTTGAAGGTGGGTTACGAGGTACAACGTGTACATTGTCTGGTGTGGTTGCTGTTGTTGTGAAGGGCTATGCGCGGAGGTAACAGACAGGCACACGTTCAGTCACCTGGGTGTGGTAAAAGTGACATTGACGTTCCATATGGGAACGTATGCTGGACCCTATTTGTTCACACCTGCAGCCCATTGTCTAGTATGCCTGTAGTGTCTTGTGTATGTTTTGTGTAGTGTTCTGCCTGTGATGCCACAATGAGACCAGTGACTGTTGTTCTGTTGTGTCTCCCTAGGTGCTACAGACGAATCATGCTCTACATACTGTACATCATTTGGACACATCATGGACCTTGTCAACATTGTAAATAGTGCACTAAAAACGATACTGCACAAAATCTGGTGCGTCAGGTATTTTATTTTGACAGTGGACATGTGATTTGTGCAGGAATATTTACATGACAGTGGGGAATGAGCAGTGAGTTGACAGTCCTGTTCGATGAGATGCAAGAGTAGAGTCCACATGGATGTGGTGACCCAGTCCAACAGACAGGTGTCATTGCCAAGGAAATGTGGGGAAAGACAGTCCAAACAGTCAATGCAGTAGGGAAGAGGGTTGTCATCACGGCTGGCTCCGTGACTGGCGTGTGGCAGGTGCTTTGCCTCCGGAGACTCCCAGGCTCTTCTTTGGATGCCCCCTAGATCTTTTTGGCGGTGGGGGGCCTGCTGAATCGCCAGCGACGTGAGGGGACTCGCCCCTCTCTGTTGGCGCAGGGGAGGATGGTGCACTGTCATCCTGCGGCACAACAGGAGGGGACGGAGGTGGTGGTTGGGACACAGGCCTGTCCCTCTGCAACGCCACTTGCTGGCCCATGAGGTCCACCATCTGTCCAAGGCGGTTGTCGATGGACCTCATCAGCAGGATGAGCTCCCTTAAACGTTCTTCCGACCGGCCACTTTGTCCCTGGACCTCTTGGTATGCCTCCACTACTCTGATGAAGTGGTCCAGGGATCGTGTCCACTCCTCCCGAGGTCTGGTGGTGACCATGGCCCTCCCACCTGCTCTGCTGCCACGGACCTCTTGCCTCGCCACTGTGGGTCCACGCACTCTCTCCCTGCCCTCCACAGTTGTTGCTGTGGGCTGGTCATCCCCTGGGAAAGGGAGGGTGCTGCAGGTGTTACTGGTGGTACTAGTGATAGTGGCGGAGGCGGTGGTGGTGGCTGCGGTGGAGGCAGAGGCCATGACAGCAGGGGTCTGCTGCACTGTTGTTGCAGCAGACGTGGTGGTGGGGAGGATGGGGGACTGGGACCTCTGGATCTGTGGCACACCAGATGGGCCGGGCTGGAGCTCATCGTCCAAACTGTCCTGGGAGTCCAAATCTGAGAGTCCATGTGCCGGGGGTGGAGACTGGCTCTTCTGGTCGTTGGTGTGGTCCTCAGCAGTGAGTTCTTCATCCCCTGTGGAGTAGATGGGGAATGGTCAGTGTTGGGCACTGTGCAAGTATTGTGTCAGCTGCGTATAATCGACTGTCTGTACACTACACAAATATGAGGTATACTGTAGTACAATTCATGGCAACACTGTGTGTGATTTCATAGTGCAGAGGAACATCATTTACTCATACATGTTGGATCTCAATGCATTGCATGCAATTGTTGCTGCGTTTAGGAATGCAGGTCTCCCACACACACACACCAGAAAGAGTTAAGATAGCTACCTACCTGTTAGGTGAGGGTGAAGAGTGCAATGGCTGACACATGCTCCTGGGTGGGGGAGGCCTGCATCCTGCTCAGCTGTGGGCCCAGGGGCGTAACACACACCCCCGCAACCCCCGCATTGCGGGGGAGCCCCGCGCTCCAGGGGGCCCCGCCGGGGCCCCTCACTGCAGTAATGCATTGATCGACTGAGAGTAGATTTTAAAAATATGGACTTCCCGGCTGGGGCCCCGTGAGGGGCGAGGGCAAGGCTGGCAGCGGTGCGGGGCCCATGAGGCAGGCTGGCAGTGTGGCAGCAGAATGGCCCCGCTGGTGAGGAGGCTGGCACTGCAGCACTGCAGGATGGTGCGGGGGCGGGCGGCGGGGCCCCGGCCTGCCCGGCCCGGGGCCCGTGTGTGGCTAGCAGCAGGCTGACTGAGCTGAGCAGGAGACTCAGCAGAGTGAGTTGAGCACGTCGTCGGGCTGGGCCCCGGCGGGGGCCCAGGGGCCCCGTGAGCGTGAGGCTGGCAGCACAGTGAGAGTTGATGTGCACGCGTCGCGCGCCACGTCCGTCGGGCCGGCCCGTCAGTCTTGGGCCCCGTGTGAGGCTGGCACTGTCTGTAGACTTTTACAAAACAAGAGAATCCATAAAATTAAGGGTTGACGATGTCCCTACTGTGGTTGGGAGCACGTCTGGTGTTTTTAGGTACCCCTCACACACCAACAGGCAACTTGGTGTCATGCTTCATCATCGGGGTCATTGTATCCCTCTACGGGATACGGCGTGCTGCGACCAGCGAATACGCGGGAGCACTCTTATGTCTATGTGTGGTGTATAGTGAGGGTTATTTAATCATATAGTGAGTGAGTGTGGTGGTGGGGTCGGGATAGTGAGTGGAGATTTAAAAAGGACCTGACTCGTGGGTGGACTCAAAAACTTTAATGGTTCCCCGAGTTGGTACTATTAAAAAAAGGTTGTAAGAGGATGAGCGTAGTATTATGTGCGCTGCCTCTGGGTGTGTGTCAACATGTTTCGATGTAAAAACATCTTCTTCAGGACAGGGTTACACAAAATCCCCACCTTACTCACGTTTTTCTAATTTGTGTATATACAAAAAAGTGATATTTATTAGTGAAGGTCTATTATTGTACCTAAACTTTAGCCGCTATTTTGCAGACCTGTAGAGAGAAAGGATAAAAAAAAATTCTGGTAGTCCTTGCTTTCAAAAAAGACCATGGGTTAAATACATCCGTGGTATTGGTCATGCAGAAAAAGTGCGGTTTTTTATAAAAATGTTGTTGAAAACAAACATGGCACGAAGTGTTAATTCTACACAACTATTTTTAGCGTGCCTATTGTGAAAAATACTATTTCCAAAATATTCGAAAAATATTCGAAAAAAGAGGACACATACAAAACGAACACACATACAACATAAAGCACACACTCTAGAAACGGGCCATGTTTGGTGCCACCCGTATTTTGCAAAGGTGGTAAGGTAACTGTGCTGTAAACAGTGAGCCAGCTAAAACATACTGTAAAAATGGGAGTTCAATGCTCCATGAGACCGTGTCTAACGCAGGGGTTACCCGGGCTTCCTTGCTACCTGTGAACATGAAAAAAGGAAAAGATATATACATCCTGCTGTTTATGCTGATTGGTACTTACAATGCCGTCTGGAAATGTCCGTTTCATTCAGTTACTCACGGGTCTATGAGGAGAATCCCTCTTCGCTGCCCCTTACGCCGGCTCCGTCGTATCTAAGAATGCGTCTTAGACGAGCCTTTTTATGTGCTGGGTACACGCCCAGGTTTATCTTAATTAGTGGCCGGTGCGTAAGTATTTAGTCAATTACTCGCCGTGGAGCCCATATTTGGTCTACCGGTGATCAGCCTGTTGATTGCCGGGCGGCCGCGCGATTGTCTTACGCGCATGCGCATAACGGAGGCCTCACCTTGTCCCACGAGAGGGTGCGGCTCTGTCTCTGCGCATGCGCAATGCCTCAAAACCCGCGATGCGATGTTGCTGATGCTCTAAGAGGCTTGCTGTTTACAACGTGAGAGTCCGTCTCCGTTGAGCGCATGCGCATTGCAAAAAACCGGAAGAATTGATTTCAAACCCTTCGATTCACCAATTTATATTAAAAATATTAAAGTGGGACAGCATTTCGGCCCCTGTTATTAAATCCTGTTCTCTGCATGCTCATTTCATCCCGCTCATGTTCCTTCATTTTGCATGTCAGGCAAGCAAGGTGTAGGTAGTTTACTGCACGGTCCCTGGATGGATTATTTTTAGAGGTGTCTCAATGTACATTCAGTTTCTTAATTGCCCCCAAGGTATATCATCGTTGAGGCCTGATATGTGGGTCCCCAGACGGAACACCCAACGCTGTTCCTTCTCAAAAAGGCCATGTTCTGACGGTAACTGTTCAATGATGGTCCAGTGGATGTCATTGACACAGTGTCCCATCTCCAGGAAGTGGTTGGCCATTTTGGTGGTGCTTTTTTTACACCGTATATTGCTCTTATGTTCATTGGGTCTCGTTTTTATTGCTCTCGTTGTCATGCCAATGTATTCCAAACGGCAGGGGCATGTAATCATGTAGACAACGTTTTTGCTGTTGCAGTTGGTCAACCTCCTCTGGTCCCATTTTGTGCCATTGGAGAAGGTAAGTTGTGTGCTCCTTTTTGTCAGGTGACAGCTGGCACAGTTGCCACATGGGAAATGACCCTGTGTCCCATGTATAGAAGATTGGTGTTGTGGAGAAGATCTGGGGCGTGTATGTACAAGGATATCCTTTAAGTTCTTCCCGCGTCTGTGGGAGAACATTGGTTTTTCTATCTCCAGCTCACCGCAATTCAGGATGCGCCAATGTTTGTTCACTATTTTGGACACCTCATTTGAATGGGTGTTAAATGTGGTGATACATATTGGCCTGGTCGGTTTCTCATTGGTTACCACCTTGTTTTCAAGGAGAGCCTCTCTGTTGTTGTTTTTGGCTCTCTTCATTGCTGTGTTGATTGCTCTGTCCGGGTACTTCCTGGCTTGCAGTTTCATTTTTAGGTCCTTAGCCTGTGATTTGTAGCTGTCCATCTGTGTGCAATTTCTCCTGAGCCTTAGGAACTGACCATAGGGGAGGTTCATCCGGAGGTGTCGCGGATGAAAACTGTCATACTGTAGTAGACAATTCCTGGCCGTGGGTTTAAAATGTGTGGTAGTTTCCAAACCTCCATTCCGATGGTAAATGTTGAGGTCAAGGAAAACCAGTTCCTCTTTAGAAACTGAATGGGTGAATTTTAGGAAGCGATCTTGGGTGTTTAACCAATCCATGAAACTAGTCACGGTTTCTATGTCGCCTTCCCAGATGATGAAAATGTCATCGATGTATCGCTTCCAGGTGAGTATATTATTTCTGTAAGGGTTCCGTGGGGTCAGGATTTTGTTGGTTTCCATATGGTGCACATACAGTCCCGCCAGACTCGGCGCAAATGTGCTCCCCATGCTCGTTCCATGACTTTGGAGGTATATGGTGCCATTAAACTCGAAAAAGTTTTTAGTCAGAGCTAGTGCAATACACTCCATTACCACTCCTCTTGGGGTGTGGTACCGCCAGCTTGCACTGTACAGAACTTCCTCAATTATGGCCAGGGTTTCGTCATGGGGGAGGCTGGTGTACAAACTCTCCACATCCAGGCTGAGTAGTAGTTGGTGGTTTGGATCAAATGGTAAGTCTTGGAGTAATTGTAAGACAGCTTTTGTATCTTTCAGATAGGTATCTGTGGCCTGAATTAGTGGTCGTAAGAATGCATCTGAGAATTTTGAGAGTGGTTCGAGGATTGAACCGATACCCGAGACAATTGGTCTCCCGGGTGGGTTGTCTATGTTTTTGTGGATTTTGGGTATGCAGTAAAACTGGGGGGTCCGTGGATGGCTCTGTATTAAGAATTCAGACTCTTTTTTGGACAGCCAGTCATGTGTCAAAGCCTCTTCAATCATTCCACCAATGGTTCTCCTGAGGGATTCAGTAGGGTCTTGAGCAAGTACTGTGTAGTTGCGTCTGTCCGATAGGAGTCTCAGGCATTCCTGGTTGTATGCCTCAGTTGTTTGCATAACAATTGCTCCGCCCTTATCAGCGGGTTTTATGGTTATGGCCTGGTTTTCGGTCAGTTCACGTATTGCCAATTGTTCCTCCTTGCTGGTGTTATGGAAAACTGGTCGTGCTGTAGAATTCAAATTCTTCAAGTCGCTCATTACCGCCTTCTCGAAGGTTAATACTTCGATGGGAAGCAGGGCATCTGGTGGTGTAAAGGATGATACAGGTCTTAAACCTGTGTCTGTCTCTGGGACACTCTCTTTGTCCTTAAAGAAAACCTGCAACTTGATTTTACGCAGAAATTCTTGCAATTCCGCGTGTAATTTGAAAAAATCCAACTTGTTGGTGGGGACGAAACTCAGTCCTTTGTTCAATACTGCCCTTTGTGTTGTTGTCAGGTCCCAAGGTGTGATGTTTACTACTAGGTCCCTCTGGAACTGGTTGAGGGGTTCGCTAGTGCCCCTGTCATGCTCCTCGTGTTCACTCTCGGGTCCTCTTGGTTGGGGTCTTGCCACATCACTGTGTTGCCTTTTCTGTTTCGCCCCCTGCTGGTGCCTCGGCGGGTGCCTAAAAAAGGCTGATTGCTGTAAAAATTTGGGTCATACTCAGGCATCCATGGTTGGTACACTGGACCGAAAGGGCCTTGACCATAGTTGAATGGCGGGAAAGGCGTGGGTGCTGTGAAAGGGGGCTGGAACGGTTGTGCCTGATAACCCCGCCAGCCTCTCTGTCTCGGATAAGATTGGCCTTGACGTCTTTGGTAACCTCTTTGCCGCTGGTTGTTGCGGGTGCTTGAGGTAGAGGAACTGCTGTCTGAGCCATCGCTATCATGGTCACTGTTGGTGTTGTTTTTATTATAGTCGTCTTTAGTGTATGGGTAGGCTGTCTCCGGAGTGAAGCGATCTTTATCTTTACCCAGTTTCTTGAATTTACTTTGTTTGAGTGTGGCCTCGAAATCTGCCATTTGTTGGTTCAGTTCTTCCAGCCTTTTTTTGAGTTCTGCTGGTTTAATGTATGCCTTCAACTGGACCTCAATTTTTTGTATGTCCACTTTTAGTTCTTGTGTTATTCTGGTGGCAGTTTTCACTATGAGGACCAGCCAGTCCCGAGTGCAGTGCCACGAGATCAATGACCACTCCTTTTTGAAAATTTTATCATTTTGAAAGATGAATGGTTCATTTTTGACCAATAGGCCCTGTGGTGCTATCTTGTTTCTTAAATACTGAGTCATCAGGAGGCCATGTAATGCTGCCCTTATCTGTGATTTTCTTAAGTTGACCAATTCATCCCAGTCAGCAGTGCTGGGCCCAGGGTCTGTGTTGCTCAATCCTTCAAAAGGGTTGAGGGCTGCCAGAATCGCGTCCACATCCTCTTCGCCAAATGTGAGACCGTGTTCTGAATCCATGGTTAGTCTGATTAGAGGTGTGCTAAGTGTGTACGATGTGATGCATGTATGTGCCTCTTGGGAATAGGGGAACTCCCGCAGCTGTGCGCTGCCTATAACTAAATTTTAACAAAGGAAGGAGAGAGAGAGACTATATGGATTCGTTCTCCCTGGGTAACGTTTACAAAACAAGAGGAATCCATAAAATTAAGGGTTGACGATGTCCCTACTGTGGTTGGGAGCACGTCTGGTGTTTTTAGGTACCCCTCACACACCAACAGGCCCCTTGGTGTCATGCTTCATCATCGGGGTCATTGTATCCCTCTACGGGATACGGCGTGCTGCGACCAGCGAATACGCGGGAGCACTCTTATGTCTATGTGTGGTGTATAGTGAGGGTTATTTAATCATATAGTGAGTGAGTGTGGTGGTGGGGTCGGGATAGTGAGTGGAGATTTAAAAAGGACCTGACTCGTGGGTGGACTCAAAAACTTTAATGGTTCCCCGAGTTGGTACTATTAAAAAAAGGTTGTAAGAGGATGAGCGTAGTATTATGTGCGCTGCCTCTGGGTGTGTGTCAACATGTTTCGATGTAAAAACATCTTCTTCAGGACAGGGTTACACAAAATCCCCACCTTACTCACGTTTTTCTAATTTGTGTATATACAAAAAAGTGATATTTATTAGTGAAGGTCTATTATTGTACCTAAACTTTAGCCGCTATTTTGCAGACCTGTAGAGAGAAAGGATAAAAAAAAATTCTGGTAGTCCTTGCTTTCAAAAAAGACCATGGGTTAAATACATCCGTGGTATTGGTCATGCAGAAAAAGTGCGGTTTTTTATAAAAATGTTGTTGAAAACAAACATGGCACGAAGTGTTAATTCTACACAACTATTTTTAGCGTGCCTATTGTGAAAAGTACTATTTCCAAAATATTCGAAAAATATTCGAAAAAAGAGGACACATACAAAACGAACACACATACAACATAAAGCACACACTCTAGAAACGGGCCATGTTTGGTGCCACCCGTATTTTGCAAAGGTGGTAAGGTAACTGTGCTGTAAACAGTGAGCCAGCTAAAACATACTGTAAAAATGGGAGTTCAATGCTCCATGAGACCGTGTCTAACGCAGGGGTTACCCGGGCTTCCTTGCTGCCTGTGAACATGAAAAAAGGAAAAGATATATACATCCTGCTGTTTATGCTGATTGGTACTTACAATGCCGTCTGGAAATGTCCGTTTCATTCAGTTACTCACGGGTCTATGAGGAGAATCCCTCTTCGCTGCCCCTTACGCCGGCTCCGTCGTATCTAAGAATGCGTCTTAGACGAGCCTTTTTATGTGCTGGGTACACGCCCAGGTTTATCTTAATTAGTGGCCGGTGCGTAAGTATTTAGTCAATTACTCGCCGTGGAGCCCATATTTGGTCTACCGGTGATCAGCCTGTTGATTGCCGGGCGGCCGCGCGATTGTCTTACGCACATGCGCATAACGGAGGCCTCACCTTGTCCCACTAGAGGGTGCGGCTCTGTCTCTGCGCATGCGCAATGCCTCAAAACCCGCGATGCGATGTTGCTGATGCTCTAAGAGGCTTGCTGTTTACAACGTGAGAGTCCGTCTCCGTTGAGCGCATGCGCATTGCAAAAAACCGGAAGAATTGATTTCAAACCCTTCGATTCACCAATTTATATTAAAAATATTTTGGTGGTGCTTTTTTTACACCGTATATTGCTCTTATGTTCATCGAGTCTCGTTTTTATTGCTCTCGTTGTCATGCCAATGTATTCCAAACGGGGCATGTAATCATGTAGACAACGTTTTTGCTGTTGCAGTTGGTCAACCTCCTCTGGTCCCATTTTGTAAACAGCAAGCCTCTTAGAGCATCAGCAACATCGCATCGCGGGTTTTGAGGCATTGCGCATACGCAGAGACAGAGCCGCACCCTCTCGTGGGACAAGGTGAGGCCTCCGTTATGCGCATGCACGTAAGACAATCGCGCAGCCGCCCGGCAATCAACAGGCTGATCACCGGTAGACCAAATATGGGCTCCACGGCGAGTAATTGACTAAATACTTACGCACCGGCCACTAATTAAGATAAACCTGGGCGTGTACCCAGCACATAAAAAGGCTCGTCTAAGACACATTCTTAGATACGACGGAGCCGGCGTAAGGGGCAGCGAAGAGGGATTCTCCTCATAGACCCGTGAGTAACTGAATGAAACGGACATTTCCAGACGGCATTGTAAGTACCAATCAGCATAAACAGCAGGATGTATATATCTTTTCCTTTTTTCATGTTCACAGGCAGCAAGGAAGCCCGGGTAACCCCTGCGTTAGACACGGTCTCATGGAGCATTGAACTCCCATTTTTACAGTATGTTTTAGCTGGCTCACTGTTTACAGCACAGTTACCTTACCACCTTTGCAAAATACGGGTGGCACCAAACATGGCCCGTTTCTAGAGTGTGTGCTTTATGTTGTATGTGTGTTCGTTTTGTATGTGTCCTCTTTTTTCGAATATTTTTCGAATATTTTGGAAATAGTATTTTTCACAATAGGCACGCTAAAAATAGTTGTGTAGAATTAACACTTCGTGCCATGTTTGTTTTCAACAACATTTTTATAAAAAAACGCACTTTTTCTGCATGACCAATACCACAGATGTATTTAACCCATGGTCTTTTTTGAAAACAAGGACTACCAGAATTTTTTTTTATCCTTTCTCTCTACAGGTCTGCAAAATAGCGGCTAAAGTTTAGGTACAATAATAGACCTTCACTAATAAATATCACTTTTTTGTATATACACAAATTAGAAAAACGTGAGTAAGGTGGGGATTTTGTGTAACCCTGTCCTGAAGAAGATGTTTTTACATCGAAACATGTTGACACACACCCAGAGGCAGCGCACATAATACTACGCTCATCCTCTTACAACCTTTTTTTAATAGTACCAACTCGGGGAACCATTAAAGTTTTTGAGTCCACCCACGAGTCAGGTCCTTTTTAAATCTCCACTCACTATCCCGACCCCACCACCACACTCACTCACTATATGATTAAATAACCCTCACTATACACCACACATAGACATAAGAGTGCTCCCGCGTATTCGCTGGTCGCAGCACGCCGTATCCCGTAGAGGGATACAATGACCCCGATGATGAAGCATGACACCAAGGGGCCTGTTGGTGTGTGAGGGGTACCTAAAAACACCAGACGTGCTCCCAACCACTGTAGGGACATCGTCAACCCTTAATTTTATGGATTCCTCTTGTTTTGTAAACGTTACCCAGGGAGAACGAATCCATATAGTCTCTCTCTCTCCTTCCTTTGTTAAAATACTGTCTGTAGACTGGCAGAATTGCGCGGGGCCCCGGGCCCGTGTGTGTGTGTGACTGGCTGGCAGCGGCTGCACTCGCTGACTCTGAGCAGCAGACACAGACAGCAGAGTTGAGGACCATCATGGTGCGGGGCCCGTCCGGGCGGGCCGGAGTGTGACTGGATCGATGCCATCAGCCAATGGCATGCCACCATTAGCCAATGAATGAATGATTTCAGGAATGGACGGTGCGGGCCTGCGAGGGGCCACTGTGAGTGTGAGTGACTGAGTAGTTTTAAGTGGGTGGGTGTGTGGATCAATGGCGGCAGCCGGATTGTTTACTCTTTACTCCTCTGACTCTGGTGACTTTCACTTTCCTTTCCGCGGCCTGCCTTCCGGGACGCGTATGCGCGCCGCGGGTGCACTGGGCAGGGGGGAGGAGCGGGGGGGGCTGGCTGTTGACTTGACTCACTGACCAATGGCCTCATAACATTTGTCAGGGGGGCAGGGACAACACGTGCGCATTGCGCAATGAAGTCATGACGACACACGCAAATAAGCGCGTTTACCGTTATAGTGTGTAAGGTGTGGCAGCGGAGCAGAAGACAAAGGAAAGGAATCCTGAACTTAAGGCCCCCACCTGACCACGCTGACCGTTGACGGACGCTCGTCACTCAGGACTGAGGAGGACTCCTCATCAGGTACCTCTCTCCGAGTTTATCCGAACAACAGGCACAGCGCAGTTCACATAGCGCTATAATAAACTATTTCATCATCGTGATCGTTCATCGACCAAAGTTTGGGTGGGATTTTACGACTGCTAGTCTCTTTCCTATAAAAATCATTATCTGCCTCCTCTCCGTACTGCCAGCCATGGGTTGTTGGAGTGTCACAGTTATTACCCAACACCACCTAGTAACACGCACTGACAGTCATCACAGTATTAATACTCTGTGGTTCGTATAGCGCTTTCTGCCACATTCTGGCAGATTTGTTTTACTGTAAATGTCTGCTATTACTTTTATCTCTTTCTATGGTAATACCCACCTCAGAATGATGAAATGCTGAGCCCACACACCAAAAGGTGACTCGTGGGGTGGACAGAGTCGCTGCAGAGAGGTCGGCAGCAGGTGCGCTGACCTCCTAAATGATCTTAAGCTTGCTAAGCATCCCATCACTCCCAAATATACCCGAGTCTCACTTTTTCCCTCAGCCAAGGCACCACTAAAGAGTCTTCCAGTTACTGTACGTAAGCCCACCGAAGCAACAAAGACTTGACTATAACTGTAGTGCTTAAAAAAACATCGCAACAAATAAACGTATATGTAGGACATACACCGCGTTCATTCTTATATGAGCTCTGATTCTAAAGTAATGCAAACAGTTCCCAGCTCGGCTTTGGAGACCAGCATTCACGCACTGAACGATCTAATCTGATCTCCGCTTTGGGTTGACCCGAAAACTTGACAAATGTGATTTTTATGATATCAATAATCTACAGCAAACAGATAACACTGACACAAGGCAGGTCTTATGCCAATCCCGGTAGCCTGGACATATAAAAATGTAAACCCCGGTTTATTTTCTCCCTGCTCAATAATTTTGCCAGAAAGAAACAAGTCTAAATTGTAATAACTTGCTTTTGAGTACCAATTGCTACCACGATCTCGAGATACCATAACAATGAAATGTAATAGCGGTACTATTTCCCAACCAATTGCATTCATTTTATAGAATCTAGGAGGATGAAAGGCTGGGTGAGCCCTGCTGGGATTCTAAAGGGTGGTCCAAAGACTTTGGTGGCATTTCTACAGGCTTGTACACTTGCCCAGCACTGATAACAGCCTATGCCCTCGGCGCTAAGTGACAACTCTCTACTGCTAGCCAGGGTGGAATATTTCAGAGTTCAGAAACTTTATCCAGCCTCCCAAAAAGTTTACACTGCCCCACCCTGCAGAAACAATAAACGTGCATATATATATATATATATATATATGTCTCGCGCACCCCTTCTGTGTCATGGCCTCTCCCCTCCTGCCATATCTCTCATGTGCTCTCTACCACTTCAGTCCCTCCCTGTCCTTTCATGTCATGCTCCCTCACCCTTCTACGGTCTGTGACACCCTCCTCCGTACCCCTTGACATGCTCTGTACCCCCTACCATGCTTCTTCCGTGTTATGCTTCCTCTTTTCTGCCAGGCGCTCCCTCATTAATAGCTTCTTGCTTCCCTCCCTCCATAACATGTTTTTTTCCGCCTCATTCTCCTTCACTCCCTTTACCTCAGCCCTCAGTGCGTGCTTCACCCCGCTCCAGCTTTCGGCCAAGCTCCAGCTACCCCCCACCCCATACCCCAGCAGGATCATGATTCCCCCACCCGTTGTACTTCATCCATTCCCGATCCTGCCTCATCTGGTTTCTTCTATAAGGACAATGTTCCACCCTCCGTCACGCCCTCCCTGTTCATTCCCCTCATTCTCCTTTGCTGTATCTCCACTCACTCCTCTCTCCACCATACTGTTTCCTTCATTCATTTCCATGCCCCCCTCGCGCCCCTTCTCTGTCAATGCCTGTCACCTCTCCGTCACTGAGTGCTTAATTTGTGCCAGTGCTTAGCACCAGCACTTACTTTCCAGGGACGGGTCTACACTCTACACGAAATATTGATAGCTGGTTGCACTGCACGTTGCTTACTAAGTTCTAACACGGTTCCCAGTGTCCCTGGCAAAGAGCTCCTATCTCATGTGACTGCGTCTGTTTAAAATATTTCAAATTGGATGACGCTGCTTGCCGCGGCCCAGCTGGCCGCCTTATTGTGAGCCACACAGTACTGCCAGAAACTGCCTGGGCCCCTGCCTCGGGGTAAGTTAGGTCACACCCCATTTTGAAATTGTTCAATCAATGGAAAAGCGTTGCAAATTCGCCCCTGCTTGGCGAATCTTCAAGTGTGTACCCGGAGTGGCCCAATGAGCAGTGTTTTTGCCCACGGCCCGCCCAGCATACTGCGCAGCCGCAGCCTATATTCAGCCAACGACAGAAGTGATCCTCGTGTCGAGCAGCAATCCTCCTTCGTAGATTACTTAAAACCAGTGATAGAAGTGGGCGGGGACGGAAGGGCACGGCGTGCCCCTACTTCTAAAAAATTGTTCAGTCCGTTCCCCTACTTCTTGCTTTCAAAAAAGCCTCCCGGGACGGCAAGAATAGTCCAACTTTAAAATAACTTTTTTCATTCCGCTTCCAGGGGCTGCTCGCACTTCTCTGTTGTACTCCTGAGGCTGCGGCAGCCCCCGCCCCCCCTGAGCTCGCACAGACCGAGGGCAGGCCATTGTCATTCCGATTGAGGCAGATTAGCCCCTTTAGAATGACAATGCGCCCGCCCTCTGCCTTTAACATATCAAGTGCCCCTGAGATCGGAGTTGGTGATTAGAGAGGAGCTTTCCCCAAGCAGAGTACTGTGGGGAACTTGACACCTTTGTCAATGTTGTACACGGAGTGAAGTGAACTGGGCAGGAGTGAAGTGAACTGGGCAGAAGCAGTGACCGCAGTGACCGGACAGAAGAGGCGACAGGAAAGGAGAGGTACTAGGAGCAGGAGCAGTGAACGGGGCGGGAGCACTGACGGGGCGGGAGCAGTGATGGGGCAGGAGAGGCGACAGGGCAGGAGAGGCGACAGGACAGGGCAGGAGAGGAGACAGGGCAGGAGCGGCGAACGGGGCAGGAGCGGCGAACGGGGCAGGAGCGGCGAATGGGGCAGGAGCGGCGGATGGGGCAGGAGCGGCGGACGGGGCAGGAGCGGCGGACGGGGCAGGAGCGGCGGACGGGGCAGGAGCGGCGAACGGGGCAGGAGCGGCGAACGGGGCAGGAGCGGCGAACGGGGCAGGAGCGGCGAACGGGGCAGGAGAGGTGAACGGGGCAGGAGAGGTGAACGGGGCAGGAGAGGTGAACGGGGCAGGAGAGGTGACGGGGCAGGAGAGGTGACGGGGGCAGGAGAGGTGACGGGGCAGGAGAGGTGACGGGGCAGGAGAGGTGACGGGGCAGGAGAGGTGACGGGGCATGAGCGGCGAACGGGGCAGGAGCGGCGAACGGGGCAGGAGCGGCGGACGGGGCAGGAGCGGCGGACGGGGCAGGAGCGGCGGACGGGGCAGGAGCGGCGGACGGGGCAGGAGCGGCGGACGGGGCAGGAGCGGCGAACGGGGCAGGAGCGGCGAACGGGGCAGGAGCGGCGAACGGGGCAGGAGCGGTGAACGGGGCAGGAGAGGTGAACGGGGCAGGAGAGGTGAACGGGGCAGGAGAGGTGAACGGGGCAGGAGAGGTGACGGGGCAGGAGAGGTGACGGGGCAGGAGAGGTGACGGGGCAGGAGAGGTGACGGGGCAGGAGAGGTGACGGGGCATGAGCTAGAGCAGTAACCGGGCGTGAGCGGTGAAAGGACAGGAGCGGTGAAAGGACAGGAGCGGTGAAAGGGCAGAAGCGGTGAAAGGGCAGAAGCGGTGAAAGGGCAGGAGCGTTGAACAGGGCAGGAGCGTTGAACAGGGCAGGAGCGTTGAACAGGGCAGGAGCGTTGAACAGGGCAGGAGCGTTGAACAGGGCAGGAGCGTTGAACAGGGCAGGAGCGGTGAACAGGGCAGGAGCGGTGAACAGGGCAGGAGCGGTGAACAGGGCAGGAGCGGTGAACAGGGCAGGAGCGGTGAACAGGGCAGGAGAAGTGAACAGGGCAGGAGAAGTGAACAGGGCAGGAGAAGTGAACAGGGCAGGAGAAGTGAACAGGGCAGGAGAAGTGACGGGCCAGGAGAAGTGACGGGCCAGGAGAAGTGACGGGCCAGGAGAAGTGACGGGCCAGGAGAAGTGACGGGCCAGGAGAAGTGACGAGCCAGGAGAAGTGACGAGCCAGGAGAAGTGACGAGCCAGGAGAAGTGACGAGCCAGGAGAAGTGATGGGCCAGGAGAAGGGAGGGGCATGAGAATTGACGAAGCAGGAGTGTTGATCGAGCATGAGCAGGAGTACTGACTGGACAGGAGCAGTGAAAGGGCAGGAGCAGGCGTTTCCCAGGGCGACTGGAAGGGTAGGGGGCCAGTTTAGTTTGGGGGACCGGTTTTGTACAAGTGCAGGAGTTTTAAAAACACTGCAAAGTTCTTTGTATATTCAGCAGGTTTCGGTCAACAATACAAGTGCCAAGATAACTTTGGTGATCAATGTACCTGCTGGAGAGAGATGGGAGCATGTTTTGTCTAGTGGCTGTTTTACTCATCCACCATACTGTTTCCTTCATTCATTTCCATGCCCCCCTCGCGCCCCTTCTCTGTCAATGCCTGTCACCTCTCCGTCACTGAGTGCTTAATTTGTGCCAGTGCTTAGCACCAGCACTTACTTTCCAGGGACGGGTCTACACTCTACACGAAATATTGATAGCTGGTTGCACTGCACGTTGCTTACTAAGTTCTAACACGGTTCCCAGTGTCCCTGGCAAAGAGCTCCTATCTCATGTGACTGCGTGTGTTTAAAATATTTCAAATTGGATGACGCTGCTTGCCGCGGCCCAGCTGGCCGCCTTATTGTGAGCCACACAGTACTGCCAGAAACTGCCTGGGCCCCTGCCTCGGGGTAAGTTAGGTCACACCCCATTTTGAAATTGTTCAATCAATGGAAAAGCGTTGCAAATTCGCCCCTGCTTGGCGAATCTTCAAGTGTGTACCCGGAGTGGCCCAATGAGCAGTGTTTTTGCCCACGGCCCGCCCAGCATACTGCGCAGCCGCAGCCTATATTCAGCCAACGACAGAAGTGATCCTCGTGTCGAGCAGCAATCCTCCTTCGTAGATTACTTAAAACCAGTGATAGAAGTGGGCGGGGACGGAAGGGCACGGCGTGCCCCTACTTCTAAAAAATTGTTCAGTCCGTTCCCCTACTTCTTGCTTTCAAAAAAGCCTCCCGGGACGGCAAGAATAGTCCAACTTTAAAATAACTTTTTTCATTCCGCTTCCAGGGGCTGCTCGCACTTCTCTGTTGTACTCCTGAGGCTGCGGCAGCCCCCGCCCCCCCTGAGCTCGCACAGACCGAGGGCAGGCCATTGTCATTCCGATTGAGGCAGATTAGCCCCTTTAGAATGACAATGCGCCCGCCCTCTGCCTTTAACATATCAAGTGCCCCTGAGATCGGAGTTGGTGATTAGAGAGGAGCTTTCCCCAAGCAGAGTACTGTGGGGAACTTGACACCTTTGTCAATGTTGTACACGGAGTGAAGTGAACTGGGCAGAAGCAGTGACCGCAGTGACCGGACAGAAGAGGCGACAGGAAAGGAGAGGTACTAGGAGCAGGAGCAGTGAACGGGGCGGGAGCACTGACGGGGCGGGAGCAGTGATGGGGCAGGAGAGGCGACAGGGCAGGAGAGGCGACAGGACAGGGCAGGAGAGGAGACAGGGCAGGAGCGGCGAACGGGGCAGGAGCGGCGAACGGGGCAGGAGCGGCGAACGGGGCAGGAGCGGCGGACGGGGCAGGAGCGGCGGACGGGGCAGGAGCGGCGGACGGGGCGGCGGACGGGGCAGGAGCGGCGGACGGGGCAGGAGCGGCGAACGGGGCAGGAGCGGCGAACGGGGCAGGAGCGGCGAACGGGGCAGGAGCGGTGAACGGGGCAGGAGCGGTGAACGGGGCAGGAGCGGTGAACGGGGCAGGAGAGGTGAACGGGGCAGGAGAGGTGAACGGGGCAGGAGAGGTGAACGGGGCAGGAGAGGTGACGGGGCAGGAGAGGTGACGGGGCAGGAGAGGTGACGGGGCAGGAGAGGTGACGGGGCAGGAGAGGTGACGGGGCAGGAGAGGTGACGGGGCATGAGCTAGAGCAGTAACCGGGCGTGAGCGGTGAAAGGACAGGAGCGGTGAAAGGACAGGAGCGGTGAAAGGACAGGAGCGGTGAAAGGGCAGAAGCGGTGAAAGGGCAGAAGCGGTGAAAGGGCAGAAGCGGTGAAAGGGCAGGAGCGTTGAACAGGGCAGGAGCGTTGAACAGGGCAGGAGCGGTGAACAGGGCAGGAGAAGTGAACAGGGCAGGAGAAGTGAACAGGGCAGGAGAAGTGAACAGGGCAGGAGAAGTGAACAGGGCAGGAGAAGTGAACAGGGCAGGAGCGGTGAACAGGGCAGGAGCGGTGAACAGGGCAGGAGCGGTGAACAGGGCAGGAGCGGTGAACAGGGCAGGAGCGGTGAACAGGGCAGGAGCGGTGAACAGGGCAGGAGCGGTGAACAGGGCAGGAGAAGTGAACAGGGCAGGAGAAGTGAACAGGGCAGGAGAAGTGAACAGGGCAGGAGAAGTGAACAGGGCAGGAGAAGTGAACAGGGCAGGAGAAGTGACGGGCCAGGAGAAGTGACGGGCCAGGAGAAGTGACGGGCCAGGAGAAGTGACGGGCCAGGAGAAGTGACGGGCCAGGAGAAGTGACGAGCCAGCAGAAGTGACGAGCCAGGAGAAGTGACGAGCCAGGAGAAGTGACGAGCCAGGAGAAGTGACGGGCCAGGAGAAGGGAGGGGCATGAGAATTGACGAAGCAGGAGTGTTGATCGAGCATGAGCAGGAGTACTGACTGGACAGGAGCAGTGAAAGGGCAGGAGCAGGCGTTTCCCAGGGCGACTGGAAGGGTAGGGGGCCAGTTTAGTTTGGGGGACCGGTTTTGTACAAGTGCAGGAGTTTTAAAAACACTGCAAAGTTCTTTGTATATTCAGCAGGTTTCGGTCAACAATACAAGTGCCAAGATAACTTTGGTGATCAATGTACCTGCTGGAGAGAGATGGGAGCATGTTTTGTCTAGTGGCTGTTTTACTCATCTAAGGTAGTGCACAGTGGTAATATGCCTGCTGCAAAGAACATGTACCATGCATATCAAAGAGCAATATGTTATGGGCATAGTTCAGTGGGTACTGCTTTGTGTTCACTTCCCGAATGAAAGGACACTTGAAAACATATGGCCTGGAAGTTCGGGCTGGACTGTTAACATTGGGCGCAGGATCAAGACTGATTTGCATATGACTCGGTCCAAACTGGAATGGCATGGTGAGCAAAAAACGATGGATTTAAGACCAGATCTCTGAACTGGGGTGAATGTATGACATTGTTCTGCCTTCTGTCCATCAATTGTTCTTTTTGCATTTGTCACCCCGAGTGGGACAGGTATGCTCAGACAATAGTCCCGTGCTCTCCATGCCACTGGAATCAAGCTATCCTGGTTGATGAGGGCTGAAAGCCCGAAACCGGTCCTAGGATGCTTGATTCCGGTCCAGGGAGGACCTGGCCTGGCAGTTCGGGCTGGACTGTTCTCATTGGGTGCAGGATCAAGACTGATTTGCATATGGCTCGGTCCAAACTGGAATGGCATGGTGAGCAAAGAAACAATGGATTTAGGCCCAGATCTCTGTACTGGGGTGAATGTATGATATTGTTCTGGATTCTGTCCACCAGTTGTTCTTTTTGCTATATTATGATTGAGCAGCTAGCTGGCTGACATGAATATGAAGGAGCCTTTGTGGGTTTCCTTGAGTCTAGATTCTCCTGAAGAGTCCCTTTCTCTTCTGAGCCCTACTTAACACATGTGTACAGGAGGAGCCCTGTATTCATGACCTCAATGTTTGAGACAAAAATATAATCATGGATTTCTGAACAATGAGAGTAAAAGCATTAAGGTAACATGTTGTTCCTGCTTATGTTTCACATGCTTTACATAAACCTGTATTCCCTATGCGAGTTTGCTTTTTGCTGAATTAAACCTCAAATAAACATATCCATTCTTTTAATTAAATAATGTTATAAGCTGTAACTGGCCAGTGAAATGCTAAACGTACTAAAAATTGGTATGTTTTGCTATTTCTAGCCACACCCCTGACTCCGCCCACTGATTCAATCTTAGGTTATTCCCGCCCCCTGATTCTCCACCCACAGTTCCCCTACTTTTGTTTTCCCACTTCGACCACTGCTTAAAACTAAAAAGGCTGTCCCAGTAGTAATTAATTTAACTCTGTAACATAATGGTAGTGGTAGTGGTAGTGGTAGTGGTAGTGTGAACGGAACAGAGCAGTCCGAGTGTCTGTTTTTAGACAAACTGTGGCATTTACAGTTGATCTTTCTCCTAGTCACACTTTATAGCTAGGTTTTACCCTGTTATTTGCTTGCACTGTATAAATGAAAATAAATGACACTTCTGAGCTGCATTGTTGGCTGTTGAGATAGCACATGTGCAGGAGTCAGCATTTGTGCATCTGTGCAGAGCCATGATTATGTGAAATACATTTGTAAACTAGGATAATTCGCCATTCATGTTTGAACTGCTCTTGTGGAAAAGGGCAAGAAAATTCTGATGACAGAGACACCATGGCTCGGAGACAGATAGCTTGTGATACCACTTTTGAGCGTATGTGGGACATTCTGTGATTGAGAATGTATCCTACTTTGTGAATGTATTTTAAGGTCAATAACTCATATTAAACCTTTAATAAACATATGCATCCATTGGTTGGATTAAATAATGTAATACGCTGTAACTGGTCAGTGAAATGCTAAACAAATATTAGAAACTGGGATGGCCTTCTCTTTCTGGCTACACCTCTGACTCCGTCCACTGGCCCAATCCTCTGGTTATTCCTGCCCTCTGGTTCTCAGCCCACAGTTCCCCTACTTTTTTCCCCCATTTCGACCACTGGTTGAGTTCAGTTATGTTCTCTCTTCAGTTCCTCTGCAGGGGGGGGGCTACTTTTATTCAGGGACCCGTGCCCTGGGTTTGCTTGCATTCCAGTTGCGAGACTCTAGCCACCACGAACCTTACACCCATCATAAAATAAGCCTTTCGCGACATTTTGCAGATGTCAGCCTGCGACCCTACAAGGGTATTTAATTTATTAATGCTTCTTTATTGGAGGGTCCGGTGCCTCCGGATGGTGTGAGACACAAGAAAAACTTGACAAAAGGCTTTTGCAACAGATATTCTCCATTACAGCCTGCTGGTAACTATGAAAGTGGACAAACGGCAAGACCCAAATGTCTTAAATCCCATGCTTTCTCTTGAGGAGCGGATTTTCTGTTACTATGGCAATGTAAATTTTTAACTTTGTTGAAAATACCCAATTGTGCTTTGCATCTACACATTCAGAGTAAATTGTGAAAGCCCCTATTTCTTTTTTTTTTTACAACATTTGTATGTATATTAGGCAACACTTAAGCAAAAGTGGTAGGTGTGAGGGGGCGTGGCTAGCGGCCATCGATGGCGGCTGAAACTTAGAGAGGCTCCGGAGCGGTGAAGGCTTCCCGCAATCATCCGACGTATTCATCCGGTACCTACCAGTGCCAGACGGGGTGGTAGAGAACCGGAGTCCATGCAGCGTCCAGCGTTGCAAGTTTGGGGCTGATTCGGCAAATCTGCGACCCCTGAGCGATCGACGAGGCCCGAGAACCAGTGAGGCCTGTCAACAGCCGGAAAGCAACGGAGCCACAGTAGCCCCTGAGCCCGACCGGAAGCCGACTCCCGGCGGTCACGCTTGGCCGGAAGTGCCGGCTAGTCATTGAAGTTGCTCGAGCGGCGGTGATCCCTCCTCTCCCCGGGAGCCTGGTGACACGGGCGGAGCTCCGCGACCCCCGGCAGCAACAAAAGGGGGCCGTGGACATAACCCGAGGCCTCAACATACGCCGCACATCGGGAAAGAGGTGCCGCCATCTTTGGCGCCGGACGCGCGTCGCGTCCCTACAGTAGCGGCCCCTGCTTGGCGGTGGTTGGACCGGGGCCCCGGATACCTAGAAGGGGCTCCGAGACCTCCTTGATTTCGCCCTGGGCGGGGTGGACACCGGGGGCGCGATTCTCTTTCCCCCCCCCCTCCTCGCCTTGCGGATGCGGCATTTAACGGGGGAGAGAGGACATCAGATTACCCACGCCTGGAAGGAAGCCCCATATTGACGGCAAAGGGGCTGCGCCTGCAAACCTATTTGGACCCACAACACCAAGCTGACCGGGAGAACGGTGTACAACGCGGCCTGACCAGCGGTGGGGGAGACACTACATCGTTTGCCATTTGGGGCCACGGCACCCTACGTCCCCTGCTGTAACGACTGTGCTCAAGACCTACCATCGCGTGCACGAGCAGAGTGACCATCCGCCCTCACGACGGACCTTACGCTTCAGAGGGTGTCTGACATGTCACAAAGAGGCCCCAGACAAAATGCCACCCAGGCCAGGCTGGACAAATTTGCATATGACAAACACTCCCCACCCCAAGACCAACGCAAGACGGGGGGGAAAACGATGGAGACGGAAGGCGCCAAGAAGGCCACTATCGAGGACGTTCTGGCGGCATTGGCGCAGGTGCAGGCAACAGTGGGTGCTACAGCTACTGAGGTCACGCTAATCCGGGCAGACCTCCACAAAATGTCTGAAAAGGTCAAACAAATGGAGGTTGTCACCAAATCCCTGGTCGAAGATGTATCGGAATTGCAGACGGCAATGGAACAACTACAGACGGATAACAAACTGCTTCGTGACAAGTTGGATGACCAGGAAGGGCGCTCTAGGCGCAACAACGTCCGAATTTTGGGAGTGCCGGAATCGGAAAACATGGGAGCCATGGACCTCTACGAGGAGGAGTTGATAAGGACCAGGCTCCAGCCTAAGGGACTATCAAACTTCTTCTCGGTGGAACGGGCGCACAGGGTGCCGGGGGGGAAGCCTAAGACTGGAGGGCCACCTCGGCCAATATTGGCAAGACTATTCAATTTCAGAGACCGTGACGCCATCCTGCAGGCCGCAAGAGTGGCGCCGGCCATCCAGATCCAAAACTCGAGAATAGCGTTCTTCCCGGACTACACGGCGGAGGTCGCCAGGAGAAGGAGGACATTCTTGGAAGTCAAAAAAACATTGCGGGAAAAAGAACTACAATACTCGATGCAGTTTCCAGCCCGACTGCGTGTGGTAGCAGACAAGAAGGTGTGGTTCTTTGACGCCCCGGACGCCGCACGGGACTGGTTGGAGGGATGGCATACTGTGGACCGACAGCGAAAACCACCTAGACAACATCACGACCGCGGAGGGCACAACGGGACAGGCTCACAATCATCCGGCCGAAGTGGAGCAGAGGGATCGCACTCACATGGAATTGCAGGAAATGGTGGTGAAGAATGACTCCTAAACGGACGATGGCTACGATGACAACTACTGATCGTCGTCAAATCATTTAGCAGCTGTTTTTGGACTCTGGCGACACTACCCCAGAAGCACGCAGGGATGCCGCCTGCTCAGGGAGACACTCTCCCCCCTTACACGCAAGTACTCTGGTTGTGGGATGGGTAAAGCGCTCTGCTCAGTTGGGGAGGGGGGCAGTTGAAGGTCCGTTAGGCAGGGATGCAGGAGGGGGCATTTGGGAGGGGAGGGTTTTGTTAAAGTTAGGAACGTACATGCATGGTCAAGGAAAGTAAATAGGTTTCCATATGTATTTAAGCAAGACGAGAGAGACGTACAGGGAGACGCAGCTCCCAGCAGAGCCTTTGACAGTGGTTCAACCCCGGGTAGGGGGAGATGACGGGGGGGGGTGCCCCCGTGGGGTCCTCTTGATCCTCAGTGGGCAGAAGCGCACCTGGTACCCGGGTAACACTTCCCCATCACTACACTACCGACCCCAGAATACCCAATGGCAGATATTTCAGGTCCCGTGAGGGAAGGGGTGGATGTTGAGACACAATGCCCGGCCTTGCGTGTCATGTCCTGGAACGTGAGAGGGCTGGGGGACAAGGTTAAACGAGGTTTGGTCCTTACCGCGATCAGGAGACAGAAACCCATGATAACACTACTGCAGGAAACGCATTTAACAGGGGGGGCGGTCAAAGCCTTAGATAGACGGGGATACAAGATGGTAGTCCACTCGGATTTTACTTCCGGATCCAGAGGCACCGGAATCCTGATACAGAAAAACACACGGTTTATCCCCCTACTCACGAAAACTGACGCTCAAGGATGCTTCGCAGCCCTGCAGGGACAGTGGGAGGGGAAGCTTCTCAACCTGGTTTCGGTATACATTCCCCCGGCATTACACTCAGTACACCCCCCCAAATTGGGTGAGCTTATCCTGACTCTCCCTGAGGGTGAGATTATCCTTGGAGGGGATTTCAACGCAATTCTTGACACACAACTCGATAGGTTCCTTACGCAGACCCCCGCGGGGGGGATCCCCCGCCTCCAACGATTCTTAACTGCCATGGGCCTAACTGATATTTGGAGACACCTCTACCCTAGCACTAACCGATACACCTTTCACTCCTCCGTACATGGAAGTTTGTCGAGAATTGACCTCTTTTTAACCCTGGGGGACGGTCTCCAACTCGCGGAAGTAATGACGATTCACCCTCGAGGGATCTCGGATCACTCTCCACTTACACTCACACTCTCCTCACAGACAAGAACACGTAGGCGACTGTTCCCCATACAGGCCGCTTATCTCAAGATTCCCCAGGTCCGTAAAGCACTCAAAAAGGTAACGTCGCAGTATTTTACTGAAAATATACACTCAGTGCACTCCTCCGAGATACTGTGGGAGGCTTATAAGACAGTCCTGAGGGGGGAAGCCATAAACACCATCACAGGATACAGGCGTGAACGCTCCCGAGAGTTGGACAGTATAGACCTGACCTTGCAGGACTTAGCGAAGACGCACGAACAGTTCCCCACTCCCTCCGCCCTGCACGCACTGACACTGCAACAACAGATCTATAGCGACCATCTACGCATGCATGTCAAGGGTCATCTGACAGACACCCAGAATAGGGTCTACGAGGTGGGTGATAAGGCCGGGAAACTGCTGGCATGGCTCGATAAACGGGAAGGGAATTCTAGAGGAATCCCGCGTCTGAGGGACAGAGGTGGCACGCTGCATACTAACCCGGAGTGTATTGTGGATCTCCTTGCAGACCACTTTGAACAGGTGTACACCCCTGTCCGGGTGGTCACCTCGGAAATGGCCAGAGACGTGCTAGCACCGATCGAGGTCCAAACATTATCCCCGGAAGCATCAGGGGAACTGGAGATGGATATCACCACTGAGGAAATACACTTAGCTATTCATGCCTTGAACCCGGGTACGGCCATGGGGCCTAACGGGATACCGGTAGAGTGGTATCAAGCAATGCCTGAGGCCCTTGGTTTACATCTGCTAGACATGTTTAAAGAATGTCAGGAGAAGGGCACACTCCCGCCTGACCAAAGAATAGCGACTATAGTGACCATCCCCAAACCGGGCAAACCACCTGAAGAATGTTCCTCTTACCGCCCTATCTCACTGCTCAACGTGGAAGCAAAGATACTAGCCAAACTCCTGGCGACGCGACTCTTGCCCCACTTAGCTTCTCTGATACACCCGGACCAGTCCGGGTTTATGCCACACAGGAATACGGCATTGAACCTACGACGCCTACATGGCGTGCTAGCCAGGGCAGACTCGGTGACGTCCCAGGCAGTAATATTAGCACTCGATGCCAGGATGGCGTTTGACCTGGTGGAATGGGCGTATTTGTTTGAGGCGCTGTCACGCCTGGGATTTGGGCCCCGCTTCATTGCGTGGGTCAGGTTGCTCTATACGGACCCGGAAGCTAGAGTGATAGCCAATGGCCATATCTCACGGAAGTTTTCACTGGGAAGAGGTACAAGACAAGGTTGTCCCCTCTCTCCCTTGCTATTTGCGATCTCGCTGGAACCCCTCGCCACGCTCATCAGAACCTCGCCCCTACTTAAGGGCATTTGCTGGAGGGAGGGTTGGGAAGACCGGCTGTCCCTCTACGCAGACGACATGCTGGTCTACTTAACTAATCCTATCGACGGAATTCCGGCCCTGTTACAGCTTTGTGATGCCCATGGCAGGATCTCGGGATATACGTTGAACTGGAATAAATCGGAACTATATGTTCTGAAGGGGCAACCTCCAGCCCTTGACCCGAGCTGCCCCCTACGGGTGGCGAGCTCATCGTTCAAATACTTAGGCATCCATGTCACCAGGGACCCTACGGAATTCATTGAAAAAAATTTGAAACCCCACGTAGATAGACTCAGACGAGACGTCAAGTTCTGGTCAGCCCTTCCGCTGACGCTCTTGGGACGGGCCGCACTTTACAAAATGATGGCTCTGCCCAGGTTCCTATATGTTCTCGAAAACACGCCATACCCGATAGCCCCCAAATTCTTTCAAACGGTGGCGGCATTGGTCTCCAGCCTCCTGTGGGGAACCCACCCTGCTCGTATCGCCCAATCAAAATTGCATAGAGATTGGTTTGATGGGGGTATCGCCCTACCCAACTTAAAATTATACTACTGGGCAGCGCACCTTAAACCCATCAACCAATGGCTACATGCTCCACAGGGTGAGCCGGCTTTCCGAACCGACAGGGGACAACTGGGCTCTGATAGCATGTTGGCTCCGCTATACGATCACCGCAAACTTCGCTCCTTAGTGGGACCCACCAAATTAACAGTCGCGGTATGGCACGCAGCGACAGCTGCACTAGGATGGAAAGGGATAATCACCAAGCTGACTCCACTGTGGGACTCCCGAATCCTCGGTCACATGAGAAACAGCAAAGGATTTTCGCATTGGGACACGATAGGGATCTCCACAGTGGGAGATCTTTGGGACAGAGGCGGGGTGATACCCTTCAGTAGGTTGCAGGAACTGTATGACCTCAGTGAAAGGGAACTCTACCGGTACATCCAGATAAGACACGCAATACTGGCGGTGCTGCCTGTGGACACCAACCTGCCGGAGTCCTCCCCGCTAGAGGATCGTCTTCTTACTGAATTTATGATAGAACGTGCAACATCCCTTGTCTATCGCAAACTACTTAACAATTCACCAGACCCGACACTGACATTGAAGGTGAAGTGGGAGGGGGACACTGGTGAGATGGACGAACATGAGTGGAGTGAGGCACTGGCGTCACCTAGGGAGGTCGGCATCTCCTCGAGACTACGGCTAGTGCAATTGAAGATAGTACATAGGGTATACTACACTAGAACAATGCTACATCGTATTCACAGAATAGAACACCCTTACTGCCTTCGTGGGTGCGGGGAGGAGGGTACATTCTTCCACACCATATGGGACTGCCCCCGAATTCAAGAATATTGGAAACAGATATTACGAACAATCTCGCAAACACTAGAATTGACACTGTTACCTGACCCGAGGAGGTGCCTCCTCAATATATGGGAACCTACAGATCTCTCACGGCATGGACGAATCTGGGTCACGGTGGGATTAATGGTAGCAAAGAGAGATGTCGCGCAGCGCTGGGGGGTTCCAGAAACACCGACCAAGTCACAATGGTGTTTGAACATGGACAAGACAATGGTGACGGAAAGGGCGGTATACTCTAGCCGCGCCTGCCCGGGGAAATGGAATAAAATCTGGTCAAAATGGAATACGTACAGAGGTGAGATATGTGACCCGTTGCCGGAGGATGACCTGGACGATTCAGATGGAGAAGGGGAGGAGGGATAGTTGCATAAGCAATGTGTGAGATCGAGGGGGACGAACACTGGAGGGGAGACACGCGCTCCAATACCTCGCGGGGATATAGGGCCAGGAATGCATGTTATTACACATTACAGGCCCACAGGCTTAGTAATAGACCTAACTCTTAAGGGATGGGACGACACTTTAGAAGGCTCTGTCATGGGACGCCTACGTGGGTTACTTGTAATTGATCAATAGTACACTACACTTGACCACAATCTTGTTCCTAAAGGTTACTCTGTTTGTTTGTTTGGTAATAAAACTGGGAAATCAACAACCATTACTTACTGGCTAACTGCTTGAAATGCCACGACCTGTGCTTGAAAAGGCTATCATGCTAAAAAATTTGTTGGCTATTTCTTTGAAGTGTATGTAACGTAGCACTGACGACTTGAATGAATAATAGCGGCCGGCCCAACGGTTTGTAGGCGTTCCGCAGTGTAACTGAAAGATGCAATAAAAGTTTTTGATCCCAAAAAAAAAAAAAGTGGTAGGTGTTGGGGAGGGGGCCCCCTCCGTGTACTTTGCAGGGGGGCCCCCTCAAGTTTCGTTACGCCACTGTATGGGCCAGGGGGCATGGTGGGAGTGGTAGTGCAGGCCTCCCTCCGACAGACAGACATAACAAGCAAGATAGCTACCTACCTGGTAGGTGAGGGTGAAGAGTGCAATGGCTGGCACATGCTCCTGGGTGGGGGTGGGCTGTATCTTGCTCAGCTGTGGTCCAGGGGGCATGCTGGGAGTAGTGATACAGGCCTCCCACCCCCAAACAGTGCCCCAATACAAGATGGCTACCTACCCGTAGGTCTGTTTGTTGAACTGTGCAATGGCTGATACTTGCTCCTGGGTGGGGGAGGCCTGTATCCTGCTCAGCTGTGGTCCAGGGGGCATGCTGGGAGTAGTGATACAGGCCTCCCACCCCCAAACAGTGCTCCAATACAAGATGGCTACCTACCTGTGAGTCTGTTTGTTGAACTGTGCAATGGCTGACACTTGCTCCTGGGTGGGGGAGGCCTCCATGCTACTGGAGTGTGGGCCAGGGGACATGCTGGGAGTAGTGATACAGGCCTCCCAAACCCAAACAGTGCTCCAATACAAGATGCCTACCTACCTGTAAGTCTGTTTGTTGAACTATGCAATGGCTGACACTTGCTCCTGGGTGGGGGAGGCCTGTATCCTGCTCAGCTGTGGGACAGGGGGCATGGTGGGAGTGGTAGTGCAGGCTTCCCTCCCCCATACAGGCCTCCTAAGCAAGATGGGTAGCTACCTGTTGGGTGAGGGTGGACAGTGTAATGGTGTTTAGGTATTGCAATGAAGTACTTCTCAGTGTGTTGTTTGGCATTTGTTTGTACTTACCAGCCTCCACTCCCCCGGCTACTCCTGTGAGACTCTCAGGAAGCAGTATGGCAAGCACCTTCTCCTCCCATGGTGTGAATGTTTTCGGTGGGATGGGAGGGCCACTGCCAGTCACGTTCGCCAGCGTCCAGTTCTTGCTCCTCCTCTCCTTGACAACCCTCTTGAGATCATGCCACCACTTCATGATCTCCTTCTTGGATCTTGGGGTGGTCCCTACTGCATTCACCCTTTGGACTATCCTTTCCCACATTTGTGTCCTCGTGGCTAATGGTGTCTGTTGGACCAGGCTACCAAACAGTTGTGGCTCTACTCTCACAATCTCATTGACCATGACTGTCAACTCACTCTCTGTGAATTTGGGCATTTTTTGTGATGTCATGGTGTTTGGTTGTTGAGGTGTATGTGGGTGCAGGGGTGTGGGTGCAGGAGTATGGTGTTGAGGTGTGTTGTGTGCTGCGGGATTGTTTGTGCTGGTGTAATGTTGGTGGTGATGGTGGTGGTGGTGGATGTGTGTGTGTGCTGTGCTCTTTTGCCTCTCCTGTTATGATATGGGGTATGGCCTTCTATTCTGGAGTGTTGCAAAGGATTGTGGTTAGTGAAGGGGTGGCTTTATACTCAGCTCTGTGGGTGTGTCCAAGTGGATTTTGGGTGTCAGGTGTGTTGTGGGAGTTGTCCTGTTTTAAAAAAAAAAAATTATGTATTTGTTTTATTTGTATGTGTGTTATGTATTTGGGGGGCATGGCTGATTTTATTTGTGCAATGTTTGGCATCACTGCGGTGTTTTGGCATCGTCCGCCATGTTTTTCATGTCCCGTCCGCTGCGATGTCTATGCTGCAGCTCTTCCGCTATTTTTCCCATTCACTCCTGTGTGCGACCGCGGTGGTCGGTAACAGCGGTTCCGACCGCGACACCCTCGGGGTTATCTTAATTTCCCGTGCGGTGTGTCCGCTGTCCTTGCGGCGGCTTGTTGCTTTTCCGCTGCTTTTCTGACCGCCACGTCAGTTTTTAGCCGTCACCGACAGCGTCAGACGGTTTTGCTTGGCCCGCTACCGCCGCTGTCGGTCTTTTGTGGCGGTTGATCCTAATGTGCCCGCCGGTGTTTCCGCGGTGCAGGCGGGCGGTTGGTTTCCGCCTCCATGGCGGTCGGGTTGGTTTTCCGCACGCTATCCTAATGACCCCCTTGGTGTTTGGAGACAGCATAGAAAATCACAATGCAACAATGAAGTTGGCTTTAGATAAGATGTCTGAGGCAGGTTTAACATGATATAAAGAAAATGGGAATTCCTTGTAGAGGAGATTGAATATCTTGGACATACGTTGTCTGCAGATGGGGTAAAACCCAAAAGAGACCTTTTGTATGCCATAAAGTCTGCTTCCGTGCCCAAGGATAAGGATCTAGGACTTTCCTTTCTGTGGCTAATAGAATTCTCTTCTAAATTTGTAAAAGACTTGCCAGAAAGACACAATGTTTAAAGGTGTTGATGCGCAACGATGCAAATTGCCTGTGGAGCAGAGAGCAACAAGAATGTTTTCAGGTCATCAAGAATGAGGAATGAAATGCTGGAATCCTAGTTCCTTATGATACTAAGAGAAAAAACACTGTTAGTGTGGATGCAAGCACTACAGGCCCGGGGGCCTTTCTATCACAAATGAACGGGTCCTCTGAAAAAAAAGTAGCTTTTGCTTCCCGTTGTTTGACAGTAACAAAACGTCATTATGCAGTAATCGATAAAGAGGCTTTAGCAGCAACATGGGAGCTAGAGTATTTCAGAACTTACATTTGGGGTTGCCACATTGTACTGCAAACCGACAACAAACCACTCGTAAAGATTTTGTCACCAGGTGGCACAGTGAAAGGTTCAGCTAGACTTGCTAGCTGAGCCTCACCACTGCAAGAATATAATTATGACATTAAATATATACTCGGTTGGAAAAATGATCAGGCAGACTGTTTTTCACACCTACCCATGAAGTGGAGATGTATGGATGTGAAAGATATTCTTCACAATGAACGAGACAACACTGCGGCTAGTGTGGGAGATGTTGCATGTTGGAGTCAGGGCGCTGTGAATGAAGAGGAATGGTCTAAGGCCATGGAAAATGATGTGGTGATTAAAGATGTTGTGGAAATTATCAAAAAAGGAGGGAGGAGAGAGAGTAGATTGCAGATAGCTTTAAGGTTGTATGGTAAAATTCTGGATGAATTGTCGGAAGTGTTAGGCAAAGTTGTAATGCGTGGAGACACAATTGTACCTCCAACAGAAATATTGAAGAGGCTAGTTGTTATTGCTCATGAAGGACATCTGGAGCAACTTGTAACTAAAAAAAGGCTGAGGATGGAACTTTGGTGGCCCGCCATGGACAGTGACATAGTGGAATGGGCTGAGAGATGTACTGAGTGCAAAGAGAGCGAGAAAAGACAGAATATTTGCATGCAGGCAAACCTTGGCAGCTTACAGGATCCTGGTATGCCTTGGCATAGCGTATGTATGGACCTTATAGGTTCAATGGCTAATGTCAAGGGTGGTAAGATGTATGTCATGGTAATGGTGGATGTACATTCACAGTGGTTAGTGATTAAGTTTTTGACCAAAATCACTACTAGAATGGCTATACAGGTCTTGCGTGAGGTGCTCCTTGATGAGGGTTATCCAGCCGTTTTGATTACTGACAAAGGAACCGAATATACTTCTGCTGGGATTAAAGAATCTTTGGGTTTGTGTGACATAAGGCATCCACAAAGCTTTGTTCAATCCCCAGGCCAATGGTATAGTAGAAAGGGCTAATCACATAATTAAAAGAGCTTTACAATTAGCATTGGCTAATCACATGGATGAGGAGGTCATGCTCATGATCTGGTTTGGGCCTATCACACCACGGGGAATTTCATGACAGGGAAGGTTCCATTTAGATTGATGAGGGGAAGGAAGCCCATTTCCAAATTCAATCCGTCATGGATGCAAAACTGTTAGAAGAGAGAGGTGTTCAGACTCACTAGGTAAATACCACAGACGTGTGCCATTCTATGATTCAGACAGGGGATTTCGAAAAGATAAAATCAGGATGTATTGCGAAAGGGTTGTCTAAATTTAGAGGACCTTTCAAACTTAAAGAGGTACACATGGTGGCATGTAGTGCTGTGTAATGGAGAACATTGCCATTTGTGAAGAGTTGCAAAATATGGATGCGCAGATGGCAGGAGTAGAGTGTGTGAGAGTGAAGGGTGTAGTGGGTACATGTTGATGAGGAGATTGTGAATGGGATGCAAAGAGGTGTGGATCAACAGGGTTCCAGGGTGAATGGTGAAAATGAAAATCTCAATTGCCCCTGTGCCATCAATAAAACAGGGGTGGTAGGCTGGTGAGCAACATTCATAGACTCAGAAGACCACCAAACTATCTCCAGGATTATTTATGTTTTTGACTTCAGTTTACCTGGGGATACCGGTGTTGTTCCAATGCTTGTTGTTTACATGTTTTCCAGTTAACTGTATACACACAAATTTGCATACATTTCCCAGAACCATACGATGTAGGGGAGTGTTTAAATATGTGTACTCCACAGGATATTTTGCATGTACTATAGTTATTTTCCCTTTTCTTCCAGGGCAACGATGCTTTCTCTTATTTGTATAACGAGGGGGGTTGTGTTATAATCGGTAACTAGCCATAGTATCGAGAAAAAAATATAGAATGGACATAATATCGAAGTAAAAATATAGTATGGACAAAATATCGAATGGACACAATATAGTAGTTAAAATATCGAATTGAAGGTAAGTAATATCGATTGTCAAAATTTCGAAGTATATAATATAGGCATTCAAATATATAGAATTTTTAATAATATAGAATTTTTTTAAGTGTTTTGTATGTTAGTATATGTGTGAAAAGTGTATATTATTTTTGAAATGTATGTTTAATTTATTTTAAGTAATGAATTTTATGTTATTGAATTTTTGCGTAATTTAATTCTGTAGCGGGTTGTGGTTTTATAGGGGAATAGGGTGGGAAGTAATTTAATTATATTAAATTAAATATTAATTTTTAGAAATTATTAATTATTTTTAATTTAATTTTACTTTTTAATTCTGTAGCGGGTAGTGGGTTTATAGGGGAATAGGGTGGGAAGTAAGTTAATTGTAATTAATTAAATATTTGTATTTATTTATTGGTATTCATTTTGAATTTATTGTTAATTAATTTTCAATTGGTAATTAATTTTTATTAATTGATAATTATGTTAATCGTGTTAATTTATTTTCCATAGTGGGTTGTGGGTTTATAGGGGAATAGGGTGGGAAGTAATTTAATTGTGATAATGTAAATAATTTTTTTTTATTTATTGGTATTGATTTTTAATTTATTGTTAATGAATTTTTAATTGGTAATTCATTGTTATTAGTTGGTAATTAATTTGTATTAATTGATTAATTGATAAATATGATAATTGCATTAATTTGTTTTCCGTAGCGGATTGTGGTTTATAGGGGAATAGGGTGAGAAGTAATTTAATTGTAATTAATTACATATTAAAAATACTTTTGTGTATTAATTTAATGTCAATTAATTATTAATTGGCATACATTTCTATGATTATTTAGTTTTTGTTATTAAAAATTAATTAGTTGTTAATTAATTATGAATAGGTAATTTGTAATAACTAATATTTATTTGTATTTCTAATTGATTAGTTATTATATAATATTACATTGATAATTAATTTTAATTAATTGTTTATTGGTATTGATATTTAATTTATTTTTATTAATATATTAAATCATCACTTTCCCTACTGTTAAACTCACTGGAGTGAGAATAGTACATTTTACCCCTATGCTATTTTTGTATTTTTTATTTTATTTTAGGAGTTTTCTATAGCGCTGGCCAGACCCGAGGGTATCGGAGCGCTTCACAACAGGATATGTATAAGTCAGATCACGAGTACAATACACAGAAAGGTCAGCATACGAGAAGTCCACAGATAAAATAAGCATACAGATAAGTGTTCAACTGGACCAGAGGCAATGAGGGCAAAGTAATATCCTGCGAGCGTCACGTAGCGGTGCCGACCCCATGTGGTGGGGAGGAGGGGGGAGGAGAGGTCGGTTGCAGGTACGTGCGGTCTGGAGGCAGAACAAGTTAGGGCATGAAAGTTACGTAATTGGTTTCGGGAAGGCACGGTTGGGGTAGAGGTCTTTTAGGTGGCGTTTAAACTTTAGAAAGGAGGAAATAGTTCTGATGTCCACAGGGATGGCGTTCCAGATTTTTGGAGCATTCCCTGCAAAGGAGTGATTTGCCATTTTCTGTTTGCGTGTTTTTAAGGGGATGAGAAGGAGGGAGTTTGAGCTTCTGAGTGTTCTATATTGACCGGATTTCTTGAGTTTCGAGGCTAGGTATTCTGGTTTCCCTGTGTGCAAGGCTTTGTGTGTCAGGCAGGCCGTTCTGAAGCTGGCCCGCATTTCCACTGGGAGCCATTTTAGATCTCAAAGTGCGAGAGAAATCTGGTCAAATTTATTTACTCCTGAGACCATTCTGGCCGCTGCATTGAGGGTGGTTTTTAGGTGGGAGAGGGGGGTACCAGAGAGGGTTGCGTTCCCGTAGTCCAGTCTGGATAACACAAGAGATTGGGTAGCTTTTTTGAGATCCGCAGGTGGAATGTAGGGTTTGACTTTGTTGAGTAGCTTCAGATTGAAGAAGGCGCTCTTGGCAGAGTTTTTGCTGTGGTTCGCCATAGATAATTTGTGGTCTAGGGTGATTCCTAGTGATTTTACAGAGTTAGTCAGAGTGGGAATCACATTGAGAGTATCAATGGCTTTTAGCCACTCCGTCACTTGCGAGTTTTCTTCCTTGTTATAGATGAGGAGGATTTCTGTTTTACCTTGATTGAGTTTCAGGTGGTTCGATGATAACCATTCTTGGACTTCTTTGAGAGTGTTATTGAGTCTTAGAATGTCATTGATGAAGGAGGATTCCGGGTAAATCTGGGTGTCATCTGCGTATAAATGGAACGGGATGTTGGCTTTATTCAGAATGGAAGCGAGGGGTAACATGGAAATGTTGAACAGTTGCGGGGAGAGAACGGAACCTTGGAGGACGCCTCTGTTCACTGGGAGAAGGTCAGAAGTGAATGACTTGATTTTGACTATCTGGGAGCTATTCTGGAAGAAGGATGAGAACCATTGCAGAACCTGTTCTTCTGAGCCAGCTGTCTCTTTGAGGGCCTTGATGAGAAGATTATTATCAACCGTGTCGAATGCTGCTGACAGGTCGAGGAGGATGAGTAGGCAGCAATGGTCTGAGTCAAGGGAGTGACGGATGTCGTCGACAATGTTAAGGATTGCAGTTTCGGTGCCTTTTCTAAAACCTGATTGATGTTGATCTAGCAGGTTGATGGTGTCAATCTGTTTGTTCAGTTGGTGGAGCACACATTTTTCCAGAATTTTGGCCAAGAAGGGAAGATTGGAGAAGGGTCTGAAGTTAATCGTCTGAGTCAAGGCCTGTTTTTTTAAAGAGAGGAGTTACTTGTCCGTTCTTGAGGCAGTCGGGTATGGAGCCCGTTTTTAAGGAACTGTTTATGATTTTGCACCAGAATGGAGCAAGGGCGAATTTCAGATCTTTGGTCAATTGGGATGGTAGAGGGTCCAAGTTGTGGGAAGAGGGTTTCGACGTGGCGATTAAGTTGAGAATCTCAGTTTCCGTGACGGGATCGAAGGCGGACCAGGTAAGAGCGGGTCGCCTGCTTGAGGTGGATTCGATTGTTGTGAGGTTGTTGCTTGGAGGAAGTAGGTTAATGTAAAGGGAAAGTTCGATCTTGTCGATTTTGTCGTTGAAAAAGTTGACAAAGTTATCGCATAAGGCTTTAGAGGGCTGGACGAGGGAATTCGATGGTTTGGAGGCTTGTTTTTTTATGATGTCAAATAGTTCTCTTGGTCTGTTTTTTGCTTTGTCGAGCGCAGTACAGAAGAAGTTGTTTTTTTGCTTTAATGATATGGTTTTTGTACTCTCTTCTTGCTGATTTGAGTTTTTGACAGTGGCTGGAGGAGGGGTTCTTTCTCCAGAGCCGTTCTGAGTTTCTGAGTTGCCTTCTTTCCACGTTGATGTCCTTGTTAAACCATGTTCTTGAGGAGATGTTCCTGATTTGTTTTAGTTTCACGGGGCGAGTTGGTCTAAGATGGAGGACATCGTTGTGTTGTAGTGTGCTGTGAGTTCTGCAGTAGAGAGGCCGTCAGGGGAGATGTGAAGGAGGAAGGATATTTTTTCTTCTAGGTCAGCAGTGTTGATCTGCGCGTTTTCTCTACTATTGCACTCTCTGGAGTGGGAATAGTAATTTTTACCCTCCCGCTATCCAACGCTTTCCCTACGGTTGCACTCACTGGAGTGGGAATAGTAATTTTTACCCCTACGCTATCCAACGCTTTCCCTACTGTTGCACGCACTGGAGTGGGAATAGTAATTTTTACCCCTAGGCTTTCCAACGCTTTCCCTACTGTTGCACTCTCTGGAGTGTGAATAGTGATTTCTACCCCTACACTATCCAACGCTTTCCCTACTGTTGCACTCTCTGGAGTGGGAATAGTAATTATTACCCCTACGCTATCCAACGCTTTCCCTACTGTTGCACTCTTTGGAGTGGGAATAGTAATTTTTACCTCTACGCTATCCAACACTTTCTCTACTGTTGCACTCTTTGGAGTGGGAAAAGTAATTTTTACCCCTACGCTATCCAACGCTTTCCCTACTGTTGCACTCTCTGGAGTGGGAATAGTAATTTTTACCCTCCCGCTATCCAACTCTTTCCCTACGGTTGCACTCACTGGATTGGAATAGCAATTTTTACCCCTGCACTATCCAACGCTTTCCCTACTGTTGCACTCACTGGAGTGGTAATAGTAAATTTTACCCTCCCGCTATCCTACGGTAAAAATATTGTATATCTTTTATTAATATTACGTTAATATATATATATATATACTAGCAGCCCGTCCCAACCTTGTCCGGGAGCAATTAGGCTTCCCCGCCCCCCGCCCGCCCCGACATTGTGCAGCAGCCCGGCCCCCCGCCCGCCCCGACATTATCAAGCAGCCCGGGCCCCGTCCCCTGCCTGCCCCGACCCCCGCCTGCCCGGAGCCATACCTCAGCCGCCGCTCCTCCCCCGCGCTCCTCATTTCACCGCACATTGTGCAGCAGCCCGGCCCCCCCGCCTGGCCCGACATTGTCAAGCATCCCGGGCCCCCGCCCGCCCCGTCCCCCGCCTGCCTCGACCCCCGCCTGCCCCGACCCCCGCCTGCCCGGAGCCTTACCTCAGCCGCCGCTCCTCCCCCGCGCTCCTCATTTCACCCCTCCGCCGCTCCTCGCCGCTTACCGCTCCTTCCGCCTGTCCGCCGGTCCTCACCGCCATTCCGCCGTTCGTCACCGCTCCTCCCCTGCGCCATGTCCGCCACTCCTCCTCACGTTCCTGGACGCCGCTCCTCCCCGCGCTCCTGACGTCAGCACGCAGGTCGCGGCAGGCGCTACTTCGAAGGGACTACTTTTTTTTTAATGTTAATTTTTTAAATAACTGTTTTTTTTTACATTTATATAGCCTATAACCATCTACACACCCTGACGATTCCAACGGTGTATCGGGTGTGTGGATTGGAGCTGTGGTTCCCGAGTTTACCCGCCTCAAAGGTGCAAAGTTCTTCCTTTATAATAGTGGTATATATATATATCTTACATTAATTATTTATTAATTTTAAGGTTTATTTAAGTATTTTAAGTATGTTTTAGTTAATTAGATTTATTATTTCATTAATTGTAAATTACTTTTAAGACATTTAATAAAATTTTATATTTTGACTAACTATATTTTTTACAACTATATTTTTGATTCAATATTTTTGTAGTTACCTGTTTGCAGATAGGAATTCGATATTTTTGCATTCTATATTTTGTCCACTATATTTTGGTAGGTCGATATTTTGGCATTCTATATTCTGTCAGTGATCCGTTATAATCCAGTCAGACACAAAGGGCAGCTCCACCAGCTTATCTTGGACTGTACTTACATTTTGTATCAAGCAATTTTCTCTGTTTGCTGCAAGAAACATCATGTGCAGTCCATGAGCTGGGACTGTGGCCGGACAGTCCTGAGAAATATGGCTTTTCTCCTTAAGTAGTTGCCCCTGGTCATGTCAGGCAGCTTCTAATCACCCGCAGCTTAATATTTTAGTCATGTGTCATCAAATTACTGATGAAGATTGCAGCAGTAGCAAGTGCTGTAAGGAAACAATCCCACTGAAAGGTCTTGGTTAAGAGACACTCATTTGTCCCCTTCCACAAGAGCAGAGCCCTGCAAGGAGGAAAAAGATTTGCTTGGGATGCAATGCTATTCAGAACTTTGGGATGTCTGACTGCTCAAGAGGTGGCTACTCAGTTTCCATTAACTACATAAAGGCTTCTTTAGGGGATAGATAGGAGAGGGATAAACAAATCAATCTACAGAATAGAAATCAAGACACAGGAGTAATCTTTGTTGATCCTATCAGGTTGTTTTGTAGTAAACATAATAGAGCCATCTGATTGGTTCTTCTGGACCGATCACAAATTGTGGAAATAGTGAAGATATGATTTGTTCTCCTTCTGCATTAAAATACATACCTTTCTAAATTTGGTAGAAACCGAAGTTTTGGCATTAGTCAGTGGATCTGTCGGTTGTGATACTCAAATCCAATTGTGGAAGTGCACTCTCCAAAGTTTTTAAGCAGCTAACGAATAGAGTCCACAGCAGGGCTGGACAGGCTACCGGGCGTTTCGGTGTGCTACCGAGCTGGGGGCTAATTTCTCTGCAGTGGGGGCTGATTTCGTTGATGGGGACCTGCGTGCGTTTTGAAATAAAAAAAGCAAAAAGGAATTTTGTTCAGCACACGCAGGTCCCCATCACGAAATCTGCCCCCAGCTCGGCAGCACACACAACCGCACGGTAGCCAGTCCGGCCCTGGTCCACAGTGCCAGCTAAAATATAATTCTTTCTTTTTCTTCAGACAAAAAAGCATAACAGCCAAAGTGTTTTGTTCCTTTAGCATTATGGAACTTCTTCAGGGCTGTAGATAGACATTTTTTTAAAGCATAGTGTAATTAATGATCCAAAAAGAAAAAAACAACAATACACCAAAACGCAACCAAATTTAAAATTATACCTTTGTATGTTAAAATAATTCATCATAATTCATCAAAATAGGAACAAAAATCCATTTAATTGTGTGGTGTTGAGTGGAGTTATATGTAGTGAAATTATGTGTCATGGTTTGCAGTAAAAATATATATACAGCCATTGTGTTGTGGAGTGGTATGTATGTAAGTTTAATTATGTGGTTGCTGTTGAATTCTGTAACATTATGTGGAATTCTGTGGTGTGGAAAGGATGTATGTAGTGAATTATGTGGTTTGTTGTCAAAATGTGGTGTAGAATGGAAATGTGTGGAGTTGAATAGTGTGGCGTGGATCTGTGTGTTGTTGAATGAAATGAAAGAAGTTAATGTGCTGTGAGTTTCCATCCCTTAGAGACAGCAGCTGCAATATGACTTTAAAAAGGAACCACTGTACAGCTCAGTAAACTGCCCACTAGTGAATGTGCACATGTCCGGGCATGGCAGCAGAACAATTCATATGATGATTCACGGAGATGGTGCCCTGCTCAACAGTACATGAACTATGCAGGCTGGGGCACAATATCCACGGCGAGGAGGAGCAAAGCCCTTAGGGGGTTGGTGCTGTGTACTAGAGATATGTTACCCCCAGTTTACTGGGAAGGCTACTGCTTGCTAACAAAACAGTAGCTTCCCATGTTATAGTATCCATGGTCAATAAAGGCTGCATTGCTAATGGGCGGTTTTATCTAGACAACTCTTAAAAGCAGAAAAAAGTGTTCTGAATGGGATTAAAATCCACAATCAAAGCAGACATATTAGGCAATACAAAAAAAACATTTTGACACAACAAACAAACACCAAAGCCTGCTCTGGTCAAAAAATTAAATCTGAGCAAAGGCATTTTATTTTACAAAAAGAACGCAGCATGCTTTTCACATGTTAAAGCTTGCTCATAGAAAGACAAGTTAGGACTTTTAAAATATCTGTTGAATAATGCAAAGAGAAAACACTCAAAAATGTAAAACCTTTTGAGAGAAGTAAATTATACCCGCTCCCTCACGAATGCAGCTTCTTGCCACATTATGATTAAGACATATTTAATATAAAACTTACAAGATAGACAAACAGTGTAACACAAGTGGGAAACATGGAAGAGGCAATAAAATGGAAGCAGCGACCTGCGCCAAAGCTGAGCACACACCCGAAGAAAGGCAAACAGTGTAGTATGAGTAGGAAACAGACGGAAGCAGCACATTTAAACAGGAAACTTGAGCATAGCGAACATCACAATTCCATATCGTTAAAAATTGTGGTGTGAACTATTAGTAACACCCATAAGCAGGGTGGGACTGGCCGTAGCGGGTTCCGGGCGTGTCCCCAATGGGCCGCCAGAGTGGGGGCCGGTTTTGGGACCCTGTGAGGCCGTTTTTGTTACTGGGGGCTGGCAATATCAGCCCCCTGTAACAAAATCGCCCGAAACCGGCCCTAGCAAACACCTCGCCCCCCCTCCTCTCCAGGGGGGCCAGCTGCGCAGTTTGCCAGGGCCATTTTCGGTTCCCAGTCCGGCCCTGCCCATAAGCATGTTTTTGTTTGCTCCACAAGGTTTGTACTAGCATGAAACTTAGGGGGATATTCTCAAGAACGTGTGATAATTATCGCAAAGGTAGCTTAACGCAACTCTTCACATTGCAGTCCATCGGGGAAATTAACGCAGTGTTAACATTGTATTCTCAACACTGTGGTACCATGCGATAGTCCACAATAACGCATCAAATGACCGCGCAAAAATGCGAAACACTTACGTGAAAAAAGCGGCAATGTCCCAAACCGCGATACAAAAATCAGCGATAACCAGTGACAGGCCTGTAATTCCCACGCGTCATGTGCGAAAATGCACCAAAAAAGCAGTGAAAAAAAACGGTGAGATAACAATGTACGAGTACAACCCCACATCTGTGATGTACAACAAATGCCCATTGTCCCGCATCAAATAGGCATCTCCTCACAAACAGTCACAATGTACATTGACATGCAGTCTGTATGTAAACTGCGCCAATGCGGAAACATACATGGAACAAACTGTGAAACCGCATCTCCCCTACGCATTGCAGAGGAACAATCAACACCTCCGGCACACAGACGTGTCATGTCCATGATCAATCAAGTGTGAAAGCAAGAACTGGCTTTTCGAATAAGTGACACCCCAAACAGCCTCTCCGTACAGAGGTTACACACCCACCATCTATCATCAAATTATGAAATATTTAGCACTACATGTCGCACTTACACTTGTCTGAGTGATGTGCTTGTACAGATGAGTGACATGCACTCAGGGTATGTGTCATGAAATGCATAATTTTGCACATGCTGTGCCTGTGGTCATTTTGTACTGTATTCAAAATAAGTAGGCAAGGTGCACAGCAATTTGATAAAAAAACTTCCTCACAACTTGTGTTTGTTGAGTGCGGTTGGGTGCTCCTGCAAGTAACGTGTCCGTCCGTCACTTTAATAAATTGTTACTTGGTACGTGCATACATGAATTATGAATGCATCCCTGCAATAAGGGCACTCCTTTAGGTTCTATGTATAAGACTCCCAGACAAATTCTTTATATCACTGTCTTTTTTTATTTTTCAATGACGTTCATTGGATATTATTAATCATATCAACGAAAGTTTAAAGTTCATAATGCAATATGTTCAAGCAATGAAATCCATTTGTATTTAATGTATGCTCCAATGCATTTCGGGCTACCCAGCCCTTTTTCCAGGAGCTTTCAAAGATTTCAGGAGGTTCAACGCTCGCTGAGGTTGATAAATGTTGGCTTCTAATCTTCGTTACGGCGACAGTGATATAAAGAATTTGTCTGGGAGTCTTATACATAGAACCTAAAGGAGTGCCCTTATTGCAGGGATGCATTCATAATTCATGTATGCACGTACCAAGTCATTTTGTACTGTCCCATGATTGCTAACATTGTCATGTGCTCATGTGAAGAAATTGTCAATGATGATCTTTCGGCAGGCTATTCCTTCTGTGGCTGCTGTGGGTTGTGGTCTACCTGCCTCATCCTCCTCATCATCGTCCGGTGCATCTGGCACTTGTATCCATGGGGAATTGGTGCGTACACATATGTTGCACAACACACAAACATGCAGTGATCATCTTGCACACGATGTCTGGGCTGTACAGGAGCCTTCCACCTGTTATGTCCAGGCACCTGAAACGTGACTTCAACACACCAAATGTGCGTTCCACGATGCCCCTGGTGCATTTGTGGACCGCATTGTACTCCCTCTAGGCCTGTGTGTTCAGGGCTCGAAGGGGTGTCATCATCAAAGCACAGAGTGCATATCTTTGATCACCTGTGACAGTGCAGAGAGACATGAGTCAATAGTTCATTCTGCTAGATGTGTTGGCAGGTTCACTGTTACATTGGTGTGTGATATGGGTGACTTTTTGATTCCTGTTTGACGTGTACTGCTTGTAGCAAATGTGCGGCATCAATGTGTATTACATAGCCTCATTGCTGCTCCTCCATCCCCCCAGACCTATTTACAATTGTGCATAGAGCAGTTGCATCACTTGCACTCCTATGGCACAACAATGTCATGCCTGTCTGCGCATGTCCACAAGCCTGACTACGACACACTGATGTTGTGCACTGAAGGTGGGCGGCCCTTTTATTGCCAGGGCCACATGTCCAGTGAGGCCTGCGCTGGATGAGTGTGGGGTGAGTGTAAGCCACCCCTCAGGGGCTGGTTGGTCATGGCAACAACTACAACAGTGATCAGACAGTCAGAAGTTCAAAGTTCAAACAGCAAGTCATGGCAACAACTACAACAGTGATCAGACAATCAGAAGTTCAGAGTTCAAACAGCAAGGGTCGTTTACTTGAGCTGCACAGAGGTAGTGGCCCTGGATGCACTGCGACTGGCACAGGCACACCGCCACGGGATGGGGACTAGTGGTGTACTGAGGTAGGGCCATGCGAGCTGAGCGGGTCCTCGTCGATGTCCAAGGTGAATGTCGCAGAGGGCTGTGGGGACAGTGGCAGGTGTCCTCCTGGGTATGAGGCAAAGGGCAAAGCCCGGCAGAAACAGGCAAATAGAGGAGTGGAATGCTACAGCCTTGTTTTTACCACCAAGTCAGTATCACCTTTATGATGATGAAGACAACCCCCAGGCCATAGACTCAGACGCCACCAAAGTTCAACCAGAGAGTGTCCATGAATGTCAGGGCACAGACTTAGTGGCACCGGGGCTGAAAGGGTATGCAGTCTGTGATGAGGCCTGTACAATGATATGAACTCTGCCGTAAATGAATCAAGGCTCAGCTCCAAATGTGTGACCTACTGGACCGCAGTGTAGGCCGGAGGCAGAGGTCAGCAGGGGCCCACAGCCACGTGTCGTTGTCTCAAGATGCACAGAGTTAGTGACATCAGAGCATTTGTTGGTAGTGTTCGATCACCTCCGTAACGATGATCCTTTTTTCCTCTGGACTGAAACGTGTCTTCCTCTTACACCTCTCCTTGCGTGCAATGATGTGAACTCTGCCATTGAGAAATCAAGACTCAGTTCCAAATGTGTGACCTACTGGACCACAGTGTGGGCTGAAGGCAGTAGTCAGCAGGGACCACAGACACGTGTGGTTGGAATACTATGCACAGAGTTGGTGGCACCACATCGAAGGGAGTACAGTGATATCAAACGTCCCATGAACATATGAACTTGGCCATCAGGATATCAAGACTCAGTTCCAAATGTGTGACCTACTTGACCATAGTGTAGGCCGGAGGCAGTGGTGGAGTACGTCAACGGGAAAGTAGTACTGCGAGCCTGTGTCGCGAGGCCATCATGGTCTGAGGAGGCAGCCAAGGTCACGGGCCTCGGGCTTGGAGCTAGCGCCAGCATGTGGTGGGCCCTCTTTTACACACGCTGTGTCGGCAGGTGAGCAGTGAGGCCTGGGTGTGCAGGGACGGGCAAGACGGGTTCGGGGCCAGCGGCCCCGGGTGCAGCAGGCACACAGGATCACAGGCAGTACCGCTCATGGCGAAGGCGTTGGCCTCGTGGCGGGGTGAGAGGTGCAGACCTGACAGAACCGTTGGGCATTCCGGAGGAAAACCACGCCCAGAGCTACGTGCTTTTTTATTCACACCCCTACGCTGGCCTGGCTTACGCTGGGCCAGCCCACTCCACTCATGCTTACAGGGGGGACGTAAAAGCTACGTTTCTGTGATCTTCCCCACTGGCTGGGGTGACATTGTTGCGTCCACTGTCCACTACACTCCAAACACCAGCTGTGTATGTCGACATGGATATGTCTGTGGTCTGCCTACTGCAGTCTGGCCAGCACATCCACGCCACACTTGGCATTGTGTACATTCTCATTCATGGATCACTTGCCTCCTTCGCACATGCCTGGTTCCTACCTCTCCCCACATTCTCCTATTGTTTGGCTGAGGTGCAATGCAGTTGATGGCTCATGTACATGGCTAGCCCAGGTTACCACAGTAAGTTGTGCTGTTGTATCTGGTGGGTGGGCATGTTGTTTGGCATGTTGTATGTGAGTTTGTAACATGGCATTAACAGAGTTGTGAGTTGCATGGTTGTGGAGTTGGGGTGTGTGGTGTGTTCATTTGGTACTTACCAATGAGCAGAGCATTTCCGTAGGTGCCATCCTGGAACGCCGGTTGATTATGGACTATCGGAAGATGTAGGAATCATGCACACTGCCTGGTTAGTTGGCGACGACGTTGGTGAAGAGTCCCCGGTGGTCCTGTATTGCCTGACATTGATGGAATGCGTGTGCTTTCTGTTGGGGTAATTGTGTGCAGTGTCGACAGGGGGCATAAGTAGGACATGTATACACTCGAATGCCCCCAACACGTGCGGGGAACCAGCTATGGCGTAGAAGCCTTGCTTGGTCTCCAACTGTTCCTGCGCAGTGTGGGGGATGTGAAGGTACTGGGGTTCCAATCTGATGATGGCATGCATTTTCTGAAGGTCCACTGTCTTGGTCTGCGCTTTCTCTGCTGTAGTCTGGGGGGGGGGGGGGCCTGGGGGTGGTGGCGGTGGGTGTTGTGGCCCTCTTGGAGCTCCGAGCTGCATGATCAGTAGCTCCATGGCATCTGTTGTTCTTCTGGTGTGGCTCTGGGCAGAGCTCCCTTTTATGGTGCACGTTGTGGTCTGACTTACACCAGGTGGGAGCAGGTGTTAAATCCCTGCTGCTAACGTGCCTTACCGCATGTTTTGGGATCTTATCGTCAATCTGGCTGGTTGTTGAGAATGTTGCGGAGTGGTGTTTTCACTGCTTTTTACAAGGGAATGCCTGCTCTACATATCATTAGAGTTAGTTGCCGTGGTCATCTGTGGCGATGGTTTTTGCGGCTGCTATCGCAGGTAAACTGATGATATGGGCTGTTAGCACCAGCTTGTGAATGGGGCGATACATTTATCACCACTTTGGCTGCGATAAAGTGCCGCTAACTCGGCGATAAGTCCTTGAGAATATGCCTCTTAGTATATGTAAAACACTGCACATGATTAATTAGCACTAACAAAAACAACGTTAACACAGCACAGACCACTAACGTGAGCAGATATTGAACCTCATTCCACACCCTCTGTTGCACACGTACATCTGCTATACAGCCACTGCTGTTGTACCTTGGATGCCTGGGCTCTCCTCATTGGCCAGGTTACTGTGAATCTTTGTGGGCATTCCGCATAGACTTGCCAGCGTGAGTCTGTGGCAGAAGAAGTTGCAGCATGCATAGCAAAAGCAGTGTGCGGCAGCAATAGCAAGGAGGAACTGCTGTTGGGCTCCACTGCACCAGCGGAACACCCCCAAAGTGCACACACCCTTTGCCTCAGCTGCCATGATGGGAGATGGACCGTGCCGACAGCATGGATACCGTTTGAAATGTCAGATGTGCGGGGTTGTATGAAAGTCATATGCGTGTTGGTATTAATGAAAAGTCAGCGTGGACTTCGGTATGTATGGCATGGCTGCCACTTGAAACTTCACTAAGCTTACTTCATGAAAAAAGTCGTGAAGAAACAATGCACTAAAATGGCCAAGCATATTATTAAAAAGAAGTTGGGTTGATCGCTTGGGGAAGGCTAAACTCCGTAAAAGGCATAACGTATGCATGCCCTTAAAAATAGGGAGAAAGACATATGGAGCGACAATAGTGCAAGCCAATGGGAATCCTGTATGTAGTATCCTGTGGATGTATTTATCCTGTTGCTTTCTCCCTAGTTGCTCAGCCAGTGTGAATGAGCTGTGTGGAATGTTTGTGAGGTGATGCTGAATGGAATGTTTGGGTGCCTGTGAGGTGAAGTGTGACAGCTGGAGTATGGGCTGCCCCACCAGGAGCAGGCTGCTCCTGGTGGGGCTTCTCTACATGAATGTAATAACCTGTAGCTAAGGCTAAATAAATCTACTTGAAATTCATCTCGGCCACTGGATTTCATCTTTACATTATGACGACAAGGATGGGATTACTGTTACAGTGTTTTTTTGTCATGATGTATTCAATGCCTGTGTGTGAGTGCTGCAATATTTTACTATATGCTTTGTGAGTGCGCAACTTTACATGATGCATGGATCTATTGAAGTTGTCATATGTGTCAAGTTATTTTTCCTCTATTTTGCCATGCCTTATGAGTATTATCTGCCTAAGCGTTATTTGTATTTTTATACATTCTGCTGCTGCTGTGTATCTTATGTTTTTTCTGGCTTATTGGCTTATTATGGGAGCAACAGGAAGAGAATGGTGTGAACGTGATAGCACACTGGGAACACCTAACTAAATCACTAAGAGCAGCGAATACGGTAATTGCCCACCCAGCTTCTACAAGCCACTCATTAGTCCATCAGGAGAATCATTTCTCCAATTTCAAAGCTCCAAACCTCTGCATGCCCAAGAAAGCAATAAATAAAACAATATGTAATCTTCGGCCCACAGGGAAGGATCCTATTTTACAAAGGGAGCTATCGCAACTAAAAGCAAAAAAGAAATCTGGCAGGCAAAAAGGGAATCAGATGAAAACCTGTGGGCGAGGCTATTGCACGACTCAAAGTCAAACAACAGAGGAAGATTTTGGCCCACAATAAATAGCCTAGCCAACCAGAATGCTCAAAGAATAAATTCCCACCTGACAGAGGAAGCCTGGGCCTTGCATCTGTACCAACACTTTAATGCACCACAGAGGCAGACCTCCTGAAATATACCTGAGGCAACTCCTCTCTATTTTAATGTCCTATCAAGAAACGACCATCTTTCATTTACAACTCTTCAGATTTAGAACAGGTTCGCCAAAGGCAAGAGAGGGGGCGCCCTGGGCCCCAACGGGATCCCGCCAACTTTATTAAAAAAGGACACGGAGTATTGGGCTTCTGTATTATCACCACTGAATGTCCATATCACTGGAGGGGTCATCATCCCGGACTCCTGGAGGGGGACAATCATATCCCCAAAATATAAGAAAGGGGATAAGAACTCAGAAAGAAGTTACAGGCTTGTGGCCTTAATTGACATCGAGGCAAAATATTATGCTGGCCTCCTTCTGGAAGACCTTACTGCCTGGGCCGAAAAACAATCAATTATACTGATTAACCAAACGGGCTTCTGCAAGGGCATTGGGACAACTACGAATATACTTGCACAGTCCAGACTGATAAACGGGGCCAAGCTAACAAAGCAACACCTATTCATGTGTTTTATTGACTACTCGTCAGCCTTTGATAAAATCGACAGGAGCAAGCTTTTGCACAACCTTAGGAAAATCATCTGCTCTCCTAAACCAGTTAATACTGCTACACTCAAACACATAGGTCCAAGTCAAGCTTGGCGACGGAAAGTACCTGTCCAGGAAAATCCCAACAACTATGGGGCTCAAACAGGGGTGCGTCTTAGCGCCGACACTCTTCAACCTGTTGGTGTCTGACCTTTTTTCAGAAATGGACACCTGCAATTCTCTTCCGCCAAAGGTGGGAGGGATACCACTCTCTAACCTCCTGTATGAAGATGACCTCAATTGGTCAGTCGGACCCCTATTGGCCTCCAACACTTACTAGATACAACTAATTGATATTCAGCATTCACAGGGTAACCATCAACAAAGATAAAACGAAGGTTATGAGGATACATCCAAAGAAGGGAACCTCTAAATACCGCTGGCATATGGCAGACTCATCAGTTAAAGTAGTTGACCAATACAAGTACTTAGGCATGATGATGGATAATAAAGGGACTTTCAACTCACAAAAAGAGGCAATTAAAAGAGGTTATTCCATTGTAGTAGCTATAAAATCGATCAAACATAAAACTGCTGGCCCCAGCCTTATCCCACTGCTACAAGTTTGGCAAGCAAAACTCACTCCGGAACTCACTTACGGGAGTGAGTGCCTGAGGGGAAGAGACATGGTTAACTTAGACAGTACTGTCTCAAGAGCGGCCAGGATGATATTTAACTTACGAAAGTACGTCTCGCCAGCCCAAAAAAAGCTCAAATTTAGCCTGCAAAGCCAAACAAGCATTTGCAATGCAATAGGTCTCGCATTTGCGCAAGTTTGAGCTATTGACATTGCAAATAACAACGCCTTTTATTTTTGTTTTTAAAACATAAACAAAAGGCATTGTCATTTACAATGCAAATGGCTAAAACTCGCATAAATGCGAGACCTATTGCATTGCAAATGCTTGTACGCTTGAGAGCGCTTTGTTACCAGGCCGGTGCCCACCCGGCATTTGCCCCGAGTGCCTCGAGTGCACTTTATCTAATTATTTACGGGACCCGTTTTTAGGTCCCTTGCGAGTGCCCACCTCGCATATATAATTATATTTTAATTCGAGGGTGCCTACCTCTCTTGCCCCCGAAAGAAATCACCGCCGCAGCCCTGCTCCGTGAAAACCGGAAGTCAGGCACTTTTGGCCGAGACGGGGGCGGGGCCTGCAATCCGGAGGCTGCCAACAGCAAAACAACCAGAGTGTTGCGGGGCTCCCAGGTGCTGGAGGGAGCCCCGGAAGTGAAGTCCTGCCCCCTGGTGCCGCGACGAGACGAGACTGCCGCAGAGAGGAGTCCGATCCCCAGCAACAGCCCGGTGAGTGCCCGACCAGCGCTGCAGAGGAGACACGGAACACGCCAAAAGAGCCCGGTGAGTGGGAGGGGGGGGGGTGTACGCACGTGTGTCTGTGTGTGTTCGAATGTGTCTGTGCGTGTGTCTGTGTGTGTGCGCGTGGGTCTGCGTGTGTGTATGCAGTGTGTGTGTGCCTGTGTATGCGTGTGGCTGTGTATGTGCGCATGCGTGAGTGTGGAGTGTGTTTGCGCATGGGAATGAGGCACGAGAGGGGCACGGCGCCGTGCGCGCCCACGAGGTGAAATCTGCGCTCGGCGCTCGTGCACCCTCTCGTGTCCACATTCCCAAATACGGGCCACAATAGGTCTGTCGCTGACGCTCGACCTAAAAATAGCCCGCAAAGGAGCCTACGGCAAGAGCTGTTACAGGATAAAAAAAGCTGAAGCAGGAACACTGAACTCCCATTTATGGATCGAAATACATCTAAAGAGGGAGTGCCCAGCAAGGAGCTACTTGACAGCAGCAATAGATCGTTTGGGACTTGAGGAACTCTGGGCGGCCTCAGGGACCTACCATTATTTTAAACAAACTGTAAATAAGACAGTGAAAAGACTATCTCTAGTAGAAGATAAGGCGACACTCATCGAAAGATCACACGGATGGTTGGTTGTCCACAGCTATGATAAGTCCTCTCCGCAATCATACCTAGGCATGGGATTTAATAGAAGGATGAAAGAAAAATACCTTCACTCCCTTTTGGGCATTTTACCATCATTACCGCATCTTCCCCCTTGGAATAGACCCCTGGGTCAGACAACATGTCGCTTGTGTAAAGACGCCAATGAAAGTGTATTACACCTATTGTGTATCTGTAGGGATCTTCAGGCTGAACGGCAACAGTTTCTGAAGCCACTCTTTGTAAGTAAGGGGTTAAGAACGTGTCGACAAGCTGTGAAGGCATGTCTTGGAGGTGGAGACGTTCACCTAGCGTGTCGCTTTGTTCAATTTATGGAAGCGGCTGGGGCAAAAGCAGTCATCAACCGACAGGAATGCTTTATCACGGCATCCAAATGTCTGTTAAGGGTCACATTACAGCGAAAACCATATTTTCAGATCGCCCCTCTCCCGGATGATTCACGCTCAAGCAGGACATCCAATAGCAACATACAATTGTCATTTTTTACAAATCAACCGACCACTGAACAGACCCTCTCTTAGAACTGAGCTTTGTTTTTTAATTCACGGTCCGTGCTAATAACTACTGACAATTGCTCTACGTATGTTAACATAATTTATGAAAGTTTTATGACATGTTTTAAAAAAAACCTGTTCTTGAACATGAACTTGGCTGCTACGCCACTTTTTACATGGATATTGTAAAGGTTTTAATTACTAAACAATAAACGATTACCTTACCTTACCTATTACCAAGGCAGCGTTAAACCACGTAACGTGGCTAAAAGCCACATTAAGTTGCTTAACGCTGCCTTGGTAATACGGCCCCTTTCACGCTAAAATGAGCGTGAAAGGGGCGTGCAGTGGGTGTTGCTGTGGGCACTCCACCGCAACACCTATTCACTTCGCCGCTGTCACCTATTATAAAAAGAGGTGATAATCAGTGGCAGCTTCGAACTTAAGACCTGGAAAATTCTGGTCTTAAGGTGGCGAAACAAGGTGAAATTCTTCATTTCTCCTCGTTTTTGCTTTTTCCATGTGTGCTCCCTTGTGCAGCGCACATGGAAAAAGCAAATGACAAGGTTTGTTTATGTACAGGAAGGTGTCCCTTACTGTACATAAACAAACCTTTTTTTTAAATGCCATTTTGTAACTTATATGTGTGCTGCGTGAAGCAGCGAACACGTAAGTTACAAGCTGGCATTTTAGGTTTGTTTATGTATAGGAAGGGACACCTTCCTGTTCATAAACAAACCTCCCTGCTCGCAGACATCCTTGCACTCTGGTGCAAAGGTGCCTGCGTTGGCGTTAAGTCATGAGACTTAGCACCATCGCAGGGGGAAACGCCAGGCTGCACCATATCCTTGGTGATATGGTGCAGCCTGGCTCTTCCGAAGTGGAGATGAGAGGCATTAAGCCAAGGAGGCTAACGCCTCTCACCGCCACTTCGTAGATAATATGCCCCAGAGTGTTTGAAATTTGATGGCTAATCTTTGGCTGCCATGTTTCCTGTGGTGACACAGGGTAAAAAGAGAAATGCTATCCAATAGAGCCTAATTACAGTTGTAAAGGACACTCTATTAAAAAGCACACATTTACATATTGCACCTTGCAGATTATGAAACAAGGCTTCAGGAAGTAACAACTATGTTCATCACGGATTGTATATCGAGGGTGAATACAATCTCCAGCAAGTTTTTCACTGCAGCTAGGTCCTTCTTCACTCGTTTGTAAGTCTTCTAGCCATCCGGTATCTAATGATTCCTATGCTGAGGAAGTCTTCAAGATGCCTCTTATGTCAACTGAGGAAGCTTGCCAAGTCATAAGGGCCTCAAATCCGGCTCTCAAAGGAAAATGGTCCAGTCTGCTGTTCTGGTAGCAAAAGACAGGTAGGATGAGAGCGCAGTGGGCCACTTACAATCATGGGCCCCAGCGCCATTGCACTTGCTGCCCTATTCATACCTACAGCCCTGTGCCCTAAGCTGCACATCTCCAGCTACACACCAGGTTTCACTAGTCAATTTGGGGAAGTCAATCAAGCTGCATGAATGACTCTACTAAACTGCACTAAACAGCCCCACTACTCCATTTACAAGTTACTGTGAACAAATACATAGGCGGCTGGCAGCGGGAAGCCATGCACACATGCACTGGAGGAGTTTTAGGGGGCTTGGAATTGACCAGCCTCCCGGGCGGTTTGCCTGGTTACCTAGGTGGCCAGATCAGGCTTAGTTATAGACCTCTTGCTTGGATTTTTGGGATGGTGCTGCCCTATCAAGACGCTGCCCTATGGACATTTCAAACGTTTTTTCTGAGTCAAGACATGGTGATCAGAAAAGGCTAATTTCCCCCTCCCTGACATGTCATTGCAGTTGATTGTGTCATGAGACAGGATCCGGAGAGCTAATTGTGAGAAGTTGGCCTGGCATATGATGTGCACTATTCTAGTGGGCACCTTGCACCCTTATTGATGGTAGGTTTAGACAACCTTTAAAGAAAGCTATCCTTGTGGTAGCTGTGGAGAGCAGCCTTCAGGCTAAGTCTTGAAGGAATGTAAAGCAGCTTGTTTAACCAGTCTATAATCTCTTAAATGATTAAATGAAAGAGCACCACACCAGGTATATGTATAAAATATATGTATTTATTCTAAAAACAACCCCTCTAGTCTCTTTATGAGGCTAGAGGCAAAAGTACAATACAAGAACTTTAAATAGCACACAGTAAATAGCACAGTATATCTTTTGCCCTAGGGGCCTAACAAACCATATACTAAAATAGTGGTATGAGAACCACGTGAGAGTTAGAAGTGAGGCATAGGGCCTGTAGAACCGCTGGGGCAACCAGGAACCACCCAAGGTAGGAACGCAGGAGACCCATGGGAGACACGTGCAGTGTCTCAACACAGCCGCGAATCACCATTGACTTCTATGAAGAAAGTTTAAGTTACAAAATTAAAGTTTAGGGACACTTTGGAGTGGACTACAGTAAAACCCTTTCAGTACTGGACACTTTGAGAGTCAAGACCCGAGGGAGCACCGAAGTACTCGTGTTACCTCACCCAGGGAAGCAGGGTGCATTGGTGTCTTTTCATGTCGGGTTTCGTCATCGATTCCAATGGAGAGCTGCAAAGAAGGGCTGGAGGAGTCCAGGAGAAGAGTGTCCGGATGGATCCAAGGGTGGATCGGAGATCTGAAGAACCTGAAAGCAGAGGGGACAGAGTCTGGGTCACTAGCCAGTGACCAGGATGGCGACAGGAAGATGCCAGCCGATGTCGGGTGCTTTCAAGTGAAGTAGGTGAAGCTTGACTCTTCAGCCACGAGGTCCAGGAGGTGTTGACAACAACCAGAAGCTGGATTCGAATGGGCCCATGTCGGATATCGAGTGCTGCAGTGTTGGTATCCGGATTGGACCCAACAAGCCTTGGCAGCAGCAACCCACACAAGATGACAAGATTGGCTTTGGGACAGACCAGCAAGGTCTGAGGGACTCACCCTTTGGGGGGGAGTCAGGGCACTTCTGGAGCAACCAGGAAAGCCCAAGAAACAAAGGATTGTCCTTCGTGGGGACCCACTAGCCAACGGACTAGAGATAGCGAATGAGCCTCGAGCTGCGATGCAAAAAGCGGGCCCACGGAACACTCGTGGAGTGTAGGCCTCTAAGCTTCAGTGCAAAAGTGCTCAGGCGAGGGCAACAAATAGCCCAATGCACAACTTCAGGAAACTTCGGGAAGTAGGTGCACTTGCAAAATTGCAGGATGTGCAGGAGTTCCGGTCCCACGTTTCTCGTAATATCTACAGGTCCCAGCTTCGCTGGGGACTCGTTTCAGCCACGGAGATGTCTGGAAGCCTGTGTCCTGTATCACAGATTCTTCGGGATCCGGCGGGAGCCTTGAAAATGCAGACCGGCAATATGCTTCTTTGGTGCCTGTTTGAACAGGGGTGTCACTCCTTGACCCCAAGGGAGATTTCTTCCGTCTTCCAGTTGATATGGAATGTCGAAGGTCCAAGATTTCTTCTTCAGTTAGGGGTTGGACTAACTCTAAGGTCCCACCTATGGGAGGGCCTGGGGAGGGGGTGGTTACACCCCTTCCCCTTTGCCAGTTTCATGACAGAGTTGGGGCAGAGTGCCGCAGCAACCGGTTTGAACTGGGAAATGCATGGAGCACATTGTGTGCCCCAGGCAGTGTCGGAAAAGCATTCACTGAATGCAACCCACCCTGCCCTAATACACTAACGCCTGTCTGGGGTGGTGCTGGCACCTCCCTGGACAGGAAACCTATTGTCTAGACCTCCCCTGCCGGAGTTTCGTCCAGCAGCAGGAGGTCAGACTCATGTCTGTGGCAGCAGCATCCATTTTGTGATGCTGAGGCTCCTTTAAACTATTACCGGGAAAGTAAGTGTGTACATGTCTTCTCCCTCTAGAAGGGTGGAATGCTACCCCCGCCATATTTAGTATTAGAAAGTGTTTGACACCAAACACGACATGTTTTGATAAAGCCAAACCAAAGTTAGCATTAACCGCGAGGATTATAATGCACTTAAAAGTATATGGTATGGCTATATCATAGAACAGCTATAAGGAAGGGATTCCGAAAGCTGCAGAGGGGCTCAGCTCATGCTAGGGCACCCTCTAACACAAAACCAAGCACTCTGCCTTCAGGATTGTCAAGGCCTGCATTATTGACTTATAGGTTACTATGTGTCTATATATATATAAGTAGATATAGGTATACTACATCTAAGTAAGGGGTGCTTACACCACCTTACCCAGGCTGCAAGTGCAGACCTGTGGTGCCATTTTGGAAGGCTTCCCAGGGGTGGCATAATACATGCTTCAGCCCCTGGTAGGCCCCTGGGTACCTATGCCCTTGGTACCTAAGGTACCATATACTAGGGACTCATAAGAGTGACCCAGTAACCAATCTGGGATGTACCTAAAGTACATGCAATCAATTTAGAGAGAGAACAGCTAGGATGTGGTCCTGATTGGCAGGGCCACATCGAGACTAAAGTCGAAAAACCAAGTGAAACACAGCAAAAAGTGGGGGTAACCATAGGAAGCAGATCCTACTCTCCTACACAACCCCACCACCCCCAAATGCAAGGACATTAAACTAACCTTGACCAGTTGAGTCTTCATGTTCTAAGTGGAAATATCTGGAAAGTCCATCTGCATTGGCATGGTTACTCCCAGGTCTATGTTCCACTGTATAGTCCATCCCCTGTAGGGAAATGGACCACCTCAAAAGTTTGGGGTTTTCACCCTTCATCTGTTTTAGCCATAAGAGGGGCTTATGGTCTGTCTGAACTGTGAAGTGAGTGCCAAACAAGTATGGCCTCAGCTTCTTCAGAGCCCAAGCCACAGCAAAGGCCTCCCTCTCAATAGTTGACCAACGTTTCTCTCTAGGGGTCAGCCTTCTGCTAATAAAAGCTACTGGCTGGTCCTGACCTTCATCATTCAATTCTGACAGCACAGCCCCTACCCCCAACTCAGATGCATCTGTTTGGACAATGAATTCTTTGGAGTAGTTAGGACTTTGCCGAAATGGTGCAGTGCACATGGCCTGCTTCAGGTCATCAAATGCCTTTTGACAGCTGACTGTCCACTGAACTTTCTTAGGCATTCTTTTAGAAGTTAGGTCATTCAGGGGTGTCACTATGGAACCATACCCCTTGACACATCTTCTATAGTACCTAGTCAGGCCCAAGAAAGCTCTGACCTGAGTCTGGGTGGTTGGAGCAACCCAGTCCATTATGGTCTGGATTTTGCTCTGTAATGGTTGAACCTGGCCTCCACCTACAAGGGGACCCAGGTACACAACCTGACTCTGCCCTATCTGGCACTTAGCGGCCTTGATAGTTAGGACTGCCTTCTGCAGGGCCTCCAAAACATTTTTCAGGTGGATCAGGTGATCTTCCCAGGTGGAGCTAAAGACAGCAATATCATCAAGATAAGCTGCACTATAGTCTCCAGGCTTGTTAAGACTTTATTCATCAACCTTTGAAATGTGGCAGGTGCATTTTTCAGACCAAAGGGAATTACCACAAATTGATAATGTCCACTAGGGGTTCAAAACGCTGTTTTTGGGTTTGCATCATCAGCTAGTCTGATCTGCCAGTAGCCAGCTGTTAGATCAAATGTGCTCAGAAATTTTCTATGAGACAAGAGGTTGCTGATACTCATAATACCAGTCCCGGGATGCTGCCACCATGTGGTGATGATAAACATCGATTTAATCAAATTCACGCCAAATTTCTTCACAAGATTCTCATTTATTTCTCAGTTGTGTATAAGGTGAAACCAGTTATATCCAATTTTCAAATGCAGGTACCATGCTCAATCGCCTTAAACACAGCATGTTGGAGTCTCAGTTCCATATTTGAATACCAAATGCTTAACCCAATGCATTTCAGGCACATTATTGCCCTTCGTCAGGGGTACATATCTGTAAAGTTAAAAATCAAAAAGGTACCGTTACATAGATGTATAGATTTTTACCAACATCAATTGTCTGTTGTTCTCTGATTCCCCATAAACAACATTTTCCCGCTAAAACTATTCAAGAAACCTTCCCATGGTGGATTGATCTAGCAGGTTGCCCCGAAAAAAATCAAACATCAATGTATCATGCTGATTTTCATCTTAAAACTAGTGGAGAGCCCTTTCATACCTTAAATCTTTCTAATGCAAACGCGAACTCTGCGTCTTTCAGAAATGTCATCTATTTCGCTCTCCCACGTGATGCAATCTTTTTAAACTAACACGTAACCCCTCCTACTTGATTAATCAGTTCCACTTTGTGTACCCATGTTAACTCTCTAAGCATACATTTCCCAAAAATACACTTTGTATAACGCACTTATCCACGTTCCTATTTAACTGGACTAGTTTCAGTGATCATAGCCTTAAAATAACCTTGAATACCCCGCCCTCCCTGAATGGTTAACAAATATGTTGGGAATATACCGGAACAATTCATTTGAACAAAAAACGTCATACAATGCTAGCTAAACTGACTCCAACAAATCAACCTCAAAAAATCGAATGTAACACAAGTTTTTGATAATCAACGAGATGATAGGAAATGTCCATTCATCGTTCATTTTCTTTGTCTACGGGTGCTGGGTCAAAGTAGGACGATCAATGCGAATGCAAAAAATAATGTATGTCCCGTACACCAATTTGGTTCAAATTCACGAGTTTGTAATTTTCAAGGGAGCCGTCCCGGAATGCGCTTCTTCCTCGGAGCGCTATACTTTGAAACAAGAGGTTGCTGATATTCATAATACCAATCCTGGAATGGTGCCACCATGTGGTGATGATAACCATTGATTTAATCAAATTCACGCCAAATTTCTTCACAAGATTCTCATTTATTTCTCAGTTGTGTATATGGTGAAACCAGTTATATCCAATTTTCAAATGCATGTACAATGCTCAATCGCCTTAAATACAACATGTTGGAGTCTCAGTTCCATATTTGAATACCAAATGCTTAACCCAATGCATTTCGGCACATTATTGCTCTTGGTCAGGGGTACATATCTGTAAAGTTAAAAATCAAAAAGCTACAGTTACATAGATATATAGATTTTTACCAAAATCAATTGTCTGTTGTCCTCTGAATCCCCATAAACAACATTTTCCCGCTAAAACTATTCAAGAAACCTTCCCATGGTAATTGATCTAGCACGTTGCCCCGAAAAAAATCAAACATCAATGTGTCACGCTGATTTTCATCGTAAAACTAGTGGAGAGCCCTTTCGTACCTTAAATCTTTCTAATGCAAATGCGAACTCTGCGTCTTCCAGAAATGTCATCTATTTCACCCTTCCACATGATGCAATATTTTTAAACTAACCCGTAACCCCTCCTATTTGATTAAATCAGTTCCACCTTGTACACATGTTAATTCTCTAAGCATACATTTCCCAAACTACACTTTGTCTAATGCACTTATACACGTTCTTATTTAACTGGACTTGTTTCAATGATCATAGCCTTGAATACCCCACCCTCCCTGAATGGTTAACAAATATGTTGTGAATATACGGGAACAATTTATTTGAACAAAAAACTTCATACAATGCTAGCTAAGCTGACTCCAACAAATCAATCTAAAAAAATCGAATGTAACAGAAGTTTTTGAAAATCAATGAGATGATAGGAAATGTCCATTAATAGTTCATTTTCTTTGTCTACGGGTGCTGGGTCAAAGAAAGACGATCAATGCGAATGCAAAAAATAATGTATGTCCCGCACACCAATTTGGTTCAAATTCACGAATTTGTCATTTTCAAGAGAGCCGTCCTGGAATGCGCTTCGTCCTCGGAGCGCTATTCTTTGAAACAAGAGGTTGCATATAATTCATAATACCAGTCCCGGGATGCTGCCACCATGTGCTGATGATAACCATCGATTTAATCAAATTCACGCCAAATTTCTTCACAAGATTCTCATTTAATTCTCAGTTGTGTATATGGTGAAACCAGTTATATTTAATTTTCAAATGCATGTACCATGCTCAATCGCCTTAAATACAGCATGTTGGAGTCTCAGTTCCATATTTGAATATAAAATGCTTAACCCAATGCATTTTGGGCACATTATTGCCCTTCGTCAGGGGTACATATCTGTAAAGTTAAAAATTAAAAAGGTACCGCTACATAGATATATAGATTTTTACCAACATCAATTGTCTGTTGTTCTCTGAATCCCCATAAACAACATTTTCCCGCTATGATCACTGAAACTAGTCCGGTTAAATAAGAACGTGGATAAGTGCGTTAGACAAAGTGTATTTTGGGAAATGTATGCTTAGAGAGTTACCATGGGTACAAGGTGGGACTGATTAATCGAGTAGGAGGGGTTACGGGTTACTTTAAAAAGAACGCATCACGTGGGAGGGTGAAATAGATGACATTTCTGGAAGACACAGAGTTCACGTTTGCATTAGAAAGATTTAAGGTACGAAAGGGCTCTCCACTAGTTTTACGATGAAAATCAGCGTGACACATTGATGTTTGATTTTTTTCGGGGCAACGTGCTATAGATCAATCCACCATGGGAAGATTTCTTGAATAGTTTTAGTGGGAATATGTTGTTTATGGGGATTCAGAGAACAACAGACAATTGATGTTGGTAAAAATCTATATATCTATGTAACGGTACCTTTTTGATTTTTAACTTTACAGATATGTACCCCTGACGAAGGGCAATAATCTGCCCGAAATGCATTGGGTTAAGCATTTGGTATTCAAATATAGAACTAAGACTCCAACATGCTGTATTTAGGGCGATTGAGCATGGTACATGCATTTGAAAATTGGATATAACTGGTTTCACCATATACACAACCGAGAAATGAATGAGAATCTTTTGAACAAATTTGGCGTGAATTTGAATAAATCGATGGTTATCATCACCACATGGTGGGAACATCCCGGGACTGGTAATATGAATATCAGCAACCTATTGTTTCAAAGTATAGCGCTCCGAGGACGAAGCGCATTCCGGGACGGCTCCCTGGAAAATGACAAACTCACGAATTTGAACCAAATTGGTGTGCGGGACATACAGTATTTTTTGCATTCGAATTGATCAGCCTACTTTGACCCAGCACCCGTAGACAAAGAAAATGAAAAATGAATGGACATTTCCTATCATCTCGTTGATTATCAAAAACTTGTGTTACATTCGATTTTTTGAGGATGATTTGTTGGAGTCAGCTTAGCTAGCATTGTATGAAGTTTTTTGTTCAAATGAATTGTTCCGGTATATTCACAACATAATTGTTAACCATTCAGGGAGGGTGGGGTATTGAAATTAAATGAAATGAAATTATATTTATATAGCGCATTCTACCCTAAGGCCTCGTAGCGCTTGTGGATTGCTTGAGATTCGCAGTGTAATTTAAGAGACATTGCGGAAAAGGTGTGTCTTCAAGAGTCTGCGAAACGCCAGAATGTTGGGTTCGCTCCGCAGAAGGGGGGTCAGGGAGTTCCATAAATGTGATGCGTTCAGCGAGAAGGAGCGGCCTCCCCACTTGGCCCGGCAGATTTTCCTGGTGGTAGCAAGAAAGGTTGAGCTAGACCGGAGGTTTCTTGTGGGTTGGTACGGTGTGATGAGGGGCCGTGTAATGGCTGGGCCTGTTTCCCACATGGTTCTATGGACCAGACACAGGGATTTGAACTGGATTCTGGCCCGGATGGGGAGTCACGGCTATGATCACTGAAACTAGTCCAGTTAAAAAAGAACGTGGATAAGCGCGTTAGACAAAGTGTATTTTGGGAAATGTATGCTTAGAGATTTAGCATGGGTACAAGGTGGAATTGATTAATCAAGTAGGAGGGGTTACTGGTTAGTTTTAAAAGATTGCATCACGTGGGAAGGTGAAATAGATTACATTTCTGGAAGACGCAGAGTTTGCGTTTGCATTAGAAAGATTTAAGGTACGAAAAGGCTCTCCACTAGTTTTACGAAATCAGCGTGATACATTGATGTTTTAATTTTCTTTTCGGGGCAACGTGCTAGATCAATCCACCATGGAAATGTTTCTTGAATAGTTTTAGCGGGAAAATGTTGTTTATAGGGATTCAGAGAACAACAGACAATTGATGTTGGTAAAAATCTATATATCTATGTAACGGTAACTTTTTGATTTTTTACTTTAGAGATATGTACCCCTGACGAAGGGCAATAATGTGCCCGAAATGCATTGGGTTAAGCATTTGGTATTCAAATATGGAACTGAGACTCCAACATGCTGTATTTAAGGCGATTGAGCATGGTACCTGCATTTAAAAATTGGATATAACTGGTTTCACCATATACACAACTGAGAAATAAATGGGAATCTTGTGAAGAAATTTGGCATGAATTTGATTAAATCATTAGCGCTCTTAGGAGGAATCGTATTCCGGGACGGCTCCCTTGAAAATGACAAACTCGTGAATTTAAACCAAATTGGTGTGCGGGACATACATTATTTTTTAACATATCTATGAGCTCATCTGCTCTAGGAATTGGATGGGCATCAGTCCTAGTGACTGCATTAAGACCTCTGTAGTCTACACAAAAACTCATCTCTCTCTTACCACCCTGGGTGTGAGGTTTGGGTACTAGGACTACTGGACTAGCCCAAGGGCTATCTAAAGTTTCAATCACTCCCAGATCCAACATTTTCTGGACTTCTGTCCTGATACAGTCCCTGACATGATCAGGTTGCCTGTAAATCTTATTTTTAACAGGCAGACTTTCCCCAGTGTCCACTTCATGAGTGCACCAGGTAGTCTGACTTGGAGTCGGTGAAAACATATGTCTAACCTGATTTAGAACTTGTCTGCAATCAGTCTGCTGCTGATCAGTGAGACTGCCTGCCAAGGCTACTCAATCAACTGATCCATCATCAAGGTTCTGAGAGAGCAGGTCTGGGAGAGGGTCCCTCTCTTCCTCCTGTCCTTCATCAGTAGCCATGAGCAAGCCCATGTCTGCCCTGTCAACATATGGTTTCAATCTGTTGACATGAAGCACCCTATGGGGGCTCCTGGGAGTTCCAAGATCTACCAAATAGATAACCTCTCCCTTCTGTTCAACAATAGTGTGGGGTCCACTCCACTTATCTTGGAGATCTGCTGGGGCCACAGGCTCCAACACCCACACTATCTGTCCTGGCTGGTAAACTGTCAGTACAGCCTTTTGGTCATGCCAGGCTTTCTGTAATTCCTGGCTAGCCTCAAGGTTTTTAGTTGCCTTTTTCATGTACTCAGCCATACAGGAGCAGAGACCAAGTACATGGTCCACAATATACTGTTTAGGGGGTTTGAGAGGTAACTCCCATCCCTCCTTCACCAGACAAAGTGGTCCTCTGACAGGGTGCCCAAACAGAAGTTCAAATGGGCTGTAGCCAACCCCCTTCTGTGGAACCTCTCTGTATGCAAACAAAAGGTAGGGTAGCAGGATATCCCATCTCCGCCTGAGCTTTTCTGGGAGACCCTTAATCATACCCTTTAAGGTTTTTTTGAACCTTTCAACTAAACCATTGCATTGTGGATGATAGGGTGTGGTGAACTTGTAGTTCACTCCACACTCCTTCCACATGACAGTCAATTAGCTAAACATAACGTTTGCACCTCTGTCAGATACTACCTCCTTAGGAAAACCCACTCTTGAGAAAACTCCCAAGAGGGCTCTTGCCACAACAGGTGCTGTAGTGGTCCTAAGGGGAATTGCCTCTGGGTACCTAATGGCATGATCCACTACCACTAGGATAAACCTGTGCGCAGATGCAGTTTGGAGATCCATTGGTCCAACAATGTCAATCCTTACACGTTCAAAGGAAACCCCCATCATAGGTAGTGGTATAAGGGGGGCCTTTGTAGTGCCACCTGCTTTACCACTGGTTGGCAGGTTACACAGGAGCGACAAAACTCCTTGGTGTCTTCAGACATGTGGGGCCAGTGAAAGTGAGGGACAATTCTGCCCCAAGTCTTGTACTGCCCGAGGTGTCCTGCTAAGAGAATATCATGGGCTAGTGTCAATAGGAAGCCCCTGAATGCCAAAGGTATGACCAACCTACTGGATCTACCAGGCTTGGGGTCTCTATTCTCTGAATACAGGAGGCCATCACCCCATAAATCTTATGGGTGCCACTAGCATTCCCAACAGCCTCAGCAGCAGCTTGCTGTCTGAAGGGTTCAAGAGAAGGGCAGCTCAACTGGGCCTGACTCAGATCTGCCCTGGAAGGGCCCCCTGTCTACCTGATCAGGCTCAAGCTCCTCTGGGACAGTTCCTTCTTCAGGCTCACAATCAGCTTCCTCAGAAGGTTGATTCTCACTTTGAGTCAGGGGAAAGGTACTGCCTTAACCCTAACCCTACTGCTCCTTTTCTTGGTAGGCAATTGGTCCATTATTCCAGAATCCACTGCCTGTCCGGTGTTAGACTTTCTGACCTGTGACCTAGTCACAGCAAACACATGTGCACGAATTCCAAGCATTGCTGCATGGGTCCTCAACTCCACTTCAGACCAGGCTGAAGTTTCCAAATCATTGCCAAGCAAGCATTCTACAGGGAGGTCGTCACTGATCACAACTTTCTTAAGGCCAGTTACCCCTCCCCAGGAGAAATCAACAACTGCCATGGCATGTGTAGTCCTGACATTGCTGGCGTTGATCACTTGGTAAATATCACCAAGTATGACTTGTCCAGGGTTCACAAAGTCTGGTGTCACCATTGTGTCCCTGTAGGCCTCAGCCTTTTTCGCATTAATTAAAGGTGTTTGTCTGTACTTGCCCAGATTATTGGGACTCACAGAGGAGGTCATATTCATCACAGATCAAAACAGCTTGAGTTGGCACTCTGACTAGGCCAGAGTTCATCTCAGATCCCAGGGTTAACCATACTACACCCTTCTGTTGAGAACCACCACTTGTAGCTGAACTAGGGGGAACAGTTGCCTTAGGGGCAATGGTGGATGGAGCTGTCTCCTTTGTGGTGCAATCACTAGTCCAGTGACTATTATTCTTACAAACTTTGCACCATGGTTTCTTTGGGCCTTCTTTCTTTTTGGATTGGGGACCCCCACCATTAGAAGCTTTTTGGGGACCTTGTGAAGACTTCTGGGACCAGATGTAGGTAATCACATAATACCGATTCCTAAATACCGAATTTTACCAATTCGGTATTTAGGAATCTTTAAAATGTGATGTAGCTAATGATTCGGTAAATATTACCGAGTCGGTAATATTTGGTATTTACCGATTTGGTATTTACCGAATCAGTAATTCCCATTCATTCCTATGGGCCTGGAGGACCATAGGAATGAATAGGAATTCCCATTCATTCCCATCCCATTCATTCCCATTCATTCCTACGGGCCTCCAGGCCCATAGGAATGAATAGGAATTACCGATTCGGTAAATACCGAATCGGTAATCAGGGGAAGACTTACAAGGCTGGCAGGGTGTCACATTGACACCCTGTTGCACCCCTGAATAGTGGATAGGTGCACATGTGGCACACATACATGCCCTAAGGGCTTGTATGTCTGCCACATGGCACTGTTAAAAAAGCCTAAAATTGCTTTTTTAATGGTTTTCGATATTTACCACCAACTTGTAGTTGGTGGTAAATAACGAATCCTTAAATGAGGAATGCACTCACTTGAGTGCTCCCTACATTAGGGATTCGTTAAATTACCGAATCGGTATCTTAAGGATTCGGTAATTTACCGGTTCCTTAAATTATCGATTCGGCAAATTACCGAATCCTTCAATTTGGCCTCCTACATCTGAAAAGCCTAATACCGGTCGGTAACGGCCAAAAATCAGTCATTTCTGCCGTTACCGACCTTGTATTAGGCTACCTACATCTGGGCCCTGGTCTTTAGCTTTCTCTCCACCCTTTTGACCTTGCTTCTTTTGGTCCACACCTTGGTTCTGAGCCTTCTGCTTCACCCTGATTCTGACCCATTTGTCTGCCTTCTTTGAAAATTCATGGGGAGAGGTCAGATCAGAGTCTACCAAGTGTTGATGCAACAGATGTTTCTGACAGTGATTGAGAATTTGCTCTCTCAAGATCAGATTATACAATCCTGTATAGTCACACACTTTACTGCCCAGTAACCAGCCCTCCAGAGCCTTAGTAGCACAATCTACAAAGTCAACACAGTCCTGAATCTGTGCCTTCTGGGTGTCTCTGCACTGTATCCTGTACTGTTCAGTGGTTAAGCCAAACCCATCTATCAGAGCACTCTTCAGGACCTTGTAATCATCTGCATCCTCTTCTCTTACGGTGAGGAGCTTATCTCTACCTTTGTCTGCAAAGGAGAGGCACAAGATTGCTGCCCACTGCTCCTGGGGTACCTTCTGTACTTTGCAGGCCCTCTCCAGAGCAGTAATCCATTTGTGGATGCCTTCCCCATTCTGATAGGGAGGGACAATCTTGTTTAAGTTTATATGGTCATAAGACCTAGCCCTACCACTAGGGATATTGCTGCCACCATGGGGTTCTAGCCCCATCTTTTTCTCTTTTTTTCAAGAGCGAGGGTCTCCTTTTCTAAGGCTACTTCTTGTCTCCTTATCCTAAGCTGGGCTTCTTTCATCCTAGCATTATGCTCCCTCTTGTCAAGTGAGGTACCCCTCCTGTGAGCAGAGGCAGAAGACCCTACAGATGCACCAGAATGATTAGACTCCTGTGAAGGAGATCTGTTACTTCTTGGCATACAACCAACTCTACCTGGGAGGACAAGGCTTAGGCCTCTTTGGCCTTGCTCATCTCCAGGCAGATCTAGATTCTCCAGGTCTTGGTCATTGTCACCTTCCTGGTCTTCATCATCTCCAGAGTCCTGGTGGGGCAGCCCACTAGAGTTCTCTTCTTCTGATATATCCACCCCATAGTTTACTCTTGTAGGATCTGATGCCTTCATAAAGTCATCGAGCATCAACACCTCTATAAGGCGTTGGGTATTGGGGTTCTGTCCTGGCTTCAATTTTCTCATGGCACACAAAGTCCTTAACTCTTGGAAAGGAAAGGTGTCATATTTAGATGTCTGTCCTTGACTAAAATCTGGAGTAGATCCACTGGGTCCCTCCTTTGAAGACATGACAAGTGAGGTGTGGTGTATGCACCTACCTACACTATTTGGTTTCCTACTAAACCTCTCTTGAGTTGTAGAAAGAGTGTGCTAGACCCTTGACACACAACTCTAAGTTCAGTAGAACTTACTGTATTCTAAGCTTGAATTATATGTACCTATGGTACCTTTAGTGATTTTTTTCAAATGATATTCTCAAGATTAACAATGCAAGCTGGAATCCCACACGCTGCACACCAATGTGAGAAGTAGGCCTGGCATATGATGTCCACTATTCTAGTGGGCACCTTGCACCAGTCCAAACAACCCATATTGATGGTGGGTTTAGACAACCTTTATAAAAAGCTATCCTAGTGATAGCTGTGGAAAGCAGCCTTCAGGCTAAGTCTTGAAGGAATGTAAAGCAGCTTGTTTTACCAGTCTATAATCTTTTGAATGATCAAATGAAAGAGCACCACACCAGCTATATATATAAAATATATGTTTTTATTCTAAACACAACCCCTCTAGTCTCTTTATGAGGCTAGAGGCAAAAGCACAATACAAGAACTTTAAATAGAAAACAGTAAATAGCACAGTATATGTCTTGCCCTAGGGGCCTAACAAACCATATACTAAAATAGTGGTACAAGAACCACGTAGGAGTTAGAAGCGAGGCCTAGGGCCTGTAGAACCACTGGGGCAACCAGGAACCACCCAAGGTAGTGACGCAGGAGATCCACGGGGGACACGTGCAGTGTCTAAACACAGCCGTGAATCACCATTGACTTCTATGGAAAAAGTTTCAGTTGCAAAGTTAAAGTTTAGGGACATTTTGGAGTGGACTACGGTAAAGCCCTTTCAGTACTGGACACTTTGAGAGTCAAGACCCACGAGAGCACCGAAGTACTCGTGTTACCTCACCCAGGGAAGCCGGGTGCATAGGTGTATTTTCGTGTCGGGTTTCGTAGTCGATTCCAATGGAGGGCTGCAGCAGGTGTCCAGGAAAAGAGTGTCCAGATGGATCCAAGGGTGGGTCGGAGATCTGAAGAACCTGAAAACCGAGGGGACAGAGTCTGGGTCACTAGCCAGTGACCAGGATGGCAACAGGAAGATGCCAGCCGATGTCGGGTGCTTTCAAGTAAAGTAGGTGAAGCTTGACTCTTCAGCCACGAGGTCCAGGAAGTGTCGATGACAACCAGAAGCTGGATTCGAGTTATCCCACGTTGGATGTCGAGTGCTGCAGTATCGGTATCCAGATTGGACCCAACAAGCCTTGGCAACAACAACCCATGCAAGATGACAAGATTGGCTTTGGGGCAGACAAGCAAGGTCTGAGAGACTCACCTTTTGGAAGGGGGTCTGGGCATTTCTGGAACAACCAGGAAAACCCAAGAAATAAAGGATTGTCTTTTGTGGGGACCCACTAGCCAATGGACTAGAGATTGCAAAGGAGCCTCAAGCTGCGATGCAAATAGCGGGCCCACGGAACACTAGTGGAGTGTAGGCCTCTGAGATTTAGTCCAAAAGGTGCCCTGGACGAGGGCTACAAATAGCCCAATGCACTATTTCGGGAAACTTTGGGAAGTGGGTGCATTTGCAAAATTGCAGGATGTCCAGGAGATCCGGTCTCATGTCTCTCATGATAGCTACAGGTCTCAGCTTCACTGGGGACAGCCTGAGAGATGTGTGGAAGTCTGTGTTCTGTGTCGCAGATTCTTCGGGATCCGTCAGGAGCCTCGAAAATGCAGACTGGCAATATGCTTCTTTGGTGTCTGTTTGAACAGGGGAGTCACTCCTTGACCCCAAGGGAGATTTCTTCCATCTTCCAGTCGATATGGAATGGAGAGGGTCCACGATTTCTTCTTCAGAGTTTCGTCCAGGGTAATCTAAAGTCCTAGTGACTGGGTTACTATACTTAAACAAAGTTATGGGGTTGGACTAACTCTAAGGTCCCACCTATGGGAGGACCTGGGGAGGGGGTGGTTACACCCATTCCCCTTTGTCCAGTTTCGTGCCAGAGCTGGGGCAGGGTGCCCCAGCAACCGGTTTAAACTGGGATATGCATGGAGCACCTTGTGTGCCACAGGCAGTGTCGGAAAAGCATTCACTGAATGCAACCCACCCTGCCCCAATACACTAAAGCCTGTCTGGGGAGGTGCTGGCACCTCCCTGGACAGGAAACCTATTGTCCAGGCCTCCCTGCCACAGTTTCGTCCAGCAGCAGGAGGTCAGACTTGTGTCTGTGGCAGCAGCATCCATTTTGTGATGCTGAGGCTCTTTTAAACTATTACCGGGAAAGTAAGTGTGTACATGTCTTCTCCCTCCAGAAGGGTGGAATGCTACCCCCGCCGCCAGAACTGGTGGGGGGGGGGGTAGTATTCCAAAGTGGTTGACACCAAACACGACATGTTTTGATGAAGCCAAACCAAAGTTAGCATTAACCGCGAGGATTATAATGCACTTAAGAGTATATGGTATGGCTATATCATAGAACAGCTATAAGGAAGGGATTCTAAAAGCTGCAGAGGGGATCAGCTCATGCTAGGGCACCCTCTCACACAAACCCAAGCACTCTGCCTTCAGGATTGTCAAGGCCTGCCATAAGAGTGACTTATATGTTACTATGTGTCTATATATATAGGTAGATATAGGTATACTATATCTAAGTAAGGGGTGCTTACACCATCTTACCCAGGCTGCAAGTGCAGACCTGTGGTGCCATTTTGTAAGGCTTCCTAGGGGTGGCATAATACATGCTTCAGCCCCTGATAGGCCTCTGGGGTACCTATGCCCTTGGCACCTAAAGTACCATATACTAGGGACTCATAAGGGTTACCCAGTAACCAATCTGGTATGTACCTAAAGTACATGCAATCAATTTAAAGAGAGAACAGCTGGGCTGTGGTCCTGATTGTCAGGGCCACAGCCAGACTAAAGTCGAAAAACCAGTGGAACACAGCAAAAAGTGGGGATAACCATAGGAAGCAGATCCTACTCTCCTACACTAATGTCCCCATTGATAGTTTAAGATCGTTATTCATTACCCTCAAAAGTAATATTTTTAGATCAATTATAGGATCACAGATAGAAATGAGATTGACATGAAGCCTATAAGTTGTCATCTATTAAAGAAAGTGGCTGGTCTAAACTGGTGTAAATTGAATAATTTCCAATACTCTCAGTTGGTAATTATCATATATCTGATTGATACATTAATATTTCCTTTCTGATTTGTAATATGAACAAAGTTAATTTGATGTCTGCATAAAAATTAGCAGCTGCTAAAAGAGTGGGGATTTTTTCTACTGTTTGCATGCCAGTGAAAGCTGATCACTGAAGCCTAGTAAGGCTGCATCATCCCTTTCCTTTAGCTCTGTAACTATGGCCTACCATTTATATTAGCTTGATTGTGAATCTTTCGCGTTGTGGAAGTTATTCCAAATTTGAAGTATATAGGTATATTGACATGAAGCTATTGCAGTTGAAACTAAATTGTTACAATACATTCTAGCGTATGTTTTTGGTTGAGGCTCAACTCTATAATGTGAAACATTCTTGCTGTTTTCTAAATATTAATCTTGTGTTTATTTTCCTTTTTTGACAATACTCGCAGCAAAAAGTGATTTTTTGTTTCGTAATGATTTACTGTTATTGAAGAACTACAGAGGAAGCCTTTTTATTTCTAGCATTAGTCAAGACTATTTGCCTTTTCCCCCGATCGATTGTTCTCTGCAGAAAGGCTTGTAGGACGTGGCTGATAGTTCATATGCTGAATCTAGTAAACACCTTGTAGGAAGCTGGCTCTGCATATACCATACCAAAGTATAGTGTGCTCGGAGTCCAGTGGAACCCCAGAGGCTTACAGAGGCTTAAATAGATAATACTAAAAGCTCTATTTGTAGTAGTGTGGTTGAGCAGCTAGGCTTATCAGAGGGCTATGTTAAGCTTTTGTTTTACACACTCAGGCGACAAATGATTACACACACTCAAAGACCCAGGACCCAGGACCAATTGTTTTGTATAAAAAGTTATGACTTCATTATTTTATTCTAGAACCAAGAGGAACTGAGTTGCAGGTAAGTAACAGATTCAACAGTAGTAATACTTTAAAAAATGAAGTAAGATTTGTCTTTCAAAGGCAATAGGAATACTTTGCAGTATGAGAAATAAGTTTGTGTTGTCAAGCAAAAACAGTAGCAAACTTAGCAGTTGTAAGAGATAGACAGGTAAATGCAATAGGAGAAATGCAATGCAATTCAATGGAAGCAAAACAGTTATATGCATTAACAGGTAAGTACACAGCGTACCCTTCCAGTCTTTGGAGTTTTTGACCAACATTGGGCAAGGTTCAGTTTAAGGTTGGTACTGCACCATCTGCGGCACTGGGACGGCTGGGTTCAGAAGTAACTGGGCCCAAAGTTAGTCAACAGAAATTAGGGGCACACCCATGCTGGTTGAAGGTAATTACCCGCGGTTTCAGGGCACAGGTACCAGGGGTTAAAACAAGCACAGGGAGGCCACAAGGCAGTACCAAAGCTACACCACCAGCAGCACAGGGGCGGCCGGGTGCATGGTGCAAATCAGCGTCTGGCATCCAATGCTTCTCAATTGGGAATCTCAGTATCACAATGAGGCTGCAGGCTCAGATCAGGAGGCTGGATGAATGTGACTACCAGATGGACAGATACGTTGGGGAGCAGGAGAAGTTCTCTGCACCATCGGCTGGGCTCCCCAAGGTCGGGGGCTGAGGATGCAGGGGTGCCCTTTGGTGTCGGATTTTCTTTACCAGAGCTGGTCGCGTAGAGGGGGACCCTTCATGTAGAGGTTAGAGGCAACTTCGTTGGGTCCAGAAGAGGTCAGCCACCAATAGAGTTGAGGTCTGGATTGCTGGGGAGACTTCACTGGACAGGTGAGCCACTCAGGCTATGGCCATGGACGTCGTGTGCAGAGTGGGCAGAAGTCACAGATCTGCCTTGATCCGGAGTCCTTGGAGTTGGGGCTTTTTGGACAAGGCCACTGTCCTCGGGAGATCTGGTCTTTGTTGAAGAGTGGCAGTCTTGTAAGTTAATGGCCGCTGGACAGGCGTAGTCTTTTTTGCAGACTCTTTAAGCTGGAGACAGGGCGGTAGGGTGAGGCTAAGTCAGTCGTCTTCAAGCTTTGCTGCATGCCGTCTTATTCACCCTTCTACTGAGGATCAAGGTGCAGGGTTGTCCCTAAATGCTGAATTTAGGGGTGTTACAGGTACTGGCAGCTGGTAGCCAATGGGGTACTTGCCTTTTAGGGTGTTTACAGCCTTTGTGTGTCCCCTCCCTTTGGGGAGAGGGCATCCCTAACTTGATTGGGTAAATTCCTTCCATTCCAGATGGAGGATTTCCTAAGGAAGGGGTTACCTCGGCCCAGGGCACCTTAGGGGTAGTCCTGGTACAAAGGGGACACACCTCTTCTGACTGCTAATTATCCTGCTGACCTTGCTATCAAAAGTGGGCTTGGTCAAGTGAGCGGGCATCTCGCTACATGGAGAGGCCCTGGCTAGCATATCAAAGGGCAGGCAGCCTTTGAGGCTCACCACCCTGAATACTTCTCCTGCTAGGGGGTAGATGTAAAGCACCTCCACCCAAGAAGGCTTCGTTCCTGACCCAAGAAAGCCAAAGGGCTATGTGTGGCAGACTGGTGCAGACCAGTCAGTTGTACACTAGTTTGTTGGTAATTTGTTCAGGGGGCATCTCTAAGATGCCCTCTAAGTGCATTTTACAACCAACACTGGCATCAGTGTTGGTTTATTGTTCTGAGAAGTTTGGTACCAAACTTCTTAGCTTTCAGTAAAGCCATCAGAGAGCTGTGGAGTTTGTAATGACAAACTCCCAGCCTATGTACTCAATATGGCTTCACTGCACTTACAAGGTCTAAGAATGTACTTATGCATCTTGAGAGATGAGACGCGTCACAAAGACATTCTTTAAGCTGATTGCAGCACTAGGGGAACTTATCCATTTTCTGGGTGTTAGCAGAATGACCAATTTCCACGGGAACGAAGAAGAATCCCTCCGCCTCCAGGACACTGAAGCAAGAATGCAAATCAAAAACACACTCCTGCCTACTGTCCCCTAAAAGTATGAGGGAATAAACCAAGGAGTGTCCACCACTCTCCTCATACGAGGGGGTCAGCTGGTAAGAGGCGGAGTCTTGGTAGTGGTCCAGGCTAGGAAACAAAAACCAGGGTGCACCCTGTAATGTACACTCAGATATAACTACAATTATTGAAACATTGACATGCAAGGTTGCACACAGTATTCTTACCCCAACTGAAGGTCAGGCTCGCCTTATCAATGAGTTCAGTGAAGAGAGAATTCAGGAGACCCATAAAACAGGCCAGGACGAGTTGAACTCACGAAGGACTCACACACCAGACACATAAAGAAACAATATAAGGAGTGAGGTGTACCGACCGGCTGTGAAGGGGGAATAAACAGCGGAGCAGACACACACTCGGGAGGAGAGACACCCGGCCCCGAGGGACGACCAGGGCGGAGCGCTCTCTCTCAGAAGGTAGGGATATAACAGGGAAACAAGAAAGGCTTCTTAGTGCCAAACGGCAGAAGGTAAAAGAAATGAATCGAGCAGGATGCCCGCAAAATGCGTGAGGAAAGGCAGGGGAGTCGCAAGAGCGTGCTCGAGCGAGGACAGAGAAATGCCGAAAACCGGCAAGCACTTTCTTTCAGCACACAAGGACAGCGGGGTACAGCAGGAAGAGGCAGCAGCTCAAAACAGGCAGGGATATCTCCAAAACACACGGAGGGATCTGAAGCACGCCACGGAGGACGCGAGCAGGAACCAGGAAATGGAGAGGGGGCGTGGTACTGGAACAGTAAGCCAAGCAATGGGTACGTTCTGCTGCGCCTCTTTACTCGCGTTAGGGAGCGTCCATAAAGTGCAGTGAACATAGGGTTAGGGATAGGGGCTAAATAACGAATACCTGCAATCCCACATGTCAAGGCTTCTAATTCCTAATAGCACCCCTCCTCAAAGGCCTATTCCCAGTACCAGGCTTAGAGGGATGGAGTCTGTGGAATTGTCTGATTAATCTAGCTGCATGGATGTTTTCAGCTTGCTCCCAGGATCTCTCTTCTGGGGGATATCCTACCCAATCTATGAAGTGCTGGAGTCTGCCTCTAGATTTCCTGGAATCCAAGATTTTACGTACTTCATATTCAGCTTCTCCATCGATGGGTACAGGTGGGGGAGGGAATTCAGGGACAATGGAGAGTAGATATTTTTTTTATCAAGGAACTGTGGAAGACGGGATGTATTTTCATGCAAGGGGGTAATTGTAGTTTCAGAGTGACAGGGGATATGATTTTTACTATAGGAAAAGGACCTATGAATCTGGGTTGGAATTTTTTCGAACCTTCCATCCTTAAGTTTCTAGTGGACAGCCACACTTTCTCTCCTATTGTGTACATAGGTTCTGTTCTTCTGTGTTTATCAGCTTGTTTTTTCATGGCTTCTTTGGCCTTACCTAGCTCTGTCTTTGCTGATTCCCATATTTCCTGGATGTGAGCGTGGTGTTCGTCTAGTGCTGGCACAGAAGATTCATTCGGTAACACAATAGGGATCATTCTAGGGTGTTGTGCATGCAAAAAGAAAAAAGGGGAGACATGTGTGGCGGAGTGACTAGAATTGTTGTATGCGTATTCTGCCAAAGGGAGAGCTTGAACCCAAGTGGATGGGATGGATGTTAATAAACAATGCAGGAATTGTTCTAAGGTCTGATTGGTTCTTTCTGTTTGCCCATCGGTTTGAGGGTGATAAGCAGTGGATAGTCTGTGATCGATACCCATAACGGAACATGGCCCCCTCCAGAACTTTGAGACAAACTGGGGCCCTCTATCAGAGATGATGACTGAGGGTAAACCATGTAATTTTACTATATTGTCCAAGAAAATAGACGCTAGTTCTTTAGAGGAAGGAACTTTCTTCAGAGGAATGAAATGTCCCATTTTAGACAACAAATCCACTACTACATAAATGGTGGTATAACCTTGACAGGAGGGCAAATCAGTCAAAAAATCCATACTCATGGTGTGCCAGGGTGAAGGGGGGATGGCTACATGTCGGAGGAGTCCTGTAGGTGCGCAATGCGAAGCCTTTTGGCGTGCACAGATGGCGCAAGCTTGTACATAGGCTAACACATCTTTGGACATAGATTCCCACCAAAACCATCTGTGACACAGCTCAATTGTTTTGCGTCCGCCAGGATGTCCGGCCAAAGTGCTGCTATGACATTATTCTATGATTTTTCGTTGCAGAGCGGAAGTGGGGACATACAGTTTGTCTTCATGGTAATACAACCCATCTCTGATGGTATGCAGGGGATTTTGCAACCAGTCTTCAGAAGACATGACGAGGAGATGTCCCTTGATGTCTTCAAGGAGGTTGTAGTCTTTCTCTCCCACCCCAAGTATCTTGCTCTCAGGAATAATAGGAAGAGGTTGTTCCGTTTCTGTGCTCTTCTCATGTCCAAAACGTGACAAGGCATCAGCCTTTCCCTGTTGCGCCCCAGGTCGATAAGTGATCAGAAAATCGTATTCACTAAAGAATAACAGCCACCTCATTTGCCTTGGCGTGAGAGCTCTTGCAGATTTAAAGAATTGAAGGTTCTTGTGGTCTGAATAAATGGTGACTACATAGGGGGATCCTAACAAATGATGTCTCCACTCTTGGAAGGATAGCTTAATGGCCAACAGTTCTCTTTCTCCTATGGTATAATTTCTCTCCGCAGGTAATAGGGTTTTTGAGAAATACGCTATAGGATGCATTTGGCCTGTCTCAATGTCTCGCTGGGAAAGGATTCCCCCTACAGCACATTGAGAGGCATCAGCCTCCACAAAAAATGGTTGTGTATTGTCTGCATGATGAAGGATGGGAGCAGTGGTGAACTTGTCTTTTAAGTCACAGAAAGCTTGTTCTGCTTCGTCCGACCATACAAAAGGCACCCCTTTTTTCAAAAGTTTTGTTATTGGGGAAACAGCCTCAGACAAACGTTCGATAAACCGCCTATAGAAATTGGCAAAGCCTAAAAAAGACTGTATTTCCTTGACGGAGGTAGGACTCGTCCACTTAACCAAGGCCTCCACCTTCTTAGGATCCATCTGAAGGCCACTAGGTTTGATTATGAAGCCCAGGAAGTCCACTTCTGAGGTGTGAAACACACTTTTATCTAATTTGGCGAACAAGTGGTTATCTTGCAATTTGGTTAAGATTTTTCGGACATGCTCCACATAATCAGTTTCATTCTGAGAGAATATAAGGATATCGTCAATATAGACAATGACAAAAATATCGATATATTCCCTCAAGATGTCATTAATAAAATATTGAAACGCCGCAGGGGCATTACACAGGCCAAACGGCATGACGCAATATTCAAAAAGCCCGAATTTGGTGCGAAAGGCGGTTTTCCATTCATCGCCCTGCTTAACGCGTATTAAATGGTAAGCACCCCTGAGATCGATTTTGGTGAAGATCTTTGCTCCTTTAATCTGGTCAAGGAGGACAGGAATAAGAGGAAGATGATATTTGTTTTTTATGGTGATTTTATTCAATGCTCTGTAATCCAGGCACGCTCTGAGCCCACCTTCCTTCTTATCAATGAAAAACAGAGGGGATGAAACAGGTGAAGTAGAGGGTCTGATAAACCCTTTGGTAAGCATGTCATCTAAATAATCTTTCAGATAGTCAGTTTCTGAGGGAGTCAAGGCGTAAATTCTACTGCAGGGCAAGTCAGCACCGGGTATCAAGTCGATACGACAATCATAGCTCCTATGCGGAGGTAACTTAGTGGCTTCTTGTTCACAAAATACGCTTGTATACTCCACATACTGGTCAGGCAATCTCAAGTCCGCCCCTGTTTGAACGGCACAGTATAACGGGAGTTCTTGTTCTATGGCTTCCTGGTGACAGTGAGCTTTACAATACGGGGATATCAAGGTGACAGTTCTTTTTTCCCAGTCGATTAACGGGTTGTGTACCTGTAACCAGGGTACACCCAAAATGGCACCGAAATTGGGAGCATCTATCAAATCAAACTCAATGCTTTCCGAATGACCGTTATTAAAAACGATGACCAAAGGCGAGGTTTGATAACTGATCAACCCAGAAGATAACTCGGACCCATCTACGGCCCATATGGATTCAGGTTGTTGCTTAGCAACAAAAGACAGACCCAGTTGTTTAGCGAGTTTTATATCAAAAACGTTTCCGGTGGCTCCGGAATCCAGAAGTATAGACATGTTGTATTGTTTTTGGCTCATGTGAGTAAGGGTGATGGGTAACGTAAAGTGTTTTACCACTTGGTGTGGTATTCTTTGGTTTATAGGGACCTGTTGGGGTGTGTAGCTTGAGGAATTGATCTCTCTGTTCCTCAAGCTTTCTAGTTTTCCGAACTAGAAAGGCTGCTGGCTGATAGTCTTGATGTCTTAGGGCGAACTGGGCAGTCTTTTGCAAAATGACCCCCTTTGCCACAGTATAAGCATAAGTTCAACTTTCGTCTCTTATCTTTCTCTTCTGTGGATAAAGGTCCTCGTATTCCCCCTATTTGCATGGGTTCTGAGGTATCTTTTTGGAGGGGTTTTTCGAGTGTGGTTACTACAATTCTGGATATACTACTTCGATTCTTTTCCCCTTTCCTCTCATGTAGGCGGTGATCCAATTGTACGACTAGGTTGATAAATGAGGCACAATCTTCCGGTGGGTAAACAATTTGTGAGAGTAGATCTTTTAACTCATCACATAACCCCCGATAAAACAATGAGGTTCTCTTATCTTCAGGCCAATGAGTTTCAGAAACCAGACGATTAAAGTTGGTAATGTACGACAAAAGGTCTTTGTTGCCTTGTTTAAGATTTAGTAGCTCGGTATCACTGGCTTGCATATAAGTATGTTTAGCGAAGAGACTTCTCATTTTCTCTTGAAATAGAGCGAGATCGTATAACAAAGGATCATTATTCTGTACCAGGGGGATGGCCCATTCGGCTGCATTCCCAGCAAGATAGGAAATTATGAAGGCTACTTTCGCAGAATCATCGGGAAATGAGGCTGCTTTGCATAAGAACTGGAGTTGGCATTGATTCATAAACACATTATATTTGGTACTATCCCCTGTGAATCTTTCGGGCATTGCTAAAGGAACCGGACTAGGAGTAAGCACAGTGACTTGAACCGGTGAGATGGTTGAATCACCACTAGCCCCTTTTTCTGTCTCCGTAGGACCCATAGTGAATCTGGCCGATTGTATGTAACTTTTGCGGGATTTAGGGATAGTTCCTGTCTCCCTATCAACTGTTCTTAACTGATGTACCTCTGCCTGTAGTCTTTGGTTTTCTACCCCCAATCTACCTACTTCTGACTAAAGGGTCACTAATGCAGCAGTGAGGTCCTCCATGGAATGGGCCTGGAGGTTAAGGTCAGGAGCTCCCAAAGAAGCATCGGGATTCATCTTCGCTCGGGGGAAAAGTTAATTCGTGGGCTTGGCTTTCTGTTAGCAGAATGACCAATTTCCACGGGAACGAAGAAGAATCCCTCCACCTCCAGGACACAGAAGCAAGAATGCGAATCAAAAACACACTCCTGTCTACTGTCCCCTAAAAGTATGAGGGAATAACCCAAGGAGTGTCCACCACTCTCCTCATAAGAGGGGGTCAGCTGGTAAGAGGCGGAGTCTTGGTAGTGGTCCAGGCTAGGAAACAAAAACCAGGGTGCACCCTGTAATGTACACTCAGACATAACTACAATTATTGAAACATTGACATGCAAGGTTGCACACAGTATTCTTACCCCAACTGAAGGTCAGGCTCGCCTTATCGATGAGTTCAGTGAAGAGGGAATTCAGGAGACCCATAAAACAGGCCAGGACGAGTTGAACTCACGAAGGACTCACACACCAGACACATAAAGAAACAATATAAGGAGTGAGGTGTACCGACCGGCTGTGAAGGGGGAATAAACAGCGGAGCAGACGCACACTCAGGAGGAGAGACACCCGGCCCCGAGGGACGACCAGGGCGGAGCGCTCTCTCTCAGAAGGTAGGGATATAACAGGGAAACAAGAAAGGCTTCTTCTTCTTAGTGCCAAAAGGCAGAAGGTAAAAGAAATGAATCGAGCAGGACGCCCGCAAAATGCGTGAGGAAAGGCAGGGGAGTCGCAAGAGCGTGCTCGAGCGAGGACAGAGAAATGCCGAAAACCGGCAAGCACTTTCTTTCAGCACACAAGGACAGCGGGATACAGCAGGAAGAGGCAGCAGCTCAAAACAGGCAGGGATATCTCCAAAACACACAGAGGGATCTGAAGCACGCCACGGAGGACGCGAGCAGGAACCAGGAAATGGAGAGGGGGGCGTGGTACTGGAACAGTAAGCCAAGCAACGGCTATGTTCTGCCGCGCCTCTTTACTCGCGTTAGGGAGCGTCCATAAAGTGCAGTGAACATAGGGTTAGGGATAGGGGCTAAATAACGAATACCTGCAATCCCACATGTCAAGGCTTCTAATTCCTAACACTGGGTGACCAACGCCCATCCCACTTGCCTGATCTTAGCATGAGGATGCTACACTAATTTGATAGGGTGACCAGTGCCCCTTATCTCTATGCTAGGGTGACCAGTGCCCTATATTAACTTACCTGTTTCTTGGTGCACATTTCCGCCAATGCTGATTGCTCCAACTAGACAACGGCGAAACATCAGCCCTCATCCTCCTGGACCTATCAGCTGCCTTCGACACGGTCTGCCACCACACACTAAAGACACACCTCCAGGAAGCCGGAATCCAAGAGAAGGCCTTGGACTGAATCACATCCTTCCTCTCCGGCAGAACCCAGAGCCTCCGCCTCCCACCCTTCTGATCCGAAGCCACCGACATCATCTGCGGCGAACCCCAAGGATCATCCCTCATCCCTACGCTGTTCAATGTCTACATGGCCCCCCTCGCCGCACTCGTCTCCCGCCAGCACGACCTCAAAATCATCTCCTATGCCGACGACATCCAGCTCATCCTCTCCCTCACCAAGGACCCACACACTGCCAAAACCAACCTCCACGAGGGAATGAAGGGCATCGCCGAATGGATGAGGAGCAGCCGACTAAAACTGAACTTGGACAAGACGGAGGTCCTCATCCTCGGACCCACCCCCTCCGCCTGGGACCACTCCTGGTGGCCGACCATGCTGGGAACAGCACCAACACCCACCAACCACGCACGCAACCTAGGAATCATCATCGACTCCTCCCTCTCCATGTCGAAGCAGGTCAACGCAGTCTCCTCCTCCTGCTACAACACCCTCTGCATGTTCCGCAGGATCTACAAGTGGATTCCTACCGAAACAAGAAGAACGGTGACACAGGCCCTCATCAGCAGCAGGCTGGACTATGGCAGGGCACTCTGTGCAGGAATCCCAGCCAAACACCACCGACGATCGCAACACCTCCACCCGACTGATCCTCAACGTCCCTCGCAGCAGCCACATCACCCCCCACTTGAGATACCTACACTGGCTCCCCGTCAACAAGAGGATCACCTTCAAGCTCCTCACCCATGCACACAAAGCACTCCACAACACAGGACCAGCCTACCTCAACAGCAGAGTCAGTTCCTACACCCCCACCCGCCAGCTCCGCTCCGCCAGCCTCACCCTCCCCGCTGTCCCCCGCATCCAAAGAACGACCTCCGGCAGCAGATCCTTCTCCTTCCTCGCTGCCAAAACCTGGAGCACCCTCCCTACCCACCTTCGAAAGACCCTAGACCTGCTCACCTTCAGAAGACTCCTCAAGACCAGGCTCTTCGAGCACTAGCAGCATCCCCTCCCTCAGCGCCTTGAGACCCTCACAAGTAGGTAGTGCGCTCTACAAGTACAATGATTGATTGATTGCGTCACAAGTGATATTTACCTCCATTCCGTGGTGATCAGTGCCACTCCCTCTTGCCTTATTACAGCACGAGGTTGCTATATCATTTTGACAGGGTGACCAGTGCCCTTATCATTGGTAGGGGTGACCAGTGCCTTACATTAGCTTAGCTGATTCCCAACACTTGGTACTTTTGAGATCGACTACCACAGTACGCTACACTTGATGGATTCCTTGCCGGAGTCCGCCTGACCCATGACAGGGTCACTATTCCTTGGCCATCAACATGAAGACAATCTGTTCTAAAACCTCCGGCCACAGTTATTGCCTGGGTCCCCAAAATCCCTTGTCCTGAAGAGACTGCGTAACGCGAGAAGGTCGAAACGTCATTGACTTTATAAAGGGAGAGTCCTAGGACACCAAAACAATCCTATTGAGTGGATTGATAAATTGATTCCATAAGGGACCTCCCAGTCTGTGCCAATAACCAATTGCTTCTTTTTTATTAGTCACTGTATAATAGTCACTGTTGGTTTTGGTTACTATACTGGGGCACAAAAGTCACTTGGATCACTTTTTATCCTGTATATAGTGTGAATACACAGTAATTGATTTACTCTTTTTTCTTATGTTTGTTTGCAAAATAAAAGTTACGCCTAAGTTCGGCTGAAGTGGGCTTTAGATATTTTCATTTGTTTGTGGGCTTCAGTTTTAAAACTTGGATTGATTCTATATTGATTGAATATAATAACAGAGTTAGAAGGACATAACTCTCCATTCTAACTACGAAATTCAATTATGAAAAAGTAAGTAACACACCTTACCTTATTCATTACATCTAATGTTCAAATGAGTTCCTTGTGAACATTGTCTGTTGGCTGACTAAGAATGAACTTAGACACAGTAGGGACATATTGCTCATGCAGCTATGCCCTCACATGTGGTATAGTGCACCCTGCTTAGGGCTGTGAGGCCTGCTAGAGGGGCAATCTACCTATGCCACAAGCAGTGTTTGTGGGCGTGGCACACAGGGAAGGGTACCATGTTGACTCTTCAATTTGCCTGCACCAAAACACACAGTCTACAATGGCAGTGTGTATATGTTAGGTGAGGGGTCTCTGAGGATTGGCACAATACATGCTGCAGCCCTTAGAGACCATCTCTGGTCATAAGGCCTTGGTATCAGTGGTGCCTTTTACAAGGGACTCACATGTGGGCCAGAGGTGTGCCAAGTGTGGAAACAAAGGTACGTCGTTTTGTTTTTTTACTGACAATCCTGCTTTCTCACTGAAATGTGCTACAAAGCTTGCCATCTCCCTCTGTTACCGATTTGTCTCATGGCCTGTTTTCTTAATCTCTAACTTTTATTTCTTTTTTCTTTTTTTCTTTGTCACATGTGGTTACGGTGCTCCTTTTGGCTGTTATCCTGGCTTGCCCCACATGAATTACTTATACGTTGTGTGAACCTGCGCAGCCAACCTGTCCGTATCCCTTTGTGCCAGCTGCATTATACATATGCCCATCAAGCTAAAAGGTTTAGCTGTTGTGATTCACGGCAGCTATGGGCAGGTGTTAGTGTGTTTTCTTGTTAGAACTAGTTGATATGTTCCTTTAATATGAAAGTCGGCAAATAAAATATCACACGTATTAAAAGTCTAACAAGCCACTTAAACCACAACTTTTTCACTCCCAGACATTTTTGCAAAAGGCAAAACACTAGTTTTGTGCATTTGGGAGTTCGTGTTTTTATCCTTCTGGCAGAGAGTTGCTATGTGCACGGAAGGGCTGCTTCTTCGAGACATGCCGAGATTATCTGTCTTGTGTTTAGAGGAATTTATGAAAGCATAGGACCTGTAAAAGGCAGAACTGTGATCCATTTAACATTTTATATTTTCTAAATACCGTGTATTTAACGTTTTTAAACAGCACTCAGGCGAAGGCTAATTCAAAAGTATGCAATTCACTCAAAGAAAAATCACCTACCGAAGGGATCACTGAAGTCTTTACAGTTACTTCGCCTTTCCACACTCCGCGGCGAGCAGCTGTCTGCTGTGTGTGTACCCCTCAGCACCGAGCACCCCACTGTGCTGTTAGCCACATATCCACTCCAACATGATAGACCCAAAATGATGATTGCTCTAATTGTTAAATGCAGGGTCTCACACGTTTTGAGCAATAGTAAAATACTCAAACCTGCTTGTGAGAGTTCAAGAAATGTAACCCAATAGAGGTAAGCGTCGGTGTTCCAATAAATATGAGCGCAGGAAATAAACGAAATCTCTTTCAAATAGTGTCAGTGTGGCAGAGCTGAGACCACAACCATCTGAGCAGAGCACTTTGAACTGCCAAACTAGCACGTGACGATACTTCAGGGTCATTTTTTGTTAAATCAAGAGGTTAAAACTGAGTTTATGCTGGCTGTTGACATCTGCAGTGATATCAGGATTGCAAGCTAGAACCCTGGCAGGGTAGACATTTGCTTCCCTCCTTCCGAGGAATTTGGGAAGAGGAGTACCATTATTGTCCAATGTTCCATCTGTTTTTTACTGCACTAAGAAATGTCAGAGGTGTGTTATACACACTTGTAAACGGCCATTAGCAAAGTCATTAAGTCAGACTTAAAAGTGCTAACTCGTGCAAACAGCTTTTATGCATACCTTCTGTGTATGCAGGTGTTAGCACATACAATTGGCTTTGACAGTGTTTGGTACTTGCAAGGCTCTTCCTGTTTGCTTGTTGACTACTGTTCCACTATGAATCTTTTCATTGTATAACATGTTTGTTCTGCCACCTTCTATGCCATTAGGTCAGAAAGAGTTTAATATATTCATATTAGGGGGATAGTGTCAATATCGTCGGATTCTATGATGTTTTATCACGTTGAGCTGTGATATGTGAAGATGTTGATATATTTGCTCTTTCAGTGCTGACTGTGCAATGCTTCATTATTTCCTATGCCAGACAACCGTATAAAAGACCCTTAATTTGGGGCTGACCCAGACACTTTTGTGTCTCTGCGAGGGATGCTACCCAATTTTTTGATGACTTGCTGCACACTTTGGATGTATAATATTTTTCTGATTTTCTTCTTTGCTGCATCAATTTTCTAAGTTTGAGAGCCTTCATGGTAATGACTGATTTATTGACTTCACTGAGCTGCATTTCTGCATTCTATGACATACTTTGGATGATTAATAAACCTTCATGGTTTTCTCTAATTGCTGACCTCGAGCTCCCTTTTCGAGTGAGTCTTTCACTTACTGACTATTTTAAAAATGCTCTTTTGGATCTTATCCTAGGGACGGTTACCTCAGTTTCTGCGGTCAACACTATCTTGGCACTGCACTATGGGTGATACTTCGCAGGTAGACTATCTAAGAGATAGCACACCCACAGACGTCTGAAGGATGTGCGGCAGTAACCACATTTGATGTTTTTTAAATATAACTCGTGCTTTGGCATATGAAGAAGACTCTGTCAGCACATGAATTTGCTTGTTTCTTCATTTCTGATAATTTAGTCTTCATGGCCTATCACATAATTTGCTTACAGATCAAGCTTCTTAATAAACGTATAGGTTTAAAGGCTGGTTGCCTTGGATAGAAACTGAGCAATGTTCTACCTTACGGTTACCAGCATACACCTAATGTTAAAGCAAAAGTGTATAAGCGCTCGCTTAGACAAATTGGAAACCATATCTACCTATGTGTCTGTGCCTGACTGTGCATATAATACCATGGTGAATTTTGCTACCACAGTGTCTCCTTTCTGTTTAGGGTTTCACTTTAAAGCCTTGCATTCTTCTAAAGGAGATATGGTTTCTGCTGCTGCACCCTTTCTGCAAAATTCATCTGAGCTTTGTACCATGATGGCCATATCTGCTATGGCGTCATGTCCAAAGAAGTCTGCTGCTGCTTGCCAATGGAATTCTGCTCTTCCTGCTGTTGAAGACGAGGCTTTCATCACATGTTTTTACATCACATTCTCCACCTACCAAACTGTTTCTTCACTTGTACAATTCTTTTGTTGTTGGATTTTCTTAATAGTGTTCCAATTGTGTCTTCCTCTGTCCCAATGTGTGCACATTGTTCTTGATGCGTTTCATGGCAAGCATTATACAAGTGGTGTGTTTTCTTAATATGCAAATAAACCTTGCTCTCCAGTTGCTATTGTCAATCTGATTCCTGTATATGAGGTTATTGAAATGTGTCATTATCACAGCTTTTGGTCTCTTGGAATGCCCAGTTACTCGCTGGTAATCTTCATTACTCCGAGTCCTGGTCTTCCCGTTCCATTCCTTACCAATGTGCGGCGTGTCTGCTCTACAGAAACCTTTTACCTAGCAAAGCCAAAATACTTTCCTCAATATGGCGCCGCCTACCCGGCCCGGCATGCATAAAGGGGAAACTATGTCACATACGCTTCCTGAGAATACCAAAGAAAACTCACGAAAAAACAGGGAGGAAGGAGCAGACTCAGGAATGGAACGGGAACACCAGGTCTCAGAGTAATGAAGATTACCGGTGAGTAACCGGATATTACTTCCTCGTCCGTCTTCTCATCCCATTCCTTACAAAGGAGACCATACCCAAGCGTAAGGTGACTGAACATATGAAGACCAGAAATATGCATCAAAGCCAACAGGTCAGTTTAATAAAAAAAGGAAAACAGTACATCTTACAAATCATGTACAGCAGACAAAACATGAGAGCCAAAAACAGCAGAGGCTGCAATCCCCGGAGTGGGAAACAAATGTATGGGGAGAGGCCCAAGTAGCATTACAAATATCTTGCGAGGAGGCACGCTTAAACATGGGCCAGGATGAGGAAACCCCCCAAGTGGACCACCCCTGGACAGAAGACGGAAGAGAACAGTGAGCTGCCTCGTGGGACAAGACTACAGCACATTTCACCCATCTAGTTAGAGTGGACAAATAAGGTGTGAGACCCATCCCAGCGACACCGTAGATCAAAAAAATAGTGAATCCACCTTCTAAAAATTATGAGTACGGTCCAGATAGATGAGAAGAGCCCACAACACATCCAGGGAATGGAGAACCCCCTCCTCAGGAGAAAAAGGATCAGGAAAAAACACAGGAAGGACAATATCTTCCTGACAGTGGAAGTCAGACAAGATCTTGGGCAGATAAAATAGACTAGGCCGCAAAATCACCTTGTCTGTGCAAAAACATAAAAAAGGGGGCGAAGCCAGGAAAGCCCCAATTCACCAACCCACCTATCAGAAGAAACTGCCACCGAAAAAAGAACCCTAGCAGAAAGGAACTTAAGGTCAACTGAAAGCATGGGCTCAAATAGGGGACCAGTCAATGCTTCAAGATCCCAAGCCGGACCCAGAGAGAGAGAAACAGTACGCTGAAGCAAAAAACTCCACAAAAGGCGAGACACCAAAGTAGAAACAGAAGCTACTGAAAAACCCCAGAAGGCAAGAATTGCAGCCCATTGGGTACGGAGAGTGAAAACAGCGGGACCCATGACAGAGCCATCCCTCAAAAAGTCCAACGCCTGGACAGGATAACAGGACAAAGACAAACCCCGCTCATGACACCGGGAGGCAAAGTTCTTCCAATGTCGACCGTAAGGCTACAGGGTCAAAGGTTTGTGAGCTAACTGGATGCTCTGAGCCACCTCAAGTGAACAGCCCTGACCCAACAAATTCAACCTCTCAAGTGCCAAACACCTAGCCAGAGACAAAGGAGAGAGGACTTGCTGTGAAGGGGAACAATCAGCAGAGACTGGTATAGAGGAAATCGTCAATGGGGACACACCTCCAAACCCTGAAGAATGGGAAACCAGGGCATCCTGAATCACTTCGGATCAACTAGAACCATCTCCACCCAATATAACTGACTCTTCCTGAGGACCGGAGGATTCAAGGGAAAGGGAGGGAACGCAAACAGGAGCCCCTGGGACCATGGGATGGAGAAGGCATTGAATGTCCAAGTCAGGACTGGCTTTAGCTCTGGTGGCGCCCCGTGCAAAAATCATTTTGGGCACCCTCACCCCAATATCTCTTCCGCAGATTCTCTCACTGCTACTGGGCAAAAGTGCCCCTCATCTCTCCAATCATAAGTTATTGCTAAACACAGCGCACCCCCTGAGGTTAGCCCCACCTCCACAGGTCAGCGCCCAGTGTCGCCACACCGTTCTCACTGCCCTAAAGCCAGCCCTGGCCCAAGCCAACCGTGAGGGACCCAGGCTGCAAAACTGTGGAAGAAGGGCTATCTCCTCCGAAGCAAAGAGATCCAGCCAAGGAAGTCTGAATTTGTAGAAGATCTGCCAACAAAGAAAAGGAGACGGACATATGGTCACTGACGAGGGAAACAACATGCTCAAATAATCAGCAGGCCCATTCTCATTCCCTGGAAGATAAACTGCTGAGAGAGAAAGGAGATTCCTTTCGGCCTACAGACTGATCTTCCTGGAAAGGAGAAACAGAGACCAGTGCACCCCCCACTGCTGGTTGACATAGGTCCTAACGACCTGGTTGTCAGTCAGTCTGAACGCAGACAGCCCATGTCCGAAGTAGGGGAGCAAAACAAAAAAGGATCCGCCAAACCACCTTTAATTTGTGCCAATTCAAGGACTGGAGAAACGCTAAACTAGACTACCGGCCCTGGGATTTGGAATCCCCCAGAACAGCCTCCTACCCCATGGCACTAGCACCACCGAGGAAGAAGGTTGAAACTCCTGGAAAGATTGAGAGGGGATAACCACCAATGGAGGGATTCCTGAATGGCAGGAAAACTGGAATGAGAGCCTCATAGTCCTGAGAAGCTGGATCCCAGTGGCACAAAAGGTGATGCAAAATGGGATACAGATGTAGACATGCCCAGGGGAGGACATGCAAAGAGGAGGCCATCTCCTCCTGACTCCACAGCCAGAGCTGGGCAGACACCCGAGACTAGGAGAGCACCCAGGAGAGATGCTGGAACAGAGTCAATTGTCTTTCTGGAGACAGGAATCACATCCCCAGATCCATCCAGAAGAGAAACTTCAGAGGCTGGGAGGGCAGAATGGAGGACTCCCTGTGATTGATGAGGAACCCAAAGGAACCCAGCAGATGACAGATCTGATGGACATCCTCCTAAGCCAGAGAGAAAGGAGGAGAAACAATCAGCAAATAATCAAGGTAAGGATAAGTCTGAATACCCTTAGAATGGAGAATGCCCACCAGGGGGCCAAGAGCATCGTAAAAACTCTTGAAAAAAGAAAGGACTGGAAGTGCCCTGAGCCCACAGCAAAACACTGAAGCCACTGATCCTCCGGATTGATAGGAACATGCAGGTAGGCATACAGAAGATCAAGGGAGGCGAGGAAACACCCCTGATACACCAGCTGAAGAATTTAATGCAAAGTCACCATCTTGAAACTGCAATGCGGAATGTGAAGATTCACCCCTTCCAGATCCAACACAGGGCTGGAGTTGAGGTGTCCTTCTTCAAAACTAGAAAATGAATTGAATAGTACCCCAGCAACCTCTCCAGGGGTGGAACCTCAATGACAGCCTGTTTCTCCAAAAGAAGCCAAGCACCCTCTGGCAAAGCCGCCCACTTCACAGAATCTTGTAGCAAAGGAGTCTCCTTCAAAACCTAAGCCGGGCGAGAATTTGATCCATTAACTGGAGGTCACAGTCGGAACTGCTGAAGCATCGGAAAGACCCTGCCAGTGGTGACACGAAGTGATGGCAACATCCCAACTGGACCAGAGTTTATTTGAAGTTTGCACAAGCTAAGGAGTGTTCAGGGAAAATACAAAGGTTGTAGCGTGCCACGGAGATATCACCTCGTCGTCCTGGAGGTGTCAAATAAGATACAGAAATGCGGTCCTTAAATGTTTAAGGGCGACCCTCTGGGCGCAGCTGGTAGAGTCGTGAAGACGACATTCATCATAAATAAACATCCCAACTGGAAAATGCAGACAGTCATTGCTTTGGCGAAGGATTGATGGAGGCAACGGTGGACGGGAATTGGGACTTGTCACCTCTAGGGGCCCCCGGCCAAAACCCCTGCCTCGAAAGGGCTAGTGAGCACCTCTGGACTGAGGAAAGGCAAAGGCGCGGCGATAACCAAAACCCCTACACTGAGAAGGAGGATGAACTGATGCTACCAGTTTCCTATTCCCAACCGACTGCTTTCCTATATCCTCCAGCTGAGGGCCAAACATCTTTGAACCACCAAAAGGCAATTTCAGAGTGACAGACTTCTGCGAGCCTCCGCCTTCCAAGTCCACATCCAAATATGTCGACAAGCATCAATGGAACTCCCAGAAGCCACAGCAGCCACACATAAGTTATCAAAGCAGATGTCTGACAAATGGCAAACCTGGAGCTCCATCAGGGCCAACAGAGAGGAAGCATCCCTCTCTCACTCAACTGAAGAGCCAGAGCCTGGAAATCCTTGAAGAGGGACTGAACCATGAAATTGGTATAGGCAGTGGCCCTAACAGAAAAATTGGAGGCGTCGAAAGACCTCTTCACAGCACCCTCAACCTTCTTGTCCACGGGGTCGGAAGGAAGGACATCATCTTAAAGGACCATGCCTTGTGAAGAAAGACCAGCCATCAAATTATCTACCTTAACAGACTATGGGAACTCCTCCAATAACCCCTCCAAGGTGTAAAGTTTTCGCAAAAAGTGAGGAAATGCAGTTTTGTCACTATCCCACCATTCATGTCCCAGGACCTTGTGAACAGCACCACCTACAGGCATTGAGTCATGGTCAGTCTGGTGGTATTGGGTAAAAGAATCATCCCCCAACTCATTCACCCCAGGAAAAGGAAAACCCAGCTTGTCTCTAAAGCTTAGCACCCTGCACAAAGCGACCCCTCCGACCTTCCTCCTCCTCAGGATCCCCCAAATCTGCCAGTTGGTTAGGCCGAGACCTTAGCAGGAGAGCCATCAGCCTCCTGTGCCCTGAAGGCAGCTTCTACCATCTCATTAATCAAAATGTGCAGGGCATCCACAGTAGGGACACCGTAGAGCAGCTTGCAGCAGACTCCACAATTGCAGGCACAACACTGGCGCTTCCTGCAATGGACCCGTTTCTAAGGAAACAAAGTCTTGTGGCCCAACTTCTTGTGGGAGGCGTGAAGGAAGTGACCCGATTAGGGTCACCCGTGTCACTCTCGATCACTTCTCAGCCTTCCATACAAATGAAGAGTCGGTCAGACAGTAGAGAATACAAACCAAAGACATTTATTGAAGGTACACTCGAGTGGAGTCCGGTCTGACCAGCCTCCTTAGATTCCGGCAGAGGGACTAACCTCAGTCTACATAGTAAGGCATAAAGTATATTTCCAAGACCCCTAAAGACATGCCCAGACTTGAATTTTCCAGTTAGTAGCTGGTGAACAAAGGAGATACAGAAAGGTGGGTTGCAATCCTGAGACCAGGCACACATTAACTAATAGTCAAGGTTACTTTGCCTTCTCTCACCGCTATGAGCGGTGGGAGCAGGCCTATCTAGTCAGAAAGGTATGCGATAATAAGAACAGTCTATTCATTAGCACAGCAAAACTCAACCTTGAAGAAATACATAAACAGTGAACACATTGGCAGCTGCTTTTTGGTGAGGTAGACACAAAATGAGACAGAAGTTAGTTTCAATCATTGCTTAAAATGGCGACTAATACAAAATGGCACAGCAAACGCTAACTTAAATTGTACAGTACAAATAGAATTCGGCGAAAGCATTTGTGCAGTGCAACAGACGCTCATTTTAGCATTAGCTAAGCATTTTGTTAATGCCCAAGAACAAATAGCAAAAACAACAGTTGATGGACAGAATGCAGAACAATGTCATACATTCACCCCAGTACAGAGATCTGGGCCTACATCCATCGTTTTTTTGCTCACCATGCCATTCCAGTTTGAACACAGCCATATGCAAATCAGTCTTGACCCTGTTCCCAATGGGAACAGTTCAGCCCGAACTGCCAAGCCAGGTCCTACCTGGCCTGGAAACAAGCATCCTAGGACCGGTTTCTGGCTTTCAGCCCTCATCAGCCAGGATAGCTTGATTCCAGTGGCATGGAGAGCATGGGACTCTCGTCTGAGCATACCCGTCCGACTCGGGATGACAAATGCAAAAACAACAGTTGATGGACAGAATGCAGAACAATATCATACATTCACCCCAGTACAGAGATCTGGGCCTAAATCCATCGTTTTTTGCTCACCATGCCATTCCAGGTTGAACGCAGCCATATGCAAATCAGTCTTGACGCTGTGCCCCCTGGGAACAATCCAGCCCAAACTGCCAAGGCAGGTCTTCCCTGGACTGGAAACAAGCATCCTAGGACTGTTTTCGGGCTTTCAGCCCTCATCAGCCAGAATAGCTTGATTCCAGTGGCATGGAGAGCACAGAACTCACGTCTGAGCATACCCGCCCCACTCGGGTGACAAATAGCAAAAACAACAGTTGATGGACAGAATGTAGAGCAATGTCATACATTCACCCCAGTACAGAGATCTGGGCCTAAATCCATCGTTTTTTTTGCTCACCATGCCATTCCAGTTTGCACACAGCCATATGCAAATCAGTCTTGACCCTGTGCCCCGTGGTAACAGTCCAGCCCGAACTGCAAGCCAGGTCCTCCCTGGACTGGAAACAAGCATCCTAGGACCGGTTTCGGGCTTTCAGCCCTCATCAGCCAGGATAGCTTGGTTCCAGTGGCATGGAGAGCACGGGACTCACGTCTGAGCATACCGGTCCCACTCGGGGGGACAAATACATGGGGTATCTGCAATAGTCCTACATCCGTGTCACCTGCTGCCCACAACGTGTGCAGCACATCTTTAAATTCGACAGGAAGAGGCGCATTTTTGGGCAAGCACTGTTTAGTGCTTATTATATTGGGGCCCATTGTCATATAAACACCTTCCGGGGAACAAGAAATGGTAGCATGCAACTTCTTTAATAAATCCAAGCCCATCAAACTTTCTCCACAATTAGATGTCAACAAAAATAGTGAATTCACAGCGAAAGGACCTTTAGTCAGAGTAAGGGGCTTAGAGAATGGGGCTTACAACCGGTACACCAGAAAAACCTACCGAAACATTATTATGGCCAGACAGAGCTGCCCCAGGGACCAGTGAACGGGTAATAGAGCTATTCATTGCAACTGTATCTACCAAAAAATCCTTAGCCGAGCCGTGCAAATCTGCTGTCACATAAGGACCGCACTAATTTACAGGTACCTGAACTGGTCCCTCACTCCGTCCCTGGCTTTCCTAGCAGTGGGACATCCCTGTCACCTCATCCATATCATAGTTGTCATGATAGTACTAACTGACCTTGTTGTTATCAATGTAGTTACTGCATGGACAATCCTGTGAGGCTGAACCGTGCTGATCGCTGTTCTGGCCACCAGCAAAACAACCCCGTCCATGAGAACCTCATCCTCTAGGGGCCATGACTTTCTACAGCAACACTGGACACTTACTACGCCAGTGCCACTCCTCCTTACAATACGCACACTGATTGGGCCCTGCAGGTGTAGTGTTCCGGCTAGTACGAGGAAGCTGTCTGTCTGAACCACTGTATCCTTTACCATTTCCCCTAGAAGCCTGTTGCAACAACACCGTCGTCTTCAAGTCTTTGTTCTTTTTCTCTACCTTCTCCTTCTCCCTGTGCTCCTAATACTGCTCCATACTCAATATTACAGAAGGGGAGGAAGTAGTCCAGGTACTCTCCGAAGCCTGCAACCTAATCGCAAGCTCAGGAAGCAAGTTCATAACAAATCTATTGACAAACAATCGGACGCCTCCCTCCACCGACAAATCCTGTCCACTAAAATCCCAAAATATCCCTTCAAAACGAGTGAAAAAGTCAGACACACTCTCATCTTTCTTCTGGCGACATGCCGTTAACTTGTCCCAATCCACCCTTCTCAGTGGAATAAGAGAGTGCATATACGTAATAATATGACCAGGCAAAGCTAGTATCTCAGCCTTGGGTGTCTCAACAGGCTTCCTTTCTTGGTTCCATGCTTTAATTTGGTCCCAGCTACCACCCAATTGCACATTGTGGTCTTGTAAGTGCACCTGCCTCCAGATATCAACGGGCACCAGTAAACCAAAGAACATTTCAACATCTGCAAGCGTCATCACTTTTGAGGAATGAGCCTCAGTTAATTCCTTATACTATGAAGTGGTATTTTTCCTAGGATCAGTTAGCTGAGTCTTAGAGGACAAAACCTCACTCCTTTTCCATGGAGTATAAACCCATTGTTCTTGGAACCGGGCCTCTACCCTTGGTCTAGAAACAACATCATGCTGGTCCATTTGCTCTTGTATTTCAGGGTGATATATGGGGTGCACTTCCCTCATCGGAAACTGAGACACCATATTCGAGCTCTTCTCAAGCAGCCTACCCCGATAAGCACCCAACGTCCCAACATTACCAAAAACCTGACCAGGCACCATATCAGCTACATACACATGATCCTTAATATCGTAGATAATCTGCAATGCTGTCTCATTGAAACACTGCTCCCGAAGCCCAATCAAAGTAGGTGACGTGTTTATGGGCATGCTGCTGTGCAAAAGGCTCATAATATTTTATCACATCCCACACATCACCCACGCTGTAAATGGGGTACGAGCCCAGTGAGCTGCTTGATTAGCCACCACCTTTTTCTCAGCTTCTCCCACATCAGATCGTATCAACATCTATTCTGTCCAGTCCCTGAATTTTGTCCAGTCCCTGTCCTCAGGGCCACATACTGGTGTCTCAATATTTTGTAACATCAGGGGGTAGGGGAAAACAGTGGGTGTGATAACAGATTTACCATGCGATAACGACACTACTGACTGGGTCGTGGACGTAAGAGCTGGCGAGAGGGATGCCGAAGCAATAGGTGTTGGCAGAATGCTAACAGTTGTAGTTGCCACAGATGATGGAGACAGAGAAAGGACAGGAGGTGACCTGGCCAAGACAGACATTGCAACAGTAGCAGTGACAGAGACAACCGAAACAGAAGAACCGGGTAACTGGGGCTGTGGGGGAAGTACAGGGTATACCCTCTGTGGGGCATACGGTGGCAGAGGTCAAACATCCAGCAATTCCTCCACAAAAGTATAATTTTCTTCTCGAGTAACATAAGACTTTTCACATTGCAATCTAAACTTCCTATTGGCACACTTTATTCCCTTTTCTATTTTCTCTCTATCATGCACTATGACTTTGAGTCAACTACTGCATTCTCCCCTTTCGGAACTCTTTCCCTGCTTTCAGAGGGAATCAAACATCAACTTCCTACTGCTTTTCGCAAATAATTTATCCTGTAGAAAAAAAAAATTCTGTTCATCAAAGGTGCCTGTCAAAGGCCACTGCAACTCGGCATTGTCCCTCGTATATTTGGACAAAGTTCTTTTAGTTTTGTTTGTTTTTTCTGTAAACCTGTGTTTTGGAAACTGTTGCGTTATGCATAATTTTATGCTAATGTTATAAATATTTCATTGATTTATGAATGATATTGATGAAGAATATTGTGAAATTGCAATAAATTTATGGGATTATGACATGTTGAAATAAACAAAATGTTATAAAGGAATACTATAATTTGTGTAGTGCGTACTAGAGTCCCAGTGATTCACAGCACTGGGCCATATACATTGTTAGTTTACCAGTGGGCAGGCACTAATCTGGTACAGCACACTTATCGCCTTAAACGCTTTGAAAAGAATAGAAATCCGAGTGCAGCACCCTTCCTCATTCATCCTTTACTCTTACTGCAACCCAAGGGTACTAGCACCACATTTAAAATGTCGTTCGACTCAATTGCTTCGATCACTGATAATCGTGCGAATACTAAGGCCTACACAGCGGATGAGGCAAGTCAAATCTATAAACTTATTAAAGAAGCTAAGACTTTTGATACAAAAGGAGGATCAGTGGAACAAAAATTAAAGCAACTTGAATATCTAACTAGACGTGAGTTGAACCAACGCCTACATGCGACAACCCTGATTCAATATCACCGGGTTAGAAGAATTCCTAGAGGGCTAAGATTGGCCATTCGGCCCATGTTATATAGGCTTAACAGCAACCCAAAATTTATGGAGAAATGGTTCGAGATTTTGAATAAATGTTCTCTGGACTTGATCTTGTTGTTGGTTGAAGAACTTGCCAAAACCATACGAGTACTAGAAGAAGAAATTTTCAACACTAAACGAGAATTATCTGAAAGACTGGATGAGGACCAATGGAAAAGAATCTTGGAAGACATCAATATACGTTTAGACAAATATGGGAAGGAGCTACAAGAAACCAAACTGCGAAAGTTTAAACGCGATACTATCGATTATAAACTTAATGAAACATACACGTGGGCAGAAGTTTATGCAAAGAGAAGGTTCACTGGCAGGAAACAACAGCCAGCCTCTTCAGAAGAGAGTGTCGTATCAGACAGTGAACTAAGCACGGCGCGAAAATCAATAGTACCACAATCGTCACAATCAGCAGTCCAACCCTCTAACCTAACAGAGAGTGCATCTGGCACGTCATCAACTTCTTTTTTAGAGAAAGACCAAGCATCTCACAAACCACAGGATCTGTATCTGGTACAACAAGAAATAAGACGAGAAGAGGAAAAGGACAAAGAAAGGGAGAAAGAGAAAGAAAGGGAGAAGGAGAAGGAGAGAGATCAATTGAAAAAAACGGGATTGCGGAGTCAAACAAAAAACTCGTAATAAATATTTCAAATTACCCACTCTCTGATTTTGAAGAAAAACTTTTGAACAAAAGTATCTCATTTGTCAGAACATATCAATCAAATGAGTTAGAGACAGAAATATCTTTTTTTAAATTCATGAGAGTTCTTAGACTGAAGTATTTTTTCACTGTTGTAAATCCAATGGAAAAAACTGACGAGATAGATAGATCATTCAAACCCAAAAGTCACTTCATGGCACCAGTATCACATAAATGCTTGGATACCTTTGAAACCTTGGTAAAAGCGGATCTGAATAAAATCAACTACAAACGGAAATTGAATAATTTGACAAGAGCAGAACAGAGCACCCTCAAACGGCTAGCAAGGAATAAAGATATAACAATACAAAAGGCAGATAAGGGAGGAGGTCTTGTAATAATGGACTCAGTGTTTTACATACAAAAAGGCGATGAGCATGTAAACGATACCAATACTTATGCTCAGCTTGAACAAGATCCAACACCCATGATTGTTCAAATACTGGATGAGATACTCAGTAAAGCAGAGGAATTGCAGTGGTTAGACAACACCACAAAGCGGTATCTTAGGCAAATTTACCCAAGGAGACCAAGAATCTATTTTTTGCCTAAAATACACAAAAACATCAATGATCCTCCATTTAGGCCAATAGTATCAGGCTGCTCATCTATATTCGAGAATTTAGGTGTCTTCATAGATACGCACATGCAACCATTTATTCAGAATTGGCCAACTTATCTACAGGATACATCTGACTTCCTTAGAAGTCTTGCAGATATTGACACAACAGGATGCATGGAATGGACTCTTTGTACTATAGACGTCACGGCGCTATACACGTCCATACCACATAAACAAGGGATAGAAGCCATGGAGTGGGCTCTCCTTAGAACAGACAAGCCAAACGAGCAAAAAATTTTGATACTGCAATTATTGGAATTTTGTTTACTCAATAGTTACTTCGTGTGGCAAGACAAGTACTATAATCAACTGACGGGCACAGCAATGGGCTTTCCGGGGGCATGTATATATGCAAATGTGTATATGGCAAAATTTGAGCTGGACTACATTCTGGAGGACCCAACTTGGCAACAAGGCTTGATTTACTACAGACGCTATATAGATGACATCTTTATAATTTGGAAGCGTTCCAAATCAGAACTCCTCAATAACATTAACAGTTTGAATCTTGTGGATCCGAGAATTCAGTTCACCCACAGTGTAAGCAACACAGCATTACCATTCCTAGATGTTCTTGTAGAAATCAAAGACAACTCCATCCAGACAAGACTATACAAAAAGGAAACAGATAAGAATACGGCTTTATTATACACAAGCTTTCACCCAGCCAGTTTGATAAACAATTTGCCAGTATCGCAGTTCATGCGGATCAAACGAATTTCTTCCAATTCAGAGCAATGTGACAAGAGCCTACAAGAACAAAAACAGAAATACCTCGACAGAGGTTACCCCAAAAAACTACTTGAGGCACATCTAGAAAAGATAAAAACAACACCGAGAACAGAACTTCTAAAAAGGAAAACTAAAACTTCAAGCACCAGAATGGTCTTTGTCTCCAAATATTCGACTGCATCTAGAGACATAAAAAGGACAATTTCAAGGAGATGGGAGATCCTATTGGCTGAAAAGGATTTTGGTACATTATTCGAAGAACGACCATTATACGCATATAAAAGAGCACAAAATTTAAAGGAACTCCTCAATAAACCAACTCCATTGCAACAAGAATTGGTTCACAAAGGGACATCGCGGTGTTTCAATTGCAAAAACTGCAACAATGTGATCATAGGTAATACTCTACTGCATCCTCGGACTGGAGAGAAAATCATGCTGAGACATTCGACAAATTGTGACTCTGAACATATTGTTTACTCAATCAAATGCCCATGTGGGCTACTGTACATCGGCAAAACCGATAGAAAAATGAAGATAAGACTCTCTGAGCATAAGAGTCGGATACGCAACAAGAACTTAACGTCACCGCTCACACAACATTGGATTGAGAAAAATCACAACATAGCTCAACTTCGTTTTCAAATTATTGAAATAGTACCCCAGAGATTGGGCATGGACAACGCAAAGATACTTCTGCAAAGAGAAGCTTTCTGGATCCGGAAATTGCAGACAATGGTTCCCTTAGGATTGAACGACAAAATGGAGATGTCGTGTTTCCCTTAAATTCAAGTTAATAAACGTCTGCATGAGCATAAACACACACACAAATAAAAAATTTGTTTACATTTCCTTAGTTTTAAAAGCATTTTTCTACACAACAAAGGGTACATAATATGATCATGGGATTGTCCGGATAGGCATTTTGTTTCATGTAGAGAAATCGACATTGCTTGTAATAAGGTACAGTGTTGACTTGTATATAGACTGTAAATAGGCAGGTATAAGATCATAGGTAAAAGATCTGAAAGTTTGCATCAATAATGTGACATTATGTAGCGACTGTACATAGACAGTTTATTTGTTAATATTGATATTCAGATTGTCATTTGCACAAAATGGTGTACTAATGGTCATGGACATCAAGGTTAAGGCACAATGCACACGCTCATTTTTTTCAGACATCACTCAGGAAAGATTATATATTTTCCTCAGGACGTTATATTTTTTCCGATCGCATTCTTCATTAAGTTTCCAATTGTTTTTTAAGCGCGTTTATTACACCGGTCCAATGTTCTTATCGTCGTATAACTAATACTACGAAGGCGATTATTTAGTCTGTTAGCTATGTTTACTCTCCATCAACATGAGAGCTAAAAATAAAGGTAGGACTCGCGCATCCGCTTGAGGTTCTGGTCGGTAAACAAGGCGACGGAGACACTGCCCCGAAAACAGCATTTAGCTATCGGACGGTAAGCCCTGACATGTAAACCTGTGTTTTGGAAACTGTTGCGTTATGCATAATTTTATGCTAATGTTATAAATATTTAATTGATTTATGAATGATATTGATGAAGAATATTGTGAAATTGCAATAAATTTATGGGATTATGACATGTTGAAATAAACAAAATGTTATAAAGGAATACTATAATTTGTGTAGTGCGTACTAGAGTCCCAGTGATTCACAGCACTGGGCCATATACATTGCCTCGTATATTTGTGCCATAATGTACTAAATATAATAGGGCCAAGGCCATGCTTCACATACATCGAGCATCAGCAGAACAACAACGACAGCCTAAGCATGAAAACCGGCTAAAACACAGCATTTTCAAAAGAAAACAAGCTCACTATTTATAACAAGCATATGGTTGCAAATACGTTTATCAAAGTCCGTTCTCAAATTTATCAAATACAAATCAAGAATGGTACCATGTTCATAAAGAACTCAAAGATATCCAAGCGCTTGCCCAAAAACGGTCCTCAGACCATGCCATATACAAATCAAAATGGTGCCATAGCCACAAAGAACCAAAGCAAACTCACCTGGTGCACACAGGTCAAACGAAGTTATTCTCTTCAAATGGGCTGTGGCAGGAAGAGGTACAGATGTTAAGTCAGCTGATTAAAAAGAAAAGTTTTAAGTTGTTTCTTAAAAATACGAAAGTCCTGGATATGCTGAAGATCCACAGGAAGAGAATTCCAAGCAATAGCAGCTTTGACAGAGAGAGACTGGCCTCCCATCCGCGCCCTGAGGAACCTCCGGATCACCATCTGAAGTTGTAAGGCTGAGCACAGAGGGTGTCTGGGGGTATAGAACGCAAAGCGTGTTCTAATGTAGGTTGGACCTGAGCCATGAAGGGCCATGTGAGTCATAGTAAGGGCTTTGAAATGTACTCGCTAGTCCACAGGAAGCCAAAGTAAGTCACGCAGATGCTGCCTAACGCTAGATCTCCTAGAGATATTAAACAGGAGTCTGGCCACAGCATTCTGTATGATTTGGAGTTTTTTAATAGATAACCCGGTATGCCAATGTACAGGGCGTTGGCAAAGTCAAGGCGAGAGAGAATAAGCGCCTGGGCAACCATTTCCTAGAAGGCCGTGGTAGCAGGGGGAGGAATCTTCTTTGAGCTTTGAGGGTACCAAAACATACTCCAGTAAGTTTCTTGATTTGGTCAGAAAACCGGAGATCTTCCCCAAACCAAACCCCTAGGTTCTTCGCTAGCCCTCCCTCTGAGTTAGGGCACGGAAAGCCAGGGGGCCATAGAGTCTCTCTGAAGGCAGGGGGAAAACTGACCATATAGGAGCACCTCTGACTTATCTTCATTGCACTTAAGTTGTGCATGTGCAAGCCAGGTAAATACAGACAAAATACAGACAAAAGGCACCTTTGAGCAATGTCAATTCGTAAGTTGGAATCCGTGCAGGTGAATAGGAGCTGAGTGTCATCAGCATAAGCAATTATTTTTGCACCCAGCTCCTCGGCTAAAAAGATCAGTGGGGTCAAATAAATATTGAAAAGCAAAGGGCTGAGTTTAGAGCCTTGCAGGACCCCAGTGGAAAGTTTCCTGATCGATGACGAAAAAGGCGGCATCCAAACCTGCTGGGTGCCGTCTTATAGAAAATACTTTATCTAGTCCCAAGCTGGGCCTGCAATACCAATGGCAGACAGTCGGGCGAGAATCTGCTGGTGGGGCACTGTGTCGAAGGCGGCAGAGAGGTCCAACAAAATCAAGGCCGCCCTGCTGCCCGCGTCCAGGCACTTCCTGATTGCCTCAGTCATCTCAACCAGCACTGTCTCCGTGCTGTAGGAAGCCCTAAACCCGGATTGCGCAGCATGCAGAGCACCAGAGGACTCAACAAAGTCCTCCAGTTGCCGAAAAACCACCTTTTCACAGACCTTGGCCAAGGCAGGTAAAAGAGAAATAGGACTGTAGTTGGTGGGTATAGAAGGGTCAGCTGAAGGTTTCTTAAGGAGAGGTAGAAGTTTGGCTTGTTTCCATTGCCGAGGGACGGTGGCGGACTGAAGCGAGCAGTTGATGATAGATGTTGCCTCTAAATAAACTGCCTCGGCCACCTCCCCCCCCCAACCCCCGCCCAGGGCTCTGGCCAGACAAGGGTCAGTAGGGGATCCTGATTTCAGCGATTTAAGAATAGCCAATATATCAGGCCCAGCAACGGGCAGAAACTGTGTGTGCGACGGGGAAGGTGCTCTGGGGCAAAAAAGCGACAGCAAAGGTAAGTTCCTCTGCTTCAGAGGCTCCGTCCCTAGGCTGTCCTGGATCCTTTGAATCTTATCAATGAAAAAGGATGAAAGGTCCTCACAACATTGAGATGAAACAGGAAGGTTCGTTTGTTCTGCACAGGGGGACAAAAAGCTACGGACAATAGAGAAGATTTCTTTAATGTTATTGTTGGCCTTGGCAATCCGCTCTGCATAGAAGTCGCCCTTAGCGCTCCTAATAGCTGCATAATAATCCCTCTGAGCAGAGCAGAGAGCCACCTTGGCCAATGGGCAGTAGTGCCAACGCTGTTCCAGCTTTTTACAAGCTAACTTAAGCTCTTTGAGGGAATCCGTAAACCATGGTTTAGAAGGGATAAGGCGCGATTGTCTTCTAGAAATAGGTTTGGAGATAGAGCCGACCCACTGGCTAATCCAGGCGGAGAAGCTGTCCACCGCCCCTTCAAGATCCGGAGCGGGCACCGGGCTGGCCAGTAACAAGGCTTCGGACAAAGCCGGAATATTGATCTTCCGGGGGGCAAGCCATGAGGCAAAGGCGGGGGGAGGGGTGGCTTCCCTATGTCCCATGAGAACCTGATCAGGAAGTGATCCGACCAAGTGACTGGAATGGGCTCAGTATCAGAAAGATCTAAATTAGAACAAACTAAATCTATCAGATGGCCACCTTTATGCGTCGGTCCCTTGATCCACTGGGTCAGCTGAACTAGATTGCACAAATCCATAAGAGCCCTAGACCCTGAGGCCTCAGGGCTATCCAGGTGGATGTTGAAGTCACCCAGAAGCAAGAATTTAGGGAAGCAGAAAGCCAGCGAGGCAATGCCGTCATCAAAATATTTCAAAAATGCTCCAGGAGTGCCAGGGGGGTGGTAGATCAAAGTGCCCCCCAACGTGTAATGGGGAGACAAGACCAAAGTAAAGTCCAAAGCCTCACCACCCTCTAGCTCCTCGATGCCTCGCTGGTGAATGACCATGCATCCCTAAACACCACAGCGACGCCTCCCCCTCTCCCCATCTTCCGTTCAGCTCTAACAATTTTATAACCCCGAGGGATTGCCAGCTCCACCACCGGCGCACGGGACACGCTTAACCAAGACTCAGTAATAAATAATATGTCAAGTCGTTCATCCAGAAGCAGCTCAAGAATATCAGGGGCATGTTTGGCCATAGAGCGAGAGTTAATAAGAGCTGCCAAAATCCTGGTCCCCCTATCTGTATGAAGGGCATGGACTTGTTTGAAAGCAGAAGTGACAAGAAGGGCAAGTCCTGGAAAAGCTACTCAGAACTGCCCACTGATTACCTTCGTCACAGTTAGTAATATCAAGGGCCAGAAGTTCCTCTCGATTAAAGGACCTTCGACCAGCCGTCATCTGCCAAAAAATGGCCAGCATGGCCCTCCGGGATTCGGGACTACCCCAAGATGGTGCCCTGCCCTCCACACAATCGGCACAAACAGCCGCGGTGGACCAGGACAGGGAGGACACACAAGAAGGTGAGTGCAAGCAGAGTTTAAAAAGAATGCCCCTAGTGAGAATTCCAAAGCGCTATTGTAATATTAAATACAAGCCACATACATCGTAATCATGCGGGAGCAACAAGATACATTATTAAAAATTAGGCACACTCACTGCCACAGAGCCCAAAGCGGGGCAAACAAGTCCTGCCACAACCCGTTCTTACTGCAGCGAGCCCTGAGCAATCAGCCGTTTTATGGCGAGATTCCTCCCCCAGCTAGACCGCGGACTTCGGTCCCACCGGGATTCGGAATACCCCATTATGGCGCTCTGCCCTCCACACAATCGGCACAAACAGCCGCGGTGGACCGGGGCAGAAAGGACACACAAGAAGGTGAGTGGGAGCAGAGTTTAAAAACAATGTCCCATGTGAGAATTCCAAAGCGCTATTGTAATATTAAAAACAAGCCACATACATCGTAATCATGCAGGAGCGACGAGATACAATATTAAAAATTAGGCACACTCTCTGCCACAGAGCCCAACGCGGGGCAAACGGGTCCTGCCACAACCCGTTCTTACCGCAGCGAGCCCTGAGCAGTCAGCTGTTTTATGGCGAGATCCCTCCCCCAGCTAGACCGCTGACTTTGGTCCCACCGGGATTCGGGACTACCCTGAAGATGGCACCCTGCCCTCCACACAATCTGCACAAACAGCAGCGGTGGACCGGGGCAGGGAGGACACACAAGAAGGTAAGTGTGAGCGGAGTTTAGGGTCACCTGGGTCATTCGTGACCACCTCTCAGCCTTCCATACAAATTAAGAGTCGGTCATAGAGTAGAGAATACAAACCAAAGACATTTATTGAAGGTACACTCGATTAGAGTCCGGTCTGACCAGCCTTTTTAGATTCCGGCAGCGGGACTAACCTCAGTCAACATGGTAAGGCATAAAGTACATTTCCAACACCCCTAAAGACATGCCCAGACTAGACGTTTCCAGTTAGTAGCTGGTGAACAAAGGAGATATGGGAGGGTGGGTTTCAATCCTGAGACCGGGCACACATTATCTTACAGTCAAGGTTACCTTGTCTGCTCTCGCCGCTCTGAGCTGTGGGAGCAGGCCTATCTAGTCAGAAAAGTATGCAATAATAAGAATGGTCTATTCATTAGCACAGCAAAACTCAACCTTGAAGAAATACATAAACAGTAAACACATTGGCAGCTGCTTCTCGGTGAAGCAGACACAAAATGACACATAAGTTTCGATGATTGCTCAAAATGGCGGCTAATACAAAGTGGCGCAGCGAATGCTAACTCAAATCGTACAGTATATATAGAATTTGGCGAAAGCTTTCTTCCAGTCCAACAGGCGCCGGCAAGCAGGAAGCACCGGGAGAGCAGAAAAGCAGCCCAGAAGGGTGGACTCCGTAGGAGGAAGGCGTCAGAGTAAACAGGGACAAGCACACTAAGCGCTGCCACCCGCACTGCAAACCAAAGGCTGCTGAGCAGAGTGGACAGGTAATAACAAGAAAAGAGCCGCAACTGCTATAGCAAGCCGTGAACTGAAGAGAAACAAAAAAAACGTACTCGACCATGCTAGGTATCCAGTACTGCACACAGAAAATAAAGAATAGGATGTGTGTGTGATGCACTTCCCCCTTTATGCATGCCAGGTGGATAGGTAGCGCCATATAGGGGAAAGTATTTTGGCTTAGCTAGGTAAAAGGTTTCTGTGGAGGAGACAAGCTGCTCCTTGGTAAGGAATGGGACGGGAAGACAGACGAGGAGGTAACAGCTATTCTCCTAGTGACCATCTCTGAAAGCTCCCTCTGTATGGGGAGAACCGGTATCCCATTACACAAAGCACGACGATGAAAATGTGATGGTTGTATGGGTGTTAATCTGAATAAACCCAATAAGCAGAGGGGGCATTATGTTACAGAGAGTACAGATTATGGGTGGTTGTCCGGTTCACCCATCTGGTGGTTCAAGTACACTGGAGATTTGACTTTCTTCTGCCCTTTGCACACTTCCTCTTTTTGGGGTACTTAGATGTGGCTGTCTAAGCTCAAAATCACCATTCCAGCACTCAGGCTGCTCAGTCTGTGCCTCTGCACAGGGCACTGCCATGGCCAGGAGAAGAGGAGACACCCGGTCACTGTTTTTAGATTCTGCAACTTTATTTTTTTGGAGCAGAATTGCACCCTAAGTGATTCAATCCTTGGGCGCTTAACTTTTTTTTGTATGGGAGATTGGATAGAAAAATTTTTAATAAACAAAAGATCCGAGGTTTACTCGTTGTCCTGCACAGAGGCGTATATTTACAAGTACTGAAAACAATATATTTACAAATGTCAGACACAATTATTACAAAACAAAAGACAAAACATTAAACACTTTTGACCGAACAAATCAGAAAAGTCATTTCTTATGATAGTACCCTACTACCTATTACAACCAGGCCACTCTAGTACAATTTTCATTAAAACTCTGGTCTGGTGTCATACAGGCATGCAATTCGTATTGTGTTCAATTCGTTTCATATGACACATTAAACAAGCCTTATATGAAAAAAAACATTCGAAATTCAAGCGAATGTGTAAGAAGCCGACGCGTTTCCGAGTCCGTATTTTATTTATCGGGCTCTTCTTCAGGGCTTTGGGTTGGGTACCTTATCGTAGAATTTTATGCTGATTTGATCCGTTCCTTAAGGGATCTTGGCTGAAACAATTCCCTATGTTATGAGTTTCGGGTGATACATGTCTTCCAGTCGATGTTTCTTGTTATTTGTTTAGGCAGTTGGTTAATATTTTTTGTTGTTTATCAGGGCGCGGTGCACCATGCTTTTCCCAGACGAGGTTGAAGGGGAAGTGAAATCCGCCACCTCTTTTTACTTTGTTTACAGTTCACCTTTTATTTAGTTCGGTTCACAAGCATGCCGAATGCTGGGTTGTTCAGTAGGTGGGGGTGCTGCCCTTTACAATCTTAATTAGAGGTTGCCGCCTGTGCTGCAATTTTCAAATGCTGCTTCCATCCGCCACAGGATCACTCGTGTGAGTGGCGGATTTCACTTCCCCTTCAACCTCGTCTGGGAAAAGCATGGTGCACCACTTGTTTAATGTGTCATATGAAACGAATTGAACACAATACGAATTGCATGCCTGTATGACACCAGACCAGAGTTTTAATGAAAATTGTACTAGAGTGGCCTGTTGTAATAGGTAGAAGGGTACTATCATAAGAAATGACTTTTCTGATTTGTTCGGTCAAAAGTGTTTAATGTTTTGTCTTTTGTTTTGTAATAATTGTGTCTGACATTTGTAAATATATTGTTTTCAGTACTTGTAAATATACGCCTCTGTGCAGGACAACGAGTAAACCTCGGATCTTTTGTTTATTAAATTTTTTTCTATCCAATCTCCCATACAAAAAAAAGTTAAGCGCCCAAGGATTGAATCACTTAGGGTGCAATTCTGCTCCAAAAAAATAAAGTTGCAGAATCTAAAAACAGTGACCGGGTGTCTCCTCTTTCCTTGAAAAATAGTATATGTTGTCCAACCCGGCCACAGTGCAGGACACAACCCCATGTGCTAAAAAAAAAAAAAAAAATGGCCAGGAGAAGAAGCACAGTGCACCGAGTCACAGCCACTGTTCCGTGTAAGGTGCGCGTCTGGGTGCGTGCGCACCTATCTCACCTCGAGCGCACAGTGGGGTGTTTGAAGAGCACACAGGTGAGTTCAGCAGCAAGTGCCTCCTGCACTTGCTGCATTTCTTTTGTTAAAATGACACAGCTGTGGGGCAGATTGTATGCCTTTGTGATGGTATTCATGTTAATCGAAGTGCCCATCATGCGCTGCAATTAACATGATTACTTCCACAAAGGCATACAATCTGCCCTGCAGATGTGCCCTTTTAACAAATGAAGGCAGCAAGTTTAAAAGCACGACGTGTGCTTTCAGGTGATTCATAAAGCATACGTGTGCTTGTTGACTTGCTGCATTTCTTTTGGTAATAAAGCGCAGCACACAATCTGGCCCACTCTATTACCAAAATAAATGCAAGTCTACAAGCACACATGTGCTTTAAGAATCACTGACTGCTACAGCTCCAAGAAACACCGGCCTGCAGGGGTGTTTTTTTTTCCATTGTCTTCAAGCCCTGGCCACGGTGCAGTGTACGGCAGCTCCTAGAAGTGGCTGACCGTTCCTGGAAAGAGGGGAAGGTGTGCAGGGGGTGGCAGACGCAAGAGGAGCCTGACAGCTGTAGTAGAATAAAAGTCTGCCTACTCCGTTGAGCTCCGACAGATCAGGAAGAGGTGTATTTAAACAGTTTTTAGAGCAGGCATAGGCATGGCTAGAAAGCTCCACGGGTTGATAGGGAAAGATATTTTCATGTGCACTGCACTCTGAACTGTTCTACAGTGCAGCCCGCCTCGGTTTCCTCAGCCCACTCCAGACTGCCAATGCTTGGTAAAAGTTTGAGCTCTGGTGTAGGTAGTTTAGCCAGATCTCCCGTGTCAGCATTGCGCTTTCATTCTAGTGATTTAAATGGCCACCTCAGTGCAGTATGGGAGTTGTAGTTCTTTACATTGGCTTAAGAATGTTTTCGAAGGCTTGGAAGCGGTATTCTGTTGGTAGCAGCGTGTTGGCGCCCTTGGTGTCAGGGTGATAACATGGCGTGCTTGGTGTTGGCAGCATGTGTTGTATTGTAACTGCATTTATATAGTGCTTACTACCCATGACGAGGCGTCGAAGCATGTATGTTGATACCTCCTGTCACGTATATAAATGGGCCATGGCATGTGTGTGTGTTCGGTGAACCGTGAGGGCAGGTAGATGTAATTCCAAATGTGGCGGATATAAATGAACTAGGCACACACAAAACGCTTCAGATGGATCGGAGGCTTGCAGAGGCTGGGCAAGCATGATGCCAGGGTGAGAGCGGGCATATGTGGAGCATGAGAAAGGGCTCGGACACACATAGATTGGACAAAAGAGATGGACCTTACCAGGGGAGAGGGGCGAGTTGAGCACACAGGGCACAGTAGAGGAACTGAACAAAAAAAAGTGGTGTAAAGGGATTATACACATGCACACAGGCACAGCTCAAACACACAGAGGCTGAGCAGCAGGATACTACACACAGCGCCGGAGTTGTGGCACGTTTAGAACTGTGCTGCACAAAAGTTCAAACACCCCAGCCAGCAGAGGTGTGCAAACAAGGTGCTAGCGCAGTAAAAACAAGCATCTCAGTGTTCACAGCAAAGCGCTATGTAAGTGGGGCACCTTTATTTGAGTGTCAGCGCTGGTAAGTGCCCAGAAAATACCTGTGCGTGTTAATTACCCTGGGTCAATCGCCAAATATACAGAGGTGGGGAAAAAAACGTGGAAAATAAAAGGAGCATTCGCCCTACATCTGGCAACCCCGCTTGCCTTTTCCCAAATGAATTCCACTTAAACACGATTTCATTGTTTCTCTCTCTGGTCGCAGCAAAGTGGGAGAGGTCCAAATGCTGATTAAACTGTCACTCTATTTTCAAAGCCAATACACAATTGGAGCAGCACCACCTATAGAATATAAAATTAAACTAAAATGATGTCAACTCTAAGCGATCTAATAAAACACTTCCTTGAAAATAAGTGTCTGTGAAATCCATAGGTATTATTTCTTCCTTTATTAAATTGTGTGTAATTCTTAAAAAGCCATCAGCCAACACGTTTCGTAGAAGGCGAAATTCCAAATCCGAAGCCGAATTTTGGCTGCTGCATAGAGATGTTCCACCTGGCACATAGCGATGTACCACGTAGTCATCAGGGCTCATAATCACATGTGAAAAATATTTTCTTTCTTTTCGTGTATATTATCTAAACAATTGGTAACATTGTATACCCACCCTGGTACATTAACTTCAGTGTGTACATGTGTACAAGTGAATGTACCAGGTAATTGTACCAGGATGGGCATACGATTATGTAAGTAACGTATGTTTTTGCAATCTGTTCTTTTGTAATGTTTCTCATTATGTTTCATTTCTGTTCCTAATGTGAAGCGCTCTGACGCCTTCGGGTAAAGTCCGCGCTATATAAAAATGCATAAATAAAATAAATAAATAAAATAAATTAAAAACGATGTTACGAACCCTGATGATGTCCGCACCGGACGAAACGCTTCGGCTGACTTATTTTGACTACTGACTGGATTATTTTGAATTTGTACGGCTGATTTAATTTGACTACTGGCTAGATTGTTTTGAATTTGTACTTTTTAACGCCTGATGGATTGAATTAAAATTAGAACTGTTATGTCTACCAAGACTTCCTTAAGATCTTCTTTGAAGGAAGAGCATACAGCTCGGACATTGATCATTAACGAAAGACAGATAAATTACACGCTCCTTGTTTATAGGTTGGATATACTGTCTACCAGTATGGATGACATGTGACTTCTACACCTTGCATTACTCTGCCTGATGTAACATTTACTGTGCACTTATTTACACACGTGTGATTGATTGTCTCTGTGTAATGTGTGTGTGATGTAAAGTGCTCTGACACCCTACACTGGTATGAGCGGTGCTATAAACCTAATTAAATGCATCTCAGAGAGTGTGGTAATGGAGACTTGAGGGGCACTGTTGAAGGGTATTAGTAAGGGAATCACTGGCAGAGGTGGTCCTTGGGGGGCGCCAACAAACATTGTCGCACAGGCAGCCACCAGCGCTAGGGCCGTCCCTGTGCGAGGCATATTGTGTGCCACTGAGAAAGTATTCATGTTGATTGCAGCTCATGACTGGTGCTGTGATTAACATGAATACTCACACAATCTGCTCTTGATATTTGTCGCTGCACCCACACCCCCAGACGGGTTCCTGCCACACTTAGCCTTGGCTGCAGCGCACTGAGACCTTACACTGCTGCACACAGAAGATAAAAATTAGAGGGAACATTGGTCACAGCACAACAAAATGAAAATTAAAACAACCAGTCACAGCACAACAGAATGGAAATCAAGACAACCAGTCACAGCACAACAGATGGAAACCAAGGCACTGGAAAAAGATCAGTCACCGCACAACAGAATGGAAATGAAGACAACAGAAAAGACCAGGAAACAAGCCTTGTTAAGTTACATACCAATGCTATGAACAACCCACCACAGGCCAGACTCTCTCCTTCAGATCTCCATTTCAGAAAGAAGCTTAAAATACACCTCTTCGGGGAACGCCTTATCGATCACTGACATCCAACACTTGTTCCATCCAGTGTCTGGGCCTATCCACAGGAAACCCCTCCCCACCAGAACTCAATACTTAATCATCCTTATCTTACTTTACGTGTTTCCCTCATTGCTTGCTAGCTCGTCTGGGCAGGTACAAATCCCCGTTCAAAGCTACACACATTTTGTGTTTGACTGACCTGGGCTGTATCGGAATGAAAAGGCACTGACCAATGCAAGTCTTCTAAAAGGACCAAGCACAAGCTCAGCAGAGGAGGCAGCCACACAAGCATCCCACACACAGACAAACAGCTCCTAACATGCTTCATTTATTTTATTCAGTTTTGTACTATGTACATTCTTATTAGAATTTATAGGAACCTTAAGGATTGAGAGCCTCATTTATGAAAAGTGTTGCATCGCTGGCGGAAACCAGCGATCCAACACTTTACAGTGCGCCCTCCTTACAACACCTTGGATGCACTGTATTTACTGTACGGCACTCCATGTCGCAAGGATTTTACAGATATGTCAGGAATCCTGACATATCTGTAGGCACAAAAGTGATGCATTGCTGGGGTTTGTCTGAAAACAGACGCATCTCCAGCAATGTGTCCTTTCACATGGGGCAAGCCTCATGTGAAAGGGCCTGCGTCACCCTTACACCTGCTGGTAGGCAGGCGTAAGGTTTTGACGCAGTGGCGTCCGAGAATTGGTGCAGTGAAATCTGATAGATTTCACAGCGCAACTTCTATGAGACCTTCTTGAGGGGGAACGCCCACCCTGCGTACATTATACCTGACACAGGTATAATGTAGAGCAGGAGTATACAAATTGACGTATCTGCCTAATGCATTGTTTTGTAAATATGGAAAACGTGGTGCATTATTTACGCCGCCAGTGCGTCAACAAAGTGACCGACTGGTGGTGTAAACGTGCTGCAAGGGGCTCATAAATAAGCTTCTGAGTGAGGCAAGTGTTCATATGCTCCAGAGTGTCTCGTCACCTATCACCAGTCTTCCTCCAAAGCATCCATACAGTTATACCTGTGGTATTCCTATGCACAGACAGACCATCAGTCGAACAGATAACCAAACTAAAGGCAAATCAAAGGGCAACGACTATGCTGGGTTTCTTCTAGGTTGACTCATGCTTTGTGGGCAACTGGTATTCAGGCATCCCTGGGCTTACAATTAGGAGTGAGATGGTAGTACCCAATCTAGAGCACCAAAGAATATAGTGGTTCCCCCCAGAGCCCCTCTGGATCCCTGAAAGCACTCAGAATCCTTCCCCTGCTTTCGCTGTATCAGTGGTCCTCTTGCCCAGCTTTGCATCTCAGTGTAGTGCCAGGCTTCCATATCCTGCCCATTTTACCAGATTACTTTTCCAGTGTGAAAGCGTGGGGTTCCTTGGTGACATCCATCTCATTGCCACCGCCTTGCACCATCGTCAGATCAATAAATCTACTTGTTACTTCTTTTTGCTTGTGCCACGTGTTATGCGCGGCAAACATGCTTCCGGCATAGCCAATATGCCCCTTTCGGTTGTATCTTTCACTAACTGTACTATGTTACTCCAATAATCCCTCAGTTCTGGGCAATACCAGATCATATGAATATATTCTGCCCCTACTTTGCCAGACCTGGGGATGCAACATGCACAGTTGGACAGTACTTACATGTGTTCATGTACGCTCTGTGCACACAGAAATGGATACACGTAAAGCAAGCATTCCTCGACATTCTATGGGCATGCCTGAGTTCACTGACCCATTCCTCTTCAGAGATGGTTCTACCTATGTTCCCTGCCCATATTTATTTCAAAATGTCTAAAGGAGACAATTTGCCTGAATAACGCCTGATATAATAGTGTTACTGTTCCCATTAATAATAAGGATTTTCTTCGACTGCAAGTATGTGGGGGTTCATCACCTCCTGTCTGCCATATTCTTTTCAGAGCAGCAATTATCACCCTATGGAGCGGAAACTGTCCAAGAGGTAGGTCATGCTCCTCTGTTATTTCCCCAAAGTCTAAGACTGTGCCTCCTCTATACAGGTCAAATTTTCAAGCTCCTCCAGTCTGCCCCATGAGCAAGACTTTCCGCCTGCCAATAGGAAACTCTGTAAATAAGGTGTATTTTGCAGAGGCACCTATTCCACTATTGTTTTAGTACCTTCTGAGGTCCCTTTCCTTATACCCCTCCCCTCCTAGGCCATCGGAAAATCCACTATAGTCCTAACAGAGAATGGGTTCTGCTACTCACTCTCTCCTGCCCAACCAACATTTCTGCCACCTCCTTGCAGCCACTGTAGCTTGGCAGCTAAGTAGTAGAACTCGAAGTCAGGGGCAACTTATCCTCCCTCGTGTGTAGGAAGTTGGAGCTTGGATAGCGCTACCCTGTATTTCTTTAGGCCCAATATTAGATCATATAAATTTCAAGGAACCAACTTCCTGGGATTATCACTGGTAGTGTTACAAAATAATACAGCAACCAGGGAAGGGCCACCATTTTGTCTTCTGGGATCCTGCCCATGACCAACAATGGGAGCATTTTCCAGAATTGCACACTGTTCTTTATAGTCCGTACTGCTGACCATATATTCCTGTCACGTCATCGTGTTCTGTGTGCTAGATCTTCACCCCGAGCTATCGTACTGTGGTAGTTTACCACGGAAGTCTATTTAAACGAGGTGGAATGTCCATTCACTCCGCCAGTGGTCATATCCGGTGGGTGCTGGACTTTCCACATTTCCCTTTCAACCCAAAAATGTTTCTGACTCTGCCCAGTGTACTCACTGTTCTCTCAGAATCCCCCTGCACATCACCCCAGTACAACACATATTGTCCACATATAGCGGTATATTGTGTAACTTACTGATACCTTTGTAGAGGTCCCCCCTGCCTTATTCTAATAGTAAATGACTCAATTGTGATGCAGGACAAGGGACTGGGACAGAGTGCAGCCCTGCCTAGTTACTCTCTCCACTTTATATGCATCAATTATTATACGTCCTATGCAGATGCTCCCTGTTGGAGCATCAGAAAGCCGCATAGTCCAGCTTATTAATCCCTTCTCCAGTTCCATCTGATCCATCACCTTAAAGAAATAATCCCATCTCAATGAATCAAAAGCTTTTTCAATATCAATAGACAGGATCCGAGCATTCAGCTAGACTGTGCCAGCCCCATTTACGACATCCAACATCTTTTGTATATTCATCACTGTTCTTCTACCAGGTATGAACCTTTTCTGTTCAGTGTGTATCAGTTTAGGCAACAACCAGGGCCGGACTGGCCGTAGCGGGCACCAGGCATTTCCCCGGTGGGCTGCCAGGATGGGGGCCGGTTTTGGGCCCCTGGTGGGCCGTTTTTGTTACCGGGGGCAGGTAATATCGGCCCACTGTAACAAAATCTGGCAAACAGCTTGACCGCGTCCTACTACTAACCCCGGGCGGCCGGCCGCGCACTATAAGCTGATACATCCACAGGACCCCACCCCCCCCCCCCGTTTATGCAGTGAGACGACCAGTGCATTGTGGGAGCCTGGTGGGAATGCCCAGGACTCATATCCACTTGTAAACAGACCTACCAGAATCGGGTCAACTGGTCTATGTAGGCTGCACACAATTCAATAAGTAGTCCATCGGACCTTGGGACTTCCCATCTTGCTATCTGCTTTACAGCCACTTTTATCTCCGCTTCAGTTATTTCCCCCACTAGGATATCCATGTCTTCAGGTAGCAAAGATGTAAGAGCTGCTTCCTGTAAGCATAGAGCGGTGTCTTCTTCGCTACCCTGTTCTATGACCATGTATAGCCACCTGTAGTAATCCAAAAATGTTTCATTACTATCACTCTGTGAATGCACCTTATTGACAGTGGGCTCAGAAAGCTATAGGATTGGGTCCCCTCTCTTGTCTGCATTCACAGCACAGCAAGCAAGCTCTCGGCTTGAATCCTCTCCTTATGGTCATAAAGGTCTTATAAACCAAAGAGTGCACTCTTTCACTAAGCGCTGAGACCTCTTCTCCATGGCCACCCTGTCTCCAGACACTCCAATAATTAATTTCCTAGATCCCTGAGTATCTTCTCTTGTTCTCCACATCCCTCACAAGTGTTGACCTGATGCCCAATGAGTTCCCCAAGCAGCAACCATGAATTTCCACTTTAAAGGCCTCCCATTACACCAACACCAAAGATGCACTTTTCCTATTTTCAAGAAAGTGGGCCCTTATTTCTACACCAATGTCATCCTGCTTATAGACCCGGTCATCCAAGTATTCGACTTTCAGGCTCCAGCTAGGAATAGCTGTTCTCGCTTGCCCCATAAAGCTAAATAAGCAACAGGTAACAATTCAACACTGCTGTAGTCAAATACTCAATTTGATCAACATTACCATGGACTTGGGAGCGAGAGAGAGCATACACATTACACACACACCCAATCTAACATGAAGGTCAAGAATCTCTGAGTAGACTGAGTGGGGATGACGCACCCTCCAGGTATCCTCAACACCCCAGTGTTCCATCCACCATTAAGCACTGTTGCTACCTTTAATACTCGTGCATCTGGTAACGGGGATTTGTCGAGCTACATGTCAGCAAATTTGCAATTAAGATCACCTCTTATAACCAGGGTGTAATGCCGTACCTCAGACAATAGTACTGACACCAAATCCAGGAAGCCCTTTTGGTTTAGATTGGATACATAGATATTAATCAAGGCTATATGCCTCCTGTATAGCCACCCTGCCCAAAATAATGAACCTCCCCTTCACATCTTTGGATTTCAGTGGTTACCTGGAATGGGTCTCCGGCCTGATCCAGATATGAGCTCCACGGGCAAAGGCAGAATAATCTTGAGAATATAATCTGCCCTTCCTCTGCACTCTTTCCTCTAAAAGTTTTAGATGAGTCTCTTGAACAAATGCAACTTGGACACTTCTCATTTTTAAATACGCCTGACTCATGTATCTTTTGGACATGTTATTAAGCCCACGAACGTCTAAGTGATTAGTTTAATTTTCATAATAGCATTAACTTGAGAGAATAGAACAGAATAGATATTTATTGTGCCATTAGTTAAAATCATTACAATTCCTCTTTCATCCTTTTGCATAAAAACAACACCGATCGCACATAAATTCAATAGAATAAAGAATAAAGTGCTTATGATTAGTTAAAAAGAAGGGCGAAAACTTCTGGACATAGGTAATCATTACAATTTTTCTTTCATCCGAATGCCTAAAAACCTTGTGAGATCAATTCCAGCCTTTCCTCTCTGCCTCTCCCCTCAAAAGGCCACAAGCCCACAGAGCCGCTCTGTCACCTCAGGTACCCCAGTGTGTTGTCAGCAAACCTAGTCTTAGATATCGCCCCCAGACATGAGCCTTAAACAGGTCAGAACTCAGAACCTTCACAAGCTCTCCTTTTCTAGGACTAGCAGTAAACGGACCCCTATCCACGCTCAGCATTGAAATAAAGTCATAGTCACTTTAGGCATCTTGCTGCCTACCGCTCCATGCCAGTGTCACGACTGGAGTTCACTGCAATGTCCTCCTTCATTTCTACACCATGCTTGCGCTTAGAGTGAGTGGGGCTAGGTCTACTTTGGCTGCTGCTGCCAATGATCAAAGTCTCAATTTTGGCTTGTTCTTCGTCTATGGGCGTCTGCAGGGGGGGGGGCAAGGAGGGGCGCTTGCCCCCCCTGGAGCGACCCTCCTTGGCCTCCTGCGGACGCCCATGAAAACCGTGACTTCAAGACGGGGGTCTCACTCTCTTTCCTCTCCTTTCTTTTATTTGCTTTCCTGTCAAATGGATCCAAAAAAGAAAGACGCTTTTTCTGGAAATGTCGTATGTTTCTGACATTTTAATTCCAAAGTGCAGCATTGGGAATAAAAGGCTAAAAATATGAAAAATAGATAAATACCTAAATAAAGTAAGACAGAGTGGTAGAAAACTGGCCAAACTGATTTTATTCACACTGAAACACATTAGCGCCACTTTTACAGAGTTTGCCAGTGAAGCGCTATTTTTGTTTTCTTGTCTTTGTTTTCCCTGGACTTGGAACTAGTGCACCAATCCTGGAGGTACTGCAATGTGTGGATTGGAAAACAAAATGTGTGCTGCGGCTCTGCGTCCAGAGATGTGGTCTTTTTACCATACTGCTTACGTTTTGTAAGGATATAAGTAATGGCCATTGAAATGGGTCCATTCAGGGCCCTGTAGTCGTGTCCTTAACTTTACAGGCAAAAGCACTCACTGATTTCTGAATAGTGAGTGTAAAAGCATTAAGGTAACCATGTTGTTCCTGCTTACATTTCCCATGGTTTGCTAAATTTTGCATTCCCTATAAGTGTTTGCTTTTTCGAGGATGTTGTAACTTTTTTTTTTGTAAACCGCATATTGCTCTTGTCTAGTGCGTAATTTAAATTGCGCATCCAGGTGTTTATAGCGGGCAACAATTGGGTTGTAGTTGAAAACAGTGGGAGTTTTTCTCAGTGGGGCAGTACGGTGTTCAGTGGGGGAGAGGATGTGGCACTATGGTCAGAGCTCCTTAATAACCCACCCACCAGACCACCCTCCTGCGAGAGCACAATCACATGCTAGACCTTAGAAGACTTCGCAACACCTTAGAAGTCCTGGTGTCTTCGCACCAGCAGGTGGACCCTAGCATGACAAGTGTAGGTTAACCTTCAAGGCTTGTCCACCACTATCCATACTGAAGTTCACCTCCAGTCTTGCGGGCAGGCCTAAGAAGCAGCACACCCTAGAACAACAGTCACTGAGGTCACAGGACCCTTGAGAAGGGCCAGCTCTAGGGCGGTGCAACCAGTGTGACCGCACCAGGTGCTGACTTTAGGTGAAGGCACCATGTTTGCAAGTATATTATGGTTTTAAAAACACTTGCTGCCTCCTTCCTGGCCTCCAGCAATTTTCGGCAACAATAAAAATGTCATGATGACTCTGGTTCTTCCTAGAGAGAGATCAGAATTTTATCTAGTGGAAGTTTTGACTCATGAAAAGGTAGCTCAGAGGGTTAATGTACCGGCTGCAAAGAACATGCGCCATGCAGATCACAAAGTGCACATAATATAAATAGGTCAGTGGGCTACTGCTTTTGTCAGAGAGATCCTTTTGTTACTTGCAGTTTATAAGTTAAAATCCTAACTTGGAACAGTGAGCTATTAACTGTCATCTAAAGCTGCATACAAACTGCAAGGTATAAATTAGACCGTTAGGTCCCACAGTGTTGACTAAATTATGCATTAACCTCATCGCTGCTGCCGACGGCCAACGACCGTTGCGTGCACTACCTCGGTAGTGCTGCGCACTTCCGTTGGCCATCGCGGCCCCGCCTGCTCAATAGAACGTTCCGCACTAGCGCGGAATGTTAGGCGCAGTTAAGAGGTTTAAAAAAAGGCTGCAGTGCAATGCAGTATATTTTCAGATATTTTATTATTTTGACGTGTGTACACATGCTAACAGTCTCTGGAATGATTTTGCCTTATTAGTACCAGTGTAACATACAAACGCAGCAGTGAGAAAGGTGACCAGTCAACCTTTACAATAGGCCATCCACTCCGCAGCAACTCAAGTCACATTTTATATTAACTTTTGATATGTTTGAGATACAAACAATTTGTTAGTTTAAATGGTCAGATCATGCAGCAGATCTTGCATTATGAGGCAAATATGGCAGAGCCATAATTTTAGATAAAACATTTGCAAACTAGGATATTTTGCCATTCATGTTTGAACTGCTGTTGTTGAAAAAGGGTGAAGTGCTGATGACAGAAACTCCATGGCTCGGAGACAAATGGCTTGTGTTTCCACATTTTATCATATCTGGTACATTCTGTGATTAGAAGCATATCCCACTTTGTGAATATATTTTAATGTCAATAACTCATTATAACCTTAAATAATCATGTGTATCAGGTTGATTAACCTGGGCAGCGAAATGTCAAACAAATACTAAAAATTGGGATGTCTGCGCATTCTGGCCCCACCTCTGGCTCCACCCACAGATCCCATCCTTGGGTTATTCCCGCCCTCTGATTCTCCGCCCACTGTTCCCCTACTTTTTTTCCCCCACTTCGACCACTGTGTAAGACTCAGCATCCCTGGACCTGTGATGTGGCGTAGCTGCGGGCGCCGCATGTGCCACACATTTACGGTGCCGGGCTTCCGCATAAGGGAGCTGGCCATTATTGTATCCCTAAACGTGCGCACGATGTCAGTTTGACATTGAGTACACGTAGAGGGACTCTAAGTTTCTTTTAAAAAATATAGCTAACATTTGGACCTATACATTTTATTTTGTATAAATTTATTGAATGTGTGTAAAATTTAGCAATGCCCGGGGAATTCTAGTAAAGGGAGCACCCATTGGCGAATCACTAGCGTGTGTGATTGATGCATTATTTATTACTAACTTTGACGTTGTGCTTTAACTTTGGATAAAAGTTATCATGAATTCTAGCACCAAGAAGCCAATATTGGAGAATATGTGTGCTACAAATAATCCCTAACATACACTGTGCATACAGTATATTTAATCTGGTGCTTTAATCATAGGCTGTTTTAAAGTATTCTGATAAAAATCGAATCGTGCTGAAGACAGCCTTGATTGGTGTTGGATCGAGGACCCAGAAGTCTGCACACCTAGCAGACAGAGATAAAGCACCTTGTCAGAAAGTTTAGCGTTTTCCCTACAGGTGGTGGTTGTTGGCCTGTGGCACGGTCAGTCACATGTCCTGGATTCCTGGCATTTAATTGAGTCTATCCCAGTTCTACGCCCCAGTGTTTCTTGTGCCCCACCTGGCACACATCATTTCGGAGGATGGTGATGACGTTAACATTTTGCCCCCCCTGGAAAAATGTCTGCGGACGCCCTAATTTCCATCCTTCATGTAATGACAAGAAATACTTGGATTCAGTGTCAGCTATAATTTTCAGTTTTACGGGGAATAATAGGGCGTGCTTGATTCCCATTTCCCCGAACCACTGTTTGGTTCCATGAAAGATGCTTGTTGTTAATGTACTGCAACAGCAATATCATGACTTTTTGATTTTTGACTGTGAGATGCCCTTTATCACATGCCCGGGGTCGGATGTGAATTTGACCCTCATAATGCAAAGGTTTGGCAAGCACTGGTCGAGGGGGTGAGTGGGCCAGGCGGAGGCAGTCACACTGGGACTCTGGGTGCATTTCAGTGCAAAGAATAACATCAGTACTTCCAGGGCCCCCTCCTGTCTGATCCAGTTGTCCGGGTATTTGATAACTAATCAGCCTTCCACTCTCTCTGGCAGTCCTCCTCTGTGAATAATATTGCTCCACTCACACTCCTCTTATTCTTGAGCCCTAAAGTTAAGAAGCCTCACCCATTCGGTAAGGTCATTCAACTGGTTCTTAAATTCCTTAGTCACTTGTTTAGTTGTGCTACTGCTGTGTCGGTTCTGACATTGTGAGGCTCATATCCAGGGCAGCAGTGTCTAGTTTGAACTTTAGAGTGTCTCTGGTGGCTGATAAGGTAGCTGGGATACTGCCCAGTTTATCTGGGCAGGATGTCTTTTCTGTGTCACTAGGATTCAGTCGGTATGCTTTCCTAGGTACTTTGCTGGTATCTGAAGATCCCTCTTGGTATGAAGCCATCTGAAGATTTGAATGCCTACCTACACCGGAGCAACCAGCCAATATGCAGCTCAGCAGTGGAAGCTGCGTAGTAGTGTAACATCATGGAATTATGCACTCCAAGACATCCCATCTGCACAGTTATCCCTCCTCTGCAGTGCCTTGCTGGTGCTTCGTTCGTCACTGCATAGTGTAGCATCAGTAAGTGCCATCCTATGACTTGGTCAGTTGGGGGCTGCTTATGCCAATTTTGTAATAACCAGTAGTAGTTCTCTACTCCATGTGCTGCTTCCGAGTGGCCATCTCAGTAAAAGAGCAGGGAGTGAAGAAAGGGAGAGGCACAAGCAAGGCCTTAGCCAGGTCATAACACCAGTGGGCCCCAAGTCCACGCTACTCTGGGTCAGTGCACCCTTGCAGTCATGCGCTGTACACCACCCCATCTTTTTTGTTGTGGGTGGAATCCCAGCAGCCCTTTCAGTCCAGTTACAGTACCTAGATATAAGCCAAATGAGCAGGTCTGCCATCCCCAGCGCCGACAACCATTGACAGCAGATCCATTTTGCCCCTCCTCATCACAATAAGAGCACACACACAAGGGAGGGAGCTCAGGAAGGGCCCTTAACACCCACTGGCTACCTACACTGCCACACACATGCCCGATTCAGGTGAGAGACTGTCGATTTGTTTTCAAGCCACAAATGGCTATATTTTACGTGTCTCTCACCTAAAATTGCCTTTCTTTAAATAAAATCCCATAGGGAACATACATTCCACTTTCCAGTTTGGCAATGTGGTCCTGTATGCTACTATAGAAGCTTTTGTCTGTTTACACAAAATGTGCATTAATATTGGTCACACTGCACTTGGATTAACACGTTTATACTTACATGAAGCTGGGGCCATTACAATGACATTATTACCATATGTTTACGTGTGTTTTCCTAGTCCAGGGTAACTAGGCTACAGCTACGCCTCAACGCAATTTTTTATTAAAAAATTGAGGCTGTATCATGATGTATCAGCCTATGTTTATATTTCTCTTGACCACATGCAGCAAAATGTGACTTGTTTATTTCTGAATGGCACTGTTCTTGAAAAGTCTGCTAGAAAAAAAGCTTTTTGCAACATTATTCAAAGCCTTTCTGCTTGCATGCTATATTGCATTAATTCGCAGTGGTTCACTGTTTTTTTATGTAACAAGTTTGTTCTAACACCTCCAGATGACTTTGGGTCAGATGGGGTAAATTAATATTCATGTAGTGCGTTGGAATTTCGGTGATAGAATTCGGTGATAGAATTATGTGAAAAATGCGAAATTGTAATTTGTTGGAGCAATGATCATACCATGCAGACTTTGTAATTCTTAGTAATTTCTACACTAGAAAAGTGTATTTAAACCCTTGAATTTGGGGGTGAGCTAGAACTCTTTTAGACGTTTCCTGAGCCTGTAGGGATGTTGTCCGATTTCGTATTGATTTTGCGGCACACTTGAGTCTTAGCATTTCTCTGATGTCTGCCCATTATTGTACTATTCTGAATATGATGGCCTACATGGCAAATTACTTTTTCACAATTCAATGAGTTTGATGCTGCACCTGAATTTAGTATTTTCTGTATTGTATCTTGGAATTTGTAGTATTCCATTGTGGGTTTTCTAAATTCAAATTTCAACCTCCTTTTTGAGTCAGTCATTTCTTGTTAACTGTATTTTGATATGTTGCTTGAAACTTCTCTCTATGGACACATTGCCTCATACATTTTTAGGTTAACACCATTCTCGATCCACCCAATGTTTAGGTGCATTTTGTCTAGTAGATTTCCTACGGCCCTGCGCATCCACACTGCCACAGTCTCTTTATTCGCCTGGGGCCAACCGGATTCATTCTCTGATGTTGGTCACCATCATGAAATGGCCAGACGACCAGACATCTCTTTTCATGTGTAGGCCCACACACAACCTGAAGCAATCTGAAATCCACCCCCTCCGCACCCCATTCTACTGAGATGACCACCACCAACTATGAAGAGGGAGAACTCAGGCATGTCTCCCTTGATAAGTAGTCTCACTGTTGCGGCTCCTGTGTCTGTCTGGGGCCGGCTGACTTCAATCTGTGTCAGTGGCTGCCAACTAGGCTCGACTCATCTATGGGAGCCCAAACACAGAGAGGAAACATTTAGGGGTTGATTTACAAGCCCCTCGTGACACTTTTGCGCCACGGTTGCATCACTTTTGGGCGTAAACAATGCAGCCAATTTACAACGTGACCCATCTAGGGAGATGCATCCCGTTGTAAAGCCCTGCATCACAGTATACCTGCGCCAGGTATAATATATGCAGGGTGGGCATTCCCACGCAGGAAAGCCTTGCAAAAGTAACGCAGTGAAATCTACAAGATTTCACTGCTCCGCTTCTAGGACGCCACTGAGTCAAAACCTTACGCCTGCTTGTACTGCATCTGCTTGAAGCAGGCGTAAGGAGTGACGCAGTACAATAGGTATAGGCCTCAACATGCATTGCTGGAGTTGCGTTTAGCTTGCGACACGACTCCAGCAAAGCGTGACTTTTGGGCTAACAGATGCGTCAGAATTTTCGGAGGCATCTGTCAATCATTGCACCATGGTGTGCTGTATTGTAACTACGGCGCATCCATGGTGGTGCAAGGGTATCGCAGTCTAGCGCTGGGAAACTGATGCATTTCTACGGATGCATCAGTTTCTTGTAAATCTGCCCCTTAATGCGTCTCCTCTCGACTCTGCAGGACTCTGCACGCCACACGGACTCAGGTCAGGTGTATGGATGCTACAACTCTCTAAAAGGATTGCTGGGATAGTGGGTGACATAAAGAACAGCATAGATCCATTTTGCACTCCAGTGGATTCATGCCAAGCTGACATGCTCCTCCTGTACTTGGTGTAGGTGAAGCACAGGCAGCAGCAGTGAAAGCTTATGCAGCACATAGAAAAAGTACAACTGGGTAATGCAGTTCAAGCTTCCCTCGCACATAGATGAAGTACAGCAGTCCGATGAAACAGAAATGCATGCTCCCTTTGCACATACACACATACTAAGGCACACACATAGAATGGATAATGTATCAACATTACAAACGTTCCCAACATAAGCAGGCACAGCAGAACTAGCAACAGTGCATGGATCCCAAACACCAAATAGATGCACACCAGTCACACCAGTGCAAGCATCCTTCATGCGCAGAATGGGTACAGCACAGGCAGATTAAAGAACAATGCATGCTACCATTACATGCATGCGCACAAATACATACACACACAAAATGGCTATGTTATTAACAATATTACAAACTTTCTCGACATACCGATATAGCTTGGTGTATAGGTGCCTATGCATGAAAAAGATGCAACCAGGGCCGGCTGTAGGTCGGTGCGACCAGTGCAGCCGCACCTGGCGCTGACCTCGTAGGGTGCCGTGTTTAGAAATAAATAACATGGGTTTTAAAAGCACCTGCTGCAGAGTTCCTTGTGTTTACAGAAGTTTTCAGGCAACAATAAAAATATCAACGTAACTGTGGTGATCAATGTTCCTGCTGGACAGAGCTCGAATTTTTCTCCAGCGGCAGTTTCCACTCATGACAAAGTAGAGCAGAGGATTAAATCCAGTATATTGTATTAATCCCACAGATTATAATGAAACAGCATTTCATGATCACCATTAATATATAATAGAAAAATAGGTACAATGTACTAATCACAGGATCCCAACACTTTATAGACATGCCCTAACAAAATAATTAGTTTTATAATAGAATTATTACTTTTGATTCAACAGTGTCTGACAACCTCTAAGGAAGGTCTTATTTTTGTAACGGTAAAAATCGGTTGCAAGTAGAATTTTCTTAACTACAAGTTTTTAGGGCATATACACAAATATGTGCATAAGAATTTCCGTTATATATCAACAGAGTTGACGAGTAGACTTTCCTTTGAAAACTCAATTTCAAGTCCGCTCAAATTCTAGTTTGTAATATAGAGCAGTCTAAATCTTAAATATTTCAGTTTAAACTGACCGCAGAGTGGTCCTGATATATTCTTGATCTGGAGAGACAAAGGTTTCTGAAACTAGATCCGTATTTTTATATTTCTTTAAGGTAGCCAGGTCACTCTCCCTCTGCTAAGGAAGGCCCTTCATAACATACATTTACAAGTCACTCGACTTAACTTAGCCAGCATCTCCTAGTCAGGTGAATTATGCATTTGTAAAACCTTGTTGGATGATACAACACTCAGTTCCATAACCTTGTTTGATATTTTTTAATGTTCAATCAATCAATCACAGGTTTGTTAAAGCGGAACTACTCACCCGTAAGGGTCTCAAGGCGCTGGGGAGGAGGGGAGGTGCAGGTTCCAGGTCATCAACGAGGGGGTCTATCGAAGAGATAGGTTTTGAGGTTTCTCGTGAAGATGGGGAGTGATGTTGTCTGCCTTAGGTGGAGCGGCAGGATGTTCCATGCTCTGGCCGCGAGGAAGGAGAAGGAGCGGCCTCTGAATCTGGTCTTTCTGGCGAGGGGGACCACGTCGTAAGAGAGCTGGGCTGATCGTAGTGTTCTTTGGGGTGCGTGGAAGTTGAGTCGGCTGTTGAGGTATGCTTGTCCTGTATTGTGGAGGGTTTTGCGTGCATGGGTGAGGATCTTGAAGGTGATTCTAGCCTCAATGGGGAACCAGTGGGGTGTGCACAGGTGTTGGGAGATGTGGCAGTGTTGTGGTAGGTTGAGGACGAGTCTTACGGTGGCGTTCTGAATGTTTTGTAGCTTGCACGTGAGGTTTTTGTTTATTCCGGCATAGAGTGCGTTGCCATAGTCGAGTCTGCTGGTGACGAGGGCGTGGGTGAAGGTTTTTCTCTGCTCAAGGGGGATCCATTTGAAGGTCTTACGTACGAGGCGGAGGATGTGGAAGCAGGAGGATGTGACGGAGTTGATCTGGCAGTCCATTTTGAGCTCGGAGTCGAGGATGATTCCAAGGTTGCATCCGTAGTCCGTGGTGTTGCATGAGCTACCGAGGGCTGGGGGCCATCAGGTGTCGTTCCAGGCACTGGGGTGTGGGCCCATGATGAGTAATTCAGTTTTGTCAGTGTTGAGTTGTAGGCAGCTGCTTTTCATCCATTTGGCGACAGCTTCCATGCCTTCTTGGAAGTTGTGTTTAGCTGCGTTGACTTCGCTGGATAGGGAGAGGATGAGTTGGGTGTCGTCTGCGTATGAAACAATGTTGAGTCCGTAGGTTTTGACGATGGGAGCGAGAAGAGCCATGTAGAAGTTGAAGAGCATTGGACTAAGGGAGGACCCATGGGGGGGGACTCCGCAGGTGATTGGTGTAGGGTCTGAGAGGAAAGGCAGGAGTCTGACCCGCTGCGTTCTGCCAGAGAGCAAACATTAGATCCAGTCGAAGGCATTGTCTTGGTTACCTGCATCGTGGGGTCTGCGTATTAGGGTGCGGTGGGATACTGTGTTGAAGGCCGCTGAGAGGTCGAGGAGGATGAGGGCTACTGTTTCTCCTTTGTTCAGTCGGGAGCAGATGTCGTCTTTTGCAGCGAGGAGGGTGGTTTCTGTGCTGTGTTCTTTTCTGAAGCCAAATTGTGACGGGTCGAGGATGTTATGCTCTTCGATGAAGGTGGCAAGTTGGCTGTTGATGGCTTTCTCAATGACTTTCTCTGGGAACGGGAGCAGGGAGATGGGTCTGTAGTTTTTGAGGTCAGTGGGGTCCGCTGAGGGCTTCTTCAGGAGGAGATTGATCCCGGCGTGTTTCCAGTCGTCGGGGAAGGAGGCGTTCGCCAGGGAGCAGTTGATGGTGTGGCGGAGCATGGTTGCGATGGTGTCAGCAGCTCTGTTGAAGATGTGGTGGGGGCAGGGGCCCATGGGGGCCCTGGAGTGGATTGCCTTCATCATCATCAGTGTGTCTTCAGTGGTGAGGGCTGTCCAGCTGTCAATCGTTGGCTTCAGGGTGTCAGGTGGCTGCTGGGGGTTCCGTGTGTTGGTTGTCTTCGTCGAAGTTGTCGTATATGTTCTTAATATTGGGGTGGAAGAAGGTGCTGCGTTTGTTGTAGAGGTCTTGTGGGGGGGGGAATGTCAGTCAACTCGCTGATGGGTTGAGTGAACTCCTTGATGATGTTGAAGAGCTCATTGCTGTAGTGTGCGTGTGTGGAGATTCTGTCTTCAATCGCAGTTTTCCTAGTGTTTCTGATGAGCTGGTGGTGGGCGGTGGTGGCGGCTTTGAAGTTGTTGTGGGCTTCTGTGGATTTGGAGTTCCTCCAGGTCTTCTTGAGGCAACAGCAGGTGCGCCTGGACTCTTTGAGTTCGGGGGTAAACCATCTGGCCTTCTTGGTGTGTGCGTTGTTGTTCTTCTTGAGGGGGGCTAAGGTGTTATCTTGCAGGTGGGTGGTGCTGGGCCTGAGTTCCTGGTGGTTTTGTAGGAGTGCCGGCAACAGTGACAGCTGAAGGGTCCGTGAGTGTTGATTGGTGTTGCTAGCTTGCAGTTGTATTTGCAGCCTGTATTGAGTGCATGGAGTGTCACTGGGTGTAGCGTTGGTGGTGCAGAGGTTCAGGGTTCCTGCCACTGGTTGCATTGGGGTCGCAGACGGGCTTGCCTATGGCGTGCCTTCTGCGCGGCCGACATTAAGTAGGGGTCGGGGAGGGCTGGACAGCTTGGAGGCGTGAGCGGGGAGGGAGCTGGATTGGGCCTGTCGCACGGGTCATGCTGGGGGGAGGGGCTACGGCAGCAGCAGCGGCAGGGAAAACGGGCAGAAAGGGAATAGAGGAACCAAAGGTGGAAAAAAGCAGAAAAGCAGAAAAGTGCAAGAAAGGTGGAGGAAAGAGATAGAAGGATAGTGAGAGGGAGAGATTGAAATGAGGGTAAAAGGAGTGAAACTGAGAGGGAAAGCGGAGCGAAAGAAAGGGGACAGAGGTCCACTGGACCACCAGGGATGAGGCGCAGGTATAACCTGCGGATGAAGGAGGGCCTCAAACAACAGCACTGGAGGAGGCAGGGGCTCGGGCGAGGCCTCACTCAATGATGGAGCTGCGAGGGTGGGAGAGCAATTTTACTGATAATGAGTCCATGGTCTTGCTCGCCTGTCCCGGTAGCGGCTGCCATTAAGTAGGGGTCGGGGAGGGCTGGGTAAATTAAGGATTTTAAGGATGTAGAACCTGCCCCGCACAATTACATAGATAGTTCAGAGTAGCCTCATAATGGAGAGATGTTAAAGATTTTAAGTTCATCTCTACCCTGATAACACTGTGAGGGGTGGTTGTGCGAAGATGCAAAAGATTTTGTACACTCTGAATATACTTTTTGTCAAGATTAGGTATGACTTTACTATTTAACACAGGAGATGCCTGAAGTAAAAAAGGAATACGTTTGATTTATTTGCTCAACCAACAAATAATTTGGAAAATCTTATTATGGACTAAGTGATCATAATAGATTTAAGCTTTCCTGTCAACAGATGGTTTATCCAGGCTAACCAATTGTCAATCATAACTCAAGATACTCATAATGATTGACTGTTTCAATTATGGCATCTCCTAAAGCCTAAGATACAATCTGTATTTTCTTTCCAAATATCTTGATCTTAGTTGTTGATAAACTGGCAATTAATCCTTTCTCTGAATTAAAGTCCTTCAAATGGTTTAGTAGCTATTGTAGCCCTTTTGGAGTTTGCGAGAGTATCACCAAATCATCAACATAGGCCAAATGTGTCACCTATTCCTTTCCTAACTTTGGTGGTACTCCATGTACTGGTTTAAGAAACTCTGACAAGTCAGTAACATAGAAAGAAAATAGCATAGGGGCCAGGATGCAGCCTTGCTTCAGACCATTCTTTATGTATAACTTATATGACAAATCTTTGTCAGTTGAGAGCCTTACTTGTAGCCAAGTATCTGTATGCAATTCGACAAGGAAGTATAATAATGAAGGGTCAATCCCCCAGTTTCCGAGCTTTGTCCACAGTCTTTGATGATTCACCTTATCAAAAGCAGTGGAGTAGTTCACGTAGCAGGCATGCAGAGCTGTTTTATTTTTTGAGATTTTTTTTGCAAGAAGAGTCAGTGACACAATATTATCAATGATGGAAAAGCTCAGGCAGAATCCTGTTTGAGTTAGAAGTTTTGTTTTGCTGCCCAATGTGCCACAGTATTTAGTGAAAAGTTTCTCTCAAAATTCAGGAGGGCTTTTTCGCGATACCCTGATTTAAAGATGTATGTTGGAAATGGCCCTTTCCGTGGTGCTTTCCCTCAACTTTTTGTTTTTCTCCTACCCAGTTTTCCATTGATCTGGAGGTTAGCCTTAGGACTTTGAGCACGTTTGACACTGCCATTCAGTGCCAAAGGGCTGTGCTCTTCATATAATTGATTGGCTGGTTCAAATTAGCTACAAGTCCCTTGTCAAGGGGTAAGACATATACCCAGGGCATGTATCTCGAATGCTCCTCCGTGGGCCTGCAGCACTGGCTGTTCGTCCACTGAGGTAGCTCATCGATAGTGCCACAGGTTTGCTCTGGTGGGGCCTGTGTGCGCAGGTTACTGTTACTCGGTTTGACATTTAAAAAGCTATGTGCTAAGGTTCTGCACGTCTCTTGCTATATCAGAGCCCTCCCTGGTGATAAGGTCTGGTGTTGGTAAGAAGCAAAGCATGTGTGCGTTACATGCAAGGGTTGTGAATGGCACCGGGTGGTGTTCGGTGCGACGGGCCTGCTTCTCGCATTCGTTAGCATGGAGGAATGTAGGGAAAGGCTATTGAGCAGTTTTTCCAACAGGCATTATAGTAGCAGTATCATGTTTGATATCGATGAGTTCATAATGGCAAATCCTCTCCAGTAGTGCAAGTGGATTTGACATTGCATGTGGGGAAATGTAACTTTTAGGAATATCATACGGGGCTATCTTCAAGAGAAGGCGAATACACTAAACTGCGTCTCGCGTGGCAAAGGGATTTGCAGGTGGAGCTGACGGATGACAAGTGGCTCTATTGTTGCTTAAGCACCAAGCGTATCTCCCTAAACGGACGACATAGGTTAGTTCACTTTAAATTCCTCAATAGGGTTTACTACACTCCGGAACGACTATATCGATATGGCCTATGCGAAGTCTCTCAGTGTGAAAGATGCGGGGAGTGGGTGGCACACTTCTTTCATTTGGCATTGGTCTGCTCGGGGCTTGCTCATTTCTGGGGAGAGGTATTTACAGAGATTAACCGCATCACAGATATGTTGCGGACTCCTGATCCATTACTAGCACTGCTGGGTTATTCCAAACCACTCCCTAGGGCACATAGACGACTTGTTGACATGGCACTACTCCTGGCGAGAAGGTGCGTGGCGCTCTGCTGGCTTCGCGGACCGACCCTTACCATGGCGCAATGGTCCAGAGACATGCTCTACTGCTGCACCCAAATGGAAAATTATAGCGAGTTACTACCGCCCCTCAATAGACCCAAACACTTCTGGTCCCTGTATATGACTAGGAGGCTCACCTTGACGCCCCCTGACAGAGACGGCCCTCTACCTTTGGTTGCGGATACCCAGGACACTCAGGACCCCACACTGTAGAAGTGGTCTACTTCCTTGTTGTTGAACGTCACATTCCTGTATGCACACTGTTCCTCTGGGTTGAGATGTGACGGTGATGGGACTATGCATAGTTCTGTGGGCGGGATCACATATGTGTCGGTTGTAATTGGGGCCTATCTCTTTCTTATTATATGCTGCCATGATGTAAGATTTATGTACTGCTAAATGTGTACGGTACTACTTGGACCATGCCAATACCTACTTTTCATTGCCTGATTTTTGTTTTCCTTGTATTACGAAAACCTTAATAAACATATATTTTTTTTAATGTAACTTTTAGGAAAATTAGCATTTTGATGCTCATGGCTCTATGTGCCTGTGGGCCTGTCTCCAATTCACATCTGGGTGCTAGGGTCACGGCTACATCTGTGTATAAGGCCATAAACTAGTGGCTCAAAGGAAACTATGGACCTCTGACTCTGAGGGGCCTTACTGGGATGGTTACGTGGGGGTGGAATTGGCATCTGCATTTTCAGCTGGAGGGTCTGGGACCCACTTAAGATAGTGATCTAATATCTCAAGGTAGGATGGCAGACAGGAAAGAATTTAGAGAGGGCCTCTGCATTTCAAAGGTGGCCTATTGAACTGATTGCATCTTTAAAGGCCATCATGGGTATAATTATTGGGTTTCTGCCTCAGCAGCCAGGAATGCTTTTGGATTTGGAGCCATCCTACGCTGGTTAGACACTGGGACATCGACACAAGGGATGCTTAGGGCAGGGGGGACTGCAATTGGATTATCCTCAGACTTGTGGTGACCTGGGGCTGGTCGTGCTCCAGGAAGGGGACTATCACTTGGTGGATTTTTCCTGGATGTTGATGGCCTGCAGCCAAGTGCCAACTGTTGAGGCCAGGGTCTTGAAGAACTCTCCAAGAGCCGGTTAGCTGGCTTCCTGTCCACCAGATACCAGGGACACAAAGGATCTCTCTGTTTCCACTAAATCGTAAGGACCACACTGGGTGAGGCAGAAGCAGGCAGAAGTGACCGTTGGTTGAGACAAGGACCGTCCTGACGTACACCATCATCACGCTGTGCAGAGGAGTTTCTTTGTAAAGATCAGCAGCCACCTGAGGTGCTGAGATGTGAGGAGTTTGAGGAGTGTGGGGAAAGCTTGCAGAGTCTGAGCGACACGTGCTTGCAACCATGGGTACCTGTGCTATCTTGCTCTCCGGAGCATGTGGAATCCAAGGGGTGTTGGGGAACCTGAGCCAGGAGCTGAGACTGCCTTCGATCTCTAGATTTGGAGGGCGACAAATGTCAATGTAAATGTACAGGAATTTATATAGCGCAAATCATCAAGCGGTTTCTAAGCGCTTGCTTAGGGAACCCGTCCTGGTATTCCCCTGTGAGATAACCCCGGCAGGGTATCCGCAAGGTGAAAGCCAGGCATCCCGCCGCGAGGGGCCGTTGTGGAGATTAAGCAAGCTATTGCCCAGAGTCGCAGAGTGTGAACCCGTGAATCGAGTAGGCACCGGAGCGAGAATTGTCGAGTCCATGGACATTTTAGGACTCAAGACCCCGCCAAGCCGGGAATTGAACCCTGGTCCCGGGCTGACCTCTGCTTCCAGGTCTGCCTCCTCTAACCAGTGAGCCACACTTCCCCACAAGGCCTGACATTGCGGCCTCTGTTGGAGGTCTTTCCCTCTGTCTCCCTGGACCCACTCCGCAAGGTACTTTGTTGAGGAGAGCATTGTGGAAAATTCTGAGGGGTCATGTGCCTTTATTGGCACCTGCAGCTGACTGTCGGTGGCTATGGCAGTTCACACCTCCGCCTGAGGGGAGACCTTTCTCCAGACTTGAAAGTGTGCTATCCTCTTGGGTCACAACCTTTTGTCTATGGGTGTCATCAGGATCCTGGAGGTCTAATCTGGATAAACAAAACTAAGTAACTGTTTCTTTCAATGTTAGGTGGTTCCGATTGTCTAGTTAATGAGGTGCCAGCTGGGGCAACATGTATAGTTGGCTAGAGTAGTTGAAGACTGAGTGGCTGGATCACAAGGCATAGTCAAAGACCTGTGACTGTTTGACCTTTCTGTGAATGGGAAAGTTCGACAATTGCATATAACTGTAAAGTGTATATACAAAGTGTATCTCATTAGGATTTCAGTGTGTGTTTAATACAAAGACAAGTATTTTATACATATGGTGTGGGGTCTTTTGTGTGGCAAAAGCAGTGTGCTGTGATGATGGTGTTGTTTGCATACTCTACACTTGGGCCCTGTGGATAAGCTTGACTGCTCGGTGCCACACTACCTAAGGGTGAATGCAGATTATCGGACACGTGTATAGTACTCATTCTATCTAGAGTGCTGGATTCTGACTGGCTTCGATGTGTCCCTGAAAGCCGGAAACTGCTGGGTCTAACACTGTATGATTTATTGGCTGTGTATAACGTGTGTGAGATGTAAAGTTCTCTCACACCATACACTGGTATGAGGTGCGCTATAAAACATGCATGGTAGAGAGGGGCTATGGAGAGATGAGGGGCATGGTGGAGCGTGGTAGTGAGTGAATTTAAGGAGAAGGAGGATTTGCAAGGGGGGCAACAAAGATTGTCGCACTGGATGCCAGCTGCACAAAAGCCGGGCCTGGATGCAGCATTGGCTACAGCAGTGCAAGCACCCTTAATACACAGATGAAGTACTGCACAGTCAGATGAAACAGCGGTGCAAGTAAGCTTTGCACACATGTGCATATGACAAGCTTTCCCGACATGAGCGGGTGCATCAGAAGCAGTAACAGTGCATGCATCCCTGTACCCCAACATGCCGCAGCGGCCACAGCAGTGCATGCCTCCTCCATGCACCGAACGGTACAGCACGTCCAGCACCAGTGCACGTTTGCTTCATACACAGAGAGGTACAGAACAGACAGCAGCGGTAGAAGTGGGCGGGGACGGAAGGGCACGGCGTGCCCCTACTTCTAAAAATAATTTCAGCCCGTTCCCCTACTTCTTTCTTTGAAAAAAGCATCCCGGACGGAGAAAATAATCCTACTAAAAACGATAACTTTTTTTTCAGCTTCCAGGGGCTGCTCGCACTTCTCTGTTGAACTCCAGAGGCTGCAGCAGCCCCTCCCTGAACTCGCACAGACCCAGGGCGGGCCCATTGTCATTCCGATTTAGGCTGATTATCCCCTTTGGAAGGACAATGCGCCTGCCCGCTGCCTGCCTTTAGCATATGCCAGTGTGATCTGCATGAGGTGTGATAAAGAGAACGGGGTTTTCCTTTAAACTGCCAGACCCCTTTAACTGGAGGACAACGTGATCTTAAGCCCTCCTCTGCGATCCTGTGGCCTTTAAGGTGTGAGGCTCTGCTCAGGGGAGAAGCCAGAAAATCAAAATGCCCCAACTTTGAACTACACTTATAATGGCAAGCAGCACGTGATGAGAGTGTGCTTTGCACTCCCTAAAAGAGCAGCCTTCACTGCTCCATCCAACCAAGGGAGTAGTCAGAAAATTAGAATGCCCCCCATTTTGCAGTAAACCTCTGATGCACGCCAAGCAAAATAAGTAAATGTGCCCATCCTCCACTCGAAGAAGTGACGGGGACAGGAGAAGTGACGGGACAGGACAAGGAAAGTGAAGTGAAGGGACAGGAGAAGGAGAAATGAAGTGAAGGGACAGGAGAAGGAGCAGTGAAGTGAAGGGACAGGAGAAGGAGAAGTGAAGTGAAGGAACAGGAGAAGGAGAAGTGACGGGGACAGGAGAAGGAGAAGTGACAGGGGCAGGAGCAGTGAACGGGGCTGAAGTGAAGGGACAGGAGAAGTGAAGGGACAGTAAAAGTGAAGGGACAGTAAAAGTGAAGGGACAGGAGACGGAGAAGTGACGGGACAGGAGACGGAGAAGTGATGGGACAGGAGAAGTGACTGGAGAAGTGACAGGACAGGAGAAGTGATGGGACAGGAAAAGTGACGGGGGCAGGAGAAGTGACGGGGCAGGAGAAGTGACGGGGGCAGGAGAAATGACGGGGCAGGAGAAGTGACGGGGCAGGAGAAGTGAAGGGACAGGAGAAGTGAAGGGACAGGACAAGGAAAGTGAAGTGAAGGGACAGGAGAAGGAGAAATGAAGTGAAGGGACAGGAGAAGGAGAAGTGAAGTGAAGGGACAGGAGAAGAAGTGACGGGGACAGGAGAAGGAGAAGTGACGGGGGCAGGAGCAGTGAACGGGGCAGAAGTGAAGGGACAGGAGAAGTGAAGGGACAGTAAAAGTGAAGGGACAGAAGACGGAGAAGTGACGGGACAGGAGAAGTGACGGGAGAAGTGACGGGACAGCAGAAGTGACGGGACAGGAGAAGTGACGGGACAGGAGAAGTGACGGGGCAGGAGAAGTGACGGGGGCAGGAGAAGTGACGGGGACAGGAGAAGTGACGGGGACAGGAGAAGTGAAGGGACAGGAGAAGTGAAGGAGTGAAGGGACAGGAGAAGTGAAGGGACAGGAGAAGGAGAAGTGAAGGGACAGGAGAAGGAGAAGTGACAGGACAGGAGAAGGAGAAGTGACGGGACAGGAGAATGAGAAGTGACGGGACAGGAGAAGGAGAAGTGAAGGGGACAGGAGAAGTGACGGGAACAGGAGAAATGACGGGGACAGGAGAAGTGACGGGGACAGGAGAAGTGACGGGACAGGAGAAGTGAAGGGACAGGAGAAGAGAAGTGACGGGGACAGGAGAAGTGACGGGGACAGGAGAAGTGACGGGGACAGGAGATGTGACGGGACAGGAGAAGTGACGGGACAGGAGAAGTGATGTGGGCAAGAGAAGTGATGGGGGCAGGAGAAGTGACAGGGGAGGAAAAGTGACGGGGCATTATATATTCCCGCCCCCTGATTCTCCACCCACAGTTCCCCTACTTTTTTTCCCCACTTCGACCACTGACAGACAGTAGTTGTTCCATGGTTCATCACACGTACAGAACACCCTTCAAGCCTCTCCCACAGCCCCCGGACTCGGGGGGGGGGGGGGGGGGCTGTTGCGGCTCCCTCTGTGAGCGGCGTTCTCCAGGACATCCGGCCCGAATGATGCAACAGCATCAATAATGGAAGTGAGCTCTGCTCGCGCACACACAAAGATCCGTCCTGATAAATATTTCACCTGCTTGTCTCGAGGAGGGCGCGTTTTCTTCTGCGTGTTTGAGTTCACTCCGGGCCTCTCACGGCCCGCGTAGGTGCTCTCCACAGGGTGGAAATGGTCGTCGTGCTTTTTTCCGTCAGGTCGGTGCAAACCCTTTTCTGGAGGAGAGGGGAGCTGACTCGAACCTGCTGTGATGCACCCCTTAGCCCTCTCACCCCCCTATCCACCCTTCATGGAAGCAGGCGTGGCACCCCAGTTTTCACAGGTCTTCGTCATAAACTGCCTCCAGTTGAATCTTTCCTACAGTGTCACCTGGAGCCATAGTAAGTCTCACAAGGTATATCGAATTACTTCTTTCAATGCGGAAGTGACGAAACTGCCACCAATTTTTTTTAAATTTTATTTATAAAGTTTTATATAAATCTCTTGAGATTCTGCGTGAAACAAGACTGAGACAAAAAGCAAAGAATCCGATTGAAAATTCCATTCAACAGCCACGAGGCCATCTTGGCAAAGTGCTCCTGCCACCTCCATAAATTGGCACCAGGCGCTCCTCAGAAATCCTAGATCGAGACATTCCGCCATGACACACAAAGTAAAGGTGAGGACTGAGGAAATTATTGCAGCCTTGGGACAAGCAAGGGCACTACTCTGGGACTATCAGAACTTTCTAGGTTTCAGGAAAGAGCTGAAATCTCAACCCTGTCAGACAAGCTTTAAATCAGGAGCACTATCCAGAGAGACCAGAGCCCAGCCGATGCTCCACTAGAACAGATACTCTCCAGCTACCACCCTCACCACAAAGGACCACCGGCTCAATCCGGGCATATTAACCCACATCCAGACTCCTGCATTGTGAGGGCGTTGAACTATGGCAACAGAGCACACCCTGCTCACACCTCTCACAAGGTGATCTTTCTCCCGGCCCAATGGAGCCATAATCCCTGGAGACCAGTATTCGAATACTGAATACGAAAGGTGTCCAGATCTCTCATGTATTAAGCTGTTCTTACCACAGATCCTCGTTTCCCTTTATTTCTGACTTAAAGCACCACATATTTCACTCAGTACTATCCAGTGTGCAGGTGGGATAGAGGTGAGAGACTGTGCTTTCTTCTGTAGGCCGTACTTGTGTGCGCGCGTGCTTGCACTTTTATCTACAAGGGATTGTTATATTTCGGGGCTTCATGTACTGTTAACTCCGATGGGGATGTTTTGCAGTTCTGTGGTTCGCTGTGCAGTTGTGCTTTTCCGGTGCCTGGTGCTGGCGTTCAGTCAGTGTACCTGTCACCGGGTTGTTACCTGAGTGTTGTCTCCCCTGCTGGTTGTTCTTCATCTGCTGCGGATTTCCTTCTACCCCTTTCTAGCCAGCTGTTGGTCCACGGGGGCTTCTTTCCCCCGCCCTGTTACATGTGCTGACAGTGCTGAGCGTTCTGTCATGTCTTGGTGTCTTGGTGCTGCGAAGACTTTGTTTCCATGCATCCGTCGCCTGGCAGATCTTTGGCCTGTGGGCCTGCTGCTTTCTGTCCCTCCTTTTTATGGCCCCGGTAGTTTCTGGTTCGAATGGTTGGGCTCTGGTTGTTCTGGTGGCTCCAGCGTGGCCCCATTCTGTCTGTTTCTTCTCTTGCTGGAGATGGTACTGGGCCTGGAGTGGCGGTTTCCGTTGGTCCGGTCCCCCCTGTGGCTTCTCTACCTGGGTTTCCTCTTCTGTGACTGCATGTTCTTCTTCTGCTCAGCGTGGGAGTTATTTCTGGCTTGGTGTGCTTGGGCGCATGGCTTTCTGTTTCTCTGCCTCAGGTGCTGGTTTTCCTCCTGACTGGAATTCTTTGGCTTTCAGCCCCCTTGATGGGGTCGGGTGGTTATTCAGGGCCTGTTTCCCAGGACCTTTGGGGGTTTTCAAATCTCTGTCCTGTCCCTCCGGTCCTGTTTCCGTTTTGGGATTTGCATCTTGGTTTGCGGTCTCTATGGTCCCCCAGGTTTGTGCCCTTGGCATCTGTGCGTTCGTGTCTTTTGGCCTTGCTGGTGCTGTTTCTGGAGGCGGTACTGTCTGCTCACTGGCTGGCTGCACTTGGCTCATTGATCTGTCTGTCTCTTTGCTTCCGGTGTTTGTGGGCAGGATTATTCTTTGATCGGGGCCGCGATTTGTGCTCCCAGTGCCTTCTTTTGTAAACGTTTCTACTGGTGGTCTTTCTTATGGTGTTTTTTCTTCCCAGCTCCTCTGGCTCCTGGACTGGTGGCATTTCATTGGCTTGCTGTGCCAACGGCGGTTCTGATCTTCCTGCCCATGTGCAGATGTTCGGAGTTTCATCCACTTATTTGTGTGCTTGGTCCTGCTCATGGGGGGCGGGGGAGGGGGGGCGCGGGGGTCTGCCTTTGACTCAGGCATTTGCCAGTGGGTGGGTCGTGCTTCTGCTTGTTTTTGAGCAGTTTCGTTTTCTTTTCCTCTAGGGTTACTGGGGAGGTCTCCTTGTGGCTTGTCGGCTTTCATGGCTGGGGTTCATGTTTCTTCTTTGCTGGGACTATGTTGAGCTGCCTTTTGTGGAGTTGTTTCTACCTTTGAGTCTCCTTCTTGGTGGTCTAGGGTCCGGCGGTTCCGGATTTGTTGGGTTCTGCAGTGCTGGCTTCCATATTGTACATAGCTTTTGACTGTGGCTTGACTTTGTTTGTGTTTTCTGTGCAGTTGTCCTGGCCCCTTTTGGCTTGGGTACATCTCAATGAGTGAGTCATCACGCCAAGAGGGATGAAGAGGTAATGCTGCGATTACTTATCGGTAATATCATTACTCTGAGTCCTTCTCTCGCCGTGATGACTTAGGCCCTCCCGCCCTTTTCAACCAACCCAACTGTGTGGTGTTTGGGCTTGGTACAGAACAGCAAGTAAGGAGGGGGAAGGGATTTTTATCTGTGGGAGATGGTTGTGTTTGGAGGCACAAGGGGCCTCAACGAGTGAGTCATCATGCCGAGAGAAGGACTCAGAATAATGTCATTACCAGTATGTAATTGCAGCATTAGCACGACTGCGGCATCAGAAAATCTGGGAACCAAAATTAATATGAGATCAAAAGAAGTTTCCAGAGAAACTCCTATTGAAAAGGAAATGACATCCAAATATTTTTCAGTCTTATCTGGACCCAGCTGGTCCATTCCTGTCATCACCTCATTGTGTTGTGGGATTTGCAGTGTAACAGATGGATTCACAACAGCAAGAGGATGCATGGAACACAAACGCAGTGTCGAGACCAGGACACCTCTGAAATACAATTGAGCGCCACTCGGACCATGTGAGCTAATGTGCATTATGAGCAGCAGATAAGTCATGCTCAGTCTTCTTCCTAATGCGTGTGTGCGGTGCTATTTACAGATTCTCCTAGTCCTCGCAGCTTGTGGCTCGCTGACACTAGCTGACACTAAGGGCCCGATTTAGATCTAGGCGGATGGGTTACTCCATCACAACGGTGACGGATAGCCCGTCTACAGAAATATAAATCCCAAAGGATGTAATTGGATTTATATTTCTGCGGATGGGATATTCGTCACCGTTGTGACGGAGTAACCCATCTGCAGTGTTTTGAACCAGGCCCTAAGTGTGTCTCCTACTCTCAACAGCACTGGCTTGCTTATCTATGATGTACACTCATGTGGTTCAGCACAACGCTTGGTCGTAGTGCCAAGTGGATGTGAGTGCGGGTGCAGGGAACCCCACAATTTTAGACATCCCAAAATTTACCTCAATTAGAATGCCCAAATTTCCCTGGATTGTAGACGAAGATAAACCTCAATTTCATGAAGCAATGTGTTCCCATGTTAAGGCATCTCCCTATGAATCAAAATATCTGCAATAAAGTCAATTAAGTATATGGGCCCACTCAATAATGGAGTTTTAAATCAATGGAATAATTTAAGGGTTTTATTACAAAATTCAAAAAAAGACAAAACAGAGTCAATTCCGATAATAGATCTCAATGAATATGGCTATACAGAGGAATGCTGATTTGAAAAAAGAGTTTAGCACTGGGCAGGTGTGCTACTAGTACATATGTGCTAACAAAAATATCATAGATATAACAAACAAATATCTAATCTAGACACGCATAATATACAAAAATATATCCTTTTTATTATTATATATTTTTCTTTTCTTTTCATTAGTTTATAGTTATTAGCAAAAATTCTGAATGAAGTTGCATACAAACAAACAACAATACAATTGCACAAGGAAAACAGTCCTTTGATATAACAATTTCTCTAAGAAGGTATGACCACATAAAAAAAACACAAAAAAAATTTGAGAGAATATTAGTTAACAAAAACAGTAATATATCAGTATATTCTGGGATATATAAGTGGAAATAGATGTTAATATCCAAAATTAATTTGGAAACACTGGTTGAAAGACATGGTTGTCACCAACGCGTTCCGGTTTGTATCCTTCCTCAGGGTGAATCTACCAGTGGCATACTAAAATGAAAGAAAAAATGACATGAACATATATCTATGATACAGATGTAAAACCGCACTAAACACGTTACTAACAAAAATGTGTGTCCCTCCCTCCCCACATTATACAGGCTTCTAAAGGGCAGTTACAAAGTGGCCTTCTGTTTACACCAAAGTACAAAGATAGAAATAGCTATAAATAGATCCCAATTTCAAGCTCGTACATCCATTCAATAACCAGATAAGTATTAAAGAAACCAAAAACTGTTAAAACAAAATACTCTTTTATTTCTTCTACTACTTTTTTTCTGATATTGCTTCTAACAAAATATATGTTATATAAATCCAGACCAGACGCCTAACTTTATTGATTGAAAAAGGTATCCAATTTAACTCTAGAGATTTATTATCTATAGTTTCCAAGGTTCTAATTTAAGGGTTTTATTACAAAATTCAAAAAAAGACAAAACAGAGTCAATTCCGATAATAGACCTCAATGAATATGGCAATACAGAGGAATGCAAAATCAGAAATTAGTCTAAGTCCCAAGTGGGTAGCAAAATCAGAAGAGTAACGGACAGCATCCCTAGGAGTACAGGAAAGTCTCTGGCTCACCCACAAAATTTAGTTTTTTTTTATATTAATTTCGCATATGCAATTCACAGAACTGTAGAATCATTGTGGTGTGAGCAAGTGCATCATTTCACAGCAAATCAGAGCACAGTGAAATTAAACATCATATTGCTTTAGCACCTAACCATTATCCCACTAAATAAATAGTTAGTCTTCATCCTCTATGCTAATGTCATTTGAAGATGCTCGAACAAACTGGACACATAAACAACAGGGTGTCATATGAATGAATAAGGCAACGTAATCTAGCGGAAGGACCTTGCAGAAATAGTTGAAGTTTTGTGAATGAACCTGGGTAAGTTCATCGAAGGAAGCATAAACAATGACAATGGAAATAATATATAACATACTTTCCTGCACATACACAATCAATGGCCTTTTGCTGTTTCTATGTGTGCCGCACAACACAGCACACATGGAAACAGCAAAAACAAGGAGAAATTAAACATTTATTTGCGTTGCGCCAGGGTAAGACCAGGTTTTCCCTGGTCTTAATTTTGGTGCTGCCCCACGGTTACTCCACCCTTTTAAACATGGGGCAGTATCAAAATCAATGGGTGTTGCAGTGGAACACCTTCCACAACACCCATTGCCCGACCCTTTCTGTATAGAAAAAGTGACGATGTGGTGGCGATAGGAGCTTGTAAATATGTCCCTAATTTTCTTAACTTAGCTCACCCCAAAGCATGCCCCAATCCATCACATGCCCTTTTTAGTTGGCATGCTGCTTTACATGTTGGAAGGCCTCTAACTCGCACCCCCTATCAATATTGATTAAAGTGCACATTTATTTCCGTGTGTCATTCCAAAATCCTTATCCATTTATGGGGGGGCAAATTCCTACAGGTCTGACCTGAAGAATTTACCTTCAGAAACACCTACCATGATACTGCATGCAAAAGACACACATTGATGGATGGAATGCAGAGCAAATCAAACATTCATACCCAGTCAAAAGATCTGGGTTAAATCCATTGTTCTTTTGCTCACCATGCCACCCCAGTTTAGACGCAGCCATATGCAAATCAGTCTGGACCCTATGCCTCATGGGAACAGTCCACCCCGAACTGCTAAACCAGGTCCTCCCTAGACTGGAAACAAATATCCTGAGACCTGTCCAACAATTGTTCTTTTTGCATTTGTCACCCGAGTGGGACGGGTATACCCAGACGTGGGTCCTGTGCACTCCACGCCACAGGGGTCAAGCTAGCTTGGCTGATAAGTGGTGAAACCCCAAAACCGGTCCTAGGATGCTTGTTTCCAGTCCAGGAAGAACCTGGCCTGGCAGTAAGGGCTGGACTGCTCCTATAGGGAGCAGGGTCAAGACTGATTTGCATATGGCTTGGTTCAAACTGGAACGGCATAGGGTGCAAAAAAATGATGGCTTGAGGCCCAGATCTCTGTACTGGGATGAATGTATGACATTATTCAGCATTCTGTCCATCAATTTTTCTTTTTGCATAATACTGCATGCGGTAGTACTACATACATGGTATTACCACATTTGTTCAAAAGCTCCTGTTTCCAACCAAATCAGTATTAAGGGGCCACTCTGAAGGAGGGCCTTGTGAGGTCATCTATGCCTCAGCAGGCAGACCACCCACCATATTTTTAGATCGCTGCATGACTGGCAGGGATATCATTATTTCTGTACATCCGTCAGCACAATGGCTGCACAGAAGGTAGAGAATTATGCAAAGCGGGTGCCAAGTTGTTGTAGTTGAACTTCGGATAGTGTTGAATTTTTGTTCAAAGACAAACCTCTGAAATAACAAACAAATGGTCCTAATGCACTGCGAGTTTTCTCCCAGTGCAGAAAAGTGCCTCCGGTTCATGACTACCAGACTGTTCTTTGAAGTCAGGAATAGAAAAAATATTCCGCGGAAGAACCACTCTATCCCCCTCCTATGTATGATGGTGGGGCTACTGCTCTGCCAAACTCTAACAAGGCTTTTTGTCTCCAACGTTGTGCTCTTGTTGCAATGGTTCACCTTGGTTGTTGCTCAGCAAGAGGTGGTGGTCAGAGATGACCTTCAAATATTCAATCTATACCATGTCTTCATATTCTCTTTCTGTGTGCACGTTTGAGGACTTTCCTGTGCCCTTCTTGCTTTACTGTCGCATTATGGACTAACATATCCAGCAAATGTTCTTTTTACAGGACACTCACTTTGATTCTAACTCTTATGCACCTTCGCAGGACACTCACACTGATCTATGTACTCATGCTCACACATACTCAGTTCTTGCGCAGAGCACTTGTGATCTTACCCAAGGCTTGAACAACTGACAGTGCAGCAGTTGCCAGTACTTATGAGATCAACAGAAAAAGAGATTTCTAAAATTACTACTGAGTCAGGGGCTTTGGCTCCTCCCACATGTTGATTCCCTTGAGTACAGCATTTGCTTGGGCAGATATTGTGTGCTTCGACTCATATTGAATGATTGTATTCCTTTTGAGTGAACTGTGCACCCTGTGAAACAGCATATGCAGCATTAGAGGTGTGGCAAATACTGAGGTTTTAGTTTATTTCATGACCTTCCCTTCAAGACTAGGCACTTCAGTCACTCCTGGCTTTCATCATGAGACAGCGGTAACAAGGGGTGGTAGTACCAGGCCCTGGGTGACTACCTCCAGGAGGGATTACCACAGTGGCGTAGCTAGACCGACTGCCACCCATGGCGAACCCTAGGGTTGCCGCCCAGCTGATGGACAACTTGTTCCTGCGGGGTTGGGGGAACGTGGCTTGGGGGTCTAGCAGCTGATGGACGACTTGTTCACTGGGAGATGGTGGTAATCGACAGACATGACTTGCTCACCTCTCCCCCCACCTCCCCCCCCCAAATAGGGCTGCCTGGGGTGGACCCCACCCCTCAAATCTCCTCTGGCCTCCCCATAGGAACGCCACTGGATCACCATCCCAGTTCCCTACCATTTTGACTTTTTTGGCCCAGAAGGGGGAATACCTCGAGGGTGTCTTGATTACTACACCTATTGAAATGTATCCCCTCTTCTACTATCACATTTGAAATACTTTATGCACTTGTTAACCCCTTGCATGTGGTGCAGATTTTCACGCTGTGCAGGCAATATGCCCACCGTGATGCATGACGGCCAGGGGCTGTCATGAGCATTCAATGAGTTAAGAGACGTGGGAGAGATTTGACAGTATATGCGTGAGAGTTATGGTTAGAGTGATATAATATATTGTTCCAAGGGTTTCAAGTTTTTCTTTTTTTGCGAATTTGCAGCAACAGAAATATTTGTGATGCAAGATAACAAGGGATCTCTGTATTCCCCAACTCCTATTGTTGAAACAACAAAAACTGTGCTGCAAGTAATTTACCACAAATTTGCAGCAGTGCAGCCATTAAATAATCAGCCCAAACATCACATCCTGATGTGGTGGTGGGTGTTTGGGGGAGGTCTCTGCTCTGTCTGCCCCTTCAAATAAAATAGTCTAAACAGCCTTGTCTTCATATGCTATTTTGTTTATATGTAAACCATAACAAAATAAAAGGACTCCAGTACACAAAAGTCTTAAAAATAGTACACGGCTACTGGAATTATGCGGCAATAGAGGGCTAATTAAAGCAGCATCGTTCTCCGAACTGTACTGTAACAAAAGGCAAATTATGCGGCATAATGTTGCACACTCGTTGCAAGTATTAGTTTGCTATTGCCTCATTGTGATATATGTCAGTACTGTTTAAGCAAACGTTTCACTTCGTCAGTACCAGGTCAACAGTGGAACACAGCATCAGCAACTGAAAACTTACCAATTACTGTTGCAGTGGAGTACTGCAGCACTGCGGTCTGCGCCTTTTACTAGTAACGTTTGAGAAGTTTGAGGCAGGAAGATTGGTTTATATGGTCTACAAAACTGTGCAGCAAATTGTGGATTATGTGGCAACCAGTGCACTAAACCAAAACTTAAGAAAATGCTCCCCTAGTCCACCTTCTTCAGGACCTTCATACATGCATTCTTCCCATAAGAATATGTTTCTTATGGGAAGGTTTATAGACCTGGGGAGTAGACGTTCACGTAACATTTAAATCAGAGGTTACTGCGTGAGGATAATACATCCCTCACATGGTGACGAACAAGGAAATGAGGGCCTGAAATTGTGAATTTTGTGAATGTGGTTAGGACAGACTTTCACCTATGGGAGCATTTCTTTTTTCACAACAAAATTTTATTGATTTTATTGATCAGGAAAAGCATAAATGCAGTCCTCCACAGTCAGGAGAGTCCTGCCACAATATTAAGCATATAGGAGCATAATGCAGGCCCAATCAGAAACAACCCCACCCGTCCCCTCCACAACCCAGCACCCCCCAACGAACCCACTACCCACCCCTTATTCCCTCCCTAACCCCGAGCACGTAATCATCGCCGGTCACCAGTAATCATCCGTATCCAGTAAGAGAGCTAGCGTCTCCTCAGGCCTGCTGCCCGTCCATCGAAACCACTTCTTCATCCGGTTCCACCGGGGGATCCAATGTCAAACCCCTATATTCCGCCCACCTCTTCCATATCTTGAAATGTTTACGGGGGCAGCCTCTCGCTTCAAACACCGGGCGCTCCCTCTATTATGTGGAGAAGGGCCAGACGATGGGTCTGGGGAAGATCCCATCCCAGTACCTCCGATAGACAGCTCCATACACCCCGCCAGAACCGGGACAGATCAGTACAGGACCACACAGTATGTAGCAGCGTACCCATTTCAGCACCACATGGCAGACACTCCGGGGACCCAATCAAGCTCACCTTCCACAATCGCTCTCGCGTATAGTATGCCCTATGTAGATATTTGAACTGAATCAGTCGCAGGCGCACCGCTATAGCTGCACCCCGCGGGGACTCCAGAGCATCCCTCCAATCATCCTCATCTAGTGGGCCAATATCCCGCTCCCAGGCTTCCTTCAATTTAAGGAGGGAGGAGGAGCAGTGAGTGACCAAGGTTTGGTATATGCGGGACACTTTCTTATCGCCAAGGTCTCCCATAAAAACCTTCGCCTCTAGAGGACTGAACTCCGGCAGCGACTCCAAGCCCACCAAGCTAGGTCCAAGCGCGTGGTGGAGCTGAAGGTATTTAAAAAATTGGGTGTTGGGCATATGAAACTCAACCCTGAGCTCTTGAAACGACTTGAGTGCCGTGCCGGACACGACATGTCCTAGCGATGAGATCCCAATTGAATCCCATCCGTCAAACCCCGACAGCGTGGCTAATGCGGGGAGTTGCCCATTATGCCACAGAGGAGTCTCAGCCGTCAGTCTGCCCCACCAACCCATGCGGCGCAGCGCTTGTCGCCATATCGTAAATACCACCTGTGTGGCACGGGGCAGCCGCCGCCGCAGTCTGGCCGAGTATAGAATCGTATGCAAAGTGTGGTCCCCCATCAGCGAGCGCTCCAAGGTGTATGCTGGGTCCCCTCTATCTCCGTACCACCATTCGTTTAGGACTAACAAGTGGGAGGCCTGGTAGTAGGACAGCACGTCCGATGTCGCAAGCCCACCACAGTAAGTGGACAGAAAACACGTACGCAGTGCCACTATGGCGGCGACCCCAGCCCATAAAAAGCGTCCCAATGCCGAGTTAACCTGCCGAAACCACTGGGGTGCAATCGGATGAGGGTGATTCTGCAGCTGATATAAAAGGCGTGGAAGTGCAACCATCTTGAATATCGCAGACCTACCAAAGATAGTAAGGGGCATCCGTACCCACGTTTTAAGGTCCGACTGAACTTTATCCCAGACCGGTACCACATTTCGCTCCCAAGAGATCGACGCAGATTCGGACAAGAACACACCCAGGTATAACAGGCCTCCAACCGCCACCTTCAGGGCCGACGCCCAGCGTCCCGCACGCGCTCCATCGCCCAGTACCCACAGGGTGGACTTACGTGGGTTAAGGTACAGACCCGAGACCTCACCGAAGATGCGCATAATTTCTAACACCCGCGGGCCCGACCTATCCAGGTCTGTAAGGAAGAATAGGACGTCATCCGCATACAGCGCAATCCTATCAGTGCGTCCCCCGTCCCATCTGAAACCTTGCAACTGCGCATCAATGCGCACCCAGGAGGCTAGGGGTTCCATAGCTAGCGCAAATAGGTAAGGGGACAGCGGGCAGCCCTGACGGGTCCCCCGACCGATTGGGAACCGCGCGGAAACCGCACCCGAGACCCGCACAGCCGCCGTGATGTCAGTGTAGAGCAGCCAAACATATGAGACTGGGCCCAGATTAAGGCGAGGAAGGAGCGCAAACATGTAGGCCCAACTCACAGAGTCGAATGCCCTATCTATATCGGCTAGGAACAGGGCTGCCCGCTCACCCGTGGCCCCCATCGCATCTATGGCCGTCTGTGCCCATCTAACGTTGTGTCGTGTCGCCCTGTGCGGCATAAAGCCTGCCTGGTCCGGCTGAACTAGATCCGCCACATAGGGAAGAAGCCGGTTCGCCAGCGCTTTTGCCAGTAGTTTAGCCTCTATGTTAAGCAGCGATATGGGGCGATACGAGTCGTGCTTAGCAGGCGGCCTACCCGGTTTCTGGAACACCACCACCTCAGCATGTCGCCAGTCAGCAGACAACCGACCCGACTCACGTGCAGCCTCCAGGACCGCCTTGTAGTGAGTTCCCAATTGGAGCTGGAATTTCTTGTAGAATTCGCATGGGAAGCCACTCGGCCCGGGCGCCTTTCCCGTGTTGAGCTGCGCCAGAGCGTCTCCCAACTCCTCCCCTGTAATAGGGAGGTCCAAGATCGCCCGCGTCTCGTCAGAGACAGCCCTCGGGGGAAGGTCAGCAATAAACTTGTCCACTGCTTCGGCTGGAAGGCAATCCTGCGGCGCATAAAGTTCCGTGTAGTATCGCGCGAAGCTAGCCACCAGTTCTACTGGATCCGTCATAGTAACTCCAGCATCATCCGGGAGTCCAGGCAGCGTAATCGGCTGCATGGTATTCTGACACAGTCTATGGAGCATAGTGCACGACTTGTCCCCCCATTGATAAATCCTACTGCGTGTGGCGAGCCATGCCTGTCGAGCTTCATCAAGCAATACATATGCATAGGCCTGTTGCGCCTGCAGGAGTAACCGCACAGCTTCGCCACCTCCCTCCCCTTGGCACCGCCGCTCGAGGACCTCTACACGCGCCGCCGCCGCAACTATGGCCTCCCTGCGTCGGCGGCGAGCCGCCGCGCACCACGCAATGTCCACCCCACAAAGCGTGGGCTTCATAGCTTCCCAGGCTAATGACACCTTTGTGTCCTCGCCCAGGTTTTCCTGCCAATAGTGGGCTATCGCCCCCCTCATATGATGGACATAGTCAGCTTGCTGGAGATGCCATGGGGACATTCGCCACCGGAACGGCTGCCTCCGCCTGCACAATTCAACATCTACAGCCACTGGGGAGTGGTCGGACAACCCACGAGGCAGAATGGCCGCCCCTCGCACTCTGCTCACGTACGCACTGGGCACAAACACACAATCTAGCCGTGAAAAGGAGCCATCTCTCAACCCCCGCCCCCCACCCCTATACCTCATAGAACACAGAAGTATCTGTCGCGGCATGGGCGACCTCGGGCCCAAAACAGAGCGCCCAAGGCCAACCATAACAATGGATCCCAACTACCCACTCAACCATTAGGAACCCCCCCTTACCAAAACCCGCCTACGAAGGAGGGATGTAGCCCCTAATATGGAGTACCCCGAACCCCACCCCGCAGCCCCACATCATCCCCAACATGTATAGCGAACAGTGTCAAGGTATCCAGTTCCAAACCTAGTTGGGCAGCAGGACATACCTATCAGCTACTCACTGCTAAAATCTACCACAGCAATAGGTCACCTTGCACTCCAACGTCCTTCAATTGTCCTTGTTAGATTGGTCCGAGTCTGTGGGTGCTCCATCTCTCACCCCAGCGTGAGAAGAGGAGCGCTGCCGTGACCTAAAGCTCCTGTGTCTCTTTCCCCGGACACGTTGGTCGGTCCGCTCTGGAGAGGAGCTCCTGGAGGAACCCGGGTTCAGGCCCGGTTGAGCATGTGGCCGAACCCTCACCGTCTCATCCGTCCACTTGAAGACGTCCTCCGGGGTGTCAAAGAAGTGGGTCCGCGATTGGAAAATCACTCGAAGGCGGGCCGGATAGAGTAGAGAATATTGGAGCTTCAAGCCACGTAGCTTCGCTTTGGCCGCTATGAAGGAGTGTCGTTGCTGCTGCACCATCTTCGTATAATCCGGGAAGATCATGATTTTCTGGTTGTCGAACATGACAGTGTCTTTCGCCCTCGCCTCCCTTAAGATGGTGTCCCTGTCGTGATAGTTCAAAATCCGTGCGATCACCGGTCTGGGCCGCTCTCCTGTTGGCGGTTTCTGCGTCAGGGCTCTATGGGCCCGCTCTATCACAAAGCACCGTGACAGCGCGTCCGGGGGTAACCATGTCTCCAACCACTGGGACAAGAAGCCTTCCATATTCCCCTTCTCGCAGCCCTCGGGAAATCCGACGAAGCGGAGGTTATTCCTGCGCGCCCGCCCTTCGGCATCTTCCACCCATAGCGCCAGGCCCCTCTGAATCTTCTCCATCGCGGCCACTTTCTGTTTCAGGGTCCCCACATCATCTTCTACGGTCGAGAGCCTGGATTCCGTCTCCGTGATGCGGTCACCGCATTGCGAAGGTCCTGGCGCAGCAAGGTCACGTCTGCCCCAACCGCACCTATCTTGACGTCGAGCATATCTCTGGATTGGGTGATCGCCGCCATAAGTGCCGCATTGTCCGGTCCCGCACTCTGGCTCCCCCCTGATGCACCGGCACCTCCATTCGGCCCAGTGAATTTGTCTATGGGCCCCTGTTTGGCGGGTCCACTGCCCCCTCCGCCCCTGGTCATGTCGCAGGCTGTATGTGGTCCGCCGCGCCAAGGTTCTTCAATGGGCCTCAGGGCGGTCCGCACACCGCAGGGGTCCCGACACACCACAGCCCAGGGTCCTCGCCCGCCGGCCGTCGCTGCTCCCAGACCCTTTTTCCACACACACTGGGGCCGGAGGGACTCACGAATCGTGATGCAGCACCCCAGCCACTGTCACCAGGCTCACGCAGGACCCAGGAACCACACCAGTAGGAGCTTCCAGTCGGCTATTAGGCAAGGATTCCAGTCCAAGCACCAGCGTTGCCGCCAAGACTGCAGGCAGGGCCGCCCACTCCGCTGTCCGAGTCGGCTCCGGGCACCACCACTCGTGGCCGGGGATCCCGAAAATCGAGGCCCCGGTCTCCAGGCCACCGCCGCCCTCTGGCGTCTTTACTTCCCGGGCTTTGCACGCCGGACCAGGCCTTAAAACGTCGCTGCCGCTTTTACGGCCCCAAAGAACCGGGGAGCTCCTCACGTTTCACCGGAGGGCACCTCACACCGTCCGTCACCAAAGCTGAACCAGTATTCTGCAAGGTAGGTCCGGGAGCCAGGATAATTGTGCGGATCAATGTCGGGCCGGTGGGAGCTCTAGCAAGCTGCGTCCACCATCTTCGCCCGCTAGGCCACGTCCCCCTATGGGAGCATTTTATTTAGTTCCGGTGTACAAGCCCTGTGCACTTGGTAGATTAAATATTCGAACCAGGTGCGTTACATCCATAATTACTCAGAAGCCAAAGCCATAGTAGGGCAAATTCCAGTGGCTTTCAGAATAGTGTAAGTCTAAAGTACAATCCTTAAAAAAAACTGTCCCAAAGTGAAATATCCATCAGTTTTATTATTAAAATGAACAATGCATTTGGTTAAAGAGGTTCATAGGCGCACTGTAAAAGTTTTCAGCCTAAATTACAATTGTTTTCATACACCTAGCCATATACGCTTTATGCTCCACAGGTAACTAAGATCAGAAAGAAGGTGCTTCAATCTGCATAAACTTTTATTCTTGGGAAAAGGGGCAAGCACCTGAGATTGGGTGGGGTCGAAGGTTTTTCCTATGCCCATGCTGGCGGGAAAATTTGAGGATCCTTTTACCTGCATTCCTTCAATTTCGTGGGCACTTTTTTAAAAATCACGGAATTTTTGCAAAAGTGGCGATTTTGCGGGCACTTTTGTCAAAATTGTGGCAAACCGCGAAATCGCGAAATCATGGAGGGTCTGCTCAATACAGCAGGACTGAATTGGTTAGGTCTGTGGCGATAAGCCAACGATCAAGGTTATAGACCTGATCTGAAATGAAAAGTCATGAATAAGGAAGTAGGTCTGCCGTAGTTATTATGAAAAGTACATATGATAAAGCCTAAATGCATTTAAGGGTGGATTGCTAATACACTTTTAGATCCTGGAGAGAGATATTTTGTTACATAAAAGCTCTTAGATTACTGAAGTAGGCAATAGTTTTGGTGTTCGTACACCTCTCTAACAAACCCCGGGTAGAAGCTTTTCACTGTGATTATCCGTGTTCAGCCGTAAAAGGATGAGCTGTATGTTGTTTTGCCAACATAAGAGGGATGGGTATCACATTTTAGGACTGTTGCCTGGTGGGAAAGCTTATGACTAGTACAGCAAGACTGAGTTGGTTATGTTGACAAGCTAATGATCACGGCTATGGGTCTGAGTGATCATTGGTAAAAGATACGTTATATGTCATAGGTCTGATCTGTTTCCAATGAAAAGTTACAACAAATGCAGCAAGCCTGACACTTGTACTGTGAAAAGCATGTGGTAAAGCCGATAGACACCTAAGTGTGAATTGTTATTGCACTGCCTTAAATCCAGTAGACAGGCATTTTGTTACATGGAATCTCACAAATTACTGCATTAGGCAAGGGGAATTGTATTAATTAAACCCTCTGACAAAGCATTGGGGTAGAAGAGGTGCACTGTGATAATCCTTGTTAGGCCCTCTTAACACTGCTTGCATATTTAATTTAGAAACATAATTTAATTTTCTTCATAGTTCTAATTTTATGAAGTGATGTTTGCCTTGTTGGAGAGCACTCTGCAGCTCCCCAGAGAGTGCTACTGGCTGCTCGCTTGCTGCTCATTTCATCTACAGTGTGTGCATCCAGAGCCAGCCTTTCCTCATATAGCGCCCTGGATCTCATCCTCCACTACTTCCCCATCTGTCCCCTCTCATTGGTGATCCTAGTTATAGGGCTCTTTTGTGCGCACAGGTCATGCCCTGGCCTAATACCTCAGAGGAGTGACCCCGCTAGGTGTAAGCTCCCCGGGCCTGGCCACAGCTCACATATGCCAAAGGCAGACCCTGTTTGAATCAGACATGATCATTGCTTCCGAATTGGGTGGCCACTATAAATGGTACTGGCTGGTGTATAATTGTTTTATCATTCCAGGATGGGCAGTACATTGGTTCTGCATGAGACATGTGCATTGGAACATTAAAACAACTATTTACTATGTACAATACTATTGCACAATGGCCATCCGCTGCTTTGTTTAATTGTAGGTTTTATTGCAGGTGTACATTTGCCTGCCAGGAAAAAAATGAACATAAAAGGCAGACTGGTCCCACTGCTGACCCATTGCATCCAAGGTATCCTTCACACCAGGTTCGGATTCAGACAATGCCTGGTAGCAAGGACTCCTGTGAAAAAGGGGAAAAAATAAGGGAGAGGTTAGAGTAATCACCGAAGATAGGTGGGTGCTAATGCAGGCATTAGTAATGTAATGATTTGAATAAACACTTTTCACTCACACCATGAAGTGGCCTCACCCCTCCTGTTCTGCATAGAATAAATGAAGTGGGTAGAGAATGTGCCAGGGCAGATTTCAGGGCAGCAGAAGATCAATAATCAAATGCAAGTGAGAGGAACAAAGGCCAAAGCTTTAAGGAAACCAGAGGAGGCAAGTGAAGGTAAAAACAAGATAGGTGATCACTGTGGGAGAGGTTGGGTAGAAACTGAACGAAAAAGATGGAAATGTTTCCCATCAGTGACTCCAACAATAGTTGGACAGATGACCCATGGTGTGGGTGAAGCACCCAAGCCAGTACAAGCAACCAATATCCTAGGTCTCATAGCGTATTCTGGTCTCATACTGATGGTCCACGTCAACACAGTTACTTCTGTCTGCCTTTTCTTAGTTAGGACCCTCAAGAAAATGCCACCCCATGCAGCTATCTGCTTTTTGAAAAACCATTAGACAAGCTGCTGTCTCCTCGTGTGTGGAAATTTGTAATTCACCCTATTGGCTTTCTGAAGCACTTTCCATCTAGACTGCAGATGGTTCAATATGCTGCGATAGATTCATCCTTTTAAGAAGCAGGTGTGACTGTATCGACTTGCATCTGATGCCATATCATTGCTCTCTAGCAGTAAACGTATCACCTTTAAATACCTGACACAGATCTCTAAAGAACATTGAACCTATCATTTTATGCCACCAGTTTGGTATATACCAACCTACATGAGCCCCTCCATCCCCCAACTCTAATCTACTGGTATATGATGCACCTGCCCTGAAAGCAGAGTATTCTCTATTATCAATGCCCTCTCTTTCACTTATGTTCAATAGAGAACTGAGGTTCTGTGGTTTTCGGAACCGGACTCCATTTTGTTTGCGTTGTTCGAGACGCCATTTTATGTTGCCCTCACGTAGGCCTAGGTGATAAACGAACGAATGAAGTTGCATGGGCCTCGTTGTTCATGTACGCATTAACAGGCCCTTTTCGACTTGCGAGAACTGCAAAGATGCTGACCCCGTCACCTGAAACTGACCCTTTGCGAAACCAGTTTTCTCTAGTAGATCGTTGTCTGAAATTTCCAATCAATGTTCAGGATATCGTTAACTTTTAGTTGCCTTACACATATCTTATCCTACTCAACATCTGAATTGTTTCTTTCCTTACGACTTTTCATTACATGGGTAGTGCTTTCAATTATGGGTTTGTCCAGCTTGTGGTAATCGAATTTGGGACAGTCCTAATAATTAACTTGTGGGTTGGTATGATGTAAATTGAGCTTTTTGGAATGTAATAATGTGTGTGAAACTGTGTTCTATTGGTCAGAATTTGCCGCAGTGGGTTTGCATTTGTAATTGATCGAAAACAGCATAAAAGGTGATGTCTTGCTCTACGAAAGTTGAGCAGTCTCCTGAGTTGTACACCGTGTTGTATTGCTTGGTTTACTGTTACTAGCTGCAGCTAATAAATTTGATCTCTGACGCCACCTAGAAGTATTCCGTGTCTCTGTATACAAAGACAGGGGAATCCGAAGACTTCGGGTGTGTCCCTGGCACCGCTGGGTTCTAAGAAAACCCGGTTCTTCAGAACCATCTTCTGTTTTTCAAAATAAACTTAAAACGTGGGTCTCCTCTAATCATTCCAAATAACCTGTCCTTTTGATGAACCACCTATGCAGTTTAGAACTTTTAGGTGTAACCCCACTATGTTACTTAACATTCATGCTTGCACCCCTATGAACAAGCATTAAAAATGCAATAGGTCTCGCCTTTTATTAAGTTAACGCCATTTGCTTTGCTGTACAATACCATTAGCAAAGCAAATGGCTTTAACTTAATCAAATGTGAGACCTATTGCATTTTCAATGCTTGTTTATTTCATGCATGCACTGTATACAGTAAGCAATTTCACTGCAAACAGCACAAGGAAAACGCTATAAGAGCTTTCAAAATACTAGCACAATACTGTAAAAGGGATGGGAAACCAAACAGGCGAAACGATACAGTGAGTAGCGCTGTCTGAGCAGACGATTCTGGATTCTGGATGGCAGAAAGGATGCGTGGCCTCCAGCACAGTTGTATAGAGACAGACAGACAGACTTTTCCTTTAGGGAGGGCTGCGACGGCACTGCATTTCATCTGCTTAGAGACAGTGCGGGATGGTGCTGCCATATTAAGTAGGTTGCAGGCAGCTGCCAACACGTGACCCCACAAAAAGGTATAAAAACGCATTGTAGAAAGGTGGCAACTAAACTGGAAAAAGTATATTTTAGCTAGTCAAACCAAAACATTTTGTCACGCCTTGGAGCACATAGCACTGGCAAAGCCAATGAATCTGGCTTTAATGCATAACACATTTATTTGCGCTAGCCTGTGTCTGCATGCCTTAGCACCATAAAATGAGGAGTTTTTCCTAATCCAATGCTAGGTTCTGATAAATGTCACCTTGCACAAGTGCCCTGCATTTTTTTTAATGATTGGTTTTATCCTCTTTTGGGTTGTTTTTACGTTTGTACATAGTGCTACAACAGGATGAATTAAAGATTTTGCCTTGGAACCAGACACCATATTTAAAAACGTTATTTATAGTATTCAATGAGATACCAGACACCATTAAGTTGATCAATGCTCTATATGAAATATACACCTACTTAATCAGTCAGACGGGTATGTGGTTAGGAGTTAAACTGTTGGAATAGAATGGAGTCCAGGTTCAAGTCCTGGCTTGCTAACTCGATAAACCTGCATGACTACATCCCAATCAACCCCCCCCCCCCCCCACGCAATCACTGTATGTATCAACGGTCCTACTTTAGCTTTCCAAACCCATTTTACCTGTATGCCAGTCACAGATGATGGCGCTTTGAAACAGCCCGTCTTGACAGCTGAGCACCATACAGAAAACACTGCCTTCCTTAGTTGCCAGTGTAGGCCGAGCTGGTTTTACTTTGAGAAGCGCTTTATGGACATGTCATCACTTTTGTATAAAGTAGAGAATTTAGGAATGGTTGCAATCCTTTTTTTCTTTTTACTTAGTCTATTCCAAAAATTAATTGTTCTTGATGCAGTTCTGATCAGTCGTGCTTTGTCCCAAAATGCCCTCCCTTTTCAGCTATCTGGAGCCGGAATGAATGCTATTTTACAGTCACACCCGGAAATAGGGCCACATTTGCTTTGCATAAAACAGGTTTAATGAACCGCAGATGCCAGCACTTCACACTGCGGAAAGGGGTTGGGGTGGGGACGGGAGGGGTAGAAGGCGCCCTGCTAAGCGAGGAATTGTTTTCAGAACTCGGTGCAAGCATAGAACAGGCCAGGCCAGTGCCACTCACTACAGCAGCTTTGAGCGATTGGGAGACTCAAAGTGCAGCACCCCTAGCTCCTTTTTACAAAACACGGGCGTGGTTAGGGGGTTTTCTGAACTTACAGGTTTGCAAATATACTTCATTTACAAGAAATACCAAAAAAAGAATACCTGTCCGGTGCGGCTCCGCCAGGATTAGTGCTGTTCCGGAGCATTCTACAGATTAGAAACCAGACACTAATCAAACTGCAACTGACCCTCTCCTCCTTCTTGCTGATAAGGGGGTGAAAGCAGAAGCTGCCGTCTCCTTGGCCTGCAGCCAGAAGGTCATGCGCAGATCAGCACTCCTGCCCTCAGACGTGATCAGATGTAATTGGTGAAAGGGTTGCGCCTGGAGACCCAACGTTGCTGCTGTGATCACGCCTGTGCCAGGACAGCCCAAAGTTTATAGAATTGTTTACAGTTACTCACACTGCGCACCATCTGTGTCACTGAAAATTACAGTAGCACCTCCTTTAATAAGGCGGAGGAAAGCACACAGCAACACCACCAGTGCAGTAGGCACTAGCAGCAACAGAACAAGTGTAAACACGCGCGGAGCTTGTCTTTATGTGGCCATGTGCCCCATAAAGATAAGAAAGCTTTCACGACGGGAGGAAGTCAAGACGAGCCTGTCCAAGTGGGCTGTCTGACAAAGAGAAAACTATACGTCTCAAAGTGCTCTTTTCCAATGGCTGGCCACTGTTTAGCATAAACGGTTATGCCAGCCAATGGGAAAGAGGGGCGGGGCTTAAAGCCCGATACTGGAGCTCCCTCAAAAACATTAAATCTTGCCAGCGAGACTGTGCATGTGCGTTGCCCAGCCAAGACCTAAAAAAGGACTGAGATGCTTTTCACATAATTGGTGTATATGAAGAACAGGGTTATAAACTGGGGCATAGCTTATCAGTAGGTTTTGTGGGTGAGGGGTGAGCTTCAGATTTTCAAAAAGTCAGGCTAGCATATAATTCTAAAATACATCATAGGACAAGCAGGGTGCGTGAGATGGGCCTAATGGGCATTGGAAAGGGAGAGAAATGCGGATTGGTAGTACTAAGAAAGAAAACACAATATTTTGACAAATAACCAACATTTTTGAGGACTTTCAAAACAGAGGGCGAGAGTGTGTGTGCGTCTTTTCTGTGTGTATGTAAATATTCCTGGTGAAATCTGACAGACATCTCACCATACCCGACATAAAGCACCTGTACCCAACGATTTATCAGAAAATATATTTATTAGAGGGGTGTAACACCACAACCCCATCGTCCCCCGAAGATATGCCCCTGGTTATAACTGTAACAACAAGGGTGGTTACCGCTCTAGCTCTGCAGAGTAACATTGAGATGGAGCATACGTTACAGAATTCAGTGCTTCACTTCAAGGGTTTGGCACACTGAGGCAGCACATGAAATGGCTTCAGCAGTAGCTCAGGGTTTCACAACTCGTCATATTTGCTGAGGTTTCCTGCTGATGCTCTAGTTCGCTCCCATCACTCCTTCATGCTTATTTTGTTTCCCCTGTTTGGTGGTTCGTGCATCATAGTTCTCGCTTCACTCTCCATTGTGCTTTCCATCTGCTTGCTCTTTTCCTTCGTGTTTTCCCATATATGCCTTAAGGTGTGGTGGAACACGGGCTCGGCTGCTGCCCGGGGTATGGAGTTGCTTCTTGGTCACCTTCCACGCACAAAATCTGTTTCGGGTAACAGACTGGCAATGCACAATTATAATTGTTTATGCTATCACAGTGTGACTTCCAGTGTACTTTCCTTAAGATTGTATAACTCATGCATTTGTATCTCACTTGTCTAGTCTCACATTTGCCCTGAGGCCAATAGACAATTATCATCCTGACCCACCATGCCGTGCCACTCCAGTATTTTGCCTCCTACCTCTTCTCCCACTATAGTCTTTCACATGACACTGTATGTAGTGCAGTGTCTTCTGGGAAGAAGGATTGGGATTTTCTTTGAGTTCCTTGCTCCTAATAAGCTTGACAACACCCTTGACTTCTTTTCTCTTTCCTTTTCCTGGAGGCAGGGCCATGGTAGCAGTGGGTTGCAACTGTTTTTCTTTCATTTAGTCATTGAGAATCTGTAAATGGAAGAATCCAGATTTAACTTAATTGCAGACTTATCTGATGGGGGTGAAGCAGAATTTCTCCATTCACAAATGAAAGTTATGACTACACCTATTTATGTGCCATTGGACTCAAGCAGCACTTCACTGATGAGGATGAATGAACATAAAATGTATTTAGCGCTTGAATGCCCTTAGGCGTCTAGGCGCCGCAGGATGAGCAACCTCGAAGCCCAGTGTGGGTTTGCCTGTGTTCCACTCTAGAGGGGCCCTGGCCTTGCAGGTTGAACTGGACTGGACCTCGTACAGCAGGATCAAGTCTGACTTCCTTATGTGATCTTTGTCTAGAGTGGCACAGTGAGCAAAAAGCAATAAACTGCAACTCAACCCAATTATTTACCAGCAGAAGAGATTGATTCAAGCAATCCCATCATCATGTTGTGTTTTTCTAAGGTGTGCGACTTTATGGTGTAATTGGCCCTCAGGAGATTCCCTGTCACAGCTACTCAAGGTATGTGTAACATTCAGGAGCAGCCAACACGGCCCACGGGTAGAGGGGTGGGTGCAGGGGAGGATGGCTTGCGGGCTGTTAAAAAAAAGTACCTTGCCGCTGCCGGGTAGCTCATCTTCTCTCCTGCTCGCCTGTGTCCGATTCCAGGTCGGAACAGGAAGCAGGAAGGAGGCAGTAGCCAGGCTCCAATGGAGCCTTGTGATTGGTCTGAGCGCCATGACACGGCACTCAGCGAGGGGCTGTAGGGGTGGGCATGTTCTCAATGCAATCTATAATGCAGACTACATGAAGAACAGGAGAGTGCGCATGACTGGTGGTTTGGGCGACCCAAGAGGGTCGACCAAACAGTCATTGCGCACAGGAGTGTCTACCACTCCTGCCCTCACGCACTGCTGCAGCAGGAGGTAAAAGTAAAAAGATAATATTTCCTTATTATCATTTTATTTTTTCCTTTCTTTGCTGTTCCTGGCAGTGGGGTGACGCTCCTGCGCCTTAGCGGAGGAGCCGCCACGTATTTATGTGAGCGTGACAGAAATCTGAGGCATAGGTATTGTAACCTCTCGCAATGCTGTGCGAGACAAAATAATGCCATAATTAACGCCTTGGGAAAAAAAGGCAGCAAACGTAGTGTTTATTGCATGCATGACTTCTTACAAACTGGTGAGACGGGTCATTGATTTTAGAGATTGTTGGGGGTAAACAGCGCAATAGGCATGTCGGTAAATCGTGTGCTCTGGTGAAGCTCCGACACCATAGAGCGATGATTAAGGGTTTAGGAGACGCTCTTGATCAGCAGACACGTCCGCCCACCTTTGAGGAGCATCGAGGTGCTCTCAACAGAACGCAAAGCAAAGAAAAACGACAACAAAGTGCGCGTGCGCTGCGCTGCGCGGATGTCGTGCCCGCCGTCTCCGGGGTCTGCCGTTGAGCCGCGCGGTAATTAGGACGCGGCAGGTATGACAAACACCGCGCGCGTGGGAGGCCTGACAGCTCGCGGCGCGGGCCTACCTGCCTCACATGCCATCTGCATGTTGTGCCAGAGACAGGCTGGGTCATACGAACGACGCCCACCATCCTGGCACCATCTGCCAAGGTGTGCTGCGCCACCATCACAGCTCGACGGAGCCGTCGCCGCCCGACTGCCCTCTTTCAGCAGATTCCAATGAAATCTTTCTTAAAATACCCACGCGCTATTCTGTCTTTTTAAAAAGGCGTTCATTTGTCACTAGCGCCCTTAGCCTCCCTCACCCGTCTGCCTGTCTCAGCCCATGCCTTAGCTTTCTGTCACCTCATGTCTCTGTCATCATTCACCCCTTCAGTTGGCCCCCTTCCCTATTCTCTACTCATTGATCTATTCTTCCCCACCGCCCGCGCCCCTAACCATTACTCCTGGCCTCTTCCCCCTTCTCCCCCAGACACGACCTAGTTATTTCTCTCCACCTCTCCTCTTATACCCCTCCTCTTACACTTCTCTATCCTTTCCCTACAGAGGCATAGCTACAGTTGGTGCAGCAGGTTCAGTGGCACTGGGGCCTGTTGAATTCTGATAATTGCTGTATTTTAGTACTGCAACACCAGTAAAAGGGGCCATTTTGCTAGCTTGCACCAGGGCCCGTGGCATCACTGCTGCATGTGTTTCCCTACCGGTCTCCCTGTTCTCCTTCGTTCTTTTTCTCTCCTCTACCGCCATCTCTTCTTTCTTCATCTTTCACCTCCTTTCGCCATCTATCGAAGGAAAATATAATAACATACAAGTGTTGTCCACCCCAAAACTTTGAAAAGTGCCGGTGATTTCCGAAAATATTTGAGAAATGTTTCAATGTGTAACATTTTGTCTGAGGGTTCCTTTCAAATTATTAAAGCAACAAAGTGTGGGAGCTATTGACTTTGTGGTGACGTTTCTCCAAACGGGGCCACATCAGCTACATAGATAATAAAGTAGTATATCTACATATACATATGGCAGCGGTGGTTCCTCCATAGGAGCGGAGGAGCATCGCCTCTCCCCAACACTCCTGCAGAAAGAGTTAAAAAGAAAATTGTGATAAATGATTTTATTACCATTTTATTTTTAACTCTCTTCCCAATGAAGCATGGGGGCGGGGCCCGTGCATCATTTCTGTAAAGTTATTGCAGCAATGAGGAGTGGCCCCTTCATAGTGAATTGCGCATGTAGGTTTGGCCGGTTACCTTGCTAGGGCCAAACAGACATGCGCAATTCAAATTCTCCAACCCACATGTCTTAGACAACTGAGTTAGAGAGCAGGCACAGGCATCCAAAGTCTTTTGGAGTACTGAGGCAGCCTGCTCCAGCCAATCTAGATGCTTCACTCATGCAACATGAGACCAGCATCTGGATTGGATAAGGTAGTTGGCTGTCTGAAGTCACCTCGCGCTCAGAGATGATTGGAGCTAGGGACTGGAAACATCGAGGTTGTGCTGTAGGAGAAGGTAAGGGAAACTTTTAATTTCCATTCTTGTAATTTTTAATGTAGTGTAATGTATGCATGTGATCCAGCGCTGCTCTCAAACCCCTCCAAACCATCACTGGAAACCCCAGGAGCTATCACACTTCACTCGTCGGTGGCGCCCAGAGCACCGCGAGTCACTCATTCACACAAATCACCCTGCTCCCGAGATCAGCGAAAACCAGAGAATGAGCTGCTGGATAGCGGAGTACCCTAATTCACCTAAAATTAAATTCTATACATTATATACATACGCATTTTTATTGATATCACCATGGTATTTAATTTTAATAAGCAACATTTAAGGCACCCCACTATTTTGGTCAATAGATCAGCTAGTAAGAATTAGTCATCGACAACAGGACCAGCTTAATTCTCCATTTAATTTTTATTTCTCTTTCAATTTTTCTAGCATGACCTTACGCTTAGAATTTTAATCTTTATTCAGAAAAGTTAGTTAAGCATCTCTTTAATTACCTCAAGTAAAGGATAAGATAAAATCAATTAGTTTACATTTATTAGCAGAATAGTTCAGAAATGAGAAAAGTCAAAGATATATTACCCATCTCCTTCGTCACAAAGGAAATCAGGATTAAACGACAAAGTTCCCAAAAACAGCCTCTCTATCTTCCTCGATGTTCACCTCCCATCAAGACTCCGTCCCCATCAAAAGTTAAAGTCAGGAAAAATTTCAAAGTCTTTGCACCTAGAAAAATCAATCAGTCCGACAGAGTGTCGTGGTGCGAACATAATTCAAAGTAAGGATTTTTTCTCTCTTCCAACCAGCCTCTTTTATACCCTTTTCCCCTAACTATCTAACTAAAATTTGAAACTTTAGGGTCCGCACTCATTTCTCATTGGTCCATTTGAGGGGTGGGTGAAGATCACCTCTTCTCCTCATTATCCGAATTTTGCAAAGTCCTTTCCATGCTTCTCATACGGTCCTAATTGTTCATTTTATCTTTTGTCCTTATATCGACACTTCAGTCAACTTTCCCAGGCTCACAACTTGAGCATTCCATTTGGCACCATTCTTCTTTTCAGGCCACGCTGTCCTTGACATCAGTAGCCCAGACACAAGGTGCTCATACATCTCTTGAGTGCAGTCGCGCATGCGTAGAATTACACTTTCTTGGAGTCTCGCAAAACCTCCATTTTTATTTAGGCCGCATAGGCCATAACGGGAACTATTATAGAAACAAACACATTTAAACGTTAGATTTCGAAGTAAAGCCCTTCTGTTTACCTCCCCCATACTAAGTGTACCCAGTTAGTAGTTATCTAGATTTTAATCTACAAATAGGCATTGTTTTGTGGAAAAGTAAATTTTGCCATGTTATATGTGCCTACGTGTTCCCCATGTTACGTTATATGTGCATGATCGATATGCATGTATTCCCTTCTGATCGATTAAAGACGCAATTACAGTTGTGTCCATCTCTAGTATGCCAGTTTCCAGTTATCGTGAATACAACGAATATCAGGCCTATGTAAAACTACGTTGCCACGTTTTACAGTGTGCACGTTAATTCATTGAATTATCCCCGTTTCTAGGCCTCAAAAGGGCCCGGACTCAGATTCAGCTCCTGTCTCCTGAACCCTCTCCGAGGAGCGATACAGCCCCCACCTGTATCCCTGACCCTTCACTTACTTTCATGCCACGCAGTGCCCGGCTCGGCCTGGCTCTGCCTCCGAGTCTGCCAAGAGTATGTTATGTTTCTAGTTATCAGTCCAACCCTCCTTCTCTGCATTCCTAAGCTACTGAATCGCATCAATAGTTTCCGTCATGGTCTAGCCTTTATGTCTCCATGTAAGAGAAATACTGTATTAATATTCATAGAATATTCCTCGCACACACACTACATGTAGAATTATGCATGCACCAGTCTTAATGTCTGTTAGCCTTTGCCCTGATAACTTTTGGATTCTATCAACATGTTCTCTAAACACCAGATACCAGATAAGCCTGAGTACATGTCACTCTGACACTCCAGACTTTAGTCTCCTCTTCTAGTGCAGAAGTCATAGCCCACAGTTCTCCCTAGTAACACGTCATTGTCAGTTTGCGCGCACCACTAGGTTAGAGGTCCCAGCTGCTCAGGTAGCCCCCTCCATGTTTCCGCCCCATTTATGACATATTCTGTTACGTTTGCATCACATGTCTATGTATACGCCCTGTACACACCTCTTGTTACACCCACTTTATGCCTTATCTTTCGCGACTGCTACAAACTCCGCCTACTGCTACGCCTACTGTACTGAATACAATGTATTTGTTTAACTATAAATATTGTGTACTGTTATTAAAGTTTGCTAGCCATTCCCAGATCCTGCCCCGGCAGTTGCCGGGCCCTGCCATCCCATCCCCGTACAGGCTGTCCTGTTCCAGTCCTTTTATGCTTAATTAAAGCCTGTCAACTCCAGCTACCTCGAATCTTGACTCTTATTTATTGAGCTACCTGTTTATTAATTATAGTCAAAAATAGAACCGGTAATTAATTATTTATTTACCACATAATGGCGCCCGAATAGGGACTTGCCCTTTTCCCACGCGCCGGAGAAGCCACGCAGGCCCCCTGATCCTCTGCAGCCGTGACGGAACCATACCGTGCACGTGCAGATATTTCTGCTTCAAGTATCCCTCAGGCCCACGGAGGAGACGGAGGTTGCGGTCCAGCATCCAGACGAGGCGGTGGAGGAACGCGGCGAGTCCCGACCAGAGCCCAAGCCGAGAGTCCAAGGTCCGAGGTATCCGGAGGCCCACCTGTAACTGAAGTCCGAAGTTCGTCCGTCCGTCGTCGTAGCAGTCCAGTCCAGTCCGAGGCCTTCCGTTCTTGCTGCCCGGTGAGTACCGTTGCTGGGGTAGTATCTAGACAGGGTCAATTAATTTGTCTCTGGTCCGTGGGTTTGGGTACACAGATCCAACACGAAGTGTTCACCTAGGTGGATGCGGGTCCTGACGTGTCTCTTTATGAGACCGGTAAGTTTTGTACTGTTTTAGCAGTGCATCTAGTCAGTCCAGTAAGTTCTGTTCTCGAGAAATTCATGTGTTCTGTTCTCAGTATTTCAGGTAGTATTCTGTCCGAACTGTTATTTTAAATGTTATTTCATGTGTTTTCAATGTCGTGGTATGAGTGATTTGTTTTCTTAAAGTTATTATTGTGTTTATCGTGTATTGTACTGTGTCCAGACTCTAGCCTAGTTATGCCTCTGTTCTCGAAGTTACGTCAGTTAAAAACTAGAAAAGGTCTGCTCGAGGAAGCAGTTCCTGTCCCGCCTAGGGACAGTCCAGGTCATTTTATGTATCATAAACATGGCATAAGTGCCATATTATATCTAGATTTATGGGTAGAGTACACCAAGGAATTAGAAGAGAAATATAGATGGCCTGTATCAGGTACGTGGGATGCCGAGTGCATCATGCGAGTAGAAGAAGCATTATGGAAAAAGAAATCCAGACAGTCCCAGAAAGATGCCATCGAGTTATGGCGCAAAGAATCTCACAAAAGAACAGAGAAAGAAATCAGAAAGTCTGAGTTAAGTAGAGAATCCTCAGAAAGAGCCCAAGAAAGGGAATTAATCGAAGTAGGTGAACGAGTTAAAGCCGAACAGTCAGACAGACAGAGAAATGCCCTCATTAAGGGTATGTATCCTCTTCTTGCTGAGGGCTTGCCGAAAGCAACCCCGGAAGCACCATGTAATTTTCCGCCGCCATTAGTTCCGATTAAGTTACGTCACAAACCGACCGCAGCTGATATTTTTCTCTCGTCCTACTTGGACGACACAGTCCCAGAATATGCAAATCCTGCTCTGCCAGCTCCTGTAAATAATGTAATTCCTGTTCCTCCAGCCACCGGGGCACCTGTTACAGCACCTGTTACGGTACCCCCGGTCCAGCCCATAATACAAGTGCCCGCTACATCAGTCACTCTGCCAGCACGAAGAGTATCAGTCGACGATTCCAGTTTAGGGGCCGCGGGGGGAGGTCCTCCTGGTACCCCGCCGCCACACAAACGTGTAACATTAGTCGAGTTACATGAACGTGCGTTACAGCGTACGCCCAAATATCAGTCCGTTGCAGATATCAGACGAGCTCTCACCGAATGCCGTTATGATCCAGTCCCAGGCGATGATAATATGGTTATATATTCATTGCGTGTAAGACGGGTGACCGAGTATTTGGACACCCTACCGAATATGAAAGAAGATCTAGACAGAATATATCGTTTCATCCGTACAGGAGACGATCCAGAAAGTATTGGCGAAATCATGTCTCTAAGGAAAGCTGAGACCCAGCTTATGCTATTAAAATTTCTAATTAATTGTTTAATAAGGGAACAAGATTGTCCGACTAAAGATCCGACCGAAATGAAAGTTCTGACAAGGTGGAGTGATAATATAGCCGAGGGAAGACACAAGACACTCAGTAGTATAGAGAGTATGTACAAGAAAATTCGTAAGGAAATAATAAGGTTACACGACAATCGTAAAGCAGCACAAGTAAGTGAGAAAGAAGACAACTCTTCTACTGAAGAGGTAGACGACGAGAATCCCACCAGAATAGCGTATGTAGGTAGAACTAGACTTCCCGACCGACATTCACGCCTAGAACACAAGAAAGTTTTTCCTCCTCCAGCACCAGAACAAGGTTCTCTCGAGCAAGTATTTCAAGCTACTGATCACATTCTGAAATCACGTATCGGTTATAGTGAACTTAGTACCATGCATGAACAAGAACTAGCCCGATCAGCAGTCCGATGGATTACTGATTCTACCACTTTTCCAGATGAAATAGTGGCACAAATGTTTCTGAAACTGCCCCCAGCCGAGCAGCGACTGGTGGGTATGTATATGATCCAGCACCTCATTACACTGTATGAGGGACAACATTCTGACCCAGGTCCGTTACACGATGTTCTGAATGAGTTACTCCAGTATAGATGGAAAGGTTTAGGTACCGATTTAATTAGTGTCATTCTAGAACAGCGCCACAAATATAGGACGTTTCTGAATCCGCATTTTGTTCATGTCTCACCTCCAGAAAGTAAACCATTCTACATAGATAGACAGCATCCGTTACGAGAAGTACACCCAGTTAGAGGAACGGGTGGCGATCTAGAACGAGTATTTGTTTACACCCCGATTACCAAGATGGAACTCTTAGAGATGAAGAAGTTAATTCCCTGTCATGACAAAGATCCAGCAGGGTTCCATCGAGAATTAAAAGACATGCTCCGTATGGGAGAATACACGTATCCAGATATTATTAAAATGCTAAAAGTCCTGTTGCCCGCAGGGGTATATGAAAAACTCAAGGAAAAAGAATGGGAGGTGGGAGAGAAAAAGATTGATTGGACAGCTCTAGAAGCTGAAGATAAAATACGAGTACCAGGTACCGGTCTTGGGGATAAATGTAAAGAATTGCCCGAGTTATTGATACAAGTTTTGCCAAGGTTACTAGCCACGAAAAAGGAAGATTGGGATGCAATCTCAGCATGTAAACAGAAACAGGATGAAGACACTAGTGATTTTTATTCTAGATTTGAAAAATGTTTCATTATCAACAGTGGTTTAAAGACAGGTAGCGAGTCATACCCTCATCTTTTTGTTACCAAACTAGTCGAGAATTCAAGTCCACAAGTTAAAAATCGAGTTTTGAAAGTCGAAAGTACCTGGCAAGCTAGTACCCCGTCACAAATGTTACAGATGCTCCAGTATCACCAGAACAGAATCAGGGAAGAGCAAGAACACGAAAGAAGACGTATGAAAGACACGAAAATGAAAGTACTAGTTGCACAATCTGTTCCACAAGACAGTCAGAAGAGGGGTCCGAATCAAGCCAGTCATCCTACAGCTCCCGTTAAAGGGACATGCAATTATTGTAAACAGCCAGGTCATTTTATAAACGAGTGTGCAGTTCTGAAACATAACATAGCAACTGGTAAAACTAAAGAAAGACCACGTCCGCCTAGACAAGAACAAGTTTCGCAGACTTCTCAGCCACCACAGAATGCACAACAGACAGCTCCAGCACCGCAGCCTATCGCTGCAACACAGCATGTTACACAGCAGATGTACCAGTATGCCCAGACAGAGTATCCAGAGTATCAACCGTATTCATGAAACAGCCTAGAGAGGGAGGTAGGCTTGCCTCTCATCGAGATACCTGTAGATCAAGAGGGTCCCTATGTACACAGTCAAGTATTAGGGAAAGACAGAAAGTTTCTGATTGATACAGGGGCAAGTAGGACTACTATCAGTCATGACGAGGTTCCAGGGGCTCCGCTCTCAGGCTCTAAAAATGTTTCCCTTGGATTTTCAGGAAAGCCGATTGTTAACGAGATTTCAAAGCCAGTTTCTCTAGAAGTTGGTCCATTGTCCCGAACTACTGATTTATTACTTACGAAATCATGTCCAGAAAATTTGTTAGGCATTAAAACATTGAAAGAATTAGGTGCAGTAATTTGCTGTTCCCCAGAAGGAATCCGATTGTTCTTAAGGGACTTTAAAGGTCACTATGTATTACGTGATTTTGATCCAAGATTGTCAAATGTACCGCAGCATTTATGGGCGCAAGGTCCAACTGATGTAGGTTTTATGCAAATCACACCCCATCGTGTGACCCTCAAGCAAGGTATAGTCCTGCCACGAATCAGACAGTACAGATTGCCACCTGAGGCTGTAGCAGCCTTATCCAAAATTATTGATGAGCTCATTGCTCAAGGAGTGGTTGTAGAAACTGACTCCAATGTATGTAATTCTCCTATCATTCCAGTCATGAAACGTACTGATCCAAATGCACCTCCAGTATATCGATTAGTGATTGACCTTCGAGAACTTAATAAATGTATCATACCCCAGTATCCAGTAGTCCCAGATATTTCATCCTTATTGACAGCTATTGATCCCGAAGCTACTTTTTTTTACTGTAATAGACCTCAAGAATGCATTTTTCAGTGTTCCCATTCATCCAGACAGCCAGTACCTTTTCGGTTTTTGTTTAAATGGAAGGAGCTATAAATTCACACGAGCTCCTCAAGGTTTCACAGAAAGTCCTAGTATTTACAGTCAAGCACTTAAAAGACAACTAGACAACATTCACATGCCAGCTGACACTGCCCTGCTCCAGTATGTCGATGATCTACTGATCACAGCCCGTTCTGAACGTGACTGCGAACGAGCGTCACTTACAGTTCTGTATTTTCTAGCCGAGATGGGGCACAAGGTGTCCCCTTCGAAGCTCCAGTTCTGTGTCCAGCAAGTGATCTACTTAGGCCACTTACTGTCCAAGTGGGGTAGGCAGTTGACACCAGACCGTATCCAGTTAATAGCGAGTCTTCCACAGCCCAAGACACAGAAGGAGGTACGTGCTTTTATCGGCCTTACTTCTTACTGCAGACAATGGGTTCCTCAGTATGCATTTCTAGCCAAGCCACTGATACAGTTAACGACACAGGAGGCAGCCGTATCGACTGTCCTCCCTTGGACATCTGAACATACACTTAGTTTTAATGAATTAAAGAAAGCCTTATGCCAAGCACCTGTTCTAGCAACACCGAACTACAGTAAGCCTTTTACACTTTTTGTCACAGAACGTGATGGTACTGCATTATCTGTTCTCACACAAGATCAAGCAGGACAGTACAAGCCTTGTGCTTATTTTTCGAGCACATTAGATCCAGTAGCCCAGGCTCTGCCTGCGTGCCTCAAGTCAGTTGCAGCCACAGCTCTAGCAATCAGACAAAGTGATTCCATAGTATTAGGACACTCCCTGACAGTACAAGTTCCACATTCCGTGGAAGTTCTTTTAAACCGTACACAGACTCAGCACTTGACAATTGCACGTTTAACAGGTTATGAACTGACACTGTTCCAGCCACACATAGAAATCAGACGCTGCAACGTTTTAAATCCTGCTACACTGTTACCGTCAGTTACTTCAAATCCTGCCACACATGACTGTGTGGAAGTCATTAACACTATGACTAAGCCAAGACAAGACCTGACAGACATTGCATTACCTAACCCCGACCTGACACTTTATGTGGATGGTTCATGTATGAGAACAAGTACAGGAGAACTAGTAGCCGCGTATGCAGTGACTACTGATACAGAAGTTATTGAAACACACCGTATTGACACCCTGTCTGCTCAAGCAGCAGAGCTAGTTGCTCTGACCCAAGCCTGCATACGTGCCAAGAACCTGAAAGTAAACATATATACAGATTCACGTTACGCATTCGGAGTTGTACACGACTTCGGAGTACTCTGGCAGGAGAGAGGTTTCATGACTTCTCATGGAACCAAGATTCAGCATGGTCTCCTCATTCAAGCTCTGTTAGATGCAATACATTTACCGACATCTATCGCTATTATGAAGTGCAAGGCACATACGAAAGTTACTGACATCATTTCCCAAGGTAATGATCTAGCAGATCGAACAGCCAAGCTTACAGCTTAGACACCAGACATTCCAGTTAACAAGACACAGACATGCATTCCAGAACAGACTACTTGTATGACAGTTAAGGACCCTACACAAGATGTCATAGACATACAGTTACATGCTACTCCTGAAGAAATCAAGAAATGGTCCGAACAAGGAGGGGTCCAGACAGATCAGGGATGGGTGACGAAGGGAAAAGCCACATGGTTTCTCCCCGACTCTATGGTTCAAGTCATTATCAATACCGCACATAGTCCAGCACACCTAGGAGAAAAAGCCATGTTAGACAGTATACAGAACCTTTGGTTCAACAAGCACTTACGAGCTGCAGCCAAGCAGAAAGTCCGTACCTGTATGATATGTTGCCAGTTCAATCCAGGTAAAAGTGTCCCGGTGGAACAAGGTGGATTCCAACCTCCTGACCACCCTTTTGAAGTCCTCCAGATGGATTATATTCAGATGGAGCGATGTCGAGGTTTCAAGTATGTCCTTGTAGTTGTATGCGCTTTGTCCAGGTGGACAGAAGCATATCCAGTTCCAGATTATACAGCTGCGACCACTGCCAGGCAGTTGGTTCGTGAATTCTTCCCCCGTTATGGACTCCCTAGGGTCGTGTATTCTGATAACGGCCAGCCATTCTCATCTGAGCTTATGAAACATGTTTCCCTTTTGTTAGGGTACCAGTGGAAGTTCCATTGTGTGCGCCATCCAGAAGCAGCCGGTCTCGTAGAGAGACATAATCAGACCCTGAAAATCCGTATTGCCAAGATATGTCAAGAGAAAGGTGTAGACTGGCTAGTTGCCCTGCCAGTTGCTCTATTTTTTATGCGCATGGTCGCACACTCCAGATCAGGTCTGTCCCCGTACGAGGTCGTATTCGGCCGCCCCCCAAACATGTGGGGTACACCTAGACCCCGCAGTATTACAGATGTTTCCAGTAATATGTTGACAGATTACCTAGCTTCCTTGATGTCTGCCCTACACTCTTGTCGTTCACAGGTTGCCGCCGCATTTCCAGACAATACCGAAGTGAAACCGCATGAGGTCATTCCAGGTGACCTAGTACTGGTCAGGAACTTTGATCGTTCAAGTCCGCTGGAGCCTCGCTGGAAGGAGCCGAGACTAGTCCTTCTGACCACCCGCACGGCCGTGAAGTTGGAAGGCCGCAAGGGTTGGGTCCATCTGTCGCATATCAAGAAATTTCATGGAGTCCGGAAAAAGACTTTTAATGACATTTCTAAAGACTGTTCCATTTCTAAGGACTGCCTAAAAATTGACTCTGAATTCAAGCCTCCCCTGTTAGAGGCAACTCCGCAGCAGGAGTATAAATTAAAGCTCCGGTCTAGTAAAATAAGTCAGCCAGTTTAATTGTCTAAGTCCCTCTCGGGTGAAACGGTTAGACAGGTTTCTGACATGTATGAGATAGACCCCCATAGTGAGAGAGTTAGTCAAAACTCTATAAGATGTATCGTTTTTCTAAGTTTTCTATTGTTTCTAAGTTTGATGGTTACCTGCACAAGTTATGCATTACATTTATGTTTTCCAATTTCTCATGTAAATAAGTTTTCTAATGCCACAGTAGAGCACACATTTAGTGATCTGCCTCCTCACGAGTTATCCTATCGTCTTGCTATGAGAAATAACACATTCATTAGAATGTTACACTATTCACACCAGACCAGCAATGCTACTAATTGTTGGGTGTGTGGTCGACTCCCCCCTTTCCAGACACCGAAGGGAGTTCTGCCACTCTTTCCTTATCCGTTTTCACATAATGGTTCGTGTGGAGCATGGTCCACGTTAACGTCATCTTCAAATGATATGTCCCTTCTGAATAGAACATGTTTTCCAGACAAGCAAGGTCTCCCCCATAGAACAGGGTTAGATCTAGAAAATGAAGTTTACAATTTAGGTAATTATTCTTCGAATTTTATGGTCCTGAATGTTCAGTCTGATACTACTCCAGACTTACCTGCTATTTCAGTACTACCAGTCAAAGGCGAATTATGTGTCAGAAATAATGGTTCCGCACATGTAGGACATAGTGATTGTACTACTACTGTCGAGTATAGTGACAGTGGGAAATCTATTTTCAAAGCTTCACGTCATTCTTATTTTGTTTGTGGTCAGACCGCATATGTTCGTCTGCCCCTCGATTGGGATGGAACATGTTACATTGCCTTCCTACTGCCACCAGTTTTTCTAGCCCCATCAGATTATCACAGAAACACACATCTAGTACACATCAGACCTAGAAGGGCGATCGAGTCCCCAATTGTCGATCAAACTGAAACTGCTCTAGAACAATATACAGATTTCAATAAAGGTTTCTTCTTTTTTATAGGACCTATCCAGAATAGTAAGCTAATACGTAGGTTAACCAGAACCCTTGAAGCAGTAGTGAATGAGACTACTTCTGCTCTAGGTAACTTAACCGAAGAGCAATCTGCTATGAGATTTGTCGTGCTCCAAAATCGTCTCGTTCTTGACGTCATACTGGCCGATAGAGGAGGAGCATGTAGAGTCATCGGATCTAGTTGCTGCATTTTCATTCCTAATAACGCGCCGTCTGTTTATTCAGCTATAACCAGACTTCATAAAATTGCCCATCAGTTACACCAGAATCCAGGCACCTGGACATGGTCCGGTTGGCTCTGGAGTATCATATCTGCCTGGGGATGGAAAGTATTGTCATTCCTAGGTATTGCAGTAATGATCATATTCAGTTGCTGCCTCTGTATACAATGTGGCCCTGCGATTTGCGGCATTTGTGCTACCTCTTGTATTCCTAGTCCTAAGTCCCGTTCCAAGACAATTCGAGACGAGCAAATGATGCTATATGAAATGATAGATGGTATCATGAATATAGATGTTTCCTGATGGAAACGTAGGGCACAAGGAGGGAATGTGGAAAAGTAAATTTTGCCATGTTATATGTGCCTACGTGTTCCCCATGTTACGTTATATGTGCATGATCGATATGCATGTATTCCCTTCTGATCGATTAAAGACGCAATTACAGTTGTGTCCATCTCTAGTATGCCAGTTTCCAGTTATCGTGAATACAACGAATATCAGGCCTATGTAAAACTACGTTGCCACGTTTTACAGTGTGCACGTTAATTTATTGAATTATCCCCGTTTCTAGGCCTCAAAAGGGCCCGGACTCAGATTCAGCTCCTGTCTCCTGAACCCTCTCCGAGGAGCGATACAGCCCCCACCTGTATCCCTGACCCTTCACTTACTTTCATGCCACGCAGTGCCCGGCTCGGCCTGGCTCTGCCTCCGAGTCTGCCAAGAGTATGTTATGTTTCTAGTTATCAGTCCAACCCTCCTTCTCTGCATTCCTAAGCTACTGAATCGCATCAATAGTTTCCGTCATGGTCTAGCCTTTATGTCTCCATGTAAGAGAAATACTGTATTAATATTCATAGAATATTCCTCGCACACACACTACATGTAGAATTATGCATGCACCAGTCTTAATGTCTGTTAGCCTTTGCCCTGATAACTTTTGGATTCTATCAACATGTTCTCTAAACACCAGATACCAGATAAGCCTGAGTACATGTCACTCTGACACTCCAGACTTTAGTCTCCTCTTCTAGTGCAGAAGTCATAGCCCCCAGTTCTCCCTAGTAACACGTCATTGTCAGTTTGCGCGCACCACTAGGTTAGAGGTCCCAGCTGCTCAGGTAGCCCCCTCCATGTTTCCGCCCCATTTATGACATATTCTGTTACGTTTGCATCACATGTCTATGTATACGCCCTGTACACACCTCTTGTTACACCCACTTTATGCCTTATCTTTCGCGACTGCTACAAACTCCGCCTACTGCTACGCCTACTGTACTGAATACAATGTATTTGTTTAACTATAAATATTGTGTACTGTTATTAAAGTTTGCTAGCCATTCCCAGATCCTGCCCCGGCAGTTGCCGGGCCCTGCCATCCCATCCCCGTACAGGCTGTCCTGTTCCAGTCCTTTTATGCTTAATTAAAGCCTGTCAACTCCAGCTACCTCGAATCTTGACTCTTATTTATTGAGCTACCTGTTTATTAATTATAGTCAAAAATAGAACCGGTAATTAATTATTTATTTACCACAGTTTCTTACCATTTCTCCTTCATTTTTGCCACAATGAATACTTATAATAAGCATACATGCACAGCTTGGTTAATCTAGAGCATTATTGCACTATATTGGTATGACAAATTCACATAATTAATGTATTATGATTTGCAACACAAGCAAATTAGTATCCCAAGTGTACTTTTCTGTGTGTGTTTTCTTTTTCTGTCGATTAGTTAAATTCACTTGATTAATACATATTATAGTTATGAAAAACTGACTTTACGAGGGGTATACAAACATTTTTGTTACAGCCTCGCTCCATCGCATGTAGTTATGTTTATTTTAATGTATGTTGTACCTCACTGTTTTTTTAATTCACCAACCGCCACTGACATATGGTTACTCAACAAACAATGGATAAAGTGACATCGTACTTAGGTAAAAATGTCAGTTAAAACGTATCATTTTAAACTCATAAAACCACTGAAATTGACCAGATAGATTTTACTGAGCTAACTAGAACTTGCATCCAAATCATTCCCATTGTTGTTAACCATGATGTCATTTGAACATGTCATGAGTGATGCAGTCTGTGAGGGCATAAAGAGAGCAGGGTGGGGGCACAAGTTCTAGTTAGCTCTGTAAACTCTATCTCACTCTTGCAAGTTCTTTCTATTTTATTTTATTGCAATTATTTTGCACCCCAAAATAAGATACTGCTACCTGAATGTAGCAGCCATGTTTGTCGTAAAAAAATTTTTTTTTTAAAAAGATATAAATATTGATTCCTAACACACACGTGTATTTATAAAAGTTCTAAAAACTCTTTTCACTTATATCACAGGAACAAATTATTCTTATCACATAAAGAAAATATCCTATTGACTTTAATTCACAGTAACCTGAAGATATAGTTTAATACACAATAGTATTGTAATTGTATTGTATTGTATTTTATTGTAATTTCATTTATATAGCGCTTACCACCCCATATGAGGCATAGAGGCACTGTTTTAGGGAGTAGCACGCTACTCTGGAACCCATAAAGGATTAGTGGTCAAATAGTATAGTGAAATATGAAAGTAATTTGACTGGTGGATATGTTAGTCTGTTATTTGGATTGAGAAAGATAGTGGAGGGATAGAAGAGGGAAAAAGGTTTGCATTTATATAGCACTTGTTCCCCCTCATGAGGTGGTGAAGTGCTTTTTCGGCGAGTAGCACACTACTCTGGAAGCCATAAGGATTAGTAGTCAATTAGTATTGTGAAATTTAAAAGTAATTTGAGCGGTGGATATGTTAGTCTGTTATTTGGATTGAGAAGGATAGAGGAGGGTTAGAAGAGGGAAAAGGTTTGCATTTATATAGCGCTTGCTACCCCTGATGAGGTGTTGAAGTGGTTTTTGGTGAGTAGCGCCCACTCTGGAACCCAAACAGGATTAGTGGGGAATTAGTATAGGAAAATATTAAATTAATTTGAGTGGTGGACATGTTAGTCTGTTATTTGGATTGAAAAGGAATAGTGGAGGGATTGAAGAGGGAAGGGTCTTGAAATGTTTTCTTTGGAGTTCATAGCAGTAGGAGGTGGTTTTGGATGAGTAGAGGGGAGGTGGAAGGGCAATAGTCAGAGGGAGAGGCTTAGAAAGGCTTGTTTGGGAGATCTGAATAGTAAAAGAGGTATGAGATCATGCAAGTAGGGGTAGAGGAGGGAAGAGCCTAGAAAGGGTTAGTTTGGGAATCATAGTAGTGGTATGAGATTTGGGATTAATGAGACAGTGGAGGTAGAGGGTATATTGATAGAGATATAGGGTGAGAATAGGGTTGTGCATTGGAAAGAGTAGTAGAATGAGATTTGAGATGAGTCAGAGAGTTGAGGTAGAGAATATACTTAGATCGGTATTGGGTGAGAAAAAGGGTAGTGCATTGGATGTGCTGAATTAGAAGAAAGTGATAAATATATAGATACATAAGTACATGGAAGGCATCTATATACACAAAGAAGGTAATATATGTAGATTAAAGTTATATTTAATGAACTCAGATTTTCAAGTGTACTTCAAATTAATGTATTAATTTACATTTTTTGTAATTCAATAGTGAAGCATTTGTAGATATATAGTTATGATAAAAGACATACTTATTTATGCAGTTTCTTATAAACTTGTTAAAACATAGAATAATGTAACTATAAGTGATATGTACATTTTTAAGCAGCACTAACTCAATATGTATAGAGTACAGCCAGCAATATCATGGTGCTGATAACATGACCAAAGGGCCAATACAGCCCCACATTACAGAATCAAATATATTTGTAAAAATTATAAAGGTATTATATTTACAAAATCCATATTGTTTTCTTGCTTGTTGAACAACAAAGTATCAGCATTTACTGTCTTTTTCTTCCTACATTTTCTGGTAGATGGTCTGCAACTATACTCTAACATCCTCAACATGAAGGATGTGATTTTTCTGGGACATCTAGGGAGGGCTGAAATGAAGACTGAAGCAGGGGTAAGAAAGAGGGCACCACATTAGGCCAGAAAACTGCCATGCAGAGGAGAGCAGCACTCACCTGTGCTTTCCAGTGCGCACCTGCAGAGCACTCATACCGCACTGCCGGGCACCTCCCACATCATTAACAATGTCATCACCAACAAAAGGGCCTGATCAGGCTAATAAAAAAATGAAAAAGTATAAAGAATGGAAAGAAGGTAGCATTGGCAAAGTTCAGTACTAGCCCATCAGCTCAGGCACTGAAGCAAATTTTTGGTGGGAGAGGTGTGATGCAGCCGCCAGACCGGCTGACTCTGGAGCACAGGGCTCGATCCTCGGCGGCAGCTCAGCTAAGCATCATGTGACTCTGGCAATAGCTCAATTAATCTCCCTGACGGCCCCCAGCGCCTTGAAACCCTTGAGGGGCTGATATGTTTGTGTTTTACAAATAATCTCACTAACTTACTTTGTTAAGAGGATGTGCACATGTGCAAGAGTGAAATGATATCACTCACAGTGCAAGAAAGCCAGTAGGTAAGAGCCAGTAGGTGAAGTGGCAACCGATTGCACCATGCTTTATGTTGGATGGGTGGCAGCAAAATATTAATGACAGCTAAAAAGCCCCAGGAAATAGATTTAATTCAACTACATTTTAGAAAAAGATACCAGTTGACTTATTTAATGAATTCATACACTTTAAAAGCACACTAAAGCCACTCTAGGGGGCGCTCAGCAATTGCCTTCAGTGGACAACAAGACGAGAATACAAATAAATATGTTTTCAGTGACGTGCTGAACCGTGCAAAGTAGGAATCTTCTCTCCTAGGTACAGCTCATTCCAGAGCACGGAGCAAGCATGCAGAGGCCCGGGTCTATCTATGGTGGATAGTATCTGGAACAAGTCACACTGGGAAATGGATGACTCCAGACCTGTAACTACTCTAGATCCAAACCACTACAACACATTAAGATAATCAACAGGGCTTTAAACATAACTCGAGTTGTTTCATGATACTCTGGGGAGGTTGAGATGTTACTTACTAATGTCTAGCGCAACCTACTTACAGTTAAAACAAGCATTTGCAATGCAATTGGTCTAGCATTAGCGAGAGTTTAAGCTATTGGCATTGTAAATGGCAATGCCTTTTATTTATCTGTTTTGATAATTAACACATAAATAAAAGGCATTGTCATTTACAAATCCAATAGCTCAAACTCTTGTAAATGAGAGAACTATTTCACTTCAACGAAGAGGCTGCCATTATCCTGGGCTGATTGGAAAGTGAAAGCGCGCACGGCACTTTGAATGTTGAAGGAATGCATGTGGTGCCTGCATTAGGAGAAACGTATTAAAGAAAAAAGTGCTTACAGACTAAAATAAGACATACCGTGTAACAACAAAAGTAAAAGGGCCAGTCCTTATGGGAGGTTACAAATGAAGACAAGGCAGTACGAAGGAGGTACTAACAAGCCTATTAATGAATCAGAAGCCAGCATTTACGAAGAACATTGACACAAGCCAATGACAAATATGGGCGGATATTGGGCGGGGCTTCAGATCTATACTCGACCTCGCAGAGCAGCGCATGCGCTCGCCAGGCTCCACCTAAAAATGGGTGGTTTCAGTGGGGAAAAGTGCCCCAAGATTCTGCTTCTAAAGGAAACTGGTTGAATGTGAAATGAAATCCTGAAGTATGAAAGATTTTAATGAGAAAAGGTGAAAATGACAGAACACAGTGCTGTTGGATCTGTTACACTTTGGTTGGGAAAAAACGAAAGCCATTGCCTGTGCAAAGCATGATAGGAAGTTGCAGCTGTTGGCTAACTTAAAGGTACAGTGTCAAAATTCAGCACTATGGAACAGCTATCAGGCTCAATATGTCCCATTTTCTTTCCCCTTTTACTTTTAAAAGGAGGCAGGAAAGTTAAGCAAGTACCAGATTTTGCTTTAATACAATATAAAACCAGAAATGGCTTTTTATAAAACCGAACAGTATCTGGATGAAATCGAACCGAAAGTTATATGTGCGATTCAGGCATGGGTCCCTTCCACTCTGTACCTAAATGTCAAAATGGGCGTACTTGGTTAACCCGGCCGAGATGGCTTGTCCGTCCTGTGGTTATGTAGAAGAAACTGTGGCCCATGCCCTCTTTTTTGTCCCTATTATAGTAAGGCTAGGACGAAATGGCTAATCCCAATCTGCAGGAATCTAGGAACTGGACAGCATGTGCAGGCTTATAGAATTCTACAAACAGACACTTACAAACACATTGTGTTCGCAGTATCATGGTACCTATTTGCTATGTGGCGGCAGAGGAGGACACATGTTCAATAACTAGCATAGAAAGGGTTGTAGCTGCTGAGTTGTTACATGTCAAACTCACCCTTCATCCCCACCAGGAACTGGGCACACATACTCTCCATACCATTTTAGGACTGGGTAAATCGTAAATTATTGCATTAGCTTGTTAAATCCATTACAGCCCTATGCCAAGCCGATTGGCTGATAGCTTCATTCTGACAACTAATGTTTTTTTTTACCTCAAATTTATACATATCAATTTGACTGTTTTATATGGTGTGGGATAGCATTTTATTAATTTTATAACTGCTTTTTTGTATTTTTATGCCCATGCCTGCACTTGTATACGTTGTTCGCAATTCCAAAAATGCTATACTGTTTTTGTGATTTTGAGTATAACATTCAGTTAGGCTGTACCATATTAGTACATTTAAATTGCCTTTTAAAAAAAACATATTATATGTTGCAAATTGCTCTGAGATCATGCACATCAGCGTGAATATTTAACTATTCACAACTATTAATCAGGGTCCCGCACTGAAGAACAATATTTATTAGTCCATACTTGGCTAATTGAGCCAGCTTGGACATATTGATTTCAACTTTTGCCCTATTGTAAAGGCTTAATAGAAACTTAGAAGAACTTAACATAATATAAGTACACAGTTGCAGTAAAGCAGAAAGTACTATTTCTAGTCTGGCCTTGAACGTTAAGTTCCACAGCATGTTCCTAAAGGCCTGGAATCTCCGTGGATCGTCACAGATGTTTTAGGCAACACAGTTGATTTGCCTACAAGCACAAGTAACACCTAGAGTTTGCCCAATGACATTTCCAGAAGGGCTATAGGTGTGTAACATGGGGTCATTAGGCAGGGCCGGCTTTAGGCATGTGCAAGCTGTGCACCTGCACAGGGCCACCAAACCCCAGGGGCCACAACGCCAATATATATCCTTAATATATTAATCCTCTGCGGATGGATACATATTTGTGTGGTGGCCCCTGGCAGGGATTTGGCGGCCTCCGGCTCTGTTCCACTTCTAAACACCCTGACCCACTCCCCTCTTTACTGGCCTGCGTGCTCCGCCCCACCCGGACCCCCTCTTCCGGGCCCCCTACCTACGCTCCCTGCCCAGGGCCACCATGAGCCTAGAGCCGCCCCTGCATTAGGACTCAGTAGGACTCGGGGACTTTTTCATTTCATGTTCACACCAGTACGAGTCAAATCAAAGCAAAAGAAGGGGCAGTACATGGCTGGGGGCTTCCATATCCTTCACAAAACATTGACTCCATTACTTCAAGGCCCAGCCTCTACTGGGCGCCACGAGGTAATCTTCTGGACACATTTAGTGGTGAGCTGTTGGGCAAATATTGTGATTATCTGCTGGCAAAATACTGCAACAGGCAAATGGACAACACTGTGTCAAACTACTTGCAAATACTGAGGTAAACTGCCTAAAAAGACTGTGGCAAGCTGTTGGGGAAATGTGCCAACTAGTAGGCAAATACTGCTCACATCAGTTAGGGAAATAATTTGCCGAATCTGATACAGACACCCTCGCAACGCTGCTGGGAAATGAACGTGGTCGTTTGCTGGGCAAACACTGTGACAATGATGAATAAGGTAATGCAAAACTAAAACGCAGGGGAAGAAAGGAATGAAAACTATGAAAGAAATTGCCAATTCATTGCTGCTTGATCTCGTTTCTAATAGCATCTGTGAATGTGGGTGGAAGGTTAAGCCCTGTAATGGCTAATGATGAGGCAAAGACTGACTGCGAGCCGAGCGCCGCCTCACCTTACGGCCAGGACTGTACATAAAAACAGACACAAGATAAATATCTGAAACGCCACTTTACACATGACCAGCTGAGGTTACAAGTCACAAAGCGAGTGCCACATCCCCACAAAAAATCTAATTCAGGGGCAGGGGTGAGTGGGGAGAGAATGGCAGCGAAGCTTTGTGCTCCGGCTGCAAGTGTCTTTCTCCATGCGAGGGGCATAGCTGTTCGAGGCAAGCTGTAGTAGGAGAAACGCATTAAAGAAAATAGTGCCTATCCACTAAATAGGACAGACCATGCAACAGCTGATGTAAAAGGGCGAGTCCTCATGGCAGGATACAAATGAAGATAAGGTGGTACTAAGGAGGGAGTAACATGCCTATTTACCAATGAGAAGCCAGCATTCACAAAGGACAATGACACAAGCCAATGATAAATATGGGTGGAGAGTGGGCTGTGCTTAAAAGCTATACTTCAATACTGCATGCCTCACAGCAGCGCATGCGCTGCCCAGGCGCAACCTAAAAAGGTCTTTGGACTCAGCATAGAATTGCACAGCACCACGTCAGCCCTCGCACTACCCTTAGTAATTCAGGGGCTTGGTTTAATAGAAGAGCTCATCAGTAAACCTTGTTTTTGCATTCTGGACTTAAAGATATGTGGACGCATGTTTTTTTAAGACCCCTTCAAATAGCCCGTCCAATAGGCACCGCACCAGTTGGCAACCAACCCTGATAAAGGTTCGTGAATTCCATTTGGCGATATTGATTTCTCTTTTTAATCGAAACAAGTTGGTTTCCTCACACATTGTGCTTGTGGGCTACCAGGATAGGCTTTTCTCGAAGAATAATTCTATTTTTTCCCTTTGACTGGTATGACTTTTTACTGTGAAAAGCAGGGGACATTAGATATTCACTTTTGCCCAGGATTTAGAAAGAGCTGAAAAATGCCCTGCGTTAGAGCAGCATTTACTTGCAGCCGGCTCTTCCTCATCCAAGTGAAGCATCTGCTGACGCTGGGAGATCCGCCTGGCACTAGGACCACCTGCTGAGGACTGGCAATGCAGCTGTCAGGGCCTCGTCATGGCAACAGTAAGGCACACATGGATATTAAATATGTATGGCCATACTAGTGATCCCCAGGGCGGACCCACAAACCACATCCAAAGGAGCCAAAGTCATTGGTCCAAAAGGGGTGACTCGATCTGTTAGAAAGGAAGCAACCCACTTCAAAGCACCATGATCGGCGCTACATCATGGCCACTATAGCTGCCTGCTTTTTAGTACCACCACAAAAGGGCGCCAATTTACAAGAAAGTGCCTCTAAATGGCATAGCTACTATTAGAGGGAGAGCGCCTACACAACCAAAAATAATTTTGTCTGGGGGTCGAGGATTCCTTGTACTCGAGTGGTTATGCAGTCTCTAATTCACCTACATTTTATCTAGGCCATAGTAGGAATTCAGAAATGCAGCATTGTCCATGATGGTAAGGACATCCAAGCAGGCCGGCTGGACCAGGAAGGGTAGGTGACCCTCTTCCATCCAATGGAGTTGGAGATGTAGAATATCCTTGGGAGCTCTCTGTACCATGGGATGTACGCTTTTACAACGCATGCCTTTACGACGCAACTTTTACAACGCAAGTCGTTACAACGACTTGCATTGGGGGGCGCTGGATAGTGAATAGTTTAATTTACTATTCCAACTCCAGTCCCCGTGGACAGTAGGGAAGGTGTTGGATAGTAAATTAAAACTATTCCCTATCCTAGAGCGCCCCCCCAGCGCAAGTCGTTGTACTGACTTGCGTTGTAATGGCTGCGTCGTAAAGGTACTGCGTTGAAAAAGTTGCGTTGTAAACGCTGTTCCCCGTACCATGCTAGGCCCAAAGCTAAACTGCACATGGCCCAAATTATTTTAGCTATCTAAGAGGTCCTGTTGGTGACAGGTAACCAGTTTTTTCCACAGTAACTGCAGGGAGCCAGCAATGAGATCCTAATTAAAATGCCCTTCAGGACTGAGAGTAGACCATTGTGGTAGACTGTGGAGTAACCATCACAGTTTTGAGACTCTACACAACCACCTCTCCTTTCACGTGGGAATCAAAGACAGGAAATAATGCCGAAAAGCTGACCAGCAGCCACCACTGCGTTGAACCCTGTGTAGAGTTCAGGGCCAGATGGGGATCCTAAAGCAGCCCTAACCGTTTTCTTGGACCAGTCCCTGGTGAAACACTAACTGGCTCCGGGAGGCTGGAAATGCCTGCTTGCTGATTTAGTTGCTGGGGGCCGATATTGCAGCACCACTGCAAAACTGGCCCCCAGTAACAAAAACGGCCCACACCGCTGCAAAACCGGCCCCACCCTTCCAGCCTCTCGGAGAAACACCTGATGCCCAGTACGGCCAGTATGGCCCTGGTAAAGCTCATTCGACAAGGTCAAGAAGCCAAATGGATGGAATGACAGCGTGGTGTTCGGAGTCGAGGCATAACTAGAGCAGTAGGAAAGCCTAAGACCATTGCAATTTATTTTTTTGTGAGTGCAATCGAATAAATCACAATGTTTGGTTTTGCATATTTCACATAATTTTTGTTTTCCTTCCACTTGCAATTTTTCGCGTAATTTTTACCCACAGGAGACTCATTTGGGCAGAACATGTCTTGCAGAAGCAGGGAAACTGAAGGCCTCATTGATGGCATGTTGGGGTAGGGCAGAGCAGCACCGCTCCTTGCTGCGCTGCCCTACACCAAAGTGAAAGGGCAGGAATGGACAGTATTTAAGCAATGCTGCCTGCACGGTGCCGTTTCGGGAGCCTAGCACCGACGTAGGCACACTTGCACCATGCTTGGAAACCCCACCGCAACATCTGTGGAGTATGGCGACCCAGCGATTTGCGCTGCATCGCATTATTCATGATTTATGAGGCCACTCAAACCACACAGGGTGGCTTTGCGTGGCTTCATAAATCTTTATGAGAGCCCTGCATCACGCTTGTACCACTTTATGTGGTGCAAAAGTGACGCAGGCCTCTGATAATTAAGAAAGAGTATGTGCTGTGGCTGCCTGTGCTGTGCAAGCAACATTCACAGCGTGACTTTAGAACGGCAAGCACATTATGCAGATAGACCCAGTGACTACTGTACAAGACAGACTGCATCCAAATTTCATGCAGACGACCCACTAAGGACTCATAACAAGCATACTTTTCTCCAAAAAATACGCTTATTAAGCATGGAAAAACATTTGCACCCTTGGTTAGTACCGGTTTTTTCGACTCCATAATACTTTCCTTCATGGAGGCACCTTCTAATGTGAACAACTCTGCCACCCTGTAACAGCAGACGTGAGATGTGGCTAAAGGAAGGGAAGCAGGTGTTAGCAATAAGCTGCGATGTACTCGTCAGAAGAGTTCCTTGTTTCATTTAACCTTGTTTGATGTAATTTGCAGAGGTAATTTTGTTTGACCAATATTGCAATTTTGCAGTGAGCATTGCTCTGAGGTGGGCCTGTTATTACTCTATAGTCTTTATTTTCTCTGCCTCCCTATATTTTTCAGACACTTTGCTACCTTCACCAGCAATTTTGCTTAAAATGTGAATCCAGTAGTAAAATAAGAGACAAATATATAAGACAGTGTCCCTTAGGAAGATGTTTTATATGAGCATGTATTATCTACCGAAGGCATCAATGAAATCCAATCTTACATACAGTCAACCAAAATGATTTATACAAAATCCCAAAGGCTACCAGACATATTTGTACTTTTTATATCTTTATTTTTTTAATTCCCCAACGACTATATACAGCGAATAGTGCAGCGACACAGTCAATAAATGCAATAGTGATAATGGTGAAAAAAAAGTACAAACTATTTAAAACATACAAAATCACAATGTAATGAAGAAGTCAACATTGTACATAAACAGCCTGACTGGGGTAAAGTTCTAACTGTCTATGACTGGTTAGTCAATGTTTCAATCCAAAGTGGAAAAGGAGGGGCTTCTTCACTGAAGCGCTGCATGGACAACAAACAAGGGCTGTACTGATTGACACCGCGATTAAGAGCTCTAAAAAAGACATTGATAGTTTCAGAAAAATCACAAATGTAGGCAGGCCGCGTAAATAGATGACAAATGAAAAAACTGAATATAATTAGAGTGACGAATTTTAAGAAGATATCTGTGATCTGAGCATATTTAGGTGTTATTGTTTAAACCTGTGCGGTTGCAAATAATTTGATACAAATAGATGGATTAATTGGAGGGTATTCTGTGTTTGAAATATGACCTTTCTTTGACGAATATTTACAAGAGGGTCAATTTTATCATTAAGGTATATATCCTTGCGACGGTAAAGGGACTCCTTCCTTTGTAATTCAACATCCTGTAGCTGGTTCCAGCTCAGGGCACTGAAAGTCAAGAATCGAGATGGTGTGCCTCGGCGTTTGGGGGGCAGTAAATAGGTTTTTACTGGCTCGAAGCAGGGTTCAGACTAGGGTTTAGCTTGACAGCATTTGGTGAGATAAGAAGGATGATCCATGGATTGTCCGATGGACTAGAAACACTTCCGGAGCGCACTCTTCTCATTGAGCAGGTTTGTAAAGACTCTGAGATTAGTGCAGGACTGAATATGGATTGACAAAATAGTTTAGCTTAAGGACAGCGCACGTAAGCGAATCTAAATCCTGGATTGGTGGGCCTTAGAGGTTCTTCGGGTTCGAGGGGGATGGCAACGGCTTATTTTTGAGGTTCGGTAGTCAGGGAACAGGTCGAAGAGACAGCTGAAAGTCAGTCATACAATTTGGAAAGTGATCTGTTCTTGTATTTCTAGCCAGTTTGATGAACTCCTGGCTACATGCTTTTTATCGAGGCCAGAGACCAATCTAACTACCGCATTTCCTACCATTTGAACCTACAGAGAAGGGAGTTGGGTGCCTCGCCGTACAATGTAGCCGGGAGTTGACAGGACTCTCTCCATGAGACTCTACCTGCTACTGCACGCTCGCGCAAGCTGCTGCTGCTCCCTCGCTGCTTTATATTTTTAAAACCCACTTCACGTGCACTTGCACCACTGCGCTGCTCGATCTAGGACGCAGTCACCTTTTCGCGCTGGGGATACCTTCAGGGGTTGTATTTAGATCATACCCGCACCATAATTGTACCGCCACTCGCATTTTGCGGGATTTAGGACTCAGGACTCCTTGGAAGCGCATCGCGGTATTTTCGACGCCATCTTGGGTGTGGGTAGCCAGGAGGTGCCGAATAACAGGCGCCATCTTGGGTGTGGGGCCAGAGATCGGCCTCGCAGGAATCCCGCGCTCAGAAGAGCTTATTTAAGCGGAAAACTCCCCCAGTTCAGGTAGACTCTACCTGCTACTGCACGCTCGCGCAAGCTGCTGCTGCTCCCTCGCTGCTTTATATTTTTAAAACCCACTTCACGTGCACTTGCACCACTGCGCTGCTCGATCTAGGACGCAGTCGCCTTTTCGCGCTGGGGATACCTTCAGGGGTTGTATTTAGATCATACCTGCACCATAATTGTACCGCCACTCGCATTTTGCGGGATTTAGGACTCAGGACTCCTTGGAAGCGCATCGCGGTATTTTTGACGCCATCTTGGGTGTGGGTAGCCAGGAGGTGCCGAATAACGGGCGCCATCTTGGGTGTGGGGCCAGAGATCGGCCTCGCAGGAATCCCGCGCTCAGAAGAGCTTATTTAAGCGGAAAACTCCCCCAGTTCAGGTAGACTCTACCTGCTACTGCACGCTTGCGCAAGCTGCTGCTGCTCCCTCGCTGCTTTATATTTTTAAAACCCACTTCACGTGCACTTGCAACACTGCGCTGCTCGATCTAGGACGCAGTCGCCTTTTCGCGCTGGGGATACCTTCAGGGGTTGTATTTAGATCATACCCGCACCATAATTGTACCGCCACTCGCATTTTGCGGGATTTAGGACTCAGGACTCCTTGGAAGCGCATCGCGGTATTTTCGACGCCATCTTGGGTGTGGGTAGCCAGGAGGTGCCGAATAACGGGCGCCATCTTGGGTGTGGGGCCAGAGATCGGCCTCGCAGGAATCCCGCGCTCAGAAGAGCTTATTTAAGCTGAAAACTTCCCCAGTTCAGGTAGACTCTACCTGCTACTGCACGCTCGCGCAAGCTGCTGCTGCTCCCTCGCTGCTTTATATTTTTAAAACCCACTTCACGTGCACTTGCAACACTGCGCTGCTCGATCTAGGACGCAGTCGCCTTTTCGCGCTGGGGATACCTTCAGGGGTTGTATTTAGATCATACCCGCACCATAATTGTACCGCCACTCGCATTTTGCGGGATTTAGGACTCAGGACTCCTTGGAAGCGCATCGCGGTATTTTCGACGCCATCTTGGGTGTGGGTAGCCAGGAGGTGCCGAATAACGGGCGCCATCTTGGGTGTGGGGCCAGAGATCGGCCTCGCAGAAATCCCGCGCTTAACGGCCATTTAAGATGTGCCACTCCCAAGCGCGCAGCGTTGACGCGCAGCGGGCGCGCCATAGGGGCGCCGGAGGTGCACCAGAGGTAAGCCCGTTTGCGCCCGTTCGCGCACCGGTCGTGCCTAGTGCCAGTCACACTGCCCCCACTTCTTCATCTCCCGTTATTTACTCTAGGACTGAGCTCATACAGTTACGCCCCCAGGCTAGTCAAGTGCTGAGCACCAACTCCGGTAAGTCAGAAGTTCTGTCTTGCGGTCTGCTTAATGTCCGCTCACTTTGCAAACATCACGTTGAAATAGCACTCCTCATAGATTCCTATGATTTGGATGTGCTTTTTCTAACTGAGACATGGACCCGAGCAGGCAGCAATGTAGAACTGGGACTGGCCTGTCCATCGGGCTATAAAATCATGCATTGCCCGAGGGTGGGGAATAGAGGTGGAGGAATAGGGCTCATCTTTAGAGATTCCTTGGCCCTCTCCCTATTCGAGGTCAAAGCGGTCCAAGGGTTTGAACTCACGGGCTTCTCGCTCAAAGGACTTAAAGGGGTTTTACAATCCGGGTTGCTCTGCTACAGACCGCCGGGCTCCGCTTTATCCAAGTTACCAGATCTGGTGGATTTAATTTATGACCTTTCGAATTCGCATGCTAGACTACTTATCCTGGGGGATTTCAATCTGTGGCCTGATGGGCCTCTGGATGCAGCCTACAGAGAACTATGCCAGGCCTGTGGCAACCTTCAGATGCAACAGCTGGTACCTTCTCAGACCCACACGAAGGGTCATGCTTTAGATCTGGTCTTTTCAGAGGCCTCTCTAGTGGTAATTAGGGAAATAGCCTTTCAATGTTGGACAGACCATGCACTAGTTCGCTTTTCCCTCTACCTCCCTGTAGAATCTTTCAGGAGGAATGGGGTGAATACCATCACAGCAAACAGGCAGTGGTCTAAACTCCCGCTTCACCCTGACCACCCTCTCCTGCTCCCTGGGGGTTTTAACTTGAAGGAGAATGTTGAAGCGAGCAACTCTAGCTTGTGCCAGCAAATTACCAACTCGCTGGACTCGCTGGCTCCTTTACGGAAACGTAAAGTTAAACGCAGACCTGCCATGCCATGGTATTCATCCAATCTATTCCAACTGAAACATCGGTGTAAACAGGCAGAAAGGGTCTGGAGGAAGTCCTACTCTGAGACTGCTAAATCTCTATATAAATCAGCACTGCTGGAATACAAAGCCCAGATTAAATGTGCCAAAGCGAAATATTTCGAGGTCATGCTGACACAAGCAACTAATAAAGCACAGACTTTGTTTAAAATAGTAAACGACCTCGTCAGGCCCGATTGCGCGACGAATAATATCCTAGCTTCACAATCCCTCTGCGACTCGCTAGCAAAAGCATTTGAAGATAAAATTGCAAACATCCTAAGTGCCCTTACTACCTCAGACACGCCTGGCCCTCAACCTTTGGATACCTCTGTATCCTCCCTGGTTCCTGCTGAACTGGAAGCACAGACACCTCACCATCGATTAGAGTGCTTTTCTCTTCCCTCATTCGATTAGTTCTGCACATTAGCAGGTGGGGTGTCCTCGGGCTCTCCTCTGCATCCACTTCCCCACAAATATTGGAAACTCTTCAAGGAGGAACTCTTCCAACCTTTATATTCCATCTGTCACCAGTCCTTTAGTACGGCTATGGTCCCTGATAGCTGGAAGCTAGCGGTGGTCTCCCCCCTCCTAAAGAAGCCCACACTTGACCCCACCTGTTTGTCTAACTATCGGCCAATCTCATTGCTCCCTTTTCCAGTTAAGATCATGGTCTCTCTCCAGCTTCTTGGAAAGTAACATCTGTCTGGAGATGGCCCAGTTCGGCTTCCGGCCAGCCCATGGTACGGAGTCGGCACTGGTGGTTGTGTTGGACAACCTTCGATCGCGGGTCGACAATGGTCAAGCAGCCTTTTTAGTGCTGCTCGACTTGTCGGCCGCGTTCGACACGGTCAGCCACCCCATTCTCATCAACAGGCTGGAGGGGGCCGGGGTAGCAGGTTTGGCAAGGGACTGGCTGATCTCGTACCTTCAGAATAGGCATCAGGTGGTGGCATTACCACCTTTTCGCTCAGGCATTAGGAGAGTGGGACAGGGCGTTCCGCAGGGGTCTGCGATCAGCCCCATCTTGTTCAATTTGTATCTGTGCCCTCTGATAAAATTGATCAAATCTTTTGGCATCTCAGTGATCAACTATGCCGATGACACCCAGCTCATCTTCTCTCTTGAAGGAGAAGACGCGGTGTCTACAGAAACCTTTCATCGCTGCATGGCTGCCACGGCCGACTGGTTGAGAAACAACTCCCTCCAATTTAATAGTTCCAAGACCGAGGTACTCCACTGCTCTTCGGATCGTGTTCCGCGTGCTCTGCCGACCGATCTTTGGCCTTCTTCCTCCTTGGGCGATGTGGTGGCGGTGGATTCCGCCCGTAACCTTGGAGTTATGTTTAACTCGAACCTTCAGTTGGACGGCTTTGTTAACAAAACCATTTCAACATGTATGATGCTACTTCGCACCTTACGGAAAAATTCTTCCCCTGTTGCCTCTCCAGGTTAGACCAGAGGTTGTGCGTGGCATTATCCTTAGCAGGATAGATTATTGTAATGCACTGATCCTGGGGGCTCCTGGTAATTTGATTATTAAGCTGCAGCGCATTCAAAATATGGCTGCAAAGCTAGCTCTTTCTAGGCCGCGCGCTGCCTCCTTGTCCCTTGCACTTAAAGATCTTCACTGGCTGCCAGTCCAACAGCGAACTCTTTTTAAATCATCCTGCCTGGTCTTTAAGGCTTTACATGACCAAGGTCCAGTCATGCTACGGAACCTCTTCTCTTGGTACCACGCAGTAAGGCCTTTACGCTCCTCTGCATTACATCTGGCCGTGGTTCCGAGGATCCATAGGCTACGGATGGGGGGCCGGTCTTTTGGCCACGCAGCCGCTAAGCTTTGGAATTCCCTCCCTCTGTTCTTGAGGAGCTTGGAGGATTTCCCATCCTTCAAGAAAAGCTTGAAAACTCATCTCTTCCCCAGAACAGCCTAAATAGCGTGTCTGTGTAGATGGTTTCAGTGGAGTCTAAAGCGCCAGGATACCCTTTTGGGTGGCAGCTCGCGCTATATAAGTGCACAATACATACATACATACATGAGGGCCAGAAGGTACATAGAAAGATGAAGGTGCACAGTTTGTTTAATGCACTGCGTCTTAATGCCTAGCCATCTGACCTGGTGTTGGTATTGTGTAGTGATTGTATATCTAGGCAGGGTAAAGAGAGTTCAGCTTGAGAAATGAATGACCATATATAGATATGCAGATACAAGTGCATATTGGCAAATGATAACCAGAGGACTACTACAATGATCTAAAGGGTGCGTGTTTCATATATTCAGTGTCTGGGTTCATTCTGTTGTGACAGTTGCAGGGATAAAGTTTCAAGGTGCAAACTGGGGCTCAAGAGCCCAGTAAGGTTTCAGCTGAACGGGATGGCGTCAGAAAGACAGGCAGATTGAAGATAGAAGGATGAGGATAACTGAAGCACTGGCAGAACTCACACAAGACAGTACCTCCACTCCAATAGAAAGCACCCTTGAGGTATTTAATTTAATTTAGTGGCATCTTAAAGGGCCAACCTAGCTCCTTGGGGTAACTGGGAGCTACCCACAAGATAAAGAAAGACAGGCAGATTGAAGATAGAAGGATGAGGATAACTGATGCGCTGGCAGCCAGGAAGTAGGGTGTCCTAACCATGGAGATGTTCAACACTAGTAAGCAGAGGGACAGCCAGAGACGGTAGGCATTCATAATCCGAACCTGAAGGGGGTACAATCAGCAAGGTACTTCAGCCCCTCATTAAAGACCTGAATAGCATAATGATCACCTTAACCGAGTAAGTATTAACCTTTACTGTGTAATTCATAAAAACCATCAAAATAAAAAATTAGCAAATTTCTTTCACAATAGTACAAAAGAAAAAGCAAGTTTAAAATGCAATGGTTTAAAAATACTGAATGTAGTAAAGTGCCATACATGCGCGATGGCAACAAACTACAAGCTCTCTCATTCTAATTGACTTCATGAAGTTAACACATTTACTGATACAACCTTCACCCTAACCAAGCTACCTCTTCTCCTCTCTGAATGCCATGCAGAATGCTACTAACAAACTTATCATGTAAACTAGGAAGTGCAACCACATCAACCACAACTGAAAAAACTCCACTGTCAAAAATCAAGCAGACAGGCTGTGCGTACCAAGGTTCAGGACACGCCTGAGTTTTCCCCATCAGATGGACTTACTTTCTGGGGAGTCTGTATGTGCTGAGGGCCAAATCCTCAAGATGTTCCTCTTCCAAAACACAAACAACAAAATAACTCTCTTGGCATGAAGTAACACCAACATGAACTACTTGTAGAAGAACTCACACAAGACAGTACCTCCACTCCAATAGAAAGCCAGGAAGTAGGGTGTCCTAACCATGGAGATGTTCAACACTAGTAAGCAGAGGGACAGCCAGAGACGGTAGGCATTCATAATCCGAACCTGAAGGGGGTACAATCAGCAAGGTACTTCAGCCCCTCATTAAAGACCTGAATAGCATAATGATCACCTTAACCGAGTAAGTATTAACCTTTACTGTGTAATTCATAAAAACCATCAAAATAAAAAATTAGCAAATTTCTTTCACAATAGTACAAAAGAAAAAGCAAGTTTAAAATGCAATGGTTTAAAAATACTGAATGTAGTAAAGTGCCATACATGCGCGATGGCAACAAACTACAAGCTCTCTCATTCTAATTGACTTCATGAAGTTAACACATTTACTGATACAACCTTCACCCTAACCAAGCTACCTCTTCTCCTCTCTGAATGCCATGCAGAATGCTACTAACAAACTTATCATGTAAACTAGGAAGTGCAACCACATCAACCACAACTGAAAAAACTCCACTGTCAAAAATCAAGCAGACAGGCTGTGCGTACCAAGGTTCAGGACACGCCTGAGTTTTCCCCATCAGATGGACTTACTTTCTGGGGAGTCTGTATGTGCTGAGGGCCAAATCCTCAAGATGTTCCTCTTCCAAAACACAAACAACAAAATAACTCTCTTGGCATGAAGTAACACCAACATGAACTACTTGTGAGAAGTTGGCCTGATGTGCAGTGTTCACTATTCTAGTGATCACTATATATCAGTCCAAACAACCCTTATTGATGATTGGTTGTAAGTCAACCTTATAGACCAGCTATCCTAGTAGCATGGATACGAGCAGTCTAAGGCTAAGACTCTAGAGGGCGTGTTAAGCCAGCTGTTTTACCATCACATTACCCCTTGAACACCCAGTGAAAGGACACCACACAAGTTGTTATGAAAATAAACAGTGTATTTATTTATAACAAGACTACCCTGGCTCTTTATGAGACAGGGAGCTAAGCACACAACAAAACTCTTACGAAAATACTTAAGTTAGCACGTTATACACAAATGCCCGAGGGGCACGAAAAACCATATACTCTAAAAGTGGAATGCGAATTACTAGCAGGTAAGTAACAGTTCTAATAGGCTTTGGAATCGCTAGGACTGGACTAGGGAATCGTTAGATTACTACTAGGAGGCCCAGGGGACTCGGGTGCAGAGTGTGCACTCTCACGCGGGATGCGGGACAAAGTCTATGGAAGCTAGAATTCACAAAGTTAGTGTTCACGGGCGAACCCGACCTGGTAGGGAGAAAACGACAGTGGATCCTGACCCTTGGATAGTGAGGCTATGCTGGGACACCGGAGTGCCGAAGTTACCTAGCCCAGGGGCTGCAGCTGCATAGGTCTGAAAAGACGTCGGGGATCTCGTTGCCGGACCAGGAGCCTGGAAGGAAGAAGTTGCTGGCAGGCGACCAGTGAAGAAAAGTTCGATGGATCCAAGCCTGGATCAAGGAAGAAGGAAACCTGAAAGCAGAGGGGACCAAGTTCTTGAATCACTAGCCAGTGATTAAGTGGGCACCAGGATGGCACCGGGCGAAGTCACCGCAGTCAGGTGAGTGGGCGCTGCTGGGCTCTGCAGTCTCTCGGACCAGGAGGCGTTGTCGGCGACCAGGATGGAGGTGCGAGCTGTCCCACGAAGGTTCTTGCTGTCGACGTCGCTGGACCCAGGATTGGGCAACAAGTCTTGGCAAATGCAAGGCCCACGCGGTGGACCTAAAATGGCGTCTTGGGCGGACCAGGAGGGTCCAGGGTACTTCTCCGATGGAGGGAAGCAAGGGCCAGTCTGGAGCAACCAGACCAGCAGCAGAAATGTCGTCGGGCGTCGTCAGGAAGGCCACAAGCCAGCGGGCTAGTAGCCAAACAACGCGGTGAGCAGCAAAAAGCAGAAGGGCCCCACGCAGATCGTGAAGATGCTGGGGGGCTGCACTTCGGTGCTGGAGCTGCTCAGGGTGGGGGCTTCTCGGACCCCAAAGCACTCACCAGGAATTCACTCGGCGGGCTTGCTGGAAAGAAGTCGTGCAGTCTTGAAGATGGCCGGTCCCTCGAGGTCTCGTCACACCCACGAATCTCAGCGTGACTGATGATGTAGGTAGAGGTCAGAGGTGCCAGGGAAGCCGGTTCTCGTCGAGCTGGGCAGTCGGATTCCGGAGGAAGGACGTGCAGCAGACCGCAGTGTTCTTTAGATGGTGCCTGCGGATGCAGGGTGACTACTCCTTAGTCACAAGGGAGAAATCTTAGGAAGAAGTCTTGAGTTCCTTTCGTGGAAAGTAGTTTCAGGATTCAAAGATGATCTGATTTGGAAGGGGGCCAGTTCCTACCTTTATCCTGTAAAAAGGGGCTGGCACGCGACTAAGTCCTGCCCTAGGGGCGGGACTAGGAGGGGGGTGGTTACACCCACTTCCTTGGCGGGCTTTTCCCCAGCACAGGGTCTGGAGTGACCCTGGAACTGGTTCCAGCCAGCCTATGCATAGTGAGCACCGGGGTGCCACGTGCAGTCACCTTCCTCTAAAGCCCTGCCTACCTACAATACACAAAACCCTGTCTGGGACGGTGCTGGCACCGCCCCTGGCAGGAAACCCTTTGTCCTTATCTCCTGCTCTGGGAGGACTCCCAGCAGCAGGAGGGCAGACTTGTGTCTCGGTGGCAGCATCCATTTTGTGGAGCTGAGGCTCTGTTTGACTTTAACCGGGGTTAGGGGTTACATACATGTCGTGTCCCTCTAGAAGGGTGGAATGCTAACCCCGTCGCCAGAATTGGCGAGGGGTTAGTATTCCAATTCGTATGACACCTTACTCGACATGTTTTGATAAAGCGATACCAGAGTTGGCATATAACCGCGAGGATTATAATGCACTTAAGAGTATATGGTATGCGATATCATGGAAACGGCTAAGGGATGGATCCCGAAAGCCGCAGACAGGCTCAGCTCATGCCAGAGCACCATCTCACACGATTCCAAGCACTCTGCCTTCAGGATTGTTAAGGCCTGCCATAGGAGTGACTGATAGGAGATCTGTGTGTCCATTTTTAGGGTTAGATATAGGTATACTATATCTAAAGCAAAGGGTGAGTACACCACCTTGCCCCAGCTGTCGTGCAGCCAGTTGTGTCAGTTTAGTTAGTCAGCCCAGGGGTGGCATAATACATGCTTCAGCCCCTGGGAGACTTCTGGGTACACCTCAGCCCTGAGTACAGGGACTTGGAGAGGGCCCAGTGCCAATTCAGTACCTGAGTACAATTTGGATAGAGAGAACAGCTAGGCTGTGGGTCTGATTAGCAGGCCCACAGCCAGGGAAAGTCGTAAACCAGTGCAGCAAAAAGCAAAAATCTGGGTGATCATAGGATTGCAGACCCTACTCTCCTACATGACCCCCCCCCAAACTTTGGGACAATAAACTAACCTTGACCAGGTGAGTCTTCTTGCTCTAAGTGGAAATACCTGGAGAGCCCATCAGCATTGCTGTGATCAGTCCCAGGTCTATGCTCCACTGTAAAATCCATCCCCTGTAGGGAAATGGACCACCTAAGCAGTTTGGGGTTTTCACCCTTCATCTGATTTAGCCACAAGAGGGGCTTATGGTCTGTCTGAATGGTGAAGTGAGTGCCAAACAAGTAGGCCCTCAGCTTCTTCAGGGCCCAGACCACAGCAAAGGCCTCCCTCTCAATAGCTGACCAATTTTTCTCTCTGGGTGTCAACCTCCTACTAATGAAAGCAATAGGCTGATCATTACCATCAAAATTCAGTTGAGACAGAACAGCTCCCACACCCAACTCAGAAGCATCTGTTTGGACAATGAATGGCTTGGAGTAATCTGGACTCTTGAGGATAGGTGCTGTGCACATGGCCTGTTTTAGGTCATTGAATGCTTTCTGACAGCTTGCTGTCCACTGAACTTTCTTTGGCATCTTTTTGCTTGTCAGGTCATTAAGGGGGGTCACTATGGACCCATAATTTCTGACAAACTTCCTATAGTACCCAGTCAGGCCCAAGAAAGCTCGAACCTGAGTCTGGGTGATTGGAGGAGTCCAGTCCTTGATGGCCTGTATCTTACTCTCCAGTGGCTGAACCTGGCCTCCACCTACAAGGTGGCCCAGGTATACAACCTGTGTCTGCCCTATCTGGCACTTTGTGGCCTTGATAGTGAGGCCTGCCTTTTGCAGGGCCTCTAACACTTTCCTCAGGTGGACCAGGTGATCCTCCCAGGTGGAGCTAAAGACAGCAATATCGTCAAGATAAGCTGCACAGAAGTCATCCAGCCCAGTGAGGACTTGATTCACCAACCTTTGGAAGGTGGCAGGGGCATTTTTCAGTCCAAAGGGCATTACCACAAATTGATAATGCCCTCCAGGGGTAGAAAATGCTGTCTTAGGTTTGGCTTCCTCAGCTAACCTGATTTGCCAATACCCAGCTGTCAAATCAAATGTGCTTAAGAAGTTGGCAGAAGCCAATCTATCTATAAGCTCATCTGCTCTTGGTATTGGGTGGGCATCAGTCTTAGTGACTGCATTGAGGCCTCTGTAGTCTACGCAAAACCTCATCTCTCTCTTACCACCCTGGGTGTGAGGCTTTGGCACTAGAACTACTGGGCTAGCCCAAGGGCTATCTGAGGGCTCAATGACTCCCAGCTCCAACATTTTCTGCACTTCAGTTTTGATGCAGTCTCTAACATGATCAGGCTGTCTGTAGATTTTACTCTTGACAGGCAGACTGTCTCCAGTGTCAACATCATGGGTACACCAATCAGTTTGGCTGGGTGTCAGAGAGAACATATGTCTGAAGGATTGCAAGACTTGCCTGCAATCCTGTTGCTGATGTTCAGTGAGGCTGCCACAAAAGACAACACCATCAACTGATCCATCATCAGGATTCTGAGTGAGCAGGTCTGGGAGAGGGTCACTCTCTTCCTCCTGTCCCTCATCTGTGGCCATGAGCAAGCTCATGTCCTTCCTGTCAACATATGCCTTGAGCCTGTTAACATGGAGCACTCTGAGAGGGCTCCTGGGAGTTCCAAGGTCCACCAAGTAGGTAACCTCTCCCTTTTGCTCAATGATGGTGTGGGGCCCAGACCATTTGTCTTTCAGAGCTGCTGGGGCCACTGGCTCCAGCACCCACACCTTCTGTCCTGGCTGGTACACAGTCAGTACAGCCTTTTGGTCATGCCAAGCTTTTTGAAGTTCCTGGCTGGCCTCAAGGTTTTTAGATGCCTTTTCCATATACTCAGCCATCCTGGAGCGGAGACCAAGTACATAGTCCACTATGTTGGTTGCAGGCTTTTTGAGAGGTCTCTCCCATCCTTCCTTCACCAAACACAGGGGTCCTCTTACAGGATGCCCATACAGAAGCTCAAAAGGGCTGTAGCCAACCCCCTTCTGTGGGACCTCTCTGTAAGCAAACAAGAGGCAGGGGATCAGGACATCCCATCTTCCCCTAAGAGTTTCAGGTAGTCCATGAATCATCCCTTTCAGGGTCCTGTTGAATCTGTCAACAAGCCCATTGCATTGTGGGTGGTAGGGTGTGGTGAACTTGTAGTTCACACCACACTCCTTCCACATTGCAGTCAGATATCCTGACATGAAGTTTGTACCTCTGTCAGAAACGACCTCCTTAGGGAATCCCACTCTGGAGAACACTCCAACTAGGGCTCTTGCCACTACAGGGGCTGTAGTGGTCCTAAGGGGAATAGCCTCAGGATACCTGGTGGCATGGTCCACCACCACCAGTATAAACTTGTGTCCTGATGCTGTCTGGGGTTCCATTGGACCAACAATGTCAATCCCCACTCTTTCAAAGGGAACCCCCACCACAGGTAGTGGTATGAGGGGGGCCTTTGTTGTGCCACCTGACTTACCACTGGCTTGGCAAGTGACACATGAGCGACAAAACTCCTTGGTATTCTCATTCATATGGGGCCAGTGAAAGTGTGAGACAAGCCTGTCCCAAGTCTTTGTCTGACCTAAATGACCTGCAAGGGGAATCTCATGGGCCAAGGTGAGAAGGAAACCTCTCAGAGACAAGGGGATGACCAGCCTCCTGGTTGCACCAGGCTTGGGGTCTCTTGACTCAGAGTACAGGAGTCCATCTTCCCAGTATACCCTGTGGGCACCTGTGGCATTCCCTGCAGCCTCAGCAGCAGCCTGCTGTCTGAGGGGTTCAAGGGAAGGGCAGCTCAACTGTTCCTTCCCCAGGTCTGCTCTGGAGGGTCCCCCTGAGCCCAGAAACTCAACTTGATCAAGTTCAAGCTCTTTAGGCTCAGTTTCCCTCAGCTCTTCCAGATCAGCCTCCTCAGAGACTTGATCCTCAACCTGGGGCAAGGGGGAAGGCAAAGCCTTACCCTTACTGCTCTTCTTCTTGGAAGGTGTCTGGTCCATCATTTCAGGATCCAGCACCTGTTCAGTGGGGCATTTTCTGGCCTGTGACCTAGTCACAGCAAGCACATGTGCTGGCAAGCCTAACATCTCCATGTGAGTCCTCTGCTCCACTTCTGACCATTGTGATGACTCCAAATCATTGCCCAACAAACAATCAACTGGGAGGTCTGAACTGACTACAACTTTCTTTTGTCCCTTCACTCCACCCCAGGAGAAAGCCACAATTGCCACACTATGACTAGTAGTGACATTGCTGGCATTGGTCACCAGGAAATCAGTACCTGGCATGATCTGTCCAGGGTCCACAAAGTTAGGTGTCACCATGGTGACACTGGCACAAGTGTCCCTATAGGCCTGAGCCATTTTGCCATTAATCAAAGGTGTCTGCCTGTATTTGCCCAAAGTATTGGGACTTATCTCAGGGGACATATCCATATCCCCTGTACAGACAAGGACAGCCTGAGTGAGTGTGCCAACTAAGTTGTCAGACCCCTCAGTACCCAAGGTTAACCCAACTAATGCCTTGGGAGGTACACTACCACTACTGACTGTACTAGGGGGTGCAGTTGCCTTAGGGGCTGTAGTGGCAGGAGTTTGTCCTCCTCTTTTGGTGCACTCACTAAACCAGTGAGATTTACTTTTACAGTACTGGCACCACCTTTTTGACTGGCCTTCTTGAGTCTTCTTCTTCTGGGAAGCCTGACCCCTACCCTCTTTGGTTTGTTGGGGACCTGGTGAAGACTTCTGGTCATTTTGCTCATTCTTAACATTACCCTTCTGGTCTGCTTTCTTCTGACCACCCTGGTTCTGGTTCTGGTTCTGCTTGATCCTTGTCCTGACCCATTTGTCTGCCTTCTTTCCCAATTCTTGGGGAGAGGTCAGATCTGAATCAACAAGGTGCTGGTGCAGCAACTGGTTCTGACAATTGTTTAAAATTTGTTCTCTCATCATTAGATTATACAATCCTGTGTAATCTGTAACCTTGCTACCCAGCAACCAGCCCTCCAAAGCCTTAGTGGCACAATCCACAAAATCAGACCAGTCCTGAGACTGAGTTTTCTGGGTGTCTCTGAACAGCAACCTGTACTGCTCAGTGGTTAAACCAAACCCATCAACCAGTGTATTCTTCAGGACCTGGTAATTGTTAGCATCCTCCACTCTTGTAGTGAGGAGCTTATCTCTACCCTTACCATCAAAGGAGAGCCACAGTATAGCTGCCCACTGACTCTGGGGAATGCCCTGCACAGTGCAGGCCCTCTCCAGAGCAGCCATCCATTTCTGGATATCATCCCCTTGCTTAAAGGGGGGCACTATTTTAGTCAGGTGTTTAGTATCTAAACCCTTCTCTCTATCTCTTGGGAGATTGCTGCCACCAGTGGGAGCTAACCCACTCATCTGCTGCTCTCTTGCCAGGGCAAGCTTCTCTTTGGCCAGGGCAATTTCTTCCCTTTCAATCCTCAGTTCAGCTTGTCTCATCCTAGCTTCATGCTCCCTTCTCTGAGGGGAAGTAAATCTCCTCTGTGGAGGATTCCTTCTCCCCTGAGAAGAGGCATTAGAGTGCAGAGATCTATTGGAGTCCCTAGAAAGAGATCTATCTCTCCTAACTCCAAGGTTAGGCCCACTTCGGGTTAGTACTGGGGGTCCCCCAGATCCTAGCCCAAGTAAGTCTAAGTTGGCCCTGGTTAGCCTTCTGACTACCTCAAGACCTTTGTCTACCTCATCCCCAGAGAGTTCCTCTTGATCCTCCTCCTCAACTGCAGTAGCAATGTTGGGGAGGTCTGGATCCCCAGAGGTTCCCTCTAAGGCTGGCATGTTCTCATGTAACTGAGAAAGCTTTCTGGCATCATATGTCTCTAAGAGACCTATCAGAAAGGGAATGGTGGGGTTAGACCCCTGCTTCAGTTTTCTGGAGACACAGATTTGTCTCATCTCCTGGAAACTGAGAGCTGCATATCTTGAAGTGACCTGTGGAGGGTCAACACTGACCAGGGGAGTCTCAGTAGAATCTCCCTGGGTAGACATGCTTTTCTAGTGAGGTGTAAGTGGTGCACTTACCTACACTATATGTTTGCCTACTGATCCCTTGCTAGAGTTGTAGTTTAGGGTGTGCTAGGCCCTAGGAGCTACAACAGCTGGTTCAGTAGAACTCAGAGTATTCTAAGCTAAGTTATATGTACCTTTAGTACTTATGTGATCTTTCACAAGATATTCTTAGGGCATGTGTGGTAAAACAACAGCAAGCTCAAATCCCAACCGCTGCTCACCAATGTGAGAAGTTGGCCTGATGTGCAGTGTTCACTATTCTAGTGATCACTATATATCAGTCCAAACAACCCTTATTGATGATTGGTTGTAAGTCAACCTTATAGACCAGCTATCCTAGTAGCATGGATATGAGCAGTCTAAGGCTAAGACTCTAGAGGGCGTGTTAAGCCAGCTGTTTTACCATCACATTACCCCTTGAACACCCAGTGAAAGGACACCACACAAGTTGTTATGAAAATAAACAGTGTATTTATTTATAACAAGACTACCCTGGCTCTTTATGAGACAGGGAGCTAAGCACACAACAAAACTCTTACGAAAATACTTAAGTTAGCACGTTATACACAAATGCCCGAGGGGCACGAAAAACCATATACTCTAAAAGTGGAATGCGAATTACTAGCAGGTAAGTAACAGTTCTAATAGGCTTTGGAATCGCTAGGACTGGACTAGGGAATCGTTAGATTACTACTAGGAGGCCCAGGGGACTCGGGTGCAGAGTGTGCACTCTCACGCGGGATGCGGGACAAAGTCTATGGAAGCTAGAATTCACAAAGTTAGTGTTCACGGGCGAACCCGACCTGGTAGGGAGAAAACGACAGTGGATCCTGACCCTTGGATAGTGAGGCTATGCTGGGACACCGGAGTGCCGAAGTTACCTAGCCCAGGGGCTGCAGCTGCATAGGTCTGAAAAGACGTCGGGGATCTCGTTGCCGGACCAGGAGCCTGGAAGGAAGAAGTTGCTGGCAGGCGACCAGTGAAGAAAAGTTCGATGGATCCAAGCCTGGATCAAGGAAGAAGGAAACCTGAAAGCAGAGGGGACCAAGTTCTTGAATCACTAGCCAGTGATTAAGTGGGCACCAGGATGGCACCGGGCGAAGTCACCGCAGTCAGGTGAGTGGGCGCTGCTGGGCTCTGCAGTCTCTCGGACCAGGAGGCGTTGTCGGCGACCAGGATGGAGGTGCGAGCTGTCCCACGAAGGTTCTTGCTGTCGACGTCGCTGGACCCAGGATTGGGCAACAAGTCTTGGCAAATGCAAGGCCCACGCGGTGGACCTAAAATGGCGTCTTGGGCGGACCAGGAGGGTCCAGGGTACTTCTCCGATGGAGGGAAGCAAGGGCCAGTCTGGAGCAACCAGACCAGCAGCAGAAATGTCGTCGGGCGTCGTCAGGAAGGCCACAAGCCAGCGGGCTAGTAGCCAAACAACGCGGTGAGCAGCAAAAAGCAGAAGGGCCCCACGCAGATCGTGGAGATGCTGGGGGGCTGCACTTCGGTGCTGGAGCTGCTCAGGGTGGGGGCTTCTCGGACCCCAAAGCACTCACCAGGAATTCACTCGGCGGGCTTGCTGGAAAGAAGTCGTGCAGTCTTGAAGATGGCCGGTCCCTCGAGGTCTCGTCACACCCACGAATCTCAGCGTGACTGATGATGTAGGTAGAGGTCAGAGGTGCCAGGGAAGCCGGTTCTCGTCGAGCTGGGCAGTCGGATTCCGGAGGAAGGACGTGCAGCAGACCGCAGTGTTCTTTAGATGGTGCCTGCGGATGCAGGGTGACTACTCCTTAGTCACAAGGGAGAAATCTTAGGAAGAAGTCTTGAGTTCCTTTCGTGGAAAGTAGTTTCAGGATTCAAAGATGATCTAATTTGGAAGGGGGCCAGTTCCTACCTTTATCCTGTAAAAAGGGGCTGGCACGCGACTAAGTCCTGCCCTAGGGGTGGGACTAGGAGGGGGGTGGTTACACCCACTTCCTTGGCGGGCTTTTCCCCAGCACAGGGTCTGGAGTGACCCTGGAACTGGTTCCAGCCAGCCTATGCATAGTGAGCACCGGGGTGCCACGTGCAGTCACCTTCCTCTAAAGCCCTGCCTACCTACAATACACAAAACCCTGTCTGGGACGGTGCTGGCACCGCCCCTGGCAGGAAACCCTTTGTCCTTATCTCCTGCTCTGGGAGGACTCCCAGCAGCAGGAGGGCAGACTTGTGTCTCGGTGGCAGCATCCATTTTGTGGAGCTGAGGCTCTGTTTGACTTTAACCGGGGTTAGGGGTTACATACATGTCGTGTCCCTCTAGAAGGGTGGAATGCTAACCCCGTCGCCAGAATTGGCGAGGGGTTAGTATTCCAATTCGTATGACACCTTACTCGACATGTTTTGATAAAGCGATACCAGAGTTGGCATATAACCGCGAGGATTATAATGCACTTAAGAGTATATGGTATGCGATATCATGGAAACGGCTAAGGGATGGATCCCGAAAGCCGCAGACAGGCTCAGCTCATGCCAGAGCACCATCTCACACGATTCCAAGCACTCTGCCTTCAGGATTGTTAAGGCCTGCCATAGGAGTGACTGATAGGAGATCTGTGTGTCCATTTTTAGGGTTAGATATAGGTATACTATATCTAAAGCAAAGGGTGAGTACACCACCTTGCCCCAGCTGTCGTGCAGCCAGTTGTGTCAGTTTAGTTAGTCAGCCCAGGGGTGGCATAATACATGCTTCAGCCCCTGGGAGACTTCTGGGTACACCTCAGCCCTGAGTACAGGGACTTGGAGAGGGCCCAGTGCCAATTCAGTACCTGAGTACAATTTGGATAGAGAGAACAGCTAGGCTGTGGGTCTGATTAGCAGGTCCACAGCCAGGGAAAGTCGTAAACCAGTGCAGCAAAAAGCAAAAATCTGGGTGATCATAGGATTGCAGACCCTACTCTCCTACACTTGGGGTAACTGGGAGCTACCCACAAGATAAAGAAAGACAGGCAGATTGAAGATAGAAGGATGAGGATAACTGATGCGCTGGCAGCCAGGAAGTAGGGTGTCCTAACCATGGAGATGTTCAACACTAGTAAGCAGAGGGACAGCCAGAGACGGTAGGCATTCATAATCCGAACCTGAAGGGGGTACAATCAGCAAGGTACTTCAGCCCCTCATTAAAGACCTGAATAGCATAATGATCACCTTAACCGAGTAAGTATTAACCTTTACTGTGTAATTCATAAAAACCATCAAAATAAAAAATTAGCAAATTTCTTTCACAATAGTACAAAAGAAAAAGCAAGTTTAAAATGCAATGGTTTAAAAATACTGAATGTAGTAAAGTGCCATACATGCGCGATGGCAACAAACTACAAGCTCTCTCATTCTAATTGACTTCATGAAGTTAACACATTTACTGATACAACCTTCACCCTAACCAAGCTACCTCTTCTCCTCTCTGAATGCCATGCAGAATGCTACTAACAAACTTATCATGTAAACTAGGAAGTGCAACCACATCAACCACAACTGAAAAAACTCCACTGTCCAAAATCAAGCAGACAGGCTGTGCGTACCAAGGTTCAGGACACGCCTGAGTTTTCCCCATCAGATGGACTTACTTTCTGGGGAGTCTGTATGTGCTGAGGGCCAAATCCTCAAGATGTTCCTCTTCCAAAACACAAACAACAAAATAACTCTCTTGGCATGAAGTAACACCAACATGAACTACTTGTAGAAGAACTCACACAAGACAGTACCTCCACTCCAATAGAAAGCAGCCTTGAGGTATTTAATTTAATTTAGTGGCATCTTAAAGGGCCAACCTAGCTCCTTGGGGTAACTGGGAGCTACCCACAAGAGAAGAAGACAGCAAAACCATAGCAAAGGGGATGTTGGGAAACATGAAGCAAAATAATCTACAGTCAATGGTATATTGTAACAGGGTAATAGTTGTTGGCAAGGAGGGAGCAGGGATCAATCAGTAGGGTCGAATAGCATCAGGGTTACACTCGATTTTAGTATCTCTATATGGGTACATTTGGCTGGATTAGATGGTTATCAAGCTTATCCTGATTCATTACAGAGACAGAAATAGCATCAGTCATTGGAGACTGTTTCAGAGTCTGGGAGTGGATGAGGAGAAGTATAGTCTCCTTGGTGTTTCTTTAGTTTCTTTATGGATCTCTAATATTTCTAAGGAGTGACTGTGGGTGGCATTTAGGAGGCTGAAGATTGACAATTTGCGAGAAGCGCAATCCATTTTATGGCCTTGTAGGTGATGCAGTATGTATTAACTTCATTTTCTTGTAGATTATGCTGGTTGGATCTGGGTGAAGGCACAGGTCACTTAGGTTAAAGGAGATGTGCTGGCATGTTTTTTGGCATACGATCAAGTAGATAGCAGAATTAAAGTCACCTTTTACTTGACTTAACATTTTGCACACCAATGAAAATTGTATTGTCCTGTGTCAGTGTGGAACACGGTCACGACCTTTCCAATGAAACAGTCTTCAGCCACACAGCTCATACCAGGCCCTTTGTGGTATATTGTTCACATGATCTTTAAACACGAGTTGGAATCCAATCTAACATCTGAGGGACCTCAAGCAGCAGGAGAGGAACGGATGGAAAAGCATCTAAAACAATGCAGGATTGGATCTACAGATCAGCTCTCCTCTGATCAGGTATCCCATTGTGTATGATAGCAAAGACTGTTTTAGTTTGGTTGAGTTTTAGTTGGATTGCAGACATCTGCGTTTGCATAAGTACCTGATAGGTCATCAGTCAATAGATGTCTTTGATTGACAAAACTTTGAAAGAGCTGAGAGTCAGTATTTTGTTTTCAGGAGCTAGGATTACATGACTGAGTTAGTTGACAGGGATTTTTTTAATGATCTTACCCTTAACTATGGTGATGTCAGATGTGAGATGATGATGTCTGATCAAGCCAGGGGGTGGGTTTCAAATATGTGAAAGCAGCAAGATGACTAATCTGCCATGCTTGGGATAAAAATTGGAAAAAACACAGTTGATGGACAGAATGTAGAACAATGTCATACATTCACCCCAGTACAAGGATCTGGGCCTAAATCCATCGTTTTTTTGCACTCCACACCACCCTGGGTTAGACAATGGCTATATGCAAATCAGCTCTGACCCTGTGCCTCATGGGAACAGTCCAGTCCGAACTACCAAGCCATGTCTTTCCCAGACCGGAATCAAGCATCCAAGGACCGGTTTCTGGCTATCAGCCTTCATCAGCTTGGATAGCTTGACTCCAGTGGTGTGGAGAGCCTGGGACTCACGTCTGAGCATACCCAGCCCACTCGGGGTGAAAATTGCAAAAAACACAGTTGATGGACAGAATGTAGAACAATGTCATACATTCACCCCAGTACAAGGATCTGGGCCTAAATCCATCGTTTTTGTGCACTCCACACCACCCTGGGTTAGACAATGGCTGTATGCAAATCAGCTCTGACCCTGTGCCTCATGGGAACAGTCCAGTCCAAACTACCAAGCCATGTCTTTCCCAGACCGGAATCAAGCATCCAAGGACCGGTTTCTGGCTATCAGCCTTCATCAGCTTGGATAGCTTGACTCCAGTGGTGTGGAGAGCCTGGGACTCACGTCTGAGCATACCCAGCCCACTCGGGGAGAAAATTGCAAAAAACACAGTTGATGGACAGAATGTAGAACAATGTCATACATTCACCCCAGTACAAGGATCTGGGCCTAAATCCATCGTTTTTTGCACTCCACACCACCCTGGGTTAGACAATGGCTATATGCAAATCAGCTCTGACCCTGTGCCTCATGGGAACAGTCCAGTCCGAACTACCAAGCCATGTCTTTCCCAGACCGGAATCAAGCATCCAAGGACCGGTTTCTGGCTATCAGCCTTCATCAGCTTGGATAGCTTGACTCCAGTGGTGTGGCGAGCCTGGGACTCACGTCTGAGCATACCCAGCCCACTCGGGGTGAAAATTGCAAAAAACACAGTTGATGGACAGAATGTAGAACAATGTCATACATTCACCCCAGTACAAGGATCTGGGCCTAAATCCATCGTTTTTTTGCACTCCACACCACCCTGGGTTAGACAATGGCTATATGCAAATCAGCTCTGACCCTGTGCCTCATGGGAACAGTCCAGTCCGAACTACCAAGCCATGTCTTTCCCAGACCGGAATCAAGCATCCAAGGACCGGTTTCTGGCTATCAGCCTTCATCAGCTTGGATAGCTTGACTCCAGTGGTGTGGAGAGCCTGGGACTCACGTCTGAGCATACCCAGCCCACTCGGGGTGAAAATTGCAAAAAACACAGTTGATGGACAGAATGTAGAACAATGTCATACATTCACCCCAGTACAAGGATCTGGGCCTAAATCCATCGTTTTTTTGCACTCCACACCACCCTGGGTTAGACAATGGCTATATGCAAATCAGCTCTGACCCTGTGCCTCATGGGAACAGTCCAGTCCTAACTACCAAGCCATGTCTTTCCCAGACCGGAATCAAGCATCCAAGGACCGGTTTCTGGCTATCAGCCTTCATCAGCTTGGATAGCTTGACTCCAGTGGTGTGGAGAGCCTGGGACTCACGTCTGAGCATACCCAGCCCACTCGGGGTGAAAATTGCAAAAAACACAGTTGATGGACAGAATGTAGAACAATGTCATACATTCACCCCAGTACAAGGATCTGGGCCTAAATCCATCGTTTTTTTGCACTCCACACCACCCTGGGTTAGACAATGGCTATATGCAAATCAGCTCTGACCCTGTGCCTCATGGGAACAGTCCAGTCCGAACTACCAAGCCATGTCTTTCCCAGACCGGAATCAAGCATCCAAGGACCGGTTTCTGGCTATCAGCCTTCATCAGCTTGGATAGCTTGACTCCAGTGGTGTGGAGAGCCTGGGACTCACGTCTGAGCATACCCAGCCCACTCGGGGTGAAAATTGCAAAAAACACAGTTGATGGACAGAATGTAGAACAATGTCATACATTCACCCCAGTACAAGGATCTGGGCCTAAATCCATCGTTTTTTTGCACTCCACACCACCCTGGGTTAGACAATGGCTATATGCAAATCAGCTCTGACCCTGTGCCTCATGGGAACAGTCCAGTCCGAACTACCAAGCCATGTCTTTCCCAGACCGGAATCAAGCATCCAAGGACCGGTTTCTGGCTATCAGCCTTCATCAGCTTGGATAGCTTGACTCCAGTGGTGTGGAGAGCCTGGGACTCACGTCTGAGCATACCCAGCCCACTCGGGGTGAAAATTGCAAAAAACACAGTTGATGGACAGAATGTAGAACAATGTCATACATTCACCCCAGTACAAGGATCTGGGCCTAAATCCATCGTTTTTTTGCACTCCACACCACCCTGGGTTAGACAATGGCTATATGCAAATCAGCTCTGACCCTGTGCCTCATGGGAACAGTCCAGTCCGAACTACCAAGCCATGTCTATCCCAGACCGGAATCAAGCATCCAAGGACCGGTTTCTGGCTATCAGCCTTCATCAGCTTGGATAGCTTGACTCCAGTGGTGTGGAGAGCCTGGGACTCACGTCTGAGCATACCCAGCCCACTCGGGGTGAAAATTGCAAAAAACACAGTTGATGGACAGAATGTAGAACAATGTCATACATTCACCCCAGTACAAGGATCTGGGCCAAAATCCATCGTTTTTTTGCACTCCACACCACCCTGGGTTAGACAATGGCTATATGCAAATCAGCTCTGACCCTGTGCCTCATGGGAACAGTCCAGTCCGAACTAACAAGCCATGTCTTTCCCAGACCGGAATCAAGCATCCAAGGACCGGTTTCTGGCTATCAGCCTTCATCAGCTTGGATAGCTTGACTCCAGTGGTGTGGAGAGCCTGGGACTCACGTCTGAGCATACCCAGCCCACTCGGGGTGAAAATTGCAAAAAACACAGTTGATGGACAGAATGTAGAACAATGTCATACATTCACCCCAGTACAAGGATCTGGGCCTAAATCCATCGTTTTTTTGCACTCCACACCACCCTGGGTTAGACAATGGCTATATGCAAATCAGCTCTGACCCTGTGCCTCATGGGAACAGTCCAGTCCGAACTACCAAGCCATGTCTTTCCCAGACCGGAATCAAGCATCCAAGGACCGGTTTCTGGCTATCAGCCTTCATCAGCTTGGATAGCTTGACTCCAGTGGTGTGGAGAGCCTGGGACCACGTCTGAGCATACCCAGCCCACTCGGGGTGAAAATTGCAAAAAACACAGTTGATGGACAGAATGTAGAACAATGTCATACATTCACCCCAGTACAAGGATCTGGGCCTAAATCCATCGTTTTTTTGCACTCCACACCACCCTGGGTTAGACAATGGCTATATGCAAATCAGCTCTGACCCTGTGCCTCATGGGAACAGTCCAGTCCGAACTACCAAGCCATGTCTTTCCCAGACCGGAATCAAGCATCCAAGGACCGGTTTCTGGCTATCAGCCTTCATCAGCTTGGATAGCTTGACTCCAGTGGTGTGGAGAGCCTGGGACTCACGTCTGAGCATACCCAGCCCACTCGGGGTGAAAATTGCAAAAAACACAGTTGATGGACAGAATGTAGAACAATGTCATACATTCACCCCAGTACAAGGATCTGGGCCTAAATCCATCGTTTTTTTGCACTCCACACCACCCTGGGTTAGACAATGGCTATATGCAAATCAGCTCTGACCCTGTGCCTCATGGGAACAGTCCAGTCCGAACTACCAAGCCATGTCTTTCCCAGACCGGAATCAAGCATCCAAGGACCGGTTTCTGGCTATCAGCCTTCATCAGCTTGGATAGCTTGACTCCAGTGGTGTGGAGAGCCTGGGACTCACGTCCGAGCATACCCAGCCCACTCGGGGTGAAAATTGCAAAAAACACAGTTGATGGACAGAATGTAGAACAATGTCATACATTCACCCCAGTACAAGGATCTGGGCCTAAATCCATCGTTTTTTTGCACTCCACACCACCCTGGGTTAGACAATGGCTATATGCAAATCAGCTCTGACCCTGTGCCTCATGGGAACAGTCCAGTCCGAACTACCAAGCCATGTCTTTCCCAGACCGGAATCAAGCATCCAAGGACCGGTTTCTGGCTATCAGCCTTCATCAGCTTGGATAGCTTGACTCCAGTGGTGTGGAGAGCCTGGGACTCACGTCTGAGCATACCCAGCCCACTCGGGGTGAAAATTGCAAAAAACACAGTTGATGGACAGAATGTAGAACAATGTCATACATTCACCCCAGTACAAGGATCTGGGCCTAAATCCATCGTTTTTTTGCACTCCACACCACCCTGGGTTAGACAATGGCTATATGCAAATCAGCTCTGACCCTGTGCCTCATGGGAACAGTCCAGTCCGAACTACCAAGCCATGTCTTTCCCAGACCGGAATCAAGCATCCAAGGACCGGTTTCTGGCTATCAGCCTTCATCAGCTTGGATAGCTTGACTCCAGTGGTGTGGAGAGCCTGGGACTCACGTCTGAGCATACCCAGCCCACTCGGGGTGAAAATTGCAAAAAACACAGTTGATGGACAGAATGTAGAACAATGTCATACATTCACCCCAGTACAAGGATCTGGGCCTAAATCCATCGTTTTTTTGCACTCCACACCACCCTGGGTTAGACAATGGCTATATGCAAATCAGCTCTGACCCTGTGCCTCATGGGAACAGTCCAGTCCGAACTACCAAGCCATGTCTTTCCCAGACCGGAATCAGGCATCCAAGGACCGGTTTCTGGCTATCAGCCTTCATCAGCTTGGATAGCTTGACTCCAGTGGTGTGGAGAGCCTGGGACTCACGTCTGAGCATACCCAGCCCACTCGGGGTGAAAATTGCAAAAAACACAGTTGATGGACAGAATGTAGAACAATGTCATACATTCACCCCAGTACAAGGATCTGGGCCTAAATCCATCGTTTTTTTGCACTCCACACCACCCTGGGTTAGACAATGGCTATATGCAAATCAGCTCTGACCCTGTGCCTCATGGGAACAGTCCAGTCCGAACTACCAAGCCATGTCTTTCCCAGACCGGAATCAAGCATCCAAGGACCGGTTTCTGGCTATCAGCCTTCATCAGCTTGGATAGCTTGACTCCAGTGGTGTGGAGAGCCTGGGACTCACGTCTGAGCATACCCAGCCCACTCTGCTTGGGATAAAGGCAAGCTCTGGAGAGGTGAGGATGTCCAGGACTTGTTTTGATAGTAAAGTAGTGTAGTCACCCAGGATATTGAGGTTTTCCATGTAGGCCTTCTAGACTTGTAAGATGGAAGCAGTGACTGTTTAAGAAAATGTCTCTTTTTGTATGGTCACACCCACGTTTTTGGACTGATGCTGCCGATTTTTCGACTGAGAGTGCACTGAGACCAGCTAACCAGACCTCAATGCCAGTGCCGGACCCATAAATGTGTAACATTGGCTATACCCTATTAGCATAAGCTAGCTTACCTATAAGACCCTAGTATATGGTACCCAGGGTATTCAGGGATATGTAAGTTAGAGAGTCAACCCAGGGATTGCAGCTCTAGTTGTGCCATTCTTGGGTGTGACACAGGAAAAATGTGTCTCCCAGTCTGCCTTTGCAGGCTGATAGAGCAGTTTGAATTGCTAGCTCAACTTTGCCAGTTAAAGCAATAGCATGGCCAAACCTCCCTCTTTAATATGTGTGATTCACCCCTATGGTAGACCTATTGGCAGGATGTAGCATATTTCAATGGCAGAACATGCAATTTACATGTTCTGGCAGTAAAACCGCAAAACTGTTGTTTTTGTACTGTGGAAAAGCTGGGTTGCCTCATTGGCGATTGCAGGGTTACACATTGACCCCTTAGCTGTACTAACCCCTGAACAGTTCAACCAGAGTTGATACTCCAAGGTAACATGTTGCAGTGTACACCTTTTACAGGGTTACCACTTTGATGCCTTTAGTCTCCTGTGACCAAAACGGTTACACAAGGAGTCAGTTCCCAAGACAGCTTTCTGCCCTCCTAAGAAGCGCTAATGACTCCCAGGAAAGGAGACAATAGGAGTTTGTACTGAAGAGAGGTGTCAGCCCCCTCCTGCAGGAAGCCATACAGGTGTTGGCCCAAACTTCAAGCTTCCAAGGAAAAGCCACCTTTGAAGGGCAAATGGGTATCACTTGGGAGAGGGACCACTCCATTGTCTAGGTAGACAGGCTGGCACTAGGGGCAGGAAAGGAAAAGCCAGTTACTAAACTGGTTTTCCAGGAGCGAATAGCCCCCATGCTAGGAACACCCCAGGGTTGGGCTGGAGAGCTCTAAACGCCAAGGGAGGGGTTCTGCCATGTTGTGTGTGGGCAGGTAGGTGCATCCTGGCTTAGCCAGATGCCCCACTTCCCAGGAAATGATCATGAGGGAGGGAACCTAATAACCCATTGGCTACTGATCGCATGTACCCTGGGGGCACTTTCTGAGCATATAAAGTGCTTTCCTTGCACCTAGAACTCAGATCTCAACTGAACTGTAAGAAGGACCAAAGATGGACTGCCCAGCTGCATCAAGGAACCGGCAAAAGTAGGTTGTACCTGCGTGGACTGCACCTGCTGAAAGTGGTGGCTTGCAAAGAAGAGGACTGTGTCCTGCTCATGGATATGTCACCTCTGAAGCCCAACAAAATCAAAGAGACTCTAAAGGTCAGTTGGTTGACCTCTTGTTCACAGCACAGGGACACAACAGCTGAGAAATCTACTGGTAAAGATAATGAGGTAACCTCAGAACCTGGGTAAGTACACTGAAGAAAAAGTGGTTCTGTCGGATAGCTCAAATCATTTGTACAATGTATGAAATACATGAAGGAAAATGCATTAGTAATGTAACCAGGTGACACAAAAGGAAAAACAACTTATATATGAAAAAAAATCTATTTCTTTACTTTGCATTTATGTAGGCAAATCAATGAAATGGCTCTGTGTGACAAAAAACATGTGGCGATGACACCTTTTAATGTAATGTACAGTTAGTGACTGGTAGTGATATGTGACATAGTGCTGTACAAATGTGACATAAATGACATATACATGATGCAGGGGGATATTTATCTTGTGAAGTCCAAGACTCAATGCATAAGTCTCAACAGTAGGTATGATTTCATGTTCGAGTTTGGGAAATTGCGTGGACTAATGGAGACTGTAACTTCGATGTTTCTACCCTTAACAATTGTGCAGCTTATTAGGCATCATAGGCAGCTCTTCATCAGGACGGGGGGTAGGGACAAGTGACAGCCAACGACTGAGCTGTCACTTCAGCATCTTGTATCCCTTGCATCACGATCACTTCCTTAGGAACCTACTGCAAAAAAAAAAGTACCTGGAACTGACAGAAAAGTGCTTCACCCCTTCAGGTAACTGTTTCAGAGTGTCTTACTGGTCCCCTTGACTGGCTCAATGTTAACGTCTGTCTTTCAAAGTAACTCCAACTGACCGCAATATGACTAGCTCACTTTTTTGATCAAAAAGTTTCTAAGTGTCAAATTTGTTGAGTTTGCCAATGCTTGTTCGCGGTTGAGCGAAATTATTTGATTTACTATACCTTTCAAATTCTATATCTTTGGAACCCTCCTGTGGATATTTTTCATTGTGGTGTCTAAAAATAAGTTAAAATTCAGTCTATTTTGATCAATTAGTCTCAGAGTTCTTGAGTGTTACTTTGATTTCTTCTTCAGTTGTTTTGGTGATGTTTAAATGCCTTACACTTGTTCCTTTGTGTAAGCCTTGCAGCTCAGGGTCACGGCTATCCATGGTTTACTTAAAGGATTGATAAACAAAACCTACTGGTCCTAACGGGGTTGCTAAGTGTACTACACAGTGAGGACGCACAACCACACCATATAATATACCCCATTTCCTCACATTATGGATTCTACAAATTCATCTCTGAAGACATTTTAAGGCCTGAGACGTGTGTATTTACAGAACTCGCAGGATGATGCTTGAAGCAAAATGATTGAAATTCCAAAATAATGTTAAAACCTATATTGGAATGATAACTCATGTGGCATTGGGTAGGCCTATTATTAATATTATTACCTTAGTGCCACAAACATTGCACATATGGCTGTTATGTATGACCTATGTAAAAGCATTCTAAATTGACAAGGCCCTCTTTACATTTCTGCATGCAGCCCTGCCAGAAGTACTGAAATGAGAATGAATGAATGATTTATTGTGTGATTAATTACAATTATTGCAATTCCTCCTCCGAGTATATGCAATAGTAACAGTAAGAAGAAAACTAATTTGTGAAGCCAATCAATCAATCACAATCAATCACAAAATTTGTATAGCGCGCTACTCACCCGTAAGGGTCTCAAGGCGCTGAGTGGGGTGGGGGGGGGGGTCGCTACTGCTCGAACAGCCAGGTCTTGAGTAGTTTTCTGAAGGAGAGGTGATCCTGGGTCAGCCGTAGGTGAGTGGGGAGGAATTCCATGTCTTGGCTGGCAGGTAGGAGAAGGATCTTCCTCCGACGGTGGATTTCCGAATTCTTGGGACGGAGGCGAAGGCGAGGCTGGCGGATCGGAGCTGGCGGGTGGGTGTGTAGAAGGTGAGGCGGCTGTTGAGGTACTTCGGGCCCAAGTCGTGGAGAGCCTTGTGTGCGTGGGTGAGGAGTCTGAATGTGATCCTCTTGTTGACGGGGAGCCAGTGCAGTTCTTTCAGGTGGGCGGAGATGTGGCTGCTGCGGGGGATGTCCAGGATGAGTCGTGCTGAGGCGTTCTGGATGCGCTGGAGTCTTTTCTGGAGTTTGGCTGTGGTTCCAGCGTAGAGGGTGTTCCCATAGTCCAGACGGCTGGTGACGAGGGCCTGGGTGACCGTCTTCCTGGTTTCGGTGGGGATCCATCGGACGATCTTTCGGAGCATGCGCAGGGTGTTGAAGTAGGAAGATAAGACTGCGTTCACTTGCTTGGTCATCGTGAGGGAGGAGTCCAGGATGACGCCCAGGTTGCGTGCGTGGTCCGTTGGTTTGGGTGCGCTGCCCAGGGCAGGCGGCCACCAGAAGTCGTCCCAGGCGGAGGGCGATGATCCCAGGATGAGGACTTCTGTCTTGTCTGAGTTCAATTTCAGGCGGCTGTTCTTCATCCACTCGGCGACGTCTTTCATCCCTTCATGCAGGCTGGTTCTGGCGGTGGCGGGGTCGTTGGTGAGGGAGAGGATCAGCTGGGTGTCGTCAGCATAGGAGATGATGTTGAGGTTGTGTTTGCGTGCGATGGCTGCGAGAGGGCTCATGTAGACATTGAAGAGGGTTGGGCTGAGTGATGAGCCTTGTGGTACGCCGCAGATGACTTCGGTGGCCTCGGATCTTAACGGGGAGGCGGACTCTCTGGGTTCTTCCGGCGAGGAACGAGATGATCCACTCCAGTGCCTTCTCTTGGACTCCGATGTTGCTGAGGCACTGTACTAGGGTGCGGTGGCAGACAGTGTCGAACGCCGCAGATAGGTCCAGGAGGATGAGGGCTGCTGTTTCCCCGTTGTCGAGCAGGGATCTGATGTCGTCAGTGGCTGCGATGAGGGCGGTCTCGGTGCTGTGGTTGGCTCGGAAACCGGACTGCGAGGGGTCGAGGGATCCGTTCGTCTCGAGGAAGGCGGCAAGCTGTCTGTTGACTGTCTTCTCGATGACTTTGGCAGGAAAAGGGAGGAGCGAGATAAGGCGGTAGTTCTTGAGGTCGGTGGGGTCTGCTGTTGGTTTCTTCAGGAGGGCGCTGAACTCGGCGTGCTTCCAGATCTCCAGAAGGTGGCGGTGTTGAAGGAGGTGTTGATGATGTCCCGGAGTTGGGGTGCGATGATGGAGTGGGCCTTGTTGAAGACGTGGTGGGGGCAGGGGTCGGTTGGTGATCCGGAGTGGATGGTGTTCATCGTGCGGGTGGTGTCTTCGGTGCTGACCGGGATCCAGGTGCAGAGGGTGGTGGTGGGGGGCGTTGGTTCGGTGGTTGGGTGCGTGGTAGGTGCGCCGAAGCTGTTATGTATATCGGCGATCTTGCGGTGGAAGAACGAGGCGAGTGAGTCGCAGAGGTCTTGCGAGGGGGTGATGTCGTTGTTTCCAGCGCTGGGGTTGGAGAACTCTTTGACGATGCTGAAGAGTTCCTTCCTGTTGTGGGCGTTGTTGTCCAGTCGTTCTGTGAATGCTGTCTTCTTGGTGGTGCGGATCAGCTAGTGGTGTTTGCGGGTGACGTGCTTGAGGGCAGTCATGTTGTCTGTGGTCTGGTCGTGGCGCCAGGCTTTCTCGAGGGTGCGGCAGTTCTTCTTGGAGTTCTTGAGTTCATCGGTGAACCAGGAGGCTTTCTTGCTGCCGGGTCTGCTGGGAGGGTTCTTCAGTGGTGCGAGGTCATTTGCGCAGTTGGTGAGCCACTGTGTGAGGTTGCTGGCTGCTTCGTTGGGGTCCGTTGTGCTGGCGGGGGGGTTCTGGCGGAGGGAGGTGGTGAGCTGCTCGGTGGTGATCTTGCTCCAGCTCCTGCGAGGAATCTGTTGTGGGTGGTGGTGGGTCGTTGTTCTTCTGAAGCTGAAGTTGATGCAGCTGTGCTCAGTCCAGTGGAGTCCTGTGGAGTGGCTGAAGGAGATGTGCTTGCTGGAGGAGAAGACGGGGTCAAGCGTGTGGCCGGCGTAGTGGGTGGGGGTGTTCACCAGTTGCTTGAGTCCGAGGTTGGCGAGGTTGTCCAGCAGGGTGGTGGTGTTGTTGTCCTTGTTGTTCTCCAGGTGGAAGTTGAGGTCCCCTAGGAGGATGTAGTCAGCGGAGGAGAGGGCGTACGGGCTGATGAAGTCTGCGATGTCTTCGCTGAATTGTGTGCATGGTCCCGGGGGTCTGTAGATGAGGGTGCCTCTGAGGGTGGTCTTGGGATCGGTGTGTATCTGGAAGTGGAGGTGTTCGGTGGCGGTGAAGGTGTCGTCGGGGTTGGTCGTGATGTGGATGGTGTTCTTGTGTACGATGGCGATGCCTCCTCCAGTCTGGTTGACGCGGTCATTCCGGGTGATCTTGTATCCGTCCGGGATTGCTATGGCGATGTCAGGCGCTGAGGAGGCGTTCATCCAGGTTTCTGTAAGGAAGGCGACGTCTGGTGATGTTGTGTCGAGCAGGTTCCAGAGTTCGACGGCGTGTCTGTGGATGGAGCAGGTGTTGAGCAGGATGCACTTGAGGTGGTTCCTGCTGGGGCTCGGCTTGTCGGGTGCGGTGCGGGTTCCGGATGCAGGTGAACTTGCAGGCTTGGCAGGTGAAGGGTCCGTGGATGCGTTTCGGGCTGGCTCGGTAGCAGGCGGGGTTCCGGCCAGGTTTGAGTGCATTGAGGGTGGCGGCGTCGTAGGTCCGTCGCGTGGGCTGGCATCCTCGGGGGCCAGGGGTCCTGGCGCTGAGCGCGGTCCAGGCGCGGACTGGCGCAGACGGGCTTGCCTTTGGCGTGCCTGAGGCGCACAATCGGCGCTCCCGCTGTGCGCGTTCGCCATGCGGCCTCCATATGAGGGGCTGAGGGAGGGAGGAGCAGCTGGGAGGCGGGAGCGGGGTGGCGAATGGGAACGGCGGGGGGGGCGGGGCCGCAGGGAGCAGCGGCGGGAAGCGGGAGGGCACAGAAGGCAAGGGGAACGAGGGAAAAATAAAACAGATAACAAATGACAAAGAGGAAAAACAGCGATGAGAGGGAGGAGGGCACAGAAGGCAAACGGGGAACGACAAAAAACACAGGCACAAGTCAAATGCGAGATACACAGGATACAGCGGTTCGAGAGCAGCACACGCCACGGGGAGGACCACGTGGTGGCTAGGGGGGCGACCTACCTGGTGACAGCCAACACACTGCAGTACTTTCATATACATTCTATGTTTCCACTATACAAATATAATAGCATATATGTGCATTAGAATACTTTAAAAATAAACACTGTATAAAATATAATTAAAAGCTCTCATATCTATTATGTGTAGACACTGAAAAAACAACTATTCTAAAGTGTTACGTCGAGTGACATGAAATGTGCATTTAAGCAGAATAAAGTGCAATGATCAATGACAAATTTCATTACAACTTCACTTCATTGACATTGGAGACAAAGCTACTACAGAACTGATCAAGTGACTTAAGGTGGACAAAAGAGTGGTATAAAGTGCAAAACCTATGTGCTTTTAAGCAAGATGGGTGGCAGCATCCGCCAGCGGCTTAATGCAGTACAATTAATAGGATGAAGTGCGGGTCTCCCTCATGCGGGTGAGTAAGATGAGCAGAATAAAGTATCATTATCAGCGTGAAATCTCATTGAAACTTTCATATCATTAGCATCAGAAACAGTCATTCTGAAGGACTGCATCGAGTGACTTATGGTATGCAAAAGAGCAGAATAAAGTGCAAAGTCTGCATGCTTTTAGGCAAGATGGGCGAAAACAACGGCCAGCAGTTTAATACAGTGGCATTAGTGAAATAAAGTGCAGGGTCACCCTCATGTGGCTTTGCGAGATGTCGTTGTTCCTGTGGATTAGTAAAAAACTAATATTACAAACATTGTAACTACACTTTGTAAAAGACGCCATAGTCTATGTTTTTTTAGTAGGATGAGGGAACAATGCCATCCATCTTAAGCCTATGCAAATAAGTGAAGTAAAGTGCTGTGCCTGTGCATTCCATCACAAATTAGGTGTCGGAATGTCTCAGAATAGCTTTTATCTTAACACTGTCACCTTGCTTCTTTCAGGGCCGATCTTGTCGCCTACATGAATTTGTCAAACTGGGACATATCCAAGGGGACCGTGCAAGAAAATAGAGCTGCTATTGCCTCAACACGTGTTCATGTCCTCATTGACAGAAAATGTGATTGCAGTATTAGTTTCTGTTGTATCTGTAGCAGTGCTGGACAGACACATATAAGATGCAACAGGGACTCCTTTCTGTAGTTGCATAGTCTGCATCCTGTAATAGTTTTTTTAAAAAGCTTTATTTCGTCTGGTCAACATTTCAAAGTGCATGTACAGTGGAGCCGTCCATCCATGCCTTGTCTCGGCAGCATACATCAGTGGTTACCATTTTTGTGAGTACATAATGATGATAGTGAATTCAGCAGTCTACATCACTGATCCTTGTCTTCCCCCATCCTTTCCAGAGCTCCCACACAACCCAGCCTTTCTTCATCTCAGTGCTGAAAATAACACATGTGCCGGTTTTTACACCATATTTAACATTAAAATATGAACACATGTTGCGTATGGACCTCTTAATCATCAATATCATACGTTATTCTCCTCCTTGCATACATTGGAGATACTGCTTCAGGGGTTCTCAAAAGTCACGGGGCCTTGATGCTTGCGGAAGCTCTTCTGCGTATACCTCCATAGTCTCAATGCAATGTGACATATCCACTAGCCAGTCCTTAAACCTAGGGGGCCGTTTGCTACCCCATCTAATGGCCACCCGACGTTTTGCTAACAGTAACGCCACAGCCAGAAATTTCCATCTTTTTGTAGGCTTTAGTCTGTATATTCCTAATAGGCACATTAGGTGAGTATTTGAGACCAGTTCTAATAACATCACCGTAAGACTTCCATGATGTCTTGCCAGTGTTGATGTACCCGCGGGCATGCCCACGCCATATGCACAAAGTCCGCATTTACTGCGTCACATCTATAACACTTGTCATGTGATCGGAGGCCATATCTGCACAATTGGGTTGGGGTGTAATAGAATTGGTGTAAGAATTTAAAATTAATTATTTGTAAATTGCAATTGGATGTCATCAATTGCAGCTGTGTGCAACTATACTCCCAATCCTGTTCATCAATGCTATCTCCAAGCAATGTTTCCCACTTAGTGAGCGTCCTATTCTCTGTCTCGCTGTATTCTGACTGCGACGCATTGTATAAGCGTGTCACCAATTTTTGGCGAGTAGGTGCTATCAGTAATGCCTGTAATGCTTGCAGCGTCGGTGGCTTCTCCGGGTACGAAGCGTATAGCTTCCTAATTGCCACTTGAAGCCGCAGATGAGCAAACATCTTCAGCGGTGTATTGTGTATGCTGAAGGACGGATCATCTCTTTGTATGAATCTACCGTGTGGAAACACATCTTTCATGGTGAAGAGTTTCATGTCCTCTAACAGCAATGTCATTTTTTTCTCTTGAGTTACCGATAATTTCGGATGGTTCGTGACCGGGAGTGACAGAGCATAAATTGGAAGTTTATTCGCTCGGCGTGCTAGCGTATACCATGCTTTTGAAGTGCAATACACTGTTTGGATCGTGTCCTTGTTTGTATGCGTCTTCGGATCTGACACATTAGCTATCAGTGGGGTGGGTTGTACACTGTCCGTTTCCACTGCCACATGTGGTATATACGCATGTGGCCATATCCAGTAATGAGCAAACTGTGCATGCGCGCAATAATAATATAACTGTAAATCTGGTGCCCCAAAACCTCCCTTATGATATGGTTTCGTTAGTAAATTCCAACTGATTCTGGCCTGTTTCCCCGCCCATGTTAGCTTCTGCATTGACGCTCTCAATTTAGAAAAAAAGCTTGTGTTAACCAAATCGGGATATTTATAAATAAATATAAAAATGTAGGTAAGAGTATCATATTTTGCAAAGCTATCCTGTCTGCCAATGATAGAGGCATCTGGATCCACCTAGCTATCTGCTCTTCAAGTTTAGTCAGTGCTCTACCATAATTTTCCCTTATAATTAGTTCAGGGTCCCTATGTTATCCATATGCCTAGATATTTCACCGGATCTGTTTGCCTTTTCAAGGGATAATCAAGGGTCGTTGGGTTGTAGACTACGTAAGAGGTATAACCACTGACTTGTCCCAGTTTGAGAGCAGCCCCGAATATTGCTCAAAGCGGATATATTCTCTTATAAGGCTATTTAAAAGTGCATCAGGGTGGCGAGTAAACAGTACCATGTTATCCGCGTATAATGAGATGCTAAGTGGGCGGAGGTTGAACTGTAAAGCAGCCTCCTGGTGTCATTGCCGAATTTTGCAGGCTAATGGCTCCAAAATCAGCGTGAATAGGATTGGCAAAAGCGAACAGCCCTGTCTCGGACCTCTACTAATACTGATAGATTCAGATGTTTGTCCATTTATTCTAATTCTGGCTGTGGGGCCATCATATAAAAGTTCTATCCACTTCAAGAATTGTCCCGGGAAGCCCATCCTACGCAAGACCACAAACATGTATGTCCATTCCACTGAATCGAAAGCTTTCGCAGCGTCCAACAAGGCCGCTGCTGCCAGGAGCTCTGGATCTAAGTGATGGTACAGTTCAAATATGGTGCGTATGTTTTGAGTAGTGGATCTGGTTGGTACAAATCCGGCTTGGTCTGGTAACACTAACTACTCCTGCAGGAGCTGTAAACTGGTAGCAATTACCTTTGCCAGGATTTTCACATCAATATTTATTAACGATAATGGGCGATAAGAGTCGCATCTACCTAAGTCCTTATCCCGTTTTGGGAGCGCCACTAAAAGTGCTTCCCTCAGAGTGGCCGGGAGCCTACCTTCTTCGTATGCCTCTTGGTACATTTCGGCTAAATGAGGTATCAGCAAATCCTGATATGTTTTGTAGAACTCCCCAGGTAGCCCATCCTTTGTTGTTTGGTAAAGAGTTTATGGCATCTATGAGTTCCCTCCCTACATCCGCCATCTCCCTCCAGCTCCAGAGCGGTATCTCTCCTCCCACGGGGGCTTACTTCAAAGGACCTTATTTGAAGCCTCTCGCCAGTCATGCAGCTTTTTCCTGGGCTCTCCTTTATTCGGATGTATGTCGTTACTACGCATGCTTTTACAACGCATGCCTTTACCACGCAACTTTTACAACGCAAGTCGTTACAGCGACTTGCGTTGGGGGGCGCTGGATAGTGAATAGTTTAATTTACTATTCCAACTCCAGTCCCCGTGGATAGTAGGGAAGGTTTTGGATAGTAAATTAAACTATTCCCTATCCTACAGCGCCCCCCAGTGCAAGTCGTTGTAACGACTTGCATTGTAAAAGTTGCGTGGTAAAGGTAGTGCGTGGTAAAAGTTGCGTTGTAAACGCTGATTACCCTTTATTCCCATGTACTGTATCCAGCTCCCCATGTGCTGTGCTGTGCCGCATATGTATTTCTGGGCCTAAGCTCGGCCTATGCCGCGCTGACCGCACTCCGTGTGCCCGAGTTTACGACAATTACCTTCTTTTCTCTCTGCGCCTCACTCCGGTGTTTATTGCGTCCACTTAATGTACTAGTATTGTCACCAAAGCTGTCTTCGCTGGTCTTCTTCGTGTCCTACGCCCTATAAAAACGCACAGAGCTCCGACAGCACCAGGCAGTAGGCTCTCTCTACATGCTTTGCGTCATGGCTCCGCACACCACGCCAGGCCGCCGCTTCTGTTTCAGTTTCGTCTGTCTAGGCCATAGGAGCTCCGCGTCCCGGGCTGCCACTGCTCACCAGTCGTCCAGAATGTAGTTTCAAATTATGCAGGATAATGTAGGATTTTTTGGGCATCGATGAGGAGCTTGCCTAAAACGCGGCCATCTCATTCAGTGGCAAGCTCCGCCCCCCCCCGCATCCTGTAAGAGTTGACAGCAATTTCCAGTTAAGATTTAGTTATTTTATCTACAAAGGTACCGGCATTGCCCAGAGGATCTCTTTGGGGCATTTCTTTCCCACTGCCTGACTTAAGTATGGCTGTGTTTTGGGAGCCTCATAGGATGAAGTAAGAGCTAACTGCCATTGTATTTCCTTAAGACTGGCAATGTCTGCTTCCCACGATAACTGGTGAATTTGTTTATTTATAGCACTCCTTATAGGCATGTAGCTTATTCTTTCCATTGTCTGAGTCACAATCGTTAGATTTTAAGGTCTCCGCTCTATTTAAACAGTTGATCCAGGGTGTATGCTGCTCTATGTACATTGTTTTTAGCCCCTCCTTCAAGGATCCTGAAGGAGCATTCAAAATAGTAATATTTTGCAGTTGTGCCCATGCTTTCATATTTCTGTTGTGTGAGGTCGAACTGCTGTTGTATCAGGCTTTTGCGTGTGTATCTCGGTAGCCGAATAATGAGCTTGTATCCCTAACACTGAGCATTCTCCAATAGTGTCTCATATTGCCGTGGGAATGCTTGTTGCGTGGATCCTACTGTAGGCATCAGTTTTGCTTTGATAACCCTCCTGGAACCGTATTACACAAAATACGCATTTTTATTGTTTGCACCGCAGCGCAAACAATGAAAATGTGCCGTATTATGATGAATGCGCTACCCCCTGGGCAGCCGCGAACTCATGCTGAACTGGGAGCAGCACATTCAGGTGAAAAACCGAGCAGCTGCCTCAAAGCCACTCCATGTTTTCACAGTGCATGCGGCAACCCGCCTGCACTTTGAAGGGAGATTAGATATCGCCTTGCAGGCGGGTGCAGTGAGTTACTACACCCACCTGCAAAGGGATGTCTCGGGGGTCCATAGGACCCGTTTTACCCCCTGCAGAGGGCTGCCATCAAGGGGGTGCACTGACAATCTGCAACCTTAGAGATGGCACATGCAAATGAGAGAACACCCTCTGAATATCGTGTAGGCACTTTATGTGCATCAATGTTACTGGGGGGCGGGGAGGGGGCACACAACGGTCTGCAGCCCCTTCTGCAAAACCAAGGTGCCCCGGGGCACGATAAGCGGGCGCAAATACCTTTACGCCCCCGGGACGCTTGTATACTACAACCCCTAATTGCTAAGGTCGTTGGGATGAGTAATTTTCCATACAATTTACAGAAGGTATATATGGTTGCTTGTGCTTCTGTCTTCATCCTGCTCTGATATTATGGTCACTTTTCCTGTGCAAGATAGTTGTAACTTTTTGTTGATGTTATAGTCAGGGAGTCCGGACTCCATTTTTGTGATATTTTCTTAGCGTAGGGGCCAAATATCATCACTTTTGTTTTATTTTGTTTGACAACCACCTTGTTTTGTTCATTATAGATGTGTAGGGCGTCTAGTCCCTTCTGGTCCCCCTGACTTGCTCCTCTGAGGTAATCATTGCAGGTGATCTTGCGCAGTTGCGACCGGCATGACTCGTGGGTGGGGGGGTTTAATTTAAAATTAAAATAAAAAAGTTATCTTACCTTCGCCGGCCAGGTCCCACAGAAACAGGAAGCAGGTAGCCTCCCTCCCCTAAGCCAATTACAACGCTGCAATGGCAGCGTTGTGATTGGACGGGACACCGACCAGCCAGGCGCCTAAGGGGAGGCCATTTTATCCATGTAGTATAACAATTAGGGGGTTTTACCCAAGTATGGTCACTGGGACCTGGGTGGACTAAGTATTAAGAGGAAGGGGTCCCAGTAAAGACGAACAGGACTTAGGAACAAAAAAGTATAAATCACACAGACAATCAAGCAATCCACATTGTTTTAATCACAATGGGGATAAACAATGAATATATAAGAATTGGTACATCGAATACGTAGTTACAGGTAGTGCCCCAAAAGAAAGGGAGGTGGGGGTGAGGGTTGTGGTTGTGTGAGGACGTAGTGCAGGAAAGCAGGAATGGTTTAAAGGTGACAACCAATCAAAAAATAGAAATCCTTAAATAGTTACACTACGTATTCGATGTACCAATTCTTATATATTCATTGTTTATCCCCATTGTGATTAAAACAATGTGGATTGATTGATTGTCTGTGTGATTTTATCCATGTAGGCTGCATGCAGCCTACATGGAGAAAAGGCAGAGCGCGCATGACTGGTTTGGTCGGCCCCGGAGCGCCGACCAAACAGTCAGCGCCCTCAGCAGTGGGCAAACCACTCCTCTCCTGCCCTAGAGCAGCCCTGCCCACCCGCCTGCCCCCAACCAAACATTTCTGCTTTCTCGCAGTGCGAGAAACAGAAACATAAAATGGTAGTTTTACCATTTTATGTTTCTGCCTCTCGCACTGCGAGAAAGCAGTGAGGTGACGCTCCTCCACCCTAGTAGAGGAGCCGCCCCTGATCTTGCGTTGCTTGGCCACTTATGTAATTTTGTCTGATGTGGTCACTATTACAACACTGATAATACTAGTAGCTCGAGGTAATTTTCATTGAACTTGAGTAGTTCTTGTTACAAAAAAAGTTGCTCTAGAGATATCAAGACCCTCCACATACCCTTTTGTATTTTTAGCTCTAGAGATATCTGCATTTGCACTTAAGGCATTTGCAATACACTGTCCCAAGTGCTTCAATTGCATTATCTAAAATGCTGGCGAGCATGTTCCAGAGCAAGAAAACGTATAGCATTCATAATTTCACAAATTATAGCCTTTTTTTAATTCCTTTAAAGTTGATGACCTGGGCATCTCCTACTCCTAGGAGTAAGTAGCCTCCTACAGTCTCCTCATTGTGTGAGGACCTTTGCAAAGGACAACCTATCCTCACCGGAGCCAGCAGGGTATCTGGTAAGATCGTGTGTGGAAATTCGCCACCTTCAGAAAGTTAAAGGTACTCTCTCTGGGTACATATAGGTTCCACACACAGACTGATTTCTATGGACAACGCAAGTCTAGTCATCGGACAGAATGGCATTGCCCTCAACAGAATGAAGGGTGTAAGAATACTGTATATCACGATTTCACAGATAAAACCGTCTTGAGACCTGAGTAAACTGGCTGGTGGGTCACAGTTCTGTAATGCCAGCACTTGTCAAGTGCGAGGTTAAACAGAGCCTGAGAGTGCCAGCTACTTCTGGAGATAGATTTTTTTTTAAATATAAGAAAATGTCTTATTTTACTTTAGTGGAATGCTTCAACTAGCAAATTTCAATTTGCTCGAAATTATGAAATTCCCCCAACTGCCCTGTGGTCCAGGAGAGATGAAGCTTAGGGCAACGCTTTTTCGGCAAAATGCAAATGCGTAATAACTCTTTGTTTGAAGTAACAGTAACATGTACAAATCAAGCAAAGGCCTAACGTTGAAAGGCTAGATGTAATGGACCAGGATGCTTCTGAGGGATAAAAATCGATCTTCTACCTTCATATTGATCTTTTGTATTAGCACGATTTATCTATATTCACATGCATATTATAAAATACGTTAATTAGTTATGTCAATGCAGGAATCTTCTTTCTGCTTTTGCATTATATTTCTTTCGTACGCAGACTGAGAACCAAACAGACTCCATTTTGTCCGTACATGTATTAGACTCGAACGATGGTCATGTGCCACCCCCCAGAAGCAGAGTAAGTCCTTTAGTTGAGTTATACAGACAGCTGAATTCATATCATTCTTTCCTGGTTTGAGACCCAAGGTCGCATCTGGTTTCAGAGCGCATTCCTGGAGGCGCCGTTCTCGCGCTCCAAGACACCGAGACGAAAGGGAGTCACCCCTCCTGACCCTTCCCAATAATAGCAGAAGCAGACTTCTAAATGAGCTTTGTGTGCCATATATGGTCTTTCCTTTCAACTACTGTGCCTACCAGTAATTTTCCATGTACGGTGATCTCATGTAACGCAATGAAAGTATATATGCCATGAATTGAGTGCGAATCGGCAGTCTTCTCCACGCACTGGCTGGGTGACGTCAGAGGGGCTCCTCTATAGAGTATTGGTTGTCTAATAAACGATTGACTTTTCTTCACTGCCAACTGATTGATTATTTGGTAAGACGATACGTGGGGGCTATTGGTAGGTATAGCTCCATTGATTATTTTTGTAATACGTCACAGCCTTGGGTCATAATTCCTCCATCGTAGTTCGTCAGTTAGACTGTTAGCTGCCAGTCAACTGAGATGAGTCCTACCTAACTAGCAAAGGCACCTTTAAACGCCATGAAGTACAAACCTTTTCTTCAGCAGAAACAACTATCTTCTAGTTCAATAATGAGCACCATGATCAAATCTCCTTAGAACATGCTCCGTGGCAGTAAACAATCCGCAGACATCCGCGGACTGCTCCACAAACAATAGTCTTTCTTCTGTTCCTTTATAGTTCATCGCTGAACCTACGAAATGACACCAGCCTTCCTGTTTTTATGCGTGCAGGTCTACAAACATGCAGCTGAACACCTTCATTGTGTGAACATCTTTCCTTAAACCAGTCTACCCCGCCTGTTCCATTGCAGAATAACGCAGGGCCGTGCGTCCTTGGTACATTCCGCTGAATTTAAGACAAGAGGTGATCTCTAAGGACACATGTGGATGCCATGTTTAGACTACTTATTACTGGCCATAACTTCGGGCCTATTCTTCTATGGAACGTTTAAGAGGAATTAGGGGATCCGTATAGCTAAGTTTCATATCTAGTTATGCGGGGATAACTCGGTGTTTTGCAATAGTTGCGTTGGGGAAATTATCTGCGCTGGTCTTAAAACTTACCTTGGACCCTCCACTCCCGGTTTTTGTATTGTTTCAGATCTTTCATACTAGACAGCCCCTGACACTACCATTCATTTAACCGCCTTCCTACCCCCACTTCCTTAATCTATCCCCCTTTGTCATACTGTTCCTCAATTCTGGATATGACCGTTTTGGATGACATTTTTCTGCCAAAGTTGAGGAATTTTTGTTACAGCGTCACTGCTGAACCTACTCTCCCCATTCCCCCACCCAAACACAGACACAAAATCCAGCAGCTGCAATTGGGGTGGCCACTGAGCTCTGTGATTAATTTTTTATGTGCACACTGTGTGCGGGTATAAGTTCCCAGACAACACTAAGAGTCTGGTGCCAAAGGCTGCAGAGGACGTGTTCTGAGAAAGAAACGGTGAGGCAATAGAAAGCGTGAGAACAAATTAAAAAGAATAGTATGTAGAGGAGAAAAACAGAAAATATAAAGAGAAGAAAGAGGGGGAGGGTGTTACTGGAAGGAAGGGAGAATGAGACATTAGGAGTGGAATCAACTCTGCTCAAGAAAGCGCGCTTCACACTGATTTATTCGAGATAAGCATTAGTTATAGGGTCCAACATTCCCTCCTGGTGTATGGTGGGGCTTGATGGAGTTCTGTTTGTTTCATAGTCACTGGGGCTTATTTACAAGCCCCTTGCACTGCCCATAAGTCAAATTTAACATGGGAAAAAGTGACACAATGGCGGCGCAAGGGGCATGTACATAAGTCCCAGCTGTTTAGGTCGAGCCTAGCGGCAGCGCGCATGCACTGCTTGCTCTGCAAGACTGCTGTAGTAGAGTATGGGAGGGAAGCCGCACCCACTCTCCTCCAATATTTTTAATTGGCTTGTGTCATTGTCTTTCATAAATGCTGCCTTCGGATTCTTTAATAGGCTTGTTGATCCCTCCTTAGCACGGCCTTGTCTTCACTTGTACCCTCCCTTGCGACTGGCCCTTTTATTTTGGTTGTTACACAGGACCTGTTATTTAGCCTGTAAGCACGGTTTACTTTATTGAGTTTCTCTTACTGAAGGCCGGACATGCGCTGCTCCAGCTGAAATCGCTTGTGTATAGTCGCCCCCATAACACAGGCGTCTGCTTTCAATCACTTTAACCCAGCATTATCTCCTGTCTGTTTCAACCTCCCCACCACCCAAGTAAAATGGATTTAGAAATGATTTGCGAATAAAGTCATGTGAATTCCAGGCATCACATAATCCTGTGCTAATGGGCTCAAGCTGACAACAGCACATCTGTGTTACATGTCATCTGTACTAAAGCTAACTGATGGGTTGGTTTCAAAAGCCTGTTTTATTAACAACAACACCATCTGCCCCGATCTATTTAGCATTTATGGACCTGTCATTCGCTTTTGACTTAGTCAACAGGTCCAAGCTTTGGTCAATTTTATTGGGTTATGGATTAGAAGCCACTTTGGTTAACTTTTTTAGCTTTTTTACACACAGATTTAAAGTCTAGAGTGAGAATAGGAATGGGCGGGGAATTATCTGGGCCAATTAAAATAGGAAGGGGAGTTAGGCAGGGGTTTTAGCACCCCTGCTTTTTATCATTTACACAATGGCCTTAGTGACCATTTGATAAACTCTACTCCAGACGTACCTATAATAAATGGTAAACCTTTACCCGCCCTTCTCTACGCAGACGATGCAGTATTAATGGGACGTACACCTAATTCGCTACGTATTTTAGTACAACATTTTACAAAATTTATGGATGACTTAGACCTGCGGGTCAATTTTAAGAAATCTTTTATAATGTCATGAGGCCCAGGGAAAAGACAGCTGAACTCCAAACAGGTTGGGGAAGAAAGACTCACTGCAACTCATATTTTTCCGTATTTGGGAGTGGCCTTTGCTGCGAATGGCTCGTGGGCTGGGCATTTGGCTCAGGCCATGAGCAAATTCTCAAAGGCAATTAACTCAATTTTAAGTATCCCCAGACCAAAGAGATCAGGCGTCACCAAAGCAATTGTTAAAATCTTTAAATTGCAATGTGTGCCAGTAGCAACTTATGGGGCTGAAGTATGGGGCATTGGAAACAGTAGCCATATACAGCAGGAGGAAAATCGGTTCTGCAGGAAATTATTAAGCACGCCAATTTCTACCTCCAATTATATAGTGCATACCGAACTAAATTTACATTTTGTGTCGGATTTTATTAGTGCCCGACCGGTGTTATTTTGGCACTCGGTATGGAGTAATAATTTGGCCACTCTGACACAAGATATAATAACTGATTGCCTAAGTTGTGATAGGGGGATGGAGATCCCATGGCTTTCTTATGTTCATAACAGTTTGTGCAAAATAGGGAAAGATACAATATTCACCAATCCCAATAATGTTAACTTGGTGAAGAAAACTGAACTGAAAGAAGCACTATATGCACTTTATTCAATGAATAGACTTAGGACAGAATCTGGAAAAACTACTGTTGCTAGGTATTTGAATATGGAATTACCTAGATATCCCTTATCCCTGTATTTAATCCTACCAATGACTCAATGGGAAAGAAGCCTCCTGTTCCGATTAAGGGTTGGCTCCGTTAGATATCTGTTAAACTTTCCCTTGGGTCATCATTCAAGCTCAGATAAAATAAGCTGCCCCTGTAATGGGCTAAGTACTCAAAATGACTTGCATTTTTTCTTTTCCTGTAATTTTATTTTAAATACACCAAATGGCTTTTAATCCCATTTTTTTAAAAACACAGACCAATTACCCTAGATAAATCATACCAGTTGTTACTTGCACTAGACAATGAGGAGATAATTTGTCGCACTTGCACTTTTTTAAAAACTGCAGTTCGCGCCCGAAAAAATGATGGAAAATGTTTAAACCTGAATCATCGTTGCTGATTGTGAATATTATTAATTGTTTTTTATTTCCTATGGATTGTATATGTCAGGTCCTAGCCTTCGCGCCTGCATTATGAACTACATTTCCCAGGGATTGCGGGCCAAGAACTACGCTTCCCATGATCCTTTGCGGCCCTCGCGATATAGCGTTACCGAGCGGCTTGCTCGGAGCTAGTGATTCTGTTCGTCTACGCGGGAGCGGCTGCTCTCGGTTCCTGCTCTCCTTCCCAGGAGCGAGGTCGGCATTGGATTCGGCGACGTTGGCGATCCTGGTTTGGTATCGTTATATGAAACAGTTTACCTTGTTTGCTGGGCATATTTTTCTTATGAGTGCGGGGCGCTCACCTGCAGCGGGAAATGCAAGTCGCATTGAACTCGACTTAAACTACTGTGAGTGTGAATCAGAACGTCCTTGGATAAGGCGTGTCTGGCGTTTGTTTACTTCAACAGTTGTACTTGGTTTGGCACTTCCAGTGGCGGAATGAAGGGGAATGTCAATCTCCTCATTGCCGTCATGAATTCATGACGAGTGTTATCTTTTCTTTCGGATTACAATTCCCAAAGCGGGTGGCAGTGGCTTTTTGGCTACACCTCACCGTGTTTGGTTGGGTATTGACAAAAAGAGGTTTTCAGTTCCATTCATGGATTTCAATGCTGTAATTGATATCGTTTTATTTAGAAAAAGCCTCTGCAGTTATTTGCTTTCTTATGCTTGCCTTCATTGATCTGCTGGACAGTAGAAACAGTGTACTGTGCAAGACTTTGGCTGTGTAATTCTCTAGAGGAAGAGTGTTGCCACTCTGGGGGTATGTGAAGACGGAATAACCTATATAGTAGAAGTGCAGGGTGTTGTATTCATTGTATGTGTTAACTGTGTCCCTTGTGTTGTATAGGGATTGGAGGAAAGGGATGAAGGCCGTCGTGCGGAGAATGATTCATGATAGAAGCAGGTGATTAGTCCTTTTAGCGAGACTTTACTGAGAGTAGACATAGGAAGTATACTAACCTGTTCTTTTGTTTTGCAGCTTCCTTTCCCTGCTGACCCCTCCTTTCCTTCCTTGGGTTTTCCCCGTTTTCGGGGTTTTTCCCTCGCCGTATCACTCGAACACCCTGTGTGGTATCAGTCAGGGTGTTTGGGAGGTCCGGAGGTGGAGCTTATTGCTACGAAACGAATCCTGCAGAGTGCTGGTCCTGACAGAATCACTAGCCCAAGAATTACACTCTGCCCGGTTCGTTGGTAGCAATAATGGCATCCATGGAGGACGTGTTGCATGCATTGGTATTGGTCCAGCAAGAGCTGGCCTCATCAAAGGCAGAGACAGCCGCATTAAGAGAAAAGGTAGAGCAGTTGTCTAGGAATCCTTTCAACGCCTCCTCTCCTGCTTCGAATGTGCAGGTGACTGTACCCCCACCTATTCCTTTGGCCACCCCAGATAGATATACAGGAGATCCTAGGAAGGCACAAGTCTTTTTGACTCAGATCTTATTAAATTTTTCTTGTAAACCCGCGTCATTTCCTACTAACCATTCTAGGGTGGCTTTTGCCATTTCCTATTTAGCGGGTGATGCAGCAAATTGGGCGGTCCCACTGGTAAAGAATAACGATCCCCTTTTGTCTGATTGGGCGGCTTTTAGAGCCGAGTTTGAGAAGGTATTTGATCGTAGGGCCGCCTCGTTCACAGTAGATAGGGAACTCATGGAGTTGAGACAAGGAAGGAATGATTTGGTGACTTATCTGACTTCGTTTAACAGGTTAGTGGCAGAGGCCGAATGGCCTGAGGAGAAGAGAATGTCCCTTTTTTATCAGGGGTTAAAAGACGAGTTAAAAGACGTGGTGGCTCAAGTGGACCCCCAGCCCAAGACTTGTGTGGACATGATCAATCTTGCTCTTCGGCTGGATGGTCGTTTATCAGAAAGGGGTGGTGCTAGGAAAAGATGGGATAGAGGTACATTCCATTACGATCGCACCTCTTCAAAATCCACTGGTGGGCCTGAAAGTAGTACAGAGCCTATGGAAATCGGAGCCCTCAGATCCCCGTTGTCAAGGGCAGAGAGGGAAGCTAGGAGAACCCAGGGGCTGTGCATGTATTGTGGGAAGAAGGGGCATTTCGTGAGAGACTGCCCTTCTAAGCCCAAAGCCTCCAGTAACAGTAAGTTCAAAAGAGTAGCTGTTTCTGCCAATACACCCAATGATGAGCAGGGGGAACCTGTTAGTCCGGGAAGAGGGGAGAAATCAGAATGGAATCTGACTTCCTTGTCGGCCATCGAGGTGGGGGAAACAGAGTCCCATTTGGTGATTGGAATGACGTTGCAATGCCAGAATGAGTGTCACCAAGTTCTGGTTATGTTGGATTCAGGGGCAACGGGCAATTTTATAGATGAGGGATTGGTTTCTCGTTTAGCCTTACCTCGCATCCTGAGAGAGAACCCCGAGGTTGTTCTAGCGGTGGATGGTAAACCTTTAATGTCAGGACAAATCACCGAAACAACAAGTGAGGTAGGGTTGTCAGTGGTATTGCGAGGTATGATCCACTCCGAGTTGCTGTCATTAAATATCATAGCGGCACCTCAGTACGAGGTAATACTGGGAATGCCCTGGCTTAGGAGACACAATCCTGTGATCGATTGGAAACATAAAACCTTTGCGTTTTTGCCTGAGTTTTGTCAGGATCACATGGAGGCTGGTCCTTCGGTCCATGTAGCAGTTTTATCCACTCCTTATGTAGCAGCCACAGCAGTGGAAAAGGATGTACAGCTTCCAGCTATGTATAGTAGTTACAGGGATGTGTTTAGTGAAGTGAAAGCAGAATCCCTTCCTCCCCACAGAGAGTATGACTGTTGCATAGATCTGGTAGAGGGGGCTACAATTCCATCTTGTAGAATATATGCATTGTCTGTCCCTGAGACTGCTCACCTGAAAGAATATATTGACCACTACCTCCGCTTGGGTTTCATCAGACCTTCCCGCTCCCCGGCAGCCTCTCCTCTGTTCTTCATAGCGAAGGCCAATGGGGATCTCAGGGCTTGCGTGGACTATCGCGTCTTGAATAAAAATACCATTCGGAATCGTTATCCTCTCCCCCTCATTTCTGTCGTGCTTGATCAGGTGAGAGAAGCAAAGATCTTTACCCGTCTGGACTTGCGGGGGGCTTATCATCTGGTCAGAGTACGTGAGGGGGATGAATGGAAGACGGCATTCAAGACGCGATTCGGTCTATATGAGTACATGGTGATGCCCTTTGGGCTGTGTAATGCCCCTGCGGCGTTTCAATTTTTCATTAATGATGTGCTGAAAGAATATCTGGACCGTTTCGTGGTTGTGTATATCGATGATATACTGATATACTCTAAGGATGACTCATGCCATGCTGAACAGGTGAGAGCGGTTTTGGAAAAGCTGAGGGAACACCGCCTGTATGCAAAATTGAGTAAGTGCGAGTTTGGGGTCAAGGAGGTGGAGTTTCTGGGAGTGAATCTGAGCTCGCAGGGGTTACAGATGTCAGACCGGAAGGTCCAGGCGGTGCAGGAGTGGCCAGTCCCTAAGAATGTGCGAGAGGTGCAAAGCTTTTTGGGTTTTGCTAACTATTATCGCCGTTTTATCGACCAGTTCTCGCAAAAGGCTGTCCCTATCACTAGGTTGTTACGGAAGGGAGTGCGCTTTGAATGGAACGATGAAGCAGAGGGGGCTTTCCAGGTATTAAAAAAGGCGTTTGTTACGGCACCTGTGTTGGCACACCCTGTTCTTGAGCATCCCTTCGTGGTGGAAGCGGACGCTTCGGATGAAGCAATAGGGGCGGTTTTGTCTCAGAGGGATTCACTCACAGGCCAGCTACACCCTGTTGCGTATCTATCAAAGAAACTGAGCCCTGCTGAGTACAACTATACAATAGCGGAAAAAGAACTCCTGGCTATTAAACGTGCCTTCCAAGAGTGGAGGCAATACTTGTGGGGGGCCTGTCATGCGGTTACAGTGTACACGGATCATAGAAACCTCCAGTACATGACTTCAGCCAGACATCTAACGCAAAGACAGATGCGTTGGATGCTATTTTTTGCAGAGTACAATTTTGTGGTAACCTTTAGGCCTGGCATTGACAATCGGAAGGCAGATGCACTGTCCCGACAAATCATGCCGGAGGTACCACAAGAGAAAGAACAACAAGCCATTATTCCGGCGGCCAAGGTGTTATGTGTGGTTCGTGCTGAGCGGTTCTTGGAAGAAGTGCAGAGCGCACGTTCTAGACAGGCCTGGAATACATGGGCTGGAAAAAGATCGGGGAGGTCGGTGAGAAATGGCCTGCCATTCCAGGGGGATAGTCTTTACCTGCCCACAGTTGTGCTCCGGAAGAAAGCCTTCGAATGGTGCCACGTAGCACCTATGGCAGGGCATCCTGGTATAACCAAAACAGTAAGACTGCTTCGGAGATATTTCTGGTGGGAAACATTGGTTGAGGACGCCACTGCATGGGTCAAGGGTTGTGAGGAGTGTGCAAGAGCGAAAGGGGAGGCTACCAAACAAAAGGGTCAGTTGATGCCCATGCCCACGCCCGCTCAACCATGGCAGAATATCAGTCTGGATTTTGTTACGGGCTTGCCTATGGAACAGGGGTATTCAGCTATTTTGGTGGTTGTTGATAACCTGACTAAGATGGGCCATTTTATTCCATGCACGAATCTTCCAACCGCTGGGCAAACGGCGCAGTTACTGGCTTCACAAATCATCCGCTTGCATGGAGTTCCTAGGGTGATTGTGTCAGACAGAGGACCACAATTTGTTGCTCGCTTCTGGAAGATGTGGTGTAAGGCTTTGGGAATTGAGGCTGCTCTCTCCACAAGCTTCCACCCTCAAACTGATGGGCAGACAGAGCGATTAAACCAAACCCTGAAGAAGTATCTAAGGTGTTATTCTGCTTCTGCACAGGACTCATGGGTGAATCTGTTATGGATGGCTGAACTGGCATATAACAACGCTTGGCATAGTTCAACCGGCCTGTCTCCTTTCAGGGCGAATTATGGGTATGATGCCAACACTTTGCCCATTACTCTGCCCTCGGAAGTAGGAGATCAGCCCACTGTTTTGGCTCGCATGCGTACCTTGCGAAGAGTGCATGGAGAGGCGCGGAATCATTTGCTAAAGGCCAAGGCTACGTACAAACGATGGGAGGACAGACACAGGCTGCCAGGACCTCAGTTTCAGGTTGGGGACAGGGTGTGGTTGTCTACCAAGTATATCCGCTTCAAGATGAGAAGCATCTTCCATCCTAGGTACATTGGCCCTTATCAGATCGTGAAAAAGATCAACCCTGTGGCTTATAAGTTGCGGTTGCCGGGCTCCTTGAGAATACATCCAGTGTTCCATGTCCACCTGCTGAAAGCGGCCCTCACCTCCCAGCGGAGGGCACCTCCGCCAGTGGCTCTTGGGGATGGCCCTGAATATGAAGTTCGGTCCATTCGTGACTCCAAGATGCGCAGAGGGGTGTTGTGGTATCTGGTCTCGTGGAAGGGATATTCTAGCGAGGATGATTCCTGGGAACCATGGTCCAATGTTCATGCTCCCAGGGCTGTTGCTTCGTTACATCGGAGGTTTCCCTCTAAGCCCGGGCCTAGGAGGCGCATGGGAGGGGGGCGTACTGTCAGGTCCTAGCCTTCGCGCCTGCATTATGAACTACATTTCCCAGGGATTGCGGGCCAAGAACTACGCTTCCCATGATCCTTTGCGGCCCTCGCGATATAGCGTTACCGAGCGGCTTGCTCGGAGCTAGTGATTCTGTTTGTCTACGCGGGAGCGGCTGCTCTCGGTTCCTGCTCTCCTTCCCAGGAGCGAGGTCGGCATTGGATTCGGCGACGTTGGCGATCCTGGTTTGGTATCGTTATATGAAACAGTTTACCTTGTTTGCTGGGCATATTTTTCTTATGAGTGCGGGGCGCTCACCTGCAGCGGGAAATGCAAGTCGCATTGAACTCGACTTAAACTACTGTGAGTGTGAATCAGAACGTCCTTGGATAAGGCGTGTCTGGCGTTTGTTTACTTCAACAGTTGTACTTGGTTTGGCACTTCCAGTGGCGGAATGAAGGGGAATGTCAATCTCCTCATTGCCGTCATGAATTCATGACGAGTGTTATCTTTTCTTTCGGATTACAATTCCCAAAGCGGGTGGCAGTGGCTTTTTGGCTACACCTCACCGTGTTTGGTTGGGTATTGACAAAAAGAGGTTTTCAGTTCCATTCATGGATTTCAATGCTGTAATTGATATCGTTTTATTTAGAAAAAGCCTCTGCAGTTATTTGCTTTCTTATGCTTGCCTTCATTGATCTGCTGGACAGTAGAAACAGTGTACTGTGCAAGACTTTGGCTGTGTAATTCTCTAGAGGAAGAGTGTTGCCACTCTGGGGGTATGTGAAGACGGAAAAACCTATATAGTAGAAGTGCAGGGTGTTGTATTCATTGTATGTGTTAACTGTGTCCCTTGTGTTGTATAGGGATTGGAGGAAAGGGATGAAGGCCGTCGTGCGGAGAATGATTCATGATAGAAGCAGGTGATTAGTCCTTTTAGCGAGACTTTACTGAGAGTAGACATAGGAAGTATACTAACCTGTTCTTTTGTTTTGCAGCTTCCTTTCCCTGCTGACCCCTCCTTTCCTTCCTTGGGTTTCCCCCGTTTTCGGGGTTTTTCCCTCGCCGTATCACTCGAACACCCTGTGTGGTATCAGTCAGGGTGTTTGGGAGGTCCGGAGGTGGAGCTTATTGCTACGAAACGAATCCTGCAGAGTGCTGATCCTGACAGTATAACTATATATGTGCTTTTATGAATTCCTGTAATTCGAATAAAGATTTTTGAGTTGAATTGAACAACAACACCATCACCACCAATATCACCACCACAACCAATACCACCAACAATAAAACCACCACCACCAATGCCACCACCACCTCCACCACCAATCCCACCATCAATACCACCACCACCAATAACACCACCACCAATAAAACCCACTAATGCCACCACCACCAATACCATCATCACCAATACCACCACCAATACCACCACCATCCATACCACCACCACCAATCCACCATCACCAATACTACCACCATCAATACCACCACCACCAATACCTCCACCACCACCAATACCACCATCATCAATACCACCGCCTCCAATACCAGCACCACCAATACCATCACCACCAGTACCACCACCACCCTTATACCACCACTATCAATGCCACCACCTCCACATACCACCAATACCAACACCACCAATACAACCACCAACACCACCAACACCAACATCACAAAACCCATACCACTACCACCACCAACACCAATAATACCACCACCACCAATAACACCACTACCAATACCACTAACATCAATATTAACAACACCAATATCACAACCACCAATAACACCAGCAATAGCACCACCAGTACCACCAACACCACCACCATCAATACCACCACCTTCACCACCACCACTACCACCATCACTAATATCACCACCAATGCCAACACCATCAATACCACCACCACCAATATCAAAACCAATGCCAATACCACCGCCACCAATACCACCACCACCACCAATACCACCACCACCAATACCACCACCACAAATACCACCACCACCACCAATACCAGCACCACCAATACAACTACCACCGCCAACACCACCACCACCAATATCACCACCACCATCAATACCACCACCAAAACCACCACCACCATTATTAACACCACCTCAACCACCACCAATACCACCACCCACACCACCACCAATACCATCAATGCCACCACCACCAACACCACAATACCCCCACCAATACCACTACCACCACCAACACCAATAATACCACCACAACCAATACCACCAACAGCTATACCAGAACCACCAATACCACAACCACCACCACCACCACCATCCATACCACCACCTCCACCACCACCAATACAGCGACCAATACCAACATCATCAATATCATAACCAATACCACCACCACAAATACCACCACCACCACCAATACCACCACCACCAACACAACCACCACCACCACCACCAACACCACCACCACCAATACCACCACCACCAATACCACCACCACCACCACCATTAATACCACTCCCTCCACCACCACCGATACCACCACCACCACCAATACCACCACCACCAACACCACAACACCAATACCACCACCACCAATACCGTCACCACCAATACCACCACCACCAATACCAGTACCACCAGCAAAACCAGTGCAGCCACCACCAATACCATCACCACCAATACCACCAATACCACCACCACCACCACCAATAACAATACCGCTGCCACCAGTACCACCAACTACACCAATACCACCACCACCAATACCATCACCAACACCAATCCCCATCACCAATGCCACCACCACCAATACCACCACTAATACACCACCACCAATATCAATACCACCACCACCAATACAAATAGCACCACCAATACCACAACCACCAATATCACAACACCAATACCACCACCACCACCAATACCAGTACCAGCACCAATATCAGTACCACTACCACTAACAATACCACCAATACCACCACCACCACCAATACACCACCACCAATACCAATGCCACCACCACCCATACAAATACCACCACCTCAGCGCCTCTCGCTCACTAGTAATAGCAGGGGCAATGTACGAGGCCGGAGCTGCAGCCGAGATCATCCCTCCCTCCAGCCATGCCGCCATAAAGCACAGACTTTCCCCTCGCCAGGAGGTGTAGTCAGGGTCCTACCACAGCTGGAGTGGTTTTTATTAGCACAAAGATACCAATGACATTACGCAATGCCACACTGCACACTCAAATTACGGAGAAGGCATGAAATAACCCCCTCTTCTGCTCTTCCTCCTGAGCCACAACAGTGTAATCACAGAGCGAAAGGTGTTGGAGCGCTTTGTTAGTGTTTATAGCTCGATCATATGTAACTCACTTCACACTTTGTGTCTGTGTAATTTACCACACTTACGCATCTTCTTCACTGCACTATTCAATTCAATTCAAGGATCTTTATTCGGAATAAGTCATCCATAAAAGTGCATAAAAAATACAATGGCAATGAATGCAAAAGTAAACAACCAAAATTCAGTCTATCCAGCTCTACAACAATGCAGTACATATTAAAAAAAGACAATATGTGTAATTTAAAAATAGGATCATTTAAAAATAGCGATAACTATGGAATGTGGGACCAAGACAGATATATGTGCAAATAGCAGACGTGCAAATTGTTAAGCAATACAAAGTGCAAAGTGCAATGTGCAAATTTTATCAGTCAATGAGCAAAGTAGCTCGCGAGCGAACGGCGGCTTTGAGGAAACAACTCACTCTAAATATTATTTCATCTGATCCTAGAATTAATAAATTCCTCAACGCTATCTTAAAGTCCAACAGGTCATGTTTCCGACAGTATGGCATTAAATAATGGACAGTAAACAGTTTATAAAAACCACAGAAGAACATAAAGTGTATGAGACTTTGTGTCTTACTCGAGTTACACGGACAACTTAGGGTTTCCAAATGTCTGTTATAACCCAAAGGAAAGTTTATCAGATTTACGATGTTCCCGTCCCGAAAACGGAACAGTAAACTCCTGTTCCATCTACCTAGATTTAAACATAGGTATTTCTGGGGCGGGGCAGGGTAACAAACAGGAGGCTCCAAATGGCCCATATACTTTGCAACTGTACATTTTTTTTAAATCATTCCTTTCTCGCTCTTCTCTGTAGATGTTATACAGAGCCCTTTGAATCAGAATCTTATGTGAGCGGTCTATAAGATTGGGAAAAGTAAACAAGTGTCCATGTCCTACACTTATTAAACATTCATTCACTGCTTTCAACCATGGTATACAGTGTGCCCTGTCACATTTTAAACAATCTAAAATTATGTCACGTGTCAATGAGGCTGCAGGGTTCTGCCATATCTTTAGCCAAAAAAGGGCCGGTCTTGATCTGACAAAGTCCTCTATAAAAGGGATATTTAATTCACTGTGGCATATATAATTTGAAGCACAAATGACTCCACCTAGCACCTTCCGACAGAATCTATTTTCTTCTGTCTGGATATGGAGACAATTTGTGTGTCCCCATACCTCTGCGCCATAGGTACCTGTTGGGATGCATTGGGTTTGATAAATCTTTAGTAAAGACGGGATCACATCAGCGTGATTAGGTTGGCGCAGAGAGATTATTGAGTTGATCGCTTTACCTAGTTTATTCCTCACGTAGGAGACATGTGGTTGCCAAGAACCAGTGTTAGAGAACAACAGCCCCAAGTATGGGAAAGTGCATGTGCTTTTTAAAACATTTTCCCCTGACATGATCTCAATAATTTTATACTTTTTTGGACCACAAGTCATAATAAGTGATTTGTTACAATTTGTGGTTAAACCTAAGTCAGCCATAAAATTAACAAAACCTGAGATTAAGATACGCAGTGCCTTTGGGGTGCGGCCCATTAGGACCGCATCGTCCGCGTAAAGAAGAGTAGGTATGGGAGTGCCATTTACATACGGAACATCTTTTGTTAGAGTACTCAGGGAACTGCTCAGCTCATTAATGTATAAGATAAAAAGCAGAGGGGCCAGAACACAACCCTGTCTGACCCCCCTGCCGATTAAAATATCATTAGAAACTTCTCCCGTGTGGTTAATACGCACACGGGCTCTTAGGTCGCTATGGAGGTAAGATAAAAAGTAAACTAAATATTCATCTAAACCATAGTTCAGTAAGACGGACCATAAACGGGAGCGATTTACAAAATCAAAAACAGAACTCAAATCCATGAAACCAAAATATAAGGGGGACTTTTTAGCAATGGTATATTTAGCCATTATTAAATTCAAGTTCAAGCATTGTTCTACTGTACCCACGTTGCTTCGGAAACCTAACTGGCTTGGGTGTAAAATAGTACTTTCCTCCGTCCAGGTTCTAATTCTTTTAAAAATAATCCTACCTAAAACTTTCAGAGTATTATCGATTAATGATATTGGGCGGTAGCACCCAGGGTCCAGCCTATCGCCTTTTTAAAAAATTGGTACAATGGTACTACTGGACCATGTTTCAGGGATAGATTCATGGGTTAAATTGTTAAAAACATTACACAGCAACGGGGCCCAAAAGTCAATTTCACTTTTTAATTGGTCAATAGAAAGCCCGTCAGGGCCAGGGGCTTTATTACCGGCACTTTCTGCGATGGCATCCTCTACCTCAAGCAATGTAATATTCAAAGGTGTTGGAGGGGGAACAGATTCTGCGGGGTTGCCAGATGGGGCATAGATCTTCGAAAAGTGGTCAAACCACGCAGGCCCTGTGATGTTACAGTTAATTGGTGTTATATTTGAACCGAGAGATCTTAGGTTCCTAACCTCTCTCCAAAACCCTGGGGCAGCCATACGGGCAAGGGATTCCCAATGATCTTTAACTAATTCATTGGATCTGGTACGTAAGTGGAATTTGTACCTTGCTCTCAACAACCTTACCCGGGAAATATCCCGCGGCTTGGCCATGAGAGCAGCCCTTAAGTCCCGGTTTGCTTTTGAACAGGAGGTGTCAAACCATCTTGGGGCTTCCTCAATATTCCTAGATGCTGGTTTAGAGATCTCACTTTTTATTGCGGAGCAGAGTTCACAAAATGATTTAATCATATTGCCCCCGCAGCTGTCAATAGCAAGACAGTCCAAGATCAGTGCTGGATGTTTCTTAATCACACTAGCCAATACACCCTTGTTATCTACCCCCCTCCAGACAACCCTTAATCTATCCGTCGAGGCTTCCAGATTTGTTGCCCCGATTACACTATGTGGTATTTTTCCCCCTAATGATTTCAGGTAAATCACAATTGGGTAGTGATCACTGTATACGTTACACACTACCTCTGCCTTTAATAAAACATCCGCAAGGGAGGGAGAGACAAATATATAGTCGATTGTTGTTGCACTCCCATGACCGATGTAAGTGGGGACCGGGGCAGTACTTCTACAATTACCAGCAAACTCCATGGTGTTTACGAGTTCTCTGGTTGCCAGGAGGTTAGATAATTCTACACCTCTCTTACAAGGGGGATTTCTTAAATGGATGTGTGCGTTGAAATCCCCTCCTATGCAAATACCATCAAACTTCCCATATTTCCGTCCCTCCACTATTTCATCAATAAAATTGAACAGGCTTAAAAAATTACTATTAGGGTGGGATATAAAATCATTGTTGTAGAAATTGATTAGACACAGTTTTACCCTTCTTGTGTATATCAAAGCCATAAAATTTGGGTCATTAATTTGTATGACTTCTGTTTTTACATCTGCGGTTATCTTTGCCCAGATTGATAATCCCCCACTAGGACGGCCTAAGGGAGGGGCCGGTACAATCCTATTGTGGCAACTATACCCTTCAAGTAGCAAATGCGTTGTACACCAAGTTTCCTGAAACATTAAGACATCATAATGGTTTACCCAATCTTTCCAGGCTTTAATTACCATTTTAGCCTTCAGCCCAGCAATGTTCCAGCTTATAATAGACAAGTCCTCGCCGGGCAATGGACGAACATCCTGGACAGAGACCTGGGCAATGGCTGTTAGTTTGGCTAATGGATCACATTGTACATTGGGTAGCAGGGGAAGGTCAGATGGTATCAAAAACCCCACAGGCTCTACTCTCTGCCAGAGTTCAAAGTCGGACACCGCTGCAGCTGAATCTTCCTGGGTGGCTGACAGTCAATACAAGGTGCCCTGGTCAGATAATGCCGAGAATCTATTATATAACGGAAACAAGGGGGGTGGTTGCAACATTCTATGTGGGGGTCTGTAAAAAATAACTCAAAGGTAAGGGGGTCACCACAGTGGCTGGGCCGTGCTGGTTATAATTCTTATTTAGTAAGAATTTTACTATGCCCGGGTTCCTGAAGTTGATTGTAATACAGTCTCCGTTGATGTTTTTGAACAGAGGTCCGACCCAGGTCACCCGGCGTGCAGAAAGAATTTCATTAGATATATCATAGCCGACCCCCTTATGTTTAGTTAACCAGTCAATGCATTTGTTATGTAACTGGACCCAGGATTCACCTTGACCCTCCCTAAGCGGTGGTATGCCAGCCAGAACCAAGACGTAAGGGCAAGCCTCAGGAGGAAGATGTAAAGCAGGACCTTGGTGTTTTATCGGCCTGTTGTCCTCCGGTTGTCCCTTGTCCAGGCCAAGGTTGGGAAATACCTTGTGCTTCGCTGTGCCTCTGGGAGGATTACTCTTCTGGGTATTATTGATGGAGTTTGTGGTGCAAGATGGACCGGAGGGTGGCAGAGAGATGGATGGCGGAGTTGAGGTAGGATGGTTTTGCCTTTTATTTACTTCCTTCGGCAGTAAAGTAGGTGTAGAGGGGGTACTGGTGTTAGGTGCCCCTTTAGCTATAACTGTGTTACAGTTTATGGTGGAACCTCCACTAGATAGGGCGCTAGTGATAATCTCTAAATCTTTTAACAGACGTTCGCCTCTAATTTGGTCTAGGCAGGCCATACCTTTCCTCTTTGCTTCTTCGTTTTTCACGAGGGTTTCCAGTCTATCAAGTCTCTTAAAAATAAAATTGAATTGTTTAATCATTTGATCTTCCAATTGCTTGAAAATTGTATCAGCAATGGTCTCTATAAGATTTCCATTTGATTTAGATCGGAGAGTGCTTTCGTTAGGGAAGTCAGTCTGTGTACAGATAGAATTTGTATCCTCGTTTGGTATAACGATACCAGAATTTTCCCCTGAGACAGAACATACTGTTTGAGCCCCTAATGATTGTTTCTTCCCCCTAGTCCACATACTCTGTGGAGTTGGCTGGTTGTTACTCCTTAGGGGCTGCTTCCTCTTATTTATTGTTGTCTTTGCTGGTCCCCTTTTGCGTTTTGCGCCGGCGGTCTTGGTGCTCATGGTTGTGGTTGTGGGGGATGACACGGGGTCTAGATGAGTATCAGTAGATATGTCAGGGGTGCTTCCCTCTTGTGGTAAATCAGATAAACTGATCGCGAGGATAGGTTTTACCACAATAACTTCTGGAAGCAGAGGCATAGTGTGTTTGGGACTGACTGTAATAGTAGATTGGTTGATCTTAAAGGAGCCCAATGACAACCTGCTCTCTGTCTCTGCGATCTCATTAAAAGCATTATCCAGTAAGCTCTCAAAGGAGAGTTGTGAAGATGCAGGATCCACGATGGCCTGTGTATGTGTGCTGGTAGAAGTAATGTTATTACGTTTCCCCATATTTGAGGCAACAGGCTCACCTTTAGATGGACGTTAGATGGGTGGCCCGCCCGATCACTGTTGACCTCTGAGGGCCTCAGAGGGCCCGCCCTTTGCCCGGGCTTAGCCCACGCGCGTCCCGCGACGCAGGAGGTGATGCCCCTTTATGAGCGCCTCCTGGCGCGCTCAGCCTCGACGCGACTTCCGGTCCGGTCGAGGAGGCTACTGGGCGCTGTAGTCTCTAACTCCCCCGCTCAGCGGCAGCACAGATGGACAGAGGCTGCGGCGGGAGGAGGAGACTGGCGATGGTGAGGCAGCGTTCTGGGCAGGCGGCGATGGCGAGGCAACGCCCCGGGCAGCAGCACCGGCAACCAAGTAAGGGACTCCGTGTGGCTGGAAAGGCACTATTTATCAATACTTTGAAGAAGTCACAGGCCGGTCTCTTCCTCTGATATTTACAGTCTAACAAGCGGTCGAGAAGGCCCTTTATTGCACTGCAATAGGTCTCGCATTTGCGAGAGTTTAAGCTATTAGTATTGTAAATGGCAATGCCTTTAATTTATGTTTTAAAACCCAACACATAAATAAAAGGCATTGTCATTTACAATTTAGCTCAAACGCGCGTGAATGCGAGACCTATTGCATTGCAAATGTTTGTTTTATTTTTTTATTTTTTATCCCTTTGAAGAGATGCCTCCCTTGCTCACGAGGCACCAAATTTTAGTGGCAAGTGCTGGGACACCGCTGTCACAATGCTTCTGCCAGCTCCTGTTTCCTGCTACAACTATCATTCAGGCAGACCAGGGAAGGAAAGCATATAACCTAGCTGTGGCCTCTCTCTTCCAGTGCCATCTCTTCCTCGGGAATGGGAGCCCGTCGGCACAGTAAAAGCCGACTGGCAAATGGTGGGAGTCTGGCAGTGCTTAATCCCAGCTGGTGGTTACAGGTGAAGCCCACCATCACAACATTTTCCTCATGATCTCTCTTTAACCCAGACCACAAGAAAGAAAAACACAAAAGGGATGTGAAATAAGATAAAACAGTTACAAGAAAGCAGAGACGAAACAAAAGGTGTAGGATTGAGTTTGAGGAGTAGGGAGTGTCTGGTCACTGACGATGGATTAAAGATGCATGAGGGGGAACAAGACTACACAGCTCTGGTATTTGGTATCACAAATTTGCTTCTGACCAAACGTTTGAGTCCCGGTATTGTATACATTAAGCAATAGTACCTGGCAACCCCCTGAGCAGCAGTGGATTCTTGTTAAGTAGCTATTGGTCTAGCATGGCTGCCACATAGAGAATTGCTGAGTCCGTCCTGTTAGAAAGCATAAGGAACAGACTGAGCTCGTCCTAATAGGCAGGAAAACAAGAGGCTGAACGCATTCCACTTTGGAGTGAAGGGAAATTAAAGAGGAAGAAGCAAAAAGGGAGAAGGGTATATAAGAAAGATACTTTAAAAAGACAGCAAAAGGAACTAGAAGAAAAAGAGGCAAATAAATAGGCAAAAGAAAGAGAAATGGGAAAGAAGATAGGGGAAAAAAGGAGAAAGAAAAGTAAATTAGAGAAAAAAGAAAGGAGAGGTAAGACAGAAGTAAGAAGGAATAAAGCTGAGCACTAATCTAAGAAGGAAATTTAAGTGCAAAAAGTAGAGATAATAGAAGGGGTTAGGAAGAAAGAAAAGCACAGATAAACGTGAACAAATGAAGAAAGAAGAAGGATTAGAAGAAAGCAGGTGAAAGAGCACTAACATCAGGGTAGACATATAGGCAGGCAAAGAGGTGAAAAGACAGATGTAGGCAAGATAGGAGGACAGGAGAGATGTGCTGACAAAGGAAAGAGACAGATGAGAAGAAGATAAGAAAGGGAATTAGGAAGGTAACATTTTCTCCTGAAATAGGACAGTGATGATGAGAATGATGTGACGTTTGTCAGAAACACTAGTTTGGTTAGTAAGAGGGAACAGAGAGAAAGGGTTTAACAGAGAGAGGTAGAAATTCAGACAACAGTCAAGCAGAGAAAATGTTGGTTATAGAATTTGAAAGCTGGAGGTGATCATAGAAAAAAGATGATAGGGAAACAGGGAGATTGAGGTGGTAATGACACTAATAGAGACTATGGTGGGCATTCCTAGTACTATTGTGGAAAAGTAAATTTTGCCATGTTCTGTGTCCCTACGTGTCATCCATCATATGTTATGTATGCATGATTAAATATGCATATGCGTTCCCCATGTCTGATTAATGACGCAATTACAGTTGTGTCCACCTCTAGTATGCCAGTTTCCAGTCCTCGTGAATAATACGAATATCAGGCCTATGTAAAGCTACGTTGCCACGTTTCTCAGTGTGCACGTTATTCCATTATAAAGTCCCCGTTTTTAGGCCTCAAAAGGGCCCGGACACCAGATTCAGCTCCTGTCTCCTAAAGCCTCACTGAGGAGCGATACAGCCCCCACCTGTATCCTCGACCCTTCACTTACTTCCTGCCTCGCAGTGCCCGGTTCAGCTGGCTCTGCCTCTGAGTCTGCCAAGAGTATGTTATGAGTCCAGTTATCAGTTCAGTCCTCCTTCTCTGCATTCCTAAGCTACTGAACTGCATCAATAGTTTCCGTCATTGTCTAGCCTTCACGTCTCCACGTTAGAGAAATACTGCATTTAATGGTCATTTAATATTCTTCATCACGCACTACATGTAGAATAATGCATGGTCCAGTCTTAGAATCAAGTTAGCCTTTTCCCCTCCTAACTTCTAGTTTATATCAACATGTTCTCTAAACATCAGATACTAGATACTGTTTAGGTACATGTCGCCCTGACTCTCCAGACTTCAGTCTCTGCTCCTAGCACAGAGTTCATAGCCCCCAGCTTCTCCTAGTGATACGTCATTGCTAGTTTGCGCGCACCATCAGGTTAGAGGTCCCGGCTCCTTAGGTAGCCCCCTCCATGGTTTCCGCCCCATTCATGACATATCCTGTTACGTCTGCACCACATGTCTATGTATACGCCCCGTTACACCTACTTTCGCCCTTATCTTTCGCGACTGCTACGCGTCACACCTACTGCTCCACCCACTGCTACGCCTACTGCAATGTAATGCTATGTGTTTGCGTTATGTATATATGCTCATGTATTGTTATTGAAAGTCAGCGCGCTCATCCCAGATCCAGCCCCAGCAGCTGCTGGGCCCTGTCATCCTATTCCTATGCAGGTTGACCTGTTCCTGTCCTTATGCTGTATTAAACCTGCAAAAACTCCTACTACCTCGAATCTTGACTCTTATTTATTGAGCTATCTGTTATGATATATGTCTAGTCAAAAAGAGAGGTATTATTTATTTATTTACCACATAATGGCGCCCGAATAGGGACTTGCCCTTTCCCCACGCGTCGGTGAAGCCACGCCGACCCCCTGACCCTCTGCAGTCGTGACGGAACTCTTCTGCGCAGTGGCAGATATTTCTGCTCAAGTATCCCTCAGGCCCACGGAGGAGACGGAGGAGGCGGTCCAGCATCCAGACGAGACGGTGGAGGAACGCGGCGAGTCCCGACCAGAGCCCAAGCCAAGAGTCCAAGGTCCGAGGTATCCGGAGGTCCACCCGTAACTGAAGTCTGAAGTCCGAAGTTCGTCGTCCGTCGTCGTAGCAGTCCAGTCCAGTCTGAGGCCTTCCGTTCTTGCTGCCCGGTGAGTACCGTTACTGGGGTGGTATCTAGACAGGGTCAATTTAAATTGACTCTGGTCTGTGGGTTGGTGGTACACAGTCCCACAAACGAAGTGCCCACTTCGGTGGATGCGGGTCCTGACGTGTCTCTTTATGAGACCGGTAAGTTTCGTACTGTTTCGGCAGTGCATCTAGTTTCTGTTCTAGTCAGTTTCTGTTCTCGAGAAAATTTATGTGTTCTGTTCTCAGTATTTCCAGGTAGTATTCTGTTCGAACTGTTATTTTTAAATGTTTTTCATGTATTTTAATGTCGTGGTATGAATGGGGAATAAGTATCGTGTTCATTGTGTATTGTATTGTGTCTAGATTACAGTTCAGTCATGCCCATATTTTCCAAGTTACGTCAGTTAAAAACTAGAAAGGGTCTGCTGGAAGCAGCAGTTCCCGTCCCGCCCAGGGACAGTCCAGGTCACTTTATGTATCAGAAACATGGCATAAGTGCCATATTGTATCTAGATTTATGGGTAGAGTATACCAAACAGTTAGAAGAAAAGTATAGATGGCCCGTATCGGGTACATGGGATGCCGAATGCATCATGCGAGTAGAAGAAGCATTATGGAAAAAGAAAGCCAGACAGTCACAGAAAGATGCCATCGAGTTATGGCGCAAAGAAGCTCATAAAAGAACTGAAAAAGAAATCAGAAAGTCAGAATTAAGTAGAGAATCCTTAGAGCGAGCCCAAGAAAAAGAATTAATCGAGATAGGTGAACAAGTCAAAACTGAACAGAGAGACAGACAGAGGAATGCCCTTATTAAGGGTATGTATCCTCTTCTTGCCGAGGGCTTGCCAAAAGCGACCCCGGAGGCATCCAGTAATTTCCCGCCACCATTAGTTCCGACCAAGCTACGTCACAAACAGACCGCAGCTGATATTTTTATTTCGTCCTATTTGGACGACACAGTCCCTGAATATGCAGATCCTGTTCGCGCTCCGCCAGTCCCTGTAAATCAGGCACATCCTGCTCCTCCGGACACCGGGGCACCCCATGCAGTACCTGCTACGGTACCCCCGGTCCAGCCAGCATCTCAATTTCCCGCTCCGCCACGAAGAATATCAGTCGACGATTCTAGTCTAGGGGCCGCAGGAGGAGGTCCTCCTCAAACCCCGCCGCCACGCAAGCGTTTATCAGCACTCGAATTACATGCTCAAGCATCACAGCGTACTCCCAAGAGTAATAAGTCTGTTGCAGAAATCAGGCAAGCCCTTGGCGAATGTGCCTATGACCCAGTCCCAGGAAAGAATAATATGGTTTTATATTCAGTACGCGTAAGGAGGGTGACCGAGTATCTAGTCACCCTACCAAACATGAAAGAAGATCTAGACAGAATATATCGTTTCATCCGTACAGGGGATGATCCAGAAAGTATTAGTGATGCCATGTCTCAAAGGAAAGCTGAGATCCAGCGTATGATATTAAAGTTTTTAATTAACTGTCTAATAAGAGAACAAGATTACCCGTCTAAAGATCCGGCCGAAATGAAAACCCTGACAAAGTGGAGTGATAATATAGCCGAGGGTAAGCACAATACCATTAGTGCCATGGAGAGTATGTACAAGAAAATCCGTAGAGAAATAATAAAGATACACGAGCAACGTAAAGCAGCACAAGTAAGCGAGAAAGAAAGTAACTCTGATACTGAAGAGGTAGAGGACGAGAATCCCGCCAGAATAGCGTATGTAGGAAAATCTAGATTTCCAGATCGCCATTTACGCCTAGAACACAAGTCAATTTTCCATCATTCAGCACCAGAACAAGGTTCCCTAGAACAAGTGTTCCAAGCTACCGATCACATTCTAAAATCACAAATTGGTTACAGTGAGTTAAGTACCATGCATGAACAGGAACTAGCCCGATCAGCAGTCCGATGGATTACTGATTCTACCACTTTTCCAGACGAAATAGTGGCACAAATGTTTCTGAAATTGCCCCCAGCCGAGCAGCGACTGGTGGGTATGTATATGATCCAGCACCTCATTACTCTGTATGAGGGTCAGCACTCTGATCCAGGTCCGTTACACGATATCCTGAACGAGTTACTCCAGTATAGGGAGAGGTCTAGGTACCGACTTAATTAGTGTCATTCTAGAGCAGCGCCACAAATATAGAACGTTTCTGAACCCGCATTTTGTTCATGTCTCACCCCCAGAAAGTAAACCATTTTACATGGAAAGACAGAACCCGTTACGAGAAGTGCATCCAGTTAAGACAGAGGACGGTGAAATGCAACGAGTGTTTGTTTACACCCCGATTACAAAGATGGAACTCCTCGAAATGAAGAAATTAATTCCCTGTCATGACAAAGATCCAGCAGGGTTCCATAGAGAATTAAAAGACATGCTCCGTATGGGAGAATACACTTACCCAGATATTATTAAAATGTTAAAGGTCCTGTTGCCCGCAGGGGTGTATGAAAAGCTAAAGGAAAAAGAATGGGAGGTGGGAGAGAAAAAGATAGATTGGGCAGTTCTAGAAGCTGAAGATAAGTCACGTGTACCAGGTACCGGTCTTGGAGATAAATGTAAAGAATTACCAGAATTATTGATTCAAGTTTTACCCAGATTATTGACAACTAGAAAAGAAGACTGGGATGCAATCTCAGCCTGTAAACAGAAACAAGAGGAAGATATTAGTGATTTTTATTCTAGGTTTGAAAAATGCTTTAGCATCAATAGTGGCCTCAAGACAAGTAGTGAGTCATACCCTCACCTTTTTGTTACTAAATTAGTCGAGAATTCAAGTCCACAAATTAAAAATCGAGTTTTGAAAGTCGAAAGTACCTGGCAAGCTAATACCCCGTCCCAGATGTTGCAGATGCTTCAGTACCACCAGAATAGAATCGGAGAAGAACAAGAACACGAGAGAAAACGTATGAAAGATACGAAAATGAAAGCACTAGTTGCACAATCCGTTCCTCAAGACAGTCAGAAGAGGGGTCCGAATCAAGCCAGTCATCCTGCAGCTCCCGTTAAAGGGAACTGCAATTATTGTAAACAGCCAGGTCATTTCATAAACGAGTGTGCAGTTCTGAAACACAACATAGCTACTGGTAAGACTAAAGAAAGACCACGTCCGCCTAGACAAGAGCAAGTTTCACAGACTCCTCAGCCACAGAATGCACAACAGACAGTTACAGCACCGCAGCCTATTGCTGCAACACAGCATGTTACATCGCAGATGTACCAGTATGCACAGTCTGAGTATCCAGAGTACCAGCAGTATTCATGAAACAGCCTAGAGAGGGAGGTAGGCTTGCCTCTCATCGAGATACCTGTAGATCAAGAAGGTCCCTATGTTCACAGTCAAGTATTAGGGAAAGACAGAAAGTTTTTGATTGATACAGGGGCAAGTAGGACCACAATTAGTCATGCCGAAGTTCCAGGGGCTCCGCTCTCAGGCTCAAGAAATGTTTCCCTTGGATTTTCAGGAAAACCTATCGTAAATGAGATTTCAAAGCCAGTTACTCTAGAAGTAGGTCCATTGTCCCGTACTACTGATCTGTTACTTACTAAGTCATGTCCAGAAAACCTATTGGGCATTAAAACACTGAAAGAGTTAGGTGCAGTTATATGCTGTTCCCCAGAGGGAATACGAGTGTTCCTACGTGACTTTAAGGGTCACTATGTATTACGAGATTTTGATTCAAGACTGTCTAATGTCCCGCAGCATCTATGGGCACAAGGTCCAACTGATGTTGGTTACATGCAAATCACACCCCATCGTGTGACTCTCAAACCAGGTGTAGTGTTACCACGAATCAGACAGTACAGATTGCCACCTGAGGCTGTAGCAGCCTTATCCAAAATTATTGACGAGCTCATCGCTCAAGGAGTAGTTGTAGAAACTGACTCCAACGTATGCAATTCTCCGATCATTCCAGTCATGAAACGTACTGATCCAAATGCACCCCCAGTATATCGATTAGTGATCGACCTACGAGAACTTAATAAATGTATTATTCCTCAGTACCCAGTTGTCCCAGACATCGCTTCCCTATTGACAGCCATTGATTCCGAAGCCACGTTCTTCACTGTCATAGACCTCAAGAATGCATTTTTCAGTGTTCCTATTCATCCAGACAGCCAGTTTCTTTTCGGATTCTGTTTAAATGGAAGGAGCTATATGTTCACACGAGCTCCTCAAGGTTTCACAGAAAGTCCTAGTATTTACAGTCAAGCACTTAAGAGACAACTTGATAATGTTCACATGCCAACTGACACTGCCCTGCTCCAGTATGTCGATGATCTACTGATCACAGCCCGTTCTGAACGTGATTGCGAGCGAGCATCCCTGACAGTTTTGTATTTCCTGGCCGAGATGGGGCACAAGGTGTCCCCTTCGAAGCTTCAATTCTGTGTCCAGCAAGTGGTATACTTAGGACACTTACTGTCCAAGAGGGGTAGGCAGTTGACACCAGACCGTATCCAGTTAATAGCGAGTCTTCCTCAGCCCAAGACCCAGAAGGAGGTACGAGCCTTCATCGGCCTTACTTCTTATTGTAGACAATGGATTCCTCAGTATGCATTTCTAGCCAAGCCACTGATACAGTTAACGACACAGGAGGCAGCCGTATCGACTGTCCTCCCTTGGACATCTGAACATACACTTAGTTTCAATGAGTTAAAGAAAGCTTTATGCCAAGCTCCAGTTCTAGCGACACCGAACTACAGTAAGCCTTTTACACTTTTCGTTACTGAACGCGAAGGTACAGCATTATCTGTTCTCACACAAGATCAAGCAGGACAATACAAGCCCTGTGCTTATTTTTCGAGCACATTAGATCCTGTAGCCCAGGCTCTGCCTGCGTGCCTCAAGTCAGTTGCAGCCACAGCACTAGCTATTAGACAAAGTGATTCCATAGTCTTAGGACATACCTTGACAGTACAAGTTCCACATTCTGTGGAAGTTCTTTTAAACCGAACACAGACTCAACACTTGACAATTGCACGTTTAACAGGTTATGAATTGACACTGTTCCAGCCACACATAGAAATCAGACGCTGCAACATTTTAAATCCTGCTACACTGTTACCATCAGTTAATTCAAATCCTGACCCACATGACTGTGTGGAAGTAGTTAACATTACGACAAAGCCAAGACAAGATCTGACAGATACTCCGTTACCAGATCCCGACCTGACACTTTATGTGGATGGTTCATGTATGAGAACAAGTACAGGAGAACTAGTCGCCGCGTATGCAGTGACTACTGACACCGAAGTTATTGAGACACACCGTATTGACACTCTGTCCGCTCAAGCAGCAGAGCTAGTTGCTCTGACACAAGCCTGCATACACGCCAAGAACCTGAAAGTTAATGTTTACACAGATTCACGCTACGCATTTGGAGTTGTACACGACTTCGGAGTGCTCTGGCAGGAGAGAGGTTTCATGACCTCTCATGGAACCAAGATTCAGCATGGTCTCCTTATTCAAGCTCTGTTAGATGCCATACACTTACCGACATCCATTGCTATCATGAAATGCAAAGCACATACGAAGGTCACTGACATTATTTCTCAAGGTAATGATCTAGCAGATCGCACAGCCAAGCTTACAGCACAGACTCCAGGCATTCAAGTTAATCCGACACAGACACACACTCCAGATCCGACTACATGTATGACAGTTAAGGACCCTACACAAGATGTTATAGATATCCAGTTACATGCTACTCCCGAAGAAATTAAGAAATGGTCCGAACAAGGAGGGGTCCAGACAGACCAAGGATGGTTAACAAAGGGTAGAGCCACATGGTTTCTCCCCGACTCTATGGTTCAAGTCATTATCAATACCGCACATAGTCCAGCACATTTAGGAGAAAAAGCTATGTTAGACAGTATCCAGAACATTTGGTTTAACAAGCATTTACGAGCTGCAGCCAAGCAGAAAGTCCGTACCTGTATGATATGTTGTCAGTTTAATCCAGGTAAAAGTGTCCCGGTGGAACAAGGTGGATTCCAGCCCCCTGACCACCCTTTTGAAGTCCTCCAGATGGATTACATTCAGATGGAGCGATGTCGAGGTTTCAAGTATGTCCTTGTAGTTGTATGCGCTTTGTCCAGGTGGACAGAGGCATATCCAGTCCCAGATTACACAGCCGCGACCACTGCCAAGCAGTTGGTTCGTGAGTTCTTCCCTCGTTATGGACTCCCTAGAGTCGTATATTCTGACAACGGCCAGCCATTCTCATCTGAACTCATGAAGCATGTTTCCCTGTTATTAGGGTACCAGTGGAAGTTCCATTGTGTACGCCATCCTGAAGCAGCCGGTCTCGTTGAGAGACATAATCAGACTCTAAAAATCCGTATTGCAAAAGTGTGTAAAGAAAAAGGTGTGGACTGGCTAGTAGCTCTGCGAGTCGCTTTATTTTATATGCGCATGGTCGCACATTCCAGATCAGGTCTGTCCCCGTATGAGGTCGTTTTCGGCCGCCCCCCTAACATGTGGGGTACTCCTAGACCCCGAAGTATTACCGATGTTTCAAGTAATATGCTGACAGATTACCTAGCTTCCTTGATGTCTGCCCTCAACTCATGTCGTTCACAGGTTGCCGCCGCATTTCCAGACAATACCGAGGTGGCACCGCATGAAATCGTTCCAGGATCCATGGTGATGGTCCGCAACTTTGACAGATCAAGTCCGCTGGAGCCTCGTTGGAAAGAGCCCCGACAGGTCCTCCTCACCACCCGTACAGCCGTGAAGTTGGAAGGACGCAAGGGCTGGGTGCACCTTTCTCATGTTAAACTTTTTAATGGACCGAAACCCGTCTTAAAGAACATTTCCCAGGATTCAAAGGATTGCCAGAATATTGTTCTCAAGGACTGTCCCGCAAATGACATTGTTACAACCCCTCCCCTGTTAGAGAAAACTCCGCAGCAGGAGTATAAGTTAAAACTACGGTCTAGTAAATTAAGTCAGTCAGTTTGATTGTCTAAGTCCTCCCCTAGGTGAAACGGTTAGACTGTTTCTGACATGTATAAAATAGACCCCCATAGTGAGAGAGTTAGTCAAAACTCAATCCGATGTATCGTTTTTCTATGTTTTATATTGTTTTCCAGCCTTATGATTTCCTGCACCAGTTATGCATTTTACCTATGTTTCCCAGTTTCACATGTAAATAAGTCTTCCAATGTTACAGCAGAGCACACGTTTAGTGATCTGCCTCCTCATGAACTCTCTTACCGCCTCGCTATGCGTAATAACTCCTTTATCCGCATGTTACATTACTCACACCAGACCAGCAATGCCACTAATTGTTGGGTGTGTGGTCGACTCCCCCCTTTCCAGACACCGAAGGGAGTTCTGCCACTCTTTCCTTATCCATTTTCACATAATGGTTCGTGTGGAGCATGGTCCACGTTAACGTCATCCTCAACAGATATGTCTTTTCTTAATAGTACATGTTTCCCAGACAAGCAAGGTCTCCCTCACCGAACAGGTTTAGATCTAGAAAATGAAGTGTATAATTTAGGTAATTATTCGTCGAATTTCATGGTCTTGAATGTTCAGTCTGATACTACTCCAGACTTACCCGCTATTTCAGTACTACCAGTCAAAGGCGAATTATGTGTCCGAAATAATGGTTCCGTACATGTAGGACATAGTGATTGTACTACTATTGTCAAGTATAGTGACAGTGGGAAATCTATTTTCAAAGCTTCACGTCATTCTTATTTTATTTGTGGTCAAACCGCATATGTTCGTCTGCCCCTCGATTGGGAGGGAACCTGTTACATTGCCTTCCTACTGCCACCAGTTTTTCTAGCCCCACCTGATTATCATAGAAACACACATCTAGTACACATTAGACATAGAAGGGAGTCCCCAATTGTCGATTATACTGAAACTACTCTAGAACAATATACCGATTTCAATAAAGGTTTCTTCTTCTTTATAGGCCCTGTCCAGAATAGTAAGTTAATCCGTAGATTAACCAGAACCCTCGAAGCTGTAGTAAATGAGACTGCCTCTGCTCTAGGTAACTTAACCGAAGAGCAATCTGCTATGAGATTTGTCGTTTTACAGAATCGTCTCGTCCTTGACGTCATACTGGCCGATAGGGGCGGGGCCTGTAGAGTCATCGGATCTAGTTGCTGCATTTTCATTCCAAATAACGCGCCGTCTGTTTATTCAGCTATAACCAGACTCCATAAAATTGCCCATCTGATACACCAAGATCCAGGCACCTGGACATGGTCCGGTTGGTTCTGGAATATAATTTCCGCATGGGGATGGAAAATATTGTCCTTCCTAGGTATTGCAGTAGCGATCATATTCAGCTGCTGTCTCTGTATACAATGTGGCCCTGCGATTTGCGGCATTTGTGCTACCTCTTGTATCCCTAGTCCCAAGCCCCGTTCTAAATCCCGTTCCAGGATAATTCGAGACGAGCAAATGATACTGTATGAAATGATAGATGGTATCATGAATATTGATGTTTCCTGATGGAAACGTAGTGACAAGGAGGGAATGTGGAAAAGTAAATTTTGCCATGTTCTGTGTCCCTACGTGTCATCCATCATATGTTATGTATGCATGATTAAATATGCATATGCGTTCCCCATGTCTGATTAATGACGCAATTACAGTTGTGTCCACCTCTAGTATGCCAGTTTCCAGTCCTCGTGAATAATACGAATATCAGGCCTATGTAAAGCTACGTTGCCACGTTTCTCAGTGTGCACGTTATTCCATTATAAAGTCCCCGTTTTTAGGCCTCAAAAGGGCCCGGACACCAGATTCAGCTCCTGTCTCCTAAAGCCTCACTGAGGAGCGATACAGCCCCCACCTGTATCCTCGACCCTTCACTTACTTCCTGCCTCGCAGTGCCCGGTTCAGCTGGCTCTGCCTCTGAGTCTGCCAAGAGTATGTTATGAGTCCAGTTATCAGTTCAGTCCTCCTTCTCTGCATTCCTAAGCTACTGAACTGCATCAATAGTTTCCGTCATTGTCTAGCCTTCACGTCTCCACGTTAGAGAAATACTGCATTTAATGGTCATTTAATATTCTTCATCACGCACTACATGTAGAATAATGCATGGTCCAGTCTTAGAATCAAGTTAGCCTTTTCCCCTCCTAACTTCTAGTTTATATCAACATGTTCTCTAAACATCAGATACTAGATACTGTTTAGGTACATGTCGCCCTGACTCTCCAGACTTCAGTCTCTGCTCCTAGCACAGAGTTCATAGCCCCCAGCTTCTCCTAGTGATACGTCATTGCTAGTTTGCGCGCACCATCAGGTTAGAGGTCCCGGCTCCTTAGGTAGCCCCCTCCATGGTTTCCGCCCCATTCATGACATATCCTGTTACGTCTGCACCACATGTCTATGTATACGCCCCGTTACACCTACTTTCGCCCTTATCTTTTGCGACTGCTACGCGTCACACCTACTGCTCCACCCACTGCTACGCCTACTGCAATGTAATGCTATGTGTTTGCGTTATGTATATATGCTCATGTATTGTTATTGAAAGTCAGCGCGCTCATCCCAGATCCAGCCCCAGCAGCTGCTGGGCCCTGTCATCCTATTCCTATGCAGGTTGACCTGTTCCTGTCCTTATGCTGTATTAAACCTGCAAAAACTCCTACTACCTCGAATCTTGACTCTTATTTATTGAGCTATCTGTTATGATATATGTCTAGTCAAAAAGAGAGGTATTATTTATTTATTTACCACACTATGGAGGCCTGGGCACAGAGTTATTATACTTGATATTCATTCATTCATTCATTCATTCATTCATATACTTTATTTTGGTCGAATAGACCATAAAAGTGCATGTGTAATACATTTACACACATTTAAACAATCCTGATAAAACGGGCAGGCCAATTAATAAATATACAAGGTTAAAATATATCACAAGGTCCACAGCACGATGATCCAGGCAATCCGGAGCGTGTAGTATCATTAACCCCCCTCCCTTGATATAATGTGGGCATTCCAGTCACAGATTCTCTTTGACACAACTCTCACATTTTCCCCTATGTCAAAGCTATCACTCGTGAGAAACGTTTTCCCTCGTCCACACTGAAGGCAGTCAAAAGGACCAAAGTCCTCATCCTGGTACATCTCATTTATAATCTACTTGGTGCAATTTCCAATAAATTCATTGGAACCCCTCTAAGACTTCAAAATCAGACAGTATCTCCTTCAAACTGCAAAAGTGTGATCACATCTTAACCATCTGTAAGTATTTCGGTTGTTCCCAGTAAGTCAAGGATTCCATTCAAGGCTTTGTGTACCATCCACAAATCATATTGGGTGAAACCAAGGCCCCTGATATGTGCAGAAAAGGTACTATGATAAGCCGCCACTAAAGTCGTTTGTTCAACGACCAGCCATCCAATCAATCAGCTTGCTCAATAGGATGAAACGAGGAGAAAGATCTCGGTTTGTGCAAAGTCTTGACAGTGGAACGCACTAGACCTGCTTCTGATTTCTAAGCGTGACCACTTGCAGTTCAGGAGACCTCGGTATATGGAACTTTTCAGACTGGTCTTTAATTGAACCCACAACAGAAAAGGAGACCTGAGCAAGAAATTTCAGATTTAGTTTATTGACACTAAAGGTAAAAGAAATTCTCACCCCAAGCCCACAATTCCATTTTTCCTGATTGATGATGATTTATATAAGGACTGGCTGTTAATACATTTTTATAATAATAACTTCACTGACCCACAATCTTTGATATGTACCATAGATTCTGTGCTGAACAAACTCATGCAATTCCAGAGGAAGAAAGCTCGCAATCTAGTTTGGGTAGGAGATTTTAACACACAGCTATTTAAACATGAGCTGAACAAAACGTGTGGTATTGTCGATAATTGGGGGAGCCAATTTACCACTTTGATCAACATAATCACAGGAATAGTCTAAACAGGATTATCTGTATGAGGGATTTGGAAATTTGTAATCGGACGGACCCACATATAGGGGACCATGACAAGACCTTTATTACGAATGACTATTTGCCGACCATTGATTTTGTAATAATATCAACATCCATTAGGAAAATGATTGATCACATTGATACTCAATTTTCCCTGTATAGTGATCAGGCCATTATCTTCACTTTAATGATCCTAGGAGAATCAAATAAAAACTTCACTTCAAGAATGGAGAAACCAATATTAGGAAGGAAAAATGGTTTTGAACTAAAATGGTCCCAAGTAAATAAGACAAACGTGCTCTCGCAAATTGTTACAGAGAATATGGGGTTGGTCTTAAAATGTCTGGACCTAGATGATAACTATGAATCAGTTCCTACCAATTTTGAGAACCTACTAGAGAAGATTAAAATGGTCCTAACTCATACTAAATCATGAGCAAACCCAGTTTCAAATCATTGGTTTGACCAGGAACTTCAAGAATGGAGAAACCAATATTGGGAAGGAAAAATGGTTTTCAACTAAAATGGCCCCAAGTAAATAAGACAAAAGTGCTCTCGAAAATTGTTACAGAGAATATGGGGATGGTCTTACAATGTCTGGACCGAGATGATAACTATGAATCAGTTCCTACCAATTTTGAGAACCTACTAGAGAAGAATAAAATGGTCCTAACTCGTACTAAATCATGAGCAAACCCAGTTTCAAATCATTGGTTTGACCAGGAATGTTCAATGTTCCAAAGCATCTAAAAATCGTCACACAGCACTTAAGTAACAACCTAGGGATAGGGACTGGATCAAGCTACTTCAGAAGGTATACATAGTGGCTGGAAAAACAAGATAACAGGCTTTAAGAGAAGATGCTTGGGAGAATCTCGAAAAGGCAGCAACTTTGAATAGCAGTAAAGATTTCTGGGGGGTGATCAACACATCTTTCTTCTTTTTTTTTTGTCCTCATTCACGTTCATGGTTTCTAGCTGCCAGGCATCAAAAAGAAGGTAGTAGGGTGTATAGAGAATAGTCGTGCTGCTTTAGTCGAGACTGGCAGGGAAGGCAAGCGGGAGGGTAACAATTTCCCAACAGCAGCGACTGGCTCACGCCCAAACCAACCATGTTGCCCAAATGGCAGATGACAACATTAAGCCAGTTACTATCATAGCTGATGCCAACAGGTAATCCATGGCTACGTAATCATCGGACCTGGGGGGAAAAAAAACAGGTTCAATGTGACCAGTCCAACAGATGCCAAAAAGCTCTTTTGTCTTGCTTCCCAGCCCTGGCGAGATCTAATTTCGAGATCTGAAGGAATGAATTACACCAATCGTGGAATGTAGGAGGGGATGCTTCCTTCCAATGCTTGCAGATTTCTCTGCGGGCTGCCAGGATGGAATAGAACAGTAGGTTCTTGGCTGGACTACGAGTCTGGTCCCCGACTCCAAAGATGACCATGCGAAGGTCGATCACTACATTAAAGCCCAGAGAAGATGAAAGTTTGCTGCTGATTGTGTCCCAAAAAGGCGCCAACTGGGGGCAATCAAAGAACATATGCGTATCCGGGGCCTCTTTTAAACCACACCTTGCACAGACCACGGGGGCCCCCCAGAGAAAACTTGGACAACCTCTGTGGGGAGTAGTATGCCCTATGCAGGGTGAAAAGATGGTTTCTGCGAAGCCAGGCAGGTTTAACTAAGTCCCAAAGTACTATACAGGACATTGACCAGAGATCTTTCACATTAAAGCCTGGCATCGATTCTCCCCACAATAGCTCTGGAAGGTGAAAGTTGCCATCGATCTTCTCTAATATTAAATTGTACCACACAGAGATCTCTTTTTTTACAGGCGGTTTATCTACTAGAAGAGATTCGAGTTCACAACCTCCTCCCAGTGACCAGTTTATTCAGCGTGTAGGTTGAGTGGTGGCAGCTTGAGCCCAACTCGATATTTGCAGGTATTTAAATCTGGACAAGTTGGGCCCCACCTTGTTTGATAGATATTCCCAAGGAAGCAACGTCCCTTCAAAGAACAAATCTCCCCAGACAAATACTCCAGCCTCGCTTATCGGGAGTGCTAGTGCGTCACACGTTCAGCTTGGAGCCACGGGTAACTCCCATATTGGAGATCTGCTAGAATAATACCCCATGTTAATTGTAGATCTTATCTTTGCCCAAGTTCTTGCCAGGCCATAGAGCACCTTCAATTTTACCTTTTTAAAAAACTTGGGATCACCAAACTTAAAAAGGTAACCAGATTGACCGACACCCTTGCAGCTCAATAGAGCCAAAAACATACCTTATTCTTAATTACACCTCGAAGAAAGCACTTGTAAGCATCCCATACTATGCAATGATCCGCAGAGCCGATATTTGCTAGCATAAACTCGCGGGTTTCAGATTTAATAGATGAAATATCATCTGGAGACGAGAGAAGGGAACGGTCGAACGACCAAGATCTAGAAGGAGGTGTAATTACTCCATAGAGATTCAAAGATACTGAAGAGTGGTCGGGCAGATGCGAGGGCAAATAACTAACGTTTTTTACCGAATCGACCAAATTACGACTAATTAAAAAGAAGTCGATTCTGGATTGGTGATGATATTTGAAATTTCTGAACGAAAATCCAGATTCCAACCCTGCTCTTACCCTCCAAATTTCTGTGAGTCCATATTGAGTCATAGAGTAAAGAAGAAAAACTCTAGATTTTGATAATGCTTGCTGCCTACTACTTGCCGATTTATCGAGCAAGGGATCTAATACGATGTTAAAGTCCCCTGCTATAATGATAGGCTCTGGGAAACGTAAAAGACGAGAAAATAATAATTCAAGAGCTGATGGATCATCCCGATTAAGCCCATAGTAGCCAACTAAAGTCAAACGAGCTCCACCTATGTCTACAGTCGTAATAACCCATCTCCCACCAGAATCGACCTCCTGCGAAATAATTCTTGTGTTTATGGGTTTTTTGAAAAGGATAGTCACTCCCCTTATATTCAGAGTTTGGGAAGAGGATACTGAAACGTCAATCCACCTATTTTTCTTGACCAATTCGAGCATCTCAGCCTCTATTAGATGTGTCTCCTGGAGTATAATGACCTGCGCATCCGTATCACGCAAGTATTGTATGATCATATTCGCTCTTGGCTTGGTGCGCAGGCCATTAACATTCCAGGAGAGGATCCTGAGATTACTCATAGCTCAAAAGTCCTGTCTTACCCGTAGATCTACTGAATCTAACGAAGAAAAAAGAATCAACACTAACTCCTACCATTTTTAAATTCACTACCCATGTATTATCAAAAGGAGTAACCAAAAACCTAACCATAAATGAGGAAATGTTATGTTCATTTACCCAACCCCTAACCTCCCAGTGCCCCAACTTACCCCCATCCCCCTGAGGAACCCTTGTACCATCTAACCGGATCAGGTCCGGCAGACGGTACCCCTGCCCCTACAGAGTGAATGTTTTCTTATTTTCCCTTTTTTTCTTTATTTTTTTAAAAATTTTGTTTTATACCTTTTATTTGATTTATAATCCCTTTTTGTTACTTTTTTTTCCCCCTATTTTCCGATTTATTTAAATCAATATGGCTTTTACATTTAGACAAGTGGCCCTAGTTTGTATCGTTACTTGATGTTTTTTTTTTCCAACATCAATTGCCCCTTTTCCTTAGATCCTCATATCAACCTAACATAGACATACTCACTAAAGAGTTAGAGTGTTAGGGGACTAAGTGGCAAAAACAAGCCCTAGAGCTAAGGACCTAGGAAAAGGCTGAAGAAGGGGGAGGAAGAAACAGAACAAATAGCTAACCAATAGTACGGAACCTTATATTGTTCAATTCAAATTCAGGATTACTTCTCTTGTCTAACCAGAGGCCCCCTTTTTCCCACCTAGAGACAACAACAGCTCATCTGCCGCCTGAACTGAGCGAACATTAAACATCTTGTTGTTAAACATAATCTTCAGAGCTGCAGGGAAGCCCATTTGAACCGTTGCGCCCAGCCCCCGGAATGCCTCCATCCTACTCCCGAGTTCCCACTGCTTTTCAAGGGTGGTCCTACATAGGTCAGATCGTATCTGGAAGGTAAACCCTTTGCCTGTTAAAGATTTTTGCCTTAAAGCTAAGTTAAGGATCTGCTCTTTTAGAGTATAGGTATGAAAGTTTACCAAAATCTTTCCAGGCTTAGTTCTTTGGGGATTGCGCCTAAAGGGATCTCTATGTATCCTTTGGCTATCTTTAGCTAGCTCATCTTCAGGCACGTCAAGGTTGAGGGATTGTTTTAAAAAAGCGGGATGATAAAGCCTTTAACATCCGAACCTTCACTTCCCTCTGGTACGTTCAGGATTCTAATGTTACAGCACCTAGCATTGTTTTACAATGTTTCCATTCTTTCCGCTAGTGGCAGGTCCTCCTTCTTGAGTTTCAATATGTCCTCCTTAGCATTGTCCAGATGCAGGGATAACCCACCAACAGTCTCTTCCAGAGCCTCCGTTCTCGCAGTGATACCATCAATTTTACTGTCAAGTGACTCACAGTAATTTCTGAGCTCTCTCTGGATTGATGCGGACTCCTCAAACCCTCATTTAATATCAGCTGACAAGGTAGAGAACATGAGCTGCAAGGATGCCATTGAGATGCTAGAAGATGAATCAGAGATTGGAAGAGTATTGCCACTGGCAACTGACGTATCTTCCGTAGCGGGCGGGATATCGGAAGTTGTTTGTACAGAGTTATCTAAATTTAACTGCTTCTCAAGAGTTTCCCCCCCATGACCTGCTTGGTCTCTTTCTATACTCTTCCTGGAACATGAGTCAGAGATAAGGTCAACAACTATTGAGTTGGAAGGACCCTGTTTACTGCTAGAAGGAGTACGACCAACCTCTTCGACCTCTTTAAGTGGAGGGATCAATATGGCCTCTCCGTTGGAGGCACTTTGCCCAGTCAAGGATGAGGGAGACATAACATGGTTATCTTGTTGATTATGACAAGATGCTACACTCTCCCTCAAAACCTGGGGGAACGGCAAGGCACCCTCCATGTTTGAAGTTGAAAAAATAGCTGGTACAAAGATCGGTAAAATATCTAGGACGTCCACTGCAGGGAACGATTGAGGAGTTGACAAAGAACCTAGTGGGGGTGTAGCGCTGGAAGCTTCTGGAAGGCGTAACTGTGTAGGAGCATCGAAAGGGTGACCAAGATAGAGGGGGAGAAGTCACATACGGGGGGTGGTCTTGAACCAGATCCAATACCTGAGGAACAACTTTAAAAAAAGAACGTAGTGAGGGCGTAATCCTAGAACTGGAAATAGGTACTGATTTGATTGCCTTGATTCCCCTATGTGAACGTTTGGCCTTAACCTCAGTTGTGAGATATGAGGAGGGTTTACTCAATGCGTGGCACCCTGCTATTGTTGAAAAACTTTGCGGAGGGACCCCTTGCTCCTGCTCGGAAAGTGCCTGAGAGATCTGAGTCGCTGATAGTCCCTTTCCCCCCCCCTTCTTCTTACGATTATATTTCGCTCTGTTGGCACCTTTACACTGTGCTCCTTTAGATGTGGAAAGTGCCGCAGTGAAGGGGGTCAAAGGAGCTACTGCTGTAGCTTGAACCCCAACTGGCTGCCCCCCTTCCTCTCTCCCCTTCACCTCCTCTTCCAGCGCTGAAACGGCATCTCCACAAATCCCCCCTGGCGCTGTAGACACTGCAGACTCTGTCGCTGCTTCTGCTGCCTCTTCTGACTTTGTTGAATTCACTGCAGCCACCGCCGTCGATATTATGGCGTCGTTGGAGGTAGCAGAGCTGGTAGCACTAACATGAGAGTCTCTCCAGAGACTCCGCAGCTGCCTACCACGGCGGAGCTCCAGGGCGGCCCGATACCACAGCCACAAGCCTCCCGGCGTCTCCCTCTGTAAGGCTGCTGGGACGCCAACTTGAAAAACCGCCGGTTCAGCCTGCACCACGCCCCCCGAAGCAAAACACATCAGCCCGGGCGTGCCGCCGCCCAAGTGCTGTAAAAGACAAAAAGGAGTCAGCGCGAAGGGGAGAAGGCCACCAGAAGCGCTCTGCGCATTGAGAAGCTCTGTATATCAAAAGTTTCAAATGAGTCGGTACGAATACATCATTCTCTGAAAATCCATTTGACCCGTAAACCGTAGCCGCTGAATCACACTCTGCTGGGGCTCGGAGCTCGGAGCTCGGAGTACCGCGGCAGCTAGCCTGTTGCCGCCATGTTCCTCCAACACATCCTTCTTCAAAAATAAAACTGACACCTCCCTAGATTCACATGTTGTCAAGGACACATGGGCGGCCCACTTCAAACACATTGTTGCTACATGTGATACATTTCTTACTGATTGTGGGTTCACTGACCCTTTGCAGGGTGAACAACTGATATTCTCAGTTGAGGGGACCAAACTGGCCCTGAGTAAGTGCACAAGGAATAAGGCACTGGGCCCGGATGGGATACCTATCGACCTCTTTCTTGATTATTAAGACCTATGGGCCCCTTCATTAACAAACACTTTTAATGCTCTTGCAAAAACCACTCCACTAGACTCCTGGAAAACCAGTGACATTGTTCCCATTCACAAAGAGGGCCTCAAGGATAACCCCCAGAATTATAGGCCGATCTTGTTATTAGACACTGGCAAAACTCATGGGATTCTAACTATTAAATAGGTTGGAAGAGTGGGCAGCCGAAAATAAAATACTTATGCAATCACAGTATGGTTTCCATGATGGTAGGGGCACTAAAGATCTGTGCCTTAACTTATCAATAATTATGGGGAAATACACTAGAGCAAAGTCGGCCAGATTTTCATGGCATTTATGGATTTAAGTCAAGGGTTTGATTGTGTAATTCATTCAAAGTTCTGGGAAATAATGGAGGAGTTGGGGGTGGATTCGGTAATATTATGTTTTATACGACCAATGTATTCCTAAGCCACGGCCCGTGTTAGGTTTGGAAAAGAGGGAGAGTTAACACTCCCGCTTAAGATTGAAAGAGGTATAAGGCAGGGTTGTGTCCTCGCCCCCTTTTTATTCTCTGTATACACCAATGGAGTTGAGGCAGCTCTTCTTGGAGTAACCTCAGACGTTCCTAAATTTGGCTCCACTTCTACACCCATTTTAGCATACGCCAATAATGCAGTTTTAATTGCAAGAACAGGGGTGGCCCTTCAACGGCTAATAACGGCTTATGCTCTATTTATGTCTTCATTGGGTCTGTAGGTGAACAAATCAAAATCCTTTGTCCTGATTACAGGGACTTCATCTTCAAAAAGAGTCCAGCATTTTACTATAGGTTCACTGAGACTTGAGATTGTAGACTTGTTTCCATATCTAGGGGTCCATTTCGATAAAAAACAGTCATGAGCACCTATGGTGAACAATAGGGTGTTAGTAACAGAGCGGGATTCGGAAGCAATCCGAACTTTTGCAAAAAGACCAGGGGCTCAACAACTATTGACAATAAGAAATGTATACCAGGCAAAGAAAGTAACAGCAGCAACATATAGGCCAGTAGTATGGGGGACAGCCACGGCAATCAAACTCCAAGCCTTGGAGGATAGATTTTACAAAAAACTGTCCGCCGTCCCTATTTCATATTCAAATTGTAACTACTGTCTTGAACTAGAAAATGCGTATTTGATCAACAACATTAAGATAGCCACTGTACTATTGTGGCACTCGATCTGGAGCAGGGACACAATGAACCTGACCCAGGTCGTGATTAAAAATTGTATTGATCTGGACAAAACTCGTAAAATTCCCTGGCTCGGGTACGTGAGATCTTCATTGATGACACTAGGATTGAGAAAATGTTTTGTTAATCGAGTCTGTGTGACAGGATAACAAAGGGAAAACTGAGGACTGTACTCTTAGAAAAATTGATACATGAGCGCCAAAACCTAAACTACTCCAAGGTTGCTGTGTATCATACCTCTCCTGGGATACCATCTGGGGGTTTCTTGTACTTAGAACATATAAGAAACTAGCAGCGCAGATTTATTCTGACTAGATTCTGGTTGAACCTAATCCCCCTCATATTGGGTTTTCCTGCAAAGAGATTTAGACATGCTGATTTGGTATCTTGCCCCTGTGACAGCGGCTCAGAGCAGTCGGATATTCATATACTTTTTTTCTGTGGGCTTTATAAAAATGAACGAATCAGATTTTTATGTCCAATTTCAAACAAAATTAATTTTAACCAATGCCGCCCTGCTTTATACCTCTTAAAGAAGCGTTCGGATCCATTTGTATGTTTTTCAGTAGCTACTTTCTTATTGGCATGCCTAAGGTGAAGGAAAACTGTTTCGTACATGCCTTGTGAATATTGATGTATTGTTTACTATTTTTATCAATCCAGCTATAACATGGATATTTGTAATTAGTATTTATGAAATGGACTTTTTTCTTATTCATCTCATTTTTTATATGTTTAGTGCTCAAATCAATTTAGGAATTGTGGAAATTTACTCAAATACAAATGTCTTTTTTACTTCTGTGTAATTTTATGATCTGTATTTTACATGGATCTAAAGAAGTTTCTTTGATTGATTGATTCATTGATGAAACAAGGAAGAAGATCTTGGATTGCACAAAGTCTTGACAGTGGAAGACGCTCGATCTGCTTCTGATTTCTAAGCGTGGCCACTTCCAGTTCAGGAGACCTCGGTGTACAGACTGGTCTTTAATTGAACCCACAACAGAAAAGGAGTCCTGAGCAAGGAAATTCAGATTTAGTTTTTTGAAGAGTTTTATATAGCGCTGGCTAGACCCGTCGGTATCAGAGCGCTTTACATGAGGAATCATTGCATTACAAGTTACAAATTACATCTGTTACCAGAGCATAGTAAAACATAGGCAAAAACAATGTTACAATAATTTGTCGAAAGGAGGAAGAGCAAGGAGACAGGGTGGGGAGAAGGGAAGAACAGTGCCCAATGTCCGGCTGGGTAGATGACGGCCGAGGTGGTGAGCCAGGGCGGATCTCCACTATAGCTGGCTAGCAGCTCCACTTGGCCTCAACCATGTTGCTCAGGTCTTGGCGGTCAGGGAAAACAAGGTTACACTAGTTATGGTTGCATAGTCAAACACAGAAGAAACAAGTCCCCAATAGAGGAATAGAGGGAATGGGGGTGGGGGGGTGGAAACAGGGGGCTCAGAAGCGGAACAGTTCTGGCAGATCGGCAGTGGGAGAGAAATAGCTCTTGGGGGCCCAGGAAGTTAGAGTAAACGGGCCCATAGCTCAGATGGGGTCACATAGTCATTAAGTCCAGTGTCAAGATTAAGCCAACGCGTTAGGGCATCGCGGCAATGTGGGGGTACCGTGCAGCATCGCGTTCCATGCCTCCCTCGGTAGTACCTGTACTCCAGAGAGAACCATCAATGCAATTGGGAAGTGTTTAGCAGGCTTCTGCACTATCGGGTCAAAAGTTGGTGGTTGCTGAGTGTACAGTCACAAATGATGTGGAATGTCAGGTTTCCACTAGGAAGGCGCCACATTATATGCAGGGAGACCAGAGTCAATGATGATGCTCGTTATTGTACCCAGATAACAAATGGGCAGCTGGCAAGAGATGAGTTATGGATCTGGTACGAGTGAGGTAAAGCATTAGACGTGGGCACAAATGATAAAGAACTAGCAATGAGCGAGCACTACTAGCGCGGTCGCCATTTTAGGGTCGGGCAGTGTTAAAGGGGTCAATCGCCCCGCCAATCATATTGGGCTAATGAAGGTAGGAAATAAAAGGGTACCTTGAATGGAAAATTGGCCTGAGAGTCATTGAGAAGCCCTCTTTTTAGGGGAGCAGCCGCACGGGAAGGCGCCTGTTTACAAGCAGTAGAGCGTTTAGCCGTCTCCCGACACGCATCTCTGTCCCAAGGAGCCACCATCTTGGAGTCAGGCAGCCGGATTGCCCGTTCCTCAGGTGCGATCCTTCCTTAAGTGGAGCAAGGCGGTAAATATTGCAGTGCTCAAGAGGTCCGGGGTTGGAGTCTCTCTCCAGGCAGTAGAGAGGAGAGCCGGCTCCTGACCCGCATCTCCGTCCCAAGGAGCCGCCATCTTTGAGCAGGCAGCCGGGATTGCCCGCTTCTCAATCTTGCCACCTCTCGTGGACGGTGGTATGTAAACCTGGTGAGTATTATCTGCTTTCCACTTTCCCAGAGCATAGGTGCCGCGGCAGTGGTCTTCATGCCGCTGTGAACCCCGAGGACTCGGAGGCTTCTCATGGGCAAAATGGCTGTCCACCTCTCATCACCCTCACCATTCAGGCGTCTCAGTCCGCTCCAGCTGCTGCAGTTACAGCCCGCAACAGGGCCCCAACTCCGCCACTGGACCTCGGACGGCCCAGGAAGCCTTGGAGATAATTGCAGATGACCCGCAGCGGTAGGAAGCCTTCTGAGATTATTGCACATGACCCGACCATACTAGCTCGGTCTCCACGAGGGAAAGCCTCAAGCCCATTTTCCTCCACGAAGCAGAAGTTCGCAAGCGGGGGAATTAGTGCAAAGAGGACCACTGCCCAGCAGGACCTCAGGTGAGAAGGAGGATCTCAAGATGGTAGATATCTAGGGGGGAAATCACCAGAAAGGCAATGCCTGGTCGGGAGCTCCCGGCCGGAGCTCCTCACTAGTCGGCCATCTTAGTTTATTGACACTATCTGATTGGACTCCAACCTCTCCTCATCATAACAGTAATTATTTTTTTTTACTTGAAGCATAATTACAAAGATGAGCATTCGCAATCTGTGCGATCAAGAACGTACTATATGAAAAACAATGAATTGTAGGTCAGTGAACCTGTCTCTTGGCACCAAAAGAGCACCCACGACTTTTAGGACCCACTTCCACAAAGCCAGCCCAAGGTCTCCACTCCCAGACCCAGACCCACACTTTGCTCCATCCACTAGTGAGATCTCAACACCGCTTAGATGCCACAAACCATGGTGTGAAAAAGAACCCACAGGCACCCTGGACAACAATCAAACAAAACTAGGAATCTGCTGAGAGGCAAATCCATTCAAATTAAAGCACGCAGCAAAATATCAGTGTACATCCTAGACCCAACCCACATCCAACTACCACACATACAGTCACCTAAAACAACTGCAATGTAACAACCCCCTGCAGTCACAGACACCATACTTCCCTGCAAGTGTTTACATACATCCTCATATGGTGTCAGAGACGTTTTTTTGCAAGACCCAGCAGCTTTACGGGGCTCTGGCCATTGGGAAACATACATGCCTGGTATGACCATCCGGTAGGCAAGGAGCTGCTAGCGCCAACAAGTTGTACAAATGTTGGATATTACATTTTCTCAAAAAAAGGGTACCATGCCACTATTAAACCTTACTTCCACAAAAAAAAATGTCAAACAATGGCATTCTATGTATGCCTCTGTACTCTCAACTCCACTCCAGTTCTAACATGTGAAAGCCAGAATCATCGCTAAATTCTGTTGCATCTCCTACAAGGGAGATGGCAAACATATCAGGACTTCAGGTAGAAGAAGTCACAATATCTGTCGGGGACTCCACACCAGTGCTAGTCATTCGCCACGTTAGAACTGGAAATTTGCAAACGAGAAAAACCTCAGTTGGTAGCTCAATCAATAGCTGTGCTTTGATGCCATGGGCCTTGAGTGCAAGCAAGGAAAATGGCTCATTTGGCTGCATTTGTGGTAGGAACATACAGCAATTATCAGTTTTCAATGGACCCCCTCGAAGCCCTGGTGCAAATGCACCTGCTGCACCAATGGAAGTTATGCCCTGCATAACATGGCACCCATGCAAACCGGCATTTCAAATCGGCATGAGGACATTATGGTACAAGGGCACGAAGACTGGAGTAGGTGTTTCTGGACTAAAGTTGTCTTTTTTTAGCTTCACTTGAATACTTAGATTATGAATTGTAATTTTACTTTGCATGCTTTATGCATGGATTATCGTGAATTGTATTACCGGGGAATAATAAAATATATTCACGCAGTAGTATTCGAAAGAGAGTCCTCTGCTCCCATTTGTAATCAACGGAAAAGCTCAGCTGTGGTCTGGGGAAAGCATCAAGCAGCAGCACTCTTAGAACATTGGGTCCCGGCAGCACGTGAGCGTACTGAGCCCTAGCACAGCCATCAGGTACGAACTGTGCCCTCTGTTGGCGCTCCAAGCTTCTTCCCACCTTTAGTCATGTAAAAGATCCCTAAATCCCCACCTGCACTGAACATCCTTAGCATCTTATTGTCTCCTTTATGAAGCACTGAATTGCCAATAGCCTGAATAAAATTGAATTAAACGGAAACCAATGGCACTGCTGTTTCTTCTGTTTTACACAAATATTCAAATACAGTGTTTTTGACAATATAGTAATTTAAAAATAACATTAACCAGTGTCAATTCTAAAACACGTATTCCATTATAAACCAAGACTAGGCCCGTTGGCGATGCAATTGTTAGGTTACAGCCAACCAGAAAGTGCAGCTGTCTGGTTTGCTAAAGTCATCTTGGGAACATTCAGAAAGTTGACCTAGGAATGCATTCTGCCCATAGCTTGCAATTGGCTTTATGGTTTGTAACTCAAGTTTTCTTGCTTTGCATTTGCTGACTTTATTTGTTTTAGGCTGTCCAGCTTAGGTTCGTACCTTCCCCTGCCCAAACCTTATTTTCGGTATCCTTCCGAGAGCTCCTTTTCTGTAAACAAGCCTGTAAATCTTGTTCTTATCTTGTCACATTTGCTGCGAATTTGAAGACTGAGGTAAAATGTCAGGTGCTGTATTCTAAGGGCACTTGTTTACTTTTGTTACTCTGACATCAAAGGGAATGGATTAATGTGACAATCTTGCTGGATACTGGGGGGTAGGAAATCCTTTTTCTGTAGAACATGACATTTACATGAACTGTGTAAGTATTTCAGAATATATCAGAACATATCTCTACTCTACCCTGTACCACTCTATTCTATGCCAATGCACTCTTTGCCACTCTGCTCTATACCACTGCACTTTATGCTACTGCACTCTACACCACTCCAATTTAGGCCACACCAATATACTCTGCACAACTCCACTCTACGCCACTGTACGCAACGCCACTCTGCAATACTGGACTCTTGCCAATACCCTCTACGCCAAAGTATCTTTACTCTGTAACACTCACTCAACTCTATGCCTCTGCTCTCTCTGCCAATCTATTGTATGCCACTCTAATCTGCTCTGTACTACTGCACTCTACACCACTTTACTCTATACCATTACACTCTATGCCACTACACGCAACTGAACTCTTTCCTACACTACTCCACTCTCTGCCACTTCACTCTACTCTGAAACAATCTACTCTTCACCACTGCACTCTACGCCACGCTACTACTCTGCACCACTGCACTCTTAGCCCCTCTACTCTTCACCACTGCACTCTATGCCAATGCACTCTACAGAACTGCACTGTCACTGCACTCTACGCCACTGCACTCTACTTTGCATCATGATACTCTACGCCACTGGTCTCTTTGGCACTCTACACCACTGCACTCTGACACTCTGTTCTGCAGCACTGTACTCTGCACCACTGATCTCTATGCCACTCTACTCTGCACTACTTCACTCTACATCACGGTACTCTATGGCACTGTATTCCACAGCACTATACTCTTCTCTGCACCACTCAATGGTATTGATCACTGCACCACTCTACACCACTGCTCTCTATGCCACTCAACTGTACTCTGCAGTCTACACCACTGCACTTTATCCCACTCGACTCTACTCTGCACCACTGCCCTCTGTATCACTCAACTCTACACCACTCTGCACCACTCAAGCCTCTTTACACCGCTGCACTCTTTCCCAATTGACTCTACTCTGTGCCACTCTACTCTGTGACAATCCACTCTCCGCCACTCCATTCTGCACTACTCCACTCTGTGCCACTGCATTCTGCTATGCACCACTCAACTCTGCGCCACTACATTCTACAAATCTGCATTGTATGCCACTGAATTAAATGCAACAGCATTCAATGCCACCGCACTCTACACCACTATACTCTGCAGCACTCTACGCCAATGCACTCTACACCAATCCAATCTATTCTGTGCCAATTCTTTGTATGCTATTCTACGCGACTCCATACTATGCCACTTCAATACACGCTACTCTCTGCCACTCCACTCTATAACACTCTACTCCACTCTTCGTCATTCCACTCTACGACACTCCATGTCACTCTCCTTTACACCACTAACATTTAGCCATGCTGAGCAGCAGCCACACTGGTGTACAGCATGGCTAAACACATTTGCAAAGCCAATAGCACTTGCATTGGTGAGACCTATTGGCTTTGCCAGTGCTTGTTTTAAAGTTGTTAAGTTTACCTGTCTTTCTTTATAGGAGAATACTCGTATTTTCAATTTCAGGAGCACACTGCTGCTCCTCGTTTTCTTCCCTTAATTTCCTCTGAGGTATGAAAATTGCCTCCTGATTGATGAATAATGTAAAGAACACAGTTTCTTTCAGACTCCGCACAGCATGACCTGTATAGATTGGGTAATGGATAGAGGGGAAGCGGCGCAGGGCTGAGAGGTTTGGTGGTTCAAGTCACCTGACCTCTGAGAATGGCTGAGAGGCATCCATTATGTATTGCCCTATAGGAAAAGGCACTTACAGGTACAAGCTTCAACCATAAAATAAGATAATGATCTTCAAATTCACATTTTATTAGCCTCAGAGGAAGTAATACTTTTACAATGGTTTTCTGATTTTACTTAATCAATGGCTCTTAAAGCTATAATGTAATGAAAGGTACAATGACTACCAGTGCGTTATACCGATATATCAATGCATACCACCTACAGACAGCTCATTCTATAGCCCTAAAAGTCAATTCTAACCCTGCCAGAATCTACTATCTCGTTTAGTGCATTTAAAACCTTTATCAGTGAGTTCAAAACTTTTATTTCATTCTAATTAGTTATCAGTCCACTGTAACCTCTGACAGTGCATCCTAATCCTTTATAGTACAAGCTAACATCCCAGCAGTACATACAAACCTGCGATCACCACATTCTAGCTATTAAAGATTCTACCCCCCTTACGAGTGCATTCTAACCTCTTCATTGGGTCATTCCAACCCCTCTAGGAGTCATTTTAACCCCCCTTATCAGTGAAATCTAACCGTTTTAACAATGCTTTCTAAGCAATCTATCGAGTTATTCGAACCCCTTATCAGTGCATTCTAAGTCATCTATCGAGTCATTCTAATCTCCTCCTCTTTGCATTCTAAGTCCTCTATTGAGTCATTCTAACCCCCGTATCAGTGCACTCTAAGTCCTCTATCGAGTCATTCTAATCCCCTTCTCATTGCATTCTAAGTCCTCTATTGAGTCATTTTAACCCAATTATCAGTGCATTCTAAGTCCTCTATCGAGTCATTCTAACCCCCTTATCAATGCATTCTAAGTCCTCTATCGAGTCATCCTAACCCCCTTATCAGTGCATTTTAAGTCATCTATCGAGTCATTCTAACCCCTTATCAGTGCATTCTAAGTTCTCTATTGAGTCATTCTAACCCCCTTATCAGTGCATTCTAAGTCCTCTATCGAGTCATTCTAACCCCTTATCAGTGCATTCTAAGTCCTCTATTGAGTCATTCTAACCCCCTTATCAGTGCATTCCAAGTCCTCTATCGAGTCATTCTAATCCCTTTCTCATTGCATTCTAACTCCTCTATTGAGTCATTTTAACCCAATTATCAGTGCATTCTAAGTCCTCTATCGAGTCATTCTAACCACTTATCAGTGCATTCTAAGTCCTCTATCGAGTCATTCAAACCCCCTTATCAGTGCATTCTAAGTCCTCTATCGAGTCATTCTAATCCCCTTCTCATTGCATTCTAAGTCCTCTATTGAGTCATTCTAACCCCCTTATCACTGCATTCTAAGTCCTCTATCGAGTCATTCTAATCCCCTTCTCATTGCATTCTAAGTCCTCTATTGAGTCATTTTAATCCATTATTAGTGCATTCTAAGTCCTCTATCGAGTCATTCTAAACCCCTTATCAATGCATTCTAAGTACTCTATCGAGTCCTTCTAACCCCCTTATCAGTGCATTCTAGGTCCTCTATCGAGTCATTCTAACTCTCTTATCCGTGCATTCTAAGTCCTTTATCGAGTCATTCTAACCCCCTTTATCAGTGCATTCTAAGTCCTCTACCGAGTCAATCTAACCACATTATCATTGCATTCTAAGGAGCACATGCATCAAGCATTTTTGCCTTCACAAACGGAAAAAATGCTTTTCAGATGCAGCAAACCCCAATTTGCGATGTGGTAACCCTTTACCGAATTGCAAAATGGGTTTTGCAATTCGGTATTTGGAAGGGGCGTGTTTAGGGCATCCCTTCCATGTACCGAATCCTAACGGTATGCATGAATGTTTTGTGACCGTGAATGCAGTCACAAAACATTCACACATTACCACCCACTTTGATTAGGTGGTAACCTATACCCAAAGGGAAAGGGGTCCCAAAGGGACCCCTTCCCCTTTATGAATCACTGTAAAAGCATGTTTAAGAGCAGGCAGTGGGACCACTGCCTGGTCTTAAAAAGGAAAAGAACAATTTGCACTTTACATTTTGTAAAGCATCTTGTTTTTCTTAAAGGAAAACGGGCTGCTTTACAAAAAAAGATGGCTTTATTTAAAAGCAATCACGGCCATGGTGGTCTGCTGACCTCAGCAGGCCACCATTCCTGTGAATTTTGCGATTCCTAGGGGGTCACAAATTGTGATCTACCTCATTAATATTAATGAGGTAGAGTGATTTGCGACCCCTTAGGAATCGCAATCTGAAACTCTTTGAGTTTCATGCATAGTAAATTGCAATTACCTAATTGCGTCATTCTAATCCCCTTATTAGTGCATTCCAAGCCCCTATTGAGTCATTCTAACACCCTTATCACTGTATTTTAAGACCTCTATCGAGTCATTCTAACCCCCTTATCAGTAGATTCCAAGTTCTCTGTCGAGTGATTCTAATCCCCTTATCAATGCACTAGCAGCTCGTCCCGACATTGTCCGGGAGCAACAGGCTTCCCCGACCCCCGCCCGCCCCGACACTGACCAGCAGCCCGGCCCCCGCCCGCCTGCCCCGACCCCTGCCTGCCCCGACCCCTGCCTGCCCCGACCCCTGCCTGCCCCGACCCCCGCCTGCCCCGACATGGGTCCCCTTACCTCAGTGCCGCTCCTCCCGCCTGTCCGCTGCTGATATACTGCTTTAAATATGTCTGTTCTTCTTTGCAGAGGTGTACAGCTGACCAATCCGCTCTACAGAGTGTACATTGGCTGGGAAAGCTTACATCATAGCTAATCTTTTTGGCCTAGAGGTGTGTTAATGATTGCTGTTTCACCATAAAAACATGGCATCATTCTCTTTTCTCCTGCAGCCCAGGCCCCCGCCCAGCCCGTCCCCCGCCTGCCCCGACATGGGTCCCCTTACCTCAGCCGCCGCTCCTCCCGCCTGTCCGCTGCTCGCACCGCCGCTGGCCTGTCCGCTGCTCCTCACGTCAGCGCTCCTCCCCCGCACCATGTCCGCCGCTCCCTTACCTCAGCCGCCGCTCCACCAGCCTGTCCGCTGCTTGCACCGCCGCTGGCCTGTCCGCTGCTCCTCACGTCACCGCTCCTCCCCCGCACCATGTCCGCCGCTCCTCGTCGCGCTCCTGGACGCCGCTCCTCCCCGCGCTCCTGATGTGAGCACGCACGTCGCGGCCGGCGCTACTTCGGAGGGACTACTTTTTTTTTTTACTGTAAATTTTTTAAATAACGTTTTTTTTTAAAATTTATATAGCCTATAACCATCTACACACCCTGACGATTCCAACAGTGTATCGGGTGTGTGGATTGGCGCTGTGGTTCCCGAGTTTACCCGCCTCAAAGGCTGAAAGTTCTTCCTTTATTATAGTAGTATAGATTCTACAGCCTCTCTCAAGTCATTCTAATCCTCTTATCAGTACATTCCAACTCCTCCCCCAGGATATAGTAGCCTCCTTATCTGGTAATTCTAACCCCTCTATCAGGCCATTCTAGTCCCCTTGTCAGTGTATTCTAATCCCTTTATCCGTGCATTTTAAGTCCTTTATTGGGTCTTTCTAACCCATTTACCAGGCCATTTTAACCACTTTTTCAGTGCATTCTAATTTACTAACGAGTTATTCTGATCTCTCTGTCAGTGCATTCTATTCCCTCTACTGACTGCATCACTGCATTTTAACCCCTCTTTCGGGTCATTGTAAACCCCTAATGGTGCATTATAACACCTCTAAAAAGTCATTTTATCTCCTCAGGCCATTATAGCCCCCTTATCAGTGCATTCTAACTCCTCTATCAGGTAATTCTAACCCCCTTATGAATGCTATGGTTCATTTTAAATCAGCTATCAGGTCATTCAAAACTCCTTATTACTGCATTCTAACCCCTCGTTTGAGTCATTTTAAATCTTCTATCAGGGCATTCAAACCACCTTATTAATGCATTATAACCCCTCAACTGAGCCATTTGAACCCTATTATCCATGCCGTGTAACCCCTTTCAGTGCATTCTGACCCCTCTGTCAGGTCATTCTAACATCAATGAATGCCAACCCCTTTATCAGTGCATTGTCAGCCCTCTATCAGGTCAAACTAACCTCTCTACCGAGTTCCTCTAATGCTATGACACAATGCACCTCGCCCTGCACTGCGAATAACAGCTGCACGGCGTGCCTATGACGAGGGAGCCTTTCTTTGGAAGGTAAATGTGATTAAAATGCTGCAGCATCTAAAATGTCTCCCCAAGCACCACTTTAGAAATTGCTAATGGAGGAGTGTAAAAAGCACAACAAAGCAATCCTAAAACAGCTGTGTACTTGCCTAAAATCATTGCACACTTCTAGTTTTACTTGTATGGATTCAAACATGTGCCCTTTTGATCACCCCATTTGTCAGCTGCAAGTGTTCAACTTAGAAGCGTTTTTTTCTGAGGCAAAGCCTAACTCTTCTGGTTCAATGCTTCCATCTTGCCAACCATAGCAGGAAGTGGAGGGGGGTTGAAGATGAGGCCCAGAGACTATCCCTCCCAAGGACAAGTAAGACAAGAGGAGAGGGAGTTGGGTTGCAGATGGTGCATTGTGATGTAGTGTTCTTTAAAGTAGTGAGTTTTCTAATCTTTCCTAAACTGGAGCAGAACTGCGGCAGCCATGATGGATACGGGGGGGGGGGGTTGTTATAGATCCTGGATTCATAGATGGAAAAGGCCTGCTGTCTTGTCTTCTGATGGTGTCCTGGCTGCGGGTGTGCCACGATTTCCCAGAGATGGTAAGCTTGTCTGCAAGATAAGCATGGGTGCTGGTTGTGATAGCTTTGTAAAGGATGCAACTAGTTTTGAAGATGGTGCAGGTCACAACAGGAGCCACTGTAAATCAATCAGGATAAGGTTGAGGTGATCAAATTTCTTCAGTCCCTGCATGCGACATGCGGCAGCACGTAAGATACCAATAATAGGTGGTAGCGTAGATTCTGGAAGCCCATGGGACAGGGCATACCACCCTTCAGATGCAAGTGTATGAGGGCTTGAACAGCAGTTCGGAAGGTGCTCCCTGGAAGAAAGGTTTGACTTTGTTTAGAAGAGAGAGCTGGTACCAGGCAGGCTGTGTTTCTTTGGCAGTGTGCTCATTGAGGGTGAGGTTGGTGTCCAGGGTGAATCAATGTGACTTGGAATTCGGTGAAAGTTTGGAGTTTGAAGTCATAAAGTTTCATACCATTGAGTCAGGTTTGTACTGTATCTTGTTTATTGTTCTTGGCAAATAATAGATATTCCGTCTTGGTTGGGTTGAGCGTCAGGTAGACGCTGGACAATCAGGTCTGGATGATATCCAAACAGTGTTTGAAGCATTGGAAGTCTGAAGCAGATGTGACTTTCAAGTACAGTTTATCATCAGCATATTCGTGAATCTTGATGCAGTTATCTGTGAATAGAGCACCAAGAGGCTCGATGTACGGCTTGAATGATAGAAAACAATGCAGAGCCCTGGAGGACTACCCCAGCAGTGTTAGCGATCATCTGTGACATGGAGGTGCCTATGTGAGCACACTGGTGTCACGTGGAAAGGCAGGAGGCAAACTAGCGATGGACATTGCTGGTGAATCCCAATAGAAGGCTCCAAGGTGCATGTGAGAATAGAATGGTCGACTGTGTTAAAGACAGCTGAGAGGTCCAGCGAATCGGTAAACATCCTTTACAATGAAACTTTTTCCACGCAGTACTTTTACAACGCAGGAATTACAACGCAAGTCGTTACAACGACTTGCGCTGGAGGGCGCTGTAGGATAGGGAATAGTTTAATTTACTATCAAAAACCTTCCCTACTATCCACGGGGACTGGAGTTGGAATAGTAAATTAAACTATTCACTATCCAGCGCCCCCAACGCAAGTCGTTGCAACGACTTGCGTTGTAAAACCTGCGTTGTAAAGGCATGCGTGGAAAAAGCATGCGTTGTAACGACATACATCCAGTGAATCAGTAGCGAGGGTTCATCTTCATCTGTGGTCAAAAAGTCACAGTCTCTGTGCTGCAGCATGATCTGAAGCCATACTGGTCATCATGTAGGAGAAAGTTAGTATTGATGTGGCCCTACAGTTGAATATAGACTGATGAATGGTAGATGAGTAATGGGCTGATAGTATGCAATGTGATCAAATTCTAGTGCATGGTGTTTTGTGAGTGGGATAATATATAGCCTGTCTGGAGAGCTTCTGGGACGATGGCTTGAGTAAGGGAGGCATTAACAATGGTAAGAGGGGGTAGGAGAGTATCCCCAGAGAGACCTTTGATGTAGGACAATAATAAGACATCATTTTCATAAGTGGCTCTAAGGAAGTTAAGTATGTCAGCGAGATCTGAGAAGATCAGATATGATGGATGGGTACGAGTATTCAAGCAGGCTTGGTGTCGTCGAGGTGCTGTTGGATTTTTGTATTTTTCACTGAAGAAGAGATTGATGGCAATATATTTTTCTGTGGAGAGAGGAATAGGCGGGTCCGGTAAGAGGTTGATCTAGTATTCAGTTGTCTTGAATGGTGGTCTGTTTCTGTTGGTGGCTGCAATAATGGTGTTTGCATAGTACTGACTTTGGCTAATTTGATAGCCTGTCTGCATGTTGAGCCGAGGTTCTCAGGAGTTCGCATTTTCTTTGCTGTCTGCAGATGGAACATTTATTGTCAGCAAGGAATTTAGAGGACCAGGGTGCTGAAGGCATTGGCTTGAACTTGCATGATGTAATTGGAGCACAGATTTTAACAGAGCTCTCCAAATAATTGTTGAAGTTGTTTCAAAAGATGTTAGTGTCTGACGTGGAGTTGTTAGGGTGAGAGATGAAATCAGGCATTAGGTTGTCTATGGAGAGGTCTTTGCAAGATCTAAAGGTTTGGGTTTCTCTCTTTTGTTGACCTTGGTTTGCTAATAGCATGATAAGTAAGGAAATAGCGATGGCAAAGTGGTTGGTCCAGTCCAGTGGTATGGGAGGTTTGTATTGGATTGTTGGTAATATTGAGAAGATAAGGTCCAGAATGTGGTCTTGGGAGTGGGTTGGTTGTGTGACATGCTGCAACATGTTGAGTGTTTCGATGAGGTTGAAGTGGTGTCTCTTGTGTTTCCTTTTAGCTTGTATTGTCTGGAAGCTTGAAGTCACCCTACAGGGTGGTGTGGGTATGTCAGATGGATGAGGTGGTGAGAAAAATTGAGAAATCATCAATTAGTTCCTTAATATTCCTGGGAGAACTCCTGATGAGATGGAAGGTGGTGGTCTGACTTGCAAAGGTTGGGAAATGGCATGTCAGCAGCTCCGTGGAGCTGAGTGTTACTTGCTTGCCTAGAGTGCAGGACCAGTAAGACCTCTGGATGACAACAAGGCCTTCTCCCTTCTTATGTGCGTGGCTCACATGCTGGATGCTGTAGCCTTTGGAAAGAAGGATGTCTAGGCTCTGCAAAGATGTTGGAATAAATTATGTTATGAAGAGACTATAAAGCTTGTAATTGACGTTGAAGTCTGTGATGTCTGATGTGTGAAGTACTGCAGAGCAATTATTGATGAGCCTGAGTTGGAATGTTAATTCTGTAGTTTGAGGGTTTATGGTAGTTAGTGGGATCTGTACAAGGTTGGTTCTGTGTTGTGTAATGCGTTGTGAGTGGGTCATCTAGATATGGGTATGATTGCAGGGATTAAATGTATGGGATATTGGGTGATGTGATGATTTTATTGAACCTTGTAAGCGTCAGTGGAACAGGGGTTTGGTTCCACACTCTAGCTGGCCCTAACAGGCCCAAACCCAGAGTGCCTTTGACTGTGTGTGCCCTTAACTGGCACTGTCAGGCAGTGCCTTTATTGGTGTGTGCCCTTTGCTTAGGACGTCTTGGCAATGGGATACCCTGAAGAGTTGACTGAAGTAGAGAGACGGCAGACAGTGATGTTGCTACCTGTGCAGCAGAATAATAGGAACTCTAGTAGACACTTCCTGTGCAGATGGATGATGGGTAATCCAGTGATGTATTTTCCTATATAGCTGGATGATAGGAAATGCAGTGGAGTAGTTTACTGTGCAGAATGAGGGAAATGAAGTAATGAGGGAAATGTTCTTTTATAGATGGTTTCCATGGCAAACCAGTGATGCCAGTTTTTGTCTAGATGGATGATGGAAAATCCAGTGATGTTACTTGCAGTGCGGATTCATGATCGGGCATCCAATGATGTCCCTTTTTGTGCTGATAGATGATGGGAAATGCAGTGGTGTTACTTCCTATGCAGATGGAAAATGGAATATCCAGTCATGTTGGTTTGGTGTGGCCTGAACAGGAGGCAGCAAGGGGAAATTAATATTGTAAAGTGGGACACCATTTTATATTGCAATACAGGCCGAGTCAGATGAAAGACAACCATAGACACCGACAAGTGGAAGGTACGCATCCACATACCCAGCTACTGTTGGCCCTACAAAGCTATGTGCGTCATTAAATGCACACTCAGAAAATGGGTAGGCGACTCAACCCCTCAGAGTTTAAAGGTGAGCCGAGGGTGGCGCAGACTCCCCATGATGGGCAGTTAATTTATACACAAGATACTCCTTTATTCACCACAGTAATGCAAGCGATACCTAACAATACTGTAGACCTGACCTTTCATTTAGTGCTTTCTCTGGATTTGATGTTTATTAATTGCTTACATTGTTTCCTGAGATATTGACAACCCCTATAAATGCGAATGCAAAACACATAATGCATAAATAGACTCCAAAATGTATATGGTTGCAGTAGATTCTCAATGAAGCATTTGTCTTGAAATTATAACAACTCAATGTATTAATGGAAATATGATAAATGTCTATAAAAATATATTTTTTAAGAAAATCCAGTGACATCACTTCCTGAACGGATGGATGATTGGAAATTCATTGATGTCCCTTCCTGTGCAGATAGATAATGGAAAATGCAATGGTGTTTCTTCTTGTGCAGATAGATGATGGGAAATAAAGTCATGCTTGGCTTCTTCTTTGGTGGGAAACCAGGGATGTCACTTCCTGTGCTAATAGATGATGGGGAACCCAATGATGTTACTTCTTGAGCAGATGGTTGATAGGGATGAAGGGTTGTCACTTCCGTTGAGGTAGATCATGGGATCTGTGCATTCTAACGCCTCTGTCAGTGCATTCTAATCTTTGTCAGGTCATTATAACTCATCTATCAATGCATTATAACGCCTCTATCAGTACACTGGGACTAGGAATCAGTCGATTCTAACACTCTGTTGGTGCACTCTAATCCATTATCATTTCTATCTAATTTTGCATGTATGTATTTCAACCCTCTCCCAGCGAATTCGCATAATTTGTCAGTGCATTGTGAATCTCTTTAAGTGCAAGCAAACCCTTTATCAGTGTATTTAAACATTCCATCCTTTCTAACCCGTTGTCAGAGCATTTTATTGCTGGTATCATGGCTCTCTAAACCATGTTCCACAGGTTTGGAATGCACTTTTATGGTAATGAATCAGTCAAATGATTTTCTAAACATTAAAAATATGAGTGAAATGAAGTGTTTGAACTGTATCTACAAAAATGTATAGCAGGATATTTGGGAGGAGTGGTGCAATACATTAAGGCCCTCATTACAGAGTAGAACGGTAATTAGCGTGATATTTATTGCACCTGATAAAACCTGACTCTGTTGAGTCAGAATGTGAGACTGATAAATACCACACAATTATGAGCTTTTTGGGGAGCAAAATGAGGATTGTGGTGCTTACTGTACCAAAAACTGCATGTTCCAGAAAATACTGGGCATTTTCCATGATAAATATTGGCTGGTTTGACCTGCCGATATAAATTACATCTGCTTTCACAAACCTTCCAGACACCTCTGCTCGTTCAGACCCCTACTTGCACAAATCCCATGCATATAGAACACCAGATCCGGTGATCAAGCCTTCTCCTACATCGCTCCAAAAGCATGGAACGACCTTCTGCTACACATAAGAGCCTCCTCTTCACTTCCTGAATTCCACAAAAAGCTCAAGACCTGGCTTTTCAAGCCTAAACTCACAATTGCTCAGTGCCAGGATATCCTACTGTGTGATAGAGCAGTCTACACATCTACATAACCATCACAAAACTCATGATTGCGATATGTGCGGTAACAGTAGTTATCACACATATAGCAATTAACTGGGCTGGTTGTAATGGGGGCTTTAGTGCGCATTTTGATATGTTAAAAGGCTCCTTATGTGCAGGAGCGAATCAATAGATACTTCATCACATTTACTCAAAAGCAGCATACACGCACGCCCAAAAGATAAAATATGATTGTTTCATGAATGGCAAATATCATGAAACACAAGTCATAAGAATTCCATAACTGTCTGAGCAAAGATTGATTGCTAAAACAATAAAAATATGAGTAGAATGGACTTTGAAATTGCATTTAATATAAGGCATTGCAGAGCATCCAGGAGGATTGGTGCTTCCCACACCTACGAAGCAGGTTAACCCTCTAGCAATACATTTGAACTATAAGTCCATTTGAACTCTTTATGGGTAATTTCACACTTTACCCATGCATTGTAACACTTCAGCACATTCTATCCTCTTATGAGGGAATTCTATCAGTTCTTTCTGACAATCTATTTACCAATGCATTAAATTCTATCGGTTTATAAATGTTTTTTAACCAAATATCAGGGTACTGTACCCGTTTATCAGTGCCTGATAATTATTTATCACTTAATTCTAGTCATTAGTGTTTTCCAACTTTAGAAGAGAATTTACTAATGCAGGTGTAAATTATTCCGATAGAGTACATGAATATGCAGACCAAAGGGTAGAATTTTCAGTTTTATTGCTGGAATACATTGACTCAGAGGTACAATACATGGACAACGGTGTGGAAGAAACATATAAATGCATACATAAATAAACAAATATACATAACATAGGGTTAATATGCCCTGACTTAGAGGTGCAATAGACTGATATAAGGAAGGTGGAGCGCACTGACAATCGTTCAAAAGTTACTGACAGAAGATTAGAATAACGAAATAAAAAGGTAAAAATAATACGAAACTGGTAATAATCAGCAGATTATTTGTTAGAATGTACCAGTAAAATTTACATTTATACCTGTAATTTCACCCTCATCATTGCATTCTAATACTCTCAGTAACTTTAATATAACAGTATAATAACCAAAATGTGATATGGACTCCAGTGAGTTACCCCTATTAAACCCACCCACATGTGGTTATGAAATTTTACAGTCAGGACAACAATTATGCCAAAACTATGATACATATAAGACAATTAGCAGCTCTCCAGAGTTTCGCTTCTCCATATTCTCCTTTTATTAGATCAGCACAACGGTATCAACAAAAAACGCCAGCCAGCGCATTTCAACCACTCAGTCTTGTTCACGGCTGGTCAGTCCTTCTTTAGAGTTCATTTTTATACTGGCCCATACTGCCAGTGATGAGGCATTCTGGGACTGGTAGTTTATATTTTCAAAAAAACGAAATAATGTTAAAACCTTCTGTGTACAGAGTCAAAGTTAGTTAAAATTCTAATTTAATTCATCAATGTTCAATCATTGAGGTTGTCCTAACATTATTTCACATATCTGAGATCTCAAAATGGGCAATTATATTTTTGTCCCGTTATATTGAGGATCAATCGCTTCTTTAGTTGAACTCTAAGTGAGAGATTACTTTTCAGTTTCTGGTGGAGAGTCCTGTGTTCATTCTAGTGGAAAGTCCTGTGTACATTCTGTTCTTATAGTTTTCCATACTTTTATATTTCAGTTCTTGGTTATCTCTTTTGTTTTCACTTTTTATTCTTGTAAGCAGTTCTCCTTTCATTTTAGATAAATATACAATTCTTCGTCATTATTCAGGCAATAGGGAAGCTTTGTCTGTAGTCTTATGATGTATAAAGATTCTCTTTGTCAATTCAATTTCAATCTTTATTATGTTTTGGAACTCCGTAGAGGTCCACATAAAGAAAACACATAATACAAACTCCATTCATTACAAAAAAAGAGAAAAACAAATTACTGCAATACAAAGTAGCTCATAGATACATACGCCATCCTTCAGTAAATATCTAAAAAGCATTAAAAAAAATTAAAAATATTAAAACAGAATCTCTCATTTGGGGGGTTATATAAGGCAAACATAAAAGAGTTAACATTTAAGATACCCATTTGCAAACAGATTTGCCTTAACCATTTACAACGATATGGACGCAACACTGGGCATATAAAGAGTACATGCATTCGATCTTGAGTAGACAGTTGACAAAAATTACAAATTGCAGGGACTCCGTACCATTTAAACAAAAGATTATTTAGAGGTAACAAGTCCTGCCTCAAGAGTAACCAGAATCTCCGGACCCCATGGGGCAAATTCCAAGTAACGTAAGGTTGCACAAATTTTCTTGCAAATGAGTCTGTAAGGGGATTAACACCTTTCCTAGCAAGGATTGAGGCACTGTCTAGTCTATAGCTAAGGTCCCAGGAGGCCTCTTTCAAGACAGACTTTAATTGGGATGCGGATAAGGAAAAGAGAGTACTCTCTTCCAACTGCAGAAGCGATACAGCCTTTCTAAAATTATTAACAATTAAGAAATGTTCTCTTAAACTTCCCAATAATTCTGCCTTTAAGAGGAATCTCATAGTCCCCTCTTCTCCTCTGGCTATGCTTGCGACCCAACGTACTACAGCTGCCAGGCCCTGCACCCAACTGCTGCGCAGGCCAAACTCAAGTCTGCAAGCGGCCACTGAGCAGGCGGAACTAATGGAAATTACGCTTCTTAACAGTTTTCCCTCAACCGTATTTAAAAAATCCCAATGCTTTATATCGATTAATTCTAATCCATACAAAAGTGTAGAGGAAACTTTTGCCCTGAAGACCTCCAATAAATATGAAAATGCCTTCTTCCCATTGCCGAGTATAATGCACTTAAGCTTCTCCCTTGGGATAAGGCTTTCCGGGCGTTATTATCGGTATGGGGTTTATCACTTAAGGTGTCTGAGATTCATTTTCCTAGGAAAACATAGCTCTTTACCACCTCAAGTTTATCACCTCCCACAGACCAGATAAAGTTCGCAAACTTATGTTTTTTCCGGCCTGAGATGCACATAATTTTACTCTTAGATGCATTAATTTTTAAGTAATGAGTTTCTGCATACTGATGTAGGGCATGGAGGCGTTTAGCGAGACCTCTAGGCATAAGATCCATTATTAAAATATCATCCGCATATAACAGACATGAGATGTGCTTTCCGCCCAAGACTGGAGCTATACCATCACAAGAGGAAAGAGAGGCAGGTAAATCTGCAATATATAATGAAAAAAGCAGTGGGGCAAGGAGACAACCTTGCTTGAGGCCATTAACCAAAGGGATAATCTTAGATAGTCCCCTATCACCTCCTTGCAAAACCTGACACCAAGTGTCTGTATGTAATGCCTGGATCATATCTAGCAATTGAGGTGGCATTCCCAAAGCGGATAGCTTTCTCCACAGCAGCGGGCGATCAACCTTATCGAATGCTGTGGAGAAGTCTATAAAGGCCACGTACACTCTTCCGCCACGTACCCTTATGTATTTATCAGTAATAATCTGAAGGGCGGAAAGATTATCCAGGGTTCCATGCCCTTTACGAAAGCCTACTTGTTCTAGTGGTAAAATTTGTTTTAGAACCACCCAATCGTTAATTAGGGACAATAGGCATTTAGAGAAAACCTTCCCAATTGCGTCTAAGAGGGCTATTTGACGATAGTTATTGGGTAGATTTCTATCGCCCTTTTTAAACATGGGGACCAAAATGCTCCCCTTCCAAGAGGATGGAATAGATTTTTTAATGTAACAGATCCTGAATAGAGGGAATAAAATTTTACTCCAGGATACTGGATCTTGTTTCAGGACTGATATCGGGAGTTCATCCGGGCCCATAGCACCTGATGGACGCATATCCCTAATGGCCGATTCTATGGATAATTCTGAAGGGGATTCAATTGTGGAATTCGTTTCTTCCCCAATTCCCCTAAGTTCCACTTGCAGGTCATTCTTGGCATACAAACTTAGAATATAGTTGACCCAGGTTTGTTCTGAAATAGGAATTGGAAGGGGACGCACTCATGAGCCACAACCCTCCCCAATGAGAGTCCAAAACTGTCTAGAGTTCCCTTGAACAGCGGCTTCCCGCAAACCAATCCATAACAAATCCTCTTTATTTTTTTCATTTTTTTCTTTATCCTACTTCTCCTTCTTTTGAGGAGAGATATTTTCTGAGATCTTTCTGCTGCTCCACATATATATTGTTCCCTCACCAATTTGTTTATTTCCTTATTAAGGGAGACAACTGCTTTAGGGAGGATATTTTTTTTCCTGATTAACTTGGATTTTTTTACAGCGGAGATAATCTCCTTCATAAAAGCCTCAAAAGAGGACAGTTCCGACCCCTGCCAATTATTTAGGTTGGATAGAGTTTTTTCAAGGATAGGCTCCAAACCCTTCATAGCTTTAAAATCCCAGAAACATCTTCCTGTTTTTTGAAAAGTGACCACGTCACCGTTAAGCGACCAAGGGTCAGAATAGGGGGATCTACTAGAAGAGTTAACATAATAACATTATGATCACTGAGGGTTGTTTCTACAACAACCAAATCCCTTAAAAGAGAGAAAATACAGTGATCAACAATTATATAGTCCAGAATTGATTTACTGTTGGGGGAACTATGTGTATAGTTTGCGGGGACATCGGACGGAAGCCTACCATTGGCTATGAGCCCCTCCGTAATGTACAATTCCTCCAACAGTAATTTACCCCGTTTATTTGTTTTTATATTTACTGGAAAAAGGGCTTGGGGGATCAACAGAGCCTCCTCTTTTGCTTTATTTCTGTAGAGCTCCAGACTGTAATTGGAAACTTTGCAATTTAAATCACCAACTAACAAAAAATTGGAGGAAGGAACTGTCTCCTTAATTTGTCTAATAAAAGTGAAAACTTGTTTCAATACAGTATTAAAATGATCGTCTGGCGGTATATAGGCGTTTATTATCACAAAGGGGTGTCTTTCTCCCATATTATCTAGATTGGAAAGAGTCACTACCTGAAATAGCTTACTGGAGTCTACATAGTGGGAAAAACTCCACTTTATTCTATTGGTTAATAGGCACGCAATTCCCCCTTTTGCATGTCCCCTACTAGAAGGGGTTGCTGCCGCCTCCAACACAAAGTAATCTCTCCCTACATTCAATTTATCAATACACCATGTTTCCTGGATGCAAATTACACTGGCATTCAAGGAGGAGAGATACAATAGTTTTTCAGGGTTATTGTTAATGCCGGCGGCATTCCAGGAAATAACAGTGAAGGAGCTGCTAAAGGTGAGAAAACAGTTTTGGGTTGTCTGTCACCTTGGATGACAAGGCACCAGGTAACCAGTTCCATTGCTGTTCATTCTCAGTTATACCCCTATTTATTGTTAATGGAGCGGGGATAACATGTGAAACTAGCCTTTTTGTTTTTAAGACACAAATCTTTAAGTCTTCGAAAGGCTGAAAAGAACCGGCTTGACCCAGGCCCCTATGATAGCCGTTCTCATAGTGGTTATTAACACATGTAGCTGTAAAGGGCACCACATCAATCCCCTGACTCTGGAAAGTTTCTGCTTTATTTAGAATAATATTCGCTATCAGATTGGAATAGAACCTTACCCTAATAAAAGACATAGACCCTGTTCCTAGTATTGTTACTATATCAATATCATTTGATTTGATTAGTTTCAGGCCCTCTATATCCTTACAACATTTCAACAAAAAAGATCTATTCAATACCAAATCAAGGTCAAATAATGGAACAAAATCCAAAATCAGTGAATCTGTATGGGTTTCCATCATCTTAAAAGAGAAGTTTTGACCAGAGACTACCCCTTCTGCCAGTGTATGGAAAGGAGGGGCAGTAGGGTTAAGAATGGTTGATACCACAGGAACAGGATTTCTTATTTCCACTGCAGGAAAGTGGACCATGGGCCTTTCTTTTTCTACACCCGGTTCTCTCGAAATTGGATTAGAACCACTGGTAATAATTTCATCAGTATTAACAAGAGGCACCACAGTTTTGGATGACAAAATATTTGAATCATGCCTCAAAATTCCATAATCAATCTCAACCTTAGCAGGGGAGGAATTATGACAGGCTTGGGACTCCTCAACGAATATTTGTCTCTGCCTCCTCTTTTTGAATCTACGGAGAGGCTTCCTCTTTTTTCCTTTACACTTTTTTTGTTTTCCCACTTTCTCCTCTAGCTCCATCCCCTTAAAATCTGGATCAAAAATGGGATAAAGTACCTTTTCGGCATTGGCATCAGACAATACAGCACTATTTTCCTCTATAACAATACCTGGTTCAAAGTCACTTATACAATTATGAGCAGACGTTTTGAAAACAGAGCATAATTCCTTCATCACAGGAGCAACTGGTATATTCTCGGTTGCCAAACAGGGTGCATTAGCTGGTGTTTTTTCAGGAAGTGTTATAATACAGGGATCTAAACCGAAGCTCTTTTCTGAGGTTTTTGATAATAAAGCCTTTAAAATTTGAGTAATAGATTCCAATACACAATCTGAACTACCCACAAATTTACTCAGTAACGTTAGAATTGAAGATAACAAATGTTCCAAAGAGATCAGAAATTCTGATATAGGTTTCTCTGATGATTTTGAACTAGGATCATTAATAACCTCAATTCCCGTTATATTCAGCATTGGACTCTTTGACATATTAGTCTGAAAAGATAAATCTTGAGACTTGAGGGAGGGAGTACTACTATAAAATTGTAGACCAGAGGGGGTAGCGCCAATTGGGGTCTTTATAACGTCTAGTAGTTTCCTAGGATCATCTACCAAATAACGTTCACACAACTCTAAGTCAATATCCAAAGGCTGTAAATCCTCGTTAGTAACCTCCCTCAACTTGGAGTGATTTAATGAGTCATTGGGCGTAACATTTCCAGGTGTTAATGGGACCTTGGTTTTTTGAGAATTATCCAGATTAGAGGCTGTACACTTATCATTCTCAGAGAATATAGGAGGAGAGGATAAGACACCCAGACTAGAGTATAAGCTTAAATTTAAATTTCCCAATTCCGTTTCCTTCTGTACTTGATTGAGCAATGGGTTATGCAAGGCAATTGAACCGGCGCCCTTATTAGAAACAGACTTTTCCGGGGGCACCTTATCCACCGTTTTCTCCCATAACTGAAATATCTGATTTTGGCCCTTCAATTGAATAGTTGAGACATTCTTGTTTCGAAGGGGGTTGGATCTAGTCTTAGCCGACGATCTTCCCCCCAACAGTCTCCCAGATCTGAGCTTTTTTGCGGTCATATTGCAAGCTGTGTCAATAATGAAGGGTAAAACTATATATAGTGCCAATAATCAGATTCAAATATGCTCAATACTTATTATCAAAATAAAAGGCGAAGCAGATGAGCGCGTCTGTTGAGTCACAAATATTGCAGCAATTGCCAAGGTCTATAAAGGTTGAATGGATACCAAATTAAAATGAAAGTTAATAATAAAATGTTAATAAATGGGCCCAGCCCAGCCTACTTCTGCCACTGAGGGCCACAGAGGGCCCGCCCTTGTCCCGGGCTTCTCCCAGTCGCTCCCGCGCGCTCCCGCGCAGCGGGTATGTAATAGTCTTTAAATAATGAAATACGTTATGGGCGGTAGGCGGGGCCGGCAGGGAGAGCAGCCCAGCTGATGTCGATGAGGCTCGCAGGGACTCCTGGTCCACGGAGTCCCTGCTTCCAGCTCGCAGCCCTGCCGGTCAGGTGTAGGAGTGCCCGTCCAGAAGCAGCAGCCCCTGTGAAGACGCCGCGCTGCGGGACCCGCGAAGCGGGTCCGGCGAGGTGCGTTGTTTAACCCCTGTGGCAGAAGGGCTAAAAACAGTGGCAGCAGCAATCAGGTGCATTGGCAGCAGCGTGCAAAAGACAAAATGATCCCACTTGCAGGTTCAGAGTCCCCCCTGTTTAACTCCGTGGGCAGTGGGCGGGGCCGGCAGGGAGAGCAGCCCAGCTGATGTCGATGAGGCTCGCAGGGACTCCTGGTCCACGGAGTCCCTGCTTCCAGCTCGCAGCCCTGCCGGTCAGGTGTAGGAGTGCCCGTCCAGAAGCAGCAGCCCCTGTGAAGACGCCGCGCTGCGGGACCCGCGAAGCGGGTCTGGCGAGGTGCGTTGTTTAACCCCTGTGGCAGAAGGGCTAAAAACAGTGGCAGCAGCAATCAGTTGCGTTGGCAGCAGCGTGCAAAAGACAAAATGATCCCACTTGCAGGTTCAGAGTCCCCTCTGTTTAACTCCGTGGGCGGCGGGCGGGGCCGGCAGGGAGAGCAGCCCAGCTGATGTCGATGAGGCTCGCAGGGACTCCTGGTCCACGGAGTCCCTGCTTCCAGCTTGCAGCCCTGCCGGTCAGGTGTAGGAGTGCCCGTCCAGAAGCAGCAGCCCCTGTGAAGACGCCGCGCTACGGGACCCGCGAAGCGGGTCCGGCGAGGTGCGTTGTTTAACCCCTGTGGCAGAAGGGCTAAAAACAGTGGCAGCAGCAATCAGGTGCGTTGGCAGCAGCGTGCAAAAGACAAATGTCATAACAATCTTATTCTGCCTCCACCGCTTTCAGTTTTGATGATGTATTCGATCTCATAGTATATGACTGATTTCCAAGTTATGCATTCATGAGCTCCCATTATGGGGCATATTACGAGCCCCTAACACCACCACAATGTCACATTTAGTGACTTTGTTATGGTGATAGGAGCTTCGCCTTATTTACAAGGCAGTGTTAAGCCACTTAACGTGATTTAACGTTGCCTTGTAAATAAGGTCCCCTTTCACGCTACACTTAGCATGAATGGGGCAGGCAATGGGTGTTGTGGTGGTCATTCCACTGCAACACTGATTGATTTTGACTCTGCCCCTATTTACAAGAGCGGCGTAAATAGGAGGCAGGGCCAAAATTAAGACTAGGGAAAACCTGGTCTTAAACAGGCGAAATGAGGAGAAATGCTTTATTTCTCCTTGTTTTTGCTGTTTTCATCTGTGCTGCGTTGTGCAGCACACATAAAACAAGCATTGAAAATGCAATAGGTCTCGCAATAACGCGAGTCAGAACTATTACCACTGTAAATGATAATGCCCTTTTTTTTTTTTGCGTTCTTGTTTTTGGAACTGCACCCACAATCTGCACTCCCAATCTGCATCCACAATCTGCACCCACAATTAGCCCTCACAATCGGCACCCACAATCTGCACCCACAATCTGCACCCACAATGTGCACCCACAATCTGCACCCACAATCTGCACCCACAATTTGCAGCCACAATCTGCAGCCACAATCTGCAGCCACAATCTGCAGCCACAATCTGCACCCACAATCTGCACCCACAATCTGCACTCACAATCTGCACCCAAATCTGCATCCACAATCTGATCCCACAATCTGCAGCCACAATGTGTGAGTGGCGTTGCGTGTGTGAGTGGCGTTGCGTGTGTGAGTGGCGTTGCGTATGTGAGTGGCGTTGCGTGTGTGAATTGTGTTGCGCGTGTGAGTGGCGTTGCACGTGTGAGTGGCGTTGCGCGTGTGAGTGGCGTTGCGCGTGTGAGTCGCGTTGCGTGTGTGAGTGGTGTTGCGTGTGTGAGTGGCGTTGCGTGTGTGAGTGGGTTTGCGCGTGTGAATTGCGTTGAGCTTGTGAGTGGCGTTGCGTGTGTGAGTGGCGTTGCGCGTGTGAGTCGCGTTGGGTGTGTGAGAGGCGTTGCGTGTGTGACTGGTGTTGCGTGTGTGAGTGGCGTTGCGTGCGTGAGTGGCGTGTGTGAGTGGCATTGCGTGTGTGAGTGGCGTTGCGTGTGTGAGTGGCGTTGCGCATGTGAATTGTGTTGCGCGTGTGAGTGGCGTTGGCTGTGTGAGTGGCTTTGCGTGTGTTAGTGGCGTTGCGTGTGTGAGTGGCGTTGCGTGTGTGAGTGGCATTACGTGTATGAGTGGCGTTGCGTATGTGAGTGGCGTTGCGTGTGTGAGTGGCATTGCGCGTGTGAATTGCGTTGCGCGTGTGAGTGGAGTTGCGTGTGTCAGTGGCCTTGCGTGTGTGAGTGGCGTTGCGTGTGTTAGTGGCGTTGCGTGTGTGAGTTGCGTTGCGTGTGTGAGTGGCGTTGCGTGTGTGAGTGGCGTTGCGTGTGTGAGTGGCGTTGCGTGTGTGTGTGGCGTTGCGTGTGTGAGTGGCGTTGCGTGTGTGAGTGGCGTTGTACGTGTGAGTGGCGTTGCGTGTGTGAGTGGCGTTGCGTGGATGTGTGGGGTTGTGTGGATGAGTGGTGTTGCGTGGATGAGTGGTGTTGCGTGTATGATAGTATGCAATAAATGTAATTTTTTTTATTTTTTTATTTGTATGTCTGTTTTTGTTAATGTATATTGTGTGTGTTGTGTGTGTTAGTGTAGTGTTTTGTTACGTAAATAAATTTTTCAAATTTTTTAATGGCGGACGCAATACGTCCCCTTGATGCTACTTACGTTTAGTAGGTCAGCAGTCTAGTTTTTTTTTTTCTTTAGACTTCCGTGTTCTATATTTATTATTGACATTTTTGTCAGCCAATCGTAGCGCTACGTTTTTGACGTAGTGTTGCGATTGGCGTGCGTCACCGGGGAATTTTCCAGAAGATTGAGAATGGTGGTGTGCGGAAGGCGTGTTCTTGTTGCAGTGCTGTTTTAGCGTTGTTTAACAGGTAAGACTTTATTTGAATGTTTATGTTTAAAGTCTATTGAATCTACTATTGATAGTGTGTCTAAAATAAATTATGTATGATAATGTTTTTCTATAAATTCTTCAATGTTGTGTTCGCGAATTAATTTGTAATAGCGTATTCACTTAATGTAAAAGAAATGAAATGTTTGTAAAATTGATATATTATGTATATGTTTCTGACACCTGATATTTAATTAATATATTGTTTGGATACGAATTATAACGTACCTAAATTTTATTATCTCGGCGAATGGGTATGTATTTTTAGTCTATGTATTTTTCGGATGTGAAATGTTGTAATATTTTTTGTTTTTGTGTATAACATTAATGTATGTTCTTGCATTGTACGTACTTTATTTAGTGACATGTATTTATTGCGAGTATTTAAATATTTTATTATGGTGATGGGATAATGAGAAAAACTAAATATTTTCGTGGATGACCAGTGTTTATACGAAGATTAGGAAATGTTTATTGAATGTTTTTTTACGTTATTTTCGTGTGAATTGAACTATGCGAATAGTGTTAGCCAACATATTTAGAAAGTGCACATGTTCATGTCCCTTTGAGTTTGCATTTTTCTTGTAGTTGTATGTATTCTTATTTCCTATTTATTCTGCTATTTTATTGTGTTGTTTGTTTAGGTAAGAATATAAATTTTTTCCGATTGTTACTTTAGCGGTGATATTAATGAACATATTCACATTTATTTTGGTATTTTTTAGCTACTGTAGTTGTTAGGTACTTTGTGAGTAAAAGATAATTTTCTGATGTAGTACATTTGATGTGGTGTGACTGTGAGTGTTTATCCTGTGTTTATTATTTGTTATTATTATTTATTTTATTCAACTGTATTTTTTATTTGGAGATCGTAGTATTTATTGCGCGTATGTAAATATTGGATTATGGTAATGGTATAATGATAAAATGTCAATATTTTATTGGATGCAGTGTTTATATGAACCTGTCGAACAGTTTATTGAATGTTTTTTATTCTTATTTTCGTGTGAAAAGAAATATGCGAATAGTGTTAGGCAACATATTTTAAAAGTGCACATGTGGATGTAACTTTGAATTTGCAGTTCTGTTTTAGTTGTTACTTTATTTCCATTTATCCTTATATGTCCTTTTGTTGTTTGTGTAGCTAAAATTAAAAATTGTGCGGAGTATGTATGAAATGTGATATTAATGAACCTATAATTCTATATTTTAGTGTTTTTAGGTCTCGCCTTTACCATTCCGCAGGAATGGGAAATGGGGAGAATTCAAGTGCTCAATCGACTCTTCAAACTACCGCTTTTCCAGTGGCGTTTTCTTCGAGTTCACGTGGGTACATGCACGAGCTTTAGTGCCATAAATTTTTTTTCATTGGCTCTTCACTTTGTCCACGCCTCATTCAGGCTGCTTCCTCCGCCCACCATCTCTCTGCCCTGCGCGTTCCTCTTGCTTCTTTCATTACATCATCGAGTCGTGCACTTTTTGAAACCGTAACACCCTGTCTTTCACTTCCTGAAACACGAACACTAAAACATCTTTCTGTTCCATTCACGCACCGCAAACATGCACCCAAACACGCACAAACAGCCCAGTAGCTTCACAACATCAAGTCGTCCACTTTTTGAAACCGTAACACCCTGTCTTTCACTTCCTGAAACACGAACACTAAAACATCTTTCTGTTCCATTCACGCACCGCAAACATGCACCCAAACACGCTCAAACAGCCCAGTAGCTTCACAACATCGAGTCATCCACTTTTTGAAACCGTAACACCCTGTCTTTCACTTCCTGAAACACGAACACTAAAACATCTTTCTGTTCCATTCACGTACCGCAAACATGCACCCAAACACGCACAAACAGCCCAGTACCTTCACAACATCGAGTCGTCCACTTTTTGAAACCGTAACACCCTGTCTTTCACTTCCTGAAACACGAACACTAAAACATCTTTCTGTTCCATTCACGCACCGCAAACATGCACCCAAACACGCACAAACAGCCCAGTAGCTTCACAACATCGAGTCGTCCACTTTTTGAAACCGTAACACCCTGTCTTTCACTTCCTGAAACACGAACACTAAAACATCTTTCTGTTCCATTCACGCACCGCAAACATGCACCCAAACACGCACAAACAGCCCAGTAGCTTCACAACATCGAGTCGTCCACTTTTTGAAACCGTAACACCCTGTCTTTCACTTCCTGAAACACGAACACTAAAACATCTTTCTGTTCCATTCACGCACCGCAAACATGCACCCAAACACGCACAAACAGCCCAGTACCTTCACAACATCGAGTCGTCCACTTTTTGAAACCGTAACACCCTGTCTTTCACTTCCTGAAACACGAACACTAAAACATCTTTCTGTTCCATTCACGCACCGCAAACATGCACCCAAACACGCACAAACAGCCCAGTAGCTTCACAACATCGAGTCGTCCACTTTTTGAAACCGTAACACCCTGTCTTTCACTTCCTGAAACACGAACACTAAAACATCTTTCTGTTCCATTCACGCACCGCAAACATGCACCCAAACACGCACAAACAGCCCAGTACCTTCACAACATCGAGTCGTCCACTTTTTGAAACCGTAACACCCTGTCTTTCACTTCCTGAAACACGAACACTAAAACATCTTTCTGTTCCATTCACACACCGCAAACATGCACCCAAACACGCACAAACAGCCCAGTAGCTTCACAACATCGAGTCGTCCACTTTTTGAAACCGTAACACCCTGTCTTTCACTTCCTGAAACACGAACACTAAAACATCTTTCTGTTCCATTCACGCACCGCAAACATGCACCCAAACACGCACAAACAGCCCAGTAGCTTCACAACATTGAGTCGTCCACTTTTTGAAACCGTAACACCCTGTCTTTCACTTCCTGAAACACGAACACTAAAACATCTTTCTGTTCCATTCACGCACCGCAAACATGCACCCAAACACGCACAAACAGCCCAGTAGCTTCACAACATCGAGTCGTGCACTTTTTGAAACCGTAACACCCTGTCTTTCACTTCCTGAAACACGAACACTAAAACATCTTTCTGTTCCATTCACGCACCGCAAACATGCACCCAAACACGCACAAACAGCCCAGTAGCTTCACAACATCGAGTCGTCCACTTTTTGAAACCGTAACACCCTGTCTTTCACTTCCTTAAACACGAACACTAAAACATCTTTCTGTTCCATTCACGCACCGCAAACATGCACCCAAACACGCACAAACAGCCCAGTAGCTTCACAACATCGAGTCGTCCACTTTTTGAAACCGTAATACCCTGTCTTTCACTTCCTGAAACACGAACACTAAAACATCTTTCTGTTCCATTCACGCACCGCAAACACGCACCCAAACACGCACAAACAGCCCAGTAGCTTCACAACATCGAGTCGTGCACTTTTGGAAACACGCACACCAAAACATCTTTCTGTTCCATTCACGCACCGCAAACACGCACCCAAACACGCATAAACAGCCCAGCCCAAAATTGTGATCCTACTCTGTTCCCTGCCTCATATTCACTATCATTCATTTATCTGGACCTTTTTGCCTTTCTCTGTCGGAAATAGGCACCAAAACAACGAACATTTTCTAAAGTATGTTCACATTTACACGATATGGCTGTCTGCTTTTTTCCCCTCTGTAAGGTGGGGAGGGGCAGAGAGCAAAACGTCTGGGGCCTAACCACCCCAGGAGGCTGAATTGCTTTCATCACAGTCGTAAAGATTGTAATCTGTTGTCGACCATCCGCTGGGAAATGCAAATCTAAACAAAAGAAACCTAAAGTCGCCTTCGCCCTGAAAACTATAAAACAAGGGAAGCAACTTTCGAAACTAGGTGTCAAGCACGACGTTTTTTTACACATTAGATTACATGCACGTACAATGGGATTTATTTTTCTTTATTTTTGGACAGTTTGAAAGTGCAAACTTACACACCAAACACGCATAGCAACATCCGTAACTGGCTGCTTAAGCCATTCACACACTACACTAATTAGATACGGCATAGACTTTTTACGTTACAAAATTACAATACCACATTCAGTATGCCCCTACAAAATAGCAGTATCTCGAGCCTATTCAGATGCTCCCTCCTAAGGGACACACACATCACACCACTTTGCCACATCTCTAAAACTATGTTGCATCTACATTAAAAAACTTTTGACAACAAATACAAAACTTTGACATACTTGACAATACGTATACACATATTGGAATTCACTAAAAAGTGGTAGTGATCCTTAATGTGATGGGGAGCACACAGTGTTATTTAAATGCCCCTCACACACCAACAGGCCCCTTGGTGTCATGCTTCATCATCGGGGCCTTCGCACCCCTCTACGGGATGCTACGACTCACGTATACGCAGGAGCACTTATAAGTGAACTATGTGTATGTGTGTGAAGGACAAGGTGTGAGTAATAAGGTGAGGTGAAGGTGTGAAGAATAAATACCTTGCTCGTAGAAACAAAACAATTTATTATAACCTCGGCTCTTTCTTAAACCGTAACACTCTGTCTTTCACTTGCTGAAACACGTACACATTGAGGCGTGCAAAACATCTCTCTGTTCCATTCACGCATCGCAACACGCACACGAATACGCACAAACAGCCCAGTAGCTTCACACAAACAGCCCAGTAGCTTCACAACATTGAGGCGTACAAAACATCTCTCTGTTCCATCCACGCATCGCAACACGCATCAGAATGGTAAACTTTTATGTGACAGAAATTCTTCAGCCAGAACAATTTAGTGTGCCTTCTGCCTCCATAAGGTATGTGTTATTGTTGGGGCACATCCAATTCTTAGTGGTGCATTTGCTACATATCAAGCAGACTCCATGTTATTATTGGAATCCTAGGAGGCAGATATGACCAAACTCACAGTGCACACAGCACTCAGTCATACTGCACGAAGGCCTCATTTGTACTGCATACATCCCTCACTTACACTACACACAGCCCTCACTCACAGTGCACATAGCACTCAGTTACACTGCACCAAAGCCTCTATGTTGCATGTACATTAAGCATTGTTTGCAACAATACAAAACTTTTAGAAACATCACAATACACAGACACTACATTTATACACACATTAGTCACATGCATGCACAAACTCGTGATCCTACTCTGTTCCCTGCCTTATATTCACTATCATTCATTCATCTGGACATTTCTGCCTTTCCCTCGCGGAAATACGCACCAAAACAACGAACATTTTCTAAAGTCTTTTCACAATTATGCACGACATGGCTCTCTTCTTTTTCCCCTCTGTAAGGTGGGGAGGGGCCGAGAGCAAGACGTCTGGGGCCTAAGCACCCCAGGAGGCTGAATTGCTTTCATCACAGTAATAATATTAATAATAATAATAATAATAATAATAATAATATAGTCGTAAAGATTGTAATCTGTTGTCGACCATCCGCTGGGAAATGCAAATGTAAATCAAAGAGACATATAGTCGCCTTCGCCCTGAAAACTATAAAACAAGGGAAGCAACTTTCGAAACTGTGTGTCAAGCACGACGTTTTTTACACATTTGATTACATGCACGTACAATGGGATTTATTTTTCGTTATTTTTGGACAGTTTGAAAGTGCAAACTTACACACCAAACACGCATAGCAACATCCGTAACTGGCTGCTTAAGCCATTCACACACTACACTAATTACATACTGCATAGACATTTTACGTTACAAAATTACAATACCACATTCAGTATTACCCTACAAAATAGTTCAACTATTATGCTATTCACTTTTATTTTTGGATAATAGTGTTGTGAGTGGTGCTTAAACATGAAGGCCCTTTTTTTTTCAAAATTTTTTGGGCAACTATAATCGTGCAAATATTACGACATTCAACACACACAGTGCAGAATGCACACACTCAGTGCACACTGCCCTAACTCACACTGCATACAGCAGTCAGCCACACTGCACCAAGGCCTCAGTGGTACTGCATACATAAGTGGCAACAAATACAAAACTTTGACAAACATCGAAATACAGCGACACCTTCTTTCTACACACATTAGTCACATGCATGTACAAACTCGTGATCCTACTCTGCCGCTCACTCATTTTGCGCAGCCAGCTCACACCACTTTGCCACATCTCTTGAACTATTTTACCTGCTATTTAGATACGAAACTGCCAAAGACCAGGTCTGCACAGCCTATCGTTCAGACTACGCTGCTCCTTCTTTTTGCTAACACACTGGGCACACAATTTCTAAACTTAGCACTAATGCATTTTTAAATAATAATCACACAATAACATCCTTCAGTATTTTTGATTAGCACATGCAGAAACACTAACACTATACATCGTTTTGTATCACACAGAACTCATCGATACATTAAAAAGTAACAATATCTTTTTTTAAACTTAGAGGGTTGCACGTGCTACTTTATTATACTTTTTTTTAAAACGTCCTAATTAGGACTTTAAGGGTGATATATTTTTACATTACATGTAGCCATACGTTGCTTTTTCACCCTTATTTGCCTTATTTATTATTGTAAGAAAGCTACATCGTAATATTGCAATTTGATGAATTTTTTTTTTCCTTGTTCTTGCTGTTATTGTTGCTCGTTTTGTTGATGCGTCATAGTTTGTAGCCTGGGAAGTCGGTACAGGCGCCACTACCGAAACGACATCTACATACACATTCACATTTTCACACTTGCAAGTTAGACACATTCTCGTAGGAGACATCTCCTGGGGGCAAGGGGAGGGTATTTACCCTTTCATCCTTTGTGCACTTCCAAACACCTTGCCGGCTAAATTTGACACTTCAGCCTATTTAAGATCACGAAAGGGTCATTGGGAGCCATAGCCTTTTTCGTCTGTTGACACACTACAGTCCCCGACGGAACGACGCTGTATTTGCTCCGAAGACTACATATTCAAAGACACTACGCTTCCATTTGATCATGTAAGTGCATTTGTGTTTTTTTTTAATACAATACTTGCATTTTATTTTACTTTTATACTGACTTATTCGTCTCGACATTTGTATATCTCTTTCTCCTATCATCTTCAACATTGCTATTTATACACATTCTTCACTGTATCTCTCCACTTTCTAAACACATTTCTTTTCTGCTACACTTTTCGGGACCTTTCACTGCACTCTCTTAACATATATTTTAGGCTGTGTTTCTGTCACTTTTTATCATTATTACTCTCTTATTTTCTCTTCCCGTCATTTTTATGCTTCCTATAACTCCATTCACAGCTCCGCAATTATGTAAAGATATATAGTTTTCTTGACGTCAAACAAATTCTATCGCTCGTACTGGACTTAGCATCAAAAACTAAGGTAATACATGCTAATAAATTACACTTTTTCTTTTACAGATACAAGAGACTGTTTTAAAGTCATTCTGTCACAGTTGTGATCGTGTGAAAAAATATTAATTTTAGGTAAGTACATGGGCATGTTAATGTTGTCATAGAATTAACTGTATTCCGGAAACGCTTTTGGAGGGAAGTATTTTTGTGTTGGGTACTATATACTTTTTCTCGCTGGCTGTGTACTACACATCACAGAAAATGTACACTAGATCTCAACACCTAATTGTCATACACTTTCTTTCCGAAATAGCTGCTCAATCATTTTGGGCAGGCAGCTCACACCACTTCGCCACATCTTACTAACGATTTATCTTGTACATTAGCGGCTAATATTACCGGACCTTTTTAAGGCCATTTGTACCATGCATGCCAAGCTCATCTTTCCTACTACGCCCTTCCATCCTTTTTATTAACATACAGTTCACACCACTTTGCAACATTTCATTAACGCGTTTCACGCACGCCAACACGCACAACATGCACAAACAGAACATAGACTCAATCTCTTTTCCATTCACGCATGTGAACACGCATACCTTGACAACATTTAGAAGTGCAGCTTGCAAGCATATCCTCCCTTCCTTAGCTTCTGTCTCATTCATTCAACTGCAGCTTTCTGCCTTACACTCGCGGAAATACGCACAAACACAAGCAGCACACACACACTCTCTCTCGCCCCCCCGACCCACAATACAAGTGTCTCGCACGGAAACACGCACACCATAGCTCGTCTATCATTCATGGACAAGTTGGTACACCCCACCCTCTACTTTTAGCTCCGCACTGCAACACGCACAACAACTCACAGACTCTCTTGGGAAGGAACACATTCTTTTACGCAATAGATTACATGCTGGACTATTGGTAGTTTGAAATGCTTACATTAGTTTCTGCAAACTTACACTACAAACATGGCAAACCTGTATTTTAAGCCCATATGTATATTACATGGCCAGCCTATATTTTCGACTACGCTCTTACCTCATTTATTTAAAACATACACTTCACACCACTTAGCAAGTTGTCAATATTACTTTTGCCTGGGCACAGATTTATTTATAACAGCCGGCTTTCATACTATAGACTTCCTCCAGTTCAACGTGTTCTTAAGTAGCACACCCTTCGTTCAGACCTTTTATTCACACAGCTAATACTGACAACTTCATAATAAAACAATAGTTGGCAGATTGACTTTCTCATTGCTCATCTCTCTCGCATGCAAAATATCATCCACTTCCCCGCTCACTATCCTCCCTCACCATTTTTTTTTAATGATGCCTGTAGAAAAATGCTTTAAAATAAATGCCAACTTACTTTAACAGGCTTTGTCACTTTCATGCTTACAATCTTTCGCTTCATACTTCTCAGGCTTCTCTTACTCTCATTCTAGCCAAAATGATTTGGATATTTCTCACTTCATTAATTCTCTCTCTACTTCACGCACTCTACTTATTATGCAGGGCAACAAGCATACACTGTACACATCACACAATTTCTCAATACTAAGTTTATTGTAAAACTACAAACAGACACACACATGCAATATATTATCATGACCTCTGTCACACTCTGAGACATAAGTATCCAACATTTCGAAACTACTATTGCATTCCCTGTTTTGTTTTAGGATTTAAAGTGTTACTTATTTTAAAGCATATTCTAACAATTAATGTTACTCTCATTTCAGATCAATCTAGTGAGGTTCAATCTACCACAAAGCAAGGTAACTAAGATTATTGTTTCAAAATAAAATTAAGAGTTATTTATTTGGCTTACTTAAGTGAATATACTTTAGAGTAATAAAGTATAGGGAGACAAAAAGCATGCATAGATGCTTAAAAGCCAGTTACCATCAAGGTAATACAAGATTTAATAGTAAATCAAAAGGCAAGCAATGCTTACCAAATAGTACCTTTGCAATTTTGCACCATGTATCCAAACCTGTAAATACATGGAAGTCCAACGATCTAAATTATATAATGGACCTTGGAGATGCTTTATATCTACAAATGCATTCTATTAACAAAGAAACACTTATGCATCCAGATGATTTGCCTAAATATATAGAGCACAATAATATGTTTTATTCACTTACGCTACGCAACCCCTACTATGGTAATGTCCTAAAATCTTTTGATCAAAACTATCCAGATATTAGCACGGCATTACATTTAGGTATTTCAAAGTACTGTGGGGTACTACTTTGTATGAGTGTATATGTTATTTCAATTTTTAGACATATGAAAAAATACTATGTTTTCGATTCACATAGCAGGGACAATGAAGGCATGCCTCATTCAAATGGAACATGTATAACGTTAGAAATAAATTCTTTTGAAGGACTTTTGGAATATGTTGTAAATCTTGCAAAAAAAATTGGAAATCCCTCTCAGGGTTGCATACCATTTGAATTAACACCAATAGATATAAAAATAATTTTAAAAAAAACATTCCAAAGAGCACTTACAGTGCACATGAAAAATAGTCGCCTGGCGGCCGGGGCGGATAAGTGATAACATGGTGGCGGTGTCTATCAGACACCGCCAGCCATATTAAAATAGGCATCTGACAATGCCTTTCCGTGGCGGCAATGCCGCCACGGAAAGGCAGGCGGACTTCACTCTGGGGGCCCCCTGCGGGCCCCCAGAGTGCAGCACAGTAGGGGGGTGCACACAGGGGGGTACCTATGGTACCCCCCTGCATTTGCATAATGAAAGCGGCAGGCACCGCGCGGTGCCTGCCGCTTTCGTCATGCAAATGCTGCAAAGCATTTTCAGCATTGTGGCGGGCGGTGCAGAGTGCACCGCCCGCCACAATGATGGGAATACAGGATGCGCCCGCCACTGTGGCGGGCGCATCCTAATGCTGCCAACGGGACCCCCGCCCTCATGGCGGCCGGTCCCTAGTACCGTGAGGATGGCCGGCGGGCAAAGTCCGCCCGCCATCCTAATGGGGCCCATAGTGTGAAAAAAAGAGAAATACTACTGCTGCACTAGGAACTCTTGACAATGTTGGCAACGAAGGTGTTGTAGGGGAAAAATCAACTGTAAGTTTGCCTATTGTACAAAAACGCAAAGGGAATAAAGATACTTTTGTTTCTTCAGACGCTTTACAGACGCAAAGTAAGGGGACTAATAGCTATACTAGTAAGGAAAGTCATTTGCCAGGAACAAGTACTTCTAATATGGGGGCAAATAAAAACTATCAAATCAACGTAGATAACTTTAGCACTTCAGAACCTAGTGTGAACAAAAAGAAAAATACAAATGTTGCACTAGGAGCCATTGCAAATAAAGGCGTTGAAACAAACAGACCAACTGTAAAATTAACGCTGGTACAAAAACGGAAAGCAAATAAACAAATCCATTTAATTATTAATAAATTCCATCGTGAAATATTGCATGGGCCAGAGTATGTTTGTACTATTTGCAACCAGTTGTGGCATAAACAAACAATTAAAAATACTCGCACCGTTTGTGAAAATGAAATGTTTAAAAGGTGTGACATTAGTAGCAAGAAAACAAATTTAATTTGTATGACTTGCTATGCTTACATCAGAAAAGATAAAATACCACCATGTTCCGTTCTAAATGGCATGGCATTTCCAAAAGTACCAATTGAATTAGAATTATACGATTTAGAAGAAAGATTAGTTTCTCCTCGGATACCTTTTTTACAAATTCGTAGTTTACCACGTGGATTTCAAAAATCATTATCAGGTGCTGTAGTTAATGTACCTGCAGATGTAATGACAACTGTTACCATTTTACCAAGGCAAATGAATGATGCAATGACCATCCCAGTAAAATTAAAAAGAAAATTAATGTATAAATCGCACACGCATTATGAAAATATTCGACCAAACACCGTTAAAAAGGCAGCTACATGGCTAGCAACCAATAGTGTCATGTTTAATGAATATGGTGTGACGATTAACCCCGAATGGGAGTATATAACTCCAGAAATGTACAATCTAACTGATAATTCTGAGACAAGCTATTCTTCAGATACATCTGACAACATGGAAGCAGGCAATTTAGATACTATGTTAAATAATGAAACAATTACCAGTAATAGTGTCAATGTATTAAGTTTAGCTCCAGCTGAATATAATACACCAAGAGGTTTATATGAAGATAAAGATTCTGAATTTTTGGCTTTTCCTACCATTTATTGTGGTGAACGAAGGCCAACCAATAAAGAAAGACATATACCGGTACATTATAGTACAATTTGTCAATGGGAATTAAGAAGTCATGATAGAAGAGTAGCAAAAAATATGTCTAATGTTTACTTTAAACTTAAAAAATTACATATTAAGCAAATTCAAGGAAAAATTAATATTTCTATACGGAAAAAATATACAGATGGTAAAAATATTACTGTTAAAGACATTAAATATAATCTAGAAAATTTGTTCCAGTTTAATGAAGGTTATAAAGTTTTGAAAACTATACGGAGTTCACCTCCATATTGGGAAAGTTGTAAACGAGATCTATTTGCGATGATAAGACAACTTGGAATCCCAACATTTTTTTTAACTTTATCTGCTGCTGAAACAAAATGGCACCATTTAATCAATATATTATTGAGAGTTAAAAACTTAAATGAATGCACAGAAGAGGAATTCAATAACATGTCTTGGGAAACTAAATGTCGATTAATACAAGAAGATCCTATTACATGTGCTAGACAGTTTGACTATCAAGTGAGGCAATTGTTTAATTGTGTTTTGATGAACGGGACAAATCCAATTGGTGAAATAGTTGACTACGTTTACAGAGTCGAATTCCAACAGAGAGGTTCTCCACATATCCATGCATTACTATGGGTAAAAAATGCACCCGTCTATGGTGTGTCACCATTGGAGAATGTCAATGCTTTTATTGAGCAATATATTCAATGTAATAAGTCAGATGACACTATTTTACAGCCTTTAATAAATTTACAAAGGCATGGCCACACTAAAAATTGCCGTAGAAAAGATAAAAGAACATGTAAATATCAATACCCCAAATATCCTATGTCAAATACTCTCATATTAGAGCCATTGACACTTGAAGGTACAGATAGGCAATGGAAAGATAATATTAAACGTATCCATGAAGCAATGAATACTGCAACTTTTTGCACACTTTCTTTTGATGATTTTTTAGGTGTTATTAAGATGGATAATGAAGAATATATAACTTCTATACAAACTAGTTTAGAAAGGCCTACCATTTTTTTTAAAAGAACACCAGATGAATGCTTTATTAATAACTACAATAGTACAATTTTGAAAGCTTGGCGAGCAAACATAGACTTGCAGTTTATACTAGATGCTTATGCTTGTGCGGTCTATATTATTTCATATATCAGCAAATCGCAAAGAGGAATTAGCAAACTTATTGCACAAGCTGCTAAAGAAGTGAAAAACAATAGTAATGTCAAAGACCAACTTAAACACATAGCAAACAAATTCCTCAACTGCACAGAAATTAGTGCTCAAGAAGCAGCATATCTCATTCTTCAGATCCCATTACGCAAAAGTTCACGGGCATTTGTTTTTATTAATACTAGCCGTCCAGAAAAAAGAACTTATTTAATGCGCGATATGGCAAGTATTAATTCGTTGCCAGAAAATTCAACTGACATTCAATGTGAAAATATTATTGCGAAGTACTGCAAGAGGCCCACAAAATTAGAAATGTGTACTTTAGCTGATTATGCTTCAAATTTTAACTCTGCCATCCAAAAAAAGTATACCAGAGAAATAAATGATTCTGAAGATTTACTTGCTGAAACAAACTTTTTCAGCTCAGATGAGGAAGAAATTGAAATAGAATGTACTGAAGAGGATGTAGGAATGCAGAATATAAATAGCAAGTATTGTTTAAGGAAGCGGAAACGGAGGAAAATTATACGCTATTGCAGATTTAACAAAGACAAGGAGCCTGAAGAATATTATAGAGAACTATTAATGTTGCACTATCCATGGAGAGAAGAACATAAAATTATCGTAAACAATGACACTTACTACCAAAGATATCTACAAGTTAGAAATGTTGTTGATTCACAAGTTAAAATATATAACCATAATCACGGGGATGTTAGGAACATTACGAATGAAGAGTGTAATGAAAATCTTATATCCCCTCCTCTATCACCTCTATTAATACAAACAGGCAATGTATGTGATGAAGGGAACAATAAAGAAAATTATCATATATATGATGTGTCATTAGATTTAGGAATTAGAACAATAACTGAAGAACAAAGCTTAACTAACTCCATTCTACCTGATGATAAATACCTAAATATAATGCACAACTTAACTAGTCAACAACTAAATTTTGTTTACCATCACTTGTATTTGTTAAAAACTAAAAGTACTCCATGCTATACTTTTGGCACTGGAGGGGCTGGTGTTGGTAAAAGCTTTCTAATAACTGCACTACATCAAACATTACTACGCTACTACAATACAAAGGCAGGTGAAAATCCAGATAATATACATGTCCTACTTACTGCTCCAACAGGCAAAGCAGCACATATTATTCATGGACAAACATTGCATAGTACTTTTAAAATACCTGTCTCACAAAGTTTAAATTATAAACCACTAACTCATGAAAATAGAACTTCTCTGCAAATGAAAATGATGCATGTTAAAGTTCTTATTATAGATGAAATTTCTATGGTGGGTCAAAATATGTTCAATTTTATACATAACAGACTACAAGAAATAAAATGTTCAAATGAACCATTTGGAGGAATTTCTATTATAGCTATTGGTGACTTTTACCAATTGAAACCTGTTTGTGACAGATACATTTTTCAGGACTCTAATAATTTGTATGGTCCTTTAAGAATGAACTTATGGAAAGAACATTTTAAACTATTTGAATTGACTAAGATTATGCGTCAAAAAGAAGATCTCCAATTTGCAGAACTACTAAACAGATTAAGAGAAGGAAAGCATACTAAAGAAGATATTCTACTAATTAAGCAAAGAGAAATGCAACCTGATGAGAGTCTATTAGAAACAATACCATATATTATGTCTACTAATGTTGAGGTAAATGAAATTAACAGACTTGTTTTGGATAAACATAGCAAGGAATATCCAGTGTATATTACAGTAGCTAACGATACTGTGAGTTCTGATGTATCAGAAAATGTTAAAAAAAACTATACTTAACCAATTGCCTAAGGATCCAACGAAAACTATGGGACTTGCACATACATTACACATTGCTTTACAGCTCCGTTATGATTTAACTTGCAATGTGGATGTAAATGATGGTTTAACTAATGGCGCAACTGGTATAGTACAATTTGTTGAAATTATTAACAAGACACCTTTTAAAATTTGGGTATCATTTGACAATATTACTGTGGGTCAAAAAGCAAGGCAAGAATATAAGCATTTATATCATGGCCAAATAGAAAAGTCATGGACACCAATACATGCTATAGCTAGACATTTCCAATACACCAAGAAATGTATCACTGTTATACGCAAACAATTTCCTTTACGACAAGCATCAGCATGAACTATACATCGCACACAAGGGGACACTATAGAACCACTTTATATACACTTCAATAAATCCAAAATTCATCATTTACATTATTTTGCCATAAGCAGAGCTAAATGTATACAGAACATATATGTTCGAAATTTTGATGAAACTAAAATTATAATACACCCAAAAGTTCATGAGGAAATGGAAAGATTAAGGACCGAAATGCTACTTGAAATAACTATACCACAATTAGAGACATACACAGCACATTTCAATATTATAACACACAATATACGATCACTTCAGAAGCATTTCACATCAATGATAGCCAATAGTAACATGATGCAAGCAGACATTATTTGCTTAACTGAAATCAACACGACAAGGAAGTCAACTGTCAATGATTTTAAGCTAGAACAATATAATCATATTATATTTGATGAATTTAATACATACAACACTATCCATGGGATGATACTGTACTACAAGAAAGATCTTTGTATATTACCTATTTATGAAACACACCAAGGGATAGACATTTTACATTTTACATTACAGATTAATTCGACAGATTACCTTATTATTATAGTCTACAAACCACCACAGAAAATTATTACTGATCTTTTGGAATTTATTACCATTATCACTAATTTTTATCCAGAACACAAATTCATCATTATGGGAGATTTCAATGTGGATGTCTCTCAAAGCAATTCACAAACTCAAAAACTAATTGGATTCTTTGAGACAAAATTGCAATGTATACAACTTATAGACTCTTACACAACAGACTACCAATCTATCTTAGATCATATATATACCAATTACATACTTCAAAATTATGGAACTTTAGAATGCTATTACAGTGATCATAAAGCACTATGGATTTCTATTTAACACTGTTTATAACATTTATTTCTATTTCAGATGATGACTATTGAAGAAATCAATAACATTGCCTCCAATGACAACAAACCTTATGAAAAACCCATCAGAGTTAATGTGATAAAGTGCTCAAGTAAAACTAATTACAAGAACGCCAAACAAGAAAATAAAGTTCTATTTCATTTGGCTCTAGCAGATAAAACTGGTACAATTAAAGCAACGTGTTACCAAGAAAGTTTATATCTGCAGACACAATACAACTGTGGGCTACTAATACGCAATTTTATCATTAAAAACAAAACAATTCTGATAACAAAGCAAAGCAAAGTTACAAAATTTCCGGCAATGTCTCTAACTCAATCCCTAATTCAAGAAGCTGAAAACATTTTGCAGCCTCCTGCACCACCCGCTTCGCCAATTAAAGAAATAAAGCGTGCATCTGTGAGAACTCTTATGACAGTGTGTGGGACCGTTTCAGAAGTAAGTAGAGGTCTTTTGTGCTGTGTGTCTCGCTGCTTCTGTTGTCAGTTAGTGTGTGTGGTATTGTCAGTGCCATTGTCGATATTTATGTTTGCTTTGTCAGTGTGCTGGTGTCTGTGTGTGTGTATGTGTGTACACTATTTAGTGCTTAGATCTTATTTATTTTTGAGTGGGTGCTGTTCTGTGTATAGTCTCTGTAACACATTAGATATGCTGTTATGTTTCAGAGGCTTTCTATCAATTATAAATGATCTGTACAGCATCCAAATCTTAAAATTTAACAATGCGTGGAAATAGGTGTGCTATATATACTCTGCTATTAGAAATGTTAATTTGTTAGGTTATCAAAGAGGAGCGCTGTACTCAGACATCAAAGTTCTTATTTTTTTAACATGGTTGGGAACAAGGCCGTTAATTTGAAAATAGCAGTAGACCTTAATAACTATGTCTTCAATGCTTGGACAATTATTAAGTCTGACTTCTGTGCTTTTGAATTTTAAACAATAATTTTTTTTTAGGAAGAGGAAAGTAAACAGGTGCTCATCAATGGACAAAATACTGACATTAAAAGTATTACCTTAAAAGACTCCACTGATGACATCAAAGTCACATTATGGAGAGAAGCTACTCTATTCTCAATAAACATTGGAGAATATGTGATGTTGACTCATGTCACAGTACATGAATTTAATGGACAGAAAATATTGAACACGACAAGGCACAGCAAATTGAAAGTAAGGAACACACCCTCTCTCAGGCACCCCTTACTCTATCACTTCCACACACACACAGTCTCTCTTTCAAGTATACACAGTTTAACTATTCAAGACAATAACTCTCTCCCACACATTATCTCTCTACAACAGCCTCTCTCTACAACAGCCTCTCTCTACAACAGCCTCTCTCTACAACAGCCTCTCTCTACAACACTCTCTCTCTACAACACTCTCTCTCTACAACACTCTCTCTCTACAACACTCTCTCTCTACAACACTCTCTCTATACAACACTCTCTCTCTACAACACTCTCTCTCTACAACACTCTCTCTCTACAACACTCTCTCTCTACAACAGCCTCTCTCTACAACAGCCTCTCTCTACAACAGCCTCTCTCTACAACAGCCTCTCTCTACAACTGCCTCTCTCTACAACAGCCTCTCTATACAACAGCCTCTCTCTACAACAGCCTCTCTCTACAACAGCCTCTCTCTCTACAACACTCTCTCTCTATAACACTCTCTCTCTACAACACTCTCTCTCTACAACAGCCTCTCTCTACAACAGCCTCTCTCTACAACAGCCTCTCTCTACAACAGCCTCTCTCTACAACAGCCTCTCTCTACAACAGCCTCTCTCTACAACAGCCTCTCTCTACAACACTCTCTCTCTACAACACTCTCTCTCTACAACACTCTCTCTCTACAACACTCTCTACAACACTCTCTTTCTACAACACTCTCTACAACAGCCTCTCTCTACAACAGCCTCTCTCTACAACAGCCTCTCTCTACAACAGCCTCTCTCTACAACAGCCTCTCTCTACAACACTCTCTCTCTACAACAGCCTCTCTCTACAACACTCTCTCTCTACAACACTCTCTCTCTACAACACTCTCTCTCTACAACACTCTCTCTCTACAACACTCTCTCTCTACAAAACTCTCTCTAACACACCCTGTAACATTTCAGTTAAAAAAAAATTAACTATGTATTTCTTTACTACAACAGGTAACAACGCCACCACAAGAAACTATTGATGTTGAAATATATGGAGTGGAAAGCACAAACGGAGATTGGAGCACTATAACAACTAAAATAACTAACACCGATATTTACCAATCAATGGACGTAGAAAATAAAACACTTATACAGTGGTTTATGTTGGACGAAGAGGTGGATGACATTGGTGAAGCCCTAATTCACTATTTGCCTCAAATATGTGAAGTTATATTTTGTAATGGCAAAATTACGAAAATTGTGCAAGAAAAGTCTGAAAATGTAATTTTAAACTGAACAATAATAAGAAAAAAAATTTGTACAAACTTCAATAAATAAATATTCTTTTGTGTTTTAAAAAAATAAATATACTAACTTGAATATAGCCACTTGCATGGTCATTTTCGTTGGGGGTGGGTATATTTTTTAAAAAAAAGAATTAAATGTACCACTACAAGATACATTACATTAGCAGTTGGAGCTACGCTTTCACGAAGCACACACACCAACAGCCATTACTGCATGCTTTCAACAGGCATACACACCACCGGCCGTAAGTGCACTCTTTCACCACATAACACACACACAATTACAGGTATAAAAGCATGCGTTTTGGCTGATGAGTACTGCAGTAGTGTGCATAAATGAAACTGTTGTTGTGCTACATACGGCTGTGGTGGTGCAGAGTGATGCTGTGTAGTTGTTCAATGGTACTGTGGAGGTGCTGAGTGATAATGTTGTGTCGCTGCGTGTTGCATTGGTGGGGCTCAGTGATGCAGTTGTTGTGAGAAGTGCTACTATTGTGCTGCTGAGTTATGCTGTGGTGGTAATCAATGAACACCAACACAGCAACACTCATCACCAGCACTGCACCACTCATCACCACAACAGCATTACTCAGCACCACACGAACATCACTCGGCAACACAACAGCATCACTCCACTCCACCACAACAGCATCATTCAGCAACAACACAATATCACTCTCCAACGACACAGCAGCACTATCACCACACCAGCACCACTCAGCACCACAACAGCATTACTCAGCAGACAAATGTCACACAAACACAACATGTACGCTTTCACCAGGCACACACACCAACAGCCATCATTGCACGCTTTCACTAGGCATACACACACACCAACAGCCATTACTGCACGCTTTCAACAGGCATACACACCACCAACTGTAAGTGCACACTTTCACCACATAACACACACACAATTACAGGTATAAAAGCATGCTTTTTGGCTGATCAGTACTGCAGTAGTGTGCATAAATGAAACTGTTGTTGTGCTACATACGGCTGTGGTGGTGCCGAGTGATGCTGTGTAGTTGTTCAATGGTACTGTGGAGGTGCCGAGTGATAATGGTGTGTCGCTGCGTGTTGCATTGGTGGGGCTCAGTGATGCAGTTGTTGTGAGAAGTGCTACTATTGTGCTGCTGAGTTATGCTGTGGTGGTAATCAATGAACACCAACACAGCAACACTCATCACCAGCACTGCACCACTCATCACCACAACAGCATTACTCAGCACCACACGATCACTCGGCAACACAACAGCATCACTCCACACCACCACAACAGCATCATTCAGCAACAACACAATATCACTCTACAACGACACAGCAGCACTATCACCACACCAGCACCACTCAGCATCACAACAGCATTACTCAGCAGACAAATGTCACACAAACACAACATGTACGCTTTCACCAGGCACACACACCAACAGCCATCATTGCACGCTTTCACTAGGCATACACACACACCAACAGCCATTACTGCACGCTTTCAACAGGCATACACACCACCGGCCGTAAGTGCACACTTTCACCACATAACACACACACAATTACAGGTATAAAAGCATGCGTTTTGGCTGATGAGTACTGCAGTAGTGTGCATAAATGAAACTGTTGTTGTGCTACATACTGCTGTGGTGGTGCAGAGTGATGCTGTGTAGTTGTTCAATGGTACTGTGGAGGTGCTGAGTGATAATGTTGTGTCGCTGCGTGTTGCATTGGTGGGGCTCAGTGATGCAGTTGTTGTGAGAAGTGCTACTATTGTGCTGCAGAGTTATGCTGTGGTGGTCATCAATGAACACCAACACAGCAACACTCATCACCAGCACTGCACCACTCATCACCACAACAGCATTACTCAGCATCACACGAACATCACTCGGCAACACAACAGCATCACTCCACACCACCACTACAGCATAATTCAGCAACAACACAATATCACTCTACAACGACACAGCAGCACTATCACCACACCAGCACCACTCAGCATCACAACAGCATTACTCAGCAGACAAATGTCACACAAACACAACATGTACGCTTTCACCAGGCACACACACAAACAGCACACATAAAATATCTGTAATTATGTATCTATAATTATCATTGCACGCTTTCACTAGGCATACACACACACCAGCAGCCATTACTGCACTCTTTCAACAGGCATACACACCACCGGCCGTAAGTGCACTCTTTCACATTACTCGGCAACACACCATCATCACTCCACACAACCACACAATATCACTCTACAACGACACAGCAACACTCATCACCGCCACAGCACCTGTCATCACCACGACAGCATTACTCAGCAGACAAACGTCACACAAACAGAACATGTACGCTTTCATCAGGCACAGACAACAACAGCTATGAATGCACTCTTTCACAAGGCATACTCCCAATACGCCGATACTACACTACATGACCCGCATCCCAGGACGTCACAAGCAAACATGAGTCAATGCATGGCGACATGGACACAAGCAAAGTGTGAGCCAAGTCCATAATTACATTATCACACAAAAGGGCCTGTATACAACGCACATAAAAAAAATCACAAAAGAACTCTTTCATTACATTTGAACAATTTGCATTAAAAGCTCGATCGTAGCAGCTCAGTCAGTGAAGTCTAATAATCAGACAAACGTCACAAAAAAAGAACTGAGGCAGTGCATACATACTAAGCCAATGGATACCACGACACAAGCCAGATACGGGCCAACAACGATCCAAAGAAGATCCAGGTGCGGAATAAACAATTTACTGGGTGCGACCTCAGGTGAAACACTACAGGACCCGCATACCAGAACGACACGCGCAAACATGAGTCAATGCATGCCGAAGAGACTACCTAAATACCAGCCAGTCATCGCATGAAAAAGGGCAAATTTCTTATTAACATTCAATGCACACTAAACAAAATGATTATATTTTTAAGTGAAAATACACAAAGGCACTTTTTAAATTAAAAAAAAATGGCAATTACCTGTCGATCGGAGCTGCTCAGTCAGTGAAGTGTAGAGATCAGAGAAACACCACACAAATATAACATAGACAGTGCATACATAATAATGTTTACAATAAAAATAAAACATCACAAAAAACACGGCAATGCATAGCGGCGACAAAAGCCAGATACGGGCCAACAACGACCCTAAGAAGAGACAAGGTGCGAAATAATAATTTTACTAGGTGCGAACTCAGGCGAAACAACACTACAGGACACGCATACCAGACCGACACGCGCAAACATGAGTCAAGGCATGCCAAAGAGACAACCTAAATACGAGCCAGTGATCGCATGAAAAACGGCACTAAGAAGAAACGAGCCGGACACAAGCACAAGTGCGAAAGAAATAATTGCAAATTTCTTATTTACATTCAATGCACACTAAAGAACATGATTATATTTTTAATTGTAAATAAACAAAGGCACTTTTTAAATAAAAAAATAATGGCAATTACCTGTCGATCGGAGCTGCTCAGTCAGTGAAGTGTAGAGATCAGAGAAACACCACACAAATATAACATAGACAGTGCATACATAATAATGTTTACAATAAAAATAAAACATCACAATAAACACGGCAATGCATAGCGGCGACACAAGCCAGATACGGGCCAACAACGATCCAGAGAAGAGACAAGGTGCGAAATAAATTTTTTACTAGGTGCGAACTCAGGCGAAACAACACTACAGGACCCGCATACCATAACGACACGCGCAAACATGAGTCAAGGCATGCCGAAGAGGCAACCTAAATACGAGCCAGTGATCGCATGAAAAACGGCACTAAGAAGAAAAGAGCCGGACACAAGCACAATTGCGAAATAAATAATTGCAAATTTCTTATTTACATTCAATGCACACTAAAGAACATGATTATATTTTTAAGTGTAAATAAACAAAGGCACTTTTTAAATAAAAAATTAATGGCAATTACCTGTCGATCGGAGATGCTCAGTCAGTGAAGTGTAGAGATCAGAGAAACACCACACAAATATAACATAGACAGTGCATACATAATAATGTTTACAATAAAAATAAAACATCACAATAAACACGGCAATGCATAGCGGCGACACAAGCCAGTTACGGGCCAACAACGATCCAAAGAAGAGACAAGGTGCGAAATAAAATTTTAATAGGTGAGAACTCAGGCGAAACAACACTACAGGACCCGCATACCATAACGACACGCGCAAATATGAGTCAAGGCATGCCGAAGAGACAACCTAAATACGAGCCAGTGATCGCATGAAAAACGGCACCAAGAAGAAACGAGCCGGACACAAACCAACTGTCAACGAAATTATTGCAATGTTCATAATTACATTCAATTAAAAAAAAAAGGAAATGTATACATTTTTAAGTGAATATCAAATAAAGCAATTACCTGTCGATCGGAGCAGCTCATTCAGTGAAGTGTAGAGATCAGACAAACATCACACAAAGAGAACATGAACGTTAATAAACAGAAATTGCTGTGTGTTGCCGAAAATAGCACTTTGAAGTGACGAAAGATCACAATCAGTACCCAAACATAAATAAAAAGACACAGAAGTACTTCGGAAACACAAACATTCCTTAATTAATTACCAAAATTATTTTTCGTCCTTACCGTTCACATTTCACATAAACAATCGAAACGTCACTTTGACAGAGTCAAACAGGAACGGTACAGTCAAAACCTGTAAATAAAAAATTATTATATAAATTTAACGTATTGAAATACAAGCAAAAAACAGTATATAACAGCTATCATTTGGCCTTACAGCAAGAATTACAGCAAACATATCGATAGCTGACATTTACAGTTCGACATGTTCATATAAACACTGCATCCAATAAATTAATTACATTTTATCATTATACCATTACCATAATCCAATATTTACAGACGCGCAATAAATACATGACACAATATGTAAATAACTGTAAAATATTATATAAAAAGAAGATATTGTAACGAATAAACAAGGAAGAATATCAAAAACGCAATAATACATCTAAAAAATTGATCGATTTAATAACAATAGATACACAATAAATAATACATTCATATTCATGTAGTAAATACATTTTTTTTAAGCTTACCTGTCAAACGACGCAGGAACAAGAACGGATGATGAACACGCCTTTGCCGGAATAACATTCGCACCTATCTGGAAAGTTCCACGTTGACGCACGTCAAACGCAACGCTACGTCACGCGCAAACATGAGTCAAGGCATGCCAAAGAGACAACCTAAATACGAGCCAGTGATCGCATGAAAAACGGCACTAAGAAGAAACGAGCCGGACACAAGCACAAGTGCGAAAGAAATAATTGCAAATTTCTTATTTACATTCAATGCACACTAAAGAACATGATTATATTTTTAATTGTAAATAAACAAAGGCACTTTTTAAATAAAAAAATAATGGCAATTACCTGTCGATCGGAGCTGCTCAGTCAGTGAAGTGTAGAGATCAGAGAAACACCACACAAATATAACATAGACAGTGCATACATAATAATGTTTACAATAAAAATAAAACATCACAATAAACACGGCAATGCATAGCGGCGACACAAGCCAGATACGGGCCAACAACGATCCAGAGAAGAGACAAGGTGCGAAATAAATTTTTTACTAGGTGCGAACTCAGGCGAAACAACACTACAGGACCCGCATACCATAACGACACGCGCAAACATGAGTCAAGGCATGCCGAAGAGGCAACCTAAATACGAGCCAGTGATCGCATGAAAAACGGCACTAAGAAGAAAAGAGCCGGACACAAGCACAATTGCGAAATAAATAATTGCAAATTTCTTATTTACATTCAATGCACACTAAAGAACATGATTATATTTTTAAGTGTAAATAAACAAAGGCACTTTTTAAATAAAAAATTAATGGCAATTACCTGTCGATCGGAGATGCTCAGTCAGTGAAGTGTAGAGATCAGAGAAACACCACACAAATATAACATAGACAGTGCATACATAATAATGTTTACAATAAAAATAAAACATCACAATAAACACGGCAATGCATAGCGGCGACACAAGCCAGATACGGGCCAACAACGATCCAAAGAAGAGACAAGGTGCGAAATAAAATTTTAATAGGTGAGAACTCAGGCGAAACAACACTACAGGACCCGCATACCATAACGACACGCGCAAATATGAGTCAAGGCATGCCGAAGAGACAACCTAAATACGAGCCAGTGATCGCATGAAAAACGGCACCAAGAAGAAACGAGCCGGACACAAACCAACTGTCAACGAAATTATTGCAATGTTCATAATTACATTCAATTAAAAAAAAAAGGAAATGTATACATTTTTAAGTGAATATCAAATAAAGCAATTACCTGTCGATCGGAGCAGCTCATTCAGTGAAGTGTAGAGATCAGACAAACATCACACAAAGAGAACATGAACGTTAATAAACAGAAATTGCTGTGTGTTGCCGAAAATAGCACTTTGAAGTGACGAAAGATCACAATCAGTACCCAAACATAAATAAAAAGACACAGAAGTACTTCGGAAACACAAACATTCCTTAATTAATTACCAAAATTATTTTTCGTCCTTACCGTTCACATTTCACATAAACAATCGAAACGTCACTTTGACAGAGTCAAACAGGAACGGTACAGTCAAAACCTGTAAATAAAAAATTATTATATAAATTTAACGTATTGAAATACAAGCAAAAAACAGTATATAACAGCTATCATTTGGCCTTACAGCAAGAATTACAGCAAACATATCGATAGCTGACATTTACAGTTCGACATGTTCATATAAACACTGCATCCAATAAATTAATTACATTTTATCATTATACCATTACCATAATCCAATATTTACAGACGCGCAATAAATACATGACACAATATGTAAATAACTGTAAAATATTATATAAAAAGAAGATATTGTAACGAATAAACAAGGAAGAATATCAAAAACGCAATAATACATCTAAAAAATTGATCGATTTAATAACAATAGATACACAATAAATAATACATTCATATTCATGTAGTAAATACATTTTTTTTAAGCTTACCTGTCAAACGACGCAGGAACAAGAACGGATGATGAACACGCCTTTCACGGAATAACATTCACACCAATCTGGAAAGTTCCACGTTGACGCACGTCAAACGCAACGCTACGTCACAAAAAAGTAGCAATGCGATTGGCTAGAAATGACGTCACACTTAAATTTACATTAAAAAAAATAGAAAACTAGAACGCTACATTCTATTACGTAACGGACGTAAAGGGAAAACATAGCCTCCGCCATTTTGAAATACGTAAAATTAGAAAATAATTTCAGTTTATAAACATTAACACATAGGAATTACAAAATAATACTTACCACAGGATAAACACTCACACTCACACAGCATCAAATATGTTACTTCACAAAATAATATTTTACTCACAAAATACATGAAAAGTACACTAACAAAAAATGACTAAAATATTGATTTAAAAGTTCATTAATATCACATTTCGTAAATACTCCGCACAATTTAAAATTTTAGCTAAACAGACAACACTATTCGCATATTTCAATTCACACGAAAATAAAAATAAAAAACATTCAATAAAAAGTTCGACATGTTCATATAAACACTGCATCCAATAAAATATTTACATTTTATCATACCATTATCACATTTTTACATACGCACAATAAATACATTTCACAATATGTAAATAACTGTAAAATATTATATCAAAAGTAGATATGGTAATCAATTAACAAGGAAAAATACCAGAAACTCAATAATACATCTAAAAATATGATAGATTTAATAACAATAGATACACAATAAATAATACATTCATATTCATGTAGTAAATACATTTATTTTAAGCTTACCGGTCAAACGACGCAGGAACAAGAACGGAAGAAGAACACGCCTTTGCCGGAATAACATTCGCACCAATCTAGAAAGTTCCACGTTGACGCACGTCAAACGCAATGCTACGTCACAAAAAAGTAGCAATGCCATTGGCTAGAAATTACGTCACACTTAAATTTACATAAAAACAAATAGAAAACTAGAACGCTCCATTCTATTACGTAACGGACGTAAAGGGAATACATAGCGTCCGCCATTTTGAAATACGTTAAATTTGAAAATTATGACAGTTGATAAACATCAAAAGAAAAATATGTATTAACAAATAATACTTACCACAGGATAAACACTCACGCTCACATAGCATCAAATATGTTACTTCACAAAATAATATTTTACTCACAAAGTACATGAAAAGTACACTATCGAAAAATCAATAAAAAATAGAATTATAACTTCATTAATATTACATTTCGTAAATACTCCGAAGAATTTGACATTTTAGCTAAACAAACAACACTATTCGCATATTTCATTTCACACGAAAATAAACATAAAAATGATTCAATAAACAGTTCGACATGTTCATATAAACACTGCATCCAATAAAAAAATTACATTTTATCATACCATTAGACACTTTTTACATACGCGCAATAAATACATTTCACAAAATGTAAATAACTGTCAAATATTAGATAAAAAGTATATATGGTAGCCAATAAACAAGGATAAATTGCAAAAACTCAATAATACATCTAAAAATATGATAGATTTAATAACAATAGATACACAATAAATAAAACATTCATATTCATGTAGTAAATACATTTTTTTTAAGCTTACCTGTCAAACGACGCAGGAACAAGAACAGAAGCAGAACACGCCTTTGCCGGAATAACATTCGCACCTATCTGGAAAGTTCCACGTTGACGCACGTCAAACGCAACGCTACGTCACCAAAAAGTAGCAATGCGATTGGCTAGAAATTACGTCACACTTAAAATTACATTAAAAAAATGGAAAACTAGAACGCTAAATTCTATTACGTAACGGACGTAAAGGGAATACAAAGCGTCCGCCATTTTGAAATACGTTACATTTAAAAATAATTACAGTTTATAAACATAAAAATACACATATGTATTAAAAAATAATACTTACCACAGGATAAACACTCACACTCACACGGCATCAAATATGTTACTTCACAAAATAATATTTTACTCACAAAGTACATGAAAAGTACACCATCAAAAAAAAATAACATATAGAATTATAAGTTCATTAATTTCACATTTCGTAAATACTCCGCACAATTTGACATTCTAGCTAAACAAACAACACTATTCGCATATTTCATTTCACACGAAAATAAACATAAAAATCATTCAATAAACAGTTCGACATGTTCATATAAACACTGCATCCAATAAAAAATTTACATTTTATCATACCATTATACACTTTTTACATACGCGCAATAAATACATTTCACAATATGTAAATAACTGTCAAATATTAGATAAAAAGTATATATGGTAAACAATAAACAAGAAAAATAGCAAAAACTCAATAATACATCTAAAAATATGATAGAATTAATAACAATAGATACACAATAAATAAAACATTCATATTCATGTAGTAAATACATTTTTTTTAAGCTTACCTGTCAAACGACGCAGGAACAAGAACAGAAGCAGAACACGCCTTTGCCGAATTAACATTCGCACCTATCTGGAAAGTTCCACGTTGACGCACGTCAAACGCAACGCTACGTCACCAAAAAGTAGCAATGCGATTGGCTAGAAATTACGTCACACTTAAAATTACATTAAAAAAATGGAAAACTAGAACGCTAAATTCTATTACGTAACGGACGTAAAGGGAATACATAGCATCCGCCATTTTGAAATACGTTACATTTAAAAATAATTACAGTTTATAAACATAAAAATACACATATGTATTAAAAAATAATACTTACCACAGGATAAACACTCACACTCACACGGCATCAAATATGTTACTTCACAAAATAATATTTTACTCACAAAGTACATGAAAAGTACACTATCAAAAAATAAATAACATATAGAATTATAAGTTCATTAATTTCACATTTCGTAAATACTCCGCACAATTTGACATTTTAGCTAAACAAACAACACTATTCGCATATTTCATTTCACACGAAAATAAACATAAAAATCATTCAATAAACAGTTCGACATGTTCATATAAACACTGCATCCAATAAAAAATTTACATTTTATCATACCATTATACACTTTTTACATACGCGCAATAAATACATTTCACAATATGTAAATAACTGTCAAATATTAGATAAAAAGTATATATGGTAAACAATAAACAAGAAAAATAGCAAAAACTCAATAATACATCTAAAAATATGCTAGAATTAATAACAATAGATACACAATAAATAATACATTCATATTCATGTAGTAAATACATTTTTTTATAGATTACCTGTCAAACGACGCAGGTACAAGAACAGAAACAGAACACGCCTTTGCCGAATTAACATTCGCACCTATCTGGAAAGTTCCACGTTGACGCACGTCAAACGCAACGCTACGTCACAAAAAAGTTGCAATGCGATTGGCTAGAAATTACGTCACACTTAAAATTACATTAAAAAAAAGGGAAACTAGAACGCTAAATTCTATAACTTAACGGACGTAAAGGGAATACATAGCGTCCGCCATTTTGAAATACGTTACATTTAAAAATATTTACAGTTTATAAACATAAAAATACACCTATGTATTAAAAAATAATACTTACCACAGAATAAACACTCACACTCACACGGCATCAAATATGTTACTTCACAAAATAATATTTTACTCACAAAGTACATGAAAAGTACACTATCCAAAAAACACTAAAATATAGAATTATAGGTTCATTAATATCACATTTCATACATACTCCGCACAATTTTTAATTTTAGCTACACAAACAACACAAGGACATATCAGGATAAATGGAAATAAAGTAAAGTAACAACTAAAACAGAACTGCAAATTCAAAGTTACATCCACATGTGCACTTTTAAAATATGTTGCCTAACACTATTCGGATATTTCTTTTCACACGAAAATAAGAATAAAAAACATTCAATAAACTGTTCGACAGGTTCATATAAACACTGCATCCAATAAAATATTGACATTTTATCATTATACCATTACCATAATCCAATATTTACATACGCGCAATAAATACTACGATCTCCAAATAAAAAATACAGTTGAATAAAATAAATAATAATAACAAATAATAAACACAGGATAAACACTCACAGTCACACCACATCAAATGTACTACATCAGAAAAGTATCTTTTACTCACAAAGTACCTAACAACTACAGTAGCTAAAAAATACCAAAATAAATGTGAATATGTTCATTAATATCACCGCTAAAGTAACAGTCGGAAAAAATTGATATTCTTACCTAAACAAACAACACAATAAAATAGCAGAATAAATAGGAAATAAGAATACATACAACTACAAGAAAAATGCAAACTCAAAGGGACATGAACATGTGCACTTTCTAAATATGTTGGCTAACACTATTCGCATAGTTCAATTCACACGAAAATAACGTAAAAAAACATTCAATAAACATTTCCTAATCTTCGTATAAACACTGGTCATCCACGAAAATATTTAGTTTTTCTCATTATCCCATCACCATAATAAAATATTTAAATACTCGCAATAAATACATGTCACTAAATAAAGTACATACAATGCAAGAACATACATTAATGTTATACACAAAAACTAAAAATATTACAATATTTCACATCCGAAAAATACATAGACTAAAAATACATACCCATTCGCCGAGATAATAAAATTTAGGTACGTTATAATTCGTATCCAAACAATATATTAATTAAATATCAGGTGTCAGAAACATATACATAATATATCAATTTTACAAACATTTCATTTCTTTTACATTAGTGAATACGCTATTACAAATTAATTCGCGAACACAACATTGAAGAATTTATAGAAAAACATTATTATACATAATTTATTTTAGACACACTATCAATAGTAGATTCAATAGACTTTAAACATAAACATTCAAATAAAGTCTTACCTGTTAAACAACGCTAAAACAGCACTGCAACAAGAACACGCCTTCCGCACACCACCATTCTCGATCTTCTGGAAAATTCCCCGGTGACGCACGCCAATCGCAACACTACGTCAAAAACGTAGCGCTACGATTGGCTGACAAAAATGTCAATAATAAATATAGAACACGGAAGTCTAAAGAAAAAAAAAACTAGACTGCTGACCTACTAAACGTAAGTAGCGTCAAGGGGACGTATTGCGTCCGCCATTAAAAAATTTAAAAAAATTTAAAAAATTATTTACGTAACAAAACACTACACTAACACACACAACACACACAATATACGTTAACAAAAACAGACATACAAATAAAAAAAAAAAATTACATTTATTGCATACTATCATACACGCAACACCACTCATCCACGCAACACCACTCATCTACACAACCCCACACATCCACGCAACGCCACTCACACATGCAACGCCACTCACACGCACAACGCCACTCACACACGCAACGCCACTCACACACGCAACGCCACTCACAAACGCAACGCCACACACACACGCAACGCCATGAACACACGCAACGCCACTCACACACCCAACGCCACTCACACACGCAACGCCACTCACACATGCAACGCAACTCACACAAGCAATGCCACTAACACACGCAACGCCACTCACACACGCAAGGCCACTGACACACGCAACTCCACTCACACACGCAACGCAATTCACACACGCAATGCCACTCACACACGCAACGCCACTCACATACACAACGCCACTCACACACATAACGCCACTCACACACGCAACGCCACTTACACACGCAACACCACTAACACACGCAAAGCCACTCACACAGCCAACGCCACTCACACGCGCAACGCAATTCACATGCGCAACGCCACTCACACACGCAACGCCACTCACACACGCAACGCCACTCACACACGCAGCGCCACTCACGCACGCAACGCCACTCACACACGCAACACCAGTCACACACGCAATGCCTCTCACACACCCAACGTGACTCACATGCGCAACTCCACTCACACGCGCAACGCCACTCACACGCTCAACGCAATTCACACGCGCAAACCCACTCACACACGCAACGCCACTCACACATGCAACGCCACTCACACACGCAACGCGACTCACACGCGCAACGCCACTCACACGCGCAACGCCACTCACACGTGCAACGCAATTCACACGCGCAACGCAATTCACACACGCAACGCCACTCACATACGCAACGCCACTCACATACGCAACGCCACTCACACATTGTGGCTGCAGATTGTGGGAGCAGATTGTGGGTGCCGATTGTGGGTGCAGATTGTGAGTGCAGATTGTGGGTGCAGATTGTGGGTGCAGATTGTGGCTGCAGATTGTGGCTGCAGATTGTGGCTGCAGATTGTGGCTGCAAATTGTGGGTGCAGATTGTGGGTGCATATTGTGGATGCAGATTGTGGGTGCAGATTGTGGGTGCAGATTGTGGGTGCAGATTGTGGGTGCCGATTGTGAGTGCTAATTGTGGGTGCAGATTGTGGATGCAGATTGGGAGTGCAGATTGTGGGTGCAGATTGGGAGTGCAGATTCAGAGAAAAATCAGCAGCACCACCACCATTGCAATGCAATAGGTCTCGTTTTAACGCAAATTTGAGCTATAGGCCTTGTAAATGGAAAATCCTTTTATTTATGTTCCAAAAACAAGAACGCAAAAAAAAAGGGCATTATCATTTACAGAGGTAATAGTTCTGACTCGCGTTATTGCGAGACCTATTGCATTTTCAATCCTTGTTTGGATAGTGTACTTTTCATGTACTTTGTGAGTAAAATATTATTTTGTGAAGTAACATATTTGATGCCGTGTGAGTGTGAGTGTTTATCCTGTGGTAAGTATTATTTTTTAATACATAGGTGTATTTTTATGTTTATAAACTGTAAATATTTTTAAATGTAACGTATTTCAAAATGGCGGACGCTATGTATTCCCTTTACGTCCGTTACGTTATAGAATTTAGCATTCTAGTTTCCCTTTTTTTTAATGTAATTTTAAGTGTGACGTAATTTCTAGCCAATCGCATTGCTACTTTTTTGTGACGTAGCGTTGCGTTTGACGTGCGTCAACGTGGAACTTTCCAGATAGGTGCGAATGTTAATTCGGCAAAGGCGTGTTCTGTTTATGTTCTTGTACCTGCGTCGTTTGACAGGTAATCTATAAAAAAATGTATTTACTACATGAATATGAATGTATTATTTATTGTGTATCTATTGTTATTAATTCTATCATATTTTTAGATGTATTATTGAGTTTTTGCTATTTTTCTTGTTTATTGTTTACCATATATACTTTTTATCTAATATTTGACAGTTATTTACATATTGTGAAATGTATTTATTGCGCGTATGTAAAAAGTGTATAATGGTATGATAAAATGTAAATTTTTTATTGGATGCAGTGTTTATATGAACATGTCAAACTGTTTATTGAATGATTTTTATGTTTATTTTCGTGTGAAATGAAATATGCGAATAGTGTTGTTTGTTTAGCTAAAATGTCAAATTGTGCGGAGTATTTACGAAATGTGAAATTAATGAACTTATAATTCTATATGTTATTTATTTTTTGATAGTGTACTTTTCATGTACTTTGTGAGTAAAATATTATTTTGTGAAGTAACATATTTGATGCCGTGTGAGTGTGAGTGTTTATCCTGTGGTAAGTATTATTTTTTAATACATATGTGTATTTTTATGTTTATAAACTGTAATTATTTTTAAATGTAACGTATTTCAAAATGGCGGACGCTATGTATTCCCTTTACGTCCGTTACGTAATAGAATTTAGCGTTCTAGTTTTCCATTTTTTTTATGTAATTTTAAGTGTGACGTAATTTCTAGCCAATCGCATTGCTACTTTTTGGTGACGTAGCGTTGCGTTTGACGTGCGTCAACGTGGAACTTTCCAGATAGGTGCGAATGTTAATTCGGCAAAGGCGTGTTCTGCTTCTGTTCTTGTTCCTGCGTCGTTTGACAGGTAAGCTTAAAAATTTTTTATTTACTACATGAATATGAATGTTTTATTTATTGTGTATCTATTGTTATTAATTCTATCATATTTTTAGATGTATTATTGAGTTTTTGCTATTTTTCTTGTTTATTGTTTACCATATATACTTTTTATCTAATATTTGACAGTTATTTACATATTGTGAAATGTATTTATTGCGCGTATGTAAAAAGTGTGTAATGGTATGATAAAATGTAAATTTTTTATTGGATGCAGTGTTTATATGAACATGTCGAACTGTTTATTGAATGATTTTTATGTTTATTTTCGTGTGAAATGAAATATGCGAATAGTGTTGTTTGTTTAGCTAAAATGTCAAATTGTGCGGAGTATTTACGAAATGTGAAATTAATGAACTTATAATTCTATATGTTATTTTTTTTTTGATAGTGTACTTTTCATGTACTTTGTGAGTAAAATATTATTTTGTGAAGTAACATATTTGATGCCGGGTGTGTGTGAGTGTTTATCCTGTGGTAAGTATTATTTTTTAATACATATGTGTATTTTTATGTTTATAAACTGTAATTATTTTTAAATGTAACGTATTTCAAAATGGCGAACGCTATGTATTCCCTTTACGTCCGTTACGTAATAGAATTTAGCGTTCTAGTTTTCCATTTTTTTTATGTAATTTTAAGTGTGACGTAATTTCTAGCCAATCGCATTGCTACTTTTTGGTGACGTAGCGTTGCGTTTGACGTGCGTCAACGTGGAACTTTCCAGATAGGTGCGAATGTTATTCCGGCAAAGGCGTGTTCTGCTTCTGTTCTTGTTCCTGCGTCGTTTGACAGGTAAGCTTAAAAAAAATGTATTTACTACATGAATATGAATGTTTTATTTATTGTGTATCTATTGTTATTAAATCTATCATATTTTTAGATGTATTATTGAGTTTTTGCAATTTATCCTTGTTTATTGGTTACCATATATACTTTTTATCTAATATTTGACAGTTATTTACATTTTGTGTAATGTATTTATTGCGCGTATGTAAAAAGTGTCTAATGGTATGATAAAATGTAATTTTTTTATTGGATGCAGTGTTTATATGAACATGTCGAACTGTTTATTGAATCATTTTTATGTTTATTTTCGTGTGAAATGAAATATGCGAATAGTGTTGTTTGTTTAGCTAAAATGTCAAATTCCTCGGAGTATTTACGAAATGTAATATTAATGAAGTTATAATTCTATATTTTATTGATTTTTTGATAGTGTACTTTTCATGTACTTTGTGAGTAAAATATTATTTTGTGAAGTAACATATTTGATGCTGTGTGAGTGTGAGTGTTTATCCTGTGGTAAGTATTATTTGTTAATACATATTTTTCTTTTGATGTTTATCAACTGTCATAATTTTCAAATTTAACGTATTTCAAAATGGCGGACGCTATGTATTCCCTTTACGTCCGTTACGTAATAGAATGGAGCGTTCTAGTTTTCTATTTGTTTTTATGTAAATTTAAGTGTGACGTAATTTCTAGCCAATGGCATTGCTACTTTTTTGTGACGTAGCGTTGCGTTTGACGTACGTCAACGTGGAACTTTCTAGATTGGTGCGAATGTTATTCCGGCAAAGGCGTGTTCTTCCGTTCTTGTTCCTGCGTCGTTTGACCGGTAAGCTTAAAATAAATGTATTTACTACATGAATATGAATGTATTATTTATTGTGTATCTATTGTTATTAAATCTATCATATTTTTAGATGTATTATTGAGTTTCTGGTATTTTTCCTTGTTAATTGATTACCATATCTACTTTTGATATAATATTTTACAGTTATTTACATATTGTGAAATGTATTTATTGTGCGTATGTAAAAATGTGATAATGGTATGATAAAATGTAAATATTTTATTGGATGCAGTGTTTATATGAACATGTCGAACTTTTTATTGAATGTTTTTTATGTTTATTTTCGTGTGAATTGAAATATGCGAATAGTGTTGTCTGTTTAGCTAAAATTTTAAATTGTACGGAGTATTTACGAAATGTGATATTAATGAACTTTTAAATCAATATTTTAGTCATTTTTTGTTAGTGTACTTTTCATATATTTAGTGAGTAAAATATTATTTTGTGAAGTAACATATTTGATGCTGTGTGAGTGTGAGTGTTTATCCTGTGGTAAGTATTATTTTGTAATTCCTATGTGTTAATGTTTATAAACTGTAATTATTTTCTAATTTTACGTATTTCAAAATGGCGGAGGCTATGTTTTCCCTTTACGTCCATTACGTAATAGAATGTAGAGTTCTAGTTTTCTATTTGTTTTTATGTAAATTTAAGTGTGACGTAATTTCTAGCCAATCGCATTGCTACTTTTTTGTGACGTAGCGTTGCGTTTGACGTGCGTCAACGTGGAACTTTCCAGATTGGTGTGAATGTTATTCCGTGAAAGGCGTGTTCATCTTCCGTTCTTGTTCCTGCGTCGTTTGACAGGTAAGCTTAAAAAAAATGTATTTACTACATGAATATGAATGTATTATTTATTGTGTATCTATTGTTATTAAATCGATCAATTTTTTAGATGTATTATTGCGTTTTTGATATTCTTCCTTGTTTATTCGTTACGATATCTTCTTTTTATATAATATTTTACAGTTATTTACATATTGTGTCATGTATTTATTGCGCGTCTGTAAATATTGGATTATGGTAATGGTATAATGATAAAATGTAATTAATTTATTGGATGCAGTGTTTATATGAACATGTCGAACTGTAAATGTCAGCTATCAATATGTTTGCTGTAATTCTTGCTGTAAGGCCAAATGATAGCTGTTATATACTGTTTTTTGCTTGTATTTGAATACGTTAAATTTATATAATAATTTTTTATTTACAGGTTTTGACTGTACCGTTCCTGTTTGACTCTGTCAAAGTGACGTTTCGATTGTTTATGTGAAATGTCAACGGTAAGGACGAAAAATAATTTTGGTAATTAATTAAGGAATGTTTGTGTTTCCGAAGTACTTCTGTGTCTCTTTATTTATGTTTGGGTACTGATTGTGATCTTTCGTCACTTCAAAGTGCTATTTTCGGCAACACACAGCAATTTCTGTTTATTAACGTTTATGTTCTCTTTGTGTGTTGTTTGTCTGATCTCTACACTTCACTGAATGAGCTGCTCCGATCGACAGGTAATTGCTTTATTTGATATTTTATTGAAAGAGTGGCTGTGACTGTTCACTTAAAAATGTATACATTTCCTTTTTTTTAATTGAATGTAATTATGAACATTGCAATAATTTCGTTGACAGTTGGTTTGTGTCCGGCTCGTTTCTTCTTAGTGCCGTTTTTCATGCGATCACTGGCTCGTATTTAGGTTGTCTCTTCGGCATGCCTTGACTCATGTTTGCGCGTGTCGTTATGGTATGCGGGTCCTGTAGTGTTGTTTCGCCTGAATTCGCACCTATTAAAATTTTTATTTCGCACCTTGTCTCTTCTTTGGATCGTTGTTGGCCCGTATCTGGCTTGTGTCGCCGCTATGCATTGCCGTGTTTATTGTGATGTTTTATTTTTATTGTAAACATTATTATGTATGCACTGTCTATGTTATATTTGTGTGGTGTTTCTCTGATCTCTACACTTCACTGACTGAGCATCTCCGATCGACAGGTAATTGCCATTAATTTTTTATTTAAAAAGAGCCTATGTTTATTTACACTTAAAAATATAATCATGTTCTTTAGTGTGCAATGAATGTAAATAAGAAATTTGCAATTATTTATTTCGCAATTGTGCTTGTGTCCGGCTCTTTTCTTCTTAGTGCCGTTTTTCATGCGATCACTGGCTCGTATTTAGGTTGTCTCTTCGGCATGCCTTGACTCATGTTTGCGCGTGTTGTTATGGTATGCGGGTCCTGTAGTGTTGTTTCGCCTGAGTTCGCACCTAGTAAAAATTTTATTTCGCACCTTGTCTCTTCTTTGGATCGTTGTTGGCCCGTATCTGGCTTGTGTCGCCGCTATGCATTGCCGTGTTTATTGTGATGTTTTATTTTTATTGTAAACATTATTATGTATGCACTGTCTATGTTATATTTGTGTGGTGTTTCTCTGATCTCTACACTTCACTGACTGAGCAGCTCCGATCGACAGGTAATTGCCATTAATTTTTTATTTAAAAAGTGCCTTTGTGTATTTTCACTTAAAAATATAATCATTTTGTTTAGTGTGCATTGAATGTTAATAAGAAATTTGCAATTATTTCTTTCGCACTTGTGCTTGTGTCCGGCTCGTTTCTTCTTAGTGCCCTTTTTCATGCGATGACTGGCTGGTATTTAGGTAGTCTCTTCGGCATGCATTGACTCATGTTTGCGCGTGTCGTTCTGGTATGCGGGTCCTGTAGTGTTGTTTCGCCTGAGGTAGCACCCAGTAAATTGTTTATTCCGCACCTGGATCTTCTTTGGATCGTTGTTGGCCCGTATCTGGCTTGTGTCGTGGTATCCATTGGCTTAGTATGTATGCACTGCCTCAGTTCTTTTTTTGTGACGTTTGTCTGATTATTAGACTTCACTGACTGAGCTGCTACGATCGAGCTTTTAATGCAAATTGTTCAAATGTAATGAAAGAGTTCTTTTGTGATTTTTTTTATGTACGTTGTATACAGGCCCTTTTGTGTGATAATGTAATTATGGACTTGGCTCACACTTTGCTTGTGTCCATGTCGCCATGCATTGACTCATGTTTGCTTGTGTCGTCCTGGGATGCGGGTCATGTAGTGTAGTATCGGCGTATTGGGAGTATGCCTTGTGAAAGAGTGCATTCATAGCTGTTGTTGTGTGTGCCTGATGAAAGCGTACATGTTCTGTTTGTGTGACGTTTGTCTGCTGAGTAATGCTGTCGTGGTGATGACAGGTGCTGTGGCGGTGATGAGTGTTGCTGTGTCGTTGTAGAGTGATATTGTGTGGTTGTGTGGAGTGATGATGGTGTGTTGCCGAGTAATATGAAAGAGTGCACTTACGGCCGGTGGTGTGTATGCCTGTTGAAAGAGTGCAGTAATGGCTGCTGGTGTGTGTGTATGCCTAGTGAAAGCGTGCAATGATAATTATAGATACATAATTACAGATATTTTATGTGTGCTGTTTGTGTGTGTGCCTGGTGAAAGCGTACATGTTGTGTTTGTGTGACATTTGTCTGCTGAGTAATGCTGTTGTGATGCTGAGTGGTGCTGGTGTGGTGATAGTGCTGCTGTGTCGTTGTAGAGTGATATTGTGTTGTTGCTGAATGATGCTGTAGTGGTGGTGTGGAGTGATGCTGTTGTGTTGCCGAGTGATGTTCGTGTGATGCTGAGTAATGCTGTTGTGGTGATGAGTGGTGCAGTGCTGGGGATGAGTGTTGCTGTGTTGGTGTTCATTGATGACCACCACAGCATAACTCTGCAGCACAATAGTAGCACTTCTCACAACAACTGCATCACTGAGCCCCACCAATGCAACACGCAGCGACACAACATTATCACTCAGCACCTCCACAGTACCATTGAACAACTACACAGCATCACTCTGCACCACCACAGCAGTATGTAGCACAACAACAGTTTCATTTATGCACACTACTGCAGTACTCATCAGCCAAAACGCATGCTTTTATACCTGTAATTGTGTGTGTGTTATGTGGTGAAAGTGTGCACTTACGGCCGGTGGTGTGTATGCCTGTTGAAAGCGTGCAGTAATGGCTGTTGGTGTGTGTGTATGCCTAGTGAAAGCGTGCAATGATGGCTGTTGGTGTGTGTGCCTGGTGAAAGCGTACATGTTGTGTTTGTGTGACATTTGTCTGCTGAGTAATGCTGTTGTGATGCTGAGTGGTGCTGGTGTGGTGATAGTGCTGCTGTGTCGTTGTAGAGTGATATTGTGTTGTTGCTGAATGATGCTGTTGTGGTGGTGTGGAGTGATGCTGTTGTGTTGCCCAGTGATGTTCGTGTGGTGCTGAGTAATGCTGTTGTGGTGATGAGTGGTGCAGTGCTGGTGATGAGTGTTGCTGTGTTGGTGTTCATTGATTACCACCACAGCATAACTCAGCAGCACAATAGTAGCACTTCTCACAACAACTGCATCACTGAGCCCCACCAATGCAACACGCAGCGACACAACATTATCACTCAGCACCTCCACAGTACCATTGAACAACTACACAGCATCACTCTGCACCACCACAGCCGTATGTAGCACAACAACAGTTTCATTTATGCACACTACTGCAGTACTGATCAGCCAAAAAGCATGCTTTTCTACCTGTAATTGTGTGTGTGTTATGTGGTGAAAGTGTGCACTTACGGCCGGTGGTGTGTATGCCTGTTGAAAGCGTGCAGTAATGGCTGTTGGTGTGTGTGTATGCCTAGTGAAAGCGTGCAATGATGGCTGTTGGTGTGTGTGCCTGGTGAAAGCGTACATGTTGTGTTTGTGTGACATTTGTCTGCTGAGTAATGCTGTTGTGGTGCTGAGTGGTGCTGGTGTGGTGATAGTGCTGCTGTGTCGTTGTAGAGTGATATTGTGTTGGTGCTGAATGATGCTGTTGTGGTGGTGTGGAGTGATGCTGTTGTGTTGCCGAGTGATGTTCGTGTGGTGCTGAGTAATTCTGTTGTGGTGATGAGTGGTGCAGTGCTGGTGATGAGTGTTGCTGTGTTGGTGTTCATTGATTACCACCACAGCATAACTCAGCAGCACAATAGTAGCACTTCTCACAACAACTGCATCACTGAGCCCCACCAATGCAACACGCAGCGACACAACATTATCACTCAGCACCTCCACAGTACCATTGAACAACTACACAGCATCACTCTGCACCACCACAGCCGTATGTAGCACAACAACAGTTTCATTTATGCACACTACTGCAGTACTGATCAGCCAAAAAGCATGCTTTTCTACCTGTAATTGTGTGTGTGTTATGTGGTGAAAGTGTGCACTTACGGCCGGTGGTGTGTATGCCTGTTGAAAGCGTGCAGTAATGGCTGTTGGTGTGTGTGTATGCCTAGTGAAAGCGTGCAATGATGGCTGTTGGTGTGTGTGCCTGGTGAAAGCGTACATGTTGTGTTTGTGTGACATTTGTCTGCTGAGTAATGCTGTTGTGGTGCTGAGTGGTGCTGGTGTGGTGATAGTGCTGCTGTGTCGTTGTAGAGTGATATTGTGTTGGTGCTGAATGATGCTGTTGTGGTGGTGTGGAGTGATGCTGTTGTGTTGCCGAGTGATGTTCGTGTGGTGCTGAGTAATTCTGTTGTGGTGATGAGTGGTGCAGTGCTGGTGATGAGTGTTGCTGTGTTGGTGTTCATTGATTACCACCACAGCATAACTCAGCAGCACAATAGTAGCACTTCTCACAACAACTGCATCACTGAGCCCCACCAATGCAACACGCAGCGACACAACATTATCACTCAGCACCTCCACAGTACCATTGAACAACTACACAGCATCACTCTGCACCACCACAGCCGTATGTAGCACAACAACAGTTTCATTTATGCACACTACTGCAGTACTCATCAGCCAAAACGCATGCTTTTATACCTGTAATTGTGTGTGTGTTATGTGGTGAAAGAGTGCACTTACGGCCGGTGGTGTGTATGCCTGTTGAAAGCGTGCAGTAATGGCTGTTGGTGTTTGTGCTTCGTGAAAGCGTAGCTCCAACTGCTAATGTAATGTATCTTGTAGTGGTACATTTAATTCTTTTTTTTTTAAATATACCCACCCCCAACGAAAATGACCATGCAAGTGGCTATATTCAAGTTAGTATATTTATTTTTTTTAAACACAAAAGAATATTTATTTATTGAACTTTGTACAAATGTTTTTTCTTCTTATTGTTCAGTTTAAAATTTAATTTTCAGACTTTTCTTGCACAATTTTCGTAATTTTGCCATTACAAAATATAACTTCCCATATTTGAGGCAAATAGTGAATTAGGGCTTCACCAATGTCATCCACCTCTTCGTCCAACATAAACCACTGTATAAGTGTTTTATTGTCTACGTCCATTGATTGGTAAATATCGGTGTTAGTTATTTTAGTTGTTATAGTGCTCCAATCTCCGTTTGTGCTTTCCACTCCATATATTTCAACATCAATATTTTCTTGTGGTGGCGTTGTTACCTGTTGTAGTAAAGAAATACATAGTTAATTTTTTTTCCACTGAAATGTTACAGTGTGTGTTAGAGAGAGTTTTGTAGAGAGAGAGTTTTGTAGAGAGAGAGTGTTGTAGAGAGAGAGTGTTGTAGAGAGAGAGTATTGTAGAGAGAGAGTGTTGTAGAGAGAGAGTGTTGTAGAGAGAGAGTGTTGTAGAGAGAGAGTGTTGTAGAGAGAGAGTGTTGTAGAGAGAGAGTGTTGTAGAGAGAGAGTGTTGTAGAGAGAGGCTGTTGTAGATAGAGAGTGTTGTAGAGAGAGGCTGTTGTAGAGAGAGGCTGTTGTAGAGAGAGGCTGTTGTAGAGAGTGTTGTAGAAAGAGAGTGTTGTAGAGAGTGTTGTAGAGAGAGAGTGTTGTAGAGAGAGAGTGTTGTAGAGAGAGAGTGTTGTAGAGAGAGGCTGTTGTAGAGAGAGGCTGTTGTAGAGAGAGGCTGTTGTAGAGAGAGGCTGTTGTAGAGAGAGGCTGTTGTAGAGAGAGGCTGTTGTAGAGAGAGAGTGTTGTAGAGAGAGAGTGTTGTAGAGAGAGAGGCTGTTGTAGAGAGAGGCTGTTGTAGAGAGAGGCTGTTGTAGAGAGAGGCAGTTGTAGAGAGAGGCTGTTGTAGAGAGAGGCTGTTGTAGAGAGAGGCTGTTGTAGAGAGAGGCTGTTGTAGAGAGAGGCTGTTGTAGAGAGAGAGTGTTGTAGAGAGAGAGTGTTGTAGAGAGAGAGTGTTGTAGAGAGAGAGTGTTGTAGAGAGAGAGTGTTGTAGAGAGAGGCTTTTGTAGAGAGAGGCTGTTGTAGAGAGAGGCTGTTGTAGAGAGATAATGTGTGGGAGAGAGTTATTGTCTTGAATAGTTAAACTGTGTATACTTGAAAGAGAGACTGTGTGTGTGTGGAAGTGATAGAGTAAGGGGTGCCTGAGAGAGGGTGTGTTCCTTACTTTCAATTTGCTGTGCCTTGTCGTGTTCAATATTTTCTGTCCATTAAATTCATGTACTGTGACATGAGTCAACATCACATATTCTCCAATGTTTATTGAGAATAGAGTAGCTTCTCTCCATAATGTGACTTTGATGTCATCAGTGGAGTCTTTTAAGGTAATACTTTTAATGTCAGTATTTTGTCCATTGATGAGCACCTGTTTACTTTCCTCTTCCTAAAAAAAAAATTTATTGTTTAAAATTCAAAAGCACAGAAGTCAGACTTAATAATTGTCCAAGCATTGAAGACATAGTTATTAAGGTCTACTGCTATTTTCAAATTAACGGCCTTGTTCCCAACCATGTTAAAAAAAATAAGAACTTTGATGTCTGAGTACAGCGCTCCTCTTTGATAACCTAACAAATTAACATTTCTAATAGCAGAGTATATATAGCACACCTATTTCCACGCATTGTTAAATTTTAAGATTTGGATGCTGTACAGATCATTTATAATTGATAGAAAGCCTCTGAAACATAACAGCATATCTAATGTGTTACAGAGACTATACACAGAACAGCACCCACTCAAAAATAAATAAGATCTAAGCACTAAATAGTGTACACACATACACACACACAGACACCAGCACACTGACAAAGCAAACATAAATATTGACAATACCACACACACTAACTGACAACAGAAGCAATGAGACACACAGCACAAAAGACCTCTACTTACTTCTGAAACGGTCCCACACACTGTCATAAGAGTTCTCACAGATGCACGCTTTATTTCTTTAATTGGGGAAGCGGGTGGTGCAGGAGGCTGCAAAATGTTTTCAGCTTCTTGAATTAGGGATTGAGTTAGAGACATTGCCGGAAATTTTGTAACTTTGCTTTGCTTTGTTATCAGAATTGTTTTGTTTTTAATGATAAAATTGCGTATTAGTAGCCCACAGTTGTATTGTGTCTGCTGATATAAACTTTCTTGGTAACACGTTGCTTTAATTGTACCAGTTTTATCTGCTAGAGCCAAATGAAATAGAACTTTATTTTCTTGTTTGGCGTTCTTGTAATTAGTTTTACTTGAGCACTTGATCACATTAACTCTGATGGGTTTTTCATAAGGTTTGTTGTCATTGGAGGCAATGTTATTGATTTCTTCAATAGTCATCATCTGAAATAGAAATAAATGTTATAAACAGTGTTAAATAGAAATCCATAGTGCTTTATGAATCTGATCACTGTAATAGCATTCTAAAGTTCCATAATTTTGAAGTATGTAATTGGTATATATATGATCTAAGATAGATTGGTAGTCTGTTGTGTAAGAGTCTATAAGTTGTATACATTGCAATTTTGTCTCAAAGAATCCAATTAGTTTTTGAGTTTGTGAATTGCTTTGAGAGACATCCACATTGAAATCTCCCATAATGATGAATTTGTGTTCTGGATAAAAATTAGTGATAATGGTAATAAATTCCAAAAGATCAGTAATAATTTTCTGTGGTGGTTTGTAGACTATAATAATAAGGTAATCTGTCGAATTAATCTGTAATGTAAAATGTAAAATGTCTATCCCTTGGTGTGTTTCATAAATAGGTAATATACAAAGATCTTTCTTGTAGTACAGTATCATCCCATGGATAGTGTTGTATGTATTAAATTTATCAAATATAATATGATTATATTGTTCTAGCTTAAAATCATTGACAGTTGACTTCCTTGTCGTGTTGATTTCAGTTAAGCAAATAATGTCTGCTTGCATCATGTTACTATTGGCTATCATTGATGTGAAATGCTTCTGAAGTGATCGTATATTGTGTGTTATAATAATGAAATGTGCTGTGTATGTCTCTAATTGTGGTATAGTTATTTCAAGTAGCATTTCGGTCCTTAATCTTTCCATTTCCTCATGAACTTTTGGGTGTATTATAATTTTAGTTTCATCAAAATTTCAAACATATATGTTCTGTATACATTTAGCTCTGCTTATGGCAACATAATATAAATGATGAATTTTGGATTTATTGAAGTGTATATAAAGTGGTTCTATAGTGTCCCCTTGTGTGCGATGTATAGTTCGTGCTGATGCTTGTCGTAAAGGAAATTGTTTGCGTATAACAGTGATAAATTTCTTGGTGTATTGGAAATGTCTAGCTATAGCATGTATTGGTGTCCATGACTTTTCTATTTGGCCATGATATAAATGCTTATATTCTTGCCTTGCTTTTTGACCCACAGTAATATTGTCAAATGATACCCAAACTATAAAAGGTGTCTTGTTAATAATTTCAACAAATTGTACTATACCAGTTGCGCCATTAGTTAAACCATCATTTACATCCACATTGCAAGTTAAATCATAACGGAGCTGTAAAGCAATGTGTAATGTATGTGCAAGTCCCATAGTTTTCGTTGGATCCTTAGGCAATTGGTTAAGTATAGTTTTTTTTACATTTTCTGATACATCAGAACTCACAGTATCGTTAGCTACTGTAATATACACTGGATATTCCTTGCTATGTTTATCCAAAACAAGTCTGTTAATTTCATTTACCTCAACATTAGTAGACATAATATATGGTATTGTTTCTAATAGACTCTCATCAGGTTGCATTTCTCTTTGCTTAATTAGTAGAATATCTTCTTTAGTATGCTTTCCTTCTCTTAATCTGTTTAGTAGTTCTGCAAATTGGAGATCTTCTTTTTGACGCATAATCTTAGTCAATTCAAATAGTTTAAAATGTTCTTTCCATAAGTTCATACTTAAAGGACCATACAAATTATTAGAGTCCTGAAAAATGTATCTGTCACAAACAGGTTTCAATTGGTAAAAGTCACCAATAGCTATAATAGAAATTCCTCCAAATGGTTCATTTGAACATTTTATTTCTTGTAGTCTGTTATGTATAAAATTGAACATATTTTGACCCACCATAGAAATTTCATCTATAATAAGAACTTTGACATGCATCATTTTCATTTGCAGAGAAGTTCTATTTTCATGAGTTAGTGGTTTATAATTTAAACTTTGTGAGACAGGTATTTTAAAAGTACTATGCAATGTTTGTCCATGAATAATATGTGCTGCTTTGCCTGTTGGAGCAGTAAGTAGGACATGTATATTATCTGGATTTTCACCTGCCTTTGTATTATAGTAGCGTAGTAATGTTTGATGTAGTGCAGTTATTAGAAAGCTTTTACCAACACCAGCCCCTCCAGTGCAAAAAGTATAGCATGGAGTACTTTTAGTTTTTAACAAATACAAGTGATGGTAAACAAAATTTAGTTGTTGACTAGTTAAGTTGTGCATTATATTTAGGTTTTTATCATCAGGTAGAATGGAGTTAGTTAAGCTTTGTTCTTCAGTTATTGTTCTAAGTCCTAAATCTAATGACACATCATATATATGATAATTTTCTTTATTGTTCCCTTCATCACATACATTGCCTGTTTGTATTAATAGAGGTGATAGAGGAGGGGATATAAGATTTTCATTACACTCTTCATTCGTAATGTTCCTAACATCCCCGTGATTATGGTTATATATTTTAACTTGTGAATCAACAACATTTCTAACTTGTAGATATCTTTGGTAGTAAGTGTCATTGTTTACGATCATTTTATGTTCTTCTCTCCATGGATAGTGCAACATTAATAGTTCTCTATAATATTCTTCAGGCTCCTTGTCTTTGTTAAATCTGCAATAGCGTATAATTTTCCTCCGTTTCCGCTTCCTTAAACAATACTTGCTATTTATATTCTGCATTCCTACATCCTCTTCAGTACATTCTATTTCAATTTCTTCCTCATCTGAGCTGAAAAAGTTTGTTTCAGCAAGTAAATCTTCAGAATCATTTATTTCTCTGGTATACTTTTTTTGGATGGCAGAGTTAAAATTTGAAGCATAATCAGCTAAAGTACACATTTCTAATTTTGTGGGCCTCTTGCAGTACTTCGCAATAATATTTTCACGTTGAATGGCAGTTGAATTTTCTGGCAACGAATTAATACTTGCCATATCGCGCATTAAATAAGTTCTTTTTTCTGGACGGCTAGTATTAATAAAAACAAATGCCCGTGAACTTTTGCGTAATGGGATCTGAAGAATGAGATATGCTGCTTCTTGAGCACTTATTTCTGTGCAGTTGAGGAATTTGTTTGCTATGTGTTTAAGTTGGTCTTTGACATTACTATTGTTTTTCACTTCTTTAGCAGCTTGTGCAATAAGTTTGCTAATTCCTCTTTGCGATTTGCTGATATATGAAATAATATAGACCGCACAAGCATAAGCATCTAGTATAAACTGCAAGTCTATGTTTGCTCGCCAAGCTTTCAAAATTGTACTATTGTAGTTATTAATAAAGCATTCATCTGGTGTTCTTTTCAAAAAAATGGTAGGCCTTTCTAAACTAGTTTGTATAGAAGTTATATATTCTTCAATATCCATCTTAATAACACCTAAAAAAATCATCAAAAGAAAGTGTGCAAAAAGTTGCAGTATTCATTGCTTCATGGATACGTTTAATATTATCTTTCCATTGCCTATCTGTACCTTCAAGTGTCAATGGCTCTAATATGAGAGTATTTGACATAGGATATTTGGGGTATTGATATTTACATGTTCTTTTATCTTTTCTACGGCAATTTTTAGTGTGGCCATGCCTTTGTAAATTTATTAAAGGCTGTAAAATAGTGTCATCTGACTTATTACATTGAATATATTGCTCAATAAAAGCATTGACATTCTCCAATGGTGACACACCATAGACGGGTGCATTTTTTACCCATAGTAATGCATGGATATGTGGAGAACCTCTCTGTTGGAATTCGACTCTGTAAAAGTAGTCAACTATTTCACCAATTGGATTTGTCCCGTTCATCAAAACACAATTAAACAATTGCCTCACTTGATAGTCAAACTGCTGCCCCTGCGGACGGTCCCTCCACCTCTGGGGTGGCGGACGGACGCAAGTCCGTCCGCCATCCTAATCGACCCCTTAGTTTCCCAAGACATGTTATTGAATTCCTCTTCTGTGCATTCATTTAAGTTTTTAACTCTCAATAATATATTGATTAAATGGTGCCATTTTGTTTCAGCAGCAGATAAAGTAAAAAAAAATGTTGGGATTCCAAGTTGTCTTATCATCGCAAATAGATCTCGTTTACAACTTTCCCAATATGGAGGTGAACTGCGTATAGTTTTCAAAACTTTATAACCTTCATTAAACTGGAACAAATGTTCTAGATTATATTTAATGTCTTTAGCAGTAATATTTTTACCATCTGTATATTTTTTCCGTATAGAAATATTAATTTTTCCTTGAATTTGCTTAATATGTAATTTTTTAAGTTTAAAGTAAACATTAGACATATTTTTTGCTACTCTTCTATCATGACTTCTTAATTCCCATTGACAAATTGTACTATAATGTACCGGTATATGTCTTTCTTTATTGGTTGGCCTTCGTTCACCACAATAAATGGTAGGAAAAGCCAAAAATTCAGAATCTTTATCTTCATATAAACCTCTTGGTGTATTATATTCAGCTGGAGCTAAACTTAATACATTGACACTATTACTGGTAATTGTTTCATTATTTAACATAGTATCTAAATTGCCTGCTTCCATGTTGTCAGATGTATCTGAAGAATAGCTTGTCTCAGAATTATCAGTTACATTGTACATTTCTGGAGGTATATACTCCCATTCGGGGTTAATCGTCACACCATATTCATTAAACATGACACTATTGGTTGCTAGCCATGTAGCTGCCTTTTTAACGGTGTTTGGTCGAATATTTTCATAATGCGTGTGCGATTTATACATTAATTTTCTTTTTAATTTTACTGGGATGGTCATTGCATCATTCATTTGCTTGGTAAAATGGTAACAGTTGTCATTACATCTGCAGGTACATTAACTACAGCACCTGATAATGATTTTTGAAATCCACGTGGTAAACTACGAATTTGTAAAAAAGGTATCCGAGGAGAAACTAATCTTTCTTCTAAATCGTATAATTCTAATTCAATTGGTACTTTGGAAATGCCATGCCATTTAGAACGGAACATGGTGGTATTTTATCATTTCTGATGTAAGCATAGCAAGTCATACAAATTAAATTTGTTTTCTTGCTACTAATGTCACACCTTTTAAACATTTCATTTTCACAAACGGTGCGAGTATTTTTAATTGTTTGTTTATGCCACAACTGGTTGCAAATAGTACAAACATACTCTGGCCCATGCAAGATTTCACGATGGAATTTATTAATAATTAAATGGATTTGTTTATTTGCTTTCCGTTTTTGTACCAGCGTTAATTTTACAGTTGGTCTGTTTGTTTCAACGCCTTTATTTGCAATGGCTCCTAGTGCAACATTTGTATTTTTCTTTTTTTTCACACTAGGTTCTGAAGTGCTAAAGTTATCTACGTTGATTTGATAGTTTTTATTTGCCCCCATATTAGAAGTACTTGTTCCTGGCAAATGACTTTCCTTACTAGTATAGCTATTAGTCCCCTTACTTTGCGTCTGTAAAGCGTCTGAAGAAACAAAAGTATCTTTATTTCCTTTGCGTTTTTGTACAATAGGCAAACTTACAGTTGATTTTTCCCCTACAACACCTTCGTTGCCAACATTGTCAAGAGTTCCTAGTGCAGCAGTAGTATTTCTCTTTTTTTTCACACTATGTTCTGAAAGGCAAAAGTTGTCTGAGTTTATTTGAGACTGTTTATTTGTCCCAAAAATGGAAATACTTGTCTCTGCCAAAAGATTTTTCTTACTAGTATTGCTATTAGTCCCCTTACTTTGAAGAGCTAAAGCGTACGAAGTAACAGAACTCCCTTCTAAAATAGAATTGACAGTTACTTGAGTAGTATGTACAAAGATTTTAGTAACTGGAGTTAAATGACTATTTTTCATGTGCACTGTAAGTGCTCTTTGGAATGTTTTTTTTAAAATTATTTTTATATCTATTGGTGTTAATTCAAATGGTATGCAACCCTGAGAGGGATTTCCAAAATTTTTTGCAAGATTTACAACATATTCCAAAAGTCCTTCAAAAGAATTTATTTCTAACGTTATACATGTTCCATTTGAATGAGGCATGCCTTCATTGTCCCTGCTATGTGAATCGAAAACATAGTATTTTTGCATATGTCTAAAAATTGAAATAACATATACACTCATACAAAGTAGTACCCCACAGTACTTTGAAACACCTAAATGTAATGCGGTGCTAATATCTGGATAGTTTTGATCAAAAGATTTTAGGACATTACCATAGTAAGGGTTGCGTAGCGTAAGTGAATAAAACATATTATTGTGCTCTATATATTTAGGCAAATCATCTGGATGCATAAGTGTTTCTTTGTTAATAGAATGCATTTGTAGATATAAAGCATCTCCAAGGTCCATTATATAATTTAGATCGTTGGACTTCCATGTATTTACAGGTTTGGATACATGGTGCAAAATTGCAAAGGTACTATTTGGTAAGCATTGCTTGCCTTTTGATTTACTATTAAATCTTGTATTACCTTGATGGTAACTGGCTTTTAAGCATCTATGCATGCTTTTTGTCTCCCTAAACTTTATTACTCTAAAGTATATTCACTTAAGTAAGCCAAATAAATAACTCTTAATTTTATTTTGAAACAATAATCTTAGTTACCTTGCTTTGTGGTAGATTGAACCTCACTAGATTGATCTGAAATGAGAGTAACATTAATTGTTAGAATATGCTTTAAATTAAGTAACACTTTAAATCCTAAAACAAAACAGGGAATGCAATAGTAGTTTCGAAATGTTGGATACTTATGTCTCAGAGTGTGACAGAGGTCATGATAATATATTGCATGTGTGTGTCTGTTTGTAGTTTTACAATAAACTTAGTATTGAGAAATTGTGTGATGTGTACAGTGTATGCTTGTTGCCCTGCATAATAAGTAGAGTGCGTGAAGTAGAGAGAGAATTAATGAAGTGAGAAATATCCAAATCATTTTGGCTAGAATGAGAGTAAGAGAAGCCTGAGAAGTATGAAGCGAAAGATTGTAAGCATGAAAGTGACAAAGCCTGTTAAAGTAAGTTGGCATTTATTTTAAAGCATTTTTCTACAGGCATCATTCAAAAAAAATGGTGAGGGAGGATAGTGAGCGGGGAAGTGGATGATATTTTGCATGCGAAAGAGATGAGCAATGAGAAAGTCAATCTGCCAACTATTGTTTTATTATGAAGTTGTCAGTATTAGCTGTGTGAATAAAAGGTCTGAACGAAGGGTGTGCTACTTAAGAACACGTTGAACTGGAGGAAGTCTATAGTATGAAAGCCGGCTGTTATAAATAAATCTGTGCCCAGGCAAAAGTATTATTGACAACTTGCTAAGTGGTGTGAAGTGTATGTTTTAAATAAATGAGGTAAGAGCGTAGTCGAAAATATAGGCCGGCCATGTAATATACATATGGGCTTAAAATACAGGTTTGCCATGTTTGTAGTGTAAGTTTGCAGAAACTAATGTAAGCATTTCAAACTACCAATAGTCCAGCATGTAATCTATTGCGTAAAAGAACGTGTTCCTTCCCAAGAGAGTCTGTGAGTTGTTGTGCGTGTTGCAGTGCGGAGCTAAAAGTAGAGGGTGGGGTGTACGAACGTGTCCATGAATGATAGACAAGCTATGGTGTGCGTGTTTCCGTGCGAGACACTTGTATTGTGGGTCGGGGGGGGGGCGAGAGAGAGTGTGTGTGTGCTGCTTGTGTTTGTGCGTATTTCCGCGAGTGTAAGGTAGAAAGGTGCAGATGAATGAATGAGACAGAAGCTAAGGAAGGGAGGATATGCTTGCAAGCTGCACTTCTAAATGTTGTCAAGGTATGCGTGTTCACATGCGTGAATGGAAAAGAGATTGAGTCTATGTTCTGTTTGTGCATGTTGTGCGTGTTGGCGTGCGTGAAATGCGTTAATGAAATGTTGCAAAGTGGTGTGAACTGTATGTTTATAAAAATAATGGAAGAGCGTAGTAGGAAAGATGAGCTGGGCATGCATGGTACAAATGGCCTTAAAAAGTCCGGAAATATTAGCCGTAAATGTACAAGATAAATAGTTAGTAAGATGTGGCGAAGTGGTGTGAGCTGCCTGTCCAAAATCATTGAGCATTTATTTAGGAAAGAAAGTGTATGACATCTATTTAGGAAAGAAAGTGTATGACGATTAGGTGTTGAGATCTAGTGTACATGTTCTGTGATGTGTAGCGAGAAGGAGTCTATAGTACCGAACACAAAAATGCATTCCTCCAAAAGCGTCTCCACAATACAGTTAATTAGATGATAACATTAACATCACCATGTACTTAACGAAAAAAATGTAAGCATTTCAAAATACCAATAGTCCAGCATGTAATCTATTGCATAAAAGAACGTGTTCCTTTCCAAGAGAGTCTGTGGGCTGTTTGTCGTGCGTGTTGCAGTGCGGAACTAAAAGTAGAGGGTGGGGTGGCCGAACGTGTCCATGAATGAGAGACAAGCTATGGTGTGCGTGTTTCCGTGCGAGACACTTGTATTGTGGGTGGGGGGGGTGAGAGAGAGTGTGTGTGTGCTGCTTGTGTTTGTGCGTATTTCCGCGAGTGTAAGGCAGAAAGATGCAGATAAATGAATGAGACAGAAGCTAAGACAGGGAGGGTACTTCTAAATGTTGTCAAGGTATGCGTGTTCACATGCGTGAATGGAAAAGAGATTGTGTCTGTGGGCTGTTTCTGCATGTTGTGCGTGTTGGCGTGCGTGAAACGCGTTAATGAAATGTTGCAAAGTGGTGTGAACTGTATGTTAATAAAAAGGATGGAAGGGCGTAGTAGGAAAGATGAGCTTGGCATGCATGGTACAAATGGCCTTAAAAAGGTCCGGTAATATTAGCCGCTAATGTACAAGATAAATCGTTAGTAAGATGTGGCGAAGTGGTGTGAGCTGCCTGCCCAAAATGATTGAGCAGCTATTTCGGAAAGAAAGTGTATGACAATTAGGTGTTGAGATCTAGTGTACATTTTCTGTGATGTGTAGCACACAGCCAGCGAGAAAAAGTATATAGTACCCAACACAAAAATACTTCCCTCCAAAAGCGTTTCCGGAATACAGTTAATTCTATGACAACATTAACATGCCCATGTACTTACCTAAAATTAATATTTTTTCACACGATCACAACTGTGACAGAATGACTTTAAAACAGTCTCTTGTATCTGTAAAAGAAAAAGTGTAATTTATTAGCATGTATTACCTTAGTTTTTGATGCTAAGTCCAGTACGAGCGATAGAATTTGTTTGACGTCAAGAAAACTATATATCTTTACATAATTGCGGAGCTGTGAATGGAGTTATAGGAAGCATAAAAATGACGGGAAGAGAAAATAAGAGAGTAATAATGATAAAAAGTGACAGAAACACAGCCTAAAATATATGTTAAGAGAGTGCAGTGAAAGGTCCCGAAAAGTGTAGCAGAAAAGAAATGTGTTTAGAAAGTGGAGAGATACAGTGAAGAATGTGTATAAATAGCAATGTTGAAGATGATAGGAGAAAGAGATATACAAATGTCGAGACGAATAAGTCAGTATAAAAGTAAAATAAAATGCAAGTATTGTATTAAAAAAAAAACACAAATGCACTTACATGATCAAATGGAAGCGTAGTGTCTTTGAATATGTAGTCTTCGGAGCAAATACAGCGTCGTTCCGTCGGGGACTGTAGTGTGTCAACAGACGAAAAAGGCTATGGCTCCCAATGACCCTTTCGTGATCTTAAATAGGCTGAAGTGTCAAATTAGGCGGCAAGGTGTTTGGAAGTGCACAAAGGATGAAAGGGTAAATACCCTCCCCTTTCCCCCAGGAGATGTCTCCTACGAGAATGTGTCTAACTTGCAAGTGTGAAAATGTGAATGTGTATGTAGATGTCGTTTCGGTAGTGGCGCCTGTACCGACTTCCCAGGCTACAAACTATGACGCATCAACGAAACGAGCAACAATAACAGCAAGAACAAGGAAAAAAAAAAAATCATCAAATTGCAATATTACGATGTAGCTTTCTTACAATAATAAATAAGGAAAATAAGGGTGAAAAAGCAACGTACGGCTACATGTACTGTAAAAATATATCACCCTTAAAGTCCTAATTAGGACGTTTTAAAAAAAAAAGTATAATAAAGGAGCACGTATCTAAATAGCAGGTAAAATAGTTCAAGAGATGTGGCAAAGTGGTGTGAGCTGGCTGCCCAAAATGAGTGAGCGGCAGAGTAGGATCACGAGTTTGTACATGCATGTGACTAATGTGTGTAGAAAGAAGGTGTCGCTGTATTTCGATGTTTGTCAAAGTTTTGTATTTGTTGCAACTTATGTATGCAGTACCACTGAGGCCTTGGTGCAGTGTGGCTGACTGCTGTATGCAGTGTGAGTTAGGGCAGTGTGCACTGAGTGTGTGCATTCTGCACTGTGTGTGTTGAATGTCGTAATATTTGCACGATTATAGTTGCCCAAAAAATGTTGAAAAAAAAAGTGCCTTCATGTTTAAGCACCACTCACAACACTATTATCCAAAAATAAAAGTGAATAGCATAATAGTTGAACTATTTTGTAGGGTAATACTGAATGTGGTATTGTAATTTTGTAACGTAAAATGTCTATGCAGTATGTAATTAGTGTAGTGTGTGAATGGCTTAAGCAGCCAGTTACGGATGTTGCTATGCGTGTTTGGTGTGTAAGTTTGCACTTTCAAACTGTCCAAAAATAACGAAAAATAAATCCCATTGTACGTGCATGTAATCAAATGTGTAAAAAAACGTCGTGCTTGACACACAGTTTCGAAAGTTGCTTCCCTTGTTTTATAGTTTTCAGGGCGAAGGCAACTTTATGTCTCTTTGATTTACATTTGCATTTCCCAGCGGATGGGCGACAACAGATTACAATCTTTACGACTCTATTATTATTATTATTATTATTATTATTAATATTATTACTGTGATGAAAGCAATTCAGCCTCCTGGGGTGCTTAGGCCCCAGACGTTTTGCTCTCGGCCCCTCCCCACCTTACAGAGGGGAAAAAGAAGAGAGCCATGTCGTGCATAATTGTGAAAAGACTTTAGAAAATGTTTGTTGTTTTGGTGCGTATTTCCGCGAGGGAAAGGCAGAAATGTCCAGATGAATGAATGATAGTGAATATAAGGCAGGGAACAGAGTAGGATCACGAGTTTGTGCATGCATGTGACTAATGTGTGTATAAATGTAGTGTCTGTGTATTGTGATGTTTGTAAAAGTTTTGTATTGTTGCAAACAATGCTTAATGTACATGCAACATAGAGGCTTTGGTGCAGTGTAACTGAGTGCTATGTGCACTGTGAGTGAGGGCTGTGTGTAGTGTAAGTGAGGGATGTATGCAGTACAAGTGAGGCCTTCGTGCAGTGTGACTGAGTGCTGTGTGCACTGTGAGTTTGATCATATCTGCCTCCTAGGATTCCAATAATAACATGGAGTCTGCTTGATATGTAGCAAATGCACCACTAAGTATTGGATGTGCCCCAACAATAACACATACCTTATGGAGGCAGAAGGCACACTAAATTGTTCTGGCTGAAGAATTTCTGTCACATAAAAGTTTACCATTCTGATGCGTGTTGCGATGCGTGGATGGAACAGAGAGATGTTTTGTACGCCTCAATGTTGTGAAGCTACTGGGCTGTTTGTGTGAAGCTACTGGGCTGTTTGTACGTATTCGTGTGCGTGTTGCGATGCGTGAATGGAACAGAGAGATGTTTTGCATGCCTCAATGTGTACGTGTTTCAGCAAGTGAAAGACAGAGTGTTACGGTTTAAGAAAGAGCCGAGGTTATAATAAATTGTTTTGTTCCTACGAGCAAGGTATTTATTCTTCACACCTTCACCTCACCTTATTACTCACACCTTGTCCTTCACACACATACACATAGTTCACTTATAAGTGCTCCTGCGTATACGTGAGTCGTAGCATGCCGCATCCCGTAGAGGGGTGCGAAGGCCCCGATGATGAAGCATGACACCAAGGGGCCTGTTGGTGTGTGAGGGGCATTTCAATAACACTGTGTGCTCCCCATCACATTAAGGATCACTACCACTTTTTAGTGAATTCCAATATGTGTATACGTATTGTCAAGTATGTCAAAGTTTTGTATTTGTTATCAAAAATGTTTAATGTAGATGCAACATAGTTTTAGAGATGTGGCAAAGTGGTGTGATGTGTGTGTCCCTTAGGAGGGAGCATCGGAATAGGCTCAAGATACTGCTTTTTTGTAGGGTCATACTGAATGTGGTATTGTAATTTTGTAACGTAAAAAGTCTATGCCGTATCTAATTAGTGTAGTGTGTGAATGGCTTAAGCAGCCAGTTACGGATGTTGCTATGCGTGTTTGGTGTGTAAGTTTGCACTTTCAAACTGTCCAAAAATAAAGAAAATCCCATTGTACGTGCATGTCATCTAATGTGTAAAAAAACGTTGTGCTTGACACCTAGTTTCGAAAGTTGCTTCCCTTGTTTTATAGTTTTCAGGGCGAAGGCGACTTTAGGTTTCTTTTGTTTACATTTGCATTTCCCAGCGGATGGTCGATAACAGATTACAATCTTTACGACTGTGATGAAAGCAATTCAGCCTCCTGGGGTGGTTAGGCCCCAGACGTTTTGCTCTCGGCCCCACCCCACCTTACAGAGGGGAAAAAAGCAGACAGCCATGTCGTGTAAATGTGAACATACTTTAGAAAATGTTCGTTGTTTTTGTGCGTATTTCCGACAGAGAAAGGCAGAAAGGTCCAAATAAATGAATGATAGTGAATATAAGGCAGGGAACAGAGTAGGATCACAATTTTGGGCTGGGCTGTTTATGCGTGTTTGGGTGCGTGTTTGCGGTGCGTGAATGGAACAGAAAGATGTTTTGGTGTACGTGTTTCCAAAAGTGCACGACTCGATGTTGTGAAGCTACTGGGTTGTTTGTGCGTGTTTGGGTGCGTGTTTGCGGTGCGTGAATGGAACAGAAAGATGTTTTAGTGTTCGTGTTTCAGGAAGTGAAAGACAGGGTGTTACGGTTTCAAAAAGTGGACGACTCGATGTTGTGAAGCTACTGGGCTGTTTGTGCGTGTTTGGGTGCATGTTTGCGGTGCGTGAATGGAACAGAAAGATGTTTTAGTGTTCGTGTTTAAGGAAGTGAAAGACAGGGTGTTACGGTTTCAAAAAGTGGACGACTCGATGTTGTGAAGCTACTGGGCTGTTTGTGCGTGTTTGGGTGCATGTTTGCGGTGCGTGAATGGAACAGAAAGATGTTTTAGTGTTCGTGTTTCAGGAAGTGAAAGACAGGGTGTTACGGTTTCAAAAAGTGCACGACTCGATGTTGTGAAGCTACTGGGCTGTTTGTGTGTGTTTGGGTGCATGTTTGCGGTGCGTGAATGGAACAGAAAGATGTTTTAGTGTTCGTGTTTCAGGAAGTGAAAGACAGGGTGTTACGGTTTCAAAAAGTGGACGACTCGATGTTGTGAAGCTACTGGGCTGTTTGTGCGTGTTTGGGTGCATGTTTGCGGTGCGTGAATGGAACAGAAAGATGTTTTAGTGTTCGTGTTTCAGGAAGTGAAAGACAGGGTGTTACGGTTTCAAAAAGTGGACGACTCGATGTTGTGAAGCTACTGGGCTGTTTGTGCGTGTTTGGGTGCATGTTTGCGGTGCGTGAATGGAACAGAAAGATGTTTTAGTGTTCGTGTTTCAGGAAGTGAAAGACAGGGTGTTACGGTTTCAAAAAGTGGACGACTCGATGTTGTGAAGGTACTGGGCTGTTTGTGCGTGTTTGGGTGCATGTTTGCGGTGCGTGAATGGAACAGAAAGATGTTTTAGTGTTCGTGTTTCAGGAAGTGAAAGACAGGGTGTTACGGTTTCAAAAAGTGGACAACTCGATGTTGTGAAGCTACTGGGCTGTTTGTGCTTGTTTGGGTGCATGTTTGCGGTACGTGAATGGAACAGAAAGATGTTTTAGTGTTCGTGTTTCAGGAAGTGAAAGACAGGGTGTTACGGTTTCAAAAAGTGGACGACTCGATGTTGTGAAGGTACTGGGCTGTTTGTGCGTGTTTGGGTGCATGTTTGCGGTGCGTGAATGGAACAGAAAGATGTTTTAGTGTTCGTGTTTCAGGAAGTGAAAGACAGGGTGTTACGGTTTCAAAAAGTGGACGACTCGATGTTGTGAAGCTACTGGGCTGTTTGTGCGTGTTTGGGTGCATGTTTGCGGTGCGTGAATGGAACAGAAAGATGTTTTAGTGTTCGTGTTTCAGGAAGTGAAAGACAGGGTGTTACGGTTTCAAAAAGTGGACGACTCGATGTTGTGAAGCTACTGGGCTGTTTGTGCGTGTTTGGGTGCATGTTTGCGGTGCGTGAATGGAACAGAAAGATGTTTTAGTGTTCGTGTTTCAGGAAGTGAAAGACAGGGTGTTACGGTTTCAAAAAGTGGACGACTCGATGTTGTGAAGGTACTGGGCTGTTTGTGCGTGTTTGGGTGCATGTTTGCGGTGCGTGAATGGAACAGAAAGATGTTTTAGTGTTCGTGTTTCAGGAAGTGAAAGACAGGGTGTTACGGTTTCAAAAAGTGGATGACTCGATGTTGTGAAGCTACTGGGCTGTTTGTGCGTGTTTGGGTGCATGTTTGCGGTGCGTGAATGGAACAGAAAGATGTTTTAGTGTTCGTGTTTCAGGAAGTGAAAGACAGGGTGTTACGGTTTCAAAAAGTGCACGACTCGATGATGTAATGAAAGAAGCAAGAGGAACGCGCAGGGCAGAGAGATGGTGGGCGGAGGAAGCAGCCTGAATGAGGCGTGGACAAAGTGAAGAGCCAATGAAAAAAAATGTATGCCACTAAAGCTCGTGCATGTGCCCACGTGAACTCGAAGAAAATGCCACTGGAAAAGCGGTAGTTTGAAGAGTCGATTGAGCACTTGAATTCTCCCCATTTCCCATTCCTGCGGAATGGTAAAGGTGAGACCTAAAAACGCCAATGATTGATCATTTGCATGAAGGTCCCTCTTCCTGCACATAAACAATCATTTTAAAAAAAATGCAGTTTGCAACTTCTATATGTGCTGTATTGAGCAGCACATATAGAAGTTACAAAACTGCATTTAAAGATTGTTTATGTGTAAGAAGGGGAACCTTCCTGCACATAAACAATCTTCCCCTCAACACAGGCACCCTTGCACTATGGCGCAAGGGTGCATGCTTTGGCGCTAGTCAGCTAAAGTTAGCGCCAGTGCAGGGTGAAACGCAGGGCTCCACCATATTCTAGTAAATATGGTGCTGCCCTGCATTTCTTTGTTTTCTTTTTTTTTAATTTCTAAGTATTTTATTATAATTTGTTTTATAAGCAAATACATTAGCATTTCTGTTACAGGGTTAGCCAAACCGTAGTTTGTAGAGCAGTGTTTCAAGCACTTTGAAATATATGTTTAGCTAATCTGGCAACATTCTATTTGGAATAACTTTGGCGTCGGTTGACCAATCTTTGCGAAATTTTCAAAACTAATGGGGCGCTCCGGTCCGCTCCTATCCTGAAAGTCTCGGGGTGATTCAGGAAGCAGGGGCTGAGAAAAAAGGGGGGTCCCAAAAGGTGTTTACCCCATGCAATTTTCCATAGGAACCGTTCATTGCGGCTACAGCCGGAACTGCTGAACGGAATTACACTAAATTTGGCAAAGAGGTAGTCCTTGATTCAGACTTGTGCCTTTTGCTTAAATGGTGTAAATCTGTTCTGTAGTTCCTGAGAAAATCACAATTGAAAGTACATATATATCTATGGCCACGGTGGATCTGCGCATCCTGATCGCACCCTAAGCGCACCGTTCCGATTACACGCTGAATGCTAATTGACTGTCAAGTGCTTGTCAACATTCGAAACCAGGAAGTGTTGGTGGCCATTTTGTTCCTCGGTAGAAGCAAGGGTCTAGAAATCAGTGGAATAAGTGTTCAAAATGTATAAAGAGGGCAGGTTAGAAATATTTTGACCTCCTAGACCTGCTTAGGGGGTCCCACAAGGACCCCTAGGGCCCCCCAAAAAAATGTTCTTTTTTTTTGAAAAAACAGAGAAATGTGCGCTGGGTGCATGGATCCACTGTAAAAAAAATAAAAACGAAGTGCGGGCTCCTGTGCTTGTTTAAAAATTAGCTACCTGGAGGGGCTAAATCCCGGGGTCTAAAATATCACATTTGATGGGGGTCCAGATGGGCCCTGTAGCCCGGGGACCGCCATCCCTCGGTGGGGGGCTCAAAGGTACTCCCTCAATAAAATACTTGAGTAGGGGGGGCTTAAAGGCCCTCTCCAGCCCCGGGGACCGCTACTCTTGGGGGCTTTGAAAAAAATGGGTCGGAGGGCTCAAAGCTCCATCTAAGCCCCAGTGATCTCCACCCTCCGGGGCTTTTTATATTGTGGGAAAGGGCCCGCCTGCCCCCCATTCTAGAGCAGTCGAGGGCCCTGGGGAACACCACTCCCCAGGGCCGGCTCCTGCTGTGTCTCAGGGTGCGTACCCCCGGGACACTGCTGTATGGTAAGGCAGGGCGGGAGTCGAGGTTCCCGCTCTGTCATAGCAAACGTGAGGGCATATTAACAAGGGATATTTCGTCGTACTTTTAAAAAAAAGGCAAAAATGTGGTGAAAATGATATTGTCCTGTTTACTGTTTATGCGTATATACAACGATGGGGACCGTGGGTGGAGTCCCAATGTCTCTATGGTCCTAGCCAGCTCCTTGCATCCTTCTGAAGCCGCCATTACTTTTCCACACAGGGACCTGCTAATATGCAGCTCCCCGTGGGGAAAAGCAATCTGCTTTGCATTTTGAAAGAGTGAGCCGGTTTCCCTGTTCTCTCTTTCAAAATCCAAACCAAGGGGCATATTAGGAAAAACCTCTATAAAATTATCGCCGTTTTAGCGGCAGGAAACTGCCGCTAAAACACCGATAATGGGCCTGCTAATATGCGTTATAGAATTCCAATAGAAGCCCAGGTTAAATGTCCTGGGCTTCTATTGGAATTCTATAATGCATATTAGCAAGCCCATTATCGCCGTTTTAGCAGCAGTTTGGTGTCGCTAAAGCAGCGATAATTTTAACACTCAGCCACAAAGTATTTAGTGAAGTGCACACTGTGAAACATAAAGCAGCAGTGTGATTGGGATCGATAAAGAATTGCCCATTGTTGAGTACAGAGTAGGCAAATTTCACATGGGGTTTTGTAACGCCAGTGGCTATTGCTCGTGCCCTCTTTTGAGGTTAATTTGAAGAGTCATGTACTTCTTTTGCTCCTAATGTACACAGTGTTCTGTCGTCACTGTTTGCTTTCTCATGTAGAGAATTTCGTTGCACGCACTGCATCACATTTGGTGATGCAGTGCGCGCAACGAAATTCGTTTTATTTATTTAAATGTTTACTTACCTGTAAAACTCTGTAATCCATACATTACTACCCCCCACCCTGCCCCTCCCCTGCCCACGTCCTCGCCCTGTCGAAACTCCTTCTGCCGACCGCTACTGCCCAGGGGCAGCATTTTACAAACATAATGAATACACAGACACAGATAGATAGATGAAGTGAGTACTGGCACATTCGCTCGACTCCATTTTATTACATTGCTGTTGGTAACAAGTACAATATTAATCATCATATCATGCACAAATATACCATTATAAACGGTTTATGACTTCTGCTGTACAAAGGTAGGAGCACTACATGTGAAATAATACACAGAATATTCTATCGTAAAAGGTTCATAAGTTGTGGTGCACTGAGGTAGGGGTAGTTTGTGTGGAGGCTGCAATGATGCGTGGTCCAGGCAGACCGCACTGGTAACAGTGTATTTTGACTACTGAATTTTGCCTTAAAAAGGCCACGTGGCGATTATTTATGGTGTACTGAGTTAGTGGTACATCTGGTGGTCAGCGTGTGCTCACCTTGAGATGATGGTGGTCCGAACGGGCTGCACTGGAAGCATTGTCTGTTGCCTACTGGACTGCATCATCTGTAATCATGATTCAAATAAAAGACGAAACATATATGGAATACGTTGTCGAAATATGTAGGTTTCAGGGACATTATAGTTCAAATTGTGACCTGTGCTATCCACAGTGTACACTGCCATTCATTGTTCATTTGCACTTGCAGGGTGAATTGTATTATTCAACTAAACATAGAACTGATATAAAATATGTTTTTGAAGGAAGGCTACTAAAGGGTTATTGTGTAGGTTTTAGGGACGTTATACTTTGTTTGGTATTGCACTCTGCAAATAATGAATGAAGAGTCTATTTAATTGTGAGCTCTGATCCTCAGTGTAGGCAGGAAGCAGCAATTAACAAGAGTCCACGACCAGGTGGCGTTGAGTAGAGCTGCAGAGTATTGGTAAGTTAGCGTGTCTGCAAACAGCAATGATAAGTGGTGCACTTAGTTACTGGCATCTGAAGCATCAATGTTCTGTGGAGCCTTCAATGATGCGTGCTCCGGCCAAGCCGCACTGGTAGCAATGTCTTTTGCCTACAGAATTCTGCCTTAATAAGTCTATGTAGTGATGATTTATGGTGCACTGAGTTAGTAATACCATTGGTGCTTAGCGTGTACGTACCCAGCGAGGATGCGTGGTTGGGGGGGGGGCGCAGTAATTGGACTAATGTATTTTGTCTATTGAATTCTGCATCAATTCGATTTAAAAGTGATAGTATGCCTCATTGCTGACATAAAACTGTTCACTCTTCTTTGCAATGATTTATGGTGCACTGACTTAGTAGTAACTTTAGCGCTGAGCTTGTACATACCCTCAGATAATGCGCGGTCCAGGGGGGCAGCATTCGGACCAATGTCTTTTGTCTGTTGAATTCTGCCTGAATACGGCCACGTGGCGATGACTTATGGTGCACTGAGTTAGTAGTACCTTTGGCACTGAGTCCGGGGGGGGTCGCACTGGTAGAAATGTTTTTTGCATTGTGGATTCTGCCTTAATAAAGCCACATGAAGGTGACTTGTGGTGCAGTGAGTTAGTGGTACCTGAATAACTCAGCGGGTGCGTGTCGCACTGGTACAATGTCTCTTGCTTACTGGAATGCGTCATGTGCAATCGCCATTCCACCTGAATCGTGAGCCTTCACAATGTAGATCGAAGGCAGTAGTCGGCACAAACATCGAGGAATGTTTTTTGTCGCATCCTTTAACAAAATCTGAGGACATAGAGTACAATTGTCTCTGCCTTAAAGAAAGCAAGGCTGAATTTCATGCTGTCCGTGGTGTAGATCCAAAGCTGAATTCAAGTTGTGAACCCTGCTGTCCGCAGTGTAGATGCAAAGCTGAATTGGTGGCATTAAGTTTCTTTTGCCCCTCCGGAAAAGTAAAACATTTCCATACGATGGATGTGTATCTTTCGGGAGGGGGAGGTTCTGGTAGAAATTCTTCAGCAACAGAATGATCAGAATCGCATGATTCTTCCAGTGGTTTAGCCATTTTTCTCTCCAAAAAGGAAATGCAGGTCTCCAATGAAGAAAAAGTGAGGTTCTTCTCAGGACAGGTTTTCTCCCAAGGAAGGTGTAAAAAGAGTGGTTGAAATGGGTGGGGTTCTTCAATAGTTAGAATAGTAAGTGTTATGAACCAATCAAATCTATTTTTTTTTGGTCACATGGGATCTGCGCTGGGTGCGTACACGCAGTATGCGTCAAGCGCGAGTTCGCCAAATTGCATTTGAAAGTAATATAAGTTTACTAAAACTAAAAGAATATAATTTTTTTTGATTAGTTCAGATAATGTCTTGCCTTAATATTTATATTAAATACATATATATATCTTTCTACACATAAAAAAAATTTGTGGAAGTCGCGCACCCACTGCATCGAACACATAGATGACGTCACGCGGAAACGCGCAAGCGTCGCATAGCGTGATATGTATGTGTCGCGTATTCGCTTGAAGTCGTGTACGGGTCGCATACCGATCGCGCAGGGAAATACGCACCCATCGCACATCATACGTGGATCCTACACAACAATCCTAAAATGGCGGCTACGTTCTGCACGGTAGTCACGATAAGGATACCCTTTCGGTGCGCGACTCCCCACAAAAAAAACAATAAAGAAAATATTATAAATATATTGGAAAAAATATAAAAAAATGCAAATTAAATATTTTAAATTTTCTTAAAAAAAATATATTACAAATGTGTAATGTAATTTAAAATATAAGATATCTAAAAATAAATAGATTAAAAAATGTATTAAAACAATATGAAAAAAATAAATACAACAATTAATACATTTAAAAATTCACTGAAAATACCATAGGTTTCTGGCCTGTTATAGTTAGGAATTAGCATTTAAAAAACCTTTGAAATTCACTGAAAAAAACATAGATTACAGACATATTATAGTTAGAAATGAGTATTTAAAAAACCTTTGAAATTCACTGAAAAAACCATAGGTTTCAGGGGCGTTATAGTTAGGAATTATCATTTAAAAAAACCTTAGAAATTCACTGAAAAAAACATAGGTTTCAGGGGTGTTATAATTAGCTGGACATTTCACTCATACAACACCATTGAAATTACTCCTTTATAGTTAGTTGTACTAACTGTAACTCGCGCACCCGCAATCCACTGCTAATGATGTCACATATTACATCATTCATGACATGGTCAGTGACATCACTGATGACATCACTGATGACATCTCCAATGACATCACTGAAACGTATGGTTTTTTTCAGTGCTTCTCCCCCAGCTATTCATGCTTGCATGTTGGCTGGTGGGAGGAGCACGTGCTCGTGCTCGGAGCCGCCCATCGCCACTGGTTGAAGCACATTGTCCACTATTGACGTTATATTGATGACGTGTGCATTGTTTAGAGGGGGTTGTATGATGAAGCATTGGCTTTTGTTAAGGACATCAAGACTAATGATCTTAATTTAAGATTTACGGCTTCAAATAGTGACAGTTCGGCTGAATTTTTGGATGTTCAATTGTAAATTTAGGCAGGTGCTTTACAAACTAAGCTGTATAGAAAATCAACAGCGGGCAATCCTATCCTTCATGCCCAAAGTGCCCATCCTATTCACACTATCAACAGCATTCCGTACGGAGAATTTATTCGTATCCGTCGGTTATGCAGTAGTGATGTAACTGCTAATGCCTGTCTTGCTGAAGCTGTTCAAAGATTTCTCAAAAGAGGCTATAAAAGGAAGATCTTAGATCAATCTCTACTTAAGGCCAAGAGCAGACCTAGAGATGAATTACTGAAACCTATGGTCAATTCAGCAATTGACCATAAGTCGGAGTGTCCAGTTCGCCTTATAACGACTTTCTGTACCCAAGAGAGAGCCATTCGCCGTATTATTTGCTCCGAATGGCCTATCATTATGACTGAAAACATTTTGGATCTTATCATGCCCAGTCAACCAGCAATCACTTTTAGGAGGGCCCTTTCAATGCGGGATGCCCTCGATAGATCAATGCCAGAGGTCCCACTTAAGAAATCTTGGTTATCCAAAATGGGTTTCTTTAAGTGTATGTCATGCCGTGCTTGCACTTTTGCGAAAAACGGTACCCACTACAGAACAGCATTTAGTGAGGAAATGTTATTTACAAACTCAAACGTACTTGCGATCTTGAATATATTGGCAGCACGAAGCTCCCCGTTTACAAACGTATTTTGCAACACGTAAGGGCCATCATTAACTCAGACAGCAATTATCCGGTGGCCAGGCACTTCAAGTCCATACACAATAACAAACTTAGGGACTTGGAATACACTGTCTTGGGTTCAGTCCCTAACCCAGGACGGGGCGGGAACCGTGATAGGTTACTCAGACAGAAGGAAACCCATTTTATTTTATCACTCGACACCAGAGTCCTTAATGGACTCAATATGAATGAAGAACTCCATAATTTTCTATAACAACAGTTCACATCTCTGTGCAGTTTGTCTTCCTGATAGGTAATGTTTAGATTTCATCTTTATAAACTTGCACTTGACCCCATTTGGTTTCATTACTTGCCAGTTCTCATGTTTTGTCGATTTTTTTCAGATGTATATAAATGAATTTTTCTAGTTTTGTCTGTTTCTATATAAATTGTACCAATTGGAGGTTTATAGTTTAGGAGCCTCCGATTGCTGCTACTCATTATGATATTTTTTTGCTTTTTTGCACATTATGACATCACTATATAGCACTATATAGCACTTTTGCACTTTAGATTATTACTGTGGCAAAACTTTATAATCTTTGTATTACCAGGTTTTTTACTCTTATGATTATTCATAACTTGATATGTATTTATTGGAATTGTTTCCCTTGATATTTGCACTAGCACTTTATTTGTACACATTTTCAGGCTCTCTTGGTCATGTGTCTTTTGGTATTTACACCGGCATTCCATATGGACACATGTGTCATGAGACTCTGTCTATTTACATCTTTTTGACTATGACATGCCAAAGCTCTATGTGTCTTCAAACCAAATTGATTTATTTACTGTGTTTATCGGGCCGAAGTTTGGGCACTTGTCGTAATTTAACTGTTCAATTTTGGGAGTGGTCTGATCCTTGCATGTGCAATCTAAAATTTCATCTTTATGATTATTTTTTACATTTTCATGTCAAATTTGCACTTTAGCGGGATATGTACAAATCATGTTTATAAAAAAACAATTTCTTTTTTTTCTTAAAAATAAAACGTTGCAATCATTGAATACATGTTGCTTCGCCACAGTCTGTTGTCTATGTTCAGTGCTTATGGTTTGTTGCTGGCCAGCTTATTTTTTACAGCTGGTTGGGCTTTTAATGCACTTTAAAAATGCAAGGTCTGCTGGGGCGCGTCATGTGACCAAGCTCCTTCGTAGAGTGAAATGCGTCAAGGAAGACACTTGTCTCATTATGCCTAAATAAATGAGCTACACTGCTTGCACCTTCATCTCGTGTGGTCGTCCGTGATTGAAAAGGAGTTTTGAAGAGGTCCGCATCTGCATTTTCGCCCGCCTTGTATTTGGCGGTCAGGAGTTTCTCTGCATATATTTAAGGAAACTATACAACTAGCTAAAGAACAAAATTGTGATTGGAAAGCTGCTATTTTTGAAAGAGTTATGGTTTATCGTTTAACTCCACACTCGATTACAGAGAAGGTACCCTTTGAGCTTTTCAGAGGTCGTATCCCCAATACGTATATGTTTCAGACTTGGATGAGAAAGAGTAATGCTTTTAACAATAATAAAAAAGATGATGAGTGGTGTGTTCGTCAAGATCGCAAAATAATTAGAGAAAGCTAAATTTTGACAAAAGACATGCTGTATCATGTACTGTTGTTAGTGTTGGAGATCGTATGAGAGTGAGGTTGCGTCTTAAGGCTGGTGGCAAAAGATGTTCTTCTCCACTTGTGGTGACTAAATTGTTTCTCAATGCAGTTCGACTGGAGGATGGTCGCACTAGGAATTTGAACAGAATTTTTCCAATACGCTCTAGTTTGTCTGGTTATAGGAATCGAGATATTGTTCATCATAAGGAATTTGTTCCTCTGAGAAAAGAGCACACGTTCTCATAAAAGCCCTGTTAAGTTGTCTAACTATGTTCTGAAATATTTTTTTTGTTTGTTTGTTTGTTCCTTGTTCTTTGTTTTTTTTTTTTTTTTATGTTGTGAGGGGGAAGGTGTGTAGTAATAGTAATGCTTAGTTATGTTCATCCTTTAGAGTCTGTGATGGAATCTAGCTCTGTAGAGTAATCTAGAATGTTCGTGTGAATGCAGGCTAGTTGCCTAGCATCATAGTAGTTGCTGTTGGTTTTCCTGTGGGTAGGACGCTGTATAGTGGAAACACAAAAACGGGCACTGGAGAAAGCCAGATACCCTAAGGGTAAGAGAGGTAACCGGAGTATATCCTCCCAGAAAAGTACAACACGAAAAAATACTCCAGTGGACCACAGGACGGTCAATTGAGTAAAGTATACAGAACTTAGCCCGCGGTCTATAAGGAAGAGAAGAAGGAGCTATTCAGGTGGTATACCTGTATGGTTGTGTCTAATGCAACCGTGTTCATTTAGGGAAATACACTAATCTTGTTTATATTACCCTCACACACCCTAGTGGTGTCATGCTTCATCATCGGGTCACCCCGACCCCTACAAGTCGGGGTGGGCTCAACCACAGTGTTGGGAAGCTCTTCTGATATATTCAAGGAGGGGGCTTTACGTAAAATAAAATCACCTAGAGAGATCCCCGGTTTCCCTTTAATTTGGGGTCTATCCGGGAAGTTAAAATGCTGTATAAAATGTATTTATACAAATGGGTCTGATCAGGATGTTATGGTCCTATGACCCTAGTGCCAACATGTTTCAGTCCTCTGTGGCCGTAAAGGTCCGGGACTTTCTTCAGGGCATGGGAGCCCCCTGGGTGAGGTAAGGATGGGATTCCCTATCCTAACAATATGGAGAGGGCAGAGTAGCTGCTCCTCTAGTGTGAAGTGTACTGTCCGTGCGTACTGCCAGGCTGCGTCCAATTAGGGGAGTCGGCTTGCTTCACACAGGACCGGTCAGCGTGAAGGTGGTCTTGCACTGAAGATCTCACCCAGCTGTATGCCTAATTCGGTACCGGTCCTCGGCTTGAGCGGACGCTGTATAACCTGCTACTTAATAAAGAAGATATTTATATCAACTATCTGCTTCTGGAGTACTTCTTCACAGAGAGCTCTGTGCTGCAAAGTCAGATGGTCTGGCCGCTGCGCCACAGCTGTGTGGAGAATACATTTTGGCGAAGGTCCGGGAGTTGCCGTTACCTGGCCCTAAAATAGCGGGCCTAAGTTGTAAGTTATAGGGTGGCTCTAAAAATATCCCTTGTGCTCATTAGTTGGAGCTACATATAAGTGCGGATGCACAGATTCAAGTTATTCATGAAAACTCGATTTCCCTGATCTGTGAACTGTACTCCATCACTTCTGTAGATATCAGCCATATCAAAACGTATGTTGTTGTTGAAGATGGACCCCATTTAGTGGTTTCTGAGGTATGTAGACACAGCTTTGTTGACTTTCTTCCTAGATTTTTCAATCTGTGGACAAATTGTTTTGACCATTTCCACTTCTGTCTTTGGCATATATTGAAATATAGAAAGACAGTTTGAGGCAAAAGTAACATCAATTGTCCAAAGGTGTCCTTCATAAGCATTTCCAAATCTACCCCAGTCAATGTGTCTCGGTCGTTTCCACCACAGTGCACAATCATGAGGTCAGGGTGTTGGAGATGCAACAGGTTTTAACCAAAGGCAACAATTGGTGCCACTTCAATCCTCTCTGTGCAAACCATTTAATGTCCGCATTTTGCAAACATATGTCTAAGTCAATACGTCTCTGATCTGCATACCTCTTGCACCAGAAAATATCGCTATGTCCTACGATCCACACTAGCATTTTGAAGGTATGGCTGGAAGGTATGGAAAGATCTCTGTAGCTCATGCAGTTCATTCGTAGAATAAGAGAGCTGCTACTTGCATTTGGAAGGCACTGTTCGTACTTAAAACAATCGTGAACTTTTAACCTGCACATGCTGTTAAATGTTTGAGAAAATGTTGCAAAAAAATATCATTAGGTTTTAAAAAATTGATGAACTTTTAACCTGCACGTGTTGTAGAATGTTCTTGAAAGTGTGTTGATAGAATACGTTGCACTGCCGACTTCTGTGTAGTTGAATATGAAAAAAACGGTTTATATGGAAAATTAAAAAGAAACTAATAGAGAGAAGTTTTGAATTGTAAAAGAATCAAGGAAGTATTCTAATTTGTTCTTTACATGTATTTATGTGTGGAGGAACGAAATTATAGAAACAACAGCACCAGGTAGAGGAAGAAGCAGGGAGTGGGGGGACGGGGGGAGATGGGCACCATGGCACACATGCACAATCAAGTACAGCACAAGTATAGACAAACAATGGCCAAAATGAAACACACCAACAAGGAGCATAAGTCACACAACCCACCAACATCACACCACTGAACGAGCATAGAAGTGAAAAACACACTGCATTCATACACGATGTGTACAAAGGCCGGTCGTGGATGTTGTGGGATGTCTGCAACCGTCGTCATCATGGATGAGATGCCCAGCACGTGGCACATGGGCAGGTTCACTGTGTGTTACGTTGCCAAACAGCTGCTCCTCCCTCCCACGAGCCTCCACACTTTTGTACGGTGCGCTGTTGTACTCCGTGCACTCGTACGGCACAGCATTGTAATGCCTATTCGGACATGTCCTGCATTCCAGCTACACCATGAGAGTGCCGTTTGGTGGTGGTGCATGCCACTTTACAACATCGTCTGCTGCGGCCCTCGTGGCAGGCCACACTAGAACAAAGAGACTCACTTACCGCACTTCCTGCACAAGGACATGTCAGAGACACCCCGTTTCCTTCCTGGATAGGCACACCCCTGCGCTGACCTGTGTACGCTGGACCAGCACATGTCTGTTATGCATGCAGGTGGATGTGTGCATAGCTACATGTCCAGGGTCACTGCCAACACTGAGGTGACATGGTAACGTCTTCTGAAGACAGCACACTGTGATGTTGCAGGGCCTTTCCCTATCATGCTAGCACAATGACCACCAGATACACTTGCTCAGATGCGGGCTTGGGGGGCGTTGGCGGTCCTGTGGTTGTTGCGATGAGTCTTGTGGCCCTCATGGGTATCCCTGTATCATGCTCATTGATTCTATGGCACCTGTGGGTGTTCTGGTGTGGCTCTTGGCTGTGTTTCCTTTCATGCTGCAGGTAGTCGTCCTGCTTAACACCAGCAGAAAGCAGGTGTAAAATCCCTGGTGGTAACGTGGGTTATCGCCAGAATTTCTTTCGCATTGCAGTTTTTATGAAAGTTGTGATGTGATTTTTTTCGTGTGCAGAACAATATACGAACTGGGCAGTGTATCCCGTCAAGATCCAGCACCTGACGCACTTTTCCTAATTAATATAAATACAATTAGATTTTGGGTGTACACTGTAAGTGCACAAAAGGGGGTGGTGATGGACGGAGCATCTGAACCAATCAAACACTCACACCCAGTCAAAAGATCTGGGTTTAATCCATCACCGTTCTTTAGCCCACTCTAGCACCCCAGTTCAGACATGGCCATATGCAAATCAGTCTGACCCCGTGCCTCATGGGAACAGTCCAGCCCGAACTGCCAAGCCATGCCTTCCCTGGACCGGAAATAAGCTTCCGAGGACCGGTTTCTGGCATTTCAGCCGTCTTCAGCCCGGCTTGCTTGAATCCAGTGGCAAAGTGAGCAAGGGACTCACGTCTGAGCATACCCTGCCAACTTATGGCGAACAAAGTGGTACAAAAGGGGGTGGTGATGGCCATGAGGCACAGGGTCAGACCGATTTGCATATGGCCATGTCTGAACTGGGGTGGCAGAGTGGGCTAAAGAACGGTGATGGATTAAACCCAGATATGTTGACTGGGTGTGAGTGTTTGATTGGTTCAGATGCTCCCTCCATCATCACCCCCTTTTGTAGTACACTGTAAGTGCAGGCACTACCTCAGTGCAATTCAATACAAGATTTTTGTATTTAGAATAAATCGCAAAGGTGCACCTCGCGTCTTTTTGCACGGGAACAGCTACTCTGCATTTCATTATCAGCACTTTATTGCAACTAAAGTTGAGATAAATCTAACACAGTATTCAGAAGTTGGTGCAAACTGCAGAGATCACCAGTATTCCCGCGATAAGTGCCCCAAAATTTAACACGATGGTGGATACTAGCAAATAACAGTAATAAGAACAAGAAGAGACACACAGCAGTTAAGAAAACAACCAAAAAGGTTAATAAATTTTTTTTTGTTAAACTATTTTTTAATAAACATATATAAACCATACACTATTTTCTAATTTTATTTTTTTATCTATATATATAAAAACGATTGTATGTCTGTCTGTTTGTCCTTTATGCATTACTACACCATTCATCCGATCGCTATGAAACTTTGGGAAGTTGTTGAGTACACTCCCGCAAAGGTTTCTGGCATAATTATTTTTTAAATATCGGCCCCCTAGGGCCCTCATAATCTTTCGAATACTGATGTACGCACAAGACAGAAAAACAACAAATCGTGTATCCACAAGCACTCGAATAAATAAATAGAATTAAAACACCATTCATCCGATCGTCAGGAAACTTTGGGAAGTTGTTGACAACACTCCTGCAAAGGTTTCTGGCATAAAATGTTTTTAAATATCAGCCCCCCAGGGCCCTCATAATCTTTCGAATACTTATGTGCGCACAAGACGGTTTTCTGAGGGGGGTCTAGAAGGACCCTGAAGGGCAAAAAAACTATATATTTTTTTAATTTTCGCGGGGTAAGCGCTGGGTGTGTTCCCGTGTACGCTTACAGGTACGCGTACCCTGAGCGTAGCACAGGGAACATCAGTGAAAGAAAATAGTGTAAAATAAGAATTTGGAGTGCTTAGAGGTAGGGTAGCTCTAAAAAGAGTTGTTGTGTTATGTGGGTGATTTAAGTACCTACAAGTAGGTACCTTTGCAGAGTCTAAAATTTAAGAGAAAGACTCTGTTCCCCTCATTTGAGAAATGTACACCGTGTCCTCTATAGATATCTTGCATGTTGTAATGCAAGTTATTGTAGTATATGGAACTCACACCAGGAAAGCAGTAACAGATCCTTTTGGGACCGCCTGAAAAGGCGGTCCCCTTTTCACGTTCTGAACTATTATATTTCACTCTCTTCTGTAACTACACAAAATGGCAGCGATAGGGTGCATCAGAGACAGACAGTGAGAGAAAGGAGGGTGGAGATGAAGAAGAGATGTCAAATACACATTGGAGATAATATAGTGTGAGAAGAGAAGTAAATATGAGTAAACTTAGTATGTAACATAAAAATGTTGCACTTTATACTATAAGTCTCATTTTATACTTCAATCACTTCGCTACAACCTCATAAATTAAAAATAAAAATGAATAATGTCTGAAACAATTTAAAATTTCAAAATATAAATTTATTATTCTGAAATTTCATAATTTAAAAGAACTAGTAACATGTCCTCATCAGGAATTTCGTCTTCAATCATATCATCAGGAATCTCCTCATGAAAAGTCTGTAATGATGATTCTTGTAACTCTATGGTCTCCAAACATTCGATAAATTCGCCGTCAAGAGATTGATCAAAAAAATCATTCAAGTCATCTCCTCTTTGTGAAAATATTTCATTATTGGTGCTGTCAATTTCAATAAATGTAGTGGATAATTCAAAAGAAATTTCCACGGTCTCATCATTGTGATCCATTCTTGCTGTAAATTGCAGAAAAAAATAATCACTTTCATTTATCGTTTTTAGTAATACATAATATAAAACTAACTTTATCAAGTATTTACTCCTTTAAAATTAATTGGGCAGTGTATAGTATCAGACAGGAACTAGAAATATAAAGTACTGCTTGTGATGAAGCCTATGTTAATGCATAAGTATAACAGAAGGACTGTAAATAACTAACAGAAAACATTTTTCAAATTATCTTAAAGTGTACAACATAGTTCCCCTTACAAATTAACAACTCACCTTTTTAAAAGTAGGAGAAGAGTTAGTACTGTGTAAATCAAACACCACAAATTCAGCACCAGAAATTCCTCACAAATGTACCTCAGACAGTAGTATCACAAAATGGCAGTGTTTTCCTCTCATTTTAGATATATTGCATAACCAATCAAACTTCATCACACACAAATACAAAACCAAAGTAACATTTTGATTGGTTCTAAATTTCAACACTTTCAAATGTGTTTTCCCCATGCAATTTTCCACAGGACATTTAGACACGGCTACAGCCTGAATGGCTGAACGGAATTACACCAAACTTTGAAAAATGGTAGGAACTGGTAAGTAGTAAGGCCTTTTCCATATTTGTTTAAAATTGTTCCAGTGGTTTTTATGAAAAGTAACTTCGAAAACACACATATATCTCTAAGCGCGCTTCTAGCGCTTACCGGTACGCGTACCGGGGAGCGCACCCAGCGCGCAACGGGAGTGCGCAAGCGTAAAGTTTATTGGTTCTCGGATGTCTGTCAACATTCCAAACAGTGAGGAGAGTCCGCCATCTTGTGTCTCAGTAGAATCGAGACACCAGAGGTGAAAATAAAAAGGGGGAAATGATTAAAAGGGGGCAGGGTAGACATCTCCTGACCCCCTAGGTTTTCTGAGGGGGGCCTAGAAGGATCCTGAAGGGCAAAAAAAGTGTTAAATATTTTTTGACATTTTCGCGGGGTAAGCGCTGGGTGCCTTCCCATGTACGCTTCCCGGTACGCTTACCCTGAGCGCACCACGGGGAAAAACAGAGTAAAAAAGTGCTTTGTTTTGTTGTGGTCATTTAAATGGCCTGTGCTTTGTGTCAAAAACGATTTACTATGGAAAATGTTTTCTGGTAAAATGTCTGGTAAAATGTCTGGCTTTTAAATTTTGGTCAAGGATCACAGTGAGTATCTGTGTGAAATAAGGAATTACATTTTCACATTTTTCAATAATGTCACCTGTGCCTGCTAACAGCTTGCCTCTCTTAGCTTAAAGGGTACTCTGTGCTTGTGTCTCACCTTACCTGTCTGTTTTTTGCCAGTAGACACAGTGAAATAGTATGAGCCGAGATACACATATTGCAAGCAGAAACAGAGATGGTAGATTACATGTAACATCCTGGTCATGTGCCTAAGATCACACTGTGAGTCAAGCTTGATTTTAAATGGATCTGGGTGAATAATTTGATGAGAGTTAGAGAGATGGAAACTGTGAGCAGACACAGGTGACATTATTCAAAAATGTGAAAATATAATTCCTTATTTCATACAGACACTCAGTGTGATTCTTGTAAAAAATGTTAAAGCCATACTTTTTACCATGAAACATTTACCAGAGTGAGATGAGACACACGCAAACAGACAAATGACACACAGAAAGAGAGAGAGATGGGGCAGGCACACAGTGAGATGACACACAGGCACAGAGTGAGGTGAGACACAGGCACAGAGTACCCTTTAAGCTTAGAGATGCAAACTGTGAGCAGACACAGGTGACATTATTGACAAATGTGAAAATATAATTCCTTATTTCATACAGAGACTCAGTGTGATCCTTGTGAAGAATGTTAAAGCCATGCTTTTTACCATGGAACATTTACTAGAGTGAGATGAGACACACGCAAACAGACAAATGACACACAGAAAGAGAGAGAGATGGGGCTGGCACAGAGTGAGATGACACACAGGCACAGAGTGAGGTCAGACACAGGCATAGAGTACCCTTTAAGCTTAGAGATGCAAACTGTGAGCTGACACAGGTGATATTATTGACACATGTGAAAATATAATTCCTTATTTCATACAGAGACTCAGTGTGATCCTTGTGAAAAATGTTAAAGCCATGCTTTTTACCATAAAACATTTACCAGAATGAGATGAGACAGACGCAAACAGACAAATGACACACACAAAGAGAGAAAGATGGGGCAGGCACAGAGTGAGATGACACACAGGCACAGAGTGAGGTGAGACACAGGCAGAGACTACCCTTTAAGCTTAACGATGCAAACTGTGAGCAGACACAGGTGACATTATTGACAAATGTGAAAATATAATTTCCTTATTTCATACAGACACTCAGTGTGATCCTTGTCAAAAATGTTAAAGCCATACTTTTTTCCATGAAACATTTACCAGAGTGAGATGAGACACACGCAAACAGACAAATGACACACAGGCAGAGAGAGAGATGGGGCAGGCACAGAGTGAGATGACACACAGGCACAGAGTGAGGTGAGACACAGGCTCAGAGTGAGATTAGACACAGGCATAGAGTGAGATGAGACACGCAAAGAGAGAAATGACACACACAAAGAGAGAGATGGGGCAGGCGCAGACTGAGATGAAACACAGGCACAGAGTGAGATGAGACACAGGCACAGAGTGAGATGAGACACAGGCACAGAGTGACATAAGACACAGGCACAGAGTGACATGGTGCAGGCAGAGAGTAAGATTAATAATGAAACTGTACTGCACTGTTACTGTGACACAGTTGGTGTGGTATAAAGTAAGTTATGTTGTAAACTAGTTTTTCTATCGTTCAGTTATTGTAATTGCTGTGTAGTATGTTTGTAGTGGTCTATAATATGTTAATTTTTTCTTTACCACAGATTGTAATCATCTATAGAAAGATAAAAGAATATGCCGTCAAAGGAAAGACATCAAAAGAAACATAAAGAGGATTTAAGGTCTAAGAAAACAGAAATACAAGACTTATCCAAAACACAATCTTCGGTGAAAAAAAATAATGCTCCTGGTAAGCAAACTAGGGACTTTTTAAGGAAGTTATTGAAATGTCAAAAAAAAAAAATGTTGTTTCAAAGAAGAATAACAGATCTCTTAATAGAAAGAAAAAATTCTGCCCCTCAAAAAATGTTAGACCTGTAGAAGGAGATGATATTGTCTATAGCAATAGAAGGAGAAATCAATTTATTGAAATTCGTAGACGAATGTTTTATAACAGGATAGTTTCAAATTTATTAAAAATGTAAAGATGTATAAAAAAAAGACCGCTTTTTACAAGAAGAAAAAAAAGCATAGTGAAGATTGTGGATGAAGCATTTAAAGTGAAAAATAAATTATATTGTTTAGTAATCAATAGAATTTGTACACTAGATACGGTAATCAATGTGTTCAAATAAAAATGTAAGTGGAAAAGAGTAATTAATCGGACTAATTTTTGTGATGTTTTTTCTGGAGAATGGAAACATAGTTCAAGTTGTGAGCCATTTTTTAATGAAGAAAGTTACTTTCAGGATAATGATTTGGTGCATGCAGTTGACACCAGTGGTCGAGCATATGAGGTGAAGGACGGTTGTCTGGTTGAAAAAGAAAAAATTGTGCCTAGAAATACAGAAGAGGTGTTAGCTGATGAAGTTTTAGGGAGATGTCCTAAGGCTCCAGTGTATACTTCGAATTGTAGTAGTATTTGTAGTGTGCGACAGGATTCAATTGATTTGTTTCTCAGTTTCTTACGGACATATACTAAGAAAAGTCTAAAACAAAAAATGAAAATGTTGCAAGAGTTAGATCCTTGTAGAGTGAGAGAAAAAACAGGTTTGCATGGGCATTCACTGGCTTGTCTTTCAAGAAAAGTATGTCAGAGTGTTTTTCACCATTTTAGGATGTTAGCAGTGCATCATAATAAAGTGAGGAAATTAGTGAGAAGGTTGTATTATGCAAAAAGTCCAGCATTTAACCGCTTCCGTGCGGCGCGTTAGCCGCGCCCTGTGCTGGACATTCCAGAACAGGGCGCGGTCGTGACGGAACTGTTCCGTCATCAGCACAGCTCAGCCGTAACTGATGACGGAACGGTTCCGTCACCAGCATCGAAGGGGTTAAGCTAAAACAGTTAAACAGGGCTCTTTTGCATGGAATTGAATTAGATGTGAAGAACATTTGTGAAGAAATTGAGTTTTGTTACTTTGGTGAAAAAGAGGACAGTGCAGAAACTGATACAGTAATAGAAGGTAATGTGGAAGAGAATGTAGAGATTTCAAGTACAGAAAAATTTGAACATGAAATTACAAAGTTTAAGGTCAATTCAAGTGAAAGGCCTAATTTTACTTGTGTGTGTTGTCAACGAACTCATTACAAGAATCAGACTAGATTAGTTGATTTATATGTAAAAAGCGAAAAGGAAAATAATAATGAGTGGAAGGATTTTGCAACTTCTTGTGGTAGAACATTTTTTGATTTGGGTTCTGATCAACGTAATTATTGTTAATAAATTAAATGAAAACAGAATGCCTGCTAGAGCTGTTCATAATAATCTGGAGTTTGTAGACATTCCTTCTGAATTGATGGATTTAAATACCTATGAGTCTATTCTGATTCAATGTGTGCATCCTTTTCAGGCTATTGTTTGCATGGAGCCTAAGTCAGGGAAATTGCCTCCTTCAGATTTACAGAGAGGATTAAAGGGAAGAGTTGTTTATTTGCCTCTAGATTTTAAGACAAATATTGATACAATTGGTATAGAAAAAGTAGAAGATGAACCTCTGGTTATTCTAGTTAATGGTGTTCCGACAAAGAGTAAGAAAATCTGGCAAGAATTAGTGGATGTTAGGAAAGTCAAAAAGGCAACGTTGTATTTGGTAAAAAACAATCACTACTACCAAAATGTATATGTTGGAGAAGAGGAAACAACTGTAGAAGAGCACAGGGATTTCTCAGCTGGGCAAATTGAAAAAGTTGATGTCTCTAGAAGTGAAGACATTTATTAACATTATAGTGTTCATCCATTGCATTCCAAAGAAGTAATGGGGAATGCTATTGACTTGTTTTAAATGAAAGAAGCAAAAGGACGTCCCATTAGTGTATGGGAAGAAAGTTTGGAGGCTCGTTGTTTTCCACAGTTATTTCCAACAGGTCAAGGTGGACGATATGACGACCGACCTGTTCAAATTCCTGCATCTGAATACCGGACTTTAAGATTATATGCAGAAGATCCAAGGTTTCGTCAATGCATTCCATATTTGTTCCATCTACTGTTTGAGAGTGACTTGTCTGGACTTTCTTATGCAGTGAACCATATACTGAAAAGTGGAGTACATCTACAAAATGTTTCGGCAAGGGACTTTATGGATAAAGTGAAACTGCAAGACAGTGTTTTGGAATCTCAGCTAATTAATCTCATGGCATGTCAGTGTGGTACTAATGAGTATTGGTACCGTCGTCATGGGGAATTGAAATGTATGCTAAGAAACTTAGGAACTCCTACATGGTTCCTCACTCTTAGCTGTGCTGAGTATGCTTGGGAAGACTTACTGGAATTTCTACGAGAGGCAAATAAACACATTGAAAATATTGAATACAAGACACCTGGAGAACTGTGCTCTTTGGATCCAGTTAATGTATGCAGATATTTCAATCATAGGTTTGAAGCTATGATGTCTTTTATTACAAACAAAAAAAATCCTCCGCTTGGAGAGGTGTTGGATTTCTTTTGGAGAAAGGAGTATCAAGCAAGAGGTGCTCCTCACATACATATGCTGCTATGGATTAAAGATGCACCAAAATTTGGAACAGATTCAGATGAGAAAGTGATGTGTTTCATTGAGCAGTATTCTACATGTACTGTTCCGAAAAGTACAGAAGAAAACAATTTAAGACATCAAGTTGTACGCTTTCAAACCCATCGTTGTAGAAAATACTGTCGTCGAAAATACAAATCCAAGGACAAGTTCCACACACAATGTTGTTTTGCATTTCCACGTCCAGTAACATCGAAAGGAAGAGTGAACAACTTTATGTCTTCTCTGCGACATACTGTGACAAGAAAATCACCTAAAAATACATACAACCTAAGAAGAAATGAGGAGTCCAAATACATAAATGACTACAACCCAGTCATTTTGTCCATGTGGAATGCTAACATGGATATTCAATATGTTGCTGACAACTCTATTGCTGTGGCTCAATATGTGACGTCTTACATCACAAAATCAGAAAAGACGGAACTGAAGGAAATGTGGGAGGAAATTTCACATGAAAAGAGTCTAAGCAAGAAATTATACAGTTACAGTCTGAAGATGTTGTCGCATCGAGAAATTGGAGCATATGAATGTTCTGATCGGTTATCATCAGCAAGTCTATATGCCAAATCTAGAACCATCATTTGGGTGAGTCTAGGTCTTGCTGCAACACGAAACCGAGTTTTGAAATCTGTACAAGAAATAGAGTATTTGGCGGAGAAAGAACCAAACAGTACAGATATTTTGAAAGCAAACATGTTGGATACATACTATCCAAATAGAAGTAGTCATCTTGAGAACGTTTGTCTCTATGAAGTTCTGCAAACCTATACTTTTAAGAGGAACGTCACAGAAGATATCAATAAAGGTGTATATGCTGTAATTGGATGTGAGGGCTGTCTGGTGAAACAAAGAAAAGGCCATTTGATTAATCATCGAAAATTGAGTTGTGAATCTCCTGACAAAAGGGAATTTTACTATTTAGCTCTTTTGCAACTCTTTAAGCCATGGCGTACAGAAGAGGAACTACTTGGAGATTTTCTCAGTTATGAAGATTTGTTCAATGCAATCAAGGATACCATAGAATGTCCTGTTTTTTCAAATTATCTGCAAATGTTGAACGAGGAAATACAGCAAGAAGCTACAATTGCAGCAGAGATTGCTAGAGACAGTTCTCAAGACAGTCAGAGTTCTGCTTCATTGAGTCAGGATCCACTAGGAGGACCAATTATACAAAATTAAGCTGCCACTGCCATGAATGAAGTGGAAAGAGCCATGGAACAAGCTCAGGAGGATGTAGTAAACTTAGAAGATTTGGAAAAAGAACTAAGGGGTCCATTAGGATGGCGGGCGGACTTCGCCCGCCCGCCACCCCAACGGAGATCGGGACCGCCCGCCTAAAGGGCGGGGGTCCCGACATTGGTATTAGGGTGCGCCCGCCACAGTGGCGGGCGCATTGCTCAATTTAACATTGTGGCGGGCGGTGCTCACTGCACCGCCCGCCACAATGTTCAAAACAAATGCACTTAATTGCATAATTGAAGCTGCAGGCACCGCGCGGTTCTTGCAGCTGCGATTATGCAAATGCAGGGGGGTACCACAGGTACCCCCCTGTGTGCCACCCCCCTTTGGCCGTCACTCTGGGGGCCCACAGGGGCCCCCCAGAGTGAACACCGCATGCCTTTCCGTGGCGGCATTGCCGCAACGGAAAAGCATTGAAAAATGCCAATGCTAATATGGCTGGCGGTGTCTGATAGACACCGCCACCATGTTATCCCTTTTCCGCCCCGGCCTCAAGGCGACCGGGGTGGAAAACAGGCTGGCGGTGTTTCCCACCGCTGCGGTCCCCTCCGCCATTGTAATATGGCGGGGGGGAATGCAGGGAAGGATGTCGGGCGGATTGCCTCCGCCAGGGTGGCGGTGGCCACCGCTACCCTGGCGGAGGCAATCCGCCCGACATCCTAATGGGCCCCTAAACGTTGAGCAGAGACAAATATATGACGAAGTCACAGAACAGATTGAGCATGGTTTATATCATGAGAAAAAAGAGTGCTCATGTACATCATTTATACCTGTCCGACTGTACGTGAGTGGAGAAGCAGGAACTGGAAAAAGTTTTCTGATTAAAGCTATTGCAACGTATCTGCGGAAAAGAATGGAGTCATCGCTGTCTTGTGTTGTTACCGCTCCAACTGGGTTGGCAGCACACAACATTAAAGGGATTACTTTATATCGCTTATTGATGCTGCCAGTAGAGCATGATAATAAATTACAATACCACAAGCTATCTGAAGAAGCTTATTGTGAAGTTTCAAGAGTCCTAAAGAAAATGAAACTTCTTATCATTGATGAGGTAAGCATGGTATCAAATGTAATGCTTGCTTTTGTGCATTTAAGAATGCAAGAAATTCTTAAAACAGACTATGATGTGTTATTTGGAGGCAAACACATCATTGTTTTTGGAGATCTACTGCCACTAACTCCAGTGAAAGGACAACCATTGTTTAAAATGCTTACACATGAAGATACCAGGAAGTGCCTAGGAAGCATTGGAAATGTGAACATATGGTTAAATTTCAAATATGCAGAACTGCTTCAAAATATGCGACAGGCAAAGGATGAAGATTATAAAAATATTCTAGAAGATGTAAGAATTGGAAAACTAACTGCGCATGGCAAAGAAGCTTTACATGGACGATTAATTTCAAATTTGTTTCCAAATGAAAATATTCTCCCAGAGAATATTTGTAAGAAAATTCCTGAAAACAAATCTGTTATATGCTTGATGCCAACTCTGCAAGAATGTTCAATCTTCAACAACAAAATGTTACAGTTAGAAAATCAACAGATTGTGAAACTCGAAGCTATTGATAAAATAGAGCATGAAGGAGCAACTATTATTTTGTCAGAAAAGTTCAAATCAAAATTGTATTCTTTAGAGAAGACAATATCTAAAACTGCTGGTTTGGAAAAGACTCTGTATGTATATTTAAATTTTCGTATAATTTTACGACGGAATTTACATGTGGAAAGAGGTTTAGTAAATGGAGCAATGGGTCTTGTTGTTGATTTTGTGAATTACCAAAATAGAGATGGAATTGAATTTTTAAAAATTAAATTTGATGGTATTGAAGAAGTACAACAAATCAGTCGTTGTTCTGCTCGATTTTTGCTTGTAAAAGATTGATATGTCCGCCGAAAACAGTTTCCTGTTTCTTTGGCATATGCAGTGACTATTCATAAATCTCAAGGTTTAAGTGTAGATAGTGCTTTGGTAAATATTGGAAGTTCTATGTTCAAAGAGGGTATAGCATATGTTGCTTTATCTCGAGTCAAAACTTTGTCTGGATTGTACTTGATTAATTTTGATGAGACAAAGATTAGTGCTGATCTAAATTGTGTAAAAGAATATAATAGGTTAAGAAGAGAGTATGCTCCAAATTTACCTCAATATCCTCTATTTGAAAAGCATGTAGTAGGCCGAAAAAGAAGAAATGAGAAAAATTGTATTGAAGTTGTAGCAAAAAGAAAAAAAGTAGATGAACCAGTAATTGTAAGCAGAAAGGAAAAGGATTCAGTTAAAGATGTTGTTGGATGTCAGTTTGAAAACAGTTCAGGTGTCAACTGCTATGCTAATGTAGTGATTAATGTTGTTTTTTTCTCCAAACTGTACAAGAACAGATTGTTGAAAATCGGGATCAAAGATTTTGTTCTTTGTTAAATTCTGTGTTTGAGAAATGTAGCAGTGATAGAACAAAAATACAAACTGTTTCTGAAATTCGAAATGTTTTAGACATATGTTCTGGTCTAAATCAATTTACACAGAATATTCAGCAAGATTGTCAGGAATTTCTAATGTATATGCTTGTTGTATTGCAAGATGAAGGTGTAGATGTAGAAAATCTTTTTGGCCTTTCTTATAAATGGCAGCATAACTGCGACAATTGCTCCTTTTCAAGTAGTATTACAATAGACACTGGAAGATTTATATATTTGACTTTACCAGACTGGAAATCAGTGTCTTTTAATAATCTAGTTACAGAAGCAAATCAAAACATGGTCTGTACTCAATGTAAATCTGAAATGCTATCAACATTATTTATACAAAGATATGGACAGTATGTAATTTTAATGTTCCAATGATGTAGACCTGATGGAACTAAATTGACAACTTTAATTAAAAATGTTGTGGCTTCTCAATTATCAATTTCAGGAAGAACCTTTGCAACTGCAGCAATTATTTTCCATGATGGTCCTTCGACAACATCAGGACATTACACAGTTTATTTAAAATGTCAAAAAGGCTGGACTATTTGTAATGATACTCAATTGGCTTTCACACAACATTTGCCTTATCAGTTACCAAATTCTTACCTAGTATTCTTACAACCGAAATTTTAGAAAAGGTAATTGGCCTATGAAGATTGGAGCAGTTAATAAAACTTAGTCTGCTGTTCAAAATTACTTTGCGAGGGAGATTGATTAAGATATTAAAAAACTTGTAGTTGTCATAGAGGTAGTGTAAGTGTATCACATAGTGAGTGATATGACTATTATAGGAAATGTTAATGATGAGTAAGCCAGAGGTGAAAAGATAACTATTGTTTCATGATGTTAAAGATATTGAAGGTTTTCTTTCAGAAACTCGGGTAAATGGAAGAATAAGAATACTATTGAGTAATTTCCAAAGAAAAGGACTTTCCATATACTATTTGGCCTCGTGGAAAAGTACGTGGATCAAAAGTGAGTTAAGATATGTTTTTTCCAAGTTTTACATTATTTATTGAATCGTTGTATGGGTTTTTTGAACACAATCATTTTGATCGTGGTTTTTTTTGCCCGCTGTCATATGATGAGTAGTATTGAAGTCACTGTTTTAAGTGAAATTCAATATATTCTGAGAACAGCAAAAATAAACCATATAACATGTTGTACAAGTTAAATTATATTTTGTATTATTAAATATATATTATTCTCCCCTTGTGTCACACTCACTCATCTTTTACCACCCTCTATCTCTCCTCTTAAGTCACCCTCACTGCCCTTCTCTCACCGTCCCGCACCTCCCTTTTCTTTATTCCACTTCCCTCATTTCTCCTCATTCCCCATTCCTTTACTGCCCTTTCCCTCTCTCCCATCCACCACTTTCCAGCTGTCAGTCACTCTACTTCACTCCCCTTCCCCTTCTTTCCTTTCTTTGCTCCCTCAATAATTCCCCTTCTCTCACTCACCTTACTCCACTTCACTCACTCCTTCTCTCACTCCCTCTGTCCTCTCACATCCTCACTTCCCTTCTCTCACCCCCTCTCTCTTAGCCTCACTCTCTCGGTCCTCTCACTCTCTTACTCCTCTTCCATCACACTCACTTCCTATAACTCACCCACACTCCCTCACTTACCTTTCTATACTCCCTTACTCAGTCCTTTTCTCTCACTCTTTCCTTCATTACCTCTATGTCCTCACTCCTTCAGTCCCCTTGTCTTACAATCACTCGCCTTTATGCACCCTCTATCACTCCTCTTTCCTCAACCTCACTGCCCTTCTCTCAGTCTACTTCACCCCCGTTCCCTTACTCCACTTCCCTCAGTTATTTTCATTCCCCATGTTTACTGCCCTTTCCCTAACTCCCCTCACACACTTAACTTCTTTCAGTCTCCCTTCTTCACTTCCCTTCCCCTCTCTTTCTTTCCTTCGCTCCCTCACTCATTCTTCTTCCTTTACTCACCTTACTCAAATTCTCACGCTCCTTAAGTCACTCCCTCTGTCCTCTCACTTCCTCAGTCCCCTACCCTCAGTCCCTCTCTCTTAGCCTTACTTTCTCCAACCCTTCAGTCTCTCACTTCTCTTCTGTCTCGCTCACTCCCTATAACTCACCCACACTCCCTCACTTACCTTTCTTTGCTCTCTCACTCAGTCCCTTTCTGTCACTCTTTCCTTCACTACCTCTATGTCCTCACTCCTTCACTCCCTTTGTCTCATGCTCACTTGCCTTTATCCTCCCTCTATCTTCCCTCTTTCTCAACCTCACTGCCCTTCACTCACCCTCCCTCATCCTTGTTCCCTTACTCCGGTTCCCTCAGTTATCCTCATTCATCATCATTAACTCCCCTTCCTCTTTCTCTCCTCGTGCACTCACCTTTTCCCAGGCTCTTTGCTTCACTTCTCCTTTCCTTCCTTTGCTCCCTCAGTCATTCCCCTTTCCTCAATCACCTTACTCCCCTTTACTCACTCTTTCTCTCACTCCTTCTGTTCTCTCATATTCTCACTTGTCTTCCCTCACTCCCTCTCTGTTACCCTCACTCCCATTGTCCCCTCACTGTCTTACATTCCTATATTCATCCTCACTCACCTTCCATCCCTCATTGTCATGAATCCACCGTCATTCACTCCTGCTTCCCTGTCACTCACTCCCCTTTCTTTACTCCCCTTTTTCCCTTTAGTTTTCTTAACTCACATTCCTTTAGTATCTTACTCACCTTCACTTCATTTCTCTCTCCTTCTCTTCCTCTCTGTCACTGAATGTATCCATCTCATTATCCTCTTAGTAATTTGCTCTCCCTCTATTTCTTTTTCACTCTCTCTAACCCTCGCCATTCCTTTGTTTCCCTTTCTGTGTCCTTCACTCCTACTTTATCTCCTATTACCCTTTTATGACTTTTAATCTCCTGCTTTGTCTCTTGTATTGTGAAATATATATTATAAATATTATAACGTACTTGTTTTTCTCTTTCACAGATATTACAATTACAGAAAATGTATAATTAAGTTTATATTACTTATAAGGTAAGTTTGACATACAAAATTAACTTTCTCAACACTCTTTTCCTTAACCTCACTACTCTTCTCTCACTCACCCACACCCCCGTTCCCTTACTGCGCTTCCCTCACTTATTCTCAATCCCCATGTTTACTCCCCTTTTCCTCACTCCTCTCCCATACTCACCTTCTTTCAGACCTTGTCCTTTACTTTCCTTCCTCTCTCTTCCCTTCCTTCGCTCCTTCACTCTTTTCCCTTCCCTTACTCTCCTTACTCCACTTCACTAACTTCTTCTCTTACTCCCTCTGTCCTCTTACTTCTACACTCCCCTTCCCTCATTCTCTCTCTGTTAGCCTCATTCTCTCCGTCCTCTTAGTCTCTCACTCCTCTTCTGTCACGCTCACTCCCTATAACTCAGCTACACTCCCACACTCACTTTCTTTCAGTTCTCCTGTTTTACTTCCCTTCCTCTCTCTTCCCTTCCTTCGCTCCTTCACTCTTTTCCCTTCCGTTACTCTCCTTACTCCACTTCACTAACTCATTCTCTCACTCCCTCTGTCCTCTTACTTCCTCACTCCCCTTCCCTCACTCTTTCTCTCTTACCCCCATTGTCTCTGTCCTCTAAGTCTCTCACTCCTCTTCTGTCACGCTCACTCCCTATAACTCAGCCACACTCCCTCACTTATCTTTCTTTGCTCCCTCACTCAGTCCCTTTCTGTCAGTCTTTCCTTCAGTACCTCTATCCCCTCACTTCCTCACTCCCTTTGTCTTACCCTCACTCACTTTTATCCACCCTCTTTCATCCCTCTTTACTCATGCTCTCTGTCATTCTTTCACTCCTGTCCTCTTAGTCTGGTTCCCTCACTACCCCTCATTCCCTATCTTTCTCTCCCTTTCTTTTTACTTTCATCCCCCACTCACCTTCTCTCAGTACCTATGCTTCAGTCCTCTTCCCCTCTATTCCCTTCCTTCGCTCACTCACTCATTCCCCTTACCTCACTCACCTTACTCCACTTTACTCACTCTTTCTCTCACTCCCTCTGTCCTGTCACATCCTCATTCTCCTTCCCTCACTCCCTCTCTCTTAGCTTCACTACCTCCGTCCCCTCACTCTCACTCCTCTTCCGTCATGCTTACTCCCTATAACTCACCTACACTCCCTCACTTATCTTTCTATGCTCTCTCACTCAGTCCTCTTCTCTCACTCTTTCCTTCACTCCCTCTGTCACCTCACTCCCTCACTCCCCTTGTCTCACGCTCACTTGCCTTTATCCACCCTCTATCACCACTCTTTCCTCAACCTCACTGCTCTTCTCTTACCCTTCCTCACCCCGTTCCCTTACTCCGCTTTCCTCACTTTTCCTCATTCCCCATGTTCACTCCCCTTCCCCTCACTCACCTCCCACACTCACCTTCTCTCAGTCTCCCTACTTCACTTCCCTTCCCCTCTCGTCCCTTCCTTTGCTCCCTCACTCATTTTCCTTTCCTCTCTCACTGTACTCCACTTCACTCACTCCTTCAGAATACATAAAGAATATAGCTATTTTTGGAGAATTGGAGGTAGTTCTAAAAAGAACTGTTTTTTTCTTCTTTTTAGGTTTTTTATTTTTTTTTACTTTTTCTGAACGTTTTTAATTTTTTTGGTATTTTTTTCAGATCAGAACAAAAACAAAAATCGGGGATGCCAAACTGCTCAACAGGAGCAAAAAAAGGGGCAAAATGAGGGCTGAGGGGCGCAGCGGTGTTCTTCCCTTTTTCGAACAATTAATAGGATGCTCTGCTCCCCATAACAAAGCAGTGTGTCACACTGCTTACACCTAATTGTAATGTCAGAAAAAACAGGCTGAACATTAGGTATCATCTCGACTGGTCTTCCTCTCACCGACGATGTTGTTCCTCCGGGGGAAGTCGAGGCGCCATCTCTCGGTGCATTCCGTGCCAGGTCCCTGACACTCTCCCGGGCATAGTTCTGGGGGTGCCTTCTTTGCACGTGTCTGATCATGGTGGAGTTCCCAAAACTGTATTCTTTTCTGGGGTCTCCACGTGAAAGAATTGTATGGCATATCTTGCATTCCACCTTTGGAGCATTTACCTTCTTCTCTCCTTCTGGAATGCTGAAAGACTTCCAGATGAAGTGTTCCTTCACTTTTGGCTGAGGAGGGTCCTCATGAAGAAACTCATCAGAGTCATCACAGCTGCTTGGTGCTCTTGCAGCCATTATTTCCAAAGAATTGAAGAGAAGAAGAAGGGAACAGGTCTTGCTCTCTCCAAAGTGAAAGAGGTAGTGAAGGAAATGGGTGGGGTTTTCATTAGTTGTAAAAAAAACTGTTAACAACCAATGAAAAGTGTTATTTTAGGGTCACATGACTTGACGCGCTTACGCTACGCGCTCCGGAGCGCTTCCGGGGGCGCTTACGTGGCACGTACGTAGGCGCTTTGTTAGATTTTTAGAAAATGCGTTTAAAGTTAAAATACGTTTTTTTAAATCAAAATTACTACTATTATAAGTATGCCACTGAATGTCTTGCATTAATATTAACTTTAAATACATACTTATATATTTTTTCTGACCGCGGGGATAGCGCTCTCGCTACGTTTACGGGTGTGTTTACGGGTGCACGCACCCTGAGCGCTCCGAGGTAAAATGATTTTTTTTAAAACACAGGAAAAATACATTGAAAAATTAATTTTAGAAAAATTGTTTTTTTATAAAAAATATAATAATTAATAGTTAAAAAACAGCTATAAAAAAACGTAATAATTTACTTTAAAAATCGTAGGTTACAAACTCGTTATAGTAAGGAATTAGCTTTTAAAAACCTTTGAAATTCACTGAAAAAAACATAGGTTTGACACTTGTTATAGTTAGGAATTAGCATTTAAAAAACCTTTGAAATTCACTGAAAAACCCATAGGTTTCACACCAGTTATAGTTAGCTGAACATTTTACTCATACAAAACCATCTCAAATGACATCACTGATGACATCTCAAATGACATCACTGATGACATCATCCAGTGTCTGTGTGTTTCTGTAAAGTTTAAATATGTTTTACATATTGTAGAATGAGTGGATGTATAAGTATCTGGATGAAGGATTTAGTAGGTGCGTGACTGACTGTATGAGTTAGTGATTAAATGTGTCTTACTGAATGCATTGGTTAGTGATTAAACTGTCTGAATGTGTGCATCAGTATGTCTGTTATTGTGTAAGCTGCTGCATGTGTTGATCAGTAGTTATATGAGTGGCTATATGGGTTATTGATTGGTTGCCCAAGTATTTGTATGTGAGTCTGAGTGTGTATGTGGGTGGCTGTGAGGTGTGTGACTCTGTGCATAGATGTGTAAGCAGTTGATTCACCTGGTGTATGGGTTCAAGAGTGCATGTGGAAACAGCTGTATGGGCGGTTGACTGTGTGCATGGGTGATTGTATAAGAGAGTAAGTATGTGTTAGTATATGTTTGTATATTTGAGGTGTTGTGTGTATAACTGTAAAGATGAGGAAATGGGAGTGTGATTGATTCTTTGCATGACTGACTAGGTGTGTGAGTAACTCCATGAATGAGTGGCAGTGTGTGAGTGTCTGTATAGGTGTTTGACTGCATATGATAGTATTGTATTGATGAGTGTCTGTATGTATGAGTGATTGTATGTGTGAATGAGTGGATGTGTGTGTAGACCTAGGAATCAGTGACTGCGTATGTAGTTACTGGTATTGGTGTGTCAATAATTTCAGGAATGGTAGTTTGTATTTAACACTTGGTGTATCAAAGGTTAGATTAGAGTGTGAGCAGGTACATCGTATTATCACATGGATGATGTCATCAGTGATGTCATTTGAGATGTCATCAGTGATGTCATCAGTGATGTCACTGACCTTGTCATGAATGATGGAATATGTGACATCATCAGCAGTGGATTGCGGGCGCGCGAGTTATAGTGAGTCCAACTAACTATAACGTGGGAATTTCAATGGTTTTGTATGAGTAAAATGTTCAGCTAACTATAACTGGTGTGAAACCTATGGTTTTTTCAGTGAATTTCAAAGGTTTTTTAAATGCTAATTCCTAACTATAACAAGTGTCAAACCTATGGTTTTTTTCAGTGAATTTCAAAGGTTTTTTAAATGCTAATTCCTAACTATAACAAGTGTCAAACCTATGTTTTTTCAGTGAATATATATATATATATAATACTTATTTAAATATCGAACCAAACCATATTCACTGGATGATGTCATCCATGAGCAATCTGCCTTGAAGACTGAGTGCATGTATAAGTGTCTGAATGGAGGATTTAGAAGCAATGTGATTGACTGTCTAAGTGACGAATTTAAAGTGTCTCACTAAATATATGGGATAGTGATTAAACTTTGTGAATACCTGTATCACTCTATCTCTTGTTGTGTAAACTAATACATACGTTGGTTACTAGCTAGGTGAAAGTCTATATTAGTTATTAGTTATAAGTGAGTATTTGTATGGGATAGTGAATGAATGTGTGTGTGGTTGGGTGGGAGGTATGTGACTGTCCAAAGATGAGTAAATCGTTGATTTAGTAGGTATATATGGTTAAGACTGTATGTGGAAACAGTTGTTTGGGTGAGTGAATCTGTTTATGGGTGTGGTGATGAGTAAATATATTTCTCAATGATACATATCCAATAAACTGGAAATGTAAAAAGCAGTGTATGTGACAGTTGTTGTATATAAATAACTATACATAAGACTCAGTGATTGTATGAGTGACGTATGGATAACTGTATACTTGTAATAGTGATTGCATAACATACTAAGTATGAGTTTCTATCTATATCAATAAATAAAGTTGTATTTGTGTAAGTGCATAAGTGAGTAGAATGACTGCATAAGTGAATAGGATGTGTGCTGGTGTGTAATGTTGATGTAGGTGTATAAGTATTTTTAATAGTGTTCTATTGATCTTTGTTAGCATGTATGAGTGAATCTATAGGTAAGTGTTTAGATGTGTGTGTAGATGTAGGAATCACTGATTGGGTTTTTAGAAACTTGTATTGGTGTGTCAATGGTTTCAAATATGGTACTCCCATATTTTATAATGAGTGTTGAAAGGTTATACTAGTGTATGATAAGATGTATCAGATTGTCACATGGATGATGTCAACAGTGATGTCATCAGTGATGTCATTTGAGATGTCATCAGTGATGTCACTGACCATGTCATGAATGATGTAATATGTGACATCATCAGCAGTGGATTGCGGGCGCACGAGTTATAGTTAGTGCAACTAACTATAACAGGGAATTTCAATGGTTTTGTACGAGTGAAATGTCTAACTAACTATAACACCCCTACAACCTATGGTTTTTTCAGTGAATTTCTAAGGTTTTTTTAAATGCTAATTCCTAACTATAACATATCTGAAACCTATGGTTTATTCAGTGAATTTCAAAGGTTTTTTAAATGCTAATTCCTAACTATAACATGTCTGAAACCTATGTTTGATTTCAGTGAATTTCAAAGGTTTTGTAAATGACAATGTTTAAATGTATTAATTCTTATATTTATTTTTTTATACTGATTTCCTAAATTTTTTTAAACTATTTATTTTTAGATATTTTATTTTTTAAATTACATTATAATTACATTATACATTACATTACATTATAGACTTTTAAGTACAGTAGTTACAGAAACAATGCAACATTGAGCTCAATGTGAATTTCTAGTTAAATGCAATTACTTACTTTTTGGATTACTTTTCTAACCACAAGACTAGATCCTAGACTCAGTCCTGGGATATCTCCTGTAAACAGTTGAGCAAAAACGTTTTGGTTACAGTAGTGATTTTTAAGGAATATAATTGGATTTTAAAAGTTGACACTTTCACATAGAATCACCAATGTTATCCTATGGGAGGAAATTCACTTATCAGATAAGTAGTGTTAACGTTACTTTTTCCTACTCGGTGGTGGATCCTGGATCCAGCACGGGTGCATCTCCTGAAAACAGTCGAAAGAATGCATTTAAGCCATAAAGGCAATTTTTAAGGAATATTTTTAGTTTGTGAAATAAGACACTTAGGTCCATATGCAGGTAATCCAAATTTACCGATTCTAAAATACCAAATGTTACAGATTCGGTATTTCAGAATCGGTAAATGGTATGTAGGTATTGATTCGGTAAATTTTATGCGCCAGGGAGCTGCGTTGCAGAGAGGTGTTCAGAGGCAACGCCCCTTTTTACACCTCTCTGCAACGCTTCTCTGTGGCGCTTACTGGAGGTACCTGGTGGGGTAATTGGCCGCCAGGGGACCTCTGGATTCAAGGGGACTTAATCCCCCAACTTAAAACGCCCCACGGGGCGCGTTTGCACAGTGGTGAAGGAAGGGGGCGGGGCCTGAGGTGATATGTGTGCAAACACGCCCTGTGGCGCGTTTTAAGTTGGGGAATTAATTCATCTTCAATCCAGAGGTCCCCTGGGGGCCAACTAACCCACCAGATACCTCCAGTATGCGACAAGGAGCTGCGGTGCAGAGAGGTGTTCAGAGGCCACACCCTTTTTTACAACACTCTGCAACACAGCTCCTTGGCGCTTAGTGGAGGTACCTGGTGGGCTAGTTGGCCCGCAGGGGACCTCTGGATTGAAGAGGAATTAATTCCCCAACTTAAAACACACCACAGGGCGTGTTTGCACACATATCACATCAGGCCCTGCCCCCTATCTTCACCACTGTGCAAAGCAGATATTGACTTAATCCCCCAACAAAGAGCGCGCCAGGTGGCATGTTCGCAGAGTGCAGCAGGGAGGGTACCGGGGCCTGATATGTCAAGTGTGCAAATACATCCCCTGGCGCATTATAAATTGGGGGATTCAGTCCCCTTTAATCCTGAGGGTCCATGGGGGCCAACTAGCCCACCAGGTACCTCCAGTAAGCGCCACAGAGCTTCCTTGCAGAGAGGTGGTATGAGGCCACGCTCCTTCTTGCACCTCTCTTCAACGCAGCTTAGTGGCGCTTAATGGAGGTACCTGGTGGCCTAGTTGGACCCCAGGGACCCTCAGGACTTAAGGGGACTTAATCCCCCAACTTAGAATATGCCAGGGGGCGCGTTTGCAGAGTGCTGCAAGGAGGGGTGGGGCCTGATATACCAAGTTAGCAATCCTGCTGTGTGGGACTTACTGGAGGCAATAAAAGGGGTAGTTGGCCTCCAAGGTTGATGTGGGGGCTAACTATCCCTCCTGTTACTTCCGCTAAATCCCACACAGTGGGATTGCTAAATTGTGTATGAAGGCCACGCTCTCCTTTCTCCACCACTCTGCAAACGCAACTGCTATGTGATAGGTAGAAATTAGCATTTAAAAAACCTTTGAAATTCACTGAAAAAACCATAGGTTTCCGGGAAGTTATACTTAGAAATTAATATTTAAAAAACCATTGAAATTCACTGAAAAAACCATAGGTTTCAGGCACGTTATAGTTAGAAATTAGCATTAAAAAACCTTAGAAATTCACTGAAAAAACCACAGGTTTCAGGCCTGTTATAGTTAGTTTGACATTTCACTTGTACAAAACCAGAGAAATGTGTCCGTTATAGTTAGTAGAGCTAACTATACCTCGCGCCCCCGCAATGCACTACTGATGATGTCACATATTACATCACTCATGACATGGTCAGTGACATCACTGATGACATCTCAAATGACATCACTGCTGATATCACTGATGACGTCATCCATGTGATAATCTGAAGCACCTCCTCACACCCTAAAATAACCTTTGATACACCCACTCTAAAATAGAGACTACCATGTTCAAAATCATGAACACAACAATACCATTTACTACATACTCACTCACTGATTCCTAGGTCTACACACACATCCAATCATTCACCTATACAGTAACTCATACATGCAGTCACTGATCTGATCAATACAGCAGTATCATATGCACACATACACCTATATATTCACTCACACACCCCCACTCATCCATAGACTTAGTCACAGACCTACTCAGACATGCAAAGAATCAATCACACCAATTTACTCACCTATAGTTATACACCGACCACCTCACTTATTTATACAAATATTAACATCTACTTACTCTCTTATAAAATCACTGATACAACCACACACTCATCCATGCAGCCACTCTCACAATCACTCACTCTCACGTATAGTAATTTATATACTACAACACTCACATATACTGTCTTTCACATATGTAGTTATTCACATATATAACACTGAGACATCCATTCACTCACCCATGCACCCATACACATATTCACCCACCTATACAGCCCTCACAGATGCACTCTTGAACCTATACGCCCAGTGAATCACCCACTCACACATCTATGCAGTCACATTCCTCGCCCACTCAAACAGACACCCATACAGATACTCAGACAACCAATGAATAACCCATATACATACTCATATAGCTACTCACCAACCCATGCAGCTGCTTATACACCAAATGACAGACTCATACAGACATTTACACAGTTTACTCACTAACCCATGCATTCAGTAAGACAAACTAAATCACTCACTTATACAGTCAGTCACGCATCTAATAATTCATCCATTCAGACACTCATACACCCACTCATTTTTTAATACACCTTTACATATATATATATATATATATATATATATATATAAACATATTTATACTTTAAAGAAACACACATTCACTGAATGATGTCATCAGTGAAGTCAGCAGTGATGTCATTTGAGATGTTATCAGTGATGTCATCAGTAATGTCACTGACCATGTCATGAGTGATGTAATATGTGACGTTCTCAGCAGTGCATTGCGGAGGCGCGAGTTATAGTTAGCTCTACTAACTATGACTGTCCAATTTCTCTGGTTTTGTACAAGTGAAATGTCAAACTAACTATAACGGGCCTGAAACCTATGGTTTTTTTCAGTGAAATTATATATATATATATATATATATATATATATATATATATATATAGCGTAATCCTGTCAGGATAGTTGCCACGTCTTAACTCACGCACCGCCGCCAGTAAACAGGACACAGACCCAGTATCCGTGCTTCAGTTGTTTATTTCCCCAAAGTCAAAGACGCGTTTCGCAGCTTCACGCCGCTTGTTCACTCGACAAATAATCAGGACTTGGAAAGCATCTTTAAAGTGGCAGTTCATTATTTCGGTGAATCACGTGTTTTACAATCTCTATGGAAATGGAAAACATACTCTATCGCACTTGTTTGCAAAGTTCAATGCGCATTATTTTCCAACATTTAGATATTAGTTTTTGTGCAAAGGGACGCAATAAATATAAACGTTAATGAAATAAATACACATATTTTAGTTAAATACTTGAGACATTATTAAAACTTTGATGGGTTGCCTCGCATCGAAAAGACATATTCACCTGTTCAATCTTTATCTTTTTCCGATGTCATTTACAAAACATAAATAGTTTGTACAAATATCTAATGTTGATTTGGCATAATCCTTTAGAAGTTAACTTCATATGTAACTTTGTTGTCCATTGCGTCTCTGAATATTCTTGTAAAATACATACACCTAAATCTTGTTGGAAATTTTATATCACCTTCCTTCAAGATAACTTATAAAAGAGTGCCGAATGTGCTGGTGAAAAATAAAATTAATATAATTATGTAACATTTGTTTATCTTCTTTAACCTAATGTGCAATAGCCGCTAATGTTGACATTCTTGCCATATTGGGTTTTGACTGTACATTTCTTACATCACTTCATCATCATCTGTTTACATTAGAATTTGTATTTTGATACTGACTATTTGCAGTTTACTTTGTGGCCAACCAGTCATAGATATTTTCCGGGTTCCTAAATTGAGAGGATATAAGATGTTGCCTTGTCTTAACTCTAACAATCTTTTTATCGTAAACATCAACTTTATCAGTACACTCCCTCACATTAAATGTCTTCGATGTTAAACACACCTAAAGTACAGAATATGAAATATTCTACTTAAAAAATACTTAAAAATATTTGATAATATTTAAAAATATTTGATAAAACATCCAAGAATATATATAACAGTATTTATATCTAAAAAAATCCTTAATATCTTGATACTAAAATTCATCTATTTACAAGATATCTATTCTTTAGGCGATATTGATGTTAAAGACAAATATTGATTTATACCTCTCAGTGCAATATCTCAAGGCATGCATGTGCGATATCTATTGGCTCAATCAGATTGTATGCTACTCTAAACAAGTGTACAAGTCCTCCGTTAAATTCAGTCCCTGTGGGTGTTTGGAGTCTAGCAGTAAAATATAACGGGTCTCCAACTTGCGTAATTTGCCTTCTCTATCCCCTCCGCGTCTGTTTGGGGAAACTGCATCAATTAGATAATAGGACAACCCTTTGTTGTTTGATCCGTGGTGTTCCTTAAAATGCCTCGCCACCGGATAGGTGTTGTCCATATTAGTTATTGCGCGGAGGTGTTGGAGTATTCTAACGTGAGCTTGTAATTTGGTACTGCCCACGTACATAAGCCCACATGGGCATGTTAAGATGTACACTGCATATTCCGTCTTACAAGTTAACATTTTGGTTATTTTATAAGGTTTAGAGTTGAATGGGCTAGAATAGGTTTTAGTGTTGGTTCCATGAGTGCATGCCTTGCAGGTTTTGCATTTTCTGAACCCCTTGAGATTTTGGTACCAGACAGGATTCGTTATTATTTCAGGGTCGGATACTACAAGGCAATCCCTCATTGAGGGAGCTCTGCTGTATGTAATGGATGCCCTCTGCGGTAGCAGGGGTCCCAATATAGGGTCATTAAGTAGAATGGGCCAACTTCCTTGGACGATCTTTTGGAGTGCCCTATGCTGTTTGCTATACCCTATTATGAGGTGAAAACTCTTATCTCCTCAGTCTCCCTTCCTTCATTGTAGTTGACTTCCTGATTCTTTTTGTTGCTTTTTGCCAACAAGTCATTTCTAACAAGTGTCTCAGTTTTGGAAATGGCCGGATCTACTGTTTGTCTAGAATAGCCTCTTTCTAAAAATCTTCCCTTGCTAAGTTGTTGGGCCTTACTGAGTTCTTCTGATGTACTGCATACCCTCTTGATTCTGAGCATTTCACCGTAAGGTATGCTATTTACTAGGTGACGTGGGTGGGCACTGGATGCGTGCAGTACAGAATTTCCTGCTGTTTAATTACGGTACAAAGTAGTCTCCAACTTGTTGTCACAAATGTACACTTTGGTGTCTAGGAAATTCACACTGATGTCACTAATTTCCGCAGTAAACCTCAAATTTAAATCATTTTTGTTGATTTGTGCCACAAATGTATCTGCCTCCTCCCTTGTCCCCTGCCATATGACAAAAAGGTCATCAATAAACCTAAGCCACAGTTTAACCTTAGATGACATGATATCGCCATAGTCCTCCATGAGGACTAGCTTCTCCCATTTGCCCATATGGAGGCACGCATAGCTTGGGGAGAAGCTAGCCCCCATGGCTACCCCTTGAATCTGGCAGTATAGCAAATGATTAAACATGAAAATGTTATTGTAGAGGCAAAATTCTATCATGGCCAAAAGCATTTTGTTATGTTCTTCATAGATTGGTTCTCTGTTCCTTAAATAGTACTGCACCGCTTGAATACCATCCACATGCGATATACTTGTATATAATGAAGACATGTCAAGTGCCATCAGTATATATTCGGATTTCCATTCAAAATTTTTCACTTTATTTATGAAGTCGCTAGTGTCTCTTATGTAGGAGGGTAAGGATTTGACATAGTCTTGGAGAAAATAGTCAACGTATACGGATGTTTTTCCAAAATGCTATTCCTAGCACTGATTATAGTACGTCCTGGAGGTGCTTTATTGTCCTTATGGATTTTTGGTATGAAATATATCATGGGTACAACTGGATTATCATTTTTTAAGTATTTGTACTCATTTTCACTTATCAACTGCTTATTTCGCCAGCTTGTTAGTTTTTTGTAGTAAGTTCGATACATTTCTTTAAGTCTTTTGACATCCGTGCGTGTGTAACATTGTCCATCATTTAATTGGCTCATGGCCTCCTTTGTGTAATCCTCATGTGCCCATAGGACTATGTTTCCCCCCTTGTCACTGTTCCTGATTACGACTTCTTTGTTATTTTTTCATTTTTTCATTAATTGGAAATACTTGTGATCTTGGTTGCGGTGCTTCTGAGTGGTCATGCCAATTTTTTTATTCAATTTTTTAATTTTTCCAGTGATGATTTCGTGAAAAGTGTCAATGGAGTCGTGTAACATGGCGGGACAAAATTTAGATTTTGGTTTGAAATTAGTCAAACCGGCTCCTTTGGTGGCTATGTTTGCATTTGGTGGAACACTGATTCCAGCCGGATCATTTTCTTGGTTCTATAATTCTTCGAGTTCCACGACTGTGTTGGATCCCGGGGGTGTAGATTCTATCGGAGGGTCAAAAAGATCGTCTGCAATAATTTGTTTATTTTTGATTGCATATAATTTCTTCAATTTCAATTTTCTTATTCCCTTGTATACATCCATCCGGACGTTGGGATAATCAAAGTTGTTGGGGGGACAGTATGATAAGCCTAGGCTTAAAGTGGTTGCTTCGTCTTTTGTTAACGATGTTTTGGAGAGATTTACCACTGTTTGAGTTACTTCTTTCTCCAATAACTCCTTTTCTTTCTTTGCTGGTTTTGATTTCCGTTTTGCTGCTTTGCGTCTTTGTTTGCGTTTGATGTTTGCCCGCTTCCGTTTGTTTGGGATCGAGTCATGGGCCTCAAGGTTGCCAATCTTTGAGCCGCTAAAAGATTCATTTCTTCCCCTGGCTATGGCCTGGTCCCACTTGCGACACTTGAGGGGTTTCTTAAATCAGAATCTTCATCACTGTTAGAAGTTAGTTGATCGCTAGATGTTGTAGCTGCATCTTTATCTGCCCTTCTTTGGCGGCTAATAGATCTAATGCTGGTACCTTGACCTTGTTTTTGATGTGATTTTCTAACAGCATCGTATTTCCTAGCAAAGGTGAATATTTGTCCAATCTCATAATCAACATTATCGCATTGAAATTTGTGTGTTTTATGATCTTTGATTTTCTCCTCTTCTTTTTTTAGACGAGATGTCATTTCTTTACGTAGTTTATTTACTTCTTCTTGCTGCCCCATCGCTTCCAACTCTTCATTCAGAGCGTCTATTTCAGTCAAGAGACGGGCCCTGTCGATATCTGCATATTTTATCAACAGTAAGGTAGATCTTCTTGATGAGTCTAAATTCAATTCTGCCCACTCTCGCATTAGATCTGGGTGTGGTTCTTCGTAGGTAGGGGCAGTTAAAATACGTAGTCCCCGTGGGATTCTGCCTACCTCGATATAGCTCTGCAGAGACCTGGATTCCCACCATTTACTCATTTCCATTCTCATCTTTTTTTCAAGAATTTTCATTTTAAATTGTACCGAATCAGGTTTGGCCATATGTGCTGCATCATTAGATCGTGAAGTCAGGCTCACGTGAGGGATATCTTTAAACATTCCTGTGGCTGCCGCCTCCCTCTCTTTCACGATGTCACTCGACATTTTGGGGTTTGCTCACAAAATATGTTATTGGCTTGGACAAGGAATGATTTACAACAAGGGGTGGTGATGGACAGAGTCTCTGAATTAAGCAGAGTACTCTCACCCAGTCAAGAGATCAGGGCTAGATCCAACACCGTTTTTTAGCTCATTGCACCATCCCAGTTTCAGAACCTGGCTGTATGCAAATTAGTCTGTCCCTGGCCCAGTGCATCATGGGAACAGGGCAGACCAGACTACAAAAGCCAATTCTTACACTGGGAAGGAAACAAGCTTCCGGGGACCGGTTTCTGGCATTTCAGCCGTCTTCGGCCCGGCTTGCTTGAATCCTGATGGTGCAATGAGCAAGGGACTCACATCTGAGTATACCCTTCCACGCTTAGGGTGGACAAAATTATTTACAACAAGGGGTGGTGATGGACAGAGTCTCTGAATTAAGCAGAGTACTCTCACCCAGTCAAGAGATCAGGGCTAGATCCAACACCGTTTTTTAGCTCATTGCACCATCCCAGTTTCAGAACCTGGCTGTATGCAAATTAGTCTGTCCCTGGCCCAGTGCATCATGGGAACAGGGCAGACCAGACTACAAAAGCCAATTCTTACACTGGGAAGGAAACAAGCTTCCGGGGACCAGTTTCTGGCATTTCAGCCGTCTTCGGCCCGGCTTCCTTGAATCCTGATGGTGCAATGAGCAAGGGACTCACATCTGAGTATACCCTTCCACGCTTAGGGTGGACAAAATTATTTACAACAAGGGGTGGTGATGGACAGAGTCTCTAAATTAAGCAGAGTACTCTCACCCAGTCAAGAGATCAGGGCTAGATCCAACACCGTTTTTTAGCTCATTGCACCATCCCAGTTTCAGAACCTGGCTGTATGCAAATTAGTCTGTCCCTGGCCCAGTGCATCATGGGAACAGGGCAGACCAGACTACAAAAGCCAATTCTTACACTGGGAAGGAAACAAGCTTCCGGGGACCGGTTTCTGGCATTTCAGCCGTCTTCGGCCCGGCTTGCTTGAATCCTGATGGTGCAATGAGCAAGGGACTCACATCTGAGTATACCCTTCCACGCTTAGGGTGGACAAAATTATTTACAACAAGGGGTGGTGATGGACAGAGTCTCTGAATTAAGCAGAGTACTCTCACCCAGTCAAGAGATCAGGGCTAGATCCAACACCGTTTTTTAGCTCATTGCACCATCCCAGTTTCAGAACCTGGCTGTATGCAAATAAGTCTGTCCCTGGCCCAGTGCATCATGGGAACAGGGCAGACCAGACTACAAAAGCCAATTCTTACACTGGGAAGGAAAGAAGCTTCCGGGGACTGGTTTCTGGCATTTCAGCTGTCTTCGGCCCGGCTTGCTTGAATCCTGATGGTGCAATGAGCAAGGGACTCACATCTGAGTATACCCTTCCACGCTTAGGGTGGACAAAATTATTTACAACAAGGGGTGGTGATGGACAGAGTCTCTGAATTAAGCAGAGTACTCTCACCCAGTCAAGAGATCAGGGCTAGATCCAACACCGTTTTTTAGCTCATTGCACCATCCCAGTTTCAGAACCTGGCTGTATGCAAATTAGTCTGTCCCTGGCCCAGTGCATCATGGGAACAGGGCAGACCAGACTACAAAAGCCAATTCTTACACTGGGAAGGAAACAAGCTTCCGGGGACCGGTTTCTGGCATTTCAGCCGTCTTCGGCCCGGCTTGCTTGAATCCTGATGGTGCAATGAGCAAGGGACTCACATCTGAGTATACCCTTCCACGCTTAGGGTGGACAAAATTATTTACAACAAGGGGTGGTGATGGACAGAGTCTCTGAATTAAGCAGAGTACTCTCACCCAGTCAAGAGATCAGGGCTAGATCCAACACCGTTTTTTAGCTCATTGCACCATCCCAGTTTCAGAACCTGGCTGTATGCAAATTAGTCTGTCCCTGGCCCAGTGCATCATGGGAACAGGGCAGACCAGACTACAAAAGCCAATTTTTACACTGGGAAGGAAACAAGCTTCCGGGGACCGGTTTCTGGCATTTCAGCCGTCTTCGGCCCGGCTTGCTTGAATCCTGATGGTGCAATGAGCAAGGGACTCACATCTGAGTATACCCTTCCACGCTTAGGGTGGACAAAATTATTTACAACAAGGGGTGGTGATGGACAGAGTCTCTGAATTAAGCAGAGTACTCTCACCCAGTCAAGAGATCAGGGCTAGATCCAACACCGTTTTTTAGCTCATTGCACCATCCCAGTTTCAGAACCTGGCTGTATGCAAATTAGTCTGTCCCTGGCCCAGTGCATCATGGGAACAGGGCAGACCAGACTACAAAAGCCAATTCTTACACTGGGAAGGAAACAAGCTTCCGGGGACCGGTTTCTGGCATTTCAGCCGTCTTCGGCCCGGCTTGCTTGAATCCTGATGGTGCAATGAGCAAGGGACTCACATCTGAGTATACCCTTCCACGCTTAGGGTGGACAAAATTATTTACAACAAGGGGTGGTGATGGACAGAGTCTCTGAATTAAGCAGAGTACTCTCACCCAGTCAAGAGATCAGGGCTAGAACCAACACCGTTTTTTAGCTCATTGCACCATCCCAGTTTCAGAACCTGGCTGTATGCAAATTAGTCTGTCCCTGGCCCAGTGCATCATGGGAACAGGGCAGACCAGACTACAAAAGCCAATTCTTACACTGGGAAGGAAACAAGCTTCCGGGGACCGGTTTCTGGCATTTCAGCCGTCTTCGGCCCGGCTCGCTTGAATCCTGATGATGCAATGAGCAAGGGACTCACATCTGAGTATACCCTTCCACGCTTAGGGTGGACAAAATTATTTACAACAAGGGGTGGTGATGGACAGAGTCTCTGAATTAAGCAGAGTACTCTCACCCAGTCAAGAGATCAGGGCTAGATCCAACACCGTTTTTTAGCTCATTGCACCATCCCAGTTTCAGAACCTGGCTGTATGCAAATTAGTCTGTCCCTGGCCCAGTGCATCATGGGAACAGGGCAGACCAGACTACAAAAGCCAATTCTTACACTGGGAAGGAAACAAGCTTCTGGGGACCGGTTTCTGGCATTTCAGCCATCTTCGGCCCGGCTTGCTTGAATCCTGATGGTGCAATGAGCAAGGGACTCACATCTGAGTATACCCTTCCACGCTTAGGGTGGACAAAATTATTTACAACAAGGGGTGGTGATGGACAGAGTCTCTGAATTAAGCAGAGTACTCTCACCCAGTCAAGAGATCAGGGCTAGATCCAACACCGTTTTTGTAATTATTTTGGCCACCATGAGTGTGGAAGGGTATGCTCAGACATGAGTCCCTTGCTCATTGCACCATCAGGATTCAAGCTAGCCGGGCCGAAGATGGCTGTAATGCCAGAAACCGGTCCCCGGAAGCTTGTTTCCTTTCCAGTGAAGAATTGGCTTGGTAGTTTGGTCTGCCCTGTTCCCATGATGCACTGGGCCAGGGACAGACTAATTTGCATATAGCCAGGTTCTGAACTGGGATGGTGCAGTGAGCTAAAAAACGGTGATGGATCAAGCCCTGATCTGTTGACTGGGTAGGAGTGTTCTGATTAACTCAGATACTCTGTCCATCACCACCCCCTTTTTGTAATTATTTTGGCCACCATGAGTGTGGAAGGGTATGCTCAGACATGAGTCCCTTGCTGATTGCACCATCAGGATTCAAGCAAGCCGGGCCGAAGACGGCTGTAATGCCAGAAACCGGTCCCCGGAAGCTTGTTTCCTTTCCAGTGAAGAATTGGCTTGGTAGTTTGGTCTGCCCTGTTCCCATGATGCACTGGGCCAGGGACAGACTAATTTGCATATAGCCAGGTTCTGAACTGGGATGGTGCAGTGAGCTAAAAAACGGTGATGGATCAAGCCCTGATCTGTTGACTGGGTAGGAGTGTTCTGATTAACTCAGATACTCTGTCCATCACCACCACCCCCCTTTTTGTAATTATTTTGGCCACCATGAGTGTGGAAGGATATGCTCAGACATGAGTCCCTTGCTCATTGCACCATCAGGATTCAAGCAAGCCGGGCCGAAGACGGCTGTAATGCCAGAAACCGGTCCCCGGAAGCTTGTTTCCTTTCCAGTGAAGAATTGGCTTGGTAGTTTGGTCTGCCCTGTTCCCATGATGCACTGGGCCAGGGACAGACTAATTTGCATATAGCCAGGTTCTGAACTGGGATGGTGCAGTGAGCTAAATAACGGTGATGGATCAAGCCCTGATCTGTTGACTGGGTAGGAGTGATCTGATTAACTCAGATACTCCGTCCATCACCACCCCCTTTTTGTAATTATTTTGGCCACCATGAGTGTGGAAGGGTATGCTCAGACATGAGTCCCTTGCTCATTGCACCATCAGGATTCAAGCAAGCCGGGCCGAAGACGGTTGTAATGCCAGAAACCGGTCCCCGGAAGCTTGTTTCCTTTCCAGTGAAGAATTGGCTTGGTAGTTTGGTCTGCCCTGTTCCCATGATGCACTGGGCCAGGGACAGACTAATTTGCATATAGCCAGGTTCTGAACTGGGATGGTGCAGTGAGCTAAAAAACGGTGATGGATCAAGCCCTGATCTGTTGACTGGGTAGGAGTGTTCTGATTAACTCAGATACTCTGTCCATCACCACCCCCTTTTTGTAATTATTTTGGCCACCATGAGTGTGGAAGGGTATGCTCAGACATGAGTCCCTTGCTCATTGCACCATCAGGATTCAAGCAAGCCGGGCCGAAGACGGCTGTAATGCCAGAAACCGGTCCCCGGAAGCTTGTTTCCTTTCCAGTGAAGAATTGGCTTGGTAGTTTGGTCTGCCCTGTTCCCATGATGCACTGGGCCAGGGACAGACTCATTTGCATATAGCCAGGTTCTGAACTGGGATGGTGCAGTGAGCTAAAAAACGGTGATGGATCAAGCCCTGATCTGTTGACTGGGTAGGAGTGTTCTGATTAACTCAGATACTCTGTCCATCACCACCCCCTTTTTGTAATTATTTTGGCCACCATGAGTGTGGAAGGGTATGCTCAGACATGAGTCCCTTGCTCATTGCACCATCAAGATTCAAGCAAGCCGGGCCGAAGACGGCTGTAATGCCAGAAACCGGTCCCCGGAAGCTTGTTTCCTTTCCAGTGAAGAATTGGCTTGGTAGTTTGGTCTGCCCTGTTCCCATGATGCACTGGGCCAGGGACAGACTAATTTGCATATAGCCAGGTTCTGAACTGGGATGGTGCAGTGAGCTAAAAAACGGTGATGGATCAAGCCCTGATCTGTTGACTGGGTAGGAGTGTTCTGATTAACTCAGATACTCTGTCCATCACCACCCCCTTTTTGTAATTATTTTGGACAAGGAATGAGGCCGTAAATAATGTCAAATTCGTTCCTTGTTTTAGCCTTGCACACTTCTCCACCCCGCAATCCCGATGTTTGCTGTACCTGGCAGTCGTTAGCACTGGAACTTCGTGCTGTGTGGGCGGGAACCGTCCACTCAGCTGGCGTCCTCGTGCTGCTGCCTGAGGGTTTCTTCGGTGCGGGGGGGCAGCGGTGATTCCTTTTTGGATTTGCAATATTCTTCAGGTTTCCCCAGAAGACGTTTCCGTTTTTTCCGCTGGCCCAGTTATGGAGGAGGGGTCCGTGTTAAACTGGTTCTCGGAAACACCAGTCACTAATATAGCGTAATCCTGTCAGGATAGCTGCCACGTCTAAACTCACGCGCCGCCGCCAGCAAACAGGACACAGACCCAGTATCCGTGCTTCAGTTGTTTCTTTCCCCAAAGTCAAAGACGAGTTTCGCAGCTTCACGCCGCTTGTTCACTCGACAAATAATCAGGACTTGGGAAGCATTTTTAAAGTGGCAGTGCATTATTTCGGTGAATCACGTGTTTTACAATCTCTATGGAAATGGAAAACATACTCTATCGCACTTGAATGCGCATTATTTTCCAACATTTAGATATTAGTTTTTGTGCAAAGGGACGCAATAAATATAAACGTTAATGAAATAAATACACATATGTTAGTTAAATACTTGAGACATTATTAAAACTTTGATGGGTTGCCTCGCATCGAAAAGACATATTCGCCTGTTCAATCTTTATCTTTTTCCGATGTCATTTACAAAACATAATTAGTTTGTACAAATATCTAATGTTGATTTGGCATAACCCTTTAGAAGTTAACTTCATATGTAACTTTGTTGTTCATTGCGTCGCTGAATATACTTGTAAAATACATACACCTAAATCTTGTTGGTAATTTTATATCACCTTCCTTCGAGATAACTTATAAAAAAGTGCCTAATGTGCTGGTGAAAAATAAAATTAATATAATTATGTAACATTTGTTTATCTTCTTTAACCTAATGTGCAATAGCCGCTAATGTTGACATTCTTGCCCATATTGGGTTTTGACTGTACATTTCTTACATCACTTCATCATCATCTGTTTACATTAGAATTTGTATTTTGATACTGACTATTTGCAGTTTACTTTGTGGCCAACCAGTCATAGATATTTTCCGGGTTCCTAAATTGAGAGGATATAAGATGTTGCCTTGTCTTAACTCTAACAATCTTTTTATATATATATCAGGCAGAAGGACGTCTCGCAGCAGTCACTCAGCGTACACAGACGAGGCAAACCCAGGTAATGGTGCTTAGATTTTTATTTCCGCTCTCCACCACACCACCACAGCCAGGGAATTAATCAAGGTTTGTGGTTTTATGTTCGTTTTGCATTTCCACAGCATAAAACAGACCTACATATTTCGGCCAAAAGCCTTCGTCTGGGTCATAAAGTTTAAAGTGCAGCGTGTCTTTTAAAAGGGCATGAACAGTCCCTCCCTCTACTCATTACATTACATAAAATCAGGGCACCAGTCCTATAAAAGAAGTGGGAGGACTAACCAAGTTAAGCAGTATGCAAGTGGCATTGTGATACGTGTCGTCATGGCGCGTGACATTACATGTGGCATGACTGGAAGTGATATCACAAAAAGTGAGATTAGATATTAAGACCTCACACATGTTTATCAGGTATATCATGAGTAAGCACATTAGGAAATTTAACAAATGAGATTTGGCATCGGGGTTGTGCCAAAAAATTGGCGCAATCCCGATCCAAACTCTGGGCCTCAACTAATATATTATGCTTTTTTAAACCCTGCCACAAAGAAATTGGCAACAAGGAGAAGCATGGTAGTATATCTATTCTGCTTTATTGGTTGCAAAGTCTGGATTTTAAAATATTTTATGGGGTTAAGGCATCTGCCTCAGAGGTACCCAGTAAATCTCAAGGAATAATAATAAAGGTGAGATAACTCTGGAGGTTAACGCATTTGTTAGAGAGATCTGTTTTTTTGTGTAGTCCCATAGTCGAATTAAAGTAGTTTAGAAGGTTAAGGTGTCTCATGCAAAGCACATCATGTTACAAAAGAAATAAAATAGTGCTATTTAATTTGTTATTTGGGTAAATACTGGGACAGACCAACACATTTGACATTCTTACAATGCATGCACTTATGTACAGGGACTGAACAAAGTCAAAAGTGTGCTTCGCTTAAGTACCTGTGAAGAGACAAGCGGTGTGCTTTTGTTTTTTGTTGCATTTAAGTGCCAGGTTCCAGGATGCCTCCAGTCCATTTTTAGGTCTCGCGCCTACCGATACACTGCGCAGCAGTGTGCTCGCAGCGAGAGTCCTTTTGTCCGGGTTTTCAAAATGTACCTGGGAAATGCACACGTCGTGCGTGTGATTTTACCGTTGCGGCCTGCTATTGGCCTTTGCGTGCGTGTTGTTTTGTAAAATAGCACACAATAGGCCAGAGGCGGGCGCATAGCTCCGCCCCCGGCCTATTGGTGTCTATTACGTGCATTTCCTGCCATATGCTTTCAATTATCATGCCCAGGCACGGGCGCGATAATTGAAAGCATATGGGCGTGCACGCACCACTCGCGGTTTTGTTGTTTTCAAAAGCGCTTTCGGTTTTGCGATAGCAGCGTCGCTTTTCTCACCCCCAAGAACTTTTTTATGCTTGAAGAGAAGGGGCTGTGGAAGTTGCATACTTTTGTGAAGAAAAGAAAATGTGATTTCTTTGGCGCCAGCGGAGCTCTTGCGGATTGGCCGCAAACGATCAGGAAACCCGAGTTTACAGCTGAGCCCTCCTTCGGCGCGAGTCCGTGCTCGACTCTGTGCAGCGGTGCTTGAGGGTGGCTGCGAGCAGGGACCCGGGTGTATTGAAGAAGGAAGCGGCCCTTCTGTTTGCCAGGCTCCTAGTTCCTGCCTTCTCTGCGCCCCACATGCCGTGTACAGCCACACTGGAACCAGACTGGTGCACTGGGGTCACTGAAAAACACGCAGCAGAGTGCGCACTGGTCTGGTAAGAGGCACATTTTTCTCTGTTTCTAGAAGTAGCGCAGCCGAACTCTGTGGGTGAATGCAACTGCTGAGGAAACGTGTGGACCATCAGGTCACAGCTTTGTATGCGGCAGGGCCGGAACTTTTTTTCATCCTTCCAGGTCGATACTATGAGGACCGGCGAATGTAGTAACAAGCACATCTGTTCAGAGTTCCAGCTGTTCGTGACTGTGACAGCAAGTGTACTATGTATACGAGCGACTTCACCTGGCGGACACAGGGTAAAAGGGGTGAGACGTGGTCAGTGTATCCTCTCCATGTCTGTTACTGTATTAGTATCAGACTAGTTCTGAGCTTCACCTCATACGACCTCCTACTTGAACATTCGGTAATTGCCCTGGTCTGCGTCAGTATTCATGTTTCGCTCGGTTTCACCCCAAAGTGTGCGTGTTTTATCTTCCAGGGTGCACATTTCCCCGAAGTTCACTCAGAACTTGCCGGGCTTTCAATCGAAGTACAGAAGTGCTGGCACTAGGTATCCAGAGTACCTGTTTTCGACTAAGTTGTGGCGGTATTCTCCAATTAAATATATTATAACAGTGCTGAGAAGTGCAGGAACTCCCCCTTTCAAATAAAAGAGGTGCAGGCACTCGGTACCAGATAGTGCCTGGCTCTTTAAAGCACTGGGAGACTGCAGTATATCACAACGGGTCGGGGTTTACTGGACAGTTACACTGCAGCTATCCACTGATGACGCACAGCAGCACTTTACTGAAGAGCTATGGTATGTCACTTAGGCCTTCTATAAACTAATTCAGGAACTTCCTCCATACAGTCTCAAAATTCCTGGGTGACTTCTAATAGTTAAAAAATGTACGCCAGGTGGGACTTTAGCAATGCAATAGGTCTCGCAGTAACCTGAGTTTAAACTAATGGAATTGTAAATGACAATTCCTTTTATTTATGTTTTTAAAACAAAAATAAAAGGCATTATTATTTGCAATGTCAATAGCTCAAACACGTATAGCATTGGTGTGTTATTTTCTTTTTTCTCAACAACAAAAAAAACGAATCCAAAGGAGGAGTACAGTAGTGGAAACAACGTAACAGCTGCTGGCAGTCAGCGATTATGTTTATGATCCTGCATTGTTTGTGCCAGGAAGTTACCGGCTTCCGGGTGTGTGGCAGGACGTTCCAGAGAAGTCAGATTCAGGTGAGGTACTTGTAAACAGACATCTCTTTCATGCAACTATTTCTGGGAGACCCAGCAGATTTGGTTATTTGTAAAACACGATTGTAGCAGGGTTATACTTTTATAATACAAAAAGGCAATTGTTCACAGCTTCGAAGCACTAAGCTTAAAATATATTCGTGAGAAACAATTATTGACCACACCATTGTAGCAGGTTTTCTGGTGCTTATAGTGCTGTTCACTGAGATTTTCGGTATATTTAGTATAGTTGAAATCAAGCAGCGGCCAGTATTTCCATCCCATCTTCTTTGTAATTTTGGTCAAGAAAGTCGCTTGGCAGCTTCCTGAAACCAAAATCTCAGTCTGTCCAATATAGTGTAAGATGTGTGTCTCTTCGTGGCTTCTAGATTACAGGCAGCCTAGTGGTACGTATATACATTTTCCCTGTTTTGAAACCAGGACAAAGTGTCATAAAATAGGAATTTATCAGCCCACCATATCGCAGCTGATATGTGTCAACGTTTTAAATATATGTGTTATATTCACTGCTTTCAGTAGGATGACAATAGTGAGTGGTCTCTAAGGGGGAGGTGGAAAGAGTTAAGGCCCCTTTAGAAAAGGTGGGCCAAATACCTGTGAAATAGAATACTATGCCACACAAATTCATAAACGGGGCTTTTGTTCATAGCAATAACTGGGATCAGTAAGCACCACACTACGTAGAGGTTTGTATGGCAACTTTACCCGGGGCCATAAGCAATAATGCTCGTGACTGTAGCCTGATATTTCTGGCTTCTATTCTTCCACTGCTTGCTTTTCAACCATTACTTTTTTCTTTACTGTTAACCATGCCACAAGAGTGTTTTTCCCCAGCTGTCTCCCTTGTGTTCTTTCCTCTTGCACTCTGTGTTGCTCTTTGTTGTTCGTGTGCTTCTTCCTACCCCATTCTGGTTGCCCTCCTGTACTTCCCTCTGTTGCTTTCTCGCCTGTGTGCTTCTCCCCCCTACGCCATGTTGCTGTCTTGCTTGTTGCTCCTCCATCCCAACTTTGCCCTCCGTGTTGATTCCCCGTGTCCTCCTCCCTTGCCCTTTGAATTTCCTCCTCACCCCTGTACTCCCCCGTTGGCTTCTTGCCGGTATGCTTCTCTACCGCCTGCTCTACATTGGTCTCTTGCCCATTTTTTCTCCTTCACTCACATGTGCCCCAGTGTTGCTCCAGCCCTCCCATGTTGCTTCCGCTCTCCTGTGTTGCTTCCCCCAACTACTTAAAAACAAGCATTTGCAATGCAATCTGTCTTGCATTTGTGAAATTTTAAGCTATTTGCGTTGTAAATTATACTGTTTTTGACTTATGTTTTTTGCTTGTAGAGGAGTGGATGTATGTTGTTTGCTATTTGTAGAAGTACTGTATACTGATGCATGGAGTACCAAGTTTGAGCTATTGGCATTGTAAATGACAAGGCCTTTTATTCATTTTTTTTTAAAAACTTGCAATCGGTGCATAAACATGCACTTTGAACGTATAGTCCTTGCTTACGATGAGCAAGGCTGGCAGTAAAAGAGACTGCCAGCCTTGCTTCTCAAAAGCATGGACTATAAGTACAAAGTGCTTGTTTACGCACCTATGCAAATGAATAACAGGCATTGTCATTTACAATGCCAATACCTCAAACTTTAATAATGCGAGACCTATTGCATTGCAAATGCTTGTTCCATTTGTAATCCTCAGTCATCAGCAATGCACTCAACATAATTCTAGTTAAAAGTGTATTGGCGAGACATAGTACGTTGTTATAAATATGGTGAAGTACCAAGCACATATATATATATATATATATATATATATATATATATATATATATCCACCACCAACACTCCTTACAAAGAGAGAAGGACTCGCACTAGGGATAACCAGGGTTTATTTCCAAGCAAGGTAACGCGTTTCAACAGCAAAAGCTGTCTTGATCACACAATTTGCTACATGACACAGGAAGTCAATACATAGGTATTCGACACAAACAAAGGACTAAATGTTTGATAACTGATGTTGGCGAATTTGGCGGCCATCTTAGCACTGTAAAATATATACCACACTGGGTTAAAATTAATGATATATGCATGTTATAAACACCAGAAATTTCCCAGAAAACTTGATTTTGAGCATATGTATAAATCTGTACTGCAATCACTATATACAGGTGCTGATAGTCACATAAATTGATTATTAATCGACATAGTGTCATACAAAATCAAAATGTCAACGGAATTCTCAAATGAAGGCTATATGTTCAATGTATGAACCTAATGCCTAATACGAGTTCAGTAATAATGTACAAAACTATCTACAAATATTTACAGAATATTTTCCTTAAATTAGAGAATTCTCCAATGAACTAAATCTATACGGCATAGTGCCACTTGTAATCCTATATACAATACATAATACATAGAATAGTTTTCTAGGACCTCATCTCATAATACATAGAAAAAGTGGCCTATCTTTGTCTTTAATACGAATTCACTGCGTCAAGAAAAAGAGAAGTGAAAAGTGCATGAAAAACAAAGTGCAATTTCTTATCCAAAATGATCTGATAAATAAAGAGACTCAGGTGGAGGGATTGACTGTAGATTCCTGAATTTCATTGTAGCCAGTCTCTTCCACCTAGAAAAATCAGATAAAGCTAATCAAACAGTGTTGTGATATGTCATGCTAAAATACACAATTGAAACATGGAAGACAGATGTATGTACATACATGAGAATAAGAACATTGTCGCTAATGTATGCCCTCATTATTCTTTTAAGTGGAAGGCTAGTTCCTCATCAAGATTATGACCTTTCGGATACTTGGTCTCCAGATTAATTATCCATCTTGATTCACGTTTACGAAGCGCAAGAGTTCTATTACCTCCTCTAGCATCACATATCACAACACTGTTTGATTAGCTTTATCTGATTTTTCTAGGTGGAAGAGACTGGCTACAATGAAATTCAGGAATCTACAGTCAATCCCTCCACCTGAGTCTCTTTATTTATCAGATCATTTTGGATAAGAAATTGCACTTTGTTTTTCATGCACTTTTCACTTCTCTTTTTCTTGACGCAGTGAATTCGTATTAAGTACATAGATAGGCCACTTTTTCTATGTATTATGAGATGAGGTCCTAGAAAACTATTCTATGTATTATGTATTGTATATAGGATTACAAGTGGCACTATGCCGTATAGATTTAGTTCATTGGAGAATTCTCTAATTTAAGGAAAATATTCTGTAAATATTTGTAGATAGTTTTGTACATTATTACTGAACTCGTATTAGGCATTAGGTTCATACATTGAACATATAGCCTTCATTTGAGAATTCCGTTGACATTTTGATTTTGTATGACACTATGTCGATTAATAATCAATTTATGTGACTATCAGCACCTGTATATAGTGATTGCAGTACAGATTTATACATATGCTCAAAATCAAGTTTTCTGGGAAATTTCTGGTGTTTATAACATGCATATATCATTAATTTTAACCCAGTGTGGTATATATTTTACAGTGCTAAGATGGCCGCCAAATTCGCCAACATCAGTTATCAAACATTTAGTCCTTTGTTTGTGTCGAATACCTATGTATTGACTTCCTGTGTCATGTAGCAAATTGTGTGATCAAGACAGCTTTTGCTGTTGAAACGCGTTACCTTGCTTGGAAATAAACCCTGGTTATCCCTAGTGCGAGTCCTTCTCTCTTTGTAAGGAGTGTTGGTGGTGGATAAATTACCGAGTGTCCCGCTCGGTCGGACTCGCCATCTGTCAATGGGCCACGAACTTCATGCAAAACGGGTTTTCTTTGGTGTTTAATATATATATATATATATATATATATATATATTTATATATATATATATATATATATAATATATATATATATATATATATATATATATATATATATACACACACCAATCAGATAACTATTACTACTCTAAAGTTATAACTAGGATTCCAAGAGATAGGAATTCCTTGGATTTTTGATTGGTAATAACTTTTCCACTGTTTGATAAATATCCACAAACCTTTCCAGGCCTATTCCTTTTTCTACATTAGCTGATGATGCAAAGTTTTGTCGTGATTAGTTAACTAGGTGCAAGATAAAAAGGGGGGTCCCAAAACACATTTTTTCCAACAGTGCATTTCCATTGACTTTTTAAACAGACTTAGCTGCAAAATAGCTGAATAGATCTTCATAAAATTTGGCTGGACGAAAGATTATGGTTTGGAAAGGGTCCATTTTGTTATTTGATCTAAATTGATTCAGTAGTTTTTAAGTAATAAGGGGCAACAGCTTAGTGGTGTATTGTGTCACAGAATACCGTGGTACCGTGCGATGACGAAACACAATATGATTGGTTAATAATACCCTTGCAAAATGAAAAGGCAGCTATATTGTTCAGACCACACTTTGCTTTGGTGTGTGTTTAACATAAAATATAGGTTATTACTATTGTTTTATTGTAGTGGAAGAAATGAGGCAGTTTAGCAAACTCTGTAGAGGTAGGGAAAAGTACTTTTATTGACACATAAAGTGAAGTGACATGTCATATATTCGCATGTCGTAGAGTATCTTAGAGTGGAGTGGCATGTTGTAGAATGGAGTGGCATGACAGACTAGAGTTTAGGCTGTACTGTGGTACTTTTTCAAAAGTATCTAGAAGGTACAGTGATTCCTATTGAAATGTAAATCAACTTGTTTCATATGTGATAAAAGACACTCTGCAACATGCCATTCCACTCTAAGACACCCTACAAAACGGCACTATATGATACGCCGCTCCTCTTTCCAATATTCTACTCAACTCTATGACACTTTACTCCACTCTTCGCTATCCCAATCCACTCCATGAAATGTCACACTAAGCTACTCCACTCCACTCTATGACACACCAGTCTGTCATGCCATTCCATTCTATAACATGCCACTCTACTCTAAGATTCTCTACAACATGCCACTATATGACACGCCGCTCCACTTTACAACTTTCTACTCAACTCTGACACTTTACTGAATATATGACGTTACAATGCATGCTTTTACAACACATTTTTTACATTGCATGATTTTACAACGCATGCCATTACAACACTTTTTTAAAAACTACCATTTCAACGCATTCCATTACAACGCATACCATTACAATGCAAGCCATTACATCGCATGATACTTTTAGGCCAACAGTAGGGTAAGTGTTGAATAGTGTAGGGGTAAAGATTACTATTCCCACTCCAGTGAGTGCAACAGTAGGGTAAGTGTTTGATAGTGTAGGGGTAAAAAATACTATTTCCATCTACCCCAAAACCAATACCCACCCTAAAATTTAAAAATCTCCATTACTTACCTTATAATGCTTGCAATGGAATGTGCTGCAATGGCATGCATTGTAATGGCATGCGTTGTACTGACATGCATTGTAATGGCATGCGTTGTAATGGCATGCGATGTAAAGACAGTTGCGTTGTAACAGGTGCGTTGTAAAAGCAGTGCGATGTAATGACTCCTTTGTAATGGATGTTTCCCACTTAACTCTACTCTTTGCTATGCCAATCCACTCCATGAAATATCACTCTAAGTTACTCCACTCCACTGTATGTCACTCTGCACCACTCCACGACACACCACTCCAAGATACGCCACTCTACGACATGCCACTCCGCTCTAAGAGACTCTATGACAGACCATTATATGACACACCACTCCACTTTACAAAATCCTACTCAACTCTGACACTCTACTCCACTCTATGCCACTCTAGAACTCTCTATTCCACTCATTGCCATTCGTCGACACTCTACTCCACTCTACTCCACTGTATGCTGCTGTACAAAACACTCTACTCCACTCTGACACGCTACACAACTCCCTCTATGCCACTTTACTCCACTCTACTCTATGACTCACTACTCCAATCTATTCCATTACTTCGCTCAATTTCATTCCACTCTTCGCCAATCCACTCTAATACACTGTATAACACAACACTGTATGACACGCTACTCCGTAACACTTTACACCACTCTATGCTCCTCCACTCTACGCCAGTCTACTTCAGTCTTCGACATGCCACTCCACTCTACACACCTCCACTCTATAGCACTCTACTCCACTCTATGCCCATGACTCTCCGATACTGTATGACATGCCACCCCACTACACACCCCTCAACTCTATTATACACCACCCCACTGTATGAAATGATACGACACGACATTCCACCACACTCATCTTCACTCCACTTTACTCTATGAAATGCCACTCCACAACATGCCCCTCCACTGTATGCCCCTCCACTGTACGCCACTCCACTCTACAGCCCTCCACTCTACTCTGTACTCTATGACACACCATTCCATTCTTTATCACTTCACTCCACTCTACAACACAGCACTCCACTCTATGACATGCCTCTCCACTCTGTGCCACGTCACTCCACACACTCTACGGCACGCCACTCTTCGACACTCCACTCTATGATTATCCACTCTACGACATGGCACTCTACGCCACTCTATGACATGCCACTCCACTCCATGACACTTTAATCCACTCTAAACTATGTCACGCCACTCTACTTAATGCCACTTTACTCTATGACACAACAATCCACTCTACAACAAAACACTCCACTCTGACACTTTACTCCACTCTCCACCATCCACAATACTTTGCTCCGCTCTACAACACTATATTCCACTCTATGCCACTCCACTCTACTCCACTACATTCCACTCTACGACACTCTAATCCACTCTGTGCCATTCCACTCTATAGCACTGTACTCCCCTCTATGCCACTGTACGAAGCTTTACTTCACTCTATTCTACAACATTTTCTAAGCCACTTTACTCCACTGTACTCTGACACACTACTCCACTCTATGCTCCTCCATTCTAAGACACTGTATGACATGCCACTCTATGACATGCCACTCTATGACATGCCACTCAACTCTACATCACTTCACTCTACTACCCTCCAATCTATGCCACTCTACGCCATTCTACCACACACCACTCTATGACAGGCTACTCTACTCTACTCTACTCTATGACACTCCACTCTCTAACACTCTACTACATTCTATGCTCACCCACTGAATGAGACACCACTCCACTCTACTCTATAACACTTTACTCCACTCTAAAACAAGTTACTCCACTCTATAACATGTTACTTACGCTACTCCACTTTGAGACATTCCACTCTATGCCACTCCACTGTACTACACTCTATGATACATTATACCCTTCCAATCTACAACATTGTACTCCACTTTATGCCACTCCACTCTACAGCACTCCTGTCTATACCACTTTACAATACCCTATTCCACTCTATGACACTCTACTCAACTCTGCAACACTCTATGTAACTCTTTCTACGCCACTTGACACTACTTTACTCCACTCTACTCTATGCCACACTACACTACTCTACACCACTATTCCACTCTACCCCATTCTGTCCCACTCTATGACATGCCACTCCACTCTAGTCTACGACACACCACCCCACTAAACTCTACGGCATGCCATTCCACTTTACAACATGTCATTCTAATCTGTGCCACTCCACCTTAAGACACCCTGCCGCGCCCTACAACATGCCACTCCACTCCACACTACTCTACTCTATGTAACGCCACTCTACTAGTTAACTCTAGTAATCCGCTGGAACTGTTGAATTTTGAGCACTGTTTAAGAAATGGTTATTTCTAGGACCAGCAAGTGAATGGCTACAGCAGACACTTCTTTTAGCTAATGAAACAAATGGGACAGACAGGACCCCTGTGACCACTGCCTGTCCTCAGAAAGTAACAATGTCACAGAACTGTGCAAATTGAAAACCTTGCACAGGAGTCAACTGAGCAAGTAGTGGGAGGCCATGGCACTTCAAAAATATGTAGATGTGGAAAGAATCTTCCAAAAAATCTAGATGTAGAAGGAAACCCTAAGGAACTTCGATATATTACAGTGTCATCACATGGTAGTGGGCACACAATTCAGGAGTAATTAAAGAGATTGACAAACAGGAGGTCTTACTGGCAAAGGTAGCTGAGCACAAAGAAGTAAGAACATTTAAAGAGGAAATTAAAAAAAGACAAATTAATTTCGAGGAGGATATGAAGAAACAGAAACAGTGGAATGTTTTTAGAAATAAGAGGGGCTACGTTAGTGGCAGAATTCTTACCTTTGCCAAATCTACTGATCGAGCAATAGACATGGAACAAAAGCATAGTAATAGGCAAAGGCAGGACAGTGTGATGATGGACTATATATCAGAAGTCATCTCTGACCAGAGTTTGAACTCCTGGTAGAAATTGGCTCAAGCAACCATATTATTAGACATGTTCAGGTTCTGAGAAGAAGACAACAACAAACATCCAAAATAAAAAAATTAAAAGAAGGAGAAGGAGGAATAAAAGACAACACAAAAGGTACAGAATTCGTCAATACAAAAACCATGCGAAAGGGATCCAGACAAAGGAAATGATGGTCCCTTTTCATGAGAATCGCTCCATGCAGGTCAATGACAAATAAACCATGATTTATGTGTTAACAGAGAACTAACTTCTGAGGAGGAAAATATATTGAGTCAGGACTAACATTTTGCCGTGCAACAAACTTTCACTATCCACACAGGTACACATAGATCTGTTACAATTGTTTAGGAAATTCAAACTGCTGAAGACCCGCACTCCTTCTCAGACCACATTGACAAGCCCATCACAAGCTGTGATTGAGGCCAACATTTGGACAACAGGTGACATTAAGAGATGATATGCTGTTTATAATCTTAATGCAGAAAAACATGCCTTGAATGATTTTGAATTAATGGGAGTGAGAAGCGAAGTGAAGAACAGATTAAATGGCCTAGAAACAAACACTAATAATAGGAATAGAATTAAACCAAATCTAGAAACATGCCACTTTTGACCTACAACTCAATAGATGTATATCAGGAGATAGCATTGACAGAAATGAAACATTTGAGCAGACAAACATTTTATAAACAAAAAGGAAGCTGACTTGATCCCAGTATGCTACATTGAGAAGTTGAGTAGTAATGAGGCTGTCATTAATCAATCTCATACAGAGGTCAATGGGGTTGCATGGCCAAAAGATAAATATCTAAAAGAGGCAAAAAGGCAGCTCAAAGTTATTGATTGCTACATCAAAGTTGATATTAGTTATTACAAACATCTAATATATGAGATACCTTGATCTCCTACTAATTTGATAGGATTGTTGACCTCGTAGAGTAGGAAGAATACCAGTTTTTGAAAACTAATAATTTAACAATAACGACTCTCTATGACTCACAGTCCACAAAGATATGATAAACCCTCTGGGAAGACCTATATTGGTTTCAGAGAGAGACTTTTAGAAGGAAATTCCATATGCATGGACTCCTTTTTTCCTACTTGTAAAAACATCACCCACTTCCATAAAAGAAAGCACAGATTTTCTCCACATGATCAATAACATTACACAAGATAGCTCATATGTTATGATAACATTAGATATCCAGACATTATACAAAAGTATTAACCATGCATATGAGACCAAGACCTGTGCACATGTTTTTATAGACCAGACTGATCAAAAAGGTGCACCCTACTGATAAAGAAAATTCTTTCTTTTCGCCACCACTTGGACTGCAGACTCGTATAGATAGAATATTCTGCTAATTGAATCTACTTGTCTACTCGGACCATAACCCCCTAGAAGTTACACTATTATGGTGGAAAATCCCCACACCGATACCTGTCTGGAAGTTGCATTCCACACTACTGGAAGACCTGGTATTTCACAGTATCCTCTCTACAGCCATAGTTAATTACTTCACGGACAACGCAGACACCGCTAGCACACGTCAAATTGAATGGGAAGCATTCAAAACTGTGAAACAAGGGGTAGCAATCAGCACACGAGTGGGGACACGTAATGAATTAATTGAAAAACTCAAAGAAGTTGAAAATATTCTGTGTAAGTTAGAACAGAAAGCAGCATCAAACGACACACATAAGGACGCACTACAAGGGACACGCATAACACACGCTGAACTGCTAGAAGAACTCCTTATTTGGGATTACCACTCATACACGCAGAAACAGCATGCACTGGCAGATAGAACAGGCCCAATACTCACTAGAATTATAAAATATGCACCGTCAGTGTCTCCTATCCTTGAAATTAACACCCCATAAGGTGCTGGAGTGCGTACTCAATTCAAAACGAATACTGCCTTTAAAGACTATTATGAAAAACTATATGTGGAGCCGGAAGAGATTGATGGAAATGAATAAGAGTTCTTCTTTGAAGAGTTGTAAATCCCACGACTACTTACAGATCACAAAATAGACCTGCAGGGACTTATAACTAGCTCAGAAATAAGAGCGGCGATAAAGTCCCTTCCACGCAACAAAACGCCAGGAAATGGTGGCTTACCCATGGAATTCTATGCCGCAAACCACAAATTATTAGTCCCTCACATACAGGCAGGGACTATATCAGGCCTCATTAGACACTGGTTCAATACCCCTTACAACACTACAAGCGAGACAGTAAAGACATGGCAGGCCACCGACCCCAATCACTTCTAAATACAGATTATAAGATTCTGAATAAGTTGTTGGCAAATAGAATCTTACAGTTTATCCCCTGACTCTTCCACATTGATCAGTGTTGGTTTGTACCGGGTAGATGTACGGCCCTTATATTAGGAGACTCCACCAGGTGATGGCCCATGCACCCTCAGTGGCCAACTCACAGGGTTGCATATCCCTAGATCTATGTCAAGCATTTAACTCACTGCAGTCAGGGCCGGACTGGGAATGAAAACCGGCCCTGGCAAGGTGCTTGCCCCCCCCCCCACCCCCACCCGGGGCCGTTGGGGTTGCGACCAAGCTCTTTGCCGGGGCCGGTTTTCTGCCGATTTTGTTACAGGGCAGCAAAAACGGTCCTGTAACAAAAACGGGTTGTATAGAGACTGAGGATGTACTGGATGGGAATTTAAACCGAGCTATTGCGGCACTCAAAGCACAAATAAGATTCTGGACCTCACTGCTAATATCAGTACCGGGACGGGTTGCCATTGCCAAGTTGGTGATACTCCCTAGAATACTATATTATTTTACTAATCTGCCTATCATTATCCCAACACAGGTGTTTAAACAACTAGATTCCCTCCTATTAGAATAATTATTGGGGATAGGCCTTAGACGCATAGGGCTCACTAAACTAAAATTGAATATGAAACAAGGGGGTTTGAGGGTACCAGATCTGAAAGCTTACTGCTATGCTGGCCAACTGCAGTGGTTGGCGTATTGGATAGCAGGCCGCAAACTGCAGGAGGTCGCCATGACTGGCCAAGCCTGGGAAAGAGGGGAGCTACATATACTTTTACTACCGAACAGAAAAATCCCTTGGACAGTGTCATCCCTATTAATAACTGCATTGCTGTACTGGAAAAAAGCAACACGTTACTCATATACACTGACCCCTTATGCTCCTAATATCCTACTACTGGGACTTCCGTTGCCGTCGGGGACGGTGACTCGCCGGCATACATCCGTCTGGGAAGAGGTGGGTGTGGGCACGGTGGGCATGTTCTTTATGGATGGTAACAACAAAAACACTACGGTAGGGGGGGACCTAGGGGAAGTTTACAGACCTCGCTCTGGGTACAATCCCCAACAGGCATATAAACAACAACAGGTACCAGAGGGTCTCGAGGGGTGTGCCCACAAAGAACAGAGAGCCAACCTTTCCCTGCAAACCAAAGTGATACAACACAGAAGATTCTCAACAAGATGAGGAAAATACCCATCAGTCACCATACGGATCCGCCCTTCATCATTTGGGATTTTATCCGTACCACCCGTCTGAGAAGCTCGGTGCCACACTAAGAGGTCAACCCGGTGGTAAGGGGGTTCCTCAAAGGAGAATGGCAGTGACGGTGTGGTAGACCACTCGATGTTGGTAAGTGGCCCTAGATATGGGACTGGGGTGTGCAGTGCTGGAAAAAGTGATAAAGTGAAAAAAACCAATAAAGAGTGTATTTAAAATTGGTTTGAATAGGCACTTGAAAAGAAGTTTATTCAGTGTTTGCCTAACATACCAAAAGTATAAAAACAATATAACCTAAGGCCTTCTCATAAGGTAGACTGCTTTAGGTCAGGATAGGTCAACTAGTTTCTGCAATACTGGGACTGTTGTTCCCTTGCATTCATCAGGACCAATATAGATAAAAACTACTGCACCAAGTGAATGTTAAAAAATTAAGTGAAAGGTGACACCAGGGTAACAGTGCAAGTGCAAAAAAGTCACCTGAACGCTTCCGATGCCCTTACAGTCTGTGTTGATCACTGAGGAGAAAAAATGGGTTAGGTATAGCTAACATCATTGAGTGGGCTGACCAGAAGGTCCATTTTATATGGATCAAACGTTGCATCACACTAACAGTGTTGACATATGGGCACTTAATACTAATATGGCCTGATTTATAATTTATTCGGAAAGACAATTTCATAAGCCGAATATGTCACAATCCTTACCTAGATCTGTAAGGTTGACTGACCTCACCCCACCTGGCAGCGGCTCAGGGGAAGATGAAGCACCGCTCTATAAAACATGTAAAGTACACGTAAAAAACACAACACACACAACAAGAAATGAGCACTTCCTATAAACAATGGCCGACAAAAAATGGTATCTGTATCTTTACAAAATGAATATTTGTGGTATCCATCATTTACGGAGCCAAGACTCTATCTAAAGCCTGCTGCCTTTTGTAGAAAAACGCGGCTCGGCGTGAATAAGAGCAGCAAGCGCGAGGCCTGAGCTCTGTTTGAGAGTTAAATAACGTGAGTTTAAAAGAACGCAGCAGAGCGCGTAAGACAGCGACAGGCTTCACCTACCTCTCCGTCGGTACTCCGTGCCGGCGTCCTGGCCGACTGGGGAGGTAACGAGAGACGGAGTGGCAGATGTATATAAGCCGCGCTCCTATTGGTCGCCAGGTCACATGGGGCGACTAGCAGACCTATGAGCATAGTGCAGAGTTAGACGAGCCCTTACTCTCATAGGCTGTTGCAATGTAGGTCGTGAGCGTTCATTGGCCAAACCAGCGTTAGGTGGTCATGGTAACGCGGGTCCAGAGCAAACGAAAACACAACACGATCAGGATCCCACGGGGAGGGTGAACTACGGAATTTCATCAAGGTAGTCTAATGTATATTAAAAAGTGTGAAAGTGCTAGCTTTCAGTAACTATCGCCTGCTCAAGCCTCCAAGGAGGAACTTGACACGCGGGTCACTGTGGCTAAAGCTAGCCGCTGGTACATGTAGCGAGGCATACCTGATACCTAACGCTGTTGTACACAAAGAGATTACCTAGGCACAGTGATCCATACATATGGCTGGGATCAATATGGAATGGTCATGTTTATCGGGACGAAGTCCCAAGTAGGGGCACGTGGTGATCAGGATGGACAAACTCAGACAAGTGCTGTAACTCAGCCCTACTAGCAACGTTCAGAGGGGAGAGAGATAAGATGACGACAAGCCTTTCATTCGTCATTTTAAGCCAATAATACAGCTAACAATACAGCTAAAAGACATGTGGGCTGAAACAGTGGGGCCCTACACTATTCTTGTAGGCAGAATCATAAAGAAGACCAGGGAATATCATCGTTCAGGCCCCCTCTGTGTGTCTTCAATCTCAGCACCCATCTTTGCTCTTTTTTCAGCAGGTACCTTGTCACATCAGCTGTGTGTTTCGGGATAAATGGTTGCTCCAAAACAGTCCATTGGAAATCCGTGGCTGAGTGCTTAGCTTCAAGAAAGTGTGCAGTTAACTTGGTGGCTTGTCTGGCACACCTGATGGTGCTCTTGTGTTCAGATATACGTATGCGGACCTTACGGGTAGTCATGCCCACGTACTTATAGCCACATGGGCAAGTAATCAAATAGATCACATGATCACTGCTGCAGCTAGTGAATTTTATTTGTTTCCACGGTCTGGCCGTGCCGATATCTATCTCCTGTGATTTCTTTGTTTGTGCCCAAGCCTGGCAATTCCCGCAGGGATGGTGTCCCTGGACGGGCGGAAGGTTCCAAAGTGAACCTACCGCCTTAGGTGGTTCTTCATGTGGCCTCGTGTGTACCAGTCTGTCTCTTAGATTTGGGCCCCTCTTAAAAGACACCAAAGGACGAGCAAGTGTTAGGCTTCCAGAGTTCAAGATAGGCCAGTGTTTCTTAACCATACTTTTAATGTTGTTAGAAACACTCCCAAAGGTCTGGACAAAAGTGAGGCGTTCTAACTCAGGCTTCGGAGGTCTGGGTTCCAACAAGGCCTCACGATTATTGTTCATTGCCCTTTTCAAAGACCTCTTAACAAGTTTTGGGGGGTATTTCCGGGCCACCAGTTGCATACTTAGATCCTTTGAATGTTTTTTGAAGGCTGTTGTCGTGGAACAATTCCTCTGGACCCGTAAAAATTGGCTGAAGGGTAGACTCTCTCTCAATGCTCTAGGATGATTGCTGTTAAATAGCAGCAGAGAGTTCCTAGCAGTGGGCTTCCTGTAGAGCTCTGATCGTAGGCCTTCCGGGCCAGCAGTGATCAATAAATCTAGGAAAGCTAGTTGGTGGTGCCCGATTTCAATGGTGAACTTCAGATGGTTGTTTCTCCCATTCAACCACCCCAGAAATTCAAGGCAACTAGCGCTTGACCCTCTCCACACCACAAAAATATCGTCGATATACCTTTATATACTAGTTGACCTATCCTGACCTAAAGCAGTCTACCTTATGAGAAGGCCTTAGGTTATATTGTTTTTATACTTTTGGTATGTTAGGCAAACACTGAATAAACTTCTTTTCAAGTGCCTATTCAAACCAATTTTAAATACACTCTTTATTGGTTTTTTTCACTTTATCACTTTTTCCAGCACTGCACACCCCAGTCCCATATCTAGGGCCACTTACCAACATCGAGTGGTCTACCACACCGTCACTGCCATTCTCCTTTGAGGAACCCCCTTACCACCGGGTTGACCTCTTAGTGTGGCACCGAGCTTCTCAGACGGGTGGTACGGATAAAATCCCAAATGATGAAGGGCGGATCCGTATGGTGACTGATGGGTATTTTCCTCATCTTGTTGAGAATCTTCTGTGTTGTATCACTTTGGTTTGCAGGGAAAGGTTGGCTCTCTGTTCTTTGTGGGCACACCCCTCGAGACCCTCTGGTACCTGTTGTTGTTTATATGCCTTTATGGATGGTAACCTGATGAATCACAACGCATTTGTGAGAGAACAAGGGGTTCCGAACATATTATTTCTACTACATGTAAATATTACTCGATATATCCGATCTGTCTGAGCCTCAGAAGGAACCAAACCTCCAACACACAAATTGGTTAGCATACTTGATGGGTAACGGTAGCCACCTGACAAAATGGCTGTACCAAGGGATTCAAACCCACACTGTAGTTTCGCTCCAGACCACTCGCAACAAATGGAACACGGACATAGGACATGTACTCACCGATAAAGAATGGGGGACATTATTGGAATACCCAAGAAAAGTATCCAGAAATCTAAAATTTAAATTCATACAGCTTATGATTGTCCACCCTGCCTATTTGACTCTTTTTTGCACCTGAGGCGGAGCTCACAGACGATTAGGTGCTGTGGCCGGAGACGCGTGATCAGCCCCCTCACGATTTCTGGTGAGAAACTACAAGTCCCAGCGCCCTAGCGCTGTAGAAGGGACTACAAAGGGAGGATGTGCTCTGTTAATCGCAAGACTCGATTTTGCACCTGAGGCGGAGGCCTGGTGAAACGTTACTCTACTGTCTCTGCCTACTGTGTTTATTAATCTGTGCACCTGAGGCGGAAGCCGGGTGATAGCCTGCATGTAATTTTAAAATATTGTGTTATTTTACCCCCTTTCATTTGCGGCGTAATTTGTGTATTTTAAACTGCCCACTGCCTAAATCCACAAATCGCATTGTTTGCGCGAGCCCCTCCGAGCTCACAGACGATTAAGTGCTGTGGCCGGAGACGCGTGATCAGCCCCCTCATGATTTCTGGTGAGAAACTACAAGTCCCAGCGCCCTAGCGCTGTAGAAGGGACTTCAAAGGAAGATGGCCACCGCTTCGCGCAGCGAACGCGAGCAGCGGGCGCGCCATAGTCGAGCCGGAGTCGAGCCTGAGTCCAGCCCGTCTGCGCTCATCCGCGCCGAGGATGGGCCAAGGGCCAACCGCTATGCACAGGTGATGAACCTATCTAGAGGGGACATTCTAGCTCTGAATAAAAATGTACATATCAACTGCAACCATGTACTCAATGTAGATAAGTGGGTGGGCCCTATCAGTTGCTCTGCCTGCAGACATACCTTGGATCCCCACCACTTTAATATTAAGAAAGAGACATCCAAGTATATGAAGTGTGGTCTGATAAATGCACGATCAATGTGCAAAAATTCTCTCCACATATTTGCTCTGATCAATAATAATGAGCTTGATTGCCTATTTATTACAGAAACCTGGCTTCGTGAGTGGTCTAACCCAGATATAGTGAATGCCCTACCCCCTGTTTTTTCTATTTGCAGACAAGATCGCGTAGAGCAGCATGGGGGCTGCTTGGCTATCATATATAGGGACACTATTAAATGCTCAGTTAGGGAGCTTCCAGATATTAGAGGAGCTGAGAGCCTGAATTTCTGCATACAAGCGCACAACACTTTCACCTTCTCGGGGGCATTGCTATACCGCCCACCCAGCCAACCTACGCAGTTTCTTGCCAGCGTAGGGGAAGTGCTGGGTGATCTGACCCTCAGGTACGCCAATTTTACCCTTCTAGGAGATTTGAACCTCCATTTAGACGACCCTAATGACCATTACGCCTCTAGTCTCAAAGAAACGTTGCAGGTTCTGGGACTAATGTTAGGGACTCTAGAAGCAACTCATGAGGCGGGGCACACCCTTGATTGCATTAGCTCCAATCTAGATGAAATGACGGTAAAAGGCCCCGTACCACAAGTTTGGACGGACCACTACTTTATTGAATTCAATATTGAATTAAAGGGGAATGAGATGATGGCAAAGGAGGTAGCAAAAAATGGGAAAACCCTACCTTGCTGGGGAAAAATCATGGAGCATCCTGACCTTGGTAGATGGGCCAAGGAGAGTAAACCAACTCTTTCAGGGAACACCACGATAGACTATCAGAGGTTTGAGAGATGGATGACAGAGATTGGGAATAAGATCAGAAATCCAGAAAGAACTGGTACCATAGGGAAAAGGAGACTATCCGCTCCCTGGTTCTCAGACAAACTTAAAGAACAATTAGTGGAAGTCAGATTTTTAGAGCGAAAGTGGCGACGGAGCTATGGAAATAAAGGAAGGGAAGGAGTGCAAAAGGACAGAACGTATTTGGAGGAAAGATAAGTCTGTGAAGGAGAAAGTCGCTTATCAGTTATCTCTGAAAGCGTACAAACTAGCACTTCGTAACGCCAAAAGTGCCTTCTACGAGGATAAAATAAAGAATTCCTCCTGCTCAGCCAAGGAGACCTTCCTTATCCTTAAAGAGCTCCTCCATGTCCCGGACCCCCCACAAAAACCTATGGACCCCAAAGCAGCAGAAGAAAAATGCGTCAATTTAGCTACCTTTTTTGACGAAAAAATTAAAAAAATCCATGCCTCTCTTCCCGCTGCTACACCTGACACCTCTGGGAAAATTAAGGACCCATCATCCCCTCAGAGGAATTCCTCCGCGAAACCCGACAGACCCCATCTAGCGCTATTTGGCCCGGTTACTATAGAGGAAGTCGCAGCATCCTTTGCGTCAATTAAGAGTGGCGCCCCCAGTGACCCAGTACCTATAAGATTTCTCAAAGATATCGCCCACACCATCGTGCCCCCGTTGACCGCCCTAATCAACACCTCTTTAGCCCAAGGTGAAGTCCCTCCGAGTTGGAAGGAGGCGGTCGTGAAAGGGCTTCTCAAGAAACCATCACTAGACCCTGAGGACCTCTCTAACTATAGACCAATCTCTCTCCTCCCTTGGATAGGCAAGGTCGCAGAGAAACTTGTAAATAAAAAGCTGTCTCAATTCCTGGAATCCAACCGTCTCCTTAAGAACTCTCAGACAGGTTTTCGACCAGGCCAGGGCACTGACACCGTGCTCCTCGCAGCAGTGGAGAAGACCAGAGAAATTCTCGATACAGGAGGATCAGTGGCAGTGGTCCTCCTGGATCTGAGCGCGGCCTTCGACACTGTCAGCCACCAGGTCTTAACCCAACGCCTAGAAAACTTCGGAGTGAAAGGTACAGTGCTGAAATGGCTCGCGTCCTTTCTTCACCAACGCTCCTTTCAAGTCTGGGAATGTGAAAGCCGCTCCTCCTCCATCCCCCTCCGGTGTGGTGTGCCACAGGGCTCATCACTAAGCCCCACGTTGTTTAACGTGTACATGGCCCCACTGGAGGAGTTGGTTTCCCCATTCGGAGTTACCATCGTCAGTTATGCTGACGACACTCAGCTGGTGGTAACTCTCTCTCACCCCAAGCGAGAGCCTTCCAATCTCCATGACTGCCTCTCCAATATCCATCAATGGATGAGCGATTCCGACCTGAAATTAAATGGGTCAAAAACGGAGATTCTTCTCCTAGGGCATAAAACACAGAATCTACCCCCAAACATCTGGCCCATCTGTATGGGTGAACCCCCGGCCCCTAAGATGGAAGTTAAGAGTTTAGGAGTATGGTTAGAGAAAGATCTCACCTTTAGAACTCAGGCAAGGAAAACGGCGGGCACTTGCTACGGCCTACTAAGATCATGCAGAAAGGTGCTTTCCCTACTCCCTTTCCAGTCCCGACTACTACTGATCCAAGGCCTAATTGTGTCCAGGTTGGACTACAGCAACGCCATTGACTTGGGAGCCCCGGAAAACACTCTCCAAATACTACAGAAAACCCAGAATGCCGCTGCTCAGCTGCTCACGAATACCCCAGCCAGAACATCAGCCAAACCCGCACTGAAAAAACTACACTGGCTGCCGATCAGGGAAAGAGTGATATTCAAGGCCCTATGCCTGGCTCACAAAGTACTGCACAACGCAGGTCCACCAATCCTCAGCAACTGGATCACACCCTACAAACCGACCAGAGCGCTTCGATCGGACCATGAAAACCTTATTGTGGTCCCCAGGGTGAAAAAGGCCCGCGCAGGAGGCCGCCGCTTCTCGGTCCACACAGCGAAACATTGGAACGCGCTCCCCTTGAAACTTAGATCAGAGCCCAACCTCCTGCGCTTCAGGAAATCTCTCAAAACCCTTCTTTTCCCTTAAATCACCCTTACCCCCCGCACTTTCATCCATCAGGACCACGAGGTTTAGCGCTGGGATACCTATGGGTGACTACGCGCTCTATAAAAACCTAAAATAAAATAAAATAAAAATAAAGCAAAGGAGGTATATAAGAGTGCAAGGAGATTATATCATGCCTCTATTAAAACTGCAAAAATCAAGTATTTTACCTCCCGCATCGAAGCATCTAACAACAAACAAAAATAAATTTTCAAAATCGTTAACAGCTTCACTAAGCCCAAAGTTCTAGCTCAAGAGATTCCACCTTCCCAGACTTTGTGCAATGACATAGCCAACTATTTCACCCAAAAAATAGACACCCTCACAAAAGACTTTCCCCAATTTGAGAAAGAATCCTGGGAATGAAACGGATATGAACTGCATCAACCCAGATGGGAAAGCTTTAGCCACATTAGCCTGGAAGATTCCCATCAGGGAATATCTGCCCTAAAGTCAGGATCCCCTTTTGAACCCTGCCCCCCTACGTTGCTTAAATCCATATTACAAGAGGCCAATCCATGTATTAATTCCATCATCAACTCGTCCCTCCAATCACCCCCCACAATGGAAGGTGGCGGCAGTGAGACCGCTGCAGAAAAAGGCTCTACAGGACCCTACAACCTTGTCCAATCTACGTCCCATCTCCCTTCTCCCTGCTATCTGTAAAAATTACAGAATCTTATGTCAATAAACAATTGATGGCATTTCTGGAAGGAAATGACATCCTGCATCCCTGTCAAGCAGGTTTCAGGCCCACCACTCCACCGAATCTGCACTTCTGTCATCTACCGAAACTATTCGTGCTGCATTGGATCAGGGAAAGATGGCTGTCCTGATCCTATTAGATCTCTCTGCAGCATTCGACACGGTTTCCCATGCTATCCTTTTACATCGCCTCTCTAATGCAGGCATAGCAGGAACCGTGCTCGAATGGTTTAAAAACTATCTGGCGCACAGGTGTCAGATCGTTATGCTGGGCAATCTCAGCTCTAAGGAAAAAATTATGAAACCAGGGGTTCCGCAGGGCTCAAGCCTGAGCCCCACTTTATTTAACCTATATATGGTCCCCCTACTTAAACTAATTTCTTCCTTCAACATTAGTACAATCGCTTACGCTGATGACACCCAGCTGGTTTTGACTCTTGATAAGAATCAATCTAATGCTGAACTGACATTGAGAGAATGCTTGTAAGCAACCTTTAAGTGGATGACACACAACCACTTAAAATGTAATTTGGCTAAAACAGAGATTGTGGCTTTTGGTCCTAACAACTGTTTCTCTCCGCAGGATTGGTGGCCTGAAAAGGTAGAAGCCTCCCCAAAGACTATCAATGCAGCACGAAACTTGGGCATTAAATTTGACAATACCCTGTCATTTAATCAACAAGCCAAAGAAGTAGCAGGGGTATGCTTTAGTATCATTAGGGGTCTCAGAATTTTTTTTGACCTGCTCCCTCTGAGTGCCAGACGGACGGTTGCTGTAGCACTTATAACATCCAGGCTGGATTATTGTAACAGTCTGTATGCAGGGCTAAATAAATCAGCCCTGCACAGACTTCAAATGGTCCAGCACGCTGCCGCTAGGTTGGTCCTCAGACTGCCCAGAAAGTCCCCGGCCTCTGCAGCATTGGATGCCTTACATTGGCTCCCGGTACATAAGCGCATCCTGTTTAAGGTCCTTACCATCACATACAGAGCCTTCTATCATCAAGGACCACTGTATTTGCGCAAGTACTTTAGACAATACCATCCGTCATGGGCACTCAGGTCCTCCACAGCAAATTTGCTCCATGTTCCCAGGTTTAGGCTGACGACTAGGGGAGGAAAGTACATAGCAGTTATTGGCGCCAAGGCATGGAACAAACTACCTCCGTCTCTGCGTCAAATTGCAACAGAGCAAAAATTCAGAAAACTATTAAAAACATGGATCTATTCTCTGTCATACTCCAGATGCATAGCGTTACTTTGAACCTTCCCGCAGACAGGTAGTTTCACTCTTGATACTCTGCTGTTTACTAATAACTAGGAGTCTAAGCGCCAAGATGCTCCTTGGAGTGGTAGCGCGCTATACAAGTGACATCACATCACATCACACATAAAATACACCTAATGTTCCCAGACACGGCGGATGGCTGCCCCCTATGCCAATCCTCAAATGCGGCTTTACTACATATGATATGGGACTGCCCGAGATTAGCCCCTTACTGGTCATCAGTACACAAAATAGTGGATAGCGTTGCCCCGATAAAGTGCAGTGGAATAATGGAGTATTGTTTATTAGGACTGAGTCCAAAAGGAAGGAAGGGAAGCCCCGCTTGCAAATTCACAAATCTGGCTCGAATACTAGTTAAGAGAAATATTACTATGAGATGGAAGACTGCCAAATCACCGTCGCTACTGGAACGGTATAACGAAATGGTTAGACGGGGTAGGGCAGAAAGTGCGGAGCTTAAACGAGAAGAAAACAGGGGATTGCGTAAGAAACCCATTTCACTAGAATGGAACGTGGTGCTAGAAGAATTTATAGCTACAGATATACAGGCAGAATAGAAGAATCAGTGTATTCTTGCGGGTGTCGCTTACAATATAGGTGAAGGGCAAAGTATGGGATGTTGTACGCTCAATATATATTATATAAATGATAGGACATGTGCCTGAGTTATTATATGTAAATGTTTACACTGTAATGCTGGTTAACATGCATGAACAACAATGTACTGCTGAGTCTGTATAGGGGGAGAGAGGGGGTAGTTTGGTTCATTATTTGTTTGAACTATTGTAGTGAAATACATATGCTATAAACTATCGTTTGTCACAGTTGTAATGACAAAAACATAATAAAATTATGTTTGACACATAGACCAGACTGATCACCCTGTACAAGCATACTATTAAGCTGTTACATATGACCAATGTGTGCTTTTATGAGAATGTCTTCCTATTTGGCAACAGTTTGTACATACAGATAAGAGGTGCGACAATGGGCACTAGCTTTGCCCCCAGCTGCACCAATCTGTTGATGGGCTGTTGTGAGGAGCAGGTGTCCACTGATTTCAAAGTTGAAAAATACATGCAATGTGTTGTGGTATGGTTATGCTATATACATAACATATTCCTTATTTGCCATAGTAGAGTTCAACAACTCGATGAATTCCACAAATGTTTGAATACAAAAATACATTGAACCTGAAGTTCCGCATGATGTTGGGTTCCTAGATTTGAGGTTCGAGGTAAAGAACAACATATTGGAGACAACTTTGCATAGAAACAAGACAACTGGAAATAATCATGTAGATGCTTCCATTAGCCATCTAACACAAGTTAGGTGGTATATATCAAATGGAGAACTAGAGATACTGAAAACGAGCTGTAGCTCCAAATGAGCATTTGAAGAAGTCAGTAACAATATGATGAACAATTTAAAAAATGTGAATACTTCTCAAGAGTCCTGCAAACAGCTGTAGAGAAGAACAGAATGGTTAGAAGGGAGGACCTACTATACAAACCAAAAGCAGCCTAAAGTTGCAAGGACCACAAAGCTTTTAGAGGAGACTAGCAGAATTTGAATTATCACCACTTTCTCAAATCAAGCACAGTCAGGAAAAATGATATTCTCCAAGACTTGAGAAGGACTGAAAAATGAGAAAACCATTAGCAAAGATTTTGTGGAATACTTACAGCTTGACTTTCTGGAGTAAGAGCCTGTTGGTTAGAAGTCAATGCTGACAATTCTGACAACACAAACCTAAAGCCAGGTAGGCGCCAAACCTTTTTTACACTTGTAACAAGTTTAAAGCATGAAAGCACAGTTGCAATAGACTACGTAATGGTACTCCACATGATACTACCATGCATAATAAGGAAATATCTAATGAGAGGAAACTACAGAAATTAGTCACAAAAGATTTGAGTCTTGAGACATTTGAGTGTGATGGTTTACATATTAGTGATGAGTTAGTGGTCCATTTACCAACATAGAAGCCACACAATACAAGTTCCTGTGCTACCTGTAAACAATTTGGAGATTATTTTCATATACTTTTGTTTCTTTTAACTTTTTTGCACTGTGAAGATGGACTTGTTCGAACCTGTTGCTCCACGAATACACTTGGGTTAAAAATTAAAGAGAGTTGAATACAGTAGTTTGCATTTATTCGCCACAATGAACTCCGAATATATGTATTTAAATTCTGGGTGAACTTAAGAAATCTCCTAATCAAAACAATGCAATGATTTCTTTAGGACCAGCCCACTGGGGCATAACTTTTGTCATGAATTAATGAATTAATGGTCATGGTGTAACACAATAATTTCAAAATATATCTCACAAAGTTACAAGTATTCACCTCTTACAGTCTAAGAAATGAACTGTCTAACTATATAATTGTATATATATAAATATATATGTAAATGTGATTTTGAGGAAAGAAATTGTTGTACATTATGGAATGCCTCAAAGACAATTGCAAGTAGAAAAAATACTGTAATGCATGGTCTATCTTCACATTTAGTCTTCACCTGGTATATATTCACATTGTTTCAAAATGGTGTCTGTCTGTGACCAAGGTTCTTTGTTCGGACCAACAGTCATCAGGTCTCTTTACCTTCATTATAAAACAAAACAATATGCACCAGCTTCTACAGCATGTGTGTTTTGTTGCAGAGAAGCAGTTTTCTGGTTGATTGATATATATTTTAGATAGTGGCGTTAGGACACAGGAAACTGATTTTTTTGTTTTGCTAATAAATTTGGAGCTGATGTACGAATCTTCACAAAACTTTCCCAAAAGTAAGTTCATCCACCTTAGAACCTTCCTGGCAAGTTTTAGGATGATCTATAAGGCGGGGCTGAGAAAATGGTAGGTCCTAAAATGCAATTGCGATAGGGAATTTCAGACAGCGCTACAGAAAAAACGGCTGAGCAGAATTACACAAGATTTGACAGAAGGCTAGATCATTACTCATCAACTGTTTTTATGTGCTTTGGTGTAAATCCATTCAGGACTCTTTGAGAAATAAAGGTTAAAACGTTATAGATATCTATGCATGGCCAAGCAATTTGATTAACAGACAGCTACTTGTTTAGCTAATAACTTTGGCGTAATTTGATGAATCTTCACGAAACTTTCCAAAAAAACTTCACTCACCTCAGCTCCTTCCTGGAATGTTTTTTCAGTAATCCATCAAGCACAGGCCAAGACAAAATTGGAGTCCCAAAAAGTAATTTCCACATGCAATTTCGATGGGGAATTTTAGACAGTGCCACAGCCAAAATGACTTAAAGGAATTACACCAAATTTGGCAGATGTCTAGATCTTTACTCAGAAAGTGTACTTTTTGCAATTAGGTGTAAATCTGTTACATCAAATTTGGTAGAAGGCTAGATCGTTACACAGAAACTGTGTTTTTGTGCTTTGGTGTAAATCCATTCAGTACTCTTTGAGAAATAAAGGTTAAAACTTTATAGAATTCTGGGCATGGCCAAGCAATTTGATTGACAGGCAGCCCCTTGTTTAGCTAATAACGTTGGCATCATTTGACGAATCTTCACAAAACTTTCCATTAAAAAGTTCATCCACCTCTGCTCCTTCCTGGAATGTTTTTTCAGTAATCCATCAAGCACAGGCCAAGACAAAATGGGAGTCCCAAAATTTAATTTCCCCATGCAATTTCCGTGGGGAATTTTAGACAGTGCCCCAGCCAAAATGACTTAAAGGAATTACACCAAATTTGGCAGAAGTCTAGGTCTTTACTTAGAAAGTGTGTTTTTTGCGATTAGGTGTAAATCCGTTCAGTAGTTTTTGAGACATTATGGTCCAAAATTTGTCGATATCTGAACAGTTAGGTACTTGAGAGTCTTGAAAAATTCAGGAGGCATGAAACTTCAAATAATGGAACAATCTGATTAGCTGCAAAGGCCTTTTTTCCCCTTAGGTATCTTGCTCTTGCAGGAGTTAAGGGATCCTGCGAGTTCTAAGAGATTGCTCGCTCTGATTGGTTGGCTGCAGCACAAACAGAAAAGTTATGACCACCATACAGGACTCGGAAACTTGGTCCCCATGTCTTGAGAATTTAAATTAACTAAGGTAAAAGGGGGCACGGTAGGGATACTGTGACCCCCCTAGCCCTTGTGGAGTAGGTCCATGGGGCTCCCCATGCTGTCAAATTTGAAATAATTTTTTTTTCATAGGGCTGCCCCAGGGCTCAAATTTGGATAGGAAATTGTTATTATGATGCCATTTTTTGAGCGCTAGCGTGGCACCTATGATCCCAAGAGAGTTTTGTAGAAGCAGAGGCGGTGTGATGGTGCCCGAGATAGCCTTGCAAGAGTCCCAAAGAACTGAGGAAATAGTTATTAAAAATAGTACAGTGTGCAGTGGGAGGTTGGCCACTTACAGGGGATCAAGTGGAGGGTCTGGCTGGAGTCCAGGTCCTGAGGACAGCTCCTTGCTGCACATGGCCAAAGACCATTCGTGGCGGGGCTTGACATGGTAAAGTATGGTAATCAAATCTTACATTGTTAAAAGAAATGTTGAAATTCTCAAAAAAGCAAAGGTTAAAGAGACATTATAGTCAGGTATGGTAATAATATATAACTTCACGTTAAAAAAGCCTTAGATATTCACTGAAAAAACATAGGTTAAAGTAATGTTATAGTTAGGTCGGTCAAATGTCAGTTAAAATGTAATATTTCAAACTAGAGAAACGCACTGAAATTTATCTGTTATAGTTAACTGAAGAAACTTAAACTCACATCTTCGCCATGCACTGCTTATGACCTCATATATTACATCACTCATGAAATGTTCTTTGACATCATTGTTAACATTACTGATGATATCTGAAATGACATCATTGATGATAACAAAGTACATGGCACCGGAGTGATTTATAGTTTCTACAGTTAACTATAATTGGTGAATATAAGTGTTTTTTTTAGTTTAAAATGTTACCTTTTAACTGACATTTTTATTTAACCAAAATGTCATTACTTTAACTGCTTTTTTCAGTATATATATAAATATAGTTAATCACGGTCCGAATAGAACACAACTGATCGAGCAGCAGACATAATCCCAGAAGGCATTAATCCCTCAATGTTTACTACGGTCCAATTTGTAGATTACGGAATGAGCAGTAACGTGCCTAAATAAATAACGCAATCATTGACATGTTGACAACCATAACTGCACTTATTCTTTGACATCTGGGCAACATTCTACTAGGACATTACACACACGGTATGCCTAGTCGTCGAGGTTTTTTGTTTAAATGCACTGCACTATTTTGTTCAAATGCACTGTTCTCTTTTTTCACCAAGCCGTACAATGTTTATCGCTCCCATGGTGTTATTATTTAATTGTTATATAATGTGCTACTTAACATGTATAACAAATGTTGCAATTGTTTTTAGAAATAAGTACATAACATGTTTACACTATTGTGCATAAATTAACAATTTATATGTCAAACAATGCACTAACTCATAAGAAAGACTTCATGAGTGCACATGACTCTTCACATGTAGTAAAACATAACTCTTCCATGACCATGAGTCAGGAAGTCGCCATGGCAACACACGTACTCACCACCTAGCCAATCACTGTTTGTATATATATCACTTCCACTGCATGTAAAACTGTTGTGAGCAAGGCGGTTTTGCCGCCGAAACGCGTCAAACCATCCTAATGGAATAAAGAACACTTTTCTTTGATAAAGTGATCCCACGGTGTCAGCGCCTGATTTCGCATGCTTGGATCCAGGATTGGAAACTATATACAGGGACGTGCCAGATTCCCTAACGCTGACCCTCCTTGTTCTGGTGCTCTTCGCTGCCTGGCAAAACAAAGTGGATTCATCTTTGAGACCAAGGAAATCGAAGCGCCCCCCGAGCCGACATCGCAGGATGATAAGAGCATTGACTGATCGCACAGACACGGGCTTCCGGGACCTTGTTTATGCTGGAGGGCATCCAAGTTTCCAGGTAAGCCTGTGAGTGTTGTCAGAAGTGTTCTGTTGGGCCTATCTAAGTGGCTGCTGGGAGAGGTAGTCCATTTGTTTTTTTGTCAAAACTCAACAGCAGTGGGTATCAAGGAAGAATAAGTCTTTTCCAGACATAGGATGGCGGAGGAGTGGGTACGTGAACGAGAGTAGGCAGCATTGAATATCTTCTGTGACACCGATCAAGGCGCGACTCCTGGAACTTTGGGAGCTACGGGGCAACAGCAGACTTATGGTTCAGACATTAAAACACTGCTCAGAGAATTTGAAAAACTCCGAAAGCAAGAAATTTCCAAATGGTGGGAATGTACCTCTCTGCGCAGAGACTTGGAGGTGGGCTGAGTGCCACGAGGGCGAAGAGTACTATTAGCTCTGACTTATGACAACCCAGACCCAGCCATGCTACAGGAATGGGCAGATAACAACGCCCAATCGTCAAAAAATATGCTCGAAATCTTAATCAAGTATGCCGCATCAGACCGGGAAAAACTATTGGCAAAACTAGAAATAGTAAGCAAACAGTTGGAAGAAAGTCCAAATCAAGATGAAATAAACAAAAGCATGACAGAAATAAAAACCAGAGTTGTGAAATACGAGCAAACAATCAAAGACCTGAAAGTGCTTAAATTTCAACGCGATAGAAACGATTATTTAAAAGGGAGAATTTACACATTTGCTCGCAAATTTGACAGTATCAGACAACGCAAGCTACCCACAACTAAAATGCAGGAGGACTCAGTGCCAAGCGAGTCAGAGGTCAGCTCAGGGGCAGAATCGGACCCCGGGACCTCAGGCAATACAGGTCAACCGCGCACTTTTCGAACACCCGGGGAAGAATTTGCTTTTTTACGGGAGGACCGCCTGAAAAGCCTCAGGCCGCGACAACCACGCCAAGAACACAAGGCAAACAAACCCTCTTATCAAGGACAAGAAAGTGCAAAAACAGGAGATGGGGCAAACACAAGTCAACAACAGAAAAAACAAACATACAGAAAGAACAACAGACGATGAATGACACAATAGAACAAAAAAACACAGTCATTAACCTCTCTAACATGGCTTTGACATCAAAAGAAGAAGAAGTATTGACACTTGGCCTCTCCTTTTGCAAAAGAACGGACTTTGATTATACACAAACTCGCATTGACTTGCATCGATTCACAAGGAAACTCAAACTACGCAAATACTTTTTCAACACAAAAGATAAAGGCAGCAGTCTAATACAGATGAGAGCACAAATGACCCACAAAGTAACTGGAATATTGCAGATATGGAGTTTATTAGAGAAATGGCAGAACTTGATGTTGAGGAGGAAATGGAAACTATGGGAACACAGGAAGCGGCAAGTCACGCAGGGATTACAATAGGAAGAACCACCAAAACTCCATTTAAACTAAGATCCACAGTCTGTCCATTAATGCCCAAAGACAACATCAACATTTTCTCCGACAAGGTGATCAAAGATCTGAAAGAACTGTCTCTTGAAAGTAGCAACAAGTTCACCAAAACCCGACATAGTGAGAGAATAGAATATGAAAAAATAATGAAAAAAATCAAAGACAGAAACGACATCATAGTGCGTTGGTCGGATAATGGAGGAAACGTGGTTCTATGGCCACAAGAGATGTACAACAACGAAGCACTGTTGCAGCTCTCAGACAGGGACTGCTACATAAGAATTAGCGCAACCAACATCGCTAATATACAGGACAGGTACCACAAATGCCTATATGACTGGAAAATAGCAGGAATCATCAGCAAACAAGAATTTGAATTCTTAAAAAACAATTATCCAGTTACCCCGCATTTATATCTAATCCCAAAGATACACAAGAATGACACATGCCCCCCTGGAAGGCCCATAACATCGGCGATTGGGGGACTCTTTGAAAATACTAGCAAATTTATAGACCATTTTTTGTAGCCCTTTGTGAGAAACCTGCCTTCATACACAAAAGACAGCGGAGACTTTTTGAAAAAACATATATAATGTTAATTGGCAAAGTAATTATGTGTTCATGACATTAGATGTGCAAAGTTTGTACACAAGTATTCGACACAGAGATGGTCTCAACGCCATAAAACATTTCCTTGAGAGAAGAAACATTGAGTACTACCAACATACACAAATGATTTTACAAATGACAGAGTGGTGTCTAGAAAATAATACATTTATGTTCAACAAACTGCTTTACAAACAGACACAGGGGACGGCCATGGGTACTTGCTTCGCCCCCAGCTATGCTAATTCGCATATGGGCTTGTGGGAGGAGCAAGTACTCATGAGAACTCATGAGAACACATGGCACGCAAATGTCAGAAAATGTGGCACTTTACAGTCGCTACATAGACAACATTTTTCTGGTATGGAAGGGAAGCGAGGACAGTGCAGCCGAATTTACTGAACAATTAAACCAAAACACATTTAACTTGAAATTCACCAGCACGACTAGCGCAAGTACTATCACGTTTCGGAAACCAACAGCAGGAAATACCATCCTGCACGCCTCCAGTTTCCACCCCACTAGCCTGATTAACAGTATTCCATATGCAGAATGTCTCAGGATGAGGCGTAATTGCAGTACACAAGATAGCTATGTGGAATCCAAACAGGGATTATTCAACAGACTTAGTACTAGAGGATACACACACTCGAGAAAGCAGAACAGAAATGCAACACCAAAAGCAGGGAAAGTCTTATATTCAAGCCACCAGCAGACCCCTCCCCATCCACAACTACAGGGACACCACGTATGATCACGGGCAACAACGCTTACCACACACTGTTGCGTAGAATTCTTTACAGACACTGGCCCTTAGTACACAATGACCCCACCATAGGAAAATCTTGTGCCAAACTCCCACAGTTAACTTTCAGAAGGGCAAAATCGATGAAGGAAGAAATAGTGTCCAACATACCATGCAAAGAAAAGACACTCCATGGCTGAAAAGTGCAAATGCACTAAGTGCAAAGTCTGCAGATACGGTGTTAACACTAACAAAGTCCAGCTTCCACTCAGGAAAACACCACTAGACATTCGAGAAAACTTCTCATGCAAAACAGACTTTGCAGTCTATCTCTTACAATGTAGCTGCAACAAAAAATATGTGGGCAGCACTATACATCCTGTCCATGTAAGGATCCTTCAACATCTAGGGGCAATCAGCAATGATGACCCAGCATATCCTATTGCACGGCACATTAACACTCATCACGGAGGTAGAGCAGAAAACATCCAATACTTTGTTATAGACAGTGTAAAGAAAAACATCAGAGGTGGAAATAGACAACTAGCACTCAGGAGGCTAGAATCGAGATATATACTCTTACTCGACTCTAAGACCCCTAATGGCCTGAATGCAGACGAAGCACTTAGTGTGCACCTCTGAACTCTCCTTCAGACTCAATGCAGCCTACCCCGTCACAAACCCACTCCTCCAGAACAGTTTTAACCCAAGTGAGGTAGAAATACCAACATCACTAGGAGTAAGATCCTTTTCTATATTTTATGTTATTCACACACACTCACTTGACTACTAGGTGGTAGTTTCTATTGTATTTTGTACGGTAATGCACTCCCTTTATTGCACAATTGTCAAGAATCTCTTCTGTTGCCCTTCCAACCTGAACAACTAAGTGGCAGTGCCATTGCACATGGTTTCAACTTCACCAGGGCTAGTGGCATAAACACAATCGTACCCTATGTATTCATGTACAACTGACAGGCCCACTTGGGCTACACTATTCGCACTTGCGAGTCCATCAGTGCTTAGACATTCGCTGAGCACCCCAGACTCAACCCCAGCTGCACACTTACATAAACACAGGCCGCACCACAGCGCGAAACAGCCTAGCGATAGGGATGACCCTACCCCTTATTACACATCGTCACATCTGCAGGCACAATCCTCAAGGGCACTAGTCCTTCATAATATATATATATATACACAGGTCACTTTATCATGTACTTGATATTTTGTATATATCATTATTCCCTACAGCACGCGTGTTTGCACTTTTTGCACAGTTAGACACTGTTCTAGTTCCGCACTGTTATTCGCACTTTATCTTCAGCCTGCCCTAACAACACTTGAAATTTTACTATGGACTTAAAACGTTCTCCTGGCATTTCATGGATTTATCCTGTTATATATATATATATATATATATATATATATACATATATATATATATATATATATATATCCTACTGGCGGTCGCCAGTAGGTATATATAGTTAGGATTTTTTCTCTATGGGATTTTTGAAAATTCTATGTCTAATAACTTTGGCGTTTGTGGATGGAATTGGCTGAAATTTTCAGGAAAATGGAACATTTTGTTTCTGAGCAGCCCCTGACAATTTGGGGGGGTTCGTCAAGGCGGGGCCGAGAAAAAAGGGGGGTCCCAAAACGCGTTTTTCCCATGTTAATTTCCATAGGGCGGTTGGCCTCACTTTTAGCCCGAACGGCTGAATGGATTTGCACGAAACTTGGCAAAATTGTAGGGACTGGTAGCCCGATGTGCCTTTGCTAGGTCTCAATATATGTGCTCCAGTGGATTTTGAGAAATTAACGTTAAAAAAAAAACATATATATCTGTAAGCGCGCTCCGGGCAGCGCCCCGGTTCGCGTACCTGACGCGTAACGGAACTTCGCGAAGCGAAGCTGATTGGCTCTCCGGTGTCTGTCAACATTCTAAACAGTCCGGAGCGGCCGCCATCTTGTCTCTCGGTAGGATCGAGAGACAAAATGTGGTGAAAAACGAAGGGGGAAATGAAGGAAAGGGGGCAAGGTAGACCCCTCCTGACCCCCTAGGATTGATGAGGGGGATATTAAAGTGCCCCGCGGGGCAAAAAAAAAATGTACATTTTTTTTGCGATTTTTCGCCATAGAGGCGCGTCCCGGTACGCGAACCGGGCAGCTAACCGGCAGCGTAACGGGAGTCCGCCATCTTGTGTTTTTGGAGCGTCCGGTTCGCGTACCGGGTAGCGTCCCGTAACAAGAGAAACAGTAAAAAAAAAAATAAGGGAATAGATTTCCAGCAAACTTTGAAAAATTGTAGGGACTGTTTGTTTGATGTGCCTTTGCAAGGCCTCAAGATATGTGCACGTGTGGATTTTGTCTAATTAAGGTTAAAAAAAATATATATATCTGTAAGCGTGCTCCGGCGCGCTTACGTTACGGGTTTTGTTTGCGCTGCAGAGCCGATACGTCACGGTTATGCGACGCGTCATGAGGCGTCTCACGTGGCTACGTGATACGTCACGTAATAAAGAATATATTTTACAGATATAGATATTAGCTTTTAAAAAACCAATGAAATTCACTGAAAAAACCATAGGTTATAGACCATATATAGTTAGGAATTTGCATTTACAAAACCTTGAAAATTCACTGAAAAAACCATAGGTTATAGACCATATATAGTTAGGAATTAGCATTTAAAAAACCTTATTTTACTCACACAAAACCATTGAAATTCCATATATAGTTAGTTGCACTAACTATATATCGCGCACCCGCAATCCACTGCTGATGATGTCACATATTACATCATTCATGACATGGTCAGTGACATCACTGATGACATCACTGATGACATCTCAAATGACATCACTGATGACATCACTGATGACATCTCATTTGACATCAATGACCACATCACTGATGTTATCATTCATGTGACAATACAATGCATCTCCTCACATTTTAATATAACCTCTGTTACACCCAGTGTTAAATACAGAGTATAATTTTTGAAACCATTGACACACCAATACTAGTTACTACATACGCACTCACTCATTCACCCATACAATCATTCATACATACAATCACTCATCTTTACAACACTATCATATGCACTCATACACCTATACAGACACTCACACTCTGCCACTCATCCATGGAGTTACTCACACACCTAGTCAGTCCTGTAAAGAATCAATCACACTTCCATTTTCTAATCTATACAGTTAAACATAGAGCACCTTACATTTTCAAACATATACTAACACATACTTACTCTCTTATACAATCATTGATACAAGTACACATTGATCTGCACAGAGTCACACACCTCCCAGCCAGCCACACACACACTCAGTCTCCCATACAAATACTTGGACAATCAATCAATAACCCATATAGTTACTCATATAGCTACTGATCAACACATGCAGCAGTTTACAGAACAACAGACATAATGATGCACAAATTAAGACAGTTTAGTCACTAACCCATGCACTCAGTGAGACACATTTAATCACTCACTCATACATTCAGTCATGCACCTACTAAATCCTTCGTCCAGACACTTATACTTCCACTCATTCTTCAATATGTAAGACATATTTTAACTTTACAGAAACATACAGTCACTGGATGTTGTCATCAGTGATGTCATCAGTGATGTCATTTGAGATGTCATCAGTGATGTCATCAGTGATGTCACTGACCATGTCATGAATGATGTAATATGTGACATCATCAGCAGTGGATTGCGGGTGCGCGATATATAGTTAGTGCAACTAATTATATATGGAATTTCAATGGTTTTGTGTGAGTAAAATAAGGTTTTTTAAATGCTAATTCCTAACTATATATGGTCTATAACCTATGGTTTTTTCAGTGAATTTTCAAGGTTTTGTAAATGCAAATTCCTAACTATATATGGTCTATAACCTATGGTTTTTTCAGTGAATATATATATATATATATTCTTTTATATATATGTATATATTTTTTTTTCGACAAAATTGCATTGTAATACATTTTGTATAAAAATAATTGAATCAATGTAACGATAAATGCCAGATGTTAATAATTAACTAACATATGCACAACTAGGTCAGGACGTTTACTGCGTATTTGCACAAAGAATAACTTTGTTTCATAGAAAATGTTGTTTATGTCTATGGTCATGTGACTATGGGAAGGGTGGTGCTTATGCTAGTCACTTGTGCATTATAAAACTCAACAAGCATTTGCAGTGCAATAGGTCTCGTATTAGGAAAGTTTGAGCTATTGGTATTGTAAATGACAAATTTTTTATTTAGGTTTTGTTTTTGAAAATAGCGAAATTAATAGCTTTGTCATTTACCATGCCAATAGTTATAACTTTCGCAAATGTGACACCTATAGCATTTGTAATGCAATATGTGTTGTATTTACGTGACTTACATGTATTGATATTACAAATAACAATGGTTTTTAATTTTTTTAAATAATTAATACTTAAATAAAAGTATGATGCCTGATGTTTGTGGATGTCTGACACTTGTGGATGCCTGACGCTTGTGGATGCCTGACGCTTGTGGATGTCTGACGCCTGATGCTTGCGGATGTCTGACGCTTGCGGATGTCTGACGCTTGCGGATGTCTGACGCTTGTGGATGTCTGACGCTTGTGGATGTCTGACGCTTGTGGATGTCTGACGCTTGTGGATGTCTGACGCTTGTGGATGCCTGATGTTTGTGCATGCCTGACGCTTGTGCATGCCTGATGCCTTTGGATGTCTGATGCTTGTGGATGCCTGACGTTTGTGGATGTCTGATGCCTGATGTTTGTGGATGTCTGTTGCTTGTGGATGTTTGATGCATGTGGATGCTTGATGCTTTTGGATGCCTGACGCTTGTGGATGTCTGTTGCTTGTGCATGCCTGACGCTTGTGCATGCCTGACGCTTGTGCATGCATGACGCTTGTGCATGCCTGACGCTTGTGCATGCCTGACGCTTGTGCATGCCTGACGCTTGTGCATGCCTGACGCTTGTGGATGTCTGACGCTTGTGGATGTCTGTTGCTTGTGGATGTCTGATGCTTGTGGATGTCTGATGCTTGTGGATGTCTGATGCTTGTGGATGTCTGATGCTTGTGGATGTCTGACGCTTGCGGATGTCTGACGCTTGCGGATGTCTGACGCTTGCGGATGTCTGACGCTTGCGGATGTCTGACGCTTGCGGATGTCTGTTGCTTGTGGATGTCTGTTGCTTGTGGATGTCTGACGCTTGTGGATGTTTGACGCTTGCGGATGTCTGACGCTTGCGGATGTCTGACGCTTGTGGATGTCTGACGCTTGTGGATGTCTGACGCTTGCGGATGTCTGACGCTTGCGGATGTCTGACGCTTGGTGATGTCTGACGCTTGTGGATGTCTGCTGCTTGCGGATGGGCGGATGGGCAGGACACTTGTTGAAAGAAATACAGTGAAAAGCGTGCAATAGAAACACGCCAGTATAATATGAGCTCTCCCTCCACCAATCAGCATAGTTGACAATCCGTTGACTTTCCGATGAGGGGGGGAGGAGGGGGGTTAGTCATGAGTATAAGAGAGAGAGATCCCTTTAAGCTGAAAGCAAATGGACAGTTTTAAGAGGGAGATAAAAGGTTCGAAAAGAGGGTGACCCATTAATGTATGTGGATGCATTTTGTCAGGATGGTGAATATGTGATGAAAGAAGATGGCAAAGGCACAAAAAAAAAACGAGCCTAACAGGGGCAGAAAAAACGCGGCCGCAAAATGGAATCCCTTTGAAGTCAAGCTGCTGAATGATAGGGAATCTGAAAGGCCTCTAGGAACCTGTAAAACAAGCTCTTGGCATTGCTGTGGGGAGGGGGGAGGAGAAATGCGAGTCACGGCCGCCAGGCCGTGAAGTGTGAAGCAGTGGGCGGGAAAGAAGATCCCTTTGAAGCTGCTGGGCAGAAATGCGAGCTCATGGCCTGGCGGCCGTGAAGTGTGAAGCAGTGGGCGGGGAGGCAGGAGCAAATGGTATGGGGAGCCTTTGAAGAGCAAGCCAGAAACACCAGGGGGGCGGAGAAGCAGATTGCCTAGGAGGCAGGCAGAAGGCTCGGGCTCGTGCATGTGCACATGCACTCGTGGAAAACCTCTTTTTGGTAGACCTTAGTTTAAGTCTTGGTTTCACTGCTATAGACTCGTCCTATTCCATTCCTGCGGAATGGGAATAGGCCGAAACCTAAAAAGCTGCACTAGTTCTTTGCATGTGAACAAGGGCTCTTGAAGCCCGAAACGCGTATTGCCCTCCAGTTTTTATCAGCTGCAATAAAGTGAAGAACTTGTGAATTACGTGGTCCGTCTCCTACTTTGCCTGCCTCGCCGGTCCTGGGAGGATCAGGAAGTGGCGTTTGTGGAGTTTCTACATATATATATATATATATATATATATATATATATATATATATATATATATATATTACCTACTGGCGGTCGCCAGTAGGTATATATAGTTAGGATTTTTTCTCTATGGGATTTTTGAAAATTCTATGTCTAATAACTTTGCCGTTTGTGGACGGAATTGGCTGAAATTTTCAGGAAAATGGCACATTTTGTTTCTGAGCAGCCTTTGAAAATTTGGGGGGGGTTCGTCAAGGGGGGGGCCGAGAAAAAAGGGGGGTCCCAAAACGCATTTTTCCCATGTTAATTTCCATAGGGCGGTTGGCCTCACTTTTAGCCCGAACGGCTGAATGGATTTGCACGAAACTTGGCAAAATTGTAGGGACTGGTAGCCCGATGTGCCTTTTGTAGGTCTCAATATATGTGCTCCAGTGGATTTTGAGAAATTAACGTTTAAAAAAAGATATATATCTGTAACAGCGGACCGGGCAGCGGCCTAGGACGCGTACTTTTCGCGCAACGGAGCTTTGTGAAGCGAAGCTGATTGGTTCTCCGGCGTCTGTCAACATTCCAAACAGTCCGTAGTGGCCGCAAACAGTCCGTAGTGGCCGCCATCTTGTCTCTCGGTAGGATCGAGAGACAAGAGGAGGCCAAAGCGAAGGGGCAAATGACCATAAGGGGGAATAGTAGATCCTCGCTGACCCCCTAGGTTTGATGTGGAGGTTTTAAAAGGGCCCCGCGGGGCAAAAAAAAAAAATTATAATAATAATCTTACGGCTGAATGGATTTGCACGAAACTTGGCAAAATTGTAGGGACTGGTAGCCCGATGTGCCTTTGCTAGGTCTCAATATATGTGCTTCAGTGGATTTTGAGAAATTAACGTTCAAAAAAAGATATATATCTGTAACAGCGCACCGCTTCGCGTACTTTTCGCGTTACGGAGCTTTGCGAAGCGAAGCTGATTGGCTCTCCGGTGTCTGTAAACATTCCAAACAGTCCGTAGCGGCCGCCATCTTGTCTCTCGGTAGGATCGAGAGACAAGAGGAGGCCAAAGCGAAGGGGCAAATGACCATAAGGGGGCATAGTAGATCCTCGCTGATCCCCTAGGTTTGATGTGGAGGTTTTAAAAGGGCCCCGCGGGGCAAAAAAAATAAATAATAATAATAATCGAACGGCTGAATGGATTTGCACGAAACTTGGTAAAATATTAGGGACTGGTAGCCCGATGTGCCTTTGCTAGGTCTCAATATATGTGCTTCAGTGCATTTTGAGAAATTAACGTTCAAAAACAAGATATATATCTGTAACAGCGCTCCGCTTCGCGGAGATAAAATTATATCTGTATTACCTAGCTGTTGCTAACACCAGTTAGCGACGGCTAGTAGGAGATAGCGACCATCTTGGGCCCCACTTTGCATGTGAGTGATATTTATCACTAATGACATGCAAAGTGGGCATGCCAAGATGTTAGCGACTGGAAACAGTCGCTAACATCGCTATCTCCTATTATCAACTTTTGGAAATATTCGAGATAAGCGCGAATATCTCCAAAAAGTAACAGCTGCCCTGAGCAGTTCTTAGCCATGTTATCCTATGGGAGGTGGATAACATGGCTAAGAGGATTAGCTCGGTAATGCATGAATATCGCTGAGTTTTCAGCGATATTAATGCATTGCGGTCGGTTTTTATCGTATTTGCGATAAACTTTGATAATAGCAAGGTTTATCTGCGATAATTTCTGACGGTAAAAAAATCTTTGCAATGCATCGTTAGGGATAAATATCGCTTAACTTTGGTAATATGCCCCAACGTCTGTTAACGTTCGATTCGAAGGAAATCAGGAAGTGTTGAAAAACATTGTCTGCGCCATCTTGTCTTTTTTCAAATGCCACACTTTTGTCGTGCACGGCAGCCATTTTAGATGCCTTGACCAGACCCACTCTGTGCACGCTGTCGATCCTTAGCATGGCTCCCCACCCTCGCAAGCATCTCCCCCAGGCAGTGGTCACCCCCGCTCTCTGTCTTATGCATGGGTAATAAACCTCCCCCCATCTGCGCTGCTCTTTCCTGAGAATCACACCCTGTGCCCGCCCGACACCTCCCTTTCGCCCTATTCACTACTGCACCCTCTGACACTCCTTTTCCTCTGTGTCCGATTGTCCAGGCTGGTCCTAGGGTATCAGCTAGCCCTGCAGATGTAGTTTATGGCCACAGCTGTAAAGATTCACCCCTCTTCAAAGGAGTTATAGTAGATCAAGGCCCACACTCGATGAGATCCGTCACAGCAGAAGCGTTGCTATTATCTGAAAACCATCCTGTATTGTGATTGGGGAGGGGACCGAGCGTGAAGCGGAAGATTCCAGGGATGACTCTTTGTACATCAAAGTTTTTACAATTATATGTCACATTAAAAATATATAGCACTCCGACAAAGTAGTAAGATTATAAAACTTTAATAATTTATAAATATATACAAGAAAACAAAAATAGTAATAACATATAAACATTTTTAGGGAAAAACAACGAAGTAGCGGTCGGCTGTGCGAATAGTCCCAACGCAGCACAACGTCCAGATTTCCGGCGTGGGGCGGGTCATCAGTAGCAAACTGTTGTGCGAATAGTTCCAAGGCAGCAGAACGCGCTGAAATCTAGATGACACGAAAGTGATGTCTAGTAAGTTGCCACCCAGCAAATAACGGCGTGGGGCGTCGCGGGGGGTGGGTCTTCAGTAGCAAACTGTTGTGCGAATAGTTCCAAGGCAGCAGAACGATGGCACCAAGGTGATGTCCAGTAAGTTGCCGCACTGGTTTTGGTATCCTACAATGCTGCTCCGAATAACGGCGTGGGGCGCCCCGGGGGAGGCGGCGTGAACGGGCCTCTCCAGGTGGAGTGTCATCTGTTGTAGTGGGGCGCCCCTTTACCGTTTCAGTTGCCATTCCGTCCGTTTTTGGTCCACTGTGTCAAAAGCCGCAATTCAGCTGAGTTGCGCCCACTCTTGCGGTGCAGCGATAGGCGGCTGTCACAGGACTCTCAAAATGGCGGCAGGCTCTTTCCTTTTTGGGCCTGGTCCACTGAAATGGCCCTGGGACACCTTGGAAATCGGACGCTTGTCTGCTAGGTCTTGGACCCCATTCTCGAAAGCGTCCCCTCCGCCTTGAGAATTCATCAAAAGTTTTGGGGGCCCCGACTCCTGCAGGCTTCTGGTGGGGAGCGGCTGCCATGATTGCTCGCGGAATGACCACGACGGAGCTACGAGATGGTGGTGCTCTCATGCTGACGCCAGCTTCAGTCTGAAACATCCAGAAACAAGGTGGGGCTTTCATCGTTTGGAAAAAAAAAAAAGTTTTCATCCAATGAAAAGTGTTGTTTTTAGGTCATATGATCAAGCCTTCCATCATTAGGAAACCAAAAGTAAAATGAACCAATGAAAAGTTTTATAAACAAGTCACATGACCTGTTATGCGGCATAGGGTATAAAATGCGGAGAAAATACGTTGGCACGTGAGGCGGCGTCAGTAGCGGACCGATGTGCGAATAGGCCGAAGGCAACACAGCGCGCCAAGATCCGGATGGCACCGAGGTGGTGTCCAGCAAGTTGCAGCACTGGTGTGGCCATCCTACAATGTTGAAAGTCGGCGTGGGGCGCCCCGTTGGCCTGTGAGTTTGCGTCAGTAGCGGACCGATGTGCGAATAGGCCGAAGGCAGCACAACGCGCCAAGATCCGGATGGCACCGAGGTGGTGTCTAGTAAGTTGCCGCACTGGTGTGGCCATCCTACAATGCTGAAAGTCGGCGTGGGGCGCCCTGTTGGCCTGTGAGATGGTGTCAGTAGCGGACTGATGTGCGAATGGGGCCAAAGGCAGCGCAACAATATTTTCTGACTGACACCACAAGGCGCTGAGATGCCAAGATCCGGATGGCACCGAGGTGATGTCTAAGTTGCGGACTGATGTGCGAATGGGGCCAAAGGTAGCGTAACAATATTTTCTGTATGGAAGATACCACTAGGCGTTGAGATGCCAAGATTCGGATGGCACCGAGGTGATGTCTAGCAAGTTGCTGCACTGGTGTGGTCATCCTACAATGCTGAAACTCGGCGTGGGTCGCCCCATTAGCCTGTGAGATGGCGTCAGTAGCGGACCGATGTGCGAATAGGCCGAAGGCAGCACAACGCGCCAAGATCCGGATGTCACAGTGGTGGTTTCATAGTTGAGAGGCACTTCATCTGCAGTGGGGCGCCGAGATCCGGATGGCACCGAGGTGATGTCTAGCAAGTTGCTGTACTGGTGTGGTCATCCTACAATGCTGAAAGTCGGCGTGGGGCGCCCCATTAGCCTGTGAGATGGCGTCAGTAGCGGACTGATGTGCGAATGGGGCCAAAGGCAGCACAACGCGCCAAGATCCGGATGGCACCGAGGTGGTGTCCAGCAACTTGCCGCACTGGTGTGGCCATCCTACAATGCTGCGCCGAAAGTCGGCGTGGGGCGCCCCGTTGGCCTGTGAGTTCGCGTCAGTCAGTGGGGGCTGTTTGAGGATCTGACTGCATTGGAAAGCAATGTGATGCTGTGCGTCGCCCCCAAGATGGAGGTTCCTCGGCTGCAGTGGGGCGCCCCTTGGTGTTTCACTCGCTATGCAGCTGAGTTGCGTGCGCACTTGTGGCGAATAGGCCGAAGGCAGCACAACGCGCCGAGATCTGGATGGCACCGAGGTGGTGTCCAGCAATTTGCCGCACTGGTGTGGCCATCCTACAATGCTGCGCCGAAAGTCGGCGTGGGGTGCCCCGTTGGCCTGTGAGGTGGCGTCAGTAGCGGACCGATGTGTGAATAGGCCGGAACCAGCACAAGGCGCCAAGATCCGGATGGCACCGAGGTGGTGTCATAGTTGAGAGTTCTGAGCAGCGCTTGTAACACTGTCTGAAGCTTATTTGCACCTGCTGCAGCTTCACTATTGCCCTGGTGTGGCCTAAGATCGCCCATGACATAGGCGGCCACCTCCCGGGGTCCGGCGGAACTTTTTTCCTTTTCCTTTGTGCATCTTGTCCCACAATCCGTTTGACCTGAAGACACGACCAGGTCCCTGAATGTGTGCAGGGGGACGCTATTGATTGAATCAAAATGGCGGCTTCACACAAAGCTGACTCAAGCGTTGCTGCTGATGCTATACAGACAAAAACTGGTTTTCAGTTTGTACATTCTTCAGGATTTTTCCATCCAAGGCTGGTTGAGAGTTTGTATAACAATGGCTTCAGATTTTCAACATACTACTCTTCAACATTCTTCCTAAATGTAACAATGTGAGACTCACTAGGAGAACGGTGTAGTGAGGGCCACAAACGGCTGTTTGTCTTTCCTTTCAAAATGCTGCCAACAATATTTTCGGAATGGAAGACAACACAAGGCGCTGAGATTCGGTTGGCACCGAGGTGGTGTCCAGCAAGTTGCCGCACTGGTGTGGCCATCCTACAATGCTGCGCCGAAAGTCGGCGTGGGGTGCCCGAAGGGGGGGGGGGAGGCGGCGCAAACGAGCCTCTCCCGCTTCTCCATGTGGAGGCAGTTCATCTGCAGTGGGGCGCCGAGATCCGGATGGCACCGAGGTGGTGTCTAGCAAGTTGCCGCACTGGTGTGGCCATCCTACAATGCTGCGCCGAAAGACGGCGTAGGGTGCCCGAAGGAAGTGTCCTTATCCAGGGCATTATCGCTGTATCATGTCCTCCACTAAAATGGCCCTGGGACACCTTAGAACTCGGACGCTCGATTTTTTTTTCCTTTCCTGTACATGCAAAAAAAGGTAAATGCCCGGTACGTTACACGCTTCATCTGCCACGATGAACTCTCCAGAGGAACCGAAAAAAAATATAGTTGTGGTAACTATACCATGCATCGTCATATGGAGAGGTGGCACCAATTAATTATAGTGCTGCATAAAAGAGAGATTTGGAGGAGAACCCCTGACCTGCTAGTACATTCATCAAAGAAGTGGCACTGAGAGCTTCAGAGGCAAGGGAAACGGTCCCAAATATTTAGAAGAACTTTGGAAAGATTAAAATGACATGTTTAGATTGTGGCAAATTAATTTCATGTGGACAGATGAGTGTTACTCTAATAAATACAGCATATGAACATCATCATAGTCGATGGTTGGTAGAGACATTTTGACTATATCCTGGACCTGCCCGTCCTCGCCCAAAATGGCGCCGGAATAAATGGGACTCGTAACTCCTTGTTGTGTACTGGTTGCAGAACCTTGAAATCACGAGATACGTATGCAGTTTTGAAGCACATGGCGGGCGGGGACGAGAATTGATTGAATATTTCGACATCCCTATTGATATTAAGTTCTGATGTGTTATTGATTACTGTACTGTTGAAAGTTCGAATTAACGTCACCCATGGTACTTGCCCGCAAATGTATATCTAGATAATTTTATTGTAACTGGCCCTGTCGTATTTTAATTATAAAATGTACGTCCACCGATTCCGTAACTGTTAGACACCTTAGTTCTTGCAACCTAATGGCCCGCCCGTTACGTTCCTCTACAGTGTAAATGTCTACTCATCACATACGATTACAGTTTGCTCCGTGGCCGGCCCACGTGGTTATAGGCTCGTATTTGTATAATGAAATTTTCACAATAAAGGTTTTTAAAAGAAAACATGGTAGTAGTATATACATTGGTAAAGTTTGTAATAATAGTCACTGTTTTAGAATCATTAAAAGGCAAGTGAAATAAAGCAGACCAATTACATGAAGGGTAAAAGGTATAATACGAAGGAACGCAGTAAAGATAAATGGTCAAGGGCTGTTGTGTTTTCTATTCCTGCAACATAAAGTGATCGATAAGAATCTCATATTCAGGCGTATCGGCGACTAAGACAGCAGGTCGACCCTCTTTTGCTCAACGGCTCCATCATGGGACGAAGAAACGCTCTTTTTCTCGAAAAAAGAATATATTTTACTTGCAGGACAGTTGTAAAATTTCCGGGAAAGTACATTAGCCTGGAACATTATAACATATATTTAAGAAAAAATAATGTTCGGAAGTAATGAAAAGCGTAATTTTTAGGTCATATGACCAAGCCTTTCATCATTACAATAAGAAAAGTAAAATGAACCAATGAAAAGTTTTATTAACAAGTCACATGACTTGTTATGCTTACGTTACGCGCTGCGCGCCCCGGATGACTTCCGGATGCGCTAACGCAGCGCGTCATATGACGCATTACGCGACAACGCAGGTCCAGAATATAGTCAAAATGTCTCCACCAACCAGCGGTCGGAACACAACCCCTTTCAGCAGGCTAAATAGTTCTGTTAAATGAGAACAGAAGGGACAGGCAACAAGAACCATCAGTCAAAGAGGGGAGGGCTAGTTCTTCTCTACCGGGTTACATTGGGGCGCTACCGGAACTGATCGAATTGGTAGTCTACAGTGTTTCTGGATGTTTCAGACTGAAGCTGGGGTTAGCATGAGAGCAGCATCATTTTGTAGCTCCGTCGTGGCCATTCCGCAACCAATCATGGCAGCCGCTCTTTATCGTTATTTTGGGCGGGGTGGGTGGCGGAGCCGAGCTGTTTTGCAGCCATCATTGTGTGGAGTTCAGTTCATCTCACTAGTTTTGTATTTGTCATGAGGGGTTGTTCCTAATGTTTCTATTTTAGCGAGGTCAAAAAGAGATCCCATTAGTGGCCTACTGATTTTGCTCGATTCCTTTTCTTTTTTTTTACACGATTTTTCGTTATCTGCAAAGACTAAACAGAGTATTGCGACTCTGTGTTTGTTTGTAAATAGAGAATGAACCAAAGAGAACTAATTCTAAAACAGTAAATACTTGGATAACAATCAATCAAATGGAGAGAGAAGCAGGCACGACGGATTACAACGGGGGCAAAGGCCTGCGTTAACTACCTTTCACTATCTGCAAAGAGAGAGTACTCCTAATAGAAATGAGGGGGGGGGCACCATTCAAAGCAGATCAGTGTGCATAAACACGAAAATGTTTTCACTTACCACGTACTTGACATTCAACAGCTTATGATATTTGCTATTAAAAAACCATTGAAATTCACTGAAAAAACCATAGGTTATAGACCATATATAGTTAGGAATTAGCATTTACAAAACCTTGAAAATTCACTGAAAAAACCATAGGTTATAGACCATATATAGTTAGGAATTAGCATTTAAAAAACCTTATTTTACTCACACAAAACCAATGAAATTCCATATATAGTTAGTTGCACTAACTATATATCGCGCACCCGCAATCCACTGCTGATGATGTCACATATTACATCATTCATGACATGGTCAGTGACATCACTGATGACATCTCAAATGACATCACTGATGACATCACTGATGACATCAGTGATGACATCATCCAGTGACTGTGTGTTTCTGTAAAGTTTAAATATGTTTGATATATTGAAGAATGAGTGGATGTATAAGTGTCTGGATGAAGGATTTAGTAGGTGCGTGACTGACTGTATGAGTGAGTGAATAAATGTGTCGTACTAAATGCATGGGTTAGTGACTAAACTGTCTGAATGTGTGCATCAGTATGTCTGTTGTGATGTAAACTGCTGCATGTGTTGATCATTAGCTATACGAGAGGCTATATGTGTTATTGATTGGTTGCCCAAGTATTTGTATGGGAGATTGAGTTTGTGTGGGGGTGGCTGGGAGGTGTGTGACTCTGTGCTAGATGTGTGAGCAGTTGATTTACTAGGTGTATGAGTTCAAGAGTGCATGTGGAAACAGCTACATGGGCGGTTGACTGTGTGCATGAGTGTATTGATGAGTGAATGGATATCTGAATGCTACATGTCATAGTAAGTACATATGTAAAACACAGTACATGTGAGAGTTGGCATATATAAATAACTGTGCATGAGAGCCACTGAATGTGTGAGTGGCTGTATGGATCATTGTGAACTTGTATCAGGGATTGTATAAGAGAGTAAATATGTGTTAGTATATGTTTGAATAAGTAAGGTGTGTATAACTGTATAGTTGAGGAAATGGAGGTGAGATTGTTTCTTTGCATGACTGACTAGGTGTGTGAGTAACTCCATGGATGAGTGACAGTGTGTGAGTGTCTGTATACACTGAGTGTATCTAAGGTTATATTAGAGTCTGAAGAGGTTCATCGTATTAGCACAAGAATGATGTCAAATGAGATGTCATCAGTGATGTCATTTGAGATGTCATCAGTGATGTCATCAGTGATGTCACTGACCATGTCATGAATGATGTAATATGTGACATCATCAGCAGTGGATTGCGGGTGCGCGATATATAGTTAGTGCAACTAACTATATATGGAATTTCATTGGTTTTGTGTGAGTAAAATAAGGTTTTTTAAATGCTAATTCCTAACTATATATGGTCTATAACCTATGGTTTTTTCAGTGAATATATATATATATATATATCACTGGAAAAAAACATAGGTTTCAGGAGTTATATAGTTAGGAATTAGTTTTTAAAAAACCTTTGAAATTCACGCAAAAAACTATAAGTTTTAGTGGTGTTATAGTTAGCTGGACATTTTACTCATACAAAACCAATGAAATTGCTCCTATATAGTTAGTTGTGCTAACTATATTTCGCGCACCCGCAATCCACTGCTGACGATGTCACATATTAGATCATTCATGACATGGTCAGTGACATCACTGATGACATCTCAAATGACATCATTGATGACATCACTGATGACATCATCCAGTGAATGTGGTTTGCTTCGTTATTTAAATATGCATTATATATATAGCAATTTACTTTGAAGAATGAGTGGATATATATAAATAAATATTTGGATGGAGGATTTAGTTGCAGTGTAATTGACTGTTTACTTGACCAATTTATAATGTCTCACTAAATATAGTGGATAGTGACTAAACTGTGTGAATATCTGTATCACTTTGTCAGTTGTTGTGTAATCTGATTCTACAGTTGGTTACTAGCTATGTGAAAGTCTATATTAGTTATTGATTAGTATTTGTATGGGAGTGTGAAAGTGTGTGTGGTTCGGTGGGGGGTGTGTGACTGTCCAAAGATGTGTGAATAGTTGATTCAGTAGATATATGAAGTTAAAACTACATGTTCTAACAGTTTGGGTGAGGGAATCTCTTTATGGGTGTGGTGATGAGCAAATATATTTCTCAAAGGTACAGGTCCAACAAACTAGAAAAATAAAAGGCAGTGTATGTGTCAGTTGTTGTATATAAATAAGTATACATAAGACACAATGATTGTGTGAGTGACTGTATGGATAACTGTATACTTGTAATAATGATTTTATAATTCACTAAGTATGACTTACTATCTAAATGAATAGAAGAAGTGGTGTTTGTATAAGTGTTTTGCTAAGTAAATATGTAAGTATGATCCATTGTTTGCATAAGTGAGTAGGATGACATCATATGTGAATAGGATGCGTGCTGTTGTTTAATGTCGATATAGATGTATAAGTATTTTTGATAGTGTTCTATTGTTCATTGACAGCATGTATGAGTGAATCCATAGGTAAGTGATTAGATGTGTGTATACATCTATGAATCACTGAGTGGATTTTTAGATACTTGTATTGCTGTGACAATGGATTTAAATATGATACTCTGTATTGTACAAACAGTGATGAAAAATTGTAATAGTGTATGAAAAGGTGTATGTGATTGTCACGTGGATGATGTCATCAGTGATGTCATTTGAGATTTCATCAGTGATGTCACTGACCATGTCATGAATGATCTAATATGTGACATCATCAGCAGTGGATAGCGGGTGCGCGAAATATAGTTAGTACAACTAACTATATATGAGCAATTTAATTGGTTTTGTATGAGTAAAATGTCCAGCTAACTATAACACCACTAAAACTTATAGTTTTTTGAGTGAATTTCAAAGGATTTTTAAAAACTAATTCCTAACTATATAACTCCTGAAACCTATGTTTTTTTCAGTGAATTTCAAAGGTTTTTTTAAATGCTAATTCCTACCTATATAAGGCCTGAAACCTATGGTTTTTTCAGTGAATTTCAAAGGTTTTTTAAATGCTGATTCCTAACTATATAAGGCCTGAAACCTATGGTTTTTTCAGTGAATTTCAAAGGTTTTTTAAATGCTAATTCCTAACTATATAAGGCCTGAAACCTATGGTTTTTTCAGTGTTTTTAAAAAAAAAATTGATTGGTTAACTGGCTTATTAAGTGTATCTTAGTGAATACATATATTAGCGAGTAATGTTTAAATATTTAAATATTTGCATGAGTGATGTAATATGTGACGTCAGCAGTGCATTGCAGACGTGCAAGTTATAGTGAGTCCAACTAACTATAACGTGAGAATTTCAAAGGTTTTATGCGAGTAAAATTTCCAGCTAACTATAACTGGTGTGAAACCTATGGTTTTTTTCAGTGAATTTCAAAGGTTTTTTAAATGCTAATTCCTAACTATAACTGGTGTGTAACCTATGGTTTTTTCAGTGAATATATATATATATAAAATTTCTATGGCAAAATGAAACCCCTCATTTTGTTCCTTTTCAAATTAAATGTATTAAGTGTTACCACTTTATTCCAATCAAGATGACTTCAGGTGTGCCATACTTTTGTCATAAGTAAGACTGTTAGCGTTCTAATTGTTCTTTACAACACTCTGGGACATTCTGTCATTGGGCTATAGTTGGGCTACATCTGGCTGATATTTGGGCTACATTTGGGCTCTTTTGTCTCTGGTGGCCATCTTTGGGCTACATTGGGCTACATTGGGCTACATTGGGCTACATTTGGGCTCTAACATATATATAGCCCAATGTAGCCCAATATATATTTTTTCAAAGTTAATTTTCGTAAAAACCACTGGAGCACATATCTTGAGACATAGCAAAGGCACATCGGGCTACCAGTCCCTACAATTTTGCCAAGTTTGGTGGAAAACCATTCAGCCATTCGGGCTAAAAGTGAGTCCAACCGCCCTATGGAAATTAACATGGGGAAAACACTTTTTGGGACCCCCTTTTATCTCGGCCCCCGCTTGACGAATCCCCCCCAAACTTTCAGGGAAGGAGCGGAGCGCCGCGAGGCAAAGTTAAGGAAAATTTCAGGAAGATTTCAGGAAGATTCCTCAACCGGCGCCAAAGTTATTCCCAATAGAATGTTGCGATTTCCCTATGGAAAACAATCCTAACTATATATACCTACTGGCTATCGCCAGTAGGTAAAAAATATATATATATATATATATATATATATATATATATATATATATATATATATATATATATATATATAAATATACATATATCAACGCAATAGTACCAGAAAACGCAATAGTACCAGACCGGAGAATTACCAACAGGCAGCTGAGGAAAGCATAGCAAGGTTTCACTAGAGAGGGTACCAGGAGAGAATTCTGAGGGAGGCGTGAAAGAAAACTGAGACTTTGCTATGAGGCTCGGCTCTCCGACAATAATGACAGCTCTGCCCCCCCGGACTCCCTCCTACTCAAGGAGAATTTAATATGGACAATTAATGAAGAGGAAGCACGTAACCTACTCTAGGATCACTGAACACTCACAGCAATGGACTACAGATACCATCATGCTCTGATGGACAAGATGAGGAGCCACGCCCGCTTAGGGCGGTGTCATTCAATAAAATGGTTGTTTACAGCTGCGAGTGCAATCGTGCTTCCTTCAATACCCCATGATGAAGAGGCGGAGTGGCCTCGAAATGCGTCGGGAAATGGTCTAATCATGAGGAGAATGGACGCAGAGCTTTGTGAGGCCAACAAGCCGGATGGCAGGAGGGTCGAGTGTGCCCCTCGAGAGCACAAGTGCTAATTGCTATGGGTTTATGAAACACCGCTGCCCTTGGTCATGCGGGGGAGCACCATCTCCAGGTGTCGAGGAAGTTCCAGCATCGTGGAGAGGCCGTGGCGAAGCACTCGGCTTTGCTATGAGGCTCGGCTCTCCGACAATAATGACAGCTCTGCCCCCCGGACTCCCTCCTACTCAAGGAGAATTTAATATGGACAATTAATGAAGAGGAAGCACGTAACCTACTCAAGGATCACTGAACACTCACAGCAACGGACTACAGATACCATCATGCCCTGATGGGAAAGATGAGGAGCCACGCCCACTTAGGGCAGTGTCATTCAATAAAATGGTTGTTAACAGCTGCGAGTGCAATTGTGCTTCCTTCAATACCCCATGATGAAGAGGCGGAGTGGCCTCGAAACGCGTCGGGAAATGGTCTAATCATGAGGAGAATGGACGCAGAGCTTTGTGAGGCCAACAAGCCGGATGGCAGGAGGGTCGAGTGTGCCCCTCGAGAGCACAAGTGCTAATTGCTATGGGTTTATGATACACGGCTGCCCTTGGTCGTGTGAGGGAGCACCATCTCCAGGTGTCGAGGAAGTTCCAGCATCGTGGAGAGGCCGTGGCGAAGTACTCGGCTTTGCTATGAGGCTCGGCTCTCCGACAATAATGACAGCTCTGCCCCCCGGACTCCCTCCTACTCAAGGAGAATTTAATATGGACAATTAATGAAGAGGAAGCACGTAACCTACTCAAGGATCACTGAACACTCACAGCAACGGACTACAGATACCATCATGCTCTGATGAGAAAGATGAGGAGCCACGCCCACTTAGGGCGGTGTCATTCAATAAAATGGTTGTTGACAGCTGCAAGTGCAATCGTGCTTCCTTCAATACCCCATGATGAAGAGGCGGAGTGGCCTCGAAACGCGTCGGGAAATGGTCTAATCATGAGGAGAATGGACGCAGAGGTTTGTGAGGCCAACAATCCGGATGGCAGGCGGGACGAGTGTGCCCCTCGAGAGCACAAGTGCTAATTGCTATGGATATATATATATATATATCTATATATATCAATGCAATAGTACCAGAAAACGCAATAGTACCAGACCAGAGAATTACCAACAGGAAGCTGAAAAAAGCATAGCAAGGTTTCACGAGAGAGGGTACCAGGAGAGAATTCTGAGGGAGGCGTGAAAGAAAACTGAGACTAAAAGTAGAACTGAACTGTTGAAGGATGTACCCAAAAAGAAGGAAACAGGGAGCTCACATAATTTCAGGCTGATCACCAATTACTCCAATGCAGCTAACAGAGTTAGGAGAATTATTCAGTCCAACTGGAGTATACTTAAATCAGATGTGGTCATTGGCCATGACATTCCTACACACCCATCTCGCAGGTTCAGAAAAACCAGATCGCTCAAAGATCATTTGGTCAAAAGTCATCTGCCACCAATTCAAAGAGGTATTCTAGGATTATCAGGTTTTTACCCATGCAGTAAATGCAAGGCTTGTGCTGATACCAGTAAAGGAACATCTTATACGATCCTGGACGTAGGGATCCTGTACGCATTTCCAAATTCATGAATTGCAACACAGCCTTTGTAGTGTATTGTTTGGTCTGCCCATGTGGCCTTAGGTATGTGGGCAGTACCATACATGCCGCGAAGTTTTGGATATTAGAACATCAGAGAGCCATTCAGAACAACGACATCAACTATCCGGTTGCGAGACACATTCAGTTGCATCACAACAGCAACCGGAGATTGTTGAAATATTTTTGCCTGGACCATGTGGTTCGGGATTCTAGAGAAGGGGATAGAGAAAAATGTCTTAGAAAACTAGAGTCCCGTTATATTATAGATATGGCCACTAACGTCCCAACAGGATTGAATATGGGGGAGGAACTAAGGGTACACTTGTTAATATGTAAATAACACAGGTAATGGGAATTGGGCAGTATTTGTAAGATTAGGGGCAAATGAACTTGGCTTGTTATGTAGCAGCATCCTGTGTGCTTGCCCATCCAGGGCATAATTACACGAGCATCGGGCTAGCATGCATGTGGCTTTTCACGTGCAACTTATAATCACTTAGATGGTGTATATTGCAGCCTATGCCCATCCAGGGCTGCATAATGTAGTGGCCTGATTGCGGGCACTCCCAATGGAGAATGTGTGTATATATATATATTGTATATATGTAAATTATGCGACCAGTATTTTGCACGTTGTAGAATGAGGCAGTGACAATTAATTAATCAACTGTCCTTGATTTGAGATCATGTATCTTTGGGAACTGTGGATGAGTTATTCTGATTTATTTCCCTGTTATCGCAGTGTTTTTATTGAATTATGAATTATTGTTTAATGTATTGACGCTTTGCCTGATGTCAAAATGGCGCCCATGCATTCCTCGAGCCACCCGGTTATGACGTGTATATAACGTCGTCCGTTTGCGGCGGCCGCCTTACACTGACGAAGGTGTACCACTGAAACGCGTTTGTTTTTCATTTCTTTGTGCCAATAAATCCGGTATCATGATTTACCCCCTGTGAGTGCTGGTATTATTCTTTGCAGCGTTGGAATTTTACGCGATCTTGCCGTCGCGTTCCCAGCACCCGCTACCGAGTGCGCTGGTGAGATCCGCAAGAACCTGGATCGTGGATATATATATATATATATGTATAAGTACCAAGCACAGGGCCAAGATCAGGATATTGGAGCACAAACGAGCTATTAGAAATAACAACAAACAATATCCTGTTGCTCGACACTTTAAGACATACCACAATCAAAATGACAACTTACTGAAATATGTGGTACTTGATGCAATCAAAGAGAATGTAAGAGGGGGTGATAGACTGCATCAGTTGAGAATCTTGGAATCCAAATTCATTATTGATTTCGAGACACTACATCCCATCGGGATGAATTGTAGTGAAGAACTTGCAGTCCATCTATGATAAATGTAAATGTAACTGGTCTGATATCTCGATTTATTGTTTTAACATGTAAATAATTTTGTCATATCTGGTTTTAAAACACACATTTTCTTTTTACATAGGAACACAGGACCCCAGACAGCTGGAGGAATCAAATAATCTAAACAACCTTTTTGAATAAGTACTGTCACAATTCTTTTGCCCACTTGGGCGAGACCAATACAATACATGAATAAGTTTAATTCATGGACATATGCACAGCATTAGCCTACTGGGGCAAGATTTATTTTGTTTGAAATTGTTTAAACATGTATATTGTGGCATTACGTGTGTTTATTATTATGCACCACTCCAAGATGGCGGCCAAAGACAGGTCGGGAGTGAACAATAAGAGTCCTCTTTTCATGTATATTGTTTAGATATGTAAATAGCACTTTGCATTGATCACATTTACCGTGACCAAGCCTTAGTGGCGAAACGCGTCGGTAGGGAGCTGCTGATTTCGTGCCTCAAATAAATTCACTTTAAAGCATCAGAAAGCAGCCTGTGCATTTCTTCATATCGGGAGAAACTTTGTTCGCGTATATATATATATATATATATATATATATATATATATGTACATATACATATATACATACGTATTACCTATTGGTGGTCGCCAGTAGTTAGTTATAGTTAGGACCTAGTTTCCATAGACAGAGCATTTTTTGTGTTGCTAATAACTTTAGCACTGTTTCACGAATCTTCACAAAATGTTCAAAACTTGTATGCCACTCACTTCAGCTGCTGTCTGGAAAGTTTGTAATTTCATGTAAATCTGTTCAGTAGTTTTGGAGTTATTAAAGAAAAAAGATTCTAGAGACGCAGATCCACGTGCCAACAGCAATGCGGTGACTGGCTAGTCGCGAATTGAGAGAAAAGTTGTGGCCACCCTATTGTGTATCGGGACACGGTTTCAGGTGGGGGCAATAAATAGAATAACAGGTCAGGATAGAGGTATCCTGACCCCATGGGACTGATGGAGGAGTCTGTGAGGCACCCCTCATGGGCAAGAAATTGTCCATAAATGTTTTTTGGGGTTCACAGAGATCCACAGATCCACTGCAGTGCTCAGTGCGGTCCCATGTGAATCTGCGGTGGATCCAGAGCCCAATTAAAAAACGCATCCATATACCCACTCACACACTCACTCACACACCCATACAGTCACTCAGACACCCTCTCATACAGTCACTGATACATCCATTCACAGACCCAGAGAATCACTGACACACCCACTCACAGACCCACAGAGGCACTCACACAGCCACATACACACCAATACAGCCGCTTACACACCCACTCACAGACCCACACAGCCACTTGCATACGCCTACAGCAAAACCATTGACACAGCCACTCACAAACCCATTTAACCACTCACACACTACTCAGAGACCCACACTGCCACTTACATACCCAGTCATACACCCACCCATCGCATACTCACATACCCACTTATACACTCATACATCCAGTCACTCACACACCCTCTCAGAGACCCTGAAATCCACTTGCACACCCACTCACACACCCACACAGACACACCCACCCAGTCACACATCCATACAGCCACTCATACACCCTCTCACATACCCATACTGATACATCCATTCACTCAGACACAGATACCACTCACACACCCAATAAAAGCCCACTTACACACCCATACAACAGCTCACTAACCCACTCACATACCCATGCAGCCACTCACACACCCACTTTATTAAATGTTTGAATGTGTACTTTTGGTAGGGAATGAAACCTTGAATCTGTTGCGGGTCCACCTGCAGCATGCAGATCCCATATTTGACTGAGAATTCACAGCAGATAGCATATCCGAGTGAGGAATTAGAAAAAAGGATTTAAAAACAAAAGAAACACTGTTTTTTAAAAGGGATGCTCTGAAAAGAGCCTTTATGCTTATGGTGTGTAGAGGATAACTACATATATAATAGGATGCAGTCTTTTAAGTTGTCGAGAAACACCCTGTGGTCTGTGTCTGTGAAATGGCCTCCGTCTTTTCAATGTATTCCATCCATGTCAAAGCATAAGTTGTTATAGTATATAGAACCCATGTTGTAGACTCAGAGAAATGCAGAAACAGCTTTAATCAACAAGTTTCCTGGTTTTCTTTATCAGCTGACAAAATTGGGTTGACCACTGCCACCTTTGTCTTTGGCAAATGTTGGCGATCACCAAAGCAGTATGTGGAAAAAGTATCATTGATTTACCAAAGGTATCCTTCATTAGGCATCCTAGTCCTACCCCAGTAATTCCGCCTAGGTTATTGCCAACACAGTGCACAATCATGAGGTCTGGATTTTGGCAATCTGCAAAGCTTTCTACCAAAGGCAGCAATTGATGCCACTTTAACCCTCTCTGGGCAATCCAAGTAATGTATACATAAGATAAACCTACATCCCTGTCAACGCTACTCTTCCTAACACTCTTTCTGGCCAAAAACACAAAACTATGGGCCACCATCCAGACTCTGACCATTTTGGAGACAAGCAAGAGTAGCACACATGAAAAGGCTACAGCCGAATGCGGCAGTGTTGAAAATGAAAGGCAGCTAACATTGAGGACAGCAAGTAAACTATAAAAGAAAATATGTGACTGGATGGTGGAAATGTGCAGGGAACTAAAATTAAGTAGATCACCTCTGGGATTGACTTTGGAAAAAAAGTATTGTTGCTTGGGATATGCTTGGAATTGCTAACAGTCAAACACACCTGCTATAGTTAATGAGAAGCTAGTATGCTGTTTACAGAAAGTTTTGTGAACTTTTCACCTACTGGTAGGCAGAAACTGTTGGAAACATGGTTACTATGGAAAAAGAGGTAAAAGAATGTGGGGAGAAGGGAACAAAAGTAATGCAGTATGAAATTGAAAAGCAGTGTACATAAATTGCTTAGTAGGGAGTGTATGACTTGTTATGGACAATATTTTACATAATGTAACATAAATGAAAAGCATTAACAGCAGATTGTTGAATGCTTTTAACCTCTTCAATGCTCTGAGCTCGTCATGACCACACCCATTTCCATTATGGCCCAGCACAGCAGAGGGATAGCAGCAGCAGCCAAGGTGTTAAGGGCTTCTATGTGGATCCGTGGATCCACCAAGGATTTACACGGGGCTACATTTATGTAGCTACTCACTGGCTTAAAGTATGTAATCTAATAGCATGTGATCCCAAGTTAAATGTATTCTATACTTGCTTATCAGCTATCTAGTTGTGTTTAAAGAGTAATGTAAGATGGAAGGATGAGGTGAAGACCATTTTAAGAACTATGCCTTTTGACGCATCCATAAATTGGGCAACAGATTATTTCAACTAGAATATGGTGTTTGGCACAATGAGTGACCATGTCTTGCAGTTTTAGTGAAACAGCTGGGATGGTAATTATCTGTTCAGGGGGTAAGGGTCCCACAGATTGCCCACCGCCTGATGATAATGCACGCCTTCCCTCCCCCTTATAATCCTCTGATACGTCCTTGTATGTATGGTTTTCAGGTGTGCCATGTGAAAACCTCTTCATGGTACCTCTTGACAGTATTTTGCTGCATCCATTGCATTGGGCAAAATTTGCATAAACTTTCTTTTCTCCTGAAGGGACAGTGAAATATTTCCAAACTTCGGAGGAATTTGTAAGCCTTCTTCGTCCTGCTCTTTCCGTTCTATCCTATCTTCAGCAGAAGAGATCTTAATTTTGAAACTCTCTTCTTTTGAAGGAAAGGCTACAATAAAATGGAGCTGTGCTTCCGAGGTTGTCTCCAGAGAGATGTGAAACAGAAATAACTGATTCACTGTATGGGTTTTAGTGTGGATGGGTAGACACATTCACTGTGGCATCGCAGCGGATCCGTGGGTTCATAAAATGCATAGAACACAGAGAAACACTTTGTGTTTTGTATTTGTAAATAGTTTAATAAGTTATGTTATGTGCATTAGTTAATTGATAGTTTTAAAATGTATAATAATAATAATACATGAGTAAATAACATGTATTTATACATTTGGAAACAGGTATTTTACTAAATTGAACTTATAGGTGAAATTGTAGTACAATTTATATTAAAGTCAGTGACATTCACTAAAAACCTAAAGGTCACAGAGACCTTATAGTTAGGAAATAGCATAAAACAAGGATAGAAATTCACTGAACAAAACAAAGGTTACAAAGACGTCAAACTCAGGAAATAGAATTTAAGAAACGTAGAAATATGTCAATATAGTTGCTAGTTTACTGATAAATAGTACACCCACTTTAAAAGCAGGATTATAGATCAGATGACCTATCTTAGAAATAGTATTACTCATAAGCAGTACAGTATATCTATAAATCTCAGGGGTATATGCACAAGAACGTGTGCTGAATATCACCAAAAAATGCTAACACACCTTTACACATCACAGCCGATCACGGGAAAAATTACCCCGTATTAACGTGGAATTCACAACACTGCGGTACCATGCAATAGTTTGCCGAAAACGATGCCGATGTCCGCGATGCAACGACCATGATGGAGATAAAAACACAAGCCCCAACTCGAAAAAACGTGCGATGAGCCCATTCATGATGAGGAAAGCCGGGATAAGCACCGCCAGGCCCGCAACACACACAGAAGTGAAAACCACACTGCCCGAAGGGAGAAGGGTGAGCCAAATCAGAGCCGAAGGGACATCCCACACACAATGCAGCACACACACATAGGAAGCAGAGCACCCCAGCATCGAACACTATGTGGTACAAAAGCCAACATTTGCACAAACGAACACAGGACACAAGTACACCCGCCTGTGGCCTGTAAACGGCCATACGCACCTGGCAAAGCACAAATCAGGAACACGAGAAAGCACAAGTACAAACCCACAGTTCTGATGGGGTAGCAATGCACGTATGGCAGGGAGCCAGAGAGTCCGTGAAACACACATTGGCATGCAAATCAAGACACAACACAGTAGGAGACAAGTGAAAGTGCTCAAACTTTATCAACAAGTGCGTGTCAGTACGGGCAAGAAAAGTGCCATGATATGCAGACCAATGCAGCAGCATGCCTGAATGAGGAACCTAGGACAGAGCCCATGTCTACCTCGGGGAGTCCACCACCAACACAAGTCAGTGCCAACCCGCGTTGGTTGTCCGCGCCGGGATCATGTGTCTAGGATAATGCAGCGATGTCCACTGTCGTCTTGGACATGTAACCAGATCCACCACCTGCAAACAGGCGTCGGGACATGTGCAATGGGCCACATCCAGTCGTGGTTGCTGGTGCCTTGTCACTCGTCCATGAACGTGAGTGCCCCAGCGTAGGTCAACAGCTCCAATGAGCGAACGTCATCCAACACATCCGACATGTCGTCAACGTAATCCATCAACTGACCCGGAAAGATGTGCTGACACCAACCACTCGAGCCAATGTGCACCAAAGCCCAATCAGGTAGTGGCTCAATTTGCTCACTGCACACGACGACACATGCAATCTCCCCGGCCCAGTTCCCAGCCTGCATGCCAAACATCCATGCATGCCATAAACGGGCATCACGGTGACACTCCTGGTCATGGGCCAGCAGGGGGCGCACACACACATCGAAGTCCAGGTCAGCCACCGTGACGTTGGAGAGGCAGACATCCATGGACCACCCGAATATGCACGAGCGACAATGCAACACAGGCTGAACGCAGGTGACGTCTGCAAGGCAGAAGCCCAGCCGGTAACTTATTCGCAGCACTGCCAAGGGCAGCGCCCCCAGGACATGCAGCAGAGGTTCACGGTACAGCTCCATGTGATTGGAGTCGAGCATGTGTCCCGGATGGTCTGCCATTGCGTCAGTGGCTCTGCTTGAAGCAGCACTGGCTTGCCCTGTGCCAGACCTGTGGATGAAATGGCACAGCTCAGTGCAATGAGCAGTGTCTGCGTGCAACGGGTGCAGGCCAGGGTTGGGATGGGAGTACATGTGAAGTTCATTTCACACACGCTGACTACAACCAAGGACTCGTGCGTGTGGGATGTGTACACATTGGTCCCACGTCAGGCAGTGAGTAGTCACAAGCAAATGCTATTGTATCTGTCATGGGGTGCTGGCCACATGCAAGTTCCAGCTTGGAGCTGCAGATGTGCTACCGCCTGATAGTGCAGACAAAGGACCTTTTATCCCTACAGGAATTTCACCATCTGCATGCATACAGGGGATGTACAGAGGCCTGTCGTGGGTGTGGTGGAATGTCTGTGACCCTGGGAATCTTGGATGGTATGCCCAGCACGTGGCACATGAGCGGCCCGACTGTGTGTTATGTTGTCACACAGCTGCCCCTCCCTCCCACGAGCCCCCTCACTTGTGTGCGCTGCGCTTCTACATGTCCTGGTCTGTGCGGGCCCGCCCTCCTGGTGCATGCTACAATGCAACATCGACTACTGTGGCCCTGGTGGCGACTACACCCTAACACAGTTACTGCACTTCCTGCACGAGGCCAGGTCCAGGCCACGCCCTGCTGCCCCTACCAAATCAGCACACACCACCGGTGACCTGACGATTGCGGGACCAGCAAACGCCACTTGTGCATGCAGGGGGGTGCGTGCGCAGCAATATGTCCAGGGTCACTGCCAATGCTGAGGTGACATGGTAACGTCCGCTGACGACAGCACACTGTGACGTTACAGAACCAGTGCCCATCAAGCTGACACAATGACTACACGGACACACTTGCTCAGATGGTGTAAATGGCTACGTCCACACGGCCACATTTATTAGCAGGCACACAAACAGAGTGACACCTGTGTTGGATGTGTGTGGGGTGTGTGCACACCAGCCGGCAAGGGATACCTGGTGCATTCAGAAATCGACAACAGTGTACATCAGAAAGGACTTAACGGTACAACCATAAAGGTCCCATGACTTGTGCTGCACAGAGTTAGTGGCACCAGTGCTGTTGGGGCTGCCGCCTGCGATGAGGCGTGACAAATGGTGTGGACTCCTCCACATGTTATCCAAGACACAGTTCCACAGGTGTGACCTACTGGACCACAGTGTAGGCCTGAGGCAGCGGTCAGGGCAGGGCCACAGACACATGGCGTTGATGACCCCAATACCACCGTCACAGAGGTCATCCAATATATCAGGAGAAGTGGTCCTGGACATGACCAGCACAGAGTTAGTGGCCCAGGATGCACTGCGGCTGGAACAGGCACACCACCACGGGACGGTGACTTGCGGTGCAATCAGATGGGCCATGTGACCTGGGGGGGTCCTCATCAATGTCCGAGGTGCATGTGGTAGAGGGTTGCTGGGGACAGTGGAAGGTATCCTCCAATGCATGATGCAGAGGGTGGAGGCTATCCGGAAGCAGCAAATGGAGGAGTGGGTCGCCACAGCATTGTTTTCGCCACAGAGACAGTATCACTGACATGATGGCGACAACGAACCCAATTGATTCAGTCGCCCCCTGAGTCCAACCAGAATGTGTTGTAGGTCTCGAGAAACAGACTCAGTGGCACCGGGGCTGAAAGGGGATGCAGTCTGCGATGAGACCTGTACAATGACATCAAGTTTGCCATAAATGAATTAAGGCTGAATTCAAAATTGTGTGTGACTTACTCAACCGCAGTGTAGGCCTGAGGCAGCGGTCAGCATGGGCCATTCACAGGGTGTTGCCGGCTTAGGTTGGAAGGCCCCACCGGCCTGCGTAGTTCAGGTTCAGTGGCACCACGGGACGCGGACTTGTGTTAAACAGGGTTGGTGGCACCACGTGTCACGGGTTGCGTTGAACAGAGTTGGTGGCACCATGTTTCGCCAGCTTGCGTTGAACAGGGTTGGTGGCACCACGTGTCGCTGGCTTGCGTTGAACAGGGATGGTGGCACCACGTGTCGCCGGCTTGCATTTAAAAGGGTTGGTGGCACCACGTGTTGCTGGCTTGCGTTGGACAGGGTTAGTGGAACCATGCCCTGTCGCATGCCTGCCATATGTATTCATGCCTTACTGTTAAAAGGGGGTCTGGTGCAGTGGCCGCTGCCACGGACTTGGGGACACTGCCATTCAGGACTCAGGACACAGTTCCACATGTGTGGCCTACTGGGACAAAGAGGACGCTGGTTGAGTATGTAAATGGGAAAGGAGTAATGTGGGCCAGCGTCAGGGGGAAGCAATGGTCTGCGGAGGCTGTAGAGGTCACGGGACTGGCACTTGGAGCTTGCACCGGCTCGTGGTGGGCCCTCTTTGACACACAGCAGTATAGGCAGGTGAGCGGAGCCTCGCTGGTGTGCTGGGGCAGGCATGAGGGGTCTGGGGACCAGAGTTCCAGGGTGTAAAAGGTGCACAGGGACGCAGGACCCACCGTGCTCGGTGCAGGACTCGTGGCGGACTGAGAGGCGCCGCCCTTGCAAGACGCGTTACGCATTCAGAATGAGAACCATCGAGCAGTGCGACTGGCTTTTTGTTCACACCCTTACGCATGCCTGACGTACGCAGGTCCAACCCACTACGCACGCGCATGCAGGGTGAGACGTAACATGCAACATTTCTGTTTTCCGCCCCACAGCCTGTGGGAACATGGTAGCGTCCACTGGCCACTGCATTCTATGCACCAGCAGTTGCTCACCACATGGGCATTTCCGTGGTTTGCACTCTGTGGTCCGTCAGGCACCTCCAGGTCACACCTGGCATTGGGTAGGTTCACATTCCCTGGTCACTTGCCGTTCTTTCCCATGCCTGTTCCATGCCTCTCCTCACATCCTGCTATTGCATTATCATTGTCTCCGTGGCATCTGTGGGTCTTCAGGTGTGGCTCTTGGCCGGGCTCCCTTTCATGCTGTGGGTAGTTGCCCTGCTTAGCACCAGCAAAAGGCAGGTGTTAAATCCCTGCTTCTTCAGCAGCTTATCGCCTGTTTTTGTGGCGCTTCGCGGATCTGGCATTTCGTTGTGAAAGTGGTGTTGTGTTTTTTTTGTGTGTTTTTGCACGGGAACGCCTACTCTGCATCTCATTAGGGTTAGTTGGTGGTGTCCGCCACATAGGTACATTTTGGGGCAGTTATTGTGGGAATACTGGCAATGTCCACAGTTTGCACCAGCTTGTGAAATCAGTGTTAAATCTATCTCCGCTTTTGATGCGGTAAGATGGGGATAAATCGGAGTTACGTGCTTGTGAATATACCCCTGTGACTTTTAAAAAAAAAACACACTTGCTGGATGTTGTCATCCGTGATGTCATTTGAGATGTCATCAGTGATGTCACTGACCGTGTCATGAGTGATGTAATGTGAAAGGTCATAAGCAGTGCATTGTGGGGGCATAAGTTGTAGTTATCTTAGGTAACTATAACTTCTGAATTTCTCTAGTTTTGTATGTGTAAAATCTGAAAGTATTCTATAACATTCCTCCAACCTTTATTTATTATTTTTTTTCAGTGAATATATACCTGTCTATCTATCTATCTCTCTCTATCTATCTATCTATATATATATATTTATATATATAAATACACACACACATCTCCTCCTCCAATAAAAAAGAAAAAAAGCTTGCTGTGGCTGGCGCTGATGTCCTGGGGAGTTCTCACACCCCTTAATCGATTCCGGCAGCTCAAAGCCTTTAAAACCAAGATGGAAACCCACTGTTTACAGTGGTTTTCAGCTCGCTTTATCTGCCACTGTGTGATATCGGCTCTTCACTGGTTGACCGTGTACATGCAGCCGATGTCATTGGTCACATGGTGACACAATATGAGTTGGCAGATTTTATATATGTATGTATGTGCATATATATGTATACCCTCAGTTTGCTCCTTCTGAAGCCCTTAGCCCATGGAGAGGTGGTGCACCATGATGGCAGAGCCTGCTATTCATGAAATGCACTGAACAATCCATGGAAGCGCACACTCAGGAAGATCACAATGCAGTGCGAGGTTTATTTAAATCTCGTTACACTTTTGGACAGAAAATATTCTTGATCACATGTGTGATCAAGACTACTCACAGTAGAAATGCGGAACAAGACTTGAATAAACCTTGCACTGCATTGTGACCTTCCTGAGTGTGCGCTTCCCTGGAACATTCTTTTTAAAAAAACAATCAGCAAAAGTCACGGAGGATCCGCGGATCCTGCCGCAAAAATAAAAAAACAAAGCGCGGTCTCCCGTGCTTCGTTATTATTTAGCCCCCGGGTGGGCCAAGTTCCGGGGGCATGCAATATTGTGATTGCAGGTGCCCAGGGGAGCCCCGGCAGCCCTGGGAACCACCACCCCCGGGGCTTTCATTAATTATTTGCGGGGGGCATACAGCCCCCCCGCAGCCGCGGGGACCGCCACCCCCCGGGGATTGTTTTTTTTTAATAAACAACCTGTGTGGGGGGCTCGAGCCCCCCTACCCCCCTGGGGACTGCCACCTCCCCGGGTCGCTAACCATGTAAATTCGGGGGTCCATTACGGACACCCGGCACCAGGGACCACCACCTCCAGGGGCTTTGCCAATGATGGAAGGCGGGCCACGCGGCCCCCCTCCAGGAGCCCTTGATGGCCCTGTGGACCGCCACCCCCCCCAGGGCCGGCTCCTGCAGTGTCCCTGGGGTGCCCACCCCAGGACACTGCTGTTTTCAATGACAGGCACAAGGAAAATGCCCCCTTCTCAGACTACTTGCATTATACTTTCAGTTAAGACCAAATAAACACTTTAATTAAATCTGGTCAGGTATATTTATTCATACATCTTAATCATGTAATTTCATACAAAAGATATTTTTCTAATGGCAGAAAAAGAGTACACAATACTAACGATTATTTACAATCTTACTCGAACAACAATTGACATAAAGAATTGCAAAACTAACCAAGAAAATGACGTAAAACAATACATCCAACAAACAAATGCAAATTACAGTTCATCAATTTTGCAACACATTAGACCATTTTCACAGTCACAATAATTTTCTAAAATATCAGACTTATTCATAACAAGAGCAGCAAAACATATATCGCTTGATCAAAAGACACTAGATGTACAGATTTGCTCTTGATGAGTTTGCCAATGACAGGGCGGGAGCCGTGCAGCTTCCACCCTGTCTTTGCAAACTGCTTTGCTTCATTGAAGCGAGAGCAGGGAAACCTGCTCTTGCTTCAATGAAGCAAAGCAGATTGGTTTTCCACATGGGGAGCTGCATGTAAGCAGCTCCCCATGTGGAAAAGCAATGCCGGGTTCTGCAGGATGTGGGGAGCCGGCGGGACTGTGGGGGCATTGGGGCTCCCCCATGGTCCCCAACGGATAGGGCCTGCCCCTGGGGATGGGGTCCCCGGGGCTAGAGTGGCCCGGGAGGGGGGGCCACGCAGCCCCCTCCCCAAAATAAAAATATACTTAAAAATAATAATAAAGGCCAGCCCCGGGGGATGTGGCCCGGGGCCAATAGAGGCCTCAGGAGGGGTCCACGCAGCCCCCTCCATAAAAAAACCTCAAAAAAATGTGGTCATGCCCCGGGGGATGGGGTCCCCAGGGCCCATGAAAAGGGAAAAGAAGGGGGGCCACACAGCCCCCCTTCTAAAAACAAAAGACCGCGATCGTGCCGGAGGCCCCACCCCCTCCCAGCAACACACTGCGAACGCGCCTTGTGGCGCGTTTTAAATTGGGGAATTAATTCCCCTTCAATACTGGGGGTCCCTGGGGGTCAACTAGCCCACCAGGTACCTTCAGTAAGCGCCCTAGGGCTGTGTTGCAGAGAGGTCCAGGCCACGCCCCTTTTTACACCTCTCTGCAACGCAGCTCTGAAGTGCTTACTGGAGGTACCTGGTGGGCTTGTTGGACCCCAGAGACCAGAGAGGTGGTCCAGGTCATGCCCCTTTTTACACCTCTCTGCAACGCAGCTCTGTGGCGCTTACTGAAGGTACCTGGTGGGCTACTTGGATCCCAGGGACCCTCAGGCTTCAAAGGGACTTAATCCCCCAAATTAAAACGTGCAACGGGGCGCTTTTTGCACAGTGTTGAAGGGAGGGGGCGGGGCCTGAGGTGACATATGTGCGAACACGCCCTGTGCTGCGTTTTAAGTTAGGGAATTAATTCCCTTTCAATCCTGAGGGCCCCTGGGGGCCAACTAGCCCACCAGGTACCTCCAGTAAGCGCCACAGCGCTACGTTGTCCTTTGTCTACCTCTCAGCAATCCCACTGCGTGGGGCTTACTGGAGGTAAAAGGTAGGCTAGTTGGCCCCTAAAGGACCCCCAGCAGTGAAGAGGACTTCATTACCCATCCAAGAGCGTGCCAGAGAGCGCGTTTGTAGAGTGGTGGGCAAAGTGGGCATGGCCTGGTACGAGTACTTACCAATGCTGCTGTGTGCGACTGACTGGGGGTAATAATTGGGGAAGTTGGCCCCCAAGGATGTGCTAGGGGGCCAACTACCCCTCTTGTTACCTAAGTCCCACACATTGGGATTGCTAAGACGTCTTCGGAGGCCATGGCCCCCTATCTCTACCACTCTGCAAACGTTCCTCGTGGCAAACTATGGGATGGAGGATGAAGTCCAATTTAGTCCCGAGTGCGTTTTGGGGCCAAGAATCCCTGCTGGTACCTCCTGTAAGTCCGATGCAATGGAATTCCTGAGCGTTGGTTGGACGCCCAGCACCCTTTCTCCACCACTCTGCAAATGTGACTACTAGTTAACGTAGCATATTTCTGCACCTTTGACTTAGAAGTAGTTTTAATCCCCCTGCCCTATTATGTACTAGGGCCTTACAGAGGAGGTCATGCTAATCACAGGGGCACCCCAATGCATAGTATTCCCTAGTGTATGTAGGTGTTTTCACTGTATTCTAAGTGTCTTTTAGCATTGCACTGGCTCTAGACCTGGTTAGTCAGAGTCAGTTACCACCAGTACCCATCTGAAAAAGTTGTAGGCACAGGATGATGTTGCAACAAGGTCTCTTTCTGCTCCTCTGTTGGTTCTTTCTGCACATCTCTTCTACTTCCTGCACTTTTCTTCCTCTTTCTTCACATGTCCTACCTTTGTAGGCATAGTTAGAAATTAGCATTTAAAAAACCTTGGAAATTCACTGAAAAAAACATAGGTTTCAGGGACATTATAGTTAGTTGGAGATTTCACTTGTATAAAACCATAGAAATTTGGCTGTTATAGTTAGTAGACCTAACTATAACGTGCTCCCCAGCAATGCACTGCTGATGACATCACATATTACATCACTCATTGCATGCTCACTGACATCACTGATGACATCTCAAATGACATCACTGATTACATCACTGAACACATCATCCATGTGATCATCTGATGAACCTCCTCATACCCTAATAAAACCTTTCATACACCCACTCTAAAATACAGATCACCAGTATTGAAACCATAGACAGACCAATAGCAGTTAGTACATACCTGCTCAGTGATTCATACATCTACACACACATCCACACATCCACCCACTAACTCATACAGTCACTCATACACTCAGTCATTCATCTATACAGCCATTGATATAGCCACTCATAAACCCATATAGACACTCACACACTGCCACTCACCCAAAGAGTTACTCATACACCTGGTCAGTCATGCAAAGAAACTATCACACACACATTTCCTTGCTTATACAGTCATACACACACCACCACACTTATTTATAGAGATACTAACACATACTTACTCTCATAAATAATCACTCATAGAAACACACACTCATCCATACAGATACTCTTGCAATCATTCACTCTCACATTTAGTCATTTATATACTCCTACACCACAGCCAAGGTCCGTTTCAGCCCAGAGGGGGGGCAAACCGATCAATTTTTATGTTCAGGGGGAGTAAGACAAGGGTGCATATTAGCCCCTTTTCTTTTCTCCCTTTACATTAATGCCCTAGAGAGTGCCCTTTTTGCTCTCGAAGCTGACTCTCCTAAAGTAGGACCGCGTCATGTCCCAGTACTATTGTACGCGGATGACGCTGTCCTGCTGGCCAGGCCCCCAAGGGCTTTGCAACTCTTGGTGGATGGCATTGTTGAGTTCATGGGGGACTTGGACCTGTCTGTCAACTTAACAAAATCTTTTGTCATGGTGGCCGGCAAAAAACCTGCCAGCAGGAGCGTGTTCAAAATTGGGTCACACACCCTGGGCAAAGTAAAGACCTTTCCCTATCTAGGGCTGTTAATGGACGGGGACATGCAGTTTAATCACCTGCTTGAGGCCCATTGTACCAAGCTTGTCTCCTCTAATGGGGCCATCTTGAGCTTCGCATGGAGATTGGGACGTTGGTGCCCGGAACAGATAATGGCACTATATGGCTCAATCAGCACATCAAAGGCCTTGTATGGAGCTGAGGTATGGGGCTTCAGGGACTGCAAGCAACTCCAACAGCATGAAGATAAATTCTTTCGAAGAATTTTAAAAATCCCGCAAACCATCCCTGCAGAAATTGCCCATGATGAACTGGGGATGCCATATATCTCTGACATTGTTAAACTAAGGCCAACCATGGCATGGATGAGAATTTGGACCGATCCGGAGGGAGCCCTGACCAGGGAAATAGTCACAGACTGCTTACAAAGAGATAAGGCCCTACAAATCCCGTGGTTGAAATATGTGAAAGATTCTCTAACAAGTATTGACCAGTGCCAACTTTTTAATTATCCGTCTTCTATTGTATATAGCTGTAAACTGAAGGTGAAAAAATTGCTTCTAGAAAAATTTGCCTCCGATAGAAGAAGTAGTGGCCTGGCAAAGAAATCATTAGCAGCCTATGATCTTGTAAGAAATTGGGAGGGAATGGAACCATATCTGTTTCTGATGTATAGCCAAAATGATCGTTTTTTAATGTGCCGTTTTAGGCTCAATTGGTTACCAAACATTTTAGCTTACCCTGCTGGTTTTACTGTAACAATTGAGCAGAAGGGTGCCTGCGGCTGCGACAATAGGTCTCCGCAGGACACCCTTCATTTTGTACTTTTATGCTCTTTTTATAGCAATCCTAGACGTTTGTTTTTGGTAGACATTTTAAAGAAACAGAAATTCCGCCAAGCAAAAACTGCATTGTTGTTTTTACAGAAAGCTACTGATCCCCACACCCTATGCGCCATTTTAAGCTTTTTAAAAGTTGCAGTAAGATTGAGGAATACAAGAAACACATTTGTTTTATAAAATTATACCTGCCCCGGGAATTATATCCTCTCTTTGTAATTGTTGTTTTTAACATAAGAAGTTCAGGAAGGAAATGTAATGATATTTAATTAAATGTTATAATGTAATGTGTTTTTTTATGAGGAATTTTTATTCTTCGAAATAAAGATTTACTGAACTACTCCTATACTCACATGTATGGCTTTAAAACATATGTAGTTACTCACACATGCACCACTGAGACATCCATTTACTCACCAACACTCTTATACACATACTCACCCACCCATATAGGTGTTTCCATATGCACTCTTGAACCTATACAGCCAGTGAAACAACCACTCACATATCTATGCACAGAGTCACACAGCTCCCACCCACCCACAGAGACACTCAGGCACCCATACAGATACTCAGACAACCAATAAATAACCTTCTTTATAGAAACACACATTCACAAGTTTAGGTAGAAAGCAGCTCCTGTATAGAGCACTCTCAACACCAGCGACACTCTAAATTTGCTCACCTCAAATGTCTGATTGGTTGGTATTTTACCACTTCAAAGCTGTAATACTGTGTCTGTAGTGGTAAAAGGCTTTTACCATTTTACAGCTCGGTTCTAAATAATGTGCTCACCTCAAACTTCTGCTCTTCTATCAAAGTCTTTAAGCTTAGGATTAGCACAGTGACATCTACGCCGAGAAAGAAAGGGGCAAAGTCTTTCGCCATTTCAACAGCAACGTTTTAAAGCATAGGACTAGTACAGTGCCATCCATGCCGAGCTGTATAAAGGCAAAAGCCTTTTACCACTCCATGCACAGTATTACAGCTTTGAATTAGTAAAACACCAACCATGCCAACCAGAAATGAATAAAAGCAACCCCAGACACGTTTTTCACTCTCATTAGAGCTCTTCAGAGAGGTGCAGCTTTGTCCAGACACAAGGGAGTACCCAGTATAAGTCAAACTAATACCCTTTCAGGCATAGAGTGACACATAAATTATGCAAAAAAGAAGCAGAGAACTCTGGGTAGTTCTCAAGTTTAGGTGGAAAGCAGCTCCTGAATAGAGCACTCTCAACACCAGCGACACTCTAAATTTGCTCACCTCAAATGTCTGCTTGGTTGGTATCTCCCCAATTCAAAGCTGTAATACTGTGCCTGTAGTGGTAAAAGGCTTTTGTCATTTTACAGCTCGGTTCTAAATAATGTACTTCCGTTAGAAGGATGACATGTATGAATATTAATACTAATTGGTATGCTTACACTTTACAGAGGTTTTATCTTATGATAAAAGCAATGTGCCTGGAACCGAGGTGTAACCAGTTTTACTAGTGTACTTCTTTTCTTTTCTTTAATAAAGAAGAAAATTAAATTGATTTTCCAATACATTGACAAGGACATTCATAATGGGATAAGAGGGTTTTCAGATTTGCATTTATTGTGCCTGCCAAATGCTTTCAATTGGTTCTATGCACCGTTTAAGGAGGGCCTTCAGATACTTCAAAATGTTTCTGTTTTTTCCAAAGACTGTTGTCTATCAATATGTTTTTCAGTTTGCTTAACTTTGTTTCAATGTTTGTTTCAGAAATGCACAAAAGAGGGTGGTTCTGGAACCTTAATGAGTTTATTCTGCTTAATAACCCCAATTACAATTTGTTCTAAATACTTTTACTTTTGTAATGCTATTGTAGGAATAAAATAAAAATGGATAAGCATGTATCATAAGCCCCCATGTATTTCATAAAATGATGTTTCACTTATTATGTCAGGATATTAATACTCTCGAATGAAGATCATTGCACCAACAAATGTAGTGCCAATTTACCTTTCTGAGTGGAATGTTTGGGCCAGCGGTGTTTAATGACCCTGCAGCTTCCATTTAATTGAGCTGTGATATTATTAATGAATTCTAAACAATTTTCAGTACCCTATTAATAACAGTGTCAGTGAATTCTAACCATTCATCTGTAAATTCTACCACCTCTCCACATATTTGTTCATGATAACAGTATCTCAGTCATATATAACCCTCCCATTGAAGCCTCCCTGTTTTTTGTGAAAGATATCAGTCTTATCCTTGTAAACATTTAAAAAACACATCTTTTTACTGATAATGCAGACAAAATTAGCACCATCACACTATTGTATCATTGTAAACTATGTATAACAAATGTGGCTGATATTAACTGTATACTTTGTCAGTGCATATATCTGCACCCTTGGCTTACCTCCAATCAGTTACAAATCATTTAATCCCACAAAGTTCACACCCAGCTCCTGAAGGTCTTCCACTGGCATCCATATTGTTTCGTACTTTTTGGGCATCCTCTTGCTTTGGATGTTTGCTTTTCAGACAGTATACAACATTGCACGCCTGTCTTCCATTGTTCAAGTCCAGGGCTGGGGGCAACGCCTCAGTGTCTCGTTCTTGGAAATATTAATATACATATGAATTGCATCATAACCTTCTATCAGTGCATCATAACACTTTATCCATGAAATCTTACACTCTATCAGTGCATTGAAACCCTTTGTCAGCGTAATGTACATTTATATGTGTATCCTTGCCCTCAAATAGTGAATTAAAATAGTGAATTCTAACTCTCCTTCAAAGCATTATATCCCTTTATCTGTGAATCACAACTCCCTGTTGGAGGGACCGCAACGCCAACCAGATGGGAGGAGGCATCGCCATCATTCACAGAGACACCATCCGGCTCACGACCAGCACCGACAACACCCTGACCACCGCCGAACACATGCATTTCCAGATCCACACCGACCCGAAGACCACCCTCAGAGGCACCCTGATCTACCGACCCCCGGGACCACGCACACAATTCAGCGAGGACATCGCCGACTTCGTCAGCCCGCACGCCCTCCCCTCCGCCGACTACATCCTCCTGGGGGACCTCAACTTCCACCTGGAGAACAACAACGACCGCAACACCAGCTCCCTGCTCGACAACCTCGCCAATCTTGGACTCAAGCAGCTGGTGTCCACCCCCACCCACCTCGCCGGACACACACTCGACGCAGTCTTCTCCTCCAGCCCAGACATCGACTTCAGCCACGCCACAGAGCTTCAATGGACGGACCACAGCTGCGTCCACTTCACCTTCAAGAGAACGACGACCCACCACCACCAGCAACAGACCGCCCGCAGAAGCTGGAACAAGATCACAGCAGACCAGCTCGCCACCTCCCTGAGCCAGCACCCTCCTGCCAGCTCAGCGAACCCCAGCCAGGCTGCCGACAACCTCACGAAGTGGATCAGCATCTGCGCGGACGAGCTCGCCCCGCTAAGGACCCCGCCCAGCAGACCCGGCAGCAAGAAAGCCCCGTGGTTCACCGACGAACTCAAGAGCTCCAAGAAGAGCTGCCGAGCCCTCGAGAAAGTCTGGAGAAGGGAACCTACACCGGACAACAGGACCACCTTCAAGCTGGCCACCCGGAAGCACCACCAGCTGATCCGCGCCGCCAAGAAAACTGCATTCAAGGACCGGCTGGACAACAACGCACACAACTGCAAGGAACTCTTCAACATCGTGAAAGAGCTATCCAACCCCAGCGCAGGAAACAACGACATCACCCCATCGCAAGACCTCTGCAACTCCCTCGCTTCATACTTCCACAACAAGATCGCAGACATACACAACAGCTTCAACAACCAACCAACGCACACCAGGACGGAACAACCACCCCCCACCACCACCCTCCACGCCTGGACCCCGATCAGCACCGAAGACACCATCCAAACGATGAACTCCATCCACTCCGGATCACCGACTGACCCCTGCCCTCACTACGTCTTCAACAAGGCCGACGCTGTCATCGCACCCCACCTGCGAGACATCATCAACACATCCTTCGACACCGCCACCTTCCCTGAGAGCTGGAAGCACGCCGAACTCAGCGCTCTACTCAAGAAACCCACAGCGGACCCCACCGAACTCAAGAATTACCGCCCCATCTCGCTCCTCCCATTTCCAGCCAAAGTCATCGAGAAGACCGTCAACAAGCAGATGGCCGCCTTCCTCGAGACGAATGGATCCCTCGACCCCTCACAGACCGGCTTCCGAGCCAATCACAGCACCGAGACCGCCCTCATCGCCGCCACCGATGACATCCGAGCCCTGATGGACAACGGAGAAACAGCGGCCCTCATCCTCCTAGACCTCTCCGCGGCATTCGACACTGTCTGCCACCGCACCCTAGTACAGCGCCTCGCAAAGTCGGAATCCAGGACAAGGCGCTGGAATGGATCATCTCCTTCCTCGACGGAAGAACACAGAGAGTCCGCCTCCCACCGTACAAGTCAGAGGCATCCGAAGTCATCTGCGGCGTCCCTCAAGGATCCTCTCTGAGCCCCACCCTCTTCAACGTCTACATGAGCCCCCTCGCGGCCATCGCACGCCAACACAACCTCAGCATAATCTCCTACGCCGACGACACCCAGCTGATCCTCTCCCTGACCAACGACCCAGCCGCCGCCAGAGCCGACCTGCACGAAGGGATGAAAGAGGTAGCCGAGTGGATGACGACCAGCCGCCTGAAACTGAACTCCGACAAGACGGAGGTCCTCATCCTGGGCTCTTCACCCTCCGCTTGGGACGACTCCTGGTGGCCTCCCACCCTGGGCACCGCACCCAAACCAACAGACCATGCACGCAACCTGGGCTTCATCCTGGACTCCTCCCTCTCCATGACCAGGCAAGTCAACAACGTCTCCTCGGCGTGCTTCAACATCCTACGCATGCTACGGAAGATCTTCTGGTGGATCCCCACCGAGACCAGGAAGACCGTCACCCAGGCCCTCGTTACTAGCCGACTGGACTACAGCAACGCCCTCTACGCCGGTACCACCGCCAAGCTCCAGAAGAGACTCCAGCGGATCCAGAACGCCTCTGCCAGACTCATCCTCGACATCCCACGAACCAGCCACATCTCCGGACACCTGAGAGACCTTCACTGGCTCCCCGTCAACAAAAGAATCACCTTCCGCCTCCTCACCCACGCACACAAAGCCCTACACGACCAAGGCCCGAGCTACCTCAACAGCCGAATCAACTTCTACGCTCCCAAACGCCACCTCCGATCAGCCAACCACGCCCTCGCCGCCGTCCCCCGCATCCGAAGAGCGACTACAGGAGGAAGGTCCTTCTCCTACCTGGCCGCCAAGACCTGGAACTCCCTCCCGACCGACCTGCGCCTGACCCAAGACCACCTCTCCTTCAGGAAGAAGCTGAAGACCTGGCTGTTCGAGCAGTAGCGGCACCCCCCCTCCCCCAGTGCCTTGAGACCCTACGGGTATGTAGTGCGCTCTATAAATATCATTGATTGATTAATTCTAGCCCTGTATAATAGCATTTTACTCGCTACAAAGCTAAATTCTAATCCTCCTTTGGTGCATCACAATACTTATTTTTACTTCTAATCATTTATCAATGCATTCTAGCTTTTTATGTATATAATCTCAACCCATACAGGTTCATGGGATCCTCATCTCTAATGAAAGAATTACCAATCACATGTGTTGCACGTGTGAGCCAAACCACACTAGCCTTACACATTTGAGCATCACTGAGGTCCAAGACTGATCATTATTTTATGTGCACTGGAACACCTGATCAGAGACAGTTGGACTTTACTTGCGATAATGTCTGATGTCCACACGTCCGCTTTCAGTGGTTGAGCAAGGTTGATGATAGAAGGGATTTTTGGACAGCACGAAAATCCTGTATGTAACCCATAAAAATTATAGGCAGTTTTTTTCCCAGCTGTTTGGTTCCTCCGACCATAACAACATCTGAAATACCCACCCCTAAATTCAAGAAAATAAACGAGACCTCCAAGGGAACTGTCTTGACCGGATCACTGACTAAATATCGAGGGACAAAATATAGACTACCCAAAATATAGATTCCAAAATATCGACAGACAAAATATCGGATTCCTATTTACAAACAGGTAAGTACCAAAATATCGACCCCAAAATATCGTTTATATATATATACATTATAAAAATATCGAATTTCTTAAAATTAATGTAAAATTAAAAAAATATTAAAAATAAATAGCTAAAATATAATTTAAAATACTTAAATTACCTTAAAATTATTAAATAACTAATTTAACTTATATAAAAAAATACAATCATATCTGTTAAAACATATATATATATTAACATAATATTAATAAAAAATACACAATATTATTACCGTAGGATAGCGGAGGTGTAAAAATTACTATTCCCACTCCTGGAAGTGCAACAGTAGGGAAAGCGTTGGATAGCGTGGGGTAAAAATTACTATTCCCACTCCAAAGAGTGCAACAGTAGGGAAAGCGTTGCATAGCGTAGGGGTAAAAATTACTATTCCCACTCCAGAGAGTGCAACAGTAGGGAACGCGTTGGATAGCGTAGAGGTAAAAATTACTATTCCCACTCCAGAGAGTGCAACAGTAGGGAAAGCGTTGGATAGCGTAGGAGTAACAATTACTATTCCCACTCCAGAGAGTGCAACAGTAGGGAAAGCGTTGGATAGCGTAGGGGTAAAAATTACTATTCCCACTCCAGTGAGTGCAACAGTAGGGAAAGCGTTGGATAGCGCAGGGGTAACAATTACTATTCCCACTCCAGAGAGTGCAACAGTAGGGAAAACGTTGGATAGCGTAGGGGTAAAAATTACTATTCGCACTCCAGAGAGTGCAACAGTAGGGAAAGCGCTGGATAGCGTAGGGGTAAAAATTACTATTCCCACTCCAGAGAGTTCAACAGTAGGGAAAGCGTTGGATAGCGCAGGGGTAAAAATTACTATTCCCACTCCAGAGAGTGCAACAATAGGGAAAACGTTGGATAGCGTAGGGGTAAAGATTACTATTCCTACTCCACAGAGTGCAACAGTGGGGAAAGCGTTGGATAGCGTAGGGGTAAAAATTACTATTCCCACTCCAGAGAGTGCAACAGAAGGGAAACCGTTGGATAGCGTAGGGGTAAAAATTACTATTGTATACCAATTATAGGTCCATGGACCCACCTAGTGGAATAATGATATTGATCATTCCCACGGAGTGGCACTGCCAAAACGTTTGGTAAGATTGGAGCCCCTATTGTACTTGGTCCTGACGAATGCCATGTACCCATAAGGACAAATTGGCAGAAACATGTTGACCACCTCTAAAAGAAACCTCACAGCGGTGATGGGATAATAGTGTCCTTATTCACCGCATGCCTTGTTTTAAATCCACACAGTCTCCCGTTGAATAAAGGATGCATGGGTGCACTGCGATGGCTTTTTAAATCACTTCTCACTCTGGGCCCCCACTCACTTAGAAGTGCATCCCTGTCTTCAGGTGGATGCCCGTCCTCCATCAAACGCGGTTTTTGGAGGGCGAGGACTGGCAGATGATGAAGCATGACTCCGGGTGGAGTGTGATGCCAGTCTATCACTTTTTGTGAGATGCCCAACAATCAGTGGGCAACTCACTCTTTATGACTTGGTCTTATCCTGGGAACGGTCTCTATTGTGTTTATCAGTTTTGATTGGAGGCTGACCGTCTTCCAGCACCCTACTGCCTCTTGTTCCCTCCTCGGGCTACTGCCTGAGAAAATTTTGTGATTTCTCCCTTGTGCAGCTGTTGGCTGCGGGAACAATATAGGGTACCATCCCCAAGAGGGGGTCTGGGACTTATTAAAAGAGTTTAATCGTCCCATAAACACCTCACACAGACTCCTTAAGAGTCCCCTGTGTGCACACTATGGAGACTGAACTAGCATTCAGTGAAGATACATATGCAGAGATTTTAAGAACACCTTCAATACTGGCAGATGCGGTAGTAATATCCACAGTCAGAAACTCAGTTGAATGGGAAACACTAACATCCAAGAAGAAGGAACAGATACGTACAGCCCTTCATGGGGCATTTATGACTGAGTATCTCCGGAAGAACACGGCACCAAGGGGCCTAATAGTGACCAATGAACCAAGACTCTTCCTAAATAACAGAGAATTCCGCATCAACTGGTCTGGAATTGCATGGAAATGCACCAAGGACTGGTTGGTCCTAATTATTAATACCGCGAGGAAGTTGGCGGATGCACTACTAATTGAGATACAACAAAGTGAGAATGCTTTGAAAACAAGCATTGATATCAAGGTCTTCAAGAAGAAGCTGGAAGACATTAATAAGGACCACGCGGAGTATGGTGAATTCCTAACACAATCTAAAATCACTAAACTGAAGAAAGACGTTCAGAAATTCAATAGAGATACAGTCTACCCATATACTACTGATGAGTATTATGACAAAGCACCTGAACCACAGGCAACAAAGAGACAACCTCATACCAGACCAACACCCCAGAATTGGTCCTTCAGCTCTGGGGATGACAGAAGTTCCACAGGCAGCAGCGACGAAGGCGAAGGAGCGGGACCATACCAGGGACAGCAATCAAAACGATACCAAGGGCAACAAATGTATGCACCACCCATGAACCCGTTCGGTTACTGGCAACAGCCATTCTATCCAATGGGATATGGATTTCCACAGGGTCCCCCGCCTTTTTTATCCAGGGGCAGGGGGAGGGGCCGAGGAAGACAAAAACAAAGAAGAGGACCCAGGGTACACTGGGAAGATCCCGTGGAAGAGGTCCAGGGAGCAGTAACAAGGAGCCAAGGCAAGGGCAACACTCCATCAACGAGCCGGACGTGACTAATGTCGTGAATCTGAGCCAACATAAACTTTCGAAGGGTGAAGAATCCATCCTACAGAAAGGATTGGGTTTTGTCCCTACTCCTAAGAATGACCCATTCACTTTACATGCGGAATTGGCCCAATTCTTTCGAAAAATCAAACTTAGAGCCTACTTCGGGGATGCTGAAAGAGTACAGGATAATGGACATACAAACCTGAGAAAAAAGTCTTCCTTCACCCCACCAACACAGAATATCCCATGTAATGTCCTCACATTTGAACAAGCAGTCCTGACCGAAGTTGAAAAAATCAACTTCCAGGACATGAAAGGATTCCAGAACCTAACCAAGGAAGAGAGATCAGCCCTACAGGATTTGAAACAGAACAAAGAAATCGTAATCAAGCCGGCAGACAAGGGTGGTGCGACGGTGATACTGGATACCAACATGTATCAAGATGAATGTCTGAGATTATTGGCAGACGTAACCAGCTATGAGGTCTACCAGAGAGACCCAACCCCGAGCCTTCTAAATAGAATCAAAATGATGGTCCAAGAAGCAGTGACAAATGATTGGATCACTAAACATGAAGCAGAATTTCTTGTGAACAATGATCCTAGGATGCCCAGGTTCTACACTTTACCAAAAATCCACAAAAAGAAGTTTCCACCTCCAGGCAGACCAATCGTGTCTGGGATTGATTCTGTACTAGAACCCTTGTCTCAGTTTTGTGACTGGTTCCTCAGACCAATAGTTCAAACATCCAGGTCCTATCTCCGGGACACTAAAGACGTCCTCTGTCATCTCCGAGACATGGAAATCACCCATGGAGAAGATATCCTCATCACGATGGACATTGAGGCACTTTATACAAATATCCCTCAGAAACGTACTCTGGAGGTCATTGAACAAATTCTACTTGACCAGGAGTGGAATTTTATAACACCACAACATTTTGTGATGGAGTGCGCAGAAATAGCACTGACAGAGAACTACTTCGAATTTAATGACGTGATTTACCATCAGATACAAGGCACGTCGATGGGAAGCACATTTGCTCCTAGTTTGGCGTGCCTGTACGTTCATCAATTCGAGGTAGATAACATCTTTGCAAACATCAACCCATTTCTCACGAAAGTTTAAACTTGGAAGAGATTCATAGACGATGTCCTCATAGTGTGGAATGGTACAACTTCGGAAGCACTTATGTTTGTGGAATGGGTCAATACAATTGATCCTCATTTGAAATTCACACATGCAATAGATGCAAATAATGCAACCTTTTTGGATCTGGACATTGCCCTAACCATGGAGGGTACAAGAACCACGGTACATAACAAACCCACGGACAAGAACAGTCTGCTTCTGTTTGAAAGTTACCACCCAAAGGCCCTAAGACAGAACCTACCTGTAGGACAATTCCTAAGAATACGAAGGAATTGTTCAGAACTCACAGACTACAACAGACAAGCAGAGGATCTAGAGACCAAACTTGTGGCCAGACACTATCCTAAGAATCTAGTCTCCAAAGCGAAGAAACGGGCCAGAAACAACAATCGTGAGTCCCTCTTGGAGACTACACAGAAAGAAAAAACTGACAGACTTGTGTGTGTGACCACATTTACTCCGACCTCGAATACAGTTCAAAACATCATCAAGAAGAAATGGCACATCCTGAACACAGGCCAGAAAGAATGCACACAACCACTCTTTGCGTTCAAAAGGAGTCGCAATATCAAGGACGTAATCGTCCACACCAAGAACATAACGCAAGAAAGAGAAACCCAACTAACACTCTGGGGACATCAACGACCTGTAGGCCACTACCCTTGCGGAGATTGTATTGCGTGCCAGTTCACGAATGCGACGAAAGAAGTCGACATTGGCACCAACAGACCATGGGTACTGAATAACTTCAGCAACTGTAACACTGACAATGTTATTTATCTTTTAACCTGCCCATGCAAGAAAATGTACGTAGGCATGACCACACGAAAGATAAGGATCCGAATTAATGAGCACCGCAGTACATTCAGGTGCAAGAAAGATAACACTAAGCTCACTAGACACTTCCTGGAGAAAGCACACACTGAGTGTGACCTAAAAGGGACAGTCCTTGAGGTGTTACACAGAAAAGAGACTAATCAGGTTCATGCCCTCCATGTAAGAGAACAACGGTGGGTGTACAGACTAAATACCGCAAAGACTGGCCTTAACGATGACATTCCCTGGCTTCAAATGAACTAAGAAATGGCATATAGAATACCTGCAGTACTTTGAGGTCTCTCCCTTTGAAAGTCATAATGAGTCCCTATAATGTGCATATGTACCATCATGAAAATATGCATTTTAACTTATAGAACCTACACCCTGGAATCCAGTACCATGTGGCTCTTTGGGACCATGATCTGGTTGTTGCAAACACTATTTGCCAAAAAGGAACACTCTATGTGCCGTCTTTTATAGCATGTAGGATTTAAAACCACCCCCATGTATCTCTAAAAAGTTTAGATGTATTTCAAATACAAACAAGACCTGTGTCGTTGGTCTGTATGAGCACAATAAATAAATACACTTTTTGCGAGCAGGAAGGATACGGTTTATAAATATGAATACAGCATAAATAAACCTCCGGTGAGAGCCTAAATATTAAATTTCCTTCAGATCTCACCTTGGAAGAATATAACGAGTGTGACTGTGTTTCAAAACGTTGTCCGTGTGGTGCCACTACCATCTGACACGCCCCATACCGCTCTCAGCCTATCACACTAAGGCATTAGGTTTCCTAGCAACTAGGTGCGACCATCGTAGACATTAGCAACATCAAGCGGGATTGGCTGATCTATCAAAGTCACGACGTGCGCCGCTACGTCCGATAGGCACCCGCAGGTGGAACTCCGCATTCTGGTCACGTCATCACGTGACGATGGAGTGCTAACATTGATCGCTTTAGCAAACACCCGGGGTCAGGCAGGATAGCGCAACGGCTATTCTCCGACCGGCGTCCCTTTCAGACACAGGAAATCCTTCGTCAGAGATATGCGCCCTCATACAGGTGCAGCCTGTTTCTGACTAATAGCGTTACAGCTTCGCTCAGGACGTTACTATATAAACTGTGCTCCTCCGAGTCATTTCATCAACGGGGAGGAGGTGAGGCGCACGCTGTAGGTGAACCTACGAGAGCTACACTAACTAATGGTGAGTCCATGCCCTTTCAAGCCAGAAACGATTCCTTAGACCACAAAAAGGTGGCCCCGAATTTCTAAACCATTACTTCTAGCTTATGTTGGTTGTTTGTTGTTTCTTTCTCCTAGACATAGTGTAATCACAGGGATTTCCTGAGGACATCGCTTCCCCCTCCTATGGGGCCAGTCAACCCTCTTTAAGGGTAAGACACACCTTGTGAACCTACACAGTTCTCTACATTATATTGAGTACTGGTCTATTCACTACTCCATAATTCAATATATGGATGACAAATGCTACAAGACCCTATTCACACATTGTGATTAGTCATTATAATATGCACTTCTCTTTCTTTCTTTTATATATACCAATTATAGGTCCATGGACCCACCTAGTGGAATAATGATATTGATCATTCCCACGGAGTGGCACTGCCAAAACGTTTGGTAAGATTGGAGCCCCTATTGTACTTGGTCCTGACGAATGCCATGTACCCATAAGGACAAATTGGCAGAAACATGTTGACCACCTCTAAAAGAAACCTCACAGCGGTGATGGGATAATAGTGTCCTTATTCACCGCATGCCTTGTTTTAAATCCACACAGTCTCCCGTTGAATAAAGGATGCATGGGTGCACTGCGATGGCTTTTTAAATCACTTCTCACTCTGGGCCCCCACTCACTTAGAAGTGCATCCCTGTCTTCAGGTGGATGCCCGTCCTCCATCAAACGCGGTTTTTGGAGGGCGAGGACTGGCAGATGATGAAGCATGACTCCGGGTGGAGTGTGATGCCAGTCTATCACTTTTTGTGAGATGCCCAACAATCAGTGGGCAACTCACTCTTTATGACTTGGTCTTATCCTGGGAACGGTCTCTATTGTGTTTATCAGTTTTGATTGGAGGCTGACCGTCTTCCAGCACCCTACTGCCTCTTGTTCCCTCCTCGGGCTACTGCCTGAGAAAATTTTGTGATTTCTCCCTTGTGCAGCAGTTGGCTGCGGGAACAATATAGGGTACCATCCCCAAGAGGGGGTCTGGGACTTATTAAAAGAGTTTAATCGTCCCATAAACACGTCACACAGACTCCTTAAGAGTCCCCTGTGTGCACACTATGGAGACTGAACTAGCATTCAGTGAAGATACATATGCAGAGATTTTAAGAACACCTTCAATACTGGCAGATGCGGTAGTAATATCCACAGTCAGAAACTCAGTTGAATGGGAAACACTAACATCCAAGAAGAATGAACAGATACGTACAGCCCTTCATGGGGCATTTATGACTGAGTATCTCCGGAAGAACACGGCACCAAGGGGCCTAATAGTGACCAATGAACCAAGACTCTTCCTAAATAACAGAGAATTCCGCATCAACTGGTCTGGAATTGCATGGAAATGCACCAAGGACTGGTTGGTCCTAATTATTAATACCGCGAGGAAGTTGGCGGATGCACTACTAATTGAGATACAACAAAGTGAGAATGCTTTGAAAACAAGCATTGATATCAAGGTCTTCAAGAAGAAGCTGGAAGACATTAATAAGGACCACGCGGAGTATGGTGAATTCCTAACACAATCTAAAATCACTAAACTGAAGAAAGACGTTCAGAAATTCAATAGAGATACAGTCTACCCATATACTACTGATGAGTATTATGACAAAGCACCTGAACCACAGGCAACAAAGAGACAACCTCATACCAGACCAACACCCCAGAATTGGTCCTTCAGCTCTGGGGATGACAGAAGTTCCACAGGCAGCAGCGACGAAGGCGAAGGAGCGGGACCATACCAGGGACAGCAATCAAAACGATACCAAGGGCAACAAATGTATGCACCACCCATGAACCCGTTCGGTTACTGGCAACAGCCATTCTATCCAATGGGATATGGATTTCCACAGGGTCCCCCGCCTTTTTTATCCAAGGGCAGGGGGAGGGGCCGAGGAAGACAAAAACAAAGAAGAGGACCCAGGGTACACTGGGAAGATCCCGTGGAAGAGGTCCAGGGAGCAGTAACAAGGAGCCAAGGCAAGGGCAACACTCCATCAACGAGCCGGACGTGACTAATGTCGTGAATCTGAGCCAACATAAACTTTCGAAGGGTGAAGAATCCATCCTACAGAAAGGATTGGGTTTTGTCCCTACTCCTAAGAATGACCCATTCACTTTACATGCGGAATTGGCCCAATTCTTTCGAAAAATCAAACTTAGAGCCTACTTCGGGGATGCTGAAAGAGTACAGGATAATGGACATACAAACCTGAGAAAAAAGTCTTCCTTCACCCCACCAACACAGAATATCCCATGTAATGTCCTCACATTTGAACAAGCAGTCCTGACCGAAGTTGAAAAAATCAACTTCCAGGACATGAAAGGATTCCAGAACCTAACCAAGGAAGAGAGATCAGCCCTACAGGATTTGAAACAGAACAAAGAAATCGTAATCAAGCCGGCAGACAAGGGTGGTGCGACGGTGATACTGGATACCAACACGTATCAAGATGAATGTCTGAGATTATTGGCAGACGTAACCAGCTATGAGGTCTACCAGAGAGACCCAACCCCGAGCCTTCTAAATAGAATCAAAATGATGGTCCAAGAAGCAGTGACAAATGATTGGATCACTAAACATGAAGCAGAATTTCTTGTGAACAATGATCCTAGGATGCCCAGGTTCTACACTTTACCAAAAATCCACAAAAAGAAGTTTCCACCTCCAGGCAGACCAATCGTGTCTGGGATTGATTCTGTACTAGAACCCTTGTCTCAGTTTTGTGACTGGTTCCTCAGACCAATAGTTCAAACATCCAGGTCCTATCTCCGGGACACTAAAGACGTCCTCTGTCATCTCCGAGACATGGAAATCACCCATGGAGAAGATATCCTCATCACGATGGACATTGAGGCACTTTATACAAATATCCCTCAGAAACGTACTCTGGAGGTCATTGAACAAATTCTACTTGACCAGGAGTGGAATTTTATAACACCACAACATTTTGTGATGGAGTGCGCAGAAATAGCACTGACAGAAAACTACTTCAAATTTAATGACGTGATTTACCATCAGATACAAGGCACGTCGATGGGAAGCACATTTGCTCCTAGTTTGGCGTGCCTGTACGTTCATCAATTCGAGGTAGATAACATCTTTGCAAACATCAACCCATTTCTCACGAAAGTGAAAACTTGGAAGAGATTCATAGACGATGTCCTCATAGTGTGGAATGGTACAACTTCGGAAGCACTTATGTTTGTGGAATGGGTCAATACAATTGATCCTCATTTGAAATTCACACATGCAATAGATGCAAATAATGCAACCTTTTTGGATCTGGACATTGCCCTAACCATGGAGGGTACAAGAACCACGGTACATAACAAACCCACGGACAAGAACAGTCTGCTTCTGTTTGAAAGTTACCACCCAAAGGCCCTAAGACAGAACCTACCTGTAGGACAATTCCTAAGAATACGAAGGAATTGTTCAGAACTCACAGACTACAACAGACAAGCAGAGGATCTAGAGACCAAACTTGTGGCCAGACACTATCCTAAGAATCTAGTCTCCAAAGCGAAGAAACGGGCCAGAAACAACAATCGTGAGTCCCTCTTGGAGACTACACAGAAAGAAAAAACTGACAGACTTGTGTGTGTGACCACATTTACTCCGACCTCGAATACAGTTCAAAACATCATCAAGAAGAAATGGCACATCCTGAACACAGGCCAGAAAGAATGCACACAACCACTCTTTGCGTTCAAAAGGAGTCGCAATATCAAGGACGTAATCGTCCACACCAAGAACATAACGCAAGAAAGAGAAACCCAACTAACACTCTGGGGACATCAACGACCTGTAGGCCACTACCCTTGCGGAGATTGTATTGCGTGCCAGTTCACGAATGCGACGAAAGAAGTCGACATTGGCACCAACAGACCATAGGTACTGAATAACTTCAGCAACTGTAACACTGGCAATGTTATTTATCTTTTAACCTGCCCATGCAAGAAAATGTACGTAGGCATGACCACACGAAAGATAAGGATCCGAATTAATGAGCACCGCAGTACATTCAGGTGCAAGAAAGATAACACTAAGCTCACTAGACACTTCCTGGAGAAAGCACACACTGAGTGTGACCTAAAAGGGACAGTCCTTGAGGTGTTACAGAGAAAAGAGACTAATCAGGTTCATGCCCTCCATGTAAGAGAACAACGGTGGGTGTACAGACTAAATACCGCAAAGACTGGCCTTAACGATGACATTCCCTGGCTTCAAATGAACTAAGAAATGGCATATAGAATACCTGCAGTACTTTGAGGTCTCTCCCTTTGAAAGTCATAATGAGTCCCTATAATGTGCATATGTACCATCATGAAAATATGCATTTTAACTTATAGAACCTACACCCTGGAATCCAGTACCATGTGGCTCTTTGGGACCATGATCTGGTTGTTGCAAACACTATTTGCCAAAAAGGAACACTCTATGTGCCGTCTTTTATAGCATGTAGGATTTAAAACCACCCCCATGTATCTCTAAAAAGTTTAGATGTATTTCAAATACAAACAAGACCTGTGTCGTTGGTCTGTATGAGCACAATAAATAAATACACTTTTTGCGAGCAGGAAGGATACGGTTTATAAATATGAATACAGCATAAATAAACCTCCGGTGAGAGCCTAAATATTAAATTTCCTTCAGATCTCACCTTGGAAGAATATAACGAGTGTGACTGTGTTTCAAAACGTTGTCCGTGTGGTGCCACTACCATCTGACACGCCCCATACCGCTCTCAGCCTATCACACTAAGGCATTAGGTTTCCTAGCAACTAGGTGCGACCATCGTAGACATTAGCAACATCAAGCGGGATTGGCTGATCTATCAAAGTCACGACGTGCGCCGCTACGTCCGATAGGCACCCGCAGGTGGAACTCCGCATTCTGGTCACGTCATCACGTGACGATGGAGTGCTAACATTGATCGCTTTAGCAAACACCCGGGGTCAGGCAGGATAGCGCAACGGCTATTCTCCGACCGGCGTCCCTTTCAGACACAGGAAATCCTTCGTCAGAGATATGCGCCCTCATACAGGTACAGCCTGTTTCTGACTAATAGCGTTACAGCTTCGCTCAGGACGTTACTATATAAACTGTGCTCCTCCGAGTCATTTCATCAACGGGGAGGAGGTGAGGCGCACGCTGTAGGTGAACCTACGAGAGCTACACTAACTAATGGTGAGTCCATGCCCTTTCAAGCCAGAAACGATTCCTTAGACCACAAAAAGGTGGCCCCGAATTTCTAAACCATTACTTCTAGCTTATGTTGGTTGTTTGTTGTTTCTTTCTCCTAGACATAGTGTAATCACAGGGATTTCCTGAGGACATCGCTTCCCCCTCCTATGGGGCCAGTCAACCCTCTTTAAGGGTAAGACACACCTTGTGAACCTACACAGTTCTCTACATTATATTGAGTACTGGTCTATTCACTACTCCATAATTCAATATATGGATGACAAATGCTACAAGACCCTATTCACACATTGTGATTAGTCATTATAATATGCACTTCTCTTTCTTTCTTTTATATATACCAATTATAGGTCCATGGACCCACCTAGTGGAATAATGATATTGATCATTCCCACGGAGTGGCACTGCCAAAACGTTTGGTAAGATTGGAGCCCCTATTGTACTTGGTCCTGACGAATGCCATGTACCCATAAGGACAAATTGGCAGAAACATGTTGACCACCTCTAAAAGAAACCTCACAGCGGTGATGGGATAATAGTGTCCTTATTCACCGCATGCCTTGTTTTAAATCCACACAGTCTCCCGTTGAATAAAGGATGCATGGGTGCACTGTGATGGCTTTTTAAATCACTTCTCACTCTGGGCCCCCACTCACTTAGAAGTGCATCCCTGTCTTCAGGTGTATGCCCGTCCTCCATCAAACGCGGTTTTTGGAGGGCGAGGACTGGCAGATGATGAAGCATGACTCCGGGTGGAGTGTGATGCCAGTCTATCACTTTTTGTGAGATGCCCAACTATCAGTGGGCAACTCACTCTTTATGACTTGGTCTTATGCTGGGAACGGTCTCTATTGTGTTTATCATTAACAAAATATAGACTACCTAAAATATACATTCCAAAATATCGACAGACAAAATATCGAATTCCTATCTACAAACAGGTAAGTACCAAAATATCGACCCCAAAATATCGTTTATATATATATACATTATAAAAATATCGAATTTCTTAAAATTAATGTAAAATTAAAAAAATATTAAAAATAAATAGCTAAAATATACTTAAAAATACTTAAATTACCTTAAAATTATTAAATAACTAATTTAACTTATATAAAAAAAATACAATCATATCTGTTAAAACATATATATATATTAACATAATATTAATAAAAAATACACAATATTATTACCGTAGGATAGCGGAGGTGTAAAAATTACTATTCCCACTCCTGGAAGTGCAACAGTAGGGAAAGCGTTGGATAGCGTGGGGTAAAAATTACTATTCCCACTCCAAAGAGTGCAACAGTAGGGAAAGCGTTGCATAGCGTAGGGGTAAAAATTACTATTCCCACTCCAGAGAGTGCAACAGTAGGGAAAGCATTGGATAGCGTAGAGGTAAAAATTACTATTCCCACTCCAGAGAGTGCAACAGTAGGGAAAGCGTTGGATAGCGTATGAGTAAAAATTACTATTCCCACTCCAGAGAGTGCAACAGTAGGGAAAGCGTTGGATAGCGTAGGGGTAAAAATTACTATTCCCACTCCAGTGAGTGCAACAGTAGGGAAAGCGTTGGATAGCGCAGGGGTAACAATTACTATTCCCACTCCAGAGAGTGCAACAGTAGGGAAAGCGTTGGATAGCGCGGGGGTAAAAATTACTATTCCCACTCCAGAGAGTGCAACAATAGGGAAAACGTTGGATAGCGTAGGGGTAAAGATTACTATTCCTACTCCACAGAGTGCAACAGTGGGGAAAGCGTTGGATAGCGTAGGGGTAAAAATTACTATTCCCACTCCAGAGAGTGCAACAGTAGGGAAAACGTTGGATAGCGTAGGGGTAAAAATTACTATTCCCACTCCAAAGAGTGCAACAGTAGGGAAAGCGTTGGATAGCGTAGGGGTATAATGGACTATTCCCACTCCAGAGAGTGCAACAGTAGGGAAAGCGTTGGATAGAGTAGAGGTAAAAATTACTATTCCCACAACAGAGAGTGCAACAGTAGGGAAAGCGTTGGATAGCGTAGGGGTAAAAATTACTATTCCCACTCCAGTGAGTGCAACAGTAGGGAAAGCGTTGGATAGCGCAGGGGTAAAAATTACTATTCCCACTCCAGAGAGTGCAACAGTAGGGAAAACGTTGGATAGCGGGAGGGTAAAAATTACTATTCCCACTCCAGAGAGTGCAACAGTAGGGAAAGTGTTGGATTGCGTAGGGGTAAAAATTACTATTCCCACTCCAGAGAGTGCAACAGCAGGGAAAGCGTTGGATAGCGCAGGGGTAAAAATTACTATTCCCACTCCAGAGAGTGCAACAGTAGGGAAAGCGTTGGATAGCGTTAGGGTAAAAATTACTATTCCCACTCCAGAGAGTGCAACAGTAGGGAAAGTGTTGGATAGCGTAGGGGTAAAAATTACTATTCCTACTCCAGAGAGTGCAACAGTAGGGAAAGCGTTGGATAGCATAGGGGTAAATTTTACTATTCCCACTCTAGTGAACATAAATTAATATAATTCACATAATTATCAATTAATCAATTAATAAAAATTAATTATCAATTAAGAATTAATTAATTATCAATAAAAAATTAATTAACAATTTGTTCAAAATAAATACCAATAAATTAATTAACATATTTAATTATTTATAATTAAATTCCTTCCCACCCTATTCCCCTATAAACCTACAACTCACTACAGAAAATATATTAATATTATTTACATAATTATCAATTAATCAATTAATAAAAAATAATCATTTAAGAATTAATTAATTACCAATTAAAAATTAATTAACAATTTAATCAAAATAAATACCAATTAATTAATTAACATATTTAATTATAATTAAATTACTTCCCACCCTATTCCCCTGTAAACCCACAACCCGCTACAGAAAATACATTAATTTAATTCACATAATTATCAATTAATCAAATAATAAAAAATTATTATCAATTAGGAATTAATTATTTACCAATTAAAAATAATTTAACAATGTATTCTAAATAAATACCAATTAATTAATTAATATATTTAATTAATTATAATTAAATTACTTCTCACCCTATTCCCCTGTAAACCCACAACCCGCTACAGAATTAAATTACACAATAATGAAATAACATAAATTTAATTACTTAAAATAAATTACAAAAATATATACACTTTTCACACGTATACTAACATAAAAACACTTTAAAAAATTCGATATTATTCAAAACTCGATATTTTTAAAAATCGATATTACATTACTTACCTTCAAAACGATATTTTTGATATCTATATTCTGTCCATTCGATATTTTGTCCATTTTATATTTTGGACTCGATATTTTGGTTTGTCTATATTTTGGGATCGATATTTTGACCATTTACCATCTTGACCACCTACTATGTTAAAAGGAACTTTTTTACCCATTATTAAAGCAACAATAGGTGATTTTGTGAAACATTTTCAAGTAAATATTAAATTTTAGTGGTTCGCTTTGAATTTAGGTTAGCTCAGTGCTCGCCTGATTTACGATGTTTACTCCTCTCCGTTGTGTCAAAAAAAGCAAAAAATTCGTGGCATCAATTCGTAATTCAAGTATATAGTCAGTTTTTGTAAGTTAAATGCTATTTTTTTTTCCTCTTTGTCCTCATTAGCCTTTACGCCACCCATTTCTAACCAAACGATACCGCCCATGGGTTTTTTATCTCATATATCGAGGCAGTTGACAACCACACTAGTAGTGCCACCCCGTGACCACCTCTCTATATATGCCGCCCTTTGTAAGAGGTTGGTGCATAGGTGAACTCCACCATCACGTTGAAAACACCACCGGCGAGATAGGCCAAGACCTTAATCATTGGACTAAATTATTTACAGAACCACCTATCCCCTACCCTAAAACACAAAAGACTCTTCACCCAAAGTGTGTCAAAAATAATGTCCAAAATTTACAATTAACTTTGTCGGACCCAAAGTATCCATTTTAGCTGTGAATCTCATAGCTCGCAACCAGTCTGAGATCCCTGGAGATAGCGGGGACACCCACAATTTACATATCTCTCTACGAGCCAAAAGTATCCCGTAAAATACAAGTTTAACTTTATCATCCATGCTTCTTATCTGCAAATTCAACCTTCCAGTTATAATAAGTTCAGGGCTTACCTTAATAGTATGGTCAATAGCTTGGGATAAACAGCTACTTACTTCCTCCCAAAACTCTTTAATATTTGGATACTCCACGAACATGTGTATATCCTTCTCATTGGGACTTCTGCACTTTGGGCATCCACCAGCCCTCCAGGCTTGAACTTTGAAAGTCTATGTGGAGACCAGTATGCTCTGTGGAGTGTAAAAAGATGATTTTGCCTTAAATTTGCGGGTTTGACAACTTTGTACAACATAGCCATAGTTACTTGCCATTGAGTGTCAGATGCGATGTCCGGCAAGCAATCCCTCCACAGAGTTTCTGGTAGTGAGAACTGGCCGTCCGCCGTCTCCAACATTGACCAGTGCCAAAGTCCTACTTCCTTTTATACACTTGACTTGAGTAGATCTTCTCTTCCAGTTCATTCTGAAGTCCCACGATGATTTCAGCTTTACCGGCCCAACTATGAATTTGCAGATATTTAAATTTCGATACAGCCTGCCCCCAAATGGCCACTCCCTGACTCCACCCAACCAACTTTCCATCCGGAAAAAGATGCCCCCATATTTCTACCCCTGCTGATCTTAGAGGAATAGCCAGGGCGTCTTTGGTCCATGCAGGAGATCCTGGGCTGTCCCAAACGGAAGTATAATATCCATAATACGGGATTTTTAGTAACCTCCTAATCCAGTACCAAAGTCCCGCTGCTTCCCGCAGTACCTTAAGACACACTTTTTTAAAATACTTTGGATCCGCAAATTTACACAGAAAACCAGATTCCTTATATTGGCAGCTATTTAGCATTGCTGCCAACAATACACCAATACCCGAGGTCGGTGGAGTGTTCAAAAGAATTCTAAGATTTTTTAACTGAAAAGCGCAACAGTATAACTGAAAATCCGGGGCTGACAACCCCCCTTTAAGCAGTTTTCGCCTTATCTTAGTCCATGAGAGACGAGATCCTTTTGCGGCCCATATAAATGTACTAACCTCACTCTGAAGCTTCTTAAACCATTCTCCTTTAAATGCAAGAGGGATTGTCTCAAATAGAAAAGTTAGTTTTGGAAGAACCATCATTTTTATCAAATTTGTGCGGCCATATAGATTAAGAGACAAATGACTCCATCCTCGGAGCATTTTTCCTATTTCTCTTTTAATTCTTACAAAATTAATTTTTGCTAGGTCCTCCAAGTTCTGAGTAATCCTAACCCCCAGATATCTCATTTCTAATTTGCGTTTTATAGGGCCAGGATCCGAATTCCAGCTCATAATTTCCGTTTTATCCTCGTTAATTTTGTACCCTGAGACAGCTCCGAATTCTTTAGTTATTACTGATATATTTTCCAGTGTCTGCTGGAGATTGGAAGTATAAATTATAATGTCGTCAGCATATAGACCTATTTTCTTGGACCAGGCTCCTACCGAGAAAGGGAGGATCTTATCAGAACCCCTAATCCTACAGGCCAAAGGCTCTATATAAAGGTCAAACAATAAAGGGGATAAGGGACATGCCTGCCTGGTGCCCCGCATTACTTTAATCGAATTAGTTAGGATCCCATTAATCAATACTCTAGAGGTGGGAGAATTATACAGTGATAGAAGTGTGTTAGTAAAATATGAACCCAGGTCTAAATGAGTCAAAAGTGCTTTTAAAAAGATCCAATTTACTCGGTCAAACGCCTTAGCGGCGTCAAGCGCTATTACTGCTAGTGGGAGTTTATATGTTGAGGCCAAATCTATTGTACCTATTAGAGAAAAAGTGAGTTCCTTAAGGAACCTGCCTTTAATGAAGCCTTTCTGATCTTCCTACACTAGTTTAGGAATAACCAAACTAAGCTTATCCGCCATTATCTTTGCAAATACTTTATAATCGCATGTTAACAGCGAGATAGGCCTATACGAATTAGGATCACTTGGTGGTTTCCCAGTTTTTACAATTAAAACAATAGTTGCCTCATTCCACGAGTCCGGCAACCCCGCCTTTCCTCGAAAAATATCATTAAATAGCTGAACCAATAGAGGCACGGTGCTTTCCATAAATACTTTATAGACCTCAACTGGTAGACCATCAGGCCCAGGAGCCTTCCCTCTCTTAGCTGATCTTATAGCCTTTTCTACCTCAGTTGAGAGTATCTCTCCGTTCAATACCTGTTTTAACTCAGTTGGAAGCGGATCCACCAGCCTCACCCATTTCGCTATTTCCAAAGTACCAGGATTCAAATCGTCCTTATACACGTTTGAAAAGTACTCAAAGAATGCATCCGCAATACCCTTGCTCTCAGTAATAGGCTCACTCATACCTGGAAAATTCAATTCCTTAATAAAATTACGTACTAGATCTTTCTTGGCCTTCCAAGCCAGTAGCTTTCCGCACCCTTCACTATAACTGAAATGAGCCAACTGACTGGATTCCCATTTCTCTCTAATTCTGTGGTTAATAACTGCTATTAGATCCAGTTTTAACACCTCTAGATCTTTCAGCATCTGCTCTTCCATTATACCTTCACAGGAATTGATACTAACCTCTAATTCTCGAATATTCTTTTCCAAATCAGTAATTTTATTAAAATAGGTTCTTCGTTTTTTTGCTCCCTGGGCACCCAGTCTGCCCCTCAAAAAGGCTTTACAAGTCTCCCATACTGTCTCTATCTTTGCAGTGCCTAAGTTTGCATCCATAAAAACCTCTAACTCTGAACTAATAGATTGCAAGCACTCTTGATCTAAAAGTACTGTGCGATCCAGCCTCCGGGTTGTTTCTGCTTCAGATGTTTTAATTTTAATATTAAGTGTAATGGCTGAGTGGTCAGAGATATGAACGCCTACATGCCCCACTGCTGTAACTGAATCTTTTAACCTTAAATCCAACAACACATAATCGATCCGATATTTATGCTTATATTTCTTATTATAATATGTAAATCCTAACTGTTGTCCATGATTAAATCTCCAAATATCACACAACCCAAACTGAGTCATCAGCAATCTTATTCTGTTTGACATTTTGGGATTCATAAGCCCACGTGAGTTTACAGATCGATCTAATTTATAATCCAGAACTGCATTGAAATCCCCGGCCATTATAATTTTACCAGCAGATCCTAAAAATTCCCTAGCCAAAGTGTCCAGAGAATCTACTTCATCAAGATTTGGGCCATAATATCCAACTATGGTTAGTAACTCAGAATCAATTCTTGCACTTAAGATAAGCCATCTACCTTTTGGGTCTGCTAAAAAAAATTCTAGGCAAAAATGAACCCCATGTCTAACCAAAACAGCAGCACCCTTTGTAACTATGGTCTGTGAAGTACAAAACCCATGTGCAACCCACCTTTGACCCTGCATGACCTCCTTACACTCTATTGAGGTCAAATGCGTCTCTTGCAAAATTAAATATGGGCCTTTGAATCCTCTAAATATTTTAATATTACTTGTCTCCTAGATTTTGTACGTAGTCCGTTGACATTCCATGACAAAAATTTTAAATCACCTGTACTAGCCCCACTCATATTGATCTCTAAAAAACATAACACACATTTTGGTGGTCGCTAAGCTTCTAAGGACTTTTTTCCCCCTTTTCCCACCCCTTCCCCCCCCTACCATCCCTACCGCCCCAACTACTCCTACCCACCCCTCCCGTGGAAAACCCTACCATCCTCCCTTTGGCCAAAGCCATGTGGGTGCTTTTCCGTGGCGGTGCATCGTATTTTATTATAACATTTTACACCAAAAAACACAGGCTTAATAGTAAACATTGTATCAAAAATGTATCTTATACGGCAGCTTGCCGGGTCATATCTTGACATTGCTCAATAAATGCATCAACCTCCTCTACTACCCGGAAATTGTGCATCTTGTTCCGCCACATTACTTTTAAAAAGGCTGGAAATTTTAATTGAACTGTAGCCCCCAAAGCCCTAAGTGGTTCTATGCGTTTGCCTAGCTCCCACTGCCTGTTAGCTGTGACTGGTGACAGATCAGACCTCACCTCAATTTTTACCCCGTCCACCAAGACATTCTTTTTCTTCAAAGCGACTGACAACATTTTTTTTTTTAAACTAAATGTCAGAACATTTATCAAAACTTTTCTTGGCTTGGTGCGGTTAGCATTTAATCTAAAAGGATCTCGGTGGACCCTCTGTATATCTGCATAGATCGTCTCTTCGTCCTCTTCCAGTTCCAGCTCAGATTTGAAAAGGTGGGCTACAAATTTTCTAATGTCAGCCCCTTAAATGCTATTGTGGAGAAGCGTGGCTCAATGGTTAGAGCGGCAGAACCTGATGCAGAGGTTCTGGCCCGGGACCAGGGTTCAATTCCCGCCTCGGTGGCTCTTGGACTCAATTTCCCTGGACCTGATAATTCTCGCCTCAGTGCCTAGTCTAATCATGGGTCCCACTCTGTGACTCTGGGCAATAGCTTGCTTAATCTTCACAATGGCCCCAGCAGCGCTTGGATGCCTAGCTTCACCTTGGGGGTGCCCAGGAGTGGACATTTCACAGGAAAGCCAGGATGGGTACCACAGCGGTATGAATACAGCGCTACGAGGCCTCCGGGTAGAAGTGCGCTATATAAATACTCTACATTTACATTTACATTTATTTGTAAATTCACATCTTTCCTGAATAATGTATCTCTGAAGTTCATACTGATAACTGTCCTCTATAGCTTAATACATATTAAAGACAAAAGCTATATATACCTCTGGCTGAATATTGACTTGACTGCAGTTAGATTTTTTTATCAATTAATACTCCCTAAACTCCACTCATACAAAATTTACATCCCTCATTCTCTCCATCAACCTCCGAACTATTCAAAAACAAAATCAACAAAACACTAACCCCACACAATGTATCACAACCAATACAACAATTCAATAACCACAACCTAGATAACTTACAAACACAATGTCACTTGCCAGAAGGAAACCAAGAATCAAGAGAATAGCAAGTGTGTGATCACAAGGCATCCCAAATCGTACCTTTCCACCATAACCCCTCGCACTCTACCCAAATTACCAGACAAAACAGCAGGTACAACACCTCCTTCCACCTTCACCAAAAGCCACAACTGCAATATACTCCACAACCAGCCACTACAAAATGCCGTATGTCCCTCTGTTGATACTACACAGCACAACAACCTCAAAGCACCAATACATGAATAAAAAAGGAACCCAACAACTAAAATGCTTGCTCTTCAATACAAGTTTGATGAACAAATATAGCTTTAATATGTTTGACCTACTCTCAGAAACAATACCAGACCTCACCTTCATTATAGAAATATGGCTCAGTGAAGATTTGACTCCCACATGCCACAACCCCATCCCACCTGATTTTCTCATCATGAACAATAATTGTACTAGCAAAATTGGAGGAGACCTGGTTATCATCCATAAAATCTCTACAAATAATAATTGAAAATGTACTGAACCTGACAAAGAGATACCAACAAAAACCACATCCAGGCTGACCACAAAAAGAGCATCATCTGGGTTAATGACAACATCAAAATAATGAAAACACAACTCAACATGGTACAATGAAAATAGAGAAAATCAGGAGAGGAAACAGACAGCAGCACATTATGCCACTATTCCGGTCCAGGGAAGGCATGGCTTGGCAGTTCGGGCTGGACTGTTCCCATGAGGCACAGGGTCAGACTGATTTGCATATAGCCATGTCTGAACTGGGGTGGCAGAGTGGGCTAAAGAACGGCTTGTTTCCGGTCCAGGGAATGCATGGCTTGGCAGTTCGGGCTGGACTGTTCCCATGAGGCACAGGGTCAGACTGATTTGCATATAGCCATGTCTGAACTGGGGTGGCAGAGTGGGCTAAAGAACGGTGATGGATCAAACCCAGATCTTTTGACTCGGTGTGAGTGTTTGATTGGTTCAGATGCTCCGTCCATCACCACCCCCTTTTGTACCGCTTTTGGCCGCCATAAGTGTGGCAGGGTATGCTCAGACGTGAGTCCCTTGCTCACTTTGCCACTGGATTCAAGCAAGCCGGGCTGACGATGGCTGGAATGCCAGAAACCGGTCCTCGGAAGCTTGTTTCCGGTCCAGGGAAGGCATGGCTTGGCAGTTAGGGCTGGACTGTTCCCATGAGGCACAGGGTCAGACTGATTTGCATATAGCCATGTTTGAACTGGGGTGGCAGAGTGGGCTAAAGAACGGTGATGGATCAAACCCAGATCTTTTGACTGGGTGTGAGTGTTTGATTGGTTCAGATGCTCCGTCCATCACCACCCCCTTTTGTACCGCTTTTGGCCGCCATAAGTGTGGCAGGGTATGCTCAGACGTGAGTCCCTTGCTCACTTTGCCACTGGATTCAAGCAAGCCGGGCTGAAGACGGCTGGAATGCCAGAAACCGGTCCTCGGAAGCTTGTTTCCAGTCCAGGGAAGGCATGGCTTGGCAGTTCGGGCTGGACTGTTCCCATGAGGCACAGGGTCAGACTGATTTGCATATAGCCATGTCTGAACTGGGGTGGCAGAGTGGGCTAAAGAACGGTGATGAATCAAACCCAGATCTTTTGACTGGGTGTGAGTGTTTGATTGGTTCAGTTGCTCCGTCCATCACCACCCCCTTTTGTACCGCTTTTGGCTGCCATAAGTGTGGCAGGGTATGCTCAGACGTGAGTCCCTTGCTCACTCTCCCACTGGATTCAAGCAAGCCGGGCTGAAGACGGCTGGAATGCCAGAAACCGGTCCTCGGAAGCTTGTTTCCGGTCCAGGGAAGGCATGGCTTGGCAGTTCGGGCTGGACTGTTCCCATGAGGCACAGGGTCAGACTGATTTGCATATAGCCATGTCTGAACTGGGGTGGCAGAGTGGGCTAAAGAACGGTGATGGATCAAACCCAGATCTTTTGACTGGGTGTGAGTGTTTGATTGGTTCAGATGCTCCGTCCATCACCACCCCCTTTTGTACCGCTTTTGGCCGCCATAAGTGTGGCAGGGTATGCTCAGACGTGAGTCCCTTGCTCACTTTGCCACTGGATTCAAGCAAGCCAGATGAAGACGGCTGGAATGCCAGAAACCGGTCCTCGGAAGCTTGTTTCCGGTCCAGGGAAGGCATGGCTTGGCAGTTCGGGCTGGACTGTTCCCATGAGGCACAGGGTCAGACTGATTTGCATATAGCCATGTCTGAACTGGGGTGGCAGAGTGGGCTAAAGAACGGTGATGGATCAAACCCAGATCTTTTGACTGGGTGTGAGTGTTTGATTGGTTCAGATGCTCCGTCCATCACCACCCCCTTTTGTACCGCTTTTGGCCGCCATAAGTGTGGCAGGGTATGCTCAGACGTGAGTCCCTTGCTCACTTTGCCACTGGATTCAAGCAAGCCAGATGAAGACGGCTGGAATGCCAGAAACCGGTCCTCGGAAGCTTGTTTCCGGTCCAGGGAAGGCATGGCTTGGCAGTTCGGGCTGGACTGTTCCCATGAGGCACAGGGCCAGACTGATTTGCATATAGCCATGTCTGAACTGGGGTGGCAGAGTGGGCTAAAGAACGGTGATGGATCAAACCCAGATCTTTTGACTGGGTGTGAGTGTTTGATTGGTTCAGATGCTCCGTCCATCACCACCCCCTTTTGTACCGCTTTTGGCTGCCATAAGTGTGGCAGGGTATGCTCAGACGTGAGTCCCTTGCTCACTTTGCCACTGGATTCAAGCAAGCCGGGCTGAAGACGGCTGGAATGCCAGAAACCGGTCCTCGGAAGCTTGTTTCCGGTCCAGGGAAGGCATGGCTTGGCAGTTCGGGCTAGACTGTTCCCATGAGGCACAGGGTCAGACTGATTTGCATATAGCCATGTCTGAACTGGGGTGGCAGAGTGGGCTGAAGAACGGTGATGGATCAAACCCAGATCTTTTGACTGGGTGTGAGTGTTTGATTGGTTCAGATGCTCCGTCCATCACCACCCCCTTTTGTACCGCTTTTGGCCGCCATAAGTGTGGCAGGGTATGCTCAGACGTGAATCCCTTGCTCACTTTGCCACTGGTTTCAAGCAAGCCAGATGAAGACGGCTGGAATGCCAGAAACCGGTCCTCGGAAGCTTGTTTCCGGTCCAGGGAAGGCATGGCTTGGCAGTTCGGGCTGGACTGTTCCCATGAGGCACAGGGTCAGACTGATTTGCATATAGCATGTCTGAACTGGGGTGGCAGAGTGGGCTAAAGAACGGTGATGGATCAAACCCAGATCTTTTGACTGGGTGTGAGTGTTTGATTGGTTCAGATGCTCCGTCCATCACCACCCCCTTTTGTACCGCATTTGGCCGCCATAAGTGTGGCAGGGTATGCTCAGACGTGAGTCCCTTGCTCACTTTGCCACTGGATTCGAGCAAGCCGGGCTGAAGACGGCTGGAATGCCAGAAACCGGTCCTCGGAAGCTTGTTTCCGGTCCAGGGAAGGCATGGCTTGGCAGTTCGGGCTGGACTGTTCCCATGAGGCACAGGGTCAGACTGATTTGCATATAGCCATGTCTGAACTGGGGTGGCAGAGTGGGCTAAAGAACGGTGATGGATCAAACCCAGATCTTTTGACTGGGTGTGAGTGTTTGATTGGTTCAGATGCTCCGTCCATCACCACCCCCTTTGGTACCGCTTTTGGCCGCCATAAGTGTGGCAGGGTATGCTCAGACGTGAGTCCCTTGCTCACTTTGCCACTGGATTCAAGCAAGCCGGGCTGAAGACGGCTGGAATGCCAGAAACCGGTCATCGGAAGCTTGTTTCCGGTCCAGGAAAGGCATGGCTTGGCAGTTCGGGCTGGACTGTTCCCATGAGGCACAGGGACAGACTGATTTGCATATAGCCATGTCTGAACTGGTGTGGCAGAGTGGGCTAAAGAACGGTGATGGATCAAACCCAGATCTTTTGACTGGGTGTGAGTGTTTGATTGGTTCAGATGCTCCGTCCATCACCACCCCCTTTTGTACCGCTTTTGGCCGCCATAAGTGTGGCAGGGTATGCTCAGACCTGAGTCCCTTGCTCACTTTGCCACTGGATTCAAGGAAGCCGGGCTGAAGACGGCTGGAATGCCAGAAACCGGTCCTCGGAAGCTTGTTTCCGGTCCAGGGAAGGCATGGCTTGGCAGTTCAGGCTGGACTGTTCCCATGAGGCACAGGGTCAGACTGATTTGCATATAGCCATGTCTGAACTGGGGTGGCAGAGTGGGCTAAAGAACGGTGATGGATCAAACCCAGATCTTTTGACTGGGTGTGAGTGTTTGATTGGTTCAGATGCTCCGTCCATCACCACCCCCTTTTGTACCGCTTTTGGCCGCCATAAGTGTGGCAGGGTATGCTCAGACGTGAGTCCCTTGCTCACTTTGCCACTGGATTCAAGCAAGCCGGGCTGAAGACGGCTGGAATGCCAGAAACCGGTCCTCGGAAGCTTGTTTCCGGTCCAGGGAAGGCATGGCTTGGCAGTTCGGGCTGGACTGTTCCCATGAGGCACAGGGTCAGACTGATTTGCATATAGCCATGTCTGAACTGGGGTGGCAGAGTGGGCTAAAGAACGGTGATGGATCAAACCCAGATCTTTTGACTGGGTGTGAGTGTTTGATTGGTTCAGATGCTCCGTCCATCACCACGCCCTTTTGTACCACTATTCCAGAGACTACAATAGAGCCATCAGAGCCACAAAAAGACGCTGATACTCTAAAAGCATAACTGAAACAGCCTGCCCTTTTAAAGAACTCAATAAAATTCTAACAAAATTCCGTATTCCAGAGTGCCAAAACACAAAACACCACAAACACAAAACGTGTATGACAAAATCTCCAATGAACTAATCTCAAAAATGTAAAAGACTCGAAATTGCCATAAGGAGAATGAGGACAATACCACACATGAGCCAACCATCATAGAAAGAGAGAACAATAATCATCCAATATGCATAGTTTCTTTTTTTTTTTGGTCCTCATTTACCACCATGATTTCGAGTGTAGCCGCAGTCGGGAATACAACAATCTGTCACAGATTATAAACCTGGCAGGGCATGGTTACAGGAAACTACCAAGGTACCAAATACCCTCAGAAATATTATACCCTTAGAGACAAACACATAAGAAACCAGAAGAAGAAAAAACCACAAGAATAGTCAAGTACAGGTGGAAATACAACCATTGAGTCCCAGACTTCCAGATGGATCAGGACTTTGCAGGTTCAGTGATACCACAGGTGTATAACCATCGGACCGGGGGGAAAAAAAAAAACCCGGCCAACTCAATGGCCCCAGACCAACGGATGCCAGAATGCTCTCTTAGCTTGGTTGCCGGATCTTGCTAAATCTAATCTGGAAACTTGCAAAACTGACAGCTGCGAGTCCGTAAATGAAGGGGGGACAGGGTCCTTCCACTTTCTGCACATCTCCCTGCGGGCAAGTAGAATGGAATAAAACATTAGGCTCTTTGCTTGCCCTTGAACCTCAGCCGAGACCCCGAAGATGAGAATAGAGAGATCCAGATTCACTTGCCTTCCTAATGATGCAGAGAGTGTGTGACTTATAGAATCCCAAAAAGGGGCCAGGCGAGGGCATTCGAAGAACATATGGGCATCCGATGCCGCAGGCAGTCCGCATTTAGCACAGACTACAGGGTTCCCTTGGGAGAATTTTGTGAGCCTGAGGGGGGAATAGTATGCCCTATGGAGCGTGTACAGATGATTCATACTCAACCATGCCGGCTTAACAATGTCCCACAAAGCTTCACACGAAGTGCTCCACAGATCTTCTACATTGCGTCCTAACATGGTAGATCCCCAAAGCAGGTCTGGTAAAAGAAAATCACCATCAACTTCCTCCAAAATCAGATTATACCAGAGGGAGATTTCCTTTTTAGCCGGTGGATTATCTACCAATAGGGATACTAGATGGCTGTAGCCTCCAATAGGAAACCTATTTGCCAGGGATGGCCGTGCGAGGAAGGAATGAGTCCAACCAACCATTTGCATATATTTGAACCTTGAAAGGTTCGGTCCGACACTGCCTCTTAGGCACTCCCACGGGAGCAGACTACCATCCATAAATAGGTCCCCCCACACCACCAACCCTGCTTCTTTGAGTGGAACAACTAAACCATCACACAACCACAAAGGACTCTCAGGAAGACCCCAGAGGGGTGCCCTACTGCCATAATATCTAATTTTTATGGCAACCATTAATTTTGCCCAAGTTTTTATAAAGCCCTGCAGAATCTTCAATTTGACCTTCTTAAAAAACTTTGGGTTGCCAAATGTAAACAAAAAACCTGACTGGCTAATGCCTTCCCCTTTAAGTAGAGCTGAAAATAGAGAAACAACTCCATAATCTACAGGCATCTTTAGAAGCATTCGGGCATGAGAAAGTTGGAACGCCCAAGCGTACATCTGCAGATCTGGAGCAGCCAGCCCACCCTTCTCCCTACGCCTCCTGAGTTTCTTCCAGGTAATCCTTGGAAGATGCTTGTTCCAAATAAAGGAAGTAATATCGCCCTGCAGTTTTGCTATTAAAGAAGGATCAAAATAAAGAGGAATGGTATTAAATAAAAAAGAAATTTTGGGTAGAATGGTCATTTTGATCAGATTTACTCTCCCTAGGAGGGATAACGGGAGTTGAGCCCAGGATCGCATTAACTGACGACATAGCTTTGCAACAGCTGAGAAATTGGAGGCTACTAATTGATTTATGTCCTTCGTTATATTAAGACCAAGTTAACGCATAGATGATCCTGGCTGTATACTGATTTCACAATAGTCATCGTTCCAAATTAATATCTCGGTTTTTGAAGCATTCACCTCATACCCAGATACTTCTCCAAATTCTTGTGCTGCATCCAATACTGCTGGTAGTGCGGTATGTGCAGCTGAAGAGAAGATAAGCACATCGTCCGCGTAGAGGGCTACTTTCCTCTTCCATCCCGTATAAGTAAAAGATTTAATATTAATATCATCCCTCAGACGTTGAGCGAGGGGCTCCATATACAAATCAAATAGGAGAGGGGAGAGTGGGCAGCCCTGTCTCGTCCCCCTGGAGATGTTAAAGGGGTCCGATAGTACTCCATTAACCAATACCCGAGCAGTAGGACTCTGATACAAAAGGTTAATGGCACGCCGAAAGCCTCCCCCAATGTTGAACTTAGCCAGGGCCTCCTACAGGTATATCCAATTTACCCTGTTGAAGGCCTTGGTGGCATCCAATGTTATAGCAACCAGAGGAAGAGACTCAGCTGTAGCCATATCGATAGTGCCTATTAAGTCATATGTTAATTCGTAGAGCTGGCGCCCCTTAACGAAACCCTTCTGATCCTGGTGTAAAACATCGGGAGCAACCACGGCCAGCCTCCTTGCCAGAACAGTAGCGAAGATTTTATAATCTACGTTTAAGATTGAAATTGGTCTGTAAGACCCACAGCTGGAGGCCGGCTTACCAGGTTTCAGAATCAGGGTAATGGAAGCACTATTCCAAGATTCAGGGGGAAGCTGGCCATCCAGCAGAATTTGATTGAATAATGTGGTAAGAGGTGATGTTATTTCCTGTTCTAGTACTTTGAAAAGTTCTGCTGGTAAACCGTCAGGCCCTGCCGCTTTCCCTTTCATGCCACTTCGAATGGCTGACCTAACCTCTTCCTCAGAAATCACGCCATCCAGGAGTGTACTCTGCTCAACAGAAAGAGCCGGGAGGGAAATTCTACTCAACCAGTCCTAACTGTTTCTTGGTTGATGTTTTTATCTTCGTGGTAAATCTCTTGAAAAAACTCTCTAAAGGCTAGTCTTATGCCCTCATCAGAAGAAACTATAGAGTTGCTCGCTGTTATTGACACAATATTGTTGCGGGCTTGGTCTGTTTTGGCCTTCCAGGCCAACAACTTCCCTGCCCCTTCACCATACTCGAAGTGGGCTAACTTGCTGGCCTCCCATCTCTGTTGGACTCTCTTACCTAAAACCGAGCCGAACTGCGCTTTTAAAGCGAGTAATTTATCCTGGAGAGGTTTTAAGAGTAAATCTATAGAAGCTGCATTAGCATCAATGTCTAATTGTACTTTAGCGATGTCTGCTTCAATAGACACAACTTCCTCCTTATGTTGCTTTAAACGAAAAGACACTTTGCCAGTGATAAGCCCCCTTAAAAAAGCCTTAAAGGAGTCCCATACCACTCCAGATGCGGCCGAACCAGTATTTATGTTCATAAAACTTTGAGCTTCACACCTAAGAAAAGAGATGTCATCAGGGTATGAGAGGAGGGAACGATCAAAAGACCAACCTCTGGGGGAAATAATGGGGGACCCCTCAAATTCCATGAGTACTGCTGAGTGGTCGGACAGATGTAAGGGGAGGTAGCTTATGTTCTTAACAGAATCATCTGTCAGTCTGACTAATCAGGACAAAATCTATTCTGGACTGATGATGGTATTTATAATTCCTAAAAGAAATACCTTGTTGCTGTCCTGACCTTACTCTCCAAATGTCCACATACCCATATTGCTTCATGGAATTAAGCAAAAAGGTCCTAGATTTAGAAAGGACAAGGGGACGACTATTGGGTGATTTATCTAAGAGTGGATCCAAGACTATATTAAAATCACCCGCCCAAATGATTGGCTCAGGAAAAGACAGAAGATGCGCAAATATAGACTCTAATGAGGAGGGGTCATCAATGTTAGGCCCATAACATCCAACAAATGTGAATTGAGCACCGGAGATAATAACCGTAGTGATGACCAATCTGCCACCTGGGTCCACCGACTGAGTGATTAACCTAGCTTTAAGCTGGGGGGCGTGGCTTAGCAGGCCACGATGGCGGCTGTGTCCTGCTGAGGCTCCGCGATCGGGCTAGCATCCAGCCCAGTTCCCGAGATCGCCGGGAGCCTCAGCCTACAGGAAAAACACCCGGGACTCCCCACATGCATTGGGGTACCGCTCTGACGACCTCAGACAGCGGCGGACGGGCGACATAGGCCGATTCGCAGAAATCGGAGCCGGGCGCCTCAACTCAAGATGGCGGGCGCAGCTCCGCCCGGCGAGAGCGTACACCGCCGGGAGCCGACCCAGTGACCGCAGACTCCAGGAGGCGGGACCGGCGACCGCCGGCGGGAGATCCCGGCGCAACAGCGAGACCCACCCTCCCGAGGTATACGCCAGACGGCACCTTCACCTGATCCGCCACCCCGGTGCGCTGGATGGCAGCCGCCGCACCGGAGCTCCACCGCACAGACGCTGCGACCTCACCGGGGGCCTGAACATTCTCCGCCATCGCCCGCTCCGCCGCCGCGGGGTGCGGAGGATCGGCGGACGTGCTGCCGGTGTGGTGGTGGGCCATTCCAGGGCCAGCAAGCGTATCAGCGCAGCGGCGGTGAGTGGCCGCCTCTCTCCCCCCCCCCCCCCTCCCCCCGAGACACTTGATGCCTGTAGCCCCCCCCCGCGACCTCGGGGGCTCGGCATATGGATACGAATCACACCGCTGGATAACTCGGGGACTCAGGGTGCCCCCGCAGCCCCGCAACGACCATCGGCCCCAAGCGCCTGACCCTAAGATGGCGCCCGTAGAGGCCTGAACACTGCGAACAGCGCGAGCCTCACCACTGGGACCCCCTCGTACTTTCACCATCTGTCCTCCGGCCCTACCGGCTGCTACTAACGCTGGGCCACACGCCGAGGGAGACCCGCACGCCCTTGTTGCCCTGATTTAGCGCCCGTCCCCTGAGACGAGGGGAGGCCGCCCCAGGCCCTGAGTGGACAAGAGAGACCGGCAGATGTTAAACTGCCCCCTGACCCAGCCACGTTAACCTGTTGTGCCCGGAGCACACGACCTCACCCCACGGAGCAGAGAGGATCCTCGCGTGGTCAGAGCAGCCGGCCCCTGACAACCACAAACCTCCCCCGACGCCCCTGGTGGGGGCTCCCCGAGGAGGAACAGACCTCGCCTTGGGCCTGGAAGGGACCGGGGAAACTGACCTGCACCCGACTGCCGCCACCCGGTAGCACTGCGTGGCGACGACCTATCTCCCCCGGGACGCGCAACGACCGGAGGGAACCCCCCTCTCCCTCCAAGCAGCACCCATGGGGAAGCCGAGAGCCACACAGATGACGGCGGTCCCGGAAACAGCCGCCGAGAAGATGCCACAGACGAGAGCATGGACGCAGACCAACACGTCGCAAGCCGACCCTACACTATCAGCGAAGCTGGACCAGGTGTTGGCAGCAATAGAAATGTCTCGCCTCTCGATGGAGGAGAGATTGGGCACCCTGACGACAGACATCAGCCTAATTCGGGATGAACACCGTAAACTGGCAGACAGGGTGAAAGAGGGTGAACGGATTGTGACTGAACTGCGACCAGCGGTGAAATCGCAGGAGACAGACATGCAGGAGATCCTGCGCCGCGTGACGACCCTGGAGGAACGAACAGTGGATTTGGAGGGGCGCTCGAGACGCTGTAACATTCGTGTCCTGGGCCTGCCGGAGGGGATTGAAAACTCGGACCCCCTGACATACATGGAATCCTGGACTAAATCGTTCACCCCGGACTGCGACCGTTCGCCGTTCTTCTCCATCGAGAGGGCCCACAGGGTCCCAGCCCGGGCGCCCAAACCTGGTCTTCCCCCACGACCCATGCTGGCCAAGTTCCTGCACTTCCGAGACCGGGATGCGGTGCTCCGCGCGGCCCGGACGGCGGGCCCCCTGCGGGTGGAAGACCAGCACGTCATGGTGTTCCCGGACTATGCCCGGGAGGTCCAGCAGCGACGGTCCACATTTCTGGAAGTCAAAAGACGCCTCCGCGCTAACGATCTTCAATATTCCCTGCTGTTCCCCGCTCGCCTCAAGGTAATCCACAAAGGGAAAGCCCTCTTTTTTGACACGGCAGCGGACGCGCAGGATTGGACTGAATTTCATTGCCCACTGATCCCTAAACCCGGACCCCAGAAGACACGCAACAATGACTCCAGACGACCCAGGAAACGGGGCGCGAGCCATGGGCGATCTGGACACTCCAAGAGCCGGGCGTCCTCCCAGGCGGGCTCACCCGACCTCGCAGAAATCATAAAGGAGCGGCGAGACGCCCTACGAGCGGTGACCGGACTGCACTCGTCACCTCCGGCTTCGGACCTGGAGGGTCAGCCGCACCTATTCACTCCAGAGAAAGACCGGGACAGTGATGGAACTATGTCGGGTTTTGGCCCGGTCTCTTCCCCCCTCGGGGTGACACACACATTGGACGCTACCCTAGCCAGTCAGCCTACCACCTCTTCGTGAACACCTGAACTGTCAACTGACGTATCCTTTCCATGATTGCCTGTTGTAATGCGCGATATCTAGAAGCCTAGACTACTCTACTAGATAATTGCGAGCTCCGGCGAGCGATACACACTTCTCCTACTAGAGCCCGACTCGCGCACAGGCCCAGCAGCGACACATGCTGCCACCCCCGCGAATTTCTGTTGGTTTTTCCCCTAGTGGGACACTAGTTTGGATATGCCACCCCCAGTGACGTATCCCCAGAATTGGGACAGTTGCCCACCCAAGGTTCTAGTTGTTGTTAATTCCCCCAGACCCCCCCCACGATTAAGGAAGCTTGGCGCGCAGGAACGCACATGACACGCACACATGGGCGGCACACAGGAACTGTAGAGGTGCCCCTCCCCCGACCACGTCACCCTAGAAATGGCTGTCCCCCACTCTGACGTTAGTATCCTTACACTAAATGTGCGGGGCCTGCACACGCCCAGCAAGCGCTACTCTGTATACTCCTACATACGGCGCATGGCGGCCAACATTACGTTCTTACAAGAGACGCACATTAACGCTACTGAACTCATTCGCCTACAGGCCAAGTGGCGAGGGACCATCTGCGCCACACAATATTCAGCGTTTGCACGCGGCGCATTAATCTGGGTGAGACCTGGTACTCCCTTCCGGGCGCTCCGGCGAGTAGTGGATAGAGAGGGCAGATATGCGCTTCTGGAGGGGATTCTTGATGGGCAGGGGGTACTTCTGGGCAGCATATACGCCCCTAATACAGATCAGGACCGGTTCTGGGATCACCTTACGGGCGTCCTGGCCCAATTCACCACAGTCCCATGGGTGCTGGGAGGTGACTTTAACTGCACACTAGACCCCTCGCTGGACCGCTCACACCCTCCCCCCACGCACTCCCCGGCCCCCCGGCAGGCGGCCCTCTTCAAGGCATGGACCACACACTGGGCGCTCACTGATGTATGGCGACACCTACACCCACTGGCTCGCATCTACTCCTTCCACTCGATTCCACATAACCTTCGGGTCCGCCTGGACCGTTTCCTCTGCTCTGCTTCGATCCTCCCTAAGGTTATATCTACAGATTACCTGGGACGGATCCTCTCGGATCATGATGCCCACATAATACGGCTTACCTGGCGCCCCCCACATCCACCGGTCCCCACCTGGCGCCTCCCCAGAGACTGCCTGGCGGACCCGGTCTTTCAGGACGCGCACAAAACCTGCATACGCGACTACTTTACACACAACGAGAACACAGCGTCATCAGTACTAGTGGAGTGGGACGCGTATAAGGTGGTGGCGAGAGGAGAATGCATCCAACAGATAGTGGGGGTCCGCCGCACCTTAGAACGATCGCTCTTAATGACGGAACGGGCTCTAGCTGCTCTCACCAAACGGCCTGACGACTCGGAGGAACACGCCGTACTCACGGCGGAGGCCAAAACGGAATATCAAACCGCCTGCGCTGACCTCCGTAAATATAATTTCAGGGCTTACGCCTCTCGGGTACACAAAGACAGAGACAAAACCGGGGCGCTTTTGGCCTGGATGGCGAAGCAGGACACCGAAATCAAGCCGATCACGGACATTCTCAACCCGGAGGGTGTACTGGTGCAATCACAAGATGAGATTCTCCTAGCGTTCCGACGCCATTATGCACGAGTGTACGAAGCCCCGGCATGCTGTACCCTGTTTACCGCGGATCAGTTTTTAGACCCTCTGACGTTGCCCGCAATATCGGATTCCGACAAGCGCACATTAGACGCCAAGATAATTCCTTCTGACATCACCCAGGCGATGCGCGCCATGTCCCGAAATAAAGCGCCGGGATTGGACGGCTTCCCACTAGAATACTACGCCACATTCTCTCCCCTGGTGGTTCCCCGTCTGTCACGGATGTTCGGGGCGTCACTACACCTGGGGAAACTACCCCAGTCGCTACGGGAATCCGTGATTGTCACCTTCCTTAAGCCCCACAGAGACCCGCTTCACATGGGGTCATACCGGCCTATCACCCTCCTGTCAGCTGATTGTAAGATACTGGGGAAGATCCTAGCTGAGCGTTATGCGCAGATCATACGCCCGCTGGTCCATCCCGACCAATGCGGCTTCGTCCCCGGGAGGAATACCTCCCAGAACCTTCGCCGAGTCTTCCATATCCAAGATCAGGTACGCGACAGATTTCCCCGTGCTGCCTGCCTCATTATGGACCTGGAGAAGGCGTTTGACACCCTCACCTGGCCCTACCTGTTTTCGGTCCTGCGTCGCCTTAATCTCGGCCCGACGCTCATGGCATATACCCGCCTCTTATACACCGACCTCACTACTCGAGTTCGTATCGGGAAACGTATCTCACCGGCGTTTGCAGTCCGACGAGGCACAAGGCAGGGTTGCCCCTTGTCGCCCCTCTTGTTCGCGCTAGCGGTCGAGCCGCTGGCGGTTCGACTGCGTCGGGAGGGCGTGAACTGGGGAGTACCGCTTGCAGATGGGACCCATTGTGTGTCCATGTACGCGGATGATCTCCTCATATATGTCCGGGACATTGCAATGGACCTAACCCCCATAGGGACCACATTGGCGGACTTTGCGACTGCCTCGGGTCTGCAAGTCAACTGGGACAAGTCCGTGGTTTACCCCCTACACCCGGACCTACCCCCCCGAGACATCGACCTCGGACCACATAGTCTTTCATGGTCCACGGAAGCTCCCCGATACCTTGGCGTCCGCCTATACCATTCTCCGACGGACATCCTTGAAGGCAATCACCGCGCGGTACTCGAGAGTCTGCGCCCGACGGTCGCCTTCTGGAATAATTTACCACTGGCCCCGATTGGACGGATAGCCCTTGCTAAAATGGTGATGCTCCCCCGGCTCCTCTACCATTTCACAAACCTGCCGGTGATACCACCCAGGTCCTTCTTTCGCGACGTTGATTCCCTCTTGGGAACTCTCATTTGGGGAGCCGGCCGCCACAGAGTCGCCCTGAAAACTCTTCAACTCCCCACAACACAGGGGGGACTCGGAGCTCCATCCTTCGAGGCATATTTCCTCGCAGCACAGCTCCAGTGGCTGTCCTACTGGACAGCGGACCGTTACCCTCAGGAAACGGTTACTCCTACTGGTAGAATCACGACCCCGGAACTCACCCGTCTGCTCCTTCCGGGCACCAAGCCACGGCGCACTTACCCCCTTCAGGTGACGATCGCGCGCCGATGTATGCTGCGGATACACCGGCTATCCCCCGCTAGGCCCCCATACTCCCCGCTGCTGCCGTTAATAGGCGGCCCCAAGCAGGAGTCCTACTTTGCGGCCCCACTACTCGCCGACTGGTCCCGCTGTGGTATCACAGACCTGGAATCACTCTTCGAGGAGGGTCAACTGAAACCGCTGGACCGCCTGATCGCAGAGTACGGGCTCTCCCCAGGCCAATTCCTTAGGTATAGACAATTACTCGACGGATACCGACCCCATTTCAATCTTCAGAATGGCGAGCCAGACACGCATCCAGTAATACATACTATTCTACATATGGGGGTGGGTCGCCACCTGGTCACATGGCTCTACAAATCCATCCGGGAACTCTCATACACCCCCCTGGCGACCCTACGAGCCACTTGGGAGGAGGATATAGGCCGTATTTTGCACGACTCAGAGTGGACTAAAGCTCTCGAGGCCCCTAAACGCGTCTCTAGGGACGCCCGCTTCAAAAATATTCAATATTATATATTACACAGGGCATATCTCACCCCAGCGCGATTACAGAAGTTCTACCCCTCCACGCCCTTCCTGTGCCCCAGATGCTGCATCCCAGCTGCGAACTTCCGTCACATGTTCTGGGACTGTCCCAATCTTCAGCCATTCTGGCAGGGGGTACACGACACACTACGGGCACTCACGGGACTCACTACACTAGCCACCTGGGAGACTAGTGCATTAGGCATCCTCCACATCTCTAAGCGTGAACCGGTGCGACGGCGCTTCGTGTCCTTAGCGCTCCTACTAGCCAATAGATGTATAACCATGCGCTGGCGATCCCCAGAGGGTCCCCCCATAGCACAATGGAAAGGGGCGGTTAGCAAATGGGCGGCAGCGGAGGAAGACGCTTTAAGGGAGGAAGAAGCCAAGGGCGCGCGCAAACTTCCCATCTCCATGGAATGGGCCATGCTCCTTCACAGCTTCCGCCAGTCCACGCAGGCTGGTGACCCGCCTGACCCTTCCCCTCCCCCCACCCAAGGAGACCAGTAGCCTTCACCTGAAGTGAGTCACCCCAGAGTCGGACCCCGTTAACCCCCTACGTCATGGGCAACCTCCTGCATGTCCGGCCATCTGTGGGCTTCTCCCCCCCCCCACCCCCCCCCCGCCTCAACATCCGCTGCCGTCCTCCCTCTACCTAGACCCTGCTAACGCCTTCATGCTTCCCTCCCACAGTTCTGTTACCCCCCTGTTTACTGGTAACACTATTATGTGCACGGTACAGATCCAGATCCAGCGCTGTTATGGCATGAGAGTGCCCATTTGATCTTCTTCATCGCCCCTATGGCGATACCGTCCCATCACCGCTCAGCCTGCAGGAGCCTTTACGTGATTATAATGCACAGACTCGTCGAAGTCATGTTTATGTGTACCAGTTCTATATAGCAAGAAAATGTTGCACACATAGCTGATCGTGGCTGAATGTTGAGGCCACGTCGGCGGACTGTTTATGCTGTACTGAGATACTTTACTGCAACAATAAAAACAAATTTAAATTAAAAAAAAAAAAAAACTAGCTTTAAGCTGTTTTTTAAAGATAATAGACACCCCTCTGATATTCGTATTTTGTGATGAAGACACCGCAAAGTCAATTCACCTATTTTTCTTCACTAAGGCGAGGGATTCAGTATGCGTCAGATGGGTCTCCTGGAGTATAATGACCTGCGCATCTGAATCTCGCAAGTACTGCAGGATTTTGTCAGCTCTTGATTTAGTGTGCAAGCCATTAAAATTCCAGGAGATGCCTCTAAAACACCACCTATATTATGCCCCAAACCCTGCCTAAATGCCCCTGCAAGAGGAGGATAACCAAATTACGCCCTAACTGAAAAAGTACTATGATCAAACTAATCAGCAACGTTCCAAACCCCGACAAACTTCAGATGCAAAATGAGGAACTTTTTATTTTTTACCCACCACCTACCCCTCCTCCCACCCCTGTGCCACGCCCTCCACCCTCCACCCGTCCCATGGGAAACCCTTGCTATATCTAACCGGAACTAGCCCAGTAGATAGCACCCCTCCCCGTGCTCCCACAAAGACTTCTCCGTCCCTAACTCTAAGTGCATGACATGATGGCCAAGTATAATAAGGGAATATAGCAAAGGTCTAGAGTAGTCTCCCACTAGTTAAAGGTCAAAAAGTGACAGGGTAATAAGAGTAGCATTGAACTCTATTTTACAATCTTTAATAGGAGTATTTTCCCCCATATTTGTGTGTTTTTTTATACCTTCCCTCTCCCTTTAAAAAAAAAAACCATAATTATGTGCCTATTTATATATATTTTTTTATACTTTTTTATTTTCCCCTTTTAGAGCCCCGACTTAAACACTGAAACTAGAAGGAAAAACCCCAAACTGCCAAGACTCAACAACAACTCATCAGCTGCCTGCACTGATCTCACATTAAACTTCTTATTATTGTGCATAATTTTTAGGGCAGCTGGAAACATCAGTTGTGCCGTAGCACCTAGACTCCTGAAGGCATCTAGATGCCTCCCAAACTCCCACTGCTTCTCTAACGTGACCCTCGAAAGATCAGACCTTATTTGGAAAGTGTAACCTTTTCCCGCCAAAGACTTTTGTTTCAAGGCCAGGTTGAGGATATGTTCTTTGAGTGAATATGTATGAAAGTTCACTAAGATTCTACGTGGTTTAGACCTTTGGGGATTACGTCTAAAAGGGTCCCTATGGACACGCTGAATGTCGAGAGACAGTTCTTCCACTGGTTGATCCAAACACAGAGACTCCTTCAGAAGATGAGTAACAAATTGCTTAATATCTGATCCTTCTGAGCCTTCGGGAACATTGAGGACTCAGATATTACTCCGTCTTGCGTTGTTTTCTAAAGTTTCCATTCTATCGGACAAATTCATATCTGCCTTTTTGAGCTTGGTAATGTCTTCTTTAGCCTGATCCAAATGGACAGATAATACCGCTACTGTCTCTTCCAGGTTCCCTGTTCTTGAAGTGAGACCGTCGATTTTACTATCCAGGGATTCGCAATAGTTCCTAATCTCCATCTGGTTGGCAGAAGATTCACCAAAACCCTTTTTTATATCGAGTGACAGGGAAGAGAACATTGCCTCCAGTGAGACCACAGAGATGCCGACCTCAAGAGGCTTAGAAACAGAGCTAGAGGGCATAATAGTTGGTCCCCGTAAATGCCCTTGTAAATCATCCTGCACATTAGCCCCTTCCGAACCCCCCAAATCATCATCCAAACCATCCAATCCGTCAGTTAAAACGACAGCCGACTGAGCAGCATCTACAATTACAGGTGAATCTGGCGATAGAACGGCCTTTTCTGTAGTGGATGCTAAGGCTGGGGCTGAAAAATCCAGCAGTGGCTCGACATTGGTGGCGTTATGGCCAGGATGAACAGAGGTAGAGTCAAGAGTGGGGGAAGGACCCGTTAAGGCAGTGACTGGGGCTGGGACTGGGACTGGGACTGACATAGCCCGATCCTCTGTGAGATCCAGCACCTGTGGAATAGCTTTAAAATAAGAGCGACGAGAAGGGGTTATTTTTGACCCCACACTCAGAACCACTTTAAGATTCCTAGCGGGTTTGGATGATCTCGTCTTCTTCGCCTGTACCTAATTAGATAAATAAGATGAGGGCTTTTTCTTTACCACCTCGGGGCACTCAGGGTCTCTAGCGAGGTCTATAGTCGCAGGGGCCACCTTTGTTAAAGCCTGCTTCTTTTTCCTCCCCCGTTTGCTCTTTATTTTAAATTGATGCACGGCGGGCTGGGATGGCTCAGACTGCTGAAAGTGCTGAGATGACTGAGCAGAATGGATAGATTCTGGCTGTAAACCAAGACTCATAACCCCCTCCTTGCCGTTATATGCTAAGACAGTCTCACAGTTTCCCTCCACAGCTACGAACGGTAAAAGCTTTTTTACTCTCACCTCGTCCTGATGTACCTCGCCGTAGTCCCTGCCACAGGGGGCTTGCACGAGGCTTCGTGCCTTCCTCCCCCTTCTCAACTCCAAGGCGGCCGATGTCCAAAGCCACAACCCCAGAGAAGTCCGGAGCGGGAGACAAGCCAACGATGCCGGGCTGAAGGAAAGCGGAGCCGATGACTCCTCTAATTGAGTCGAGCATGTGGAGAGAAAACCGACTTCACGTTATAGGTGTAGTAAACCTGCGCTGTACAAACAACGGAATAGAATTGCTGAAAATATTTCCCCTCGGATATAAATCATCTTGAAGGACTCTAGATAATAAATTGGGCGATATCACCCAGCTTAGGCGGACGGAACAGCTCGAACCGGGAGCACGGTCATGAAGCGCCGCGGCAGTTCAGCCGGCTGCCGCCATGTTTTCCCCGAGAGAGCCAGTATAATGCATAGTTTCAATACCCTGTAACAGAAAGATTTCCTCAATATTATCATTGCAAATAGACCATCAGGATCACTTTCAGATGGGAAACAACCTTTACAACGCAACCATTACATCGCACTACATTTACAACGCAGGCATTACATCGCAACATCCTTTACAACGCATGTCACTACAATGCATCCATTAGATTGCATGTCACTACAACGCATGACACTACATCGCATGTCACTACAACGTAGGCATTACATCGCATGTCATTACAATGCATACCATTACAATGCATAGTACCCCTACACTATCCAACACTTACCCTACTGTTGCACCCCCTGAAGTTAGAATAGTTATTTTTACCCCTACACTATCCAACACTTAACCTACTGTTGCACCCCCTGGAGTTAGAATAGTAATTTTTAACCCTACACTATCCACTTACCTTAAATGCAATGTAATGGTATGTGTTGTAATGGTATACGTTGTACAGGTATATTGTGATGTAATGGAGTGCTCTGTAAGTGTAGTTTAAAAAAGATTAATATAGTGGTATGCGTTGTTGCGATGTAAAAACTGCGCTGTAAAGGCATGCATTGTAAATGTATAAGTTGTAACGTCATACATTCCTTTCAGACCCAGCACTGCAAAAGATCTTTAAAGATATCCTTCGCTCAACCTCTGCAGGTGAGGAAGGCAGCAAGTCCCTTAAACTAGGTTTATTTTCACCTGAGCTGAATCCTGTTACTTTAGGACCTCTCTTCAAATAGAAAAACGTCGATCCATCTGACCCAGCAAAGTACACACCCATATCAAATGGATCATTCGAAGGAAAAAATTTTGAGAGAGCAGTGTTTACTCAACTCTGATCTGCAGAACATTATGGTTAAATGTCAGACCAGCAGTCCGGCTTCAGTTCAGGCAGAGGCACAGAGTCAGCAATCATATCCGTCTGGGATGATCTAAAACTCATTGAGGTCAAGAACGGAGTGGCTGTCTTATTGCTTCTGGTTTTATCAGCTGTATTTGACACTGTCAACCACCACACGCTACTGCAAAGACTTCACGATCTTGTAATCCATGACAATGCTCTAAAATGGTTTGCTTCTTATCTCACAGACAGACACGGTGTAGTCTACCCACCACATTTCACATCACTTCCTCACGCACAAAACTGTGGTGCTCGTCAGGGGACCATCATATCCCCTTTATTATTCAACATCTACCTAACCCCATCACCAAATATGGTAACATCATACAACTTCACCTGTTACAACTATGCAGGTGATACCCAAATGATTTGAAGAATAGATCAGAAGACCTCTACAATTCACAACGTGATTACTGCCTCCGTGCCACAAACACATGAATGATGAAGAACCATCTAAAGCTCAATACCACAAAAACAGAGGGTATGACCTGCAGACAATGGCAAAAGTACTAGCTTACCACCATATGCCATTAGGAATTTAAAGCCCCTCCAACAACACCAAGAGAAGTTAGAAACCTAGGAATAACCATGAATTCAGACTTAAACTTGATATATAGCACAGGTTAACAACATCACAAAGAGCCCATCCCAACAGATCTGTACACTTCTCTCTCCCTCTAGCCATATGAGCTCAGGACCATAACTGCACACAACATTTTTGGACTACCTCTAACCATGCCAGCTCATGACCACAGCTATACACTAAATCTCAAACTGGACATTCCAGTGCAGTAACCAGCTAAGAAGACTATATCATAAGAAATACCATAAAGAGACCTACAAAGCTTTTCAAAGCTACTGACATATTGAAAACCTTAAATCTGCATGTCCATTTCTCCTACTTCTTCATCCACCATACTGCACTGCAGCCCATAACATGGTAACCACATCTCAGTCGTCATCACGCATTACATTAAAACACTTCCTACACAGCATCAAAACAATGGCAGCGTCCTTCCAACTAAACAGCCTACATGGTGCAGCGTGCTAACTCATGTAGGCAAGCGCTTCAGTGCCCCATGTAGGGGCAGTAAGAGCTATATAAATACTGAAATACAATACAATATAACTATTGTGTCATGTAGAAAGCAAATATCCATTAACAAATCTGACGTTAGTACCTTCAACCAGTGTCTTTACAATACCAACCAACAAGGAATCTGAGCTCAATCAACACTTCCCATTCATTCAAAATATGCCCCAAAATACTGAAAATTGTAGACAAGTCATTTCAAGTTCTGGGACCATGCCTTTGAAATATCCTGGAAAGACTTGAAAGCCTTCCTGTTCTAAGTTTCATTCTTCTCTCCCCCATGCTCGACTGAAAAGTCAGCAGTTAAAGACTATTCAACAACTCCTCCTCCCACTCTATGGTTCAACATAATGAATTGCTAATTCATGTTTAACTTATTTTGTATGTCCTCCCTCTGTTTGTCCCAATCTGTTCCATGGAGCCTATGAACTTTTACTAAGACGCTACAACATTTTATTTATCATTTTAATTGATCCACCCATTCCTACATCAGTACAAGTCAATTACAATGCCTGTATCCAATTTACAATTAATGATCCTAACTGCTATTGAGTGACTGGCAGGCACCTCTCATGGACGCCACAGTGTAGTTAAAGGCTACTGCGTCCCAGCCATGATGGGTGGGACTATTTTCCTCTGATGTTTCAGGGTCCGTCTTACTATGGTCCTGCAAATTGGGCTAAAAACACCTCTTCCGCAACTGACCCTCAGGGTAGCGACAGCAAGTAGACAAATGCTTCTTGGAGTCGAGAGATACTGTGGGGTGGAATCTCAGAACTCAAACAGTAAAACAACAGACAGAATAACTTAATGTTCCGCCCAGTGCATGTCTTAGTAAAGAAGTAATGTGATGCCACAGCGAAATGAGGCACAATACACATTAATTAGAGATTAGGGTACAGGACTCAACTAAATAAGACTGACAGGGCTAGAGCCTACTAAGTCAGGTACCCCATTGGTCATTTCAATCGATATCTTGAAAAATAGTTCACACTGGAATTCATTACTTCTTCTAATATGCCTATCTATATTTGACCGTCTCTCAGTCTTTCATTACAGGCCTTGTGTTATCTCTCTGTGGGGTGTGGTCCAAGATGGAATTAGTGGTGCAACCGCCTCACAGGTGTTGCTGCTGGAGACAAACAGCAGAACAAGCCTCAGCAGCAGTACCTTATCTTTGACAGTTGGGGCTTCCAGGCTGGTGGAGGGCCTCTTCTCAAGCAGTGTGTGTCAGGCTTTGCAGGGCTCGTAGTACATCACGGCAGTGGCAGAGCAGGTCCCTTAGGTCATGTGGAAATTATGCCAGACAGCATGCTGTTACTTTTGGGGTTCATTCTCTATTGGTGTTGGTGCAGGTTACATTTCCAGTACAAGTCGGCTGTTCTGGGTGCTCTACACACCTAGAACATGGCTGGGCTTCTCCTGCTGGATGGCCACTCCTCCTGGCATGCCACCCACACTCCTTCCTCCTCATAGCAGGCAAGCAGGATTCTAGGCGCTATGTGCACCAACAGCTCTCCAGCAAGTTGCACAGACTTCAGGTGATGACCCTCACCTGTGGAACACTGACTGTAATACAGACACCAGTCCAGGATCACAGCAGCTCTTTGAGTAGTGTACAGAGCAGTTCTTCCTTAGTCAAGAAGAACCTAGAACTGGAACAAACTGGGGTGATTTGGACCTCACCTTTATACTGATTCTCCACATAGGTGATGTTGATCCATGGTGTAAACTCCAGGAACTCGTTTGGGGTGGTTCCTTTTCAAATGTAACTTTGTGGTTGCAGTGTAGAAACAGTCTTGGGTGGGGTGATTGCTCTGTCTCCTCCCATACATCAGATAGCCCCTCCCTTCAGATCTAGGAATGTGCGCGATATATTTCCACTGTCTGTTGAAGCTGTACTTCATCCTCCATCTTGTGCCATGGGAAAAGACTGACAAAAACACTCAGAAAAAGCACTACCGTCAAAGTTCAGAGTAGTGCCATGGATGTAAGGAAGTCAAATAGCCCACTATTTACAACTCAGATGAGAAAAGATGGTGGCCTGAACCACATAAGCCTTTGAAACTGCATCCAGTGGTCACTTACTTTAGAATCAAATTGGCACAAACCCAAAACTAGAGAGGGGCCAGTGTCGGAAATGTGAAGAAGCGCTGGGGTTCAGAGTGTCCCATTTGTCTGCTGTTCTCCAAAGATCCTGGGACTGAATAAGAATGGGGAGTGAACTGCAACCAGCTCTTGACACTGGTGAAGGCTGTTGTACAACATGCACCAGAGGCCCTGTTGTCTCTTCCACTGTTAGAGGAAAAGTAGCAAAGGCAGAGAGCTGGTCTGTGGTTGTTGAGTTGGTCTTGATGTTAATTCTCTGAGCAGCATTAATTTAAAAATAAAATCTTTTTATTGAATTTTAAGAACTGAAAAACACAAATAAAAGTTATACAATGTGACACTTGCGAAATACAGTTTCTTGAGAGCAGAGTCCCCAATTTGCGTACCTTTAGTAACATCCTGTCCCCTTCAATTTCAGTTCAAATCTTGGTAGTCCCTCACATTTCCCTCACTTTCTCAAAATTCCAGGGACAGCCTCATGCCTAGGACCTAGGACTGTTCGTTCAGCCTTCATGCACCAGTCTACTCCCCTTTTCCACTGCGCCACAGTAGGAGGCTCCCCACTCCCCTAGGAGCGGGCTATTTTCCTTCCCGTCCCTATGAGTGCCACATTGAGGAACAGAAGCATATATTTAGGTAGTGTACAGTCCTCCCCATATCCCCAGTATTGCAGTTTCTGATCCCGGACCGCCGAATCTTCTGAGGGCCTTGAGATACAGTCGCCCACCGGGGTCCAGAATGGTTGAATCTCTGGGCAGTTCCAGAGAGTATCCAGTAATGTTCTGTCTATAAATAAAGTGTAAACCTTTTTTACTAACATACAAGTGTGGTGCCTGGACCTTGACATTACTGGGAGACTACACTAGGTTCTTTTTTGACTGGATAGTCACTAATATTATGGCCAAGATCTTTACTTCAGTGTTTGGTAGCGCTATGGTCCTGTAGGAGGAGCATTGGTAAGGAGGATTTCCCTCCTTGTGGATGAGGATTATAGTAGTCATTCTCAGATCCTGGGGCAAATACCCATCCTCTTTAGCTGCATAGAGCACTTTCCAGATTGGCTCCCCGACCAGGTGTCTCAAACACTGGAAAATCTCAGGAGGGAAGTAATTAGGACCAGATCCTTTCTCCCTCTGCAACTGATGGACTGCTTCGTGAATCTCCTCCACACTAATCTCTTTATCTAGCAATAATGCATCCTCATGGCCCAGCACTTGGGTAGGCAGATCTCTCACAAAACTCTGGAGATCCTTGGACTGGACAGACAGCCACCCTGGGGCTGTATAACTCCTTAAGGTGAGCTGCAGAGGTCTGGACAAGTTTGTCCGCAACCTGACCGATAGTCCCCTTGGCATTCTCCACTTCGTATATCCAGCGCCTCCCCTCCTCTCGTTTCGCTAACCATGCAATTAGTGTCCCCACCTTATTCCCCACTCAATACAGCTTATGTTATTTGGATCAGAATTGGGTCCTTATTGTTTGGATCCGAATTGGACCCTTGCCTCATCATCTGCCAGGCATTTATACGTGTCTCTAGCTAGGATAAGACATTGGAGAAGTTATGGGCAAGGTCTATTAGTATATTCTCCTTCCCACTTCACTGTTTTATGTCTCTGGTTCAATCAGCTCCTTCTGTTTCTCTCTCTTCTTCCCAGCTATGTGGGCAATCAGGATCCTTCTAATATTTTCCTTGTAGGCCAACCTATTCACGACTTCTGACTCCACTGACCCTGCATTCTTTTGAAAATATAACTCAGAGGCATTTGTCGATATCTGCCTCGTGTTCCAATCCCCCAGTTCCCAAGGGTCTAATCTCCATGAAGGTTGTCCCTATGGAGTCACACTGTCAAACTAGTTGTGAGTAGGGAGTGATCAAAGTTTCCCATCAGTAGATGATGCATGTCCCAGAAGTAGCCCCCCTGTGTCTGAGGGACCAGAAAGTAATCCAACCTGGACACAGATCCCGCAGTCTCCACAGCACATAAAAAATGTCTGTCCATGCGGTGCATTTCCCTCCAGAGATCAAGTAGTCCTAGGACCTCTACAAAGGTGTGCAATCGGGTATCTCTCCCTGTCCCCTGCGCCTTTTGCACCAGCCTTTGTAGGTCCTGCTGCTGATAAGTTTCAGGTCCCCACCTATGACAGTGATGGCTTGTGGAATCCGTACCCTCCATGTTCCCAGTTTCTGAAGCCTCTGGGTCTGCAGTCCCAGCATAAAGCACCATGAAGCCAGTATGATCTGTCCCCTGTACCACCCCTTCCGGAGGTGCAGTAAAGCTGGACTGGGAGCAACTTCTTTACCAATATACCCATTACCCAGGAGCCCGAGGTGAACCCAGCGTGCACTGAGACTGTATATTGATCCTTGCCCAAGATGGCAAAGTTGCTCCATACTATTTTCTTGGAATCTCCAGGACCTTCGCGTTTTGGATGACCTAAACTGAGGGCTTGGTGTCCAAACCGCTTCCGGACACCCCCACACGATATGTCAGCCATTAGACCAGGTAGCTCTACAGTGCCACTACTACCCCTCTGTATCTTACAGTCATGTAAGTCATTTCTGGCAACCACTGAACATGACAACCGTGATTCCTCAGGGATCGTGGAAAACAGTACAGTACTTTATTGCTTGGTCACTTGTGCTTACTTATTCTCAGACAATACACAGGGTGGCAATTAGGACGTTTCAATAAGTATTTATTGGTCCAGAGTCAGTCATGTGTAAAACATATTTGCTTTGACAATCAGGAGACAGAATCATATGAAAGAATTTGCAAGTACTCATATAGTAAACAGTAGATACATTTCTACCATAGTTCTAAAAGTATGAAACTGTACAGTTCAGATAAAACAGTAGCATTTGTATTCCCTATAATGTGCACCCTATGTAATTTCCCTAAATGTACCTAGCCTATTATATGTAGGTGTAGAATGTATATGTGTGTAGATGTATATATATATATATATATATATATATATATATATATATATATACATATATATATATATATATATATATATATATATATAGTCAAGAATCCCCTAGGGAAGTACCAAACCACTCACCTGATGGTAGAAAATGAAGGACCCCGTCTCTGCTCCGACGATGATACCCTGAAAGGTATGTCAGACCGCTGCATGCCGAGTATTGAGAATGCAGGACCCTGTGTCAGCGTGGAAGACATTCTCCTCTAATTTGCAAGGGGATAAAAGGTATTTTATACTAGAGTGGTCATTCCAGGGTTTCTTCTAGAATAAATATGTTTTGAAACCAATCATAAATGTTTTGAAAACAATCATAAATGTTTTTCCAAACAAATGCAATTATGCACAGCAGGCCTGTTGGCCACGGATGAAAAAAGTGATGACCTTTATGCAGAATAATTATGCAATGCCTGAGGACATGTTTATGTACATCAGGTACAGGGATTATGATAGAATACGAAGAGCCTGGTGTCAAAGAGACAGGAGCAAGCTACTAGGTAAAAGGTCACCTGTTCAGAACCATTATTGTCATGTGGATAAGACAATGTATGTAAAAAGGGATATACATGACAGGACTAACCTAAAGGACATGACAGCATATCTTGTAGTAATATGTCTGATTGCATCTGAGGGGAAAGCAGGCCACCACCCTTCTATTAAATGTATTACCCAGCCCATTCGGATTTCAGGAGAGAAATTTTAGCCCCTGTCAACCGGCCCAAGGCGGTTCCATGACAACAAGTGAGTCCGTCTCGAATTGTGTTGTGCTGTGTCCATGTGTGTATCCACTAAAGTGTCAGTAACCCCCCTAACAACCTCCCCTGCCCCAGTCCCCCCGGCCGAAAGTTTAAAACTACTAGCTTCCCCAATGCCTGTGGTATCTATCGCCCTACCGTTCCCAAACAATTACCTGTTTAACTCTTTGCAGTCACCAGTATTATGCTCCTAGTGATTGGGGGTACCAGGATTTGTTAAGGTCCTACTGGCACAGGCCCTGCTCGACCTTTGCCACCTGCCACCACAGCATTTGTTCCACATGTTGATCACCTATTGCTGTTTCGTCATCTTTGGTACTATCTCTGTTCAGCTGGGATTTCACTCCTAGTTCCTCATTGCTGGCATCCCATGGGGTGTCCCCCTGCCCTGTTCACCCTGCCCCAGGGGTGCCATCTTTCCAGCCAGTCCCAAGCCTCCTCCGGGGATGAATAGTACCAGGATTTCCTATAGTTGAGGATCCGTAGTTTTGCAGGGAATTACACTGAGTATTGGAAGTTCCGAGGATCTGTAGCTTCACCCGGAATTGCATTGATAATTGGAGATTCCATTTTCTGAGTTACTGTTTAACCTTATCAAAGGAACGTCTTTGCACTTCAAAATCTCGGGTAAAGTCGGGAAACACCATGGCCATTTGATTTTCAAAAAGTAGTGGCCCTTTCAGCCTTGCCACCTGCAGAACCGCATATCGTTCTTTGAAGGGCAGGAATCTGGATATGGTAAGCCTTGGACGCGTTCCCTGCTTGGGCATGCAGTTGGCTCTTTCAACTGCAAAGTGTGAGGATTGATCGTTGGTGGACAACCTGGAGATCTCAAAGCCCTCAGTGAATTTTTCCATATTCAATTCTTTGGCTTTCTCAGGTACCCCACAAATTGCATGTTATTTCTGCTGGATCTGCCCTCCCGGTCTTCATCAAGCTGGTGCATTTGCATGTTTTTTTTAGGTTTTTTTTTTAAATCTCTTTATTCGCACCAGATTGGTACACATAAACATACAGTCACATAGCGTGTGGATAAAATCAGAGATGTCATCAGCAATGATATAAAAATAAACAGTCCCTAGGCGTGACCAACAATACGATGAACGGTGTTACACATTCTATAAACTCCATTTTCCGTTTTCCAGTTCTGTCAGTGATATGCACGTATACAAGGGTGATGCAAAGAGATAAACATAATGCAAAAACACATCAAAAAGAAAAATGCCAACAAGAGAGATAGAGCGACAAGCAACACATCAATCATGAGTGCATTTGCATGGTTATGTCTTTGAGCCGGTGGACTTCCACATTGAGTGATTTAATGGACACAGTTTGGTCTTTTACAGTCCACTCTGTTGCGGTTACAAGGTCCGCAATCTTTCCCATTTCTGCCCGGATTACAGTTACATCGAGTGCTACTGTATCTATTTTGGTCTCAATGGCCACCCCGGAATCTTTGGTAGCCTAAAGCAGCTCTGTGAGTGTGGGACCCAGATCCAATACCCTTGTGCCCTCCTCCTCCTCCCGCGGGGAGTCCCCATCTCAAACTTCTGGGGAAGTCCGGTATGCATATTTATCCAGGCAGTTTACCTGTGTCTGTTTGTCTCCTTTCTCATGAACAATGTTGACTTGTTTTTCTGGTGCGCCATGGTTGTCTCCTGCAGAACCTGGGGGAAAATAGGGGCCAGCAACCACTGTTCCCATTAACGTGCGCGCGCGCCCACTGAAGTCGTCCCGAGCGTGCAGTGTCCAATATTTTGCGTGTACACAGCACATCCCGGGAGGGGCAAGTGTCTGTGGAGTTCTGTAGGGCTTCCGTTCACCAGCAAGTGGAATTGACACTTGCTCAATTTCTTTTCATAATAGTGCGTAGCTGCGGGGCTCATTGAGGGCCTTTGTGAAAGTATTCGTGTTAATCGCAGCACCGTCATGCGCTACAATTAACATGAATACTATCTTAAAGGCCCTCAATCATCCCCGCAGCTAGGCACTATTAAGAAGAGGAATGCTGCAAATGTAAAGCAGGACGTGTGCTTTCAGACTCGGAAAGCACACGTTGTGTTGGAGACTCTGCATTTCTTTCCTTAATAGTGATTAAGTGCGGGGCTGATTGAGGGCCTTTGTGAAAGTATTTCTGTTAATCGCAGCGCTGCCATGTGCTGCAATTAGCATGAATGCTATCTCAAAGGAGCTCAATCAGCCTGCACTTAAGCACTATTAATGTGTCCACAGTTTGATTGTCCCTCTCTTTCGCTAGCTTTCTTATTCAATAGCTTTTCTTCCTCTTCTTGTGTTTGTACCTCCCCTGAGCATGGCCTCTTTACTTGTGTCCTTCCGCTGCTCACATTTAGGTTACTACTTTTTTACTTCTTGATTAATCACTGTATGAGAGTGCATGTGTTTTCCAGTTGTCTCTACCTCGTCTGCATCTCTCTCCCTCCAGCTCCGTGTTGTTCTCTTGTCCACTTATTTCTCTCCCCGACCCCATGCTTTGTTTTGCTATTTTGCTTGTGTGCTTCTGTTGTGTACTCTCTGTTGTGCTTCTCCCCAGCCCTCTATGCGCTGCTTTTCCCCTTCCTCCCCTCACACCTGCTCCTCTGTTATCACCCAACACCTATGGCCCTTTTATTTTTTAATTGATGCTTTCAAGCAAAAAAATGTACATTTTTTAATTTACTGATACAAGTGGTGTCCACCATCTTTGATTGGTCAATACAAAATTAAAACAAATAGCGCTAACGTCATTCCACTGATGCGTGCATGCGTTCTGATGCCTTTATCAGCAGAGCTAAGGAAAAGACAATGCTTTTAATCAAAATGATAAAGTTCATTTATCATCGAATTTTTGTTTGAATTTCTGGCAAGATCAATATCCCAGCTCATATCAGAAGAGAAACATGACCAATATATTTATAAACTGGCACGTGTTCTAGCTATACATTCCACAAGCCTTCTTAGCAAATATCAAAGTCTGTGTTTAGTCAGAATTCATTACTAGCTAATGTTCTCTACAGTAATGATACAGAGCTAAACATGTAGTCACACCAGAGAGTAATCAGCAATAACAAGATCATTCATGTAATGCAAGCGCGACACGCATCGTGTCCACATCTTTTGGGAAAAAGAGGTTGTAACTGCCTACGTCACTAGGAGGTCCACTAGGTAGAATCTTTACTGCACTGTGCCAGACACAGCCTTCTTTAGTGCATGCTCCGCAGGGGCCATAGCGGTGAGAGCCCTGTGGCCTCCAATGACATCACATTCCACCAGAGCCCAGTTCTCTGAATGCAGCTCCTGGATTTGGGATGAGAACCCCTGGGGTTATATTCCCACTCACTGGGTTCACCCACAGACACTTGCAATCAACCAAAGGGACACAAGTTAGCCCTGCTGGCGCCTCGCTCTTTTTAGCCTGCCTCATGCCATATTTTTAATTGATTTTATTGGGGTTGCATTGTGTATTGTTTACTGTTACTGTTGCTTTTAGACATTTATCGCTGCTTTTAGACATTTATTGCTGCTATTTTAAAATCTATATTGTTCTTACCGATAGCCTGCACGCTAGCCTGTTCAGCAATGAGTGGGTGCCAATCCCGGTCCGCCACGGTTGTTGTGCCGATTACGCGGAGAGCGGACACACCACTAACACATTCTCCTCACTTCCGCCCACAAGTCACATCCGGTTGGGACGCGGTTGAGTCATGCACCGGAACTAAGCATAACACGACCGATGGGGCGGACGCGCAGCGGGCGTGCCTAAGGCTAGCCCGTCTGCACCGGGACCGGGCCCAGGGCCAGAACCCCATGTCTTTTAAATTCTCATGCGTTCAGATATACCGCATATACCCCCAAGTCTGCGCAAGCAGGGCTGACCGCGCAGTGCCAGCTTTCTGTAAGTGGTGCTAATTGCCAGGTGGTACTGGGCTTGACATTGGAGGAGGATTCATAAATGCGTGACTTTGCATTTCAGTGCGGTGATGATGACCACCACACTAAAATGTGTTGGTCTAAGCCTGATGCGTGGTACTTGGAGGGCTGCAAAAGGCATGCAAGAAATGCAGCAGGAGATAAAACTCACAGAAGGAACGTTCTGTGGTTGGCTAAGATGAGATACAACAATGCATTTTCTCAGATTCCATTGTGGTGCGATCTTGAATAACAAAGACACCTCTCAGGGATTTAGCATTCCCATATAACAAGTGATGGTAAGGGACATTAAAAAACTTTTCTGGAGAATATGCTTTTGAATACTGTATCCTTTTTATGTTTGTTGTATGTTGCAAACCTGTCTTAAGACCCTTCATGTCGTGCTGTATGTATAGAAATACACTGTCTTTTCACTTTATTAAGCAAATGTTTGAGTGATATTTCCAATGATATTTGTCGCTGCACCCACACACGCGGTTGGGCTCTTGGTGCACATAAGCAAGCCGGGCTGAAGACGGCTGGAATGCCAGAAACCGGTCCTCGGAAGCTTGTTTCCGGTCCAGGGAAGGCATGGCTTGGCAGTTCGGGCTGAACTGTTCCCATGAGGCACAGGGTCAGACTGATTTGCATATAGCCATGTCTGAACTGGGGTGGCAGAGTGGGCTAAAGAACGGTGATGGATCAAACCCAGATCTTTTGACTGGGTGTGAGTGTTTGATTGGTTCAGATGCTCCGTCCATCACCACCCCCTTTTGTACCGCTTTGGCCGCCATAAGTGTGGCAGGGTATGCTCAGACGTGAGTCCCTTGCTCACTTTGCCACTGGATTCAAGCAAGCGGGGCTGAAGACGGCTGGAATGGCAGAAACCGGTCCTCGGAAGCTTGTTTTCGGTCCAGGGAAGGCATGGCTTGGCAGTTCTGGCTGGACTGTTCCCATGCGGCACAGGGTCATACTGATTTTCATATAGCCATGTCTGAACTGGGGTGGCAGAGTGGGCTAAAGAACGGTGATGGATCAAACCCAGATCTTTTGACTGGGTGTGAGTGTTTGATTGGTTCAGATGCTCCGTCCATCACCACCCCCTTTTGTACCGCTTTGGCCGCCATAAGTGTGGCAGGGTATGCTCAGACGTGAATCCCTTGCTCACTTTGCCACTGGATTCAAGCAAGCCGGGCTGAAGACGGCTGGAATGCCAGAAACCGGTTCTCGGAAGCTTGTTTCCGGTCCAGGGAAGGCATGGCTTGGCAGTTCGGGCTGGACTGTTCCCATGAGGCACAGGGTCAGACTGATTTGCATATAGCCATGTCTGAACTGGGGTGGCAGAGTGGGCTAAATAACGGTGATGGATCAAACCCAGATCTTTTGACTGGGTGTGAGTGTTTGATTGGTTCAGATGCTCCGTCCATCACCACCCCCTTTTGTACCGCTTTGGCCGCCATAAGTGTGGCAGGGTATGCTCAGACGTGAGTCCCTTGCTCACTTTGCCACTGGATTCAAGCAAGCCAGGCTGAAGACGGCTGGAATGCCAGAAACCGGTCCTCGGAAGCTTGTTTCCGGTCCAGGGAAGGCATGGCTTGGCAGTTCGGGCTGGACTGTTCCCATGAGGCACAGGGTCAGACTGATTTGCATATAGCCATGTCTGAACTGGGGTGGCAGAGTGGGCTAAAGAACGGTGATGGATCAAACCCAGATCTTTTGACTGGGTGTGAGTGTTTGATTGGTTCAGATGCTCCGTCCATCACCACCCCCTTTTGTACCGCTTTGGCCGCCGTAAGTGTGGCAGGGTATGCTCAGACATGAGTCCCTTGCTCACTTTGCCGCTGGATTCAACAAAGCCGGGCTGATGACGGCTGGAATGCCAGAAACCGGTCCTCGGAAGCTTGTTTCCGGTCCAGGGAAGGCATGGCTTGGCAGTTCGGGCTGGACTGTTCCCATGATGCACAGGGTCAGACTGATTTGCATATAGCCATGTCTGAACTGGGGTGGGAGAGTGGGCTAAAGAACGGTGATGGATCAAACCCAGATCTTTTGACTGGGTGTGAGTGTTTGATTGGTTCAGATGCTCCGTCCATCACCACCCCCTTTTGTACCGCTTTGGCCGCCATAAGTGTGGCAGGGTATGCTCAGACGTGAGTCCCTTGCTCACTTTGCCACTGGATTCAAGCAAGCCGGGCTGAAGACGGCTGGAATGCCAGAAACCGGTCCTTGGAAGCTTGTTTCCGGTCCAGGGAAGGCATGGCTTGGCAGCTCGGGCTGGACTGTTCCCATGAGGCACAGGGTCAGACTGATTTGCATATAGCCATGTCTGAACTGGGGTGGCAGAGTGGGCTAAATAACGGTGATGGATCAAACCCAGATCTTTTGACTGGGTGTGAGTGTTTGATTGGTTCAGATGCTCCGTCCGTCACCACCCCCTTTTGTACCGCTTTGGCCGCCATAAGTGTGGCAGGGTATGCTCAGACGTGAGTCCCTTGCTCACTTTGCCACTGGATTCAAGCAAGCCGGGCTGAAGACGGCTGGAATGCCAGAAACCGTTCCTCGGAAACTTGTTTCCGGTCCAGGGAAGGCATGGCTTGGCAGTTCGGGCTGGACTGTTCCCATGAGGCACAGGGTCAGACTGATTTGCATATAGCCATGTCTGAACTGGGGTGGCAGAGTGGGCTAAAGAACGGTGAGGGATCAAACCCAGATCTTTTGACTGGGTGTGAGTGTTTGATTGGTTCAGATGCTCCGTCCATCACCACCCCTTTTGTACCGCTTTGGCCGCCATATGTGTGGCAGGGTATGCTCAGACGTGAGTCCCTTGCTCACTTTGCCACTGGATTCAAGCAAGCCGGGCTGAAGACGGCTGGAATGTCAGAAACCGGTCCTCAGAAGCTTGTTTCCGGTCCAGGGAAGGCATGGCTTGGCAGTTCGGGCTGGACTGTTCCCATGAGGCACAGGGTCAGACTGATTTGCATATAGCCATGTCTGAACTGGGGTGGCAGAGTGGGCTGAAGAACGGTGATGGATCAAACCCAGATCTTTTGAATGGGTGTGAGTGTTTGATTGGTTCAGATGCTCCGTCCATCACCACCCGCTTTTGTACCGCTTTGGCCCCCATAAGTGTGGCAGGGTATGCTCAGACGTGAGTCCCTTGCTCACTTTGCCACTGGATTCAAGCAAGCCGGGCTGAAGACGGCTGGAATGCCTGAAACTGGTCCTCGGAAGCTTGTTTCCGGTCCAGGGAAGGCATGGCTTGGCAGTTCGGGCTGGACTGTTCCCAAGAGGCACAGGGTCAGACTGATTTGCATATAGCCATGTCTGAACTGGCGTGGCAGAGTGGGCTAAAGAACGGTGATGGATCAAACCCAGATCTTTTGACTGGGTGTGAGTGTTTGATTGGTTCAGATGCTCCGTCCATCACCATCCCCTTTTGTACCGCTTTGGCCGCCATAAGTGTGGCACTGTATGCTCAGACGTGAGTCCCTTGCTCACTTTGCCACTGGATTCAAGCAAACCGGGCTGAAGACGGCTGGAATGCCAGGAACCGGTCCTCGGAAGCTTGTTTCCAGTCCAGGGAAGGCATGGCTTGGCAGTTCGGGCTGGACTGTTCCCATGAGGCACAGGGTCGGACTGATTTGCATATAGCCATGTCTGAACTGGGGTGGCAGAGTGGGCTAAAGAACGGTGATGGATCAAACCCAGATCTTTTGACTGGGTGTGAGTGTTTGATTGGTTCAGATGCTCCGTCCATCACCACCCCCTTTTGTACCGCTCTTGGTGCACATAGCCTGGGCTGCAGCTCCCAGAAACCTTATACTGCCGCACACAAAGAAATAAAATTAGAGGGAGCATGGCCAGCAACTATTTGCTACATGCCCTTAATATGGTGGTACGGTACTTTGTTGTCCCTCACCCTGGCCCGTTCAGGAATCACAATGGATGGTGAGAGAGATAGAAGGGCCACCACTAGTGTAATGCACGCCTTCTGTATGGTGCCTTGCATCCTTCTTGTCCCCCAGCCACGCCCCATTGGGAATCACAACCGGTGTGGAGGGGGGTAAGCCAACTGAGATTTTGGTGCCTTCTGTTGGGTCCCCCCATGGTTCACCACAATTCCCCGTCCCCGGACTGTAACCCCACCGCCCACTGCTGCCCGCCATCAGCGTCTTCACCTCCTCTGCCTTACTGACTGTACTTTGTATTACTACTGTGGACCTAGTGAGTCCCAAGCAGAGGGCTGAGAGATCTCCAGATACTGATCACAGTTATCTGCCCTCACCAGATTTGAACTGTACTCTGGTGGGTCTGCATGCTTGTGCACAGTGCTCTTTTCTCAAACCTATTTCGAAACAAATCCACACACATTCACTACCTTGGCAGAAACCTCCTAGCTGTCTCCCCATTGTGATTTGCTGAGACTAGCTATCACAAAGTGAAAGTCAAATTCATAAATTCATAAAGAGGACCTAGTCCCTATAACAAGCATAAGTTCCTTCAGGTACCCATCTGTTCTCTTATGTGCACTCTCTTAAGTGAAAACAGCTGCTGTGGCCACGTCTCATGCTTACCACGCCCTTGTATGCTCATGACTAGTGATCAATCTGATCTTGCTGTATGGCCACAAAACTGCCAAAGGAAAAAGACCATTGCTGATATCACAGACACGCTGCAACCCTTCAACTTCAGACCTGCCACAATGGAGAAAGGAGGAGGGTCTGGCCTGATTATATCACATGAGCAAATCTCGTCTGACATTAAGGCCCCTGTGACAGAAGGGGGCTTGTCATTACTGCTAAAACAAAATGTAAGCATGAAATACAGACCCTTAGAGCGGACCAGACTACATCCATGTCACAAATAACCAACATCATCCCCTCAGTGGGCGTTGGATAGTGGACTGGAGGTGGCATTTAAAACTCAGTCTTAGTATAACTGGAATTGCTCTGGCCATCTTTCTGCTCATGCGAACAGATGCTACTAATGTGTACCCATCGCTACAGACTTAAGCATTGCTCTTATGCCTGGCATTGTGGACAAAAAGAAAATGAAAAGTTGCACAGTCTAGTTTGAAGGCTGTTTGTGCGCATTCCCATGACTTTAAATTCCGCATCTGTGTAACGCTTTGTTTTGATCTCATCACTTGGTCTTCACTGGAGCTGAACATATGAAAACACATACATGTGTATCTTGTCTCTGGTTGAATAGCTTTTGTGCTCATGGAGTGCTTAGGAATCCTTTAGTCGCCTGATTCTGTGATTCACTGATTAATTGTTCTTTTGTTCATAAACATTTGCAGATTTCTACTGGCGTGTGAGCAGATTTTCTTCAACAGTGAAGACAAGTCTCAGAACAGCATGAGGCTGGAAGAAACTCCAAGACATGAGGAAGAGACAAAGGGGCATATTCACAAAAGAATGGCGGAGCGTGGTGTTACGCCACGATCGGTAACGCGGTGCTCCGACATTCTGAAAACAAAGGGATGCTCCATATTTACAATAATACAGCGCACCCCTGCATTTCCCCTAGCGCTGGTGCTAAATTTAGCACCAGCGATTGTTCATCCTGCAGATGAACAGTCAATGATAGTGATTTGTAACTTCTATGTGTGCTGCAGAATGCAGCATATAGAAGTTGAAACTCATCATTATCTAATGATCGTTTATGTGCAAGAAGGGACACCTTCCTGCACATGAACAATCACTAATGGTGATTTGCTTTTTCTATGTGTGCTGCAGATTGCAGCACACATAGAAACAGCTAAAACTAGGAGAAATTAATCATTTCTCCTCGTTGCACCAGTTTAAGAGCATGTTTTCCCTGGTCTTATTTTTGGCGCTGCCCCATATCTACACCACTGGATTCAAGCAAGCCTGGCTGAAGACAGCTGAAATGCCAGAAACCGGTCCTAGGAAGCTTGTTTCCGGTCCAGGGAAGGCATGGCTTGGCAGTTCGGGCTGGACTGTTCCCGTGAGGCACAGGGTCAGACTGATTTGCATATGTCTGAACTGGGGTGGAAGAGTGGGCTAAAGAACGGTGATGGATTAAACCCAGATCAGTTGACTGGGTGTGAGTGTTTCATTGGTTCAGATGCTCCGTCCATCACCACCCCCTTTTGTACCATATCTACACCAACCTTGTACATAGGAACAGCGTAAAAAGTAACAGGTGTTACGGCAAAACACCCATTGCCCACCCCTTTCACGCTAAGTTCTGCGTGAATTGGGGCATTATTTACAAGGCGACATTAAGTGGCTTAAAGCCACCTTGTAAAAAAGGCGAAAAGGTTATCACCATCAGAACGTCAAAATAAGTGACATTCTGTTGGCGATAACCTGTTGTAAATATTCCCAAGGTATCAGGAAGACAGGAAGATCATGAAAACAGGTTGACGGAAATGATCTCTGCATTCAAGATATTCTCGCAATTATCAACGAGAAACTTGAGAACTATGTTGATAGGCGTCAATTCCAAGCCCCGCCCCCTTCGTACATTATGCTTATGAGTTAGCGGAATGTGTCTAACTAATTACTTTCATTTACGCATTTACGTTTATGTTCTCATTATGCAGTTATTCACTTATGCGTGTGATATCGTTTGCAGTGTTCTTAGCTTAGCATGTGTGCCACCATTTTGAATTATTTCTCTCTGCGTGCAAACTGTACTTGCTCATTCCCCCTCCCGTAGGAATAGGAATAACTCCTCGTGTCAGCATATATGCATTTCTTGGTTTACTGTAGCTGAAGCTCCTGCTAGCGAAACTCCTTATCAGGCCGTTCTCATGCGCTGGGGATGTAGCGGCCTGGCTCTGTGTCCTTGGGAGATGATAACAAGTGTTGCTATTACAGGTGCAGATGCCTCTTGTATGAGGCCATTGTCCACACTCCTGGTGGACCAGTACTTTTCCATTATGGGCGTGTTTACTCTGCCTTCTCGTAATATAATGTATCACCATGATGATGTGAGTCAGTCCTTCTCGGCACACTCTTAGGGGTGAGGTCGATATAGGGCCCTCTCATATGGGAGTTTGTGGCCTAATAAACTTGCTTTGTTTATTCTTCTCCACTGTCCGGCTGACTTATTTTGGGTAACTGTAGGTGAGTGAGGTAAGTCACTCGGGTGGTATTTTAGCCACGCTTATCAGATGGCGCCCGAACAGGGACTCCGCGATTAGGACCTTTCTCACCCGTAAGTGGGTAGCAGAAGGCCGGAGACCCCCTGGTCGGCACGGTGGGTCTGGGTACCCACTTTGATGTCGAGCTTGGTTCTCGCAGCGCTGCCCCACCCTGCTGATCGAGAGGTCCCGGTCCAAGATCCTACGCCGGAGTCCGGAAGGCGGAACCTTGGAGCTGACCGTGTTGGTCCAGCCAGCCGGAAGTGGAGAACGGTAGAGGTCGGGACCGCGCACGGAAGGTAAGTGGTCCGACCGGTGATTGAGGGGCCGGAGTGCTCCGTGAGACCGGTGTGTCTCTGGTGATTGGAGGAGCCGGTGTGCTTCTGGGGCTAGTGTGCTCCGGGAAACTCAGGGTGCAGATAGCGCTCTGACAGACTTGATGGAGATTGGGGAACGTTGGTTTGTGAAAATCCGACTGGATAGTACTGCGGGTTGGTGAGCGGCTTGCTACGCGAGGATTTTGGGCTCGCCCGAACACCTAATGTGGTGATTTGCGGGAGAGTGCCGGGTCCCGCGCGGTGTGTCGCCTGCCGACTTGTAGTGCTGCCCGGGAAACGGATTGGTTTCCCAGTCTCGGAACAGCGGGTGTGTGCTGTTCAGTCTGCGGTAGGGTCCAGGTTTCCCAGGACTTGGTCGACGGGCCTTGTCCCATTTTGGTAACACGTGTTTTGGTGCGGATTCTATTTGATCGATATATGCATATTGAAGCTGTGAATTTTTTTTTGTACTGTTGTGTGTTTGTAAGAGAACAAAATGCCGTGCTTTAGTAAATTGCGGTGTTTCGGGTGTTGTGATGAGGTTTCAGATGTGAGATTGGCTAAGAGCCAACCTGCCCCGCAGGAAGGCTCTCCGAATTTCGACATATACGTCAAGCATGGCTTACCTCCTATTTTGTTTTCCTCTTTGTGGCATAAGTATACAATGGATAATGTGGATTTGCAGTGGCCTTTGCTGGGCTCTTTTGACGCAGAAAAATTAGACTATTTACAAGACAAATTGTTTGCTAGGCGCAGCCGTCAGAGTATGTTTGATTCTTTGCGAATGTGGCAGAAGGAGGCACGAGAACGGCAGATAAGGGAGGAGAAGGTAGCTCAGAAAAGATCGGCACAGACCATGGCGCAGAAGGCGAGGGAACACACTAAGAAAGAGAATGAGCTGCGGATTGAGCGCGCAGATAGGCGTTTTAGGTTATTGGAAAATAAGTGCTATGTGGTAAAGGAAGAGGATATAGACGAGATGGAAGATATTTTGAGCACCCGACCCCCTCCCCCATATGCTCCACAGCCGCTGTACCCCGTGCTCGGAGATTCCGCCCCACAGGCGGTGGTTTCAGTTCCCCAAGTCAGTGCCCCTCCCTTGTCCGGTACACCTGCTTCCTCTGCAGGGGGACCTACTTCCCCTTCTACCACGGCACCCTTGCTCCCTTTCTCGACGGCGAGCCCTGCGTCTGCTGCGCTATCCCCGGTGTTCTCTGCCGGCCCCGCTATCCCCACTGTTTCTGCCAGCGCCACCCCTCAGAGCGCGTTGCGAACACCTGCTAGAGGAGCGGAGGGAGGACTATTTACTCAGGTACGAAAGTTACTCACACGTGCTACTGTACCCCTAGATGAGAAGACCATGGTAGCTAATCAAGCTTGTCAATGGGCCAGGAATAATATTTATTCACTAGAGGATATTTGGTCTACTATGAAGGATTATGAGCCTTTGATGCAACAGCATGCTTTGTGGCACATGTCAACGACCCTAATAGCGCTATGGAAGCAGGGATATGGTGGTGTGGCGCCAGCGATTCTTCGCGATATTAAGACTCATGCTTACAGGGCTAATACTGGAGCAGCGGAAGTGCTCCGTAGTTTGAGGTATTTGTTGGAGTACAGGAATGAGCTAACAGCGACAGGTGAGACCCACTTCCCGGGGATACATCCAATGCGTGAAGTACACCCTATATTTCACCCTGAGGTATCTGAAATAGTAGACCCGACCACCCTGGTAGTGACTAGACCACGTGTAGATGCTCATTTCCAAGAACAATGGGTGTATACGCCCTGGAAAAGGAGCGAGGTATTAGCTCTGAAGGCGCAGTTACCCGACTCAAGGAAAAATCCAACGGCTTATTACAAAGAATTAACGGAGGCAGCCTCCTCAATAGTAATGACGTTAGCAGATATTGAACTGTTTTTCGGATTATTGGTCCCCGTGGATGTGTGGAGACAGGTGAAGGGCTCGGAACATAGAGAGGAGTTAGGCGGAACTTGGGAAGAATTTACAGATTGGGATAAGGAACGAAAGCCAGGTGAGAAGCCGAAGCCCGAGATACTAGCATTACCCGGGCGTATTATTAAATATATGCATTCACTCATTCCTCCTAAGAAGGTAGATTGGGATAAGTTAACGGCTTGCAAACAGAAAAAGGATGAGGCAGTTTCAGATTTCTTCACTCGTTTTGAAGAAACATTTATGGATTTTAGCGGACAAGATATCTCTCAAGATGGAGGGCTCCGTCTTTTTGTCAACAGATTTGTTACGAATCTGCTGCCAGAAATATCGGCCCGACTGCAAGCGTCAGAGAGTACATGGACAACATCTACCCCCTCAGGAATTTTGAGCATGGCCCAGTATTATGAACATAGAGAGAATGAGAATAAGGACAGGCAAGAAAAGAAGGCGAAAGATTTGAAGACAAAGGTTTTGTTGCAGCAAGTAGCGAAGGGCAGAGGACGGGGAGCCCCGCCCGTGTCAGGTGGTCGAGGAAGTAGCTTCGGAAGGGGAGAGAGAAGAGAGCGTTTGGGACCCAACCAGTGCGCTAACTGTAAACAGGAAGGGCACTGGTGGAAAGATTGTCCACTACTACGGTCCCAGGGTGGACCTGGTAGAGGACGGGGTCGGGGAGATGCGAATAGAGACACTAGACAGTCCGAGGAGGGCAGGAGACCGGGAGGAAATTATTTTGACGGAGGAAAGGATAGACAGCATTCTCATAGGGAGGGCGATGACGGCAGGGATAGACAGTTCTACAACGATACGTACGCCATGGATGATTTCACAGGATTTTCCTATAACTAGGACAGCGTAGGGCAGAGTGAGGGACCTGTTTCTGTGGATGTTGATCAACGTGGGCCTTATGTAACGGCAGACTTGTCGGGATCCCATCAGAAATTTTTATTGGATACAGGTGCTACGAAAAGTTCTGTAGCACGTTCTCAGGTTCCAGGGGCGGCTCTGTCTGGCAAGACTAATATTTCAGTGGGGTTCTCTGGTACCCCGGTGGTTAGCCCCATCTCTAAGCCCTTGACACTTACGATTGGCCCCTTCACTGTTGACTCCTCCTTTCTCTTGACTTCGAATTGTGGTGAGAATTTACTGGGTTTGGATTTGTTAAAAAGGTTGCATGCTACGATTTACTGTTCCCCGGATGGTGTGTACCTTACGATGGGTCCTTCTGTCGCGCGTGCGCAGCAATGTTTTTCAAAGGATGAGCCCCTCCCAGTTGAGTTCAGGGATGTCCCCCCGAGTCTACGGGCCAGTAGCGATACTGATGTGGGAAAAATGGACATTGCACCGGTGTCCATAAATGTTAAGGTGGGAGCGAAGCTGCCTCGCATACCTCAATACAAGATCTCTAGAGATGGAGAGAGGGCTCTGTTGCAGATTATACAGGATTTGATTGGATCGGGGGTAGTCGAGGAAACGGACTCGAATATCTGTAATAGTCCGATACTTCCGATACTTAAAAGATCCTCAGGTGACGCTGGTGAGAATACACCTGATGTCTATCGTTTTGTGATTGATTTACGCCATGTTAACAAGGTTGTTGAGCCCCAGTACCCAGTGGTTTCTGACATTACTACCATTTTGACTATGATACCCCCCTCAGCTAAATACTTTTCAGTGTTGGACCTTAAGAATGCGTTCTTTAGTATACCTGTACACCCAGATAGCAGGTACCTCTTCGGATTCTCATTGGCTGGCCGCAGTTTTAGATTTTGTAGAATTCCTCAAGGCTATACAGAAAGCCCGAGTATTTACAGCCAAGCATTAAAAGCACAGTTAGATGATTTGGAGCTCCCGCAAGGAAATGTCTTGTTGCAATACGTGGATGATATTCTCATCGCCTCCGATACTAAGGAGGGGTGCCGAGAGTCTACTGTTAAATTGTTACACCATTTGGCTCGTAAGGGACACAAGGTGTCCCTCCCTAAATTCCAATACTGTCGACAGGAGGTCACCTACCTCGGTCACCTCCTATCGAAGGACGGGAGAAGGCTGACACCAGAGCGCGTCAAGGCAATAACTAACATGGCAGTACCTAACACACAGCGAGAGGTGCGCGCGTTCTTGGGCATAACATCGTACTGTCGCCAGTGGATACCTAATTATGCTTTACTAACGAAACCCCTGCTGTATCTGACCACAAAAGAGGTGTGCGAGCCCCTACCTTGGACACCTGAATAGCCACGCTTATCAATGTGAATTCACTACTCATGGACTTTTTTGGAGAACAGTGATGTACCTTAAGCAAAACTAGAGAAGACTCAGACTCGCTGATACTTCTCCTGCTACCAGCAGATAATATCCAGAAATACATGACAAACATCTCAATTGCAGTCGCGGCTGCTGCCTAGAAGCAGCAGTGGGATGAGTGAGGCAAAGGGGCAGGAGGGGGCAAATCAGGAAAAAAAAATCACTTGCCTCCCGGCCGGCCAGCTGATTAGCCGCTGCTCCTATGTCCTCTTCCTGTGAGAAACAGGAAGCACCAGGGCTCCCACGCTCCCCGCAGCCAATCACAACACTGCAAAGCAGAGTTATGATTTGTCTGAGTGCCGTGATACGGCGCTCAGAAAGGGGCTGGAGGGTTGGGCATATTCTCCTTGCAGGCCATAATGCAGCCTGCATGGAGAACAGGGAAGTGCGCATGACTGTTTTGGGCAGATGGCTGACCAAAGAGTCATTGAACACAGGAGTGTTTTACCACTCCTACCCTGCTCTGCAGCCCCGCCCCCTCATGCACGCTGCCGTAGCAGCAGGACTAAATAAAATAATAATAACATTACGTCTTTTGCTGCTTCCTGGCAGTTGGGTGACGCTCCTCCCCCTTAGCTCACCACTGCTCAATTAAGAATTCTAAGGTGTCTGCATCTTGATCTTTCAAAACGTCGCTCAGACCACACTGGCAAAGCAAAACGAAGAGATATGAAACATTTAACAACAAATTCCCATTGTTGGAGGAATCCCATGCTTCTTGGAGTTCAACCTGAACAATATGACCTGCCTTCCCAACACTAAGAAAGAAGCTGCAGGTATTGGGGCTGGATGATAAGAGTGGCATACCTGTGCCCTCACATGCAAAGGTTCCCCCATCACCAGCAGGAGTGACAGAAGATGCCAGAGAGGAAGTCAATGCAAGACAGCAGCATTGTAATCGAGGAGGCTAGTCCAGATCCTGATGACCAGCCTGACAGATCTCAAAGCGAGCTTTAGGTATGCTTTATTCATTGCCGGACGCCCAACCTACCCTTTTGCGCGTCGTGGGGCACAGTTGTCATGAAAACACTTTGGCCTACCAATATCCTTTCTTTCGATACTAGTAATGGCTTGAGCGACCAAGCACAGGAAGGATTTTGTGTTTTTCAACTGATTGTATTTCTTGATTTTTCTCAATTGTTAGCCACTTGTACCAGTATATATCGGGAAGCTTATCTAATGCACTGTGTCCTAGGAGCTCAGGGGCCTGCAAGTTATCCCTTAAGACCAAATCCCCAGAGAATAAGTGGGTCTCTAGAAAATGGAAGATGAAGGCTTTTGAAGAGCGGCATAGCAAGGGTGCCATGGGCCCTAATGAAAGCAAGGAAAAAGTGGCCCTGTGGATAGTAAATGATAACCATAATTGGGTTATAGCGGGTCCGGTAAACCGATGGGCCCTGGCTCCACTGCACCTGCAGCACTAATGATAGATACACTAGGCCACTGAAAACAGAATACGTTGTGATACTAGCACCAGGGTTTTAAGTGGGATGAAAAAACTGGGGGTCTCTAGGGGCGTGGACAATGTGATTAAGGGCGTGGTTTAAAAACACATACGCTAACAATCTGTGTGTAGCATAGTGTGCCACCTGACTTGTATTTTGCTGATTCTTTCATTGCATCCAAATATATGATACAAGAAGTAACATTACACTTACTACAAGTCAGGTCTATTGGCTTTGTCAATGGTTGTTGCATGAGATAAATAAGCAGTAACTATGGCTTGTATATAATATTGAAAAAGCTTCCACTTAAAGCCCTGGTAACACCACGACAATGTTGCTGCTCCTGAGTTCCAAAAAGAGAAGGGAAATGCAGAGAGAAAATGACTCTCTTAAAGGATTTTCCTTCCTCGACAACGCTAACCTGGCATGAAGTCACGCTGTAACTTCTCCACTTGTGAGAAGTGAGCAATGCGAGCGTACACACATCAATGGGCCTGCTGTCACTGCAGTCCAGAAGAAAATGGACCCCTATGCCCATGGCGCAGACAGAGAACCAAATACAGGAGTAAACCTGTTAACCCAGGTGAGACCGGGTAGAGTTTGAAACAAAACAACAATGTCTCAACTGGAAGTCATTTGAGGAGGGCAATTAGAATGATAGTATAAATCACAAGCAAAGGGAACAAAGGAGGGAGACCACAACAGAATTGTTAAGGTGAAAAATAATGTGTAGGTAGTACAATTTTATATACAGTGACCATACCACACAAATGTGCACTGAACGTGCTAGTGACAGTGAACAGCGCAGTGACACTGGGATGAAAAAACAGCCTGAACGCCGAAAGGGTAAGAACAAATAATATTGTGGTCATACAGTGCAGATATATACAACGTCAGTATTTTTGATTCTGGATAAATCGATTGACCATAACAGCGCTAAAGTTTTGTGCTGGGTAGTCGACGGTGTTTCTACCTGATCAATTTCAGGTCATCATCAGGACAAAGGTCACTAATTCCAAAGTAGTGCTGAGTACCGCAGAAAAAGGTCATGCGGGGCGGCCATAGAGGTCTGGCAGAAGTTCGGATCAAGCAATCAAGAGATGCGAGGGAGCGAATCATGGGGAATTCAATGTAGGAAATAAGCGGAAGGTCTGGCTTGAGGAAGCAAGATAGATTGAAAAACCAGAGCGAGGTAGGCAACTGCCAAGTAATGGTTCCACAAGATCTGGGTCAGTGATGACCTGTATGAAGAGAGCAAAGCTCCGGGCGTACGGGATGGGGTCAGCTTCGAAACCGCGTGGTCGGGATCGTACCACGGTACGGAGAGCTGGATGAATCAAGGAAGCAGAGGATATATCCTCTAAATTGGGGGGAGGCGGGGGATGAGTGAAGCGTCCAGTTGTTAGGGGAAAGGGTGCAAAACAGAGCCCGATAGAGACCCGTTTCGAGGCCAAATTAAAGCCCTGACTAGCACAAAATGCAGTATAGACTGGTACTATCTTTTAGCTATCGGATTAAAAGGGATAATACATTTTATTGATAAAAGTAAGCAACACAAGCACACGATTTCTCCTACAGCAACTCACTAGCACAAAAAAGTGCATAAGGGACTGAAATTAAATGTGCTATCGAGGATTACCTTTTCATAATATTGTATTTAACCAACCTAGAGTTTGGGGGAGGAGACGTTACATGTGCAATGTTTAAAATACAAGATCTCAATTCCCCAGTAAATGATAAGAAGCTGATACAAGCTTTGAGCAGATGTGATACACATTTTTCCCTGTTCCAGGAAACACACCTATTATACAAAGAAATGCCTAGTTTTAAACAAGTATTGGCAAAGCCAATAAGTCTGGGTTTGATGTGTTAACACATGCAGCATTATCATGTTAGATCAAGACACAGAAGGGGACAGGGAGGGCTATCGATGGAAAGTTGTGCCTCACGGAGTTCAATGCTGGTGCTCAAGTGGAGGTTAATGAAACACCCAAAGAGCAAGTAGAATTAGGTGTGAGAGAATACCCCACTGGGCTAAGCCAACAAGTGATTGACACAGTCACAAGCCAGTTGGTGAGAGGTTGCTCGCAGGAAGCCAGTGGCGGAAAGAGAGGGGCTTAAAGCCCGTTGTGAGGGCTCTGGGGCTCTACTGTCATAACCTAGACCTAAAAAAAGGGATATTCCACCCAAACCCCCTTATTTTACATGGCGCTCTTATGCCAGTACATCCACATAAAGTGGCAAAGTAACATGCCTCTTTTCCACTTAAAACAAATCAAAGAATACCAAGGAGCAACAAACACGGAGGATGCAAAGTGTTTACTTTCAGCTGCTAAAGTTACAGAATTGTGATGAAAGTTAATTGGAAACTACAAAGGGACTAAATAATTGTCAATACTCACCAAAAAGGGTTGGATGCAACCTTTAATTGATAAACTTAACAAGGAGACAATGCACTGCTTTTCCCTACTATCTAATAATGCTCTTAAATGCAAAGTCAAAATATTCTCTCAAATAATGGTATATGCTTGGAATATATACTAAACAACTGTAGTGCTAGAGGCACTCTTGTGGTCTGACACCCTGTGATGACCTTTGACTACCATTATTTTAATTGACTTTGGTTTGTTATTTTATCCTAGCCTGAATGTATGACATCCTGCCTATGCCTTGTTTCTCTGAAAGGTTTCTTTCTTGTAATACTGCAGTCTTTCAGTGGGAGGTGTCACGGAGTAGAACAGCCTTGCCAAGAACAGAACGCGCTGGATATGCATTTGAAAGCATGAGAGGGAGAGAGAGGTGTGGAATGTACTTTTTGGTCTCGAAGTGCAGTGTTATGAGCAGTGGTGCACAAATGTGCACTGTGTTGTGCAACGAGAGGTGAAGTATGTGATGCTATAAGCAGTGATGCACAGATGTGCACTCTGTTGTACACTGGGAAGAATTATTAATTTCTTACTATTGGCTTTGACATGGCCTCATGTCATCCTGAATTCTGACTCTGCCTTGCTTCAGCTTCTCTGTACACACAGACACGCTTGCAAGTTTTTTGGGTTAATCACGTTCATGGATTGTTTTTGTGAGAGATTGTTTAATGTACCCTGAAAGGCATTTGTGAGCTTTATTAAGATAAAGGCTGAAACATGCGAGAATGTAGAGGGGACATGGGAAGTCCTTCCTGCCGTGGAATGCTTGCTTAGAAGATGGCAAGTCCCAGTAAGTTTCCTTGTGCAGGGAGGAAGACTCTCAAACCTTCTAGTGTGCTTTGAGACTATAAAGCTGAGGTTTGTTGACAGCTGAGTTAGGAGCTCACTTACAGAGGAGAGGTTCTGCTGTAAGACAAACGCAACCCGAGTCCCAGTTGAGAGTCCAAGCCAGCTATGAACGGACCCCCCTCCCCCAGCGTGAATTGGCAAGGTTGTCGAGTGAACGATCCGGTGAGGAGATTTGTTTCTGACTAGTGCCATTGTGATGAGTGGTTCCAGTGGTTGTGGTCATTTGAAGTGTTAAGTTTTGATTATTGCCATTGTGATGTGTGGCCAGTGGCTTTGATAGTTTAATGTGTTTTCTTTGTGATGTGTAAATGAGTCAGAGTGCACATCCAAAGTAATAATTTGATGTATCTAGTGTCTATATCTCTTGCAGGACGTCCATTTTATTTTTTTGCTTGAGTTTTATCTCATATTATTTGCTGCTTGTTTATTCATTAGTAATATTCATGCTCTTAACTCTTGCAATTATCAAGTGTGTTATTATTGCATGCATATAAATATATATCTCTGTGTGTATTTGAATGTGATTCATTTTGGCATCTGGGAAATCCTTTCTGTTAGTGAGAATTGCATAAATAAAAACTCCAAGCCTTATTCTAAAACGAGAGACTTTGCATTTTGTAAAAATAAAACCCTTTTCTAGGTGTTATTGTGTTTTATGTCTCCTGCTTTGCCGTGTTTGAGCCAACTTGTGGGAGATTCTGTATTATCTGAAAGGCGGAACAAGACAACAACCTAGACCATCAGCACCAAATAAATGTATTAGAAATCAAGGTACTTTAGATAATATCAGAAAGACACTGATCACGATACAGTTAGTAAAGAGGCAATATAATATCCTCACTGTTGTCCTTTGAAATTATTAAAGGGCTCTAATCATTTGAGAAAGTACTGGATTCAAGATTAACCTAGAAAACCCCATTGATCATAATATCACAGGGACTGGACACACAAGCTGCGAGCACCAGAAGACATGAGGTTTATCTGGGCCACAAATAGGATACAATTCTGAGATATATTCCTGATAAAAACTCATTCCTTCTTGGAAAAACTAGGGAATGACAAGCCAGAGAGATCCATAACTGGAAGGATCAACTCACTTAAAATTAACTTTCTCCTGCCATTCATACACATCCTGATACAAACCATAAAACAAAATCAAAATCAAACACTCGTTAGTGATTTTACCTGGGCTTTTAAACACCCAAGATATCTACAAATGCACTCATTAAAATGTCAACAAAAGGTACCGGCTGGTGCAAAACTTGGCTAACTTTAGCACACTGAGCAGAGTCATTGCATTTTCAATGGTTCTGCAGATAATTATTGGACCTCTATTTAAAGAGCCACCATTGAACCATGCTCTTCTAACATCCGACAAAAAGCGGGCCTGTAACTGCCATTTTACTACAGATCAAATTAACCACTCTAGACAACTTTGCCAACTGTGCATTTTCCTCGGTTCTCCCACTGGTACTAAACCTGAATTCACTGCTGCAAACCTCAAAACAGATTCCAACAAATGGAAACTGGATGGTATGAAATGCCTAACAAATTACAAAGCAGGAATATCACTACAATACGAAATACACAAGCCATTAACTTGAAGAAAGAAGGGCTATAAATTACGTCTTTCATCTCTCTGTTTAAACTACGAAGCTCCAGAGACATTATGGTCTTCGAAAAAGAAAAAACATGTTTGACGTGCATGGAGAATTGGGACAAGGAATTCAACCTGATGATACCCACTGAAACCTAGCAGAATAACATTTTATTTGGCAGAATATGGCACCAGCAAGGCTGCACACGATATACCCCTGCCTCATACACGCACATTGAAGAAACCCTATTGGTAAGAGATACATCATTCAGATTTGATGGACATGTGCTAAGGCCCAAACCTTCTTCAAAGACGCAATATCACTCATAAAAAGATGCCTTTCATGTAATATCCCAACTGACCCCTTTGAGATGCTGCTTGAGGCTTTTATGGAATCTAATGCATACCGTCTGTAATCACAATATGGTATATTGATCACTTATGATCTTCTGGACAGAAACCTCTATCAATAGAGGGCCACTAAGTCCTCTTCAGTCAATCGCTGGAGGGCACAAATGCAGAATAACCTTATTGTGGGGTTGAGGGGCGCACTGGGATGTAAACCCCTTTTTACTTCCAACTGTCACAAGTCCAGTCCAGCATAGGCAGGCTGTACATACTCAGGATCATTACTATTCTTTCATGTTATAAAATCCATATGCCCATACCCCGTGTAGATGCACTACTGCCAAAGCATGAACAGAAACATTCACTTCAGTCCTGAAATACATATGGGATATGTGATGATCTAATAATGTTATTTGTCAATTTACGTATTATATTATAGTTGGGGTCTGATTTACGGTTTAGTATATCTGACAGTAGGTCTTTTCAGTAAAATTTAAATGGGCTGTTATTTGCTTTTATATGTGACTGCCTAGGCCTGTTTTGAGAGGGGATCTGGCGTGTGGCTTATCTTAGCCCCAGTCAAATCTCTTGTGATTGCAACAGTCCAAGCTTTGTTTCAAGTCAATTCCCCAAGCATAGTGTCAGCTTCAAAATATTAGGGCATGAAAACTGGATGCTGCTTATTTTCACGTGCTTCGGCAAACACTGCACCATAATTAATGCAGATGTTCCTCCGAAACTCATATGTTATTGTGAAGAGTTTACAAGGGGTTGTTTCATATTACTAAAACAAGAATGTCTAACAACCTATGGATCTCATGATTTCTTCTACAGTCCTAGCATAATTCCTTAAGAACATGTATTTTGAGGTCTACATAAAGAAATGATGAGACTGCTTTTGGTCTCTCTTACTCTTAGCTGATTTTCAAAATGGGTGCATGCATAATATTTGATGCATGCAAGATCCATACAGGGACTATAGTTACATCTTCCCCATGAAGTCCAAAGAAATGGAAATACACCTGGATTTGGATATTGTTTTGTGTACAAAGAATGTGACCTATTAGTTTGGGCAGAAATGCAACTGGGCAGCTATACAAAGAGTTATTCCTCTCTTGTAAGGGCATTATGAGGCACAAAAATAATCGAGGAAATTTATCTAATTGCTGATATCAGTGGCATGCAGTATCCAGAGGAGAACCTTCATGCTTACTGTAGCTAGGGACAGAAACTGACCCAGGGACTAAAGCTGCACCGCCGTGACAATCCCCCAAAGAATAAGAAGTACATCTGGAGTTGTTGTCTGTTCTCTATAAAATACTAGACTAATGGTTCAACTGACTCACTAGAATTAAAACATTTTGCACATACCAGCTTCATGCAACCAAGTCTGTATCCAACAAGCGTGGAGAACCAGTAACAATCTTTCAATTAATCAAAATGCATCATAGAATAGCAAATGCACAAGGACTCATGATGGAAGATTAGATTATATATTGTCAATAACTCAAAATACTATTTACAAGACAAATTTATTTAGGTGCAACAATGAAATACAGGTGCACTTCCCAAGACGAGTGAAACATATTTAGAACAATGGTTCAAGGCAAACAAAATGTGTAGTAGAAGTTCCAGCTACAAAATGTTCACATCATGTGGCCTAGATTCCAAAATACTAGTTGATGTGCAGTACAGAATAACAAGAAAAAATCTCAGCCCATAAAAGTAATGAATATGATGTTCTACATCAAGACAAGGTGGTTAATCGACACTTGTTAGCACCTAATATTGTGGAAAAAATCACACCAGTAAAGAGTTCAAAATGTCACCCTCCTGGAAAGATCTAACATGTCACCTTCTGTTAAAATGAATGTCATTGTGTACACTACTCATAGGGGCACATTTGCCTTCTTTCTATTAGTTCAAAGTGTTCCATTTTCAGGTGTCTGTAATCTGTCTTTTTTCCAAGAAATCTATTTCTTCCAATGACCAGAATTTATAAGAAATGTTGTCCTCTACTAATAATCTATAATTCTAAGATTACATATATATTCCATAATGATTTATTTCATGGACTTTTAAAACAATGTCTTTCACAAGAGTCTTTATTGCTGGTTTTTTAGTACATGCTTATATCAACACCTGTGCTTTCCAGGTAATTTGGTCCTTTAGCAGGGTAATATGTGGTGATCACTTGCTTTTTCAAATACGTGAAAGTTAAACTTACAGTATAGTGTTCACTTCTCTTGGCGTCATGTGCCGATAGAAGTCAATGCTATGCTGCTCCCTTAATTAATAAGTGAAGAAGGGAGAATCTAATGCCAGGCTGCTATCCCTCTCAATTGCCCTTTGAATCATGAGAGGATGCCTTATGCACCTTTCATGGTACCTACAATAAACATAAAATATTTTAAAACCCAGTAGCAAATGTCTCTTGACCTGAGTAAACTAAAGTAAGGGCTGAATCTGTCAAGTAGTCCATTACACACAAAAGCAAGGACTCACCAAGACTCATGTGTTATAAGTCTTTACAATCCTTGACCTGAACTCTTGACAAAGGTGCATTAACATTTGAAAGTCTGATCAGTATAAGCTTGCTTGTACTTTCGGCAATAAACCCAATTCATAGGCAGGAATCCCTTCAAGTAAGTCAACAAAGGGAATTCATTTTTCTATCCATAAGTGCATAACCTATTTGCGAGAGTGCATGTTTTACCTAGTGTGTGTTGGATTCTTCCAAAACAATGTAAATTGTTTATAAGCAAAGTTGATTTATTTGGACGACTCATATGAGACTAACACCCAGAGAAAGACGATAGAGACTGCCTTTAAACTCAAAGTCCCCACAGCTCTAGAAAAGGTTCAAAATATGCTAGGTTTACCTTTAATGACACGCGCTCGGATATGTAGGAATAAACCAGCCATAAGCATATCTCCATGGAAGAGGAATAACATGTCTTTTATCGGGAACAGAACGTTCTGAACGCACACAAATGCTTTTTCAAAAACAACAGAAGACAAACATAGTTATCTTATATGCAAATAAGAATCTATATTTACAGGAAGGAGAAATTAGCCTACGTGTTATCTTATCCCACACTTGTGTATCTCACAACTGCCACATAAAGAAAGCTCATAATGTACAATACTGCTGTAGCTATATACAATTAAAAAAAATACAATGTCAAACGGTTGAACACCTTCAATTATTAATACTCAAACATATGGACTTCAATATTCAATCAGTTTAAAACAAATTCAGCCAACGTGTTTTTTCTGAGAACTCAGAACTTCCTCAAGGCTGTTGCAAATAAGTAAACAAGTCTCTGAATGGAATAGTCTTCTGGAAAGCTAATAGCTCTTGCCTTTTCGACCAATTAGATTTACAAATTCTTTCTCTCAATGCTGTTTAGTATTGGTAAAAAGAAGCTGTTTGCCAGTGATGCATTGCATCAGCAAATAAAAGCTCAATGACATCTACATGTTTTATTAGGCGACTTCATCTATGCATCATGACACTATTACAGCAAGAGTGATAATGTATGCATCACCACGCCAATCTTTGTGGTGGGAGAAATGGAGCATGAGGCTTGGGTGAACAACAGAGGAGTGCGTGTCGACAAGTCAAAATGTGGTTGAGAAGATGCAGTCCGGAGTCAACAGGAGCGGGGAGCAAAGGAGGAGTTTGAGTTAGGGGGATTAATTAGTAAGCAAAATAAGCTAGGGAGGGGTGGAAGAAGCAATAGACAAGTAGAAATTCTACTTGAGCTGTAACTTCCTCAGAGCGAACGGATGGTTTCTCAACACGAGTGGTCGAGATCTCCCTGGGAGGTGGTATCGCGTTGGATCTTCCTCACTCGCACTCACCAACTGAACATTGGTGAGCGCAAGCGAGGAAAAAACTCCACTACATGGAGCAGAGCCTAGTTTTTCAGAACTCCCCGTGCTCCGCGGAGTGTGGAAAACTCCACAAACTCCACTAAGGGAGCACAGTTCACCAACCAGGCCTAGTAAAGCTATAGAATAGGAAGTAATGAGACTGACATGAAAGCCAACCTAAGGTAGGCAATGGGTGGGTCCAAAGCCCCCTCTAAGGGGCCGATTATGATTGCGGATAATCCACATCCCCCGGGCCGGCAGAATCCACCGCCGGCCCGGAGGATGCGGATTATCCGCTGCGGACTGGAAAAAGACCCCCCCGCCAGATTAGGGTGGCTGGGGGATTTTTTTCCCATCCGCCGCTTTTACGCCGCGGTCACCTTCCAACCGCGGCGGAAAAGCACTAACATGGCTGGCGGTGTCTATCAGACACCGCCAGCCATATTAGGATAGCTGCGGTCATATGCCTTTCCACGGCGGCATTTCCGCAGTGGAAAGGCATAAGGTGTTGTCTTCGGGGGCCCGTTGCGGGCCCCCAGGGGTGAAGGGGGTGGGAGGTGCACATGGGGGTACCTATGGTAACCCCCTGCCTTTGCGTGCATCACCTCTGTGGACGTTCCGATTTAAAGATTCCGATGGAAATGACACCGTGAAGACACGACTTCCTACAGTGGGATCAGGGGAACTACATTTCCCAGACACCCAGAGACCAGGAAGCAGAAGAGAAATATCGCTTCCGTATTCCACCGGCACACAGAGACGGTGTCCCGCGGACAATACAGAGATGGCCGATGCTGCATACTGAAGGTAAGCCCGACTGAAGCCACGCACTATCGGAAAGTTTTTTCAAAAACGGTTCCAAACTAGACCCGCGAGTAACGAGCCTCTAATGTCTCCGTTTTTTTAAGCTTCAACCCTGTGATTCAATTCCTACCCGAGGAGCGTGAGACAAGGGTCCCCCTCGAAGGAAGCAGTTGACCAAAATCTTACAAGTAAGTCAGGCGCCGCATATGTAAAAAAAGTTTTCAAATAGCAGTTCTAAATTAGACTCGCGAGTAACGAGTCTTTCATGTTTCCGTTTTTTTAAGCTTCAAATCTGTGATTTAATTTCCACCCGAGGAGCGTGAGACAAGGGTCCCCCCTCGAAGAAAGCAGTCGACCAAAACCTCACAAGTAAGCCAGGCGCCGCACTTGTACAAATTATGGGGTCCACGTTCAGAATACGGGCGCACATTCACCCTCTCACTCATGGTTATGTTTCCACAGAAAAAATCCGGCTATATTACCCCCGTCCACCTTGTGAGTATAACACAAGCAATTGACGTTAAGCAGCTTGTTGTGGTGTGACAGGTGACTGACGTAGTTCTTTGTCTAAATGTGTATTTCAGCTGGTCATCGTCCGGTTGGTGCATGTGGAGCTCTCGTGCAAGGTAGGAAGCAAGGGCAGGCTAGGGCAGCCAGATTAGACCCTTTTTTAACTTAATGGACTCTGACCCAGTTCTTCTTTTTCTCTCCTTCCAGTTCTGAGGTCCTGATGAGAACCCCACTTAATAGTTAAGGGTTCAAAACGCGTAGACCATCCTTCCGCACCATAAGAACAAATTATTTGTTGTGTTATTGTTGCTAAAAGAAACTGAGTAATAGTTGCGAAAATCTATTTTCTATGGTGTTTTTCCATTGTTTGTATTTTTCCTACAATCTGTTTATGACATTTCATTTATATAGTGAGTCTGGTATGTATGAGGTGTATGAGAGAGTGAGTGATGTATGCATATGTTGATCAACTTAGTATGAAAGATTGCAATTTCACTAATTGTTGTGGTTTCATTGTTTGTTTTAAGCAAAATGTCATTTTTATGAATATTGTCCTCTGTATTGTGTAGTATTTGTACAAGTTTTTGGTAAAATTTCAACCAACCTATTCTTTCAAAAAATCCTCGAAATAAAAGAGATTAAATCAGTGATTTGTTTCACTTCCCTGCACTAAGTTTAATTCTTTGCGCGCAGGTTAGTTTAATTCAGTTGAGTAGAAGTCACAGTATTGGCTTTCCAGTTGTCTAGTTATTTGCGTGCAGGAAGCGGCAGGCACCACGCGGTTCCTGCAACTTCGTGCATGCAAAGGTAAACATGCATTTTTTTAACATCGGGCGTGTGCTGCTTCAAGCAGCACCCGCCGCAATGTTAACAATACAGGATGTGACCGCCAGGGTAGCGGTCACATCCTAATTGGCACGGATGGACCGCCACTGCCCCTGCGGACGGTCCCTCCTCCTCTGGGGTGGCGGATGGACGCAGGTCCGTCCGCCATCCTAATAGGCCCCTTAGTTTGGCACATTCCCCAATAGGTCTTCTCAACAAAAGCTGTCTGAAGCAGAGACCTCAAAATAGGTTTGACATTCAGCAAACTCAGTCACTCTTCCTTTTTGGCCTTCATTTGACCAGGTTATTTGTTTAGGATATAGAAATGTATATGACAGCAAATATTGGTCAAAGAGTGTAGGGTCTAAAGTATCTGGTGCAGTGGCCATGTGCTAGCGTCCTCCAAATTTCATGTTTCAGGGTGACTGACCGTGTTTCCCTATGCAAGTGACCACTGTCATATGGGCCTGACTGGTTAACTACATGATTTTTGGGTTTCTCCCAGCACATACGTAGATTGTACTAGACAGTTGGGTTCACCCAAAGTGCAACTCCTTTTAACATGGGTAACTATAGCAGTGCTTAATTTGAGCCAGTGGTTTCAGGTGCTCAGCACCGGCACTTAATTGCTGACACCAGCACTTATAAGAGCTGCCACAAGAAATAAATATGAAATACCAGCATTTGTAAAGCGCACAGCTACCTCCGGAGAGGTGTCAAAAAAATTAAGCGAACTATTGCCCAGAGTCACATGATGCTGGGCTAACTGCCGTCGGCGCCGGGGGTGGAACTATGAACCGCGTGTCCAGAGTCAGACACCCTGGCCGCTGTGCCACCTCTTCTTCCTGCATAAGCCCTTGTCAGACAGGTGCTATGTGTCTGTTTTTTAATTCTCATCCCGTTCAATGGGCAGGAAGATTTCTTAGTGTCCCATATGTTTGGATCAAGCGAGTTACAGACTGAGGCCAAGGGCAAATTCACTGCATATCACCTTCACAAAAGAGATGTGCTTCTATTCATCTACAGCTCTGGCAAGGAGAGCTGAACCATCAAAAAGCCGTTTTATTGAAGGCTGTCTGGACACACAGCCAGTGGACATTGAGGGAAGCTTACCATCACCAAGGAGCCCAGAGATCCTGTGCATGTTTAGGGTTGCTGGTTTCCATACAACTCAATAACCACTACAGTAAGATGCTCCTGAGACTGCTTGCATTTTATTCCAAATATGCGAGTGCAAGTTTGAATTTGAGAGGCAAGGCAGTTGGCACCACTGCAACTGTTTCTGTATAAAAGAAAGCCAAGTATTAGATCACTTTTTGTTGGAAGAATCTTTGTAAGCCAGATGCAGGTACAGGACCAAGGAAAGGAAGTGTGGCTGCTCTCAAAAGACTGCAAACCAAATTCCACAACTGAGAGAAGGGCCTGCTTTTGTAAACATCGGAGAATGTATACTCACTACCGTGAAAATCACTGTCTGACTGGAAGCAGCAACTGGGAACAGTGCGCTGCCACTCAGTTCAACAATATATATAATATGGCCTTGACTTCCAGATTCTTCCCCAATTACCCTAACTTACTGTAATGCCAATGGACATGTAAACGTATGCAACTGCTACACCACATATAGAACTTTCGAACAAAACCAGAGATCCAATTCCCACACTGCCCAGGCAACCACCGTGTTGCATTAATTCCCCATACCTGGCCTTCCCCATGCCATGAGTAACACAGTGGTTATCATTAGAGCACAGGATAAAATTGTACTTAGCAGTTAGTCATTGCACAGCTAATAAGCTATTGAACTTGAGAGGATAGAACCCTCTTCCTTTTGACTAAAGTTGGGACATTCAAATTTAGTGCACACTGTTTAAGTGTTTACTCTTTCTTAGTCTCCACCACTATCACTGCTCTCCAAGAAAAATACTTGAATTGACAACCTGGCTACCCTTTAAAAGTTTACCTCAAAGCCAAGTGCTACCCACTCCAGTAGCATGTGGTTCATCTGGTTCCAAAAACAGGAAGGCAATACTTGTTCTAATGGCTGTTTAGCCTAAGCAGGTTACAGTACTCAGGACGAGACATTCACAACTGTTCAAGGTCTATAGATGATGCTGTGCCGATGAAGAGTAAACAACCTGTCCGTAAATCTGTGAAACTGTTGTTCGTTTTAGGTACCTTACCTGTTATTTAGGGTTTCTTAGATTAGTTGCAGGCAATAATGACAGGCACAGTTACCATCTCCACTTTTTTTCCTGAACTATGCAGGTGCACCCTTCCCCCATCACTTCCTGATTACCAATGGATACCGAGCATCAGGTTGGTAATGCAGGCACTCGGGCAATGCCCGCGGGGCCGGTATCCGAATCCCAGCTGTGAGCTGCTTTTTTGAGCAGCCTGGGGGGCGATTTTGGCAGTTTCTGCAATGTTTGGATGCCATCAGCGGCCCAGTGGGTGCCTGAGTGGTCTTTCTAGAGGTAGATGGGTGTCCATTACCTCCCTTATATCAACGGTCAGAGGTGTCATTCTCTGGCCGGTCCATTAATATATGCCGATTGAGTGGGGGCAGGGGGCCTGAGTAAAAGTGGCCTAGCTTGTTTTCAGGTGTGTTTCACCAGTGTGAACTTATCTGTGCATTTTTTAAAACCCCCCCTTTTTTTTGGTCTCGCCTAGGCAGCACGTTTGCGTTGCCCTAGGAGGGCCTTTAGCCATTGGTTTGCTCCTTTTCAAGCACACTCGTACTTGTGCTGGCATCCACCTTGCAGGAGCGAGCAGCGGCGCAGGTTCTAATTGAAAACATGGCTTTGGCGCCGCTGCTGCTCGCTCCCGCAAGGCAGAGGCCAGCACAAGCACGAGTGTGCTTTACAACAGCTGATGCTTGTTTGGGTTCCAGCATTAGTCATTCACAGTGATTAAACACAGCGCTGGCCGTGCTTTTTTTTTTCATTCTCTGCCCTCACTCTCTTTCTCTTTTGCTCGCACTCTCTCTTTCGCTCTCTCTCTTTATTGTCGCAGGTCGCATGTCACACAGAGACAGCACTTCATCTTACAATATTTTTTGTAACGACAATTAACAATAGCCTCAATATAAGGCAGACACTACTGAACCATAAAATATCACATTATAAGTTTCCCCTCGTGCACAGCTCTCTCTCCAAAGTGTCCCATCACATTCCATTTTACTGCATTGCATTATGTGTGCATGTCACTTTCCTACTACCGGCTGCAGGGCATAAAATGCTTGAATAACTCAAGTAGTGGCAGTACTTTATCTGCTATGATTTCAAAATCACAATCAACAATTGCTTCCATTAATGGAGGAAAGATACCATAGAGCCAACCACAGAGAAATTACCATGGCTCGTCCACGTCCAGCACGTCCACCACCACCACCACCACCACGTCCACCACCACCACGTCCACCACCATCACGTCCACCGCCACCACGTTGATCCACCACCACCACCACCACATCCAACACCAACACCACCACGTCCACCACCACGTCCACCACCACCACGTCTACCGCCAACACCACCACCATGTCCACCACCACCAAGTCCACCACCACGTCCACCACATCCACCATCACTTCCACCACACCCACCACATCCACCACCACGTCCACCACCACCATGTCCACCCCCACCATCACGTCCACCATCACCACCACGTCCACCACCACCACATCCACCACCAGCACCACCACCACCACCACCACCACGTCCACCACCACCACGTCCACCACCACCACAACCACCACGACATCCACCTCCACATCCACCATCATGTCCACCACTACCAAGTCCACCACCACAACGTCCACCACCACTACATCCACCACCACCACGTCCACCACCACTACGTCCTCCCCCACAACCACCATGTCCACCATCACCACCACATCCACCTCCACCACGTTCACCACCACGTCCACCACCACCACTTCCACCACCACCAAGTCCACCACCACCACGTCCACCTCCACCACCACATCCACCACCACCACATCCACCACCACCATCACGTCCACCACCACCACCATGTCCACCACCACGTTCACCACCACGTCCACCACCACCACTTCCACCACCACCAGGTCCACCACCACCACATCCACCACCACCACCACCACGTCCACCACCACCAAATCCACCACCACCATCACGTCCACCACCACCATCATGTCCACGACCACGTCTACCACCACATCCACCACCACTACCACGTCCACCGCCACCACGTCGATCCACCACCACCACCACCACATCCAACACCAACACCACCACGTCCACCACCACGTCCACCACCACGTCTACCGCCAACACCACCACCATGTCCACCACCACCAAGTCCACCACCACGTCCACCACATCCACCATCACTTCCACCACACCCACCACATCCACCACCACGTCCACCACCACCATGTCCACCCCCACCATCACGTCCACCATCACCACCACGTCCACCACCACCAGCACCACCACCACCACGTCCACCACCACCACAACCACCACCACGTCCACCTCCACATCCACCATCATGTCCACCACTACCAAGTCCACCACCACAACGTCCACCACCACTACATCCACCACCACCACGTCCACCACCACTACGTCCTCCCCCACAACCATGTCCACCACCACCACCACATCCACCTCCACCACGTTCACCACCACGTCCACCACCACCACTTCCACCACCACCAAGTCCACCACCACCACGTCCACCTCCACCACCACATCCACGACCACCACATCCACCACCACCACATCCACCACCACCATCACGTCCACCACCACCACCATGTCCACCACCACGTTCACCACCATGTCCACCACCACCACTTCCACCACCACCAGGTCCAACACCACCACATCCACCACCACCACCACCACGTCCACCACCACCAAATCCACAACCACCATCACGTCCACCACCACCATCATGTCCACGACCACGTCTACCACCACATCCACCACCACTACCACGTCCACCACCACCACATCCACCACCACGTCCACCACCACCATGTCCACCAACACCACGTCCGCCACCACCACCACGTCCACCACCACCATATCCACCACCACCACGTCCACCACCGCATCCACCACCACGTCCACCACCACATCCATCACCACCATGTCCACCACCACGTCCACCACCACCACTACGTCCACCACCACGGCCACCCCCTCCATGTCCACCACACCATGCCCACCACCACAACTTCCACTGTAGTGAAGAAAAGGCTCAGCTTCACACATTGCTACGTTAGCATAAGCGTATTAGAAGTTTAGACACCATTTTTGCCAGTTTGCAGCTTTTGCACATGACACTACATATAACTGTTGTTGTAAGTTAAACTGCTTGATTTTTTCCGCATGAGAACGGTCTTGTTTTTCACATCCCTAGACTTACACTGTGTCCTTAGTCTGTACACTGTGTGCAGAAGCCTTCAAGGTCATAATAACAATGTATGCTGTGATTCAGGTTGATCGGCCCACGCTTTAGACACAACACGCACACAGCTGCATCTAACTGAAATTCTAGTGCCTTTAATATTGCATTGCATGCATGATTCAGGCACTTGGAGAAAAACCCTTTCCAGTGACAGAGAGCTTTGCTGATCCTGAGATGTGATTCACCTCTGCTGATCTTGGAGGTATGGGGTTCCCCATTCAAGCCTAAGAGACCTTCTATTATTATAAAACCTAGTTCCTAGCAGGGGAGAGTGATTCACAAGGCACTATATGACCTGTTTCCACTAACATTATAATATGATTTCTCCCTTTGTGTTTTATGGAATTGTAACAATGCTGATTGTGTTGTTACTAATCATATGTCTGCTTATGTTAGCCAAAATACTGCATCTTAGAGCACGTCAATAAAAATAACCATTTTAAACTTTTCTGTGTCTCTGATTACTCACGTTGTGGACTGGTATGATAATAAAAACGAAAGCTTGTTCTTGATTCCCACCATACCTGAGAGTACCCTAAATCGCATGTTCTGGGTTGCCTAATCATTGGTTGCTTCGCTGTAGGTCGGAGAGCTAATGAGACGCTGATGCTAGTTGGATAGGGGCTCTGGGTACTGAGGTGAGTTTCTGGTACACCACAAGTCACTGAGGTCCTGGTTTCCTGTGCACAGTTCTGTGCCTACACAGAATCCCCGTAACACCACCACCACCACCACCCTTGACAGGTAAAGTGTCACTGGAGGGCAGGGATAATAGGAGTGTCAACCCCAAATGTACATGGGACATTCAAGGATGCATTGGATGCAAAAATATGGGTCTAGAAGTATTACACCAGACCCAAGATACATTTTGAAGAGGCGCAATGTCACAGGGGCTCTTGTAAAAGCACTTGCAGCATTGCTACCTCACAGTGGCATACCTCCACGAGCCACTCACTCAAAACATGCATTGGCATAGCCAATAGGTCTCGCCTTTGAGACCTTATAAGTGTTTAGCCATGCAACACTTGACGTTGTTGCACCAAGGATATTGTGCGGGATAACTAAACACTTATAAGGTCCCAAAGGCGAGACCTATTGGTTTTGCCAATGCTTGTTTATGAAATGTTGCTGCAGCAGTGTTTTGCGGGAAGGCAAAATGCAAATGTGAGCCACTTTTTTTTAGTTGCCAGGGAGGATTTTTTATCTCAATCCAACCCTGCGGATACCCTCGTATTATCGGAGAGGCTGCTCAGCCATGAACACAGCTTTAACACCTACAGTCAGTGACTCCTGAAGCAACTCAAGAAAAGCCACTATGGGTCATACATGCAATTTTAAACCAACACGCATGCACAAGTAGTCTAGAGGGAACAGAGGACCCTGAGGAGAAAGTGTTAAAATAGAACTGCTTTTAGAGAACCTTTAATGAAGAGGGTGCCCTGAGATGGAAGGCTCCCATGATTAGCACCCCAAACAAATTAAGAGGGCGTGGGTTCAATATGAGTAAGGTGACCACCCAACCATAATTTTCACAGACTGTCCGTGAATTAAACCTAAATACCCATTGTCCGTGATTAAGATTTCAATGGATGGCATTTGTTCGTAATTTTAGCCGTTGTGTCAAAAGACCTATGTTACAGTTTAAATGCCTCCACTGAAATAAAAGGTCTCTGTGTTGTGATCCGAGGTGGGGAAGAAAAAAAAAAAAGAACCAAGCCTTCTCACCAGGGTGTCAGTTGCTGGAAAAGAAATGTAGATCTGTGCAGTTGGTTAATCTGTAAATGTAAAAGCCCTGCTTGGGAGCCAGTAGAGGAGGTGTTAATTGATGGAGACACTTTAAACTTCCCAAAGACACAGATTTATTCTTTCTGAGAGGTACTGTAAGGGGTGTTCCTAGCTGAGCTGAAGAGTACCTGCTTTTAATGGACATATGTAGTCATAGTCATAGTCAAAGGAACTTGTTAAGCGCACAAATCCCCAAAAGGTCTCATGGTGCTTGCAGAACTCCAAAAGACTGGCAGTCAGATCTGGGCAGTGTTATTTCTGATCAAATAGCCATGTTTTTTATTCCTTCCAAAAACGCTTGTGGTCAGCGATAGAGAGAAGATGAGACGGAAGCTTATTCCAAAGGTCGGGAGCAAGAAAGGAAAAGGATCGTCCCCCACTTCGTACAGTGCGCATTCGTAGTGGGGTAGGAAAAGATTTTGAGCTGGATCTTAACAGTCTTCCTGGCTGATACCTGTGAGGCTTTTTCACTAGATAACAGGGTCCTGTTCCATATATGATCTTGTGGATGATGCAGAGAATTTTAAAGCGGCCTCTTTTTCTTACTGGAAGGCAGTGAAGGATCCTCAGACTGGGGGCTGAAGGAGATCTCGGTGGAAGATTTAAGATAAGTCTGGCAGCAGTGTTCTGCAGAATCTGCAGTTTAGGAAAGAGATCCTAATTTAGGGAAGCTAATAAAGCATTCCCATAGTCCAGGTGGGTTACAATAAGACCCTGCACCAAAGGTTTCCTGGATTCAATCAGTATCCATTTGAAGATTTGACGTAGTTTCCACAGGATCCCATAGCAAGTGCCTATTACAAGGTTGACATGGTTTTTCATGGAAAGTTTGTTGTCAATGGTTATTCCAAGATTACGCACTGCTTGTTTAGGGGATGGTCATGGGACCAATACCTGGGGCCACCAATTATTAGACCAATACTCTTCTACCCTACCAAACAAGATGATCTCTGTTTTACTGCCATTAACTGTAATTTGTTATCCCCCATCCAGTCGTTGATGTGGATCATGCAGTATTTAAACAGGATCATTGTGTCTGCAGGGTCGGGACCAAACGTAATCAACAGCTGTGCGTCATCTGCATATGACACGGCCTCAAAACCATAAGACCTGATTACCCTGGCCAAAGGTGTTACTTAGAGGTTAAAAAGCACAGGGCTCGGGGGCGGAGCCGGGTCGGCGACCAAGATGGCCGCACGGAGTCCCGGCTCCGCCGACCTTCTCCCCTCGCCGCCCGATTTACCTACATGCCCCGCGCAAGAACGGAGCTTTTGTGCGTCGGAGGGGACGCCGTGATGGGGCGTCCGATTCCGGCGAAATTCGGAGCCCCAGGGACGAAGATCTGCTCCTCCGCTCTGGGCGGCCCGTCTGATGCCGGCGACCGGGACCTCGCGCTGTTGTGCACCCGGCTGCTAGTTCAATACCAGCAGCCACACTATCCTGTGAGACGCCGATCTCCCACCATGGCGCTCAGTGAACCTCTCGACACCGCCGGAGCCCTCTACAAGACGCGATGCACAGCCCCTTTTGTGCTGGATGCTTCTCCCCCCTCCCCCCCCCCAGCGCCTTTCATCGGCAGCCGGACTAAGGGAACGGCGCTTTGTCTCCCTGGAGGTACATTGCTTGCCTGTGCGTACTGAACTGTGCTACACGCCCCGGCTCACTTGTGCCAGTGGGGCACGATATCGACGTGTCATTTTCGTGCTGGGGGGGCCTGTGAACAATACCCTGTGGTGGGGGAGACTGTTATCCTGTGTTACTTCGTAACTGGGGCATCGGTGAATTGTAATTCTGGCGGGGGCCGGCGATTCTTCAGCCTTATTGTGCTGCGCTGTGGTGGTGCTTCCTGGGAAAATGGCGACTTGATGGATTCTATCTAGATATGGCGGCAGCCGGGTATGCTGGATGCTGAGAGAGGGCGAACGGATATCTCTAAAGGGCCGTTTCATTCTATTCTGGAAATGGCGTGAGACTGTTCCGGTTATTTTTAACCAATGCTTCCTTGTAAGCCATCACTAGTTTTGCCCGTTACTGCTTGCGAGATAACTGTTGCTATCCCCTGCGAAGGGGCTACGGCCGGTGATGGATGGGACTTCATGGTGGCTGCAGCGTGGACATGCTTCCTTTGAATACCCCTGGGAGGCTCGCCGCAGATCGACTACAGTATGCTTGGCCCCGTGGATGGCGGTTGCTGGCGATCGATGGGCCGCTCCTTGTGACTTTTACGAGACTTTGGTTTCTCCTGGACTGACCTGGGTGCTCCAGTTCGTGCTTTCCACCTGGCCCGACATCTCAAGACGTGTGCGATCTGTACCATCGATCCTGGGGGCCCGTGGGTCTCAAGTGTGCTCCGGGTGCCATTGTCACTACTGGGGAGTTCCTCACCCTCCTGTGTGAATTGAACTGCGTAACGATTACATCATCCTGTTTTAGTGGGTGCTCCTACTGTTCTGACTTTAATTTTTAAGTACTTGAACGTTATGTGGTGGTGGGGGGAGGGTCGGGGTTCCCACACTGGGAATCTCCCTCACATTTCTTTCCCATTCGTGGGTTGTTGGTTTTCTTCTTTTCCTTCTTCTTTTTATCTTTTGTGTTTTATTCCCTTTCTTCTTGTTTCTCTTATTCTCTTGTCTATATTTCGGGTTCCTAATGGGCGACAGGCACGCTGCTAGGGGGTGGGCCGTAGCCACATGCAGGGGTGCGGGGTGGGGGGATGGGGGAGGGGTGTTGTTTTTTATTATTTTTTGTCCCTATGGCCTTCTTTATTCTTCTTGGTTTTGGCTGTATTCCTTTTCCCTTTTCTTTTTCTTTCTTTTGTATTTCTTTTTCTTCTTTCATTTTTTCGTATATTTTAGATCAGACGGGGGGTCGGGTGGTGTTCTTTTTGGGTAGGATTTAGCACTTTGTGCTTATGTTGTCTGCACTGTTTATTGGATTTTGTGTGTACGGCGTCGATATTAGTACACAGCCATTGAATGCTCGCTTATCCTGTTTTCACTTCCCAATTATATTTTTAGAGGGCGTGTATCCTCCTCCATGGCTTGTTCTAAGTAAAATTCGCTTTATTGTATGACACTGGATCCTTTCTTCCTGCTGTAAGAATATGCCCTCTCACATCCTGCTATATAGTGGTTAAGTTTGCACATAAATCCTGAAGTGATATATCGACTGGGTGGGCACTGACTGGCGCGGAATGAAGTATTGTGTTTGTGTATCCTGCCTATAATGTTCAACGCACAAATCCTAACTATTGCTGCTCCTTTAGTTGATACTATGTCATATGGCTCGCCCTTTCGGTTGTCTGGTCTGAATGTATGACACCTCTTTAAACTTATAAAATGAAACCTACGTTATTCTCTTATGTCTGCTGCTAATACACCGTAGCGCTCTTATTTTTAGCTTTTCCGCATAGTAAGACGACCTGGAATGTTGTTGATTGTCATAGCGGCCGGCCCGTAGTGGTTGTAGGCAGACGCTGTGTACTATGCATAAGATAAATAAAGGTTTTCACACAAAAAAAAAAAAAAGCACAGGGCTCAAGATGGATCCCTGAAGGACTCCTATGCTTACTGACTTACTCCATGAGGTCAGGGTATCTATATGTACTGTGGTTAAACGGTTCATTAGGTAGCTTTTGAACCAGTCCAGGGCTTTTCCCCTGACTCCCACCTCCCAGAGCCGCTGTTCTAAAATGCTATAAGAGATGGTGTCGAAGGTGGCTGACAGGTCAAGAAGGACCAGCATAGCTGATTCTCTTTTGTCCAGGGCTAGCCTGATATTATCAACCACCTCTACTACTGCCGTTTTGATACTATGTGCCGACCGAAACCTGATTGCGATGGGTAAAGCAATAAATGATTATCCAAATGGGCTGTGAGTTATTTATTTCCAGGGATTCAAGCGCCTTCCCGAAATAGGGCAGTAGCGAGAGACGGTAGTTGCCGGAATAGGCTTGATTTGTGCTGTTTTCCATCTGGTCAGAACCATGGCTTGATCTAATGAGATGTTGAAGATCTCTGTAAGATTAGTTGTTAACAGAGGTGCTATTTTCGTGAAAAAACGGGGTGGGAGAGGGTCTGTTGGGAAGCCTGATTTGATCTTTGCTAAGGCTTCTGATAATTGTTCAATAGTCACAGCTTTAAATTCCATAAGCAGAGGCAGAGTAGGATGGCTATTGGCGGCCGAGTGGAGATCAGCGTTGTTAATGTTGTCTTGACGGAAGGACCTATATATGGCTTTAACTTTTTTGTCAAAGAAGGAGGACACTGTGTCGACCCATTCTTGCGTAGGGGGAAAGATGCGCTGGTCGGTGTGAGGGGTGGTAAACTCCTTCAGAATTTTGTAGAGCTCTTTGTTGGAGTTTGGTGCATTATTAATCCTGTCAGTTAAATACAACTTTTTGGCCTGGTTGATATTATTTAAATAAGTGCGGTGGATCTGTTTATATTTTGTCTGATCCTCAATCGTTTTAGTTTTCCTCCATTGACGTTCAGCGGTCCTGCTGGAAAGTTTGACAATTTTTAATGCTGTTGTGAACCACAGTGATGCCTTGACTTTGACTTTGATCTTTGACAAAGGGGCCACTGTGTTCAGGGACACTGTGATGGCTTCTTCAAAAGTAGTTGCTGCCTGATTTTCGTTTTTTGCATGAGACACAGACTCAAAATTGAAATAAGCTGAGAAAGCTCCTAGAGTGACTTTACGCCAGGGCCTAATCCAAGTAAAATCATTATTCTGGCAGTTGCTGGAGACATCAATGGGAAGGCAAAATGTTAGCATCTGACCAGAGTAGAAGTGTAGATTGCTCTACTGTGAGTTTGGTTGAGTTAGTGAACAGCAAATCCAAGATGTGACCAACCTGATGGGTAGGACCCACCACCATCTGGACCAATCCTAGCGTCTTCAGCGACGTTACCAATTGGTTCGTATCAGGATCCAATGATAATTCCGTGTGGTAATTAAAATCTCCAATGAGAATAAAATTGTTTGCAGTTAATACGTGAGGTGCAATTAATTCCAATAGATGATTTACAAAGTTCGTTTTTTGACCTGGGGGTCTGTAGACTAAAGCCCCTCTCCATGTTTCGGGCAACTGAGTTACAATTTTGAAAATTAGTATTTCCATTTTTCCACTGCTACAGGAGTTTAATGTAACGATTGACAGTTTATCCTTAGAGAATGTAAAACAGTTTTCACTAGGTGCAATCTCCATATTAAAAAAAATTACACTTTGAAAACACTTTTTTTTATTTTAACATAAATTTATGTCCACATTTTGTTGCAGTCTATTTTATACTGTGTGTAATGTAAATTTACAATAATGAATTACAGATTAACAGTGCTTTCTTTGATGAACAGGGAACTCCTAGCACTAAAAATATACCAGTCACTATTCCCTACTGAATCCAATAGAATTCCTTTCTATGGGTTTCTGGTTGGACACATACATCTGCAGTGATCACATTAACCAACAAAGGTTCCATGACACAAAATAGGGTACTCCCCACAATTTATTTTTTTAACTTGCATTTACTTTTCATTTAAGGTGTGCCTTATTTTATATGCAGTTACCTGATGATAAAAGATCAAGAAATAGTCACAGAATATTTTGTTCTTTTTAGCAACGCCTTTGATTCTTTCTCCACACTTACTGACCACATCCCCATTGTACTCAAGATCACAGCATTCCATACTTTTTTAATGTTCTTCCATCACTGAGAAAGTCACTGATGTTAGCATATGTTGTCCCACAGTTCCTGACGTCACTATGTACTTTTTATTTATAGACATTGTGTCAAACTAATATGTGATTTGTATTTACTTCACACAGTGTTCAATTCATCTGACAGAATTGTACGAAAACACTGTCCTCTGGTGCTATAGAGAATTGAGAAAAGGAAAGTAATCTAGTCCAGGGCCGGCTTTAGGGCAGTGTGACTGGTGCTGACTTTGGTGGGTGGCGCTGGGTTTATAAATATCTAATGGTTTAAAAGCATGTGAACTTCCTTGTGCTTCCAGCCGTGTTTAGGCAACAATAAAAATCTCAAGATAACACTGGTGATTAATTTTCCTACTGATGGGAGATCAGACTTTTTTTCTTGTGCCCGGTTTAACTCATCAAAAAGTAGCGCGGAGGGTTAATGTGCCTGCTGCCAAGAACATGTGCTATGCAGATCACAGAACTAAGTGTGAGTGAGCTATGAGGAGCGCTATAAAAAAATGAAATATAAGCCAGAGAGAGGCTATAAAGAGATGAGGGGCACTGTTGGAGAGTGGAAATGAGGGAATTCATGGAGAAGGCGGTAATGTTGGGGAGGCGCCACAAAAAGACAGTTGAATCTCGCGCCACCAGTGCTAAAGCCGTCCCTGAGCAAGTCAGTCGCTTAATTGCACTATGTGTGACCAGGGAACCTGGGTTAATATCCTGACTCACCCGCATGAGTTAATTGTGTGATTTAAGTTAAATCAAGTTACTTCATGAGTCTCGATAGTGACATTTGAGAGCTTTATTCAAGTAATTCAGTTCAGAATAGATCCTGTGTAAAAACCTCACCTGTATATGCTTCAATAACCAGTATTGTTCCTCCATTCATAAAGAAAATATTGCCCATGACATAAGGGACACCTGACAATCCGTACGCCTTGTTCACTCATAGCTTTGTCATGGACAGAGTGGGCAATTGTTCAGGGCCCAACATTCCAAGGAGCCTGGCCCCTACCTGCTGCCCACAAGCACTACCAATGGACCATCACACTGGCAGAGTTTGACAGGGTGAGAGGGTGCTGCTTATTCAACCACTTGACCGTGCCTTTTCTGTTTCTGACCTCTCTGCTGACACTACTCTCCACGTATGCAATACTTTCCGATATTTATGGAGGGGCTATCTGATTTTAGGAATTGTCCTGCCCTTTTCTTCTCTTTCTTATTTATCTAGTTCTTTGTAATGACCATTTGAATCAGTGGCTGTGGATCTCCCATCTGATCTTGACTTCATCCTGCTCTTTAATTCCATGTCTGGTGGTCCAGACTCCAGTTGCCAGATAAAAATACAGTTCCTGAGCCACACTCTAATGCAGCAGTAAGGCCTTCTTTGTGAATTGAGACCACTGACAAGTTGTGGATACCTCACATCCAGACATTTGGTATGAGAGTATTAACCACACCATCTGCTTTCCCTCACTAACTTTTTTAGGTTTGATGTCTAGTGGAAGGTCAGGTGAGTCAGACGTGTTTGTTCAACTTGCCTAAACTAGCAGAAGGTGAAATAGATGCTTACCTTAATGTTTCCCAAACTGTTTGCCATACATATTGAAATGTTTAGAAACATAATCAAAATGTGGATGTTGCTTTCTCTCCAAGAAAGATTGGGTATATTTGGATTGGAGTGATGCCCTTAACGCCATGCTCAAGGGCATCAATTTACTATTGAAACAAGGACATAATGTGCCATCTGAATGTAGCATACCTAGAGGCAATGCCATACACTGCACAGTGAATAAGTAGTGCAATATAAAAATAATAAATAAATGCATTGATAAATTAGTGGGGTATGGCGGCTCCTACTTTTGTCCTGAATTTTTGTCTTGAATTTTCAACCTTTGTCCTGAATTTTTGCCCTGAATCTTGACCCTTTGTCCTGAATTTTTTACAGTGCCATCCTCAATTTACCTTCATGCCAGGTGGTCACCCTAAGTATTAGGCTTGGATCACTGGAATGAAAACTCGTAAGAAACTCGGAAAAAGGTAACACAGGCCATACAGCTCACACATGAAGAAAAGAATATTAAATACCTATGCCATCTAGTCCACTCCTTTGACTTGGGCGCCTTCCTAATCGAAATGGAACACAAAGCTTCTGCTAGGGGACAGATCATTATGACAGGAGATGTCAACGAAAGATATGCCAAAGAATTGACACCAGAGAGGAAACAGGAGCAGGAAATTTGAGCTGCAACTTTTCAGTGGAAGAAAAAATGGAAAATGTTTGCAAACATTTGTGTAACATTGGCATTGTTAAGTTCTCAATATGTTGGCAGGACAAAATATGAGCTCACCTTTATTATGTAACAGACATTACCTGATTCCTGTTCAAAGAAGAAACAGTTTCAATGGGAATCAGAAGCAAGGACAACCTCCTTAAAATTAAGTAGGGATGTGGTTTCTAATAACACAACAATATGGCGAGCAAGGTACGAAAAAAGATAAAAGAGATAATAATTGGGACCAAGTTAAGATGGGCGTGGTATACAAAGAGGTCCCTATTACAGAGCCGGGATACCCTCATGGGTGATTTGCCGCGCTCACGAATCCCGTTTGATTGATTGATGTGAGTATAAAAGAAGTCCTGGGAATAGATGGACTCAGGCAAGCCTTTCTTTCAAGTATGGAGGAAAGTGAAGTGGAGATAAAACATTATCAGCTTATTGACGACATATCTTACTTCCAGAAGCATTCAAGGGACCGCAAAAGTCACTACCCAGTTCACCAATTTTAGATCAAAAATACTAAATTCAGATAAATTCTGAATGATCACGAGTGAAATGAAATATGGTCAATGTGTAAACAAGAAGTGAAACAATAACTCCAAGCTGGAAATAAAGCCAACTGGGACACAATAAGTAAGTAAAGAACAGAATATTTAAATTACTCAGAAAAAGGTAAAGCCATTGCTAGGTCAATGTGGTCAATGCAAAAAATGTCAAACAATTTAAAAAAATGGCTACCTTAGATTCCACTGAATGGTCCCCATCTATTTATGTTAAAACCCCCAAAGACTTGGATTAAGCACTAGGTGGGCATCTCCAGTCTCGATCTCTAGGAAATATTGAGCCAGATTCTTCATAGAGCAAGTTCAACTTGCTGTCAAAAATCTAAAAACGTTGAGGGGAGTAGCCAAGCCACCCACCAAGATGGCTTTGAAGCTCCATAGAGTGATGCCCGCATATTCTCACATCATGCAACGTTAACCGCGCTACCACGTGCCGGCATTTCTAAATCCACTGTGCATGCTCCCGGACCTGGGTTAACCACTTTCTGGGTCCTGCTGGATTCCCATCTACCTTGGCTGAGCTGCGCTGCACGGCGGGCCTGACGCGATCCTTGGAGGCCCGCCGGGACAGGGCCGGTAGGCGAGCCTGAGGCTGGGGCCGTGCGTAAAATATGAAATGATGGGATGGCTTGCAGCACCTTGTGCTCCGGATTGACACCAACGGATCGGGGCTGACCTGGGCATGGGGCATGTATTGTATTGTATTGTAATTGCATTTATATAGCGCTTACTACCCCATACGAGACGTTGAAGCGCTTTTTTGGCGAGTAGTACGCTACTCCGGGACCCATTAGAGGATTAGTGTTGAATTAGTGTAGTGAAACATGCAAGTACATTTTAAGTGGTGAATAGGTTAGTCAGTTATTTGGATTTGGAATAATAGCAGAAGGATAGAGGAAGACAAAGGTTTGTATTTATATAGCGCTTATTGACGCACGCTATTTAGGAAGCCTACAAAGGATTAGTGGTGAATTAATATGGTGAAATATGAAGTATTTTCAGTGGTGGATATAAGTCAGTTACTTTGAGTGAGAAGGATAGCGGAGGGATAAAAGGGGAAGAACGATTTGCATTCATATAGTACTTGTTATCCTTGATGGGTGTTGAATCACTTTTCTGGTGAGTAGCACGCCACTCCGGAACCCATAAAGGATTACTGTTGAAAATTAGTATAGTAAAAAAATATGAAGTAATTTGAGTAGTGGATATGGTATTCAGGTATTCGGATAGTATATTAGTATAGGTTAATATGAAATTTGAGAAGTGAACATGTTAGTCTGTTAGTTTCGATTGAAAAGGATAGTGGAGGGATAAAAGAGTGAAAGATTTTTTTTTTTTAGGTCTTAGCAATAGGAGGAGGCTTTTGGATGAGTAAAAAGGAGTTTTGGAGGGGAGGACTCAGAGGAAAGAGTTTAGAAAGGTTTGTTTTAGGAGATCGGTATAGTAAAAGAGGTGTCAGATGATACAAGGAGGGGTAGAGTAGGAGAGAGTCTAGAAAGGTTTTTTTTGGCAATCATAGTAGTGGTATGGGGTTTGGGATAAATGAGAGAGTGGATGTAGAGGATATATTGATAGATGTATAGGATGAGAGATAGGGAAGTGCATTGGAAGGAGTAGTAGAAGAAGTTTGAGATGAGTCAGAAGGTTGGGCCTCAACTGCCAAGCTCGGTCTTCCCTGACCTGGAAAAAAGCATCCTGGGACTGGCTTTGGGGTAACATCCCTCATCAGCCAGGCTAGCTTGTATCCAGTGGCAAGGTGAACAAGGGATCCCCGTCTAGGCATACCCTGCCAATGTAGGGCAATCAAAGCAAACACAAGGAGATGATGGACGGAGCACTGAAACTTTTCAGGAGGGTATCAAGGAGAGACTATTGACATATTGGATTATGTGGAGGCTCACATTTCATTTGAGAAAATAAACATACAGGGAAAGGAATATGTAGCAAAACATGTACCTCAAATTTTGGGGTGGTTACATCACTATGATCATTAACCCAAGGGCCCCACCTCAGATTATGGTTGTGGAGGATGAATCCATTCAGGAAATATTGGATGGGGTGAAGGAAGTATTTGATGACAAACTAGGACAACTTAAAGGATATGTGCACAAAATCATACTCAGAAACAGTGAAGTACCAGTGCAACTCAAGTTCAGAAGTGTACCTATTAGTGTTCGGAAAGAGGTTAAAAACATATACAGGATATGTTAAACAAAGGGGTCATGGAGTCAGTAGAAGCATTTAGCTGGATATCCCCTGTTGTTATAATGGGAAAAGCTGGTGGAAAGTTAAGATGTGTGGATCTCAGGTCACTGAATTAAAGCTTTGTTGCAGATACATTTCCATTGCCCAACGTTGGTGAACTGGTGCTGTTGCTTAAAGGTGGTAAGTATTTTTCCAAGTTAGATCTCAAGAGCGCTTACCACCAAATAAAACTCTATGAGGAATCTAAATCACTAACAGCTTTCATCACCATAGAGAGAACTTTCCACTTTACCCGCATACCGTTTGGACTGTTATCGGCGGCAAGTGTTTTTAGAGGACTATAAGCAAAATGTTTAAAGGGTTACAAAATATATGGTATTTCAAAGACGACATTCTAATCTTTGGGGAAACAATTGAACAACATAATGTTACACTTATGCAAGCCCTACATAGAATTGCTGAAGTGGGGCTAACAATAAAAATTTGCTGTTTTCTGGAAGAGCAAATTGAATATTCGGGATTTAACATCTCAGGGGAAGGAGTGCAACCAAAGAAGGACTTGTTAAAAGCAATAGATTTGGCCCCAGTTCCCAGTTATGATCATTTATGGATTAATGAAACATTATTCCAAACTTGTGACATTTTTTTAGATCATTATTGAGAAAAAAGTCACATTTTGTGTGGAATTTGGAACAGGAAAAGTGATTCCGTGAAAAGAAAAGAAATCTGTGATGCTGGCATGTTGGTACCTTTTGATATTAATCTTAAATCCATTATAACTGTGGATGCAAGTGCCAGTGGGTTGGCGGCTATTCTGTCTTAAAGCATAAGTATCCAGAAAAAAACGGTAGCATTTGCATCAAGGACATTAACTGTTTCAGAATGAAACTATTTGGTTATCAAACGGGAAGCTTTAGCTTCAGCTTGGGGTGTGAATTATTATCGAACTTCCTTATGGGGAACATAATTCACCCTGCGGACAGACCATAAGCCATTAGTGTAAGAATTAGTACCAGGTGGAGCAGGCAAAGTGTCAGTGAAGTTGGCAAGATTAGCAGCCAGACTTCATGAGTATTGATACAGGTTGCAACACATCAGTATTGGAGAAACACACAGGCAGCTTGTTTATCAAGACTGTCTGTAGATTGGTGGGTAATGGATGGTCCAGTTGTTTCAGCCAGTGAGAGTGAAGGTGCAGTGGCTTCTGTCCATGATGCAGTGGGGGGTGAAGGTGCGTTTACAGTTCAGGAGTGGTGCAATGAAGTGGATGCTCATAGTACCCTAAAAGAAGTAATCCAAATGGTAGCTGCTGGCAGAAGAAGGGAGGGCTGTGTGTCCGTATCAGTGCACCATATGTTAAAGTATTGGATGATCTAACCATGCGGTGATAGATTATTGATGATGGGTGACAGATTTGTACTGCCTTTAGGTTTCAGAATGTAACACATGGCATTAACCCACAAAGAGCATTTCAGACAAAGTTTGACTCAACACAGACTCAAGATTCAGTTCTGGTGGCTGGCTTGGACATAAAAGTGGTCTCATTGATTGAGAAGTATGCGGCATGAAAAGAAGTGGAAAAAAAGACTGAAGGTAGGGGTGCAGTCCTCTATGAGGCATACTACCATTCCTGGTAAACCCTGGCACAGTGTGCGCATGGGTTTTATTGGCCCAATGAATGAACTTCGTGGTGAGTACAGATTTGCACTTGTAATTGTGGATGTATATTCTTAATGGATGCGTGTGAAGCTCTTGTGAGAAATTTTAACAGGGGTCACGTTTCAAAGTTTAGAGAAAATATTTTTGGAAAATGGACTACCTTCAGTGATTATCACAGATAATGGCACTCAACTTATATCTCATTTAGGTGTTTTCTCAAAGTTTGGTATTACACATTATCGCACCTCACTTTATAATCCACAAGGCAATGGTAGAAAGAGCAAATCTCTTGGTGAAGGGTATCATTCAGATGGCTAACATGAGTGGACAAGATGTAAAAAAATTGGTAGAGGACATGCTATGGATGTACCACACTATGATACAGAAAGCTACTAAAAAATGAGCGTGAGAGTACCAAGAGCCAAGTTAGTACCATCATGGATTAAAGAATGAATGATGAAAAGGGGTGAAAAGAATGGGCGAGTGATGAAGAGTATGAAATGGGCAAGCGATACGATGAAGGTTGGTGACTGGATGAAGATCAAATTTGGAAGAATAACAAAAGGTTTGACGAAGTTTAAAGGGCCATTCAAAGTTAAAACTGTACATCAGCATTACATTCAGTTAGAGTATGGAGAATGTATCAGAAAGGGAGAAAACACACAATTGAGGAGGATGAATAAATTCAGGAAATGCTCTAGCTATCTCTTAGTAAACGTTATTAATAGGTTGGTACATAGTCATTCTTATCAGAGAGCCAAAGGAATACTGAAGTGCTCTACAGTGGAGAATGTTGATCAAAAGCTCCAAAGTGAATAACCAGCTGGCTGAGAAGCATGGTCAAGGGCCTCTTTGGAATGGCAATCTTCATCCATCCATTTTAGTGCAGTTTATAAGATGACTTCTCTAAAGATTCTAGAAAGACTGTTACTTACATATTAATAAAGAATATAAGCCAGTAAGATTTTGTGTCATCCATCATACATATATTTAATCACAAATACTCCATAGCAACTAAGCAACAATATATGACACGTTCCTAGTGTATTCCTCCCTCTGTGATAGGGAACACTTTTGGCCAACCTATTAAGAACATTGTTATTTGATATGTATGTGTAAACCGTGAGGGTATCCCAGCGCTAGCAGGTGTGTGTGCCTAGGCAAGCCCTGCCTATGGTAGGTTGGTTACATGAAAAGCCAGGCCTTCAGCTTCTTGTGGAATTCAGGACCAGAGGAGGAGGCTCTGATGTGGAGTGGGAGACCGGTCTATGCTTTAGGAGCATTGTAAGAGAGAATGCCCATTCTCCAGATCTGGTTTTTATGAATAGGATGTGTACGAGTAGGAGTCCTGCAGAGCAGAGTTGTATAGGTGGATGGTCTAAGTAGATGCAGCTGTTCATGTAAGTGGGGCCTGAGTTGTGTAGTGCCTTGAATGCATGTGTGAGAAGTCTGAATTGAGAGTATATGTGTATAGGGAGCCTATGGAGCACCATGATGGATGGTGTGATTGGTTTTCTGTGTAGGAGGTTGAGGATGAGTTTGGCTGCTGAGTTCTGGATAGTTTGTAGTCTTCTGGTGAGTTGCTTGGTGATCCCAGCTTAAAAGGTGTTCCCGTAGTCCAATTTGCCGTGACTAGAACAAGTGACAGTTTGATTAGAGCTGCTTTGGAGCGATTTGAAGATTATCTTCAGCATCTTCAGGGCATGAAAGCAGGATGCATTGATAGCGTTGACGTGTGCAATCAAGTCCAGCTTGCTGTGGATGATTATTACAGGGTTCTTGTTGAGGTGTTCTTGACGAAGTTCACTACTCCTGTCTTGTCGGAGTTAAGCTTGAGGTAGTTGGCTTTCATCGAGTTGGCAAATTCCATCATGCAGGTGGTGAACTTATTTCTTGCACTGGGGTGTTGTCCGAGAGGGAGAGTATGAGTTGCGTGTCATCAGCCTAGGAGAAGATGCTGATGTGTGTGCAGATGACGTTGGCCAGAGGGAACATGTATGCGGTGAAGAGGGTGGGGCTGACCGATGAACCTTTAGGCACTCTGCAGATGAGTTTGTGGGCTTCCAAGGAGTAAGATGCCAGGCTGACAGCTTGTGTTCTATTAGTTAAGAAGGAGCAGAAGCAGTGGAGCGGGGGTCCTTGAATGCCAATTTAGTGCAGGTGCCTGACGAGGATGATGTGTGAGACCTTGTCCAATGCTGCAGTGAAGTCTAGGAGAATGAGGGCTTCTGTGTCTCCTCTGTCAAGGAACATGTGGATGTTACATGTGGCAGTGAGGAGTGATGTTTCTGTACTGTGTTTGGGCCTGAATCCAGACTGCGGGGTATCGAGGAGCTGGTGGTTGCTGAAGTCGTTGGTAAAGCGTCATCTGATTAATTTCTCTAAAACCTTTATGGTAGAAAAAAGATGGGCCTGTGGTTGGAAAGTGTGGCTAGGCCAGTGAATGGTTTCTTGACCATGGGCATGACAGCTGCATGTGTCCAGGTGTCTGGGAATGTGTCTGAGTCAATGGAGGCGATAAGGGTGGGTGTTAGTGATTCGCTGATCAGTAGGAGTGTTTTGGTGAAGGTATGGTGGGGGCAAGTATCAGATGGAGCCTGAGTTGATGGTTTTCCTGGTAGTAGCGATTTTGAATGTGGTGACGGCAGGCCACAAGGTCAGGGTTTGTTCATCGGCCATGATGAGAATTTGAGTTGTGACAGTGATGTGGTCCAGTTGAGGGTCAAATACACTGCATATATAGGTGATTTTGCTACAGAAGAATTCCAAGAGCTTGTATTGCGATGGGGTGATGTGGCTGAACGAGCAGGAGGTCTTTGATGATGGTAAAGATTTTCTTGCTGCTCTTAGTGATGGCGTTGATGTGATCTGCAAGAGCTAGGAGCTTGGTGTTCCGTATCTGCTAGTTGTAGCATTTAAGGGTTTTATCTGAGGTGTCTTGACTTGTTCTCAATTTGTGCTCCTGTTGCTGGCAGTGGCATTTCCTCAGTCTGAGTTCTTCTGTGCACCAGCTGGCCTGTCATCGGGCTCTTGCTGTTGGGTTGTGTTTGAGGAGAGCCAGGGTGTCAGTGTAGGTGGTGATCCAGCTATTGAGATTTTTTGATGTCTTTCGGTAAGTTGCTGGTGTGCTCAGGTTGGTGCTCGGAGACAGTGTAAGCCCACCCTATCCTCTATGATGCTTTTCCAGCCAGATGCCTAGAGGGTCTCATCAGAGAACTAGCTATACACATGCTCAGCTGCTAAGTTTCAGTTCAGTCGGAAGTCCATCATGCAATCAAATCTCCATTCTTTCAGGAATAAAACATGAGTGACTTTTAGCTCCCCTCTTCGTTAACATAATCATCAATGACCTCCTGAGAGCGATAATTGAGGCAGTCAAACAAACGGGCAGATATTTATAAATGTAAGGTTCTGTATATAGATGAGTCCTTCTGAGTGCTCTCTAAATACAATACAGCAACTCCACATTTGCACAGAAAACTACTCTAAATGCGATACTATCATCATCAATAAAGAAAAGCGGAAGATCATGGTCGCTGTGCCTTAAAGAAGACAATCTTTCTTGTAGAAGCAAAAAGGAACTGGGAGAGACCTACAGCTCACTGAAGAAGGCACGTTGATCTATCTCCCTCAAACTGTGAACACAAAATGTATTTTATTATTCACAAATAGAGCTGAACTTTGGGCAACACAAGAAAAGGTTCAGCATACATTATAGGAAACCATTGAAAGGCTATCTCCACTTTTTACATGGGACTCCATCTATGATTGTCCAGTAAGAATGTGAGTATTATTTTATAGAAATGTAATGTTGCAAGAAATACTGCAATATGCTCTAACAAGGCGCTCTGCTGACTTGTATTGGCATATGATGATCAAAACGTACCAGCAGTAGATTTTATAATACAAGCTGCCACCACAGACCTTTCTAAATCTGAGGCTTTGGCAACCGAGGTATGGGCACAGGAAATAGTAGATTTTCTTGCACAAAGATGTGTCAGATGTATAGCATTTTCATAACATCCACCACGTTGGAGCAAATGAATTACATCCTCAAGATCAAAGAAAGGACCCACAGAGACACTACTAAAAACTCTCAACATTCTCTACTTTTTTCTGTGATTCTGTTAACCCAGAAACATAATTCAAAAGTCAACAAATGCAGAGGCGGCTGCTGAGGAAGGAAAGTGGTGGGAAGAATATTTTGACCCACTGACAGGCAGTGATAGAAACCAGCAGTGCCCTTAGGGCAACGCCAAAGCTCTCAATTATGGTCCATTTTAAACAGTGTTTATAACAACTGAAAGCTCAGGAGTTGAGCCTAACAGCAGGTCGAGTTTCTGCCATTGCAAGTCAATGAGTCAAAATTAACTTAGAAGAAAAGAATAAGAAGTGTACCGACACACTGCTTCGGTGTTCATCTCCGTCGCTGCAGTCCAAGTACGTGACTTCCAAGCCAGACTCCCAGAGTCAACTCCCCTAACCAATCCAGACACTGCACTCATGCTGTTGATAATATTAAGCAACATTAGAGAAGCACCAGGATTGGTTGGAGCGTGCTGGTTCGATGCTTACTCAGGAACTGGGGGTCTGTTCCTACTCTCCACCCAGCTGTCTAGGAAGCTCAGGGTGGAGAGGTTTAAAGTGCACATGTCAAGCTGGCTGTCAAGAGGCTGCCACTAAAGTGACATGCGTACTTTAAGCTGAAGAGCCCACCACTCCTTCCCTGCTAAGAATCAACAACAATAATCCTGCCCGACCCCACACTGAAACTCTGCTCGGGCTGGGAGCAGTGAAAAATAAAATGGTAAAAACGTCATTTTATTTTATTTTTACTTTGCAGCACTGTGAGTGAGCAGGAGGGAGACGCTCCTTCGCAGACACGGCCGCTGCAATGATGAAAAAGTTCCAGATAACAGTTCATCAAGGAAAAACTGTTTAGCTGTGTGCAGATCAATTTCCATCAATATCAACAATGTTACTATTTGTTTTCAAACAAGAAAAGTTTTGATATTCTGAAAATCAATGCCATGGCCACCCCAAGCATGAAATATTTTCAAAGAAAAAGAATAGTGCACGTCAACCTCCATTCACTACTATGCACTACTACAAACAATGCAGACATTATGTGCTGCATGCCCAGGAAGAGCTAGATTTCTAAGCCCTATAAAATGAACTCACGAGAAGATATTCGAAGCACATTGTGTTTGTAAAATGACTCACTGCACCAATTTGCTACAAATGCCTATATTTCTTTTATTTCCTGTACATCTAACACATCACCCACTCTTTCTTAAACTAACTGTATCTAAATATGACAGACCACGTATCTAGCCCAAAGACTTACACTGCCCGATTAAAAAAGAAACAGAGAAACAATTAATGAATATGGTATATGCGTTTCAACTTCTTCATCATTCAATTTACCTGTCCAGTGCATTCTTTAACCAACCTCTCGCCCATCCCATCACTCGCCAAACCCTCACGTCTTCCATTTTTTGCTAACCTATTTATTTGTTTTAATTGCTACTTTTATTCAAAGATCCACATTGCTGAATACATAGTAACAGTATCAAGATTTTTTTATTCTATCTTATCTAAATCAGTTCATCCCAGTTCAAAGCATCTACTGACCACATAAGGAATTAGCACATCCTAAATGTAATGGGTCATTTTTATGTGATATGTAACACTGCTTATACTTTATATAGTTGAGTTCCTATTTTGTATGTTGTTGACATCATTTAGTTTTGCAACATTTTTTTGCTTTAAATACTTTACATCTCCATTCATTGCTGGTTATTACATCAGATATACATTGCATCATTACGGCTATTGCTTGGCAAGTCAAAAGGAGTATTTGAAGAAACTTATATCTAAGTATAAGTGTTACAAATTGCTGGTCCTTTTTTTCGGTGTCCTTGTGAAAGGTGCACTTAAGCAAATAAATAATATTGTATTGCATGAATTCTTACATCATCATATCGATCTATGTCACACCCACATTAAACGTTGAGTTTGAGATAGTGTACTTTAAATATGCTAATCTACCCCAGTCAGGGTCGGCTCCTCTGTTGGTGCCGAGAAGCGTCACCCCACTTAACTGCCCCCAAAGCTCCTGGGATGAAAGATAAAATAGTGATTCATTACCATTTTATTTTTCTTCCGCCCGTCCCAATCAGAGCGTCAGGTAGGGAAGGGGATTGCAGAGTAACAGCGAGGACGAGTGGTCGTTAGAGCTCTGCAAATGCACTGTTTAAAGTGCGCATGTCTTTTTAGCCAGCCATCTTGCAACGGCCAGCCACACATGCGCACTTTAAACGGCTCAACCCAGCTGTCGTCAGATAGCAGGTTTGAGAGTTGGTGCAGGCCTCCATAGCACTGTGGAGCGCAGAGACTGGCTGCTCCCACCAATCAGGGTGCTGCTCTCATGCTGGGAGAGCAGCGCTCTGATTGGTCAACAAGTTTCCTGGTGGCCATGCGCCTTGTAATGCCCCGGTTATAGGGCACCAGAATGTGCCAGTGTCTCTCTGTGTGAGGAGGCTGTCAGTGGTGGAAGTCCAGACCCTCTTCATGAGCTCCGTGATGTAGTGGATACTAAAGCGCAGAGTCTGGAAGAAAGCAGCGGTCCCGAATACAGTGGAAGACTTTGGTAAGTTTTAAATTATTTTATTTTATTTTGCCCACTTGCCCTCTCCCGTAGTTGCCAGCCACCACTGCTACCCCTATTTTTAACTGTATTTCGATCAACTGAAAAACATGTTCACACTACATCTCTTATGGTATCTAGAAAACGTTTCAGAATTTAATTTTGGCATGAACAAATACATTTTTATTTGCAAATGTGAAAATATGCTGAGCAAGTGGAAATTGATTTGTTAAACCATTTTTCTCCAGTGGGAAAATATGCCCTCAATCCCATGGAGAAATGCCTTTCCCTTCACCACCACCTGTCCTTATGTTTTTTGTAGAGGGTATTCTCTTCCTACTCTAAAAGTTGTTTTACTCCTGCCCATTTCCAGAATGAGAACAGGTAGGAGATAAACTGGTGGATGCCCTTAAATGAGTTGTTATGCCTGTGCACAAACTCACAAGGCACCCCACCTCCTCCCCTCTGAAATCAACACTTCAAACATGCTTTCAGCGTCCTCAAGTAAAGTTGCTGTCACAAAACGCTTCATGTGTGTAAACCTTTTATTAGTATAATCCAAGCTTACATGCATCAATAGCTTTGAGAATCGTACCCAAAACATTTTGACTCTGACAAGACCTTGCAAAGTTAATTTACTTGTAAAATCTACACCAGTCATTGACCTAGTGTTATATTCTCACAGGTATGACAAAGAAGGGGACTTGGGCACAGTGATATGGAAAAGGTTGCCCAAGTATCAAACAAAGTGCTCTGTTGGAAATGATCTCGTTCAGTTGGCAATTTAGGAACTGTCCTGCCAGTATAATCTGAGTTTATTTTCAGTAACCTCTTCTAAAACCAAATGAATGGTTAAAAGTGATTCTGTTAAACTGTTTCACAAGATGCTTACTCTGAAACTATAGAACGAGAGCATGGCACAGTTAGAACTGTGATATATCCTGAACGCTGCTGCAATCAGAACTCTGGCTTAACAAAAGCACTGGCATACTCAGAGGCCTAGTGTGATCATACTGCCCATAACACAGGCCATTTATAAACAGCACCTGTGAATATTGAAATATTTGACAGAAGTTGTGGGCTGCTTTATTCAGCAGTAGGTATAATCAGAAATGTTGTATAATCAGAGCCTAAATCTAAACCCTGATATAACAGCAACTCTGCTATACACAGAGAGAATATTGTCAGAGGTCCGATAAGAGAATGCTGGCATCATTACTAACCTCATTGTATTGCATACAATGGGACAACCAAGCTTTTATACAGGTCAAGTAGATTTCTGAAACATTCCATCTCTTGGACAAAAATATTTTTTTTTTATTCCACACCCCAGAAAATGTAAATCGTAAATCATTTAAATACCACAATTATAAATGAATTTGCATGTATAGCTAAACTTGTTTATGTATAATTGTTAACATATTCCTAATTTTAAAAAAATAATAATTATCAATAGTTTAATAAAGAAAAGCACCCCCGAAATGCATAACTCACCATAAAGCGGTCTCATAATATCATTCCTTCTTTTTACTGTGGATAGCAATCTACATTTTACTGGTATCAACTGTGATTTTGCATGCAGCAGAAATATGTTTATTAATTTATTAAGCACAATCTTACTAGGCAATCCCACCATCCAAACCATGAAAAGCATCACATACACATACAAAGCAATTAACTAGAGCAATTAAACGAACTGATAAAACCTGATATATCAAAGCCAAGATCAAGAAGAAAAGTTGAGAAGCCAAATTAGTCTACTAAGAGAAGGTTTACCTAACATTTCAGGTCATCAAGTGCTTCATTTGTCTGCTGGCAATTGGTAAACCATTCAATAGCTTAGCACCCACAACTTTCAAAACTGGAAAGATGCCAGTTTGGAATGTATTACTTCTCTTTTTTGTTAGACTAAAACAGTAGGGTGGGATAGTGGTAGAAAAACAAGTCAGCCAAATAAGCAGGTTGTAATCTCTCTTTGTATATCTCTCTCTGCTTTTCCACCACTTTGTTATTTAATGTGTTTATTAATAATTGGTATGTTCCCAGCTGACCGCTATCATTTTATGATTTGTCCCTTGGAACTCCTTGAATCCCTGGGAGTGCAAGTTAGACTGTTTAGGTCAGTCAGCTGGGACATTTGTGTAAATGTGGAAGCCTTGCTGTATGGAACATCTTGCTTGTATAATAAAGATTTATTCCCTACGCTGACCCTTGGATTTCTTCTATTACATTTCGCAAGTGTATTTTCATATAGAGCATTAAATATCAGCATTAGATATCAGTACTGTATCTGTTTTTCTACTGTGTGCCAGCCTAGTCCAGTTCTTCCTTGTGTGACATGATCATGCGTATTAGATCCAAGAATGACTCAAACTGCTCTGTTGTGATTTCTTTGGAGTTTGAAGATTATCTTTTTATGAAGATCTAGATAAATAGCAGTCATGGACTCTGGCAAGAACTGGCGGTAGTTAGACAAAGTTAACAGACTATTGGGTACAGATCTTTCCAGGCTAACACAGAAAGTAAGCGAAGACAAGGAATCCAGTAGGAAAGCTGTGCACACGTTAACAAGAACTCGAAGTTCAGAAAGAACAGGCACTCAAGGCTATTCAGCATTCAGCATAACTAACACCCAGGTTGTGCAAGGCATGCATAGAACTACTAATATAACAGCAAAGGGACTGTTGGGTAATGCACTCAGGATCTTGACACGGTAAGACTGAAGCTCAATAAATTCACCAACCACAATTGCTTTATAGATACTGACTGTATATAGGATATACATTAGTAGGCAGCGTCTGTGGATCTGATACTTTTGGTGCTGTTGTAAAAGTAGCATAAACAATAGTCACAGTAGATGAGAAATACCACCTAGGTTGTCTGCTGTGCCTTGCATTTTCACTGTGTTAAGTTAGCATGAGCTTATTAGAAGTTTAAACGCCATTTTTCTTTCTGCTGCCTTTGCGCACAGCACACATTATTATAAATGTTTAGAGTCTAGCAGACTGTTTTGCTTCACACGAGAATAATATGTTTTCCTATAGTAGCAGCCTTGCTTGGTAAGCTTTGTCTGAACAGTGAGTGCCGAGGCCTTCAAGGTTATTTCAACACAGTGGTGGTTGTTCGGTCTGATCAGCGCACGTTCTAGACATAACACATATGCAGCTGTGGCCACCCTGTAATTTTGTCGCGTTTAATAATGCACTGCGCAGGCATGCTCACACACTTGGAGAACATTCGCATGCAGAGAGCTGGTGTAGAAAACGATGTGATCCATTTCTACTAGGACCAGAGGTATGGGGCCGCCCTTGTAAACCCAAGAGACCTTCTGTAGATATAAAATAACCTACTAGCAAGGGAGGGTGATTTCTAGGTGTAATCTAGCCTTCTTTTTCATTAAGCATTTTAACAAGCTTTCTCCCTTTGTATTTTATGGAATAGTAACTATGCTGATAATCTTGTTGCTTATAATATGTCTGCTTGTATTAGCTAAGATACTGCGCCTGAGAACACGACATTAGAAATAATAATTTCAAACTTGCACGTGTCTTCATTTACTCCCCATTTTGGACTGGTATGAGAGTATAACAAAAGAGTGTTCATGTGTTCCAGATTGCCTGAGGTATTCTAAGTTCCATGTTCTGGGTTGTCTAATCATTGGGGGTATGGAAGAACCAATTAGACACTGATTGCTAGTCTGGTAGGGGATTTTGGCTGCTAAGGTGAGTGTTGGTACACCCTAATTCACTGAGGTTCCAAGTCTCTATGCACAGTTCTGTGTATGAGCAGAATCCCTGCTACATGGCGCCCAAACAATGGTGGTCTTATTACATGACACTTGAGTAGTACTTCTACCAGTCCTAAACCCCTTCACTATTGTTTTCGGATAATAGTAGTGTCGCACAAACCTACCTATAATTACATAGGTCTTTTCAAGCTTGAATCTTTTCAAACGGTTTCCTTTTGAATTACTACCCAGTTGTGCTACTATGTTTTACATTGTGCCTTTTTGTTCTCTGTGTCGCTATGGCTGACATTGTTATACCGCAACATAGTCGCACTGCGGTTCGCAAGCATATAATGTTGGTTTGGAGGGCATGGCAGTGATTTTGGTTGTAAGTGCTGAGGTTGCTTAGCCGTTTAAGATTTTCTACTTTTGGGTGACTTTTCTGGCAGTAGAAGAGGCTACGCAGGTTTTTCACACTTACACTCACTCAGCCGTGCCCATGGAATACGTCCCCTATAGAACACAGGAGATTCCGATTTCTGCATGGCAGCACCGTGTTTGGTTTGATGGCGCCCTTCCCCACAGTGTAACGGCGATTAGAATGTGTTCCACATTGCCTGAGGTATTTTAAGTTCCATGTTCTCGGTTGTCTAATCATTGGGGGTATGGAAGAACCAATGAGACACTGATTGCTAGTCTGGTTGGGGATTTTGGCTACTAAGGTGAGTGTTGGTACACCCTAATTCACTGAGGTTCCAAGTCTCTATGCACAGTTCTGTGTATGAGAAGAATCCCTGCTACATGGCGCCCAAACAATGGTGGTCTTATTACATGACACTTGAGTAGTACTTCTACCAGTCCTTAACCCCTTCACTATTGTTTCCGGATAATAGTAGTGTCGAACAAATCTACCTATAATTACATAGGTCTTTTCAAGCTTGAATCTTTTCAAACGGTTTCCTTTTGAATTACTACCCAGTTGTGCTACTATGTTTTTACATTGTGCCTTTTTGTTCTCTGTGTCGCTATGGCTGACATTGTTATACCGCAACATAGTCGCACTGCGGTTCGCAAGCATATAATGTTGGTTTGGAGGGCATGGCAGTGATTTTGGTTGTAAGTGCTCAGGTTGCTTACCCGTTTGAGATTTTCTACTCTTGGGTGACTTTTCCGGCAGTGGAAGAGGCTACGCTGGTTTTTCACACTTACACTCACTCAGCCGTGCCCATGGAATACGTCCCCTATAGCACACAGAACACGGGAGATTCCGATTTCTGCATGGCAGCACCGTGTTTGGTTTGATGGCGCCCTCCCCACAGTGTAACGGCGATTAGATTGGGTCTTTTGTCCATTCCAGGCGCTTCTTGGCCGGTTTTGGCTGGATTCACCCGGCATCCTTGTCCGGGGCAAGTCCCCGTTGCTGAGTTACAGACCCTATATGACTCTTCCATTAGTGTTATTCGGGCCCTAGTTCAATATATTACCTGCAATTTCCAGGGCGGGGCCCCTGGTGTTGCGGCCCTTCCAGCTGGACCGAGCGGAATGAAGCTTAGTCCCGTGGTGGTCAATGCGGTAATGGGCAAGCGTCCCCAAGATAAGGATGATATGCCTTTTTGGCTTGCTGAGAAGTTTGGCCAGCTGGAAGCAGTGTTTCCTAATTTGACTCCCGTAGAAAACCACAGGATTCTTACAATTAGTTTACCCAAGGACTTGGTACCGGAAGCCGGTGACTGTGAGTCATGGGGTAAGATTTTTGCGGCAGTGTACACGAGATGCTTCGGCACTCCGTCAATGGCTGTCCTTCCAACGGTCATTAAACGTGTTCAGGATGAACACGGACCTGAGGCTGCGGTTGAATTGGGAATGAGACTCGTTGGCACGTTTGATGTAGTAGCCGATGTCGTCCTTTCTAATGTAAAGGGAGATGCGGTGAACTTTCAAGTGGCTAATGCCTCACGTGATGTCCCCGATGCCGACAAACCTCGACAGTTACCGAGAATTATTACGGCTGCATATAAAACCATTGGCCGCAATAGTTTAGGTGTCAAGCCCTTTACTGCTAAAGATAAAAAGCAAACCCAGGGTGAGAAGTCTGAAACAGACGTTCAACCCACAGCTCCAAAGAAAAATGGGAACAGAAATAAAAAACAGGGGAAACAGCAACAGAAACAGGAGTCCCGTCCCCCATCACCAGTGCCTGCGTCTACTGAGAGCGTTTATGATTAAGTCGCCTGACCGATAACAAGTTCCTGATCAACGCTCTCCTCGTTCTTTACAGGACACATCGGCCTCATCGTCCGGTGGTGGAGGCGGCGGCAGAGGTCGGGGTGGCCAGCAGAGTCGCGACCAGCCCCGCCCGAAAGACGGAAAAGGCAAGCAGGACGATTCTTCACAGAAAAAACCCTAGTTTCAGAAAAAGAGAGTTGCCGCTTTAACCGCGAGATATGCCACAGATAGTGAGAACGCAGCTTCGGAATCAGACATGGGCGCTGACGTTGTTGGACAGCGCGGCGGAGATTACCATAGTGCGAGAGGCCCTGCGTCCACTACTGAATATGACAGCGACTGACCAATATGTCGTTGTAGAGACAGCTGATACTAGAGAAGCTCCCCCTGATAGGCTTGAAATAGTCCTTTTAATTGAAGGTGACATACAACGTACCATAAAACGGGTATTTTGGGAAAATCTTACAACTACCTATGACATTCTGTTAGCGGAGGCTGACTGGCCCCCACCCTTTGTTCTCGTGGCTCCGAGAGGGGAGGAGATAATCCTCCCTAGTTTCGCACACACAGTGTCCAAGGATGATGAGCTGAATTTTGCAGAAGAGTGGGCTAAGGCCCTTGCGCCGGCTCTGTATCGTACGCACTGTGGTTGGGATACATTTTCCCCCCACCATGAGATTCCCTTACGGTCTATGCCACAGCCTCAACCTCAATATCCCATCCGGCGTGAAGCTAAGGCCTCCGTCACGGAGATCCTTGAACAATTAGAATATCAAGGGATGATTGAAACTTGTGTGTCACCGTTGAATAACCCACTTTTTACTGTGACCAAGCCTGACGGTTCGTACCTTTGGCATTGGATTACCGGCATTTGAACTCGCATTGCCGTACCTGTGCAGTATAGAATACACACGGATCTGCTCTAGTGGATGGTCTTGTACGAAAATGGTTTAAAACCACACTTGACATATACAACGTTTTTTTTGCCCACAATTTGGATGGTCTGAGTTCCCAATGGACCAGTTTCACTTGTGGCGGCAAACAATGCCAATTTAAACGCCTGGCTATGGGCTATAAGAATAGTCCAGGTGTGTTTGCTGCCAGTATCGTCTCTCTCTTGGAGAGAGTTGACCCAGATGCATGTTCGTATGTGGATGACATCTATCTCACAGACGACGAAATTTCGGCGCATCTGTGTCGTGTAGACTGCATAATTTGCAACTTTGCGGACTTCGGTTACAAATTCAACTTTGCAAAGTCTCACATTGCAGAGTACACAGTGTTGTTCCTGGGCTACGAGCTCAACAATGAAGGTCGAGGATTAGCTCCTCACTTCTTGGAGAAATGCGCACAGCTGCGCGCTCCTACAACACTGAAAAAACTGCAGTCCTTGCTGGGATTTTTGAATTTCGGGCGTCCTTACAATCCCGAATATGCCCAGCGTATAAAGCCTTTGTATGCTTTGATACAACCTACTTTCGCCAAATCGTGCTGGCTGCCTGAACATTCAGCTATTTTGCAATCTTTGCAGGCTGATCTTCTAGAATCTAAATTCTTACTGACTTGTGATAACCACACCAACCTGGTGATAAGAATCATCCCTGGGGCGGTGGGTTTCACTTAGCTTACTTTTAACGAAGGAGACACAGTACCTATTGCTTACAAGTCACACTTGTACACTTCGGCTGAAATGCGGTTTTCTACTGTGGAAAAAGTTGTGACAGCAGTGCAAATAGCGATCCTCAAGGAACGCGCACTGTCGCAGGGAAAACACATGTTGGTTGTTACCCCGTATCCTGCACTAGAGGCAGTGACGAAGGCCAGTGTACCAAATTCTTTGCACCCACGGTGGATACAATGGGCAGCATCTTTGACGCCTCCGGATGTCACGTTTATTTTTGATGCCTCCTTACAGTCACAAGAGTTTTTGCAGTATGAATTTGTTCATCCTGCGCCATTGACTATGAGACCTTTGGAGGATTTCCATTGTATCATTTACACTGATGGTTCAGCGCAATTTGCGCATGGGTCTAAGCACGTATACGTTTCCGCTTGCCCCATTGTGGTAGGTACCATGGTGAATGATGAATTCAAGTAAAAAGTCGTGCACACGCAGACTTTAGGGGACTGTACCGCACAATTGGCAGAGCTCCGTGCTCTGATGCTTGCATTGGAGTACGCTGATCCTAGTATGACGACTCTTATTGTGAGTGATTCTTATTACTGTGTCCAGTCTTACAATGAGAACCTGTTCTTTTGGATTCAGAATGATTTTCGTGACTCCAAAGGTAGCACAATAAAACATAAAATGATATGGGTCAGAGTGGCTGAGCTTAAAGAGCAGCTGCCACTCGTGTATGTAATTCACACTCTCGGTCATCAGTGCGTGGGAGTTCACGCTGTCGGCAATTCTTTGGCCGATGAGGCCGCAAAATCAGCAGTTTCGACATATTTAGTTGCAGCAGTTACACGTTCCAAAAGTAAGATTGATGATGATATCTTGGCGGCTGTAGCCGCGACTGAGAAGGGAAATAAATATCCTAAGGGGTTCCCTTCAAAGTATTCATACCACTTAAGTCCTGATAAAGTTCCTTATGTGAAAATAACAGACGTTGGTGAAAGGTTAATTCCCTACGCGGACCGCAGGTCCACACTGATTACAGCTGCCCAAGAGGGTGTTGCGTCTGCGCATGCGGGCGTTTTGGCTACTGTATCTCAGTTAAAACAACGTTTCTGGTGGCGGGGACTGTACAAACAAACGCGTGATTATGTCCTTCAATGTGACATTTGCCAGCAGATTAAACCTTCAACTGCTGCGCGTCCGCCCCAGACACAGTTGTACATTTCCAATAAACCACTTGGTTGTGTTTACTTAGATCACTGCGGTCCTTTTTCTTCTGATACTGCGTATAAGTACATCTTAGTAGCAGTTGATTCATGTACACGATTTGTGTGGGTGTGGCCACACCGCAGCGCTGATTCACGAACTGTCATAAGAGACTTGCGTGTCTTTGTAGGGATTTTTGGCTGTGGCACCTTCCATTCGGATCAGGGTCCTGCTTTCGCCTCTAAGGCGTATAAGGATGCCATGACTTCGATGGGGGTCCAAATCAAGTTTTCGTTTCCATACAGACCTGAGGGTAATAGTGTTGTGGAACGAATGAACTGAGATTTAAAGCAGTCTTTGACAGATAGGGTTATTGGCACTGGCAGGAACTGGCTGGCCCACCTCAATAGCATGCAGCGTGCTCTTAATAATCTCCCTAGAAGGTCTCTGGGTGGACGGACCCCATACGAAATGTCTTTGGTATCAAGATGTTTGTCCCGGACCTTGACGGTCTAGACCAGGTTGCAGTTGCTGCCTCCTTTGACGTAGATGAACATTGCAATGTTTTACAGGATCTACAAAAGACGAGAGACAGTCTTGCAAAGGAACACTTGCCATCCACATCTGAGGCTGCGCTGCAGATTCCGGTAGTTGGCTAGCTACCCCAAGTTGGAGAACTGGTCCCTCATATCGAGCTCCGGTTCCAGTGCTTGGCGTGAAGGGCACAACAACAGTCATTTTATCACCTCCAGGCCATAAAGATAAAATGTATATCTCCATTGACAATGTCAAACTACACAGAGTGGCCGATTCTTCTTAGTATGACTCCGGCGGTCTCGTGTCCATCGATACTGAGAAATTCTGTTTTGGCCCCGGCTCTTAACCCCAGACCTGATGTTGCCCTCGAGATGCCTGCAGTTTCAAGTCCTTTATTGAGCTCACTACCTGGTGCTCACCTTGATGAGACTGAATATACTTACCCCACTGACTTATTGATGCCTGATTTGCAAACACGTTTGGCTACAGAATCCAGATTTTCATTTGACACTGACTCTCACAGGTCGAAGTCCCCTTCCAAGATTTCGGTTCTTGTAACACTGTTTAAAAAACATTTTTCGATTCCTATTTGGAACTACATTTGATTGGTGCTTTTTTTGATATACCTGTTCATGCCTATTGGATTCGTGGTGTATTTGTTCCGCCTTGTCAATGGACACTATGTTGAAGAAAAAATATGCATTCGACATATTAATGGAACATTGGCTCCCCATTCATCATCACACAGATTGAAGAGGGACCTGGCTTTTGTTAATATCACTGCTTGGCCCGTCTTAGATGGGATTGTGTGGGATGCTATTAGATGTCCAATTCACGGACCCACAGAGGTTATAAATGTTCCAAATGTCCAAAGAGTTTCTATGGGGGATGTCATTAAACAAAATATACGTTCTGATGATTGGGATGTTCAGGCCGTAGAAGCTTTGTTTTCTGATTTGAAATATTATGCTGCCTTTGATGCTGAAGATTTGTATCTAGATTCCGCATATTATGGTGATTTGTTTTGTTATCAACATTTTGGCAATCACTACCTGCATAAAGCAAATACCAGGAGGAATACTGTTAATTATACACAGTGGGAGCATTGTCCCGCTCCTGTACAAGGCAGTTCAACTTCTTTTTAAAGAGGTTCACTTATTTTAATGATTTTAATCAGTCAAATCCAAATGCATTTTATTTTAAAATGACTGGAAAGTCCACTTCCAAGGTTAGACTTACCCACACAAAATAATTGCATTCAAAGTCCTTTTTAGACCAATTGGCTGTTGGAGGCTACGAGCTGTGGAAAGATACTGTTGATCTTAAATCTATTTGGCGTTCTAAAAGTTGGCAAGTGCAAGGCACTGAGGCTTTGCATCGTGCATGCCTCATCCCGAACCATATGTTGTTTTTGAATTCTACAATTTCACTAACAACTTGCTTTGGATTGGCTACTACTAAAAAAATAAATGCTCCTTCTTTTCCTGAATTAGAAGAATATTCCGGTTGGAATAATAATACCAAATTGTCCATCAGAGAATTACAGGCCATGTTACTGAATTCTTCCTTTAACATATCCAGTTTGGATCCTAAGGGTTGGTTGTTGTGGCACAAAAGTGCTGTTCTTGCCAGCATCGTTTTCTGGGTTTAGCTCTAGGCTACACGCAGGTCAGGGTGGATCCCCGTTTTGAAAGTGGCCATTCTGTGACTGTGAGAAGTTGGCTTGGTATATGATGTTCACTGTTCTAGTGAGCACCTTGCTCCAGTCCAAACAACCCTTATGGTGATGGTTGTAAAGTCAACCTGATAGACCAGCTATCTGAGTGGGAGCATGGACAAAAGCAGTCTTAGGCTAAACTCAAGAGGGCATGTGAAGCCAGCTGTTTTACCATATGCAAACCTTTTAATACCAAATGAAAGGACACCACACAGGTTATATATTCAAAATATATATGTATTTATTTCTAAATTAATCCCCTTAACTCTTTATGAGCTTAGGAGCACAAGCGTATAACAAGTAACTTAATATAACATACAAAAGTTGCACAAATATGGATAGGCCCTGGTGGCCCTTAAAACCATATACTAAAATAGTGGTATAAGAACCACGTCACGAACAATGGTAAGGCTTAGGGCCTTGGGAATCGCTGGGGCTACACTGGACTAACAGCAGTTAGGGAGCAGAAGGCCCACAGGATGTGGGTGCAGTGTCTAAATGCACATGCGTGCACCTATAGAAGTCAATGGGTGCGTAAAGTTAGAAAGTTGCAGATTTGGAATTCTTCCGACTGGACTAGAACTTAACCACTTAAAACTAGGAAACTAGAAGTGTAAATCTCTACAGGAGCACCGCAGTACTCGCGTTACCTCACCCACAGGAAGCGGGTGCATAGGTGTCAAAGTGTGTCGGGTTTCGTCGTGGAGTTCTATGGAGCCTTGGAGAAAAGATGCTTCAGGCGACCACGAGAAAAGAGTCCGGTTGGATCCAAGGGTGGATCGACGATGTAGAGTACCTGAAAGTAGAGGGGACAGAGTCTGGGTCACTAGCCAGTGACCAGGATGGAACCAGGAAGGAACCAGGCGATGGCGGGTTGCGATCAGGTGATGTCATGAAGCTTGTCTCCACTGCCACGTGAACCAGGAGGTGTCGACGACAACCAGGTGCTGTACACGGACTGTCCCATGAAGGCTCTCGCTGTCGGCGGGATCGGATCTCGATTCGGAGTCAACAGGCCGTGGCAAATTCAACACATGCAGGAATCAAAGATGGCTTCTGGAACAGACCAGCAAGGTCTGATGGGCTGCTCCTTTTCAGGGGAGCAAGGGCCACTCTGGAGCAACCAGACCAGCATTAAAAAATCAAAGGTTCGTTGTCACAGAGGCCACTAGCCAACGGGCCAGTGACCGGACAGATGCATCGAGCAGGAAAATGTAAAAGGGCCCCACGCAGCATTCGGTGAGTGTGGAGAGGTGATCTTCGGTGCAAAGTGTGCTCGGGGCTGGGGCTTCTTAATCCCCAATGCACAGCTTCGAGGGTGCCTCAGGAGCTGCACAAAAAGCACTTTGCTGGCTTTCCAAGACGGCCGGTCCCACGTCTCTCGTCGCCTACACGGGTCTCAGCTTTGCTGTGGCTGTGGATCGGGCTGTTGGATGTCTGGAAGTCTGGGTCTTGTCAGGCTCTGTCGTTCGAGCTCCGGCGGGAGCAACGATAAAGCAAACCATTGAGCGCTTGATGGTGCCTGCTTGCACAGGGTGGTCACTCCTTGACTACGTCATGAAGGATGTTGAAGGGTCCAGAGTTTCATATCAGAGTTTCAGTCAGGATTTTCTAAAGTCTAAGGACACAGCTCCTACCTTTATTCCAAATCAAGGGGCTGGATTACCTGCTAGGTCCCTCCTATGGGTGGGACCCAGGAAGGGGGTGGTTACATCCCTTTCCCTTTGTCCAGTTTCATGCCAGAGCTGGGGCTGGAGTGCCCCAGCACCGGTTTGAACTGGCCTATGCATGGGACACCTTGTGTGCCTCAGGCAGTGTCTAGTTTCATTCAGCCCTCCCTGCCCCAATCCACTATCTCCTGTCTGGGGTGGTGCTAGCCCCTCCCTGTGACAGGAAACCTATTTTCCAGGCTTCCCCTGCCGGAGTTTCGTCCAGCAGCAGGAGGCCAGACTTGTGTCTGTGGCAGCAGCATCCATTTTGTGATGCTGAGGCTCTGGTTAACTTTAACTGGGATTAATGGAAGTAACATGTCTTCTCCCTCTAGAAGGGTGGAATGCTACCCCCCTCACCAGAATTGGCGAGGGGGTAGTATTCCAAAGCGTATGACACCTTACACGACATGTTTTGATAAAGCCAAACCAAATATAGCATTTAACCGCGAGGTTCATTATGCACTTAAGAGTATATGGTATGGCATTATCCTAGAACAGCTATAAGGACATGGTTCCGAAAGCTGCAGACAGGCTCAGCTCATGCTAGAGCACCATCTCGCTGTAGCCAACCCCCTTTTGTGGGACCTCTCTGTAAGCAAACAGAAGGCAGGGTAAAAGGATGTCCCATCTTCGCCTAAGCTTTTCATGTAGCCCCTTTATCTTCCCTTTGAGGGTCTTGTTGAATGTTTCAACAAGCCCATTGCACTGTGGATGATAGGGTGTAGTGAATTTATAATTAACACCACACTCCTTCCACATAGCAGTCAAATATCCTGACATGAAGTTTGCACCTCTGTCAGAGACAACCTCCTTTGGAAATCCCACTCTGGGGAAAACTCCAAGTAGGGCCCTTGCCACAACAGGAGCTGTTGTGGTCCTCAGGGGAATAGCTTCTGGATACCTGGTGGCATGATCCACTACCACCAGTATAAATCTGTGCCCAGATGTGCAGATGCTGTTTGGGGGTCCATTGGTCCAACAATGTCTATCCCCACTCTCTCAAAGGGTACCCCCACCACAGGTAGTGGTATGAGGGGGGCCTTTGTTGTGCCACCTGATTTGCCACTGGCTTGGCAGGTAACACAGGAGCGACAAAACTCCTTTCTGACATATGGGGCCAGTGAAAGTGAGGGACAAGCCTGTCCCAAGTCTTGTTCTGGCCTAGATGTCCTGCTAAGGGAATATCATGGGCCAAGGTAAGAAGGAAGCCCCTAAATTGCAGCGGTATACCCAACCTCCTGGTAGCACCAGGCTTGGGGTCTCTAGCCTCTGAATAAAGGAGCCCATCATCCCAATACACTTTATGGGTACCTTGAGCATTCCCAGCAGCCTCAGCAGCGGCCTGCTGTCTGAGGGGTTCAAGGGAAGAGCAATCTAATTGAGCCTGCCTCAGATCTTCCCTGGAGGGTCCCCCTGTCCCAAGAAACTCAACCTGATCAGGCTCAAGTTCTTCTGGGACAGTTCCCTCTTGGATCTCAGAATCATCCTCCTGGGAGGGCTGATCCTCAACCTGAGGCAGGGGGAAGGCACTGCCTTAACCCTCTTGCTCTTTCTCTTGGGTTGTGTCTGGTCTATAGTTTCAAGATCCAGCACCGGTTCAGGTAAGCACTTTTTGGCCTGTGACCTGGTCACAGCAAGGACATGTGCTGAAATACCTAAGATCTCTGCATGAGTCCTATACTCCACTTCTGACCATACTGGGTTTTCTAGATCATTGCCCAAAAGACATTCAACTGGGAGGTCTGCACTTACCACAACTCTTTTGAGGCCAGTTACCCCTCTCCAGGAGAAATTAACAACTGCCACACTATGTGTAGTAGTGACATTGCTAGCATTGGTCAGATAGTCAGATAATTTATATAGCGCGCTACATACCCAGAGGGTCTCAAGGCGCTTGAGGAAGGGTGGGGATTTACTTGTCGAATATCCAGGTTTTAAGTTGCTTTCTGAATGCTAGGTGGTTTTGAGTGAGGCGAAGGTGAATGGGAAGTGAGTTCCAGGTTTTAGCCGCCAGGTAGGAGAAGGATCTTCCTCCCATGGTGGTTTTGTTGATGCGAGGAACAGCAGCAAGGGCTTGGTTGGAAGAGCGTAGCTGGCGGGAGGGGGTGTAGAAGGAAAGTCGCGTGTTGAGGCATTCGGGTCCAAGTTCGTAAAGTGCTTTGTGTGCGTGGGTGAGGAGGCGGAAAGTTATCCTCTTATTGACGGGGAGCCAGTGGAGGTTTTTCAGGTGACCAGAAATGTGGTCTTTACGCGGGATGTCTAGTATGAGTCTGGCTGATGCGTTCTGGATGCGTTGGAGTTTTTTCTGAAGTTTTGCGGTGGTACCGGCGTATAGGGTGTTTCCGTAGTCCAGGCGGCTTGTAACCAGTTCGTGGGTGACCGTTTTTCTAGTTTCGGTGGGGATCCAGCGAAATGTTTTTTTGAGCATGCGAAGAATGTTGAAGCAAGATGATGAAACGGCGTTGACTTGTCTGGTCATCGAGAGTGAGGAGTCCAGGATGACGCCCAGGTTCCGTGCGTGGTCCGTCGGGATGGGTGCTTTTCCAAGGGCCTCTGGCCACCAAGAGTCGTTCCAGGCGGAGGGGGAGGTACCTAAGATAAGGACTTCTGTTTTGTCTGAATTCAGTTTCAGACGGCTGTGCTTCATCCACTCGGCTATTTCTTTCATTCCTTCGTGTAGGTTGATTTTGGTGGTGTTAGGGTCATTGGTGAGTGAGAGGATCAGTTGAGTGTCATCAGCGTAGGAGATGATGTTGAGGTTGTGTTGGCGTGCGATGGTCGCGAGGGGGCTCATGTAAACGTTGAAGAGGGTGGGGCTAAGAGAGGATCCTTGTGGCACGCCGCAAATGACTTCGGTGGCTTCTGACTTGAACGGTGCGAGGCGGACTCTCTGAGTTCTTCCGGCAAGGAACGAGGTGATCCATTCCAGTGCTTTTCCTTGGATTCCGATGTCTCTGAGGCGTTGTAACAGGGTGCTATGACAGACTGTGTCGAAGGCTGCAGAGAGGTCGAGGAGGATGAGGGCGACTGTGTCTCCATTGTCCAGTAGAATTCGAATGTCGTCTGTTGCTGCGATGAGTGCGGTTTCAGTGCTGTGTTTGGCTCGGAAGCCGGACTGTGAGGAGTCGAGGGATTTGTTGGTTTCGAGGAAGGCGGCGAGCTGGTTGTTGACAGCTTTCTCAATGACTTTGGCCGGGAATGGAAGGAGCGAGATGGGCGGTAGTTTTTGAGTTCGGTGGGGTCAGTTGTGGGTTTTTTCAGAAGGGCGCTGAGTTCGGCATGTTTCCAGCTTTCCGGGAAGGTGGCGGAGTTGAGGAAGCAGTTGATGACGTCTCGGAGGTGTGGTGCTATGATGGAGTCTGCTTTGTTGAAGATGTGGTGAGGGCATGGGTCTGTGGGGGATCCTGAGTGGATGGAGTTCATCAGGCGGATGGTGTCCTCAGTGGAGATTGGGTTCCAGTTATTAAGGATGTTCAGGGGGGGTGAAGGTATGGTAGAAGGTTGGGTGGCTTGGTCTCCGGGTTGGTTGTCGAAGCTGTTGTGGATGTCTGCTATTTTGTCGTGGAAGAACGAAGCTAAGGAGTCGCAAAGGGTTTGAGAGGGAGTGATGTTGTTGGAGTTGGCAGTGGGGTTGGTAAACTCTTTGACGATGTTAAATAATTCCTTGCTGTTGTGGGCGTTGTTGTCTAGTCGGTCTTTGAATGCGGCTTTCTTGGCAGTCCGGATCAGTTGGTGGTGTATGCGGGTGGCGTTTTTGAAGGCGTCCCTGGTGCTGGTGTTTGGGTCTTTTTTCCAGGCCTTCTCAAGGGAGCGGCAGAGTTTCTTGGATTTCTTAAGATCATCGTTGAACCAGGGGGCGTTTTTGTTGCCTAGTTTGATTTGACGTTTTTTGTCAACGGTGCTAGGTTGTCGGCGCTGTTGGTTAGCCATTGAGTGAGGTTAATGGCTGCTTGGTTGGGGTTCGATGAGTGGGCAGGGGGGTTTTGAAGAAGCGATGAGGAAATCTGGTCGATGGTGATTTTGTTCCAGTTTCTTCGCAGAGTGGGTTGAGGATGGTTGTGGGTTGTGGTCTTTTTGTAGACAAAGTGAACGCAGCTGTGGTCCGTCCAATGGAGAACTCTGGTGTGACTGAAGGAGATATGTTTGCTGGAGGTGAAGATAGGGTCGAGTGTGTGTCCTGCGTAGTGTGTGGGGGTATTAACAAGTTGTTTGAGTCCGAGGTTGGCGAAATTGTCCAGGAGGGTGGTGGTGTTGCTGTCGTTGCTCTTTTCCAGGTGAAAATTGAGGTCTCCCAATAGAATGTAGTCCTCGGAGGGGAGGGCGTGTGGGGTGATAAAGTCAGTGATGTCTTCACTGAATTGTGCACGGGGTCCTGGTGGCCTGTAGAGGAGGGTGCCTCGGAGTGTGGTCTTGGGGTTGGTGTGGATCTGGAAGTGAAGGTGTTCGGCGCTAGCGAGGTTGACGTCTGAACTGGTTGAGATGCGGATGGAATTCTTATGGACGATAGCGATGCCTCCTCCTGTTTGGTTGGTGCGGTCTTTTCGGATGATCTTGTAGCCTTCCGGGATGGCTATGGTGATGTCTGGAGCTGATGAGGCGTTCATCCAGGTTTCTGTTAGGAAGGCGACGTCCGGAGAAATGGTGTCTAGTAGATTCCAAAGGTCGATGGCGTGTCTGTGGACCGAGCGGGTGTTGAGCAGGATGCATTTTAGGTGGTTGGTGTCAGATCTCTGTTTGGTGTTTGTGGATGAGGAGTTGGTCTTGGTGCCGTCATACTTGCAGGAGTTGCAAGTGAAGGGTCCATGGGTGTGTCCAGGTGCGGCTTGGGCGCAGTTGGGGAGTCGACCGGGTTTTAGTGCTAAGATGGTGGAGGCGTCGTATGTAATGCGGGTGGGGTGGGTGAAGAGGGGGCTAGGGGGTCTGGCGCTGGGCGCGGTCCAGGCGCGGACGGGCGTAGACGGGCTTACCGTTGGCGTACCTTTGGCACGACCGCTGCGCGTGGACGCTGCGCGTTGGGACATCTGTCATAAATGGGTAGTGGAGGGGGCGGAGCGTGCGAGGGGCCGCTGGGAGGTGGGGTCGCGGTGGAGTGACGGTGTGGGAGGACGGCACTACAAACAAAATGGCAGCAACAGTAAACAAATGCTGCAAGGCAGGACGAGATTAGGCACAGGTAGTAATAATAGTGGAGCGCTTATGGGGGAGGGTAAAGCGCTACGAGATTTGGCAGTACTATAGGTAATGTGCAATAAGCTATCGAATTGTGCAGCCAGTAAGTCGAGGCACGATTTACTCAGCAATGACAAAGCACAGCAGTGAGCAGAGCGCAGAATATTTCAAAGCTGAGAGGTGTACTCGGTGATCAGTAAAACAAAAAGCGCTACAAATGCCCAGCAGTGCGATATCACCAAGCGCTACAAATGGCCAGCAGTGCGATATCACCAAGCGCTACAAAAGCCCAGCAGTGCAAGCGCTACAAAAGCCCAGCAGTGCGATATCATCAAGCGCTACAAAAGCCCAGCAGTGCAAGCGCTACAAATGCCCAGCAGTGCGGTAAATTTAGCAGAGGTTGTCGGAAGAAAGGAGTACTTAGCTAAGTTGTAGTGCTATGGTAAGATGCCAGGTCGGGGGGAGGTGGTGGGAGCGACCGCTTCTGCCGAGGACAGGACGGTCACTAGGTAATTATCACCCAGTACAATCTGCCCAGGGTTCACAAAGTTAGGTGTCACCATAGTGACACTGGCACATGTGTCCCTGTAGGCCTGAGCCACTTTGTCATTTATCAAAGGTGTCTGTCTGTACTTGCCCAAAGTATTGGGACTCACAGTAATGGACATAGCCATGTCCACATCACAGATCAGGACAGCCTGAGTAGGAATCCTGACTAGGCCAGAATCCACCTCAGTACCCATGGTTAACCCCACTATAGCCTTGGTTAGGACTACCACTGCTGACTGTACTAGTGGCTGCAGTGGTAGGGCCTGTACCTTTCTTGGTGCACTCACTAAACCAGTGAGAGGCAGTTTTACAATAATTGCACCAAGGTATCTTTGGACCTTCTTTCTTTTTCTTAGAGTTTTGGGACCCCCCCCCCCTTAGAAGTATTTTGGGGGCCTGAAGAAGATTTCTGGTCTTTTTGTTTCTGAACTCCACCCTTTTGGTCTGCCTTCTTCTGGTCACCACCTTGGTTCTGGGGTCTCTGCTTAATACTGATTCTGACCCATTTGTCTGCCTTCTTTCCCAATTCTTGGGGAGAGTCTTTGTCTTCTGGGTATCTCTGAACATTAACCTGCACTGTTCAGTGGTTAAGCCAAACCCATCAATTAGAGCACTCTTCAGGACAGAGTAGTTTTTAGCATCCTCATGGCTAACAGTAAGGAGTTTGTCTCTTCCTTTTTCTGAAAAGGAGAGCCACAAGATTGCTGCCCACTGACTCTGGGGAACCTGCTGTACCATTCAGGCCCTCTCCAAAGCAGTTATCCACTTGTGGATGTCATCCGCATCTTTGTAGGGGGGCACAATCTTACTCAGGTTTCTATGATTTTTTTAGAACTCCAAAGGTTCAGGAAGGGCAACAAACAGGCCTTCAAAAAAGATATGAATACAAACGAACAAGGAGGGGCAACTCCAGAGCAAGATCCAGGCTGTGGATTATAGCATGTGCAAAATAAAGGCTTGAATTTTCTACATCGTCTATCTGTGTTGGATTTGGCTTCTGATCAAGGATATGGACTGTGTTTGAAACGCTATAATAGCGTATGGATCAAAGTGACTATCTTGGAAGTGCACTGGTGTTTTACTTTACATTGTGGTGACTCACTGCCCTGACGGACGTTAGGGAAAGGTGGTCACTCTTTGATGTTCTAGGTGGATGTGCATCCAACGCCTAAGTAGCACTCTATATTGTGTGTTATGTGTAAAAATGGAATCATGATTTGACTGATGAAAACTAACATTGATGTGCGAATCAATATAGCAAATCCACCAATTCTTTGTATATAAATATGATCATAAGACCTGTCTTTATCCTTAGGGATATTGCTGTCACCAGTGGAATCTAATCCACTTAACTTTTGCTCCCTTGCTAAAGCAAGTTTAGCTTGGGCCAGGGCTGTTTCCTCTTTTTCTATCTGAAGTTGGACAGCTCTCATCCTAGCCTCATGTTCTCTTCTCTGGGGGGAAGTCATTCCCCTCTGAGAACCCCTTGAGGCATTAGAAAGGAGAGACTCCCTGGAAGGAGACCTTTCCCTTCTATTGCCTGGATGAAGTCTACTGTTAGGTCTGGAAAGGTGCAACCCTTTTCCATTCCCATGTAAGCTTAGGTTAGCCTGGCTAAGCCTCCTGACTTGGACCTGGCTATCATCTCCATCTGATTCTTCTTACTCCTCTTCCTCCTCTACGTCTGGGGTTAATGGGTCATCTTCTGTGGAGGGGACACCATCACCTGTATGATCTGGGGGGCCTGGTTTAGAGGCCTTCTCAAGATCACCTGCCTCTAGGACTTCTATCAGGTGCTGGATGGTAGGGTTGGAACCCTGTTTCAACTTCCTTGAGGTACACAGTGACCTCATCTCTCGGAAGTTGAGCATCTCATATCTGGAGGGTGCCTTGGGAAGGTCACTTTCCACAGGTAGAGAAGCAGAGGGTTCACCTGTGCCAGACATGTCTAGTGAGGTGTGGTGTGTGCACCTACCTACACTGAGTGTTTACCTACTAGAACCTTTCTAGGAGTTGTAGTCAGGGTGTGCTAGACCCTTTCCTCTACAGCAACTAAGTTCAGTAGAACTTAGGTATTTTAAGCTTTGTTATATGTACCTATCCTATGGTACCTAATGTGATCTTTCAAATGATATCAAAGATTACAATTGGTAAAACAACAGCAAGCTCAAATCCCAACCGCTGCACACCAATGTGAGAAGTTGGCCTGGTATATGATGTTCACTATTCTAGTGAGCACCTTGCACCAGTCCAAACAACCCTTATGGTGATGGTTGTAAAGTCAACCTTATAGACCAGCTATCCTAGTGGTAGCATGGACAAAAGCAGTCTTAGGCTAAACTCAAGAGGGCATGTGAAGCCAGCTGTTTTACCATATGCAAACCTTTTAATACCAAATGAAAGGACACCACACAGGTTATATATTCAAAATATATATGTATTTATTTCTAAATTAATCCCCTTAACTCTTTATGAGCTTGGGAGCACAAGCTTATAACAAGTAACTTAATATAACATACAAAAGTTGCATGGATGGGCCCTGGTGGCCCTTAAAACCATATACTAAAATAGTGGTATAAGAACCACGTCACGAACAATGGTAAGGCCTAGGGCCTTGGGAATCGCTGGAGCTACACTGGACTAACAGCAGTTAGGGAGCAGGAGGCCCACAGGATGCGGGTGCAGTGTCTAAATGCACACGCGTGCACCTATAGAAGTCAATGGGTGCGTAAAGTTAGAAAGTTGCAGATTTGGAAGTCTTCCGACTGGACTAGAACTTAACCACTTAAAACTAGGACACTAGGAGTGTAAATCTCTACAGGAGCACCGCAGTACTCGTGTTACCTCACCCACAGGAAGCGGGTGCATAGGTGTCAAAGTGTGTCGGGTTTCGTCGTGGAGTTCTATGGAGCCTTGGAGAAAAGATGCTGCAGGCAACCAGGAGAGAAGAGTCCGGTTGGATCCAAGGGTGGATCGACGATGTAGAGTACCTGAAAGTAGAGGGGACAGAGTCTGGGTCACTAGCCAGTGACCAGGATGGAACCAGGAAGGAACCAGACGATGTCGGGTTGCAATCAGGTGATGTCGTGAAGCTTGTCTCCGCTGCCACGTGGACCAGGAGGTGTCGACGACAACCAGGCGCTGGATACGGACTGTCCCATGAAGGCTCTCGCTGTCGGCGGGGTCGGATCTCGATTCGGAGTCAACAGGCCTTGGCAAATGCAACCCACGCAGGAATCAAAGATGGCTTCTGGATCAGACCAGCAAAGTCTGATGGGCTGCTCCTTTTCAGGGGAGCAAGGGCCAGTCTGGAGAAACCAGACCAGCATTAGAAAATCAAAGGTTCGTCGTCACAGAGGCCACTAGCCAACGGGCCAGTGACCGGACAGACGCGTTGAGCAGGAAAATGCAAAAGGGCCCCACGCAGCACTCGGTGAGTGTGGAGAGGTGATCTTTGGTGCAAAGGATGCTTGGGGCTGGGGCTTCTCAATCCCCAATGCACAGCTTCGAGGGTGCCTGAGGAGCTGCACGGAAAGCACTTTACTGGCTTTTTAAGATGGCCGGTCAAACGTCTCTCGTTGCCTCCACGGGTCTCAGCTTTGCTGTGGCTGTGGATCGGGCTGTTAGATGTCTGGAAGTCTGGGTCTTGTCAGGCTCTATCGTTTGAGCTCTGGCGGGAGCAACGATAAAGCAAACCGTTGAGCGCTTGAGGGTGCCTGCTTGCAAAGGGTGGTCACTCCTTGACCACAAGGGAGATTCTTCAGTCTTCTATGTCGAGTAGGATGTCGAAGGGTCCAGAGTTTTGTATCAGAGTTTCAGTCAGGATTATATAAAGTCTAAGGACACAGCTCCTACCTTTATTCCAAATCAAGGGGCTGGATTACCTGCTAGGTCCCTCCTATGGGTGGGACCCAGGAAGGGGGTGGTTACACCCCTTTCCCTTTGTCCAGTTTCGCGCCAGAGCTGGGGCTGGAGTGCCCCAGCACCGGTTTTAACTGGCCTATGCATGGGACACCTTGTGTGCCCCAGGCAGTGTCTAGTTTCATTCAGCCCTCCCTGCCCCAATCCACTATCTCCTGTCTGGGGTGGTGCTAGCACCTCCCTGTGACAGGAAACCTATTGTCCAGGCTTCCCCTGCCGGAGTTTCGTCCAGCAGCAGGAGGCCAGACTTGTGTCTGTAGCAGCAGCATCCATTTTGTGATGCTGAGACTCTGGTTAACTTTAAACAGGATTAATGGAAGTAACATGTCTTCTCCCTCTAGAAGGGTGGAATGCTACCCCCATCGCCAGAATTGGCGAGGGGGTAGTATTCCAAAGCGTATGACACCTTACACGACATGTTTTGATAAAGCCAAACCAAAGATAGCATTTAACCACGAGGTTCATAATGCACTTAAGAGTATATGGTATGGCATTATCCTAGAACAGCTATAAGGACATGGTTCCGAAAGCTGCAGACAGGCTCAGCTCATGCTAGAGCACCATCTCACATAAAACCAAGCACTTTGCCTTCAGGATTGTTAAGGCCTGCCATAGGAGTGACTTATAGATGCATATGTGTCCAGATATAGGTTTAGAAATAGGAATACTATATCTAAGCAAGGGGTGATTACACGACCTTGCCCTAGCTGAGTGATCAGCCAGTTGTGTCAGTTTGGATGGCCAGCCAGGGGTGGCAAAAGATATGCTGCAGCACCTGGTAGGCCTTGGATGCACCTATGCCCTGGGTACCTATAGTACACTGTACAGGGGCTCATAAGGTGACCCAATCCCAATTGGTGATGTACCTAAAGTACATGTTGTGAATTTAGAGAGAGAACAGCAGGGCTGTGGGTCTGATTAGCAGGCCCACAGCCACATTAAGTCGAAAACCAGTGAAGCAAAAAGCAAAAAATGGGGTGACCATAGGATAGCAGACCCTACTCTCCTACAGTGACTACCTATTCTGTAGGCAAATTATGTCAGAGTTGGCTCAAACATTCCACTTTGGCGTCAGTTAAGCTGCATTTATCTAAATTGACTGACGATGTTGATCTGAATGATTTTGTGAAAGGCCCGGCTTCCTGCAGATCTAAACGATGGATGTATGTTATTTACAACGAGGTCTGGAAACTGTCCCAGATTGAGGCCGCTTCCCGCATTAGAGCTATTGATCAAGCAAATTTAGAAAAAGTGCTAGCAATTGTAGATAATAGCATTAACACACTTTCTTCCCGCATTTACACGTTAGATAATATTGTGTCATCTGTTGTTGATATTGTGCAAGATGAAGTGTCTGTTTTGTACCATGGTCAGAATGAGTTGCGTTCTGTTATGCAGTTTGCATGGACTTTACAAACTTTGAAAGCTGGAAAAGTGCCATGGCACTACATGAATACGTCATCCTTATTTGCCCCCTTTAATTTGACTGAAAAGCAAAGTTTTATGTCAATGAAAGATGCAACTTTTTCTATGTTACACATTGAAAAGTTAGAGCCGTTACCATTTTCTGTGGCTGAGACCAATTCAGCAACGTGGCTTATCCACGGGTTAATAACTCTACCTTTTCCCCTTTTCAAATTCGAAGCCTGTATGAAGTACTGTGCAATAGGCAGATATGAACCGATGGGCACCGCTTATCTCCATGAATCTTGGTCGCTACCATTTCCCTATAGATGCCTTAGGGAGGGTAAAGAGGTTTACTTGAATGGTGAGGATTGCACTACAACACAAGATCACTCATTAATGTGTAGGAATATCCAATTGCATGGCTCTTGTAACCAGAACAAGTCGAATTTAGCCTGTACTTTGAAAAGCACACCAGCACCTGCTATCATACCAACATCCACATTACTGGCAAACGGGAGTTATTTACTTTTAAATAATGAAGATTGTTGTGGGATGGTTGCAGGAATTCCTTACATGGTTACGGTCAGTGAACCTGTAGTTTGTTGTAAAAATGTAATGTTTCATCCTCCGCATGGGAAGCTTGATGTTTCCATCTGGCCGACTATTCCGTCCTTAAAAGCAGAGTTCAACAAGATTTTATTTATTTATTTTAGGATTTGTAGAGCGCGTAGCTGCCACAGCAAGATGAGACGTATAAGAGCTCTATTGTCCCAAAAAGAAGTCGCCCTCACATCTGCTCGTGAAACATTTGTCCTTCACGTGGCAAACACCTGCACGGAGGTGCATGCTTTATTAAATACTGATTTGCCCTTGCATTTCGGTGAGTTAATTCACACTGGCCCAGATGTAGGTAAAAAATATTTACCGATTCTTAATTACCGAATTTTACCGATTCGGTAATTAAGAATCGGTAAATATGAAGGGTGGACATGTAGGTCCATCCAGATGTGTATTTTACCGATTCGGTAAATATCTGTATTTACCGAATCGGTAAATACCGACCGGTAATGCTCCATTCATTCCTATGGGCTTTGAAGCCCATAGGAATGAATGGGGCATTACCGGTCGGTATTTACCGATTCGGTAAATACCGATTTTGACAAGGGTGCAGGGGGTGTCACTTTGACACCCTCTAGCACCCCCAAAAAAGGTTCGGGGGCCATATGGCAGGCATACCTGCCCTAAGGGCAGGTCTGCCTGCCATATGGCACAGGTGTGCATGCACACATGTGCATGCACACCTGAATCGGTATTTTAACATCAAATACAATTTGATGGTAAAATACCGATTTTGTAGGCCTTGTGGGACTCAGAAGAGTCCCACCTACATATCAATTTTACAGATTCGGTAAATATACCGGTCGGTAAATTTACCGACCGGTATATTTACCGAATCGGTAAAATTACCGATTTGCCCCGTTTCTGTCCCCCTACATCTCGGTAGCCAAATACCGGTCGGTAACGGCCGAATTCGGCCGTTACCGACCGGTATTTGGCTACCTACATCTGGCCCACTATCTTTAATGCATCCTCCACCACAGGGCTGGCTCACTTTTTAAAAGTTGTTAGCATTGGCTTGTGACTTCTTTTCAGATTATATTTGGTGTGTTCCCGGCATTTTTTCATTCGATTTTTTCCAGCCTGTTTGGTGGATTTCCCTTAATGCTGGCTCTGGTTGCAGGTGTACTTCTGCTGTTTTGTTTATTTCAAAATGGATGCACGTCCTGTATTGTGAGAAGATCTGTCACGACTGCTGCTGCTCCGCAGCCGAATGCTTGAGTATTATTGAGCGCTGCCTCCTGCTACATTGAGTGCAGCTTATGGATTATCGTTTCGATTTTCCTTTTTCACATGCGTCCAGCCTGTCTTTCATTGCCTGAGTTGCGATTTCGACTGGGCCCTGGATTTGTGTCTCTGCAATACAGTGTCTCCCAATGCAGATTATGATCAGCTCATGAGCCCCTTAGTTGCTCATGAATTTCTTTGTTCTGGCGGAGGAATTATGGCCTTTGCAGCGATGCATGGAGTCCTGGGACGTTGGAATGCTTTTGCAGCGGCGCAAGATTTCTTGGCACGCAGCTTCATTGAAGAAACACCGAGTTGCCCTCTGATGGTGCTAGAGGCTCCGGTAATTGAGGGACATGTATGTTCTTTCCCTTTGCTGAATTGGATGGCTGACATGTTTTCGGATGAGAACAGTGACTTCCTATTGGAGGCTGTTGCTACGTATTTTGCATATACATTGTTGGATTGAGATGTGCCATCGCTTCTCTCTCTTCCATGACCGAGGTCAGAAGTTGGACATCGGATATTTTTTATATTTTTTTTCGCTCAGCTTCATTTTTTTCTGCCCAGACCTATTGAATTTATTATGTCCATGGCTAGAATTACTTACTTTGAAGTGCATTCAAATTATGGAGTTTTTTGTTCCCGTTTTTTCTGTGTGGCAATTTGAACTTGGTTCTAACAGTCGTTCTTGAACTCTTCTTTCCAAAATTGCCCTTTGTCTTATCCTTGCTCGGATCAAGGGAGGGTGTCATGGGGATGAGCCTTGCATATACACTGTGTTAAGTTAGCATGAGCTTATTAGAAGTTTAAACGCCATTTTTCCTTTCTGCTTCCTTTGCACACGGCACACATTATTATAAATGTTTAGAGTCTAGCAGACTGTTTTGCTTCACAGGAGAATAATATGTTTTCCTATAGTAGCAGCCTTGCTTGGTAAGCTTAGTCTGAACAGTGAGTGCCGAGGCCTTCAAGGTTATTTCAACACAGTGGTTGTTGTTCGGTCTGATCAGCTCACGTTCTAGACATAACACATATGAAGCTGTGACCACCTCTGATTTTGGCGCGTTTAATAATGCACTACGCAGGCATGCTCACACACTTGGAGAACATTCACATGCAGAGAGCTGGTGTAGAAAATGATGTGATCCATTTCTACTAGACCAGAGGTATGGGGCCGCCCTCGTAAACCCAAGAGACCTTCTGTAGATATAAAATAACCGACTAGCAAGGGAGGGTGATTTCTAGGTGTAATCTAGCCTTCTTTTTCATTTAGCATTTTAACTTGCTTTCTCCCTTTGTATTTTATGGATTAGTAACTATGCTGATAATCTTGTTGCTTATAATATGTCTGCTTGTATTAGCTAAGATACTGCGCCTGAGAACACGGCATTAGAAATAAATATTTCAAACTTGCACAGGTCTTCATTTACTCCCCGTTTTGGACTGGTATGAGAGTATAACGAAAGAGTGTTCATGTGTTCCACATTGCCTGAGGTATTCTAAGTTCCATGTTCTGGGTTGTCTAATCATTGAGGGTATGGAAGAACCAATGAGACACTGATTGCTAGTCTGGTAGGGGATTTTGGCTACTAAGGTGAGTTTTGGTACACCCTAATTCACTGAGGTTCCAAGTCTCTATGCACAGTTCTGTGTATGAGCAGAATCCCTGCTACACACTCAGGATCTTGACAAGGTAAGACTGAAGCTCAATAAATTCACCAACCACAATTGCTGTTATAGATACTGACTGTATATAGGATATACATTAGTAGGCAGCGTCGGTGGATCTGATACTTTTGGTGCTGTTGTAAAAGTAGCATAGACAATTGTTCACAGTAGATGAGAAATACCACCTAGGTTGTCAGCTGTGCCCACAAACTGTGTCGATGACACAGGACCATTCAAGGTGATAACAGCAATGGTAGGGAACTAAAATACACAGCCTCAACAAACAAAGAGCTAGAGAGGAATAGTACTTTACATGAAAGAAGGGGAAACGGGAACACTTGGAAGAAAGCAAGTAACAGCGACACAAGGACATTGGAAGCTGAGGCAACAGGGGAAATAGAAAGCAAAAACTAGAAATTGAAACTGTACTAAATAGAAAAAGAAGCAGGGACTCGGAAAAAAATAACTACAGAATGAGTGAATGCATAAGGATCAAATATGAAATAAAAGAATGCTAGATCAGGAATCAATGAAACTATGCATGCAGTGCTAATTCATGCGAATTGATAAGCTAAGTCTCTCAAATGTTCTGAAAAGAAGGATTATATAAAGCTCAAGGATTCGAAAAACAGGGGGTCAATTAAACAGGAACACTGCTACAATGACCAACACTGGAATGAAGGAAACTAAGGGTTACAAGAACTCACTTTGACCACATGCCTCAGGTATGAACAGAGTAGCACCAGGGCTGTACGTTTTTCACTTTTCAATAGGAACATTTCGTTTGTTGGACAACATAAACATTGGGATGGTGCCAGACTGATTCCATGCACCCCCTCAGGATATGTTAGACTATAGACCTTCTAGCTCACAGTGCCACCATAAGCCCCCTTAACCCTAGATAGGTAGCAAATGGTTTGGGCAACCTCAGAACTTAAAAACCCTGACTCCCCAGGGAGTCATGGTAACATATCTAGAATCTGTTTGCTCAATCACTCATGCTCTCTCAGAGAAATATACAAGAAATACACAAAGGGGTTGTTTCCAATATTTATTGAACCATTGCAATTCTTGTACAAAATATATGTGCAATGATTAATAGACAGAAGCAGAAAAATGTGATTAGCAATATAAGGGCAGTGAAAAGAATGAATGATTCCACCATCATGCTAAAACAGTGTATATATGTGGGCATATAAGTACTGTGTATAGTATACTCCTACTATGAGTTCCCTGACATAGTTGCCTATGGCAGGTGTTCTGCCAAGAATCCCCTACTGGATGTTCTAACTCCCCATTACCTGAAGGCAAGGTCTGTAGGTCCCCGTCTTGGTCACAAGTTGGACATCCCTCATCGCAGAGGGTAAACAGGGGCCAGCTGGGCTGAGACTCCGGCGATAGTGATGACCTCGCAATGACATCAGAGTGCACCTCTAATTTGAGTGTGGAAGAACGTGTGTATTTATAACAACAGCATTCATGCTTCCGAGATGAGGTTTCAGCCAAGCTGACATTGTTTATTGTCTCAGTGATAGCGTTGTCACCTAATGGACGAAAAGGAAACAACAACATTTGCACAATGTGTGTTCAGGCCTTATACTGAATGTTCAAGGTGTTGTGATAGTGTGTTTACAAAGTTGTATTGTAAGCAATATGGTTTCAGAGAAACTAATACTGCACTGTCAAGTATGCAAATGTGTGTCAAAAGGCATTGTGTGGAAAAGAAGGTAACTTTAGAAACACAAACATGTAAAATGACAGTATTTCTTCCTGGGCCTAACCTAGCCATGTGAAACCCACTCCTCGAACATAAGTCGACTAAAAGCTATCTCATAATAAGAAGGCTATCCATAGCAATGCTACAGCATGTGTTCTTGTAAAAGATGTCAAAAAGTCTAAAAAATATATTTGAAAAGGCAAGCATACAGTTTGAAAACCAAAGCACATAGATAGTCATAATTTGAAAACATAAAAGTGAATAAAAGGCAATTTATGAAAAAAAATTTGGATGTTAAAAAATATAGGTTGAATACATATGTTCCCACCAAATGGAAAAGTCATTTGTTTATGTGTTCCGAGTAGTACACAAAACATTTCTGTTCCTAGCAGCCGCGGATGATGATTCCAGAGACACACCTTGGAGCCGGTTTATGGAGCAGATGTGTTCCCATCCAACCCCCACAGCAGCCGCCGAAGGAGTTACCACAGCCAGTGAAAAGCCCACAGGACCTGAGCCAAGATCCAATTCACCAGGAGCAGAAGCATCCCAGGAAGGCTCGTAGAATGCGTTCAGAAGCAATGGAATACGCAAAGGACTGCGATACAAATGGGACTTTAAGGGATCCACTAGAATGTGTATGTCCAGAGGATGAGCCAATTGAATTCCTAGGCACAAGTCCAAGGCACACTCGAAAGTGCACAACAGACAATGGAATACGGGCTGCATGCAGTGAAGCCACACAGGCCAAAATGAGAAGAACTAATACTCCTTTAATTCCTGAAGCAAAGGGGTGCAGAAAAAATGTACCAAGCAATAACGGCACAAGAGCACGTGTGGTAGAGCCAATTTTCTTCAATCTTGAAATGGGACATCCATTGCAGAGCAGGAAAATTAAAATCACAGTTCCAACAATTGGGGACAGGACCAGCGGAAGACCTCCAAAAATATTTCAGAGCACAGAGTCAATAAATGATGGAATGACTCTGAAAACTGTCTTGAAGGTTCTAACCAAGCCAGAGCCTAAACTCTTAAAACAGTGTGCTACTTCCTCAGTATGAGACATGTTAAAAATGAAGTGCACCAATTCTCTAAAATGCTGTGGAAAATTAGTGCGGAGTAGCAAATGTATTTCAGAAGAAGACCTTGCAACCTGAAGATCAAATGTCTCCTTTGCAGATGTTAACGCCACATCTTTCTGAAACAGTAAGGCTTCAGTGTGGTCAGGGCACCAAAATGCACATTTGAAAGCTTAATTGAAGGCCACAGGGGCACCTCCCTAACTGTACAGGCAGGTGGAAACAATATTAGTGTACAGCAATGACCACAGAAGAAACTGTGACAGGATAGACAATGCCCGGCCTCATCCACCAGCAACCTGTATCATTCAACATTAAATAGCTCCCATTTGAGAGTAATCTGAAAGCCGGACGAATGATGGCCACTGGGAAGCCTTTCAAGTAGCAAGATAAGTTTGCAACGGAAGCATTACAGGCTTCGTGGAGCGAAACCTCCTTGCACACTAAGAACCACTTAAAGCATTCTCGCAGCCTGAACCTCAGAGAAAAACTTCAGTTATGTTATTTCGACAAAGACATTTTAAAGGTAATTCCAAAATCTCATGTACACATGCTTCCCATAACGCTTCATATCTGCCCTCTTCATGGTGTTCTAAGCAGTACTGGAACTGTGGATTCTCCAAACCATGGATGGTGTTTCGCAAACAGTGAGTGACCTCCTCTCTAATTTTTAATAATAAATTGTGTAACATAGTGCATAAGGCATCTTTGTATGCCATAAGTATTTGCTGTTATGTCAGTTGGTAAGATGAAAACAGGCTTGTAATACGTCTCCAGGGTACGTGACCAGAATAGAGTGTGTGAAGGGTCCAACTCAATAGCAATATCGATCTAAGTTGTGATTGCCCATGTTGAAATGCGGACATGTTGTGTTGTATGATGTCCATAGCTAACAATACTATGTTACCCAGGGAGTACATTCTAAAGGACAGGGTGGTCAACCCATTGTCAACTACTGCTAGACCCTTCTCTAAATAAGCCCTGTCAATTTTGCCAGTCTTTCAGCAGCTTGATACTAAAAAACTTTCCATATTTCATTGTATATTGCATATAAGAAGCATTTTTTATGTGGTTTTCGAGGACCTAACAAGAAGTCCCGTAGTACTTGGTCTTCAGACAGAAGAATCAAGTGTTGTTTCACCTGGGACGGTGTTGAGGTTTTTAGTCAATCAAGGCACAACTTCCCAACACTGTAAGTTGTTACCGGCCCGATGTGTTCTGTCTGCACATAATGCTGGTCAGGCCTACTGATTTTAAAGCCCTCTGTATTACCCAGGAATCGTGCTTGACATCCATTAGTATCTAACTGCCACACTAACCATCCCTTCCATTTGGTGTCTGATGTATTGTACGTTCCTTTGCGTAGCATGATGTCTAGTGTTTCCTTCTTGTATTTTATAAACTGCTTCCAGTTTTCACAATGTGCGAATCTGGTAATGTGTTCAAATCTATCATCTTAGCTAAACCAAGACAAGATGTTTGTTGCACAGGGTGTCCAGTAAAATTACTTATTGTGGTATTAGGCATGCTCCAAATAAAACCTTGAACGCCTTAACCTGCCAATCTTTTTCCCTCAAACTGATTCTAAATAGATAGTGTCCTCAAAAGTCAAACCCTTGTGTGGACGGATGTGAAAGAAAAAAAACAGAATATATCAGCTTGGTGTTAGTTAGCACATTTTTCTTTGCAGGTGATAGTGCAAGCTTATATTAATAAGACACTGGGTCTAATATATCATAACCAGAAAAATAAGCAAACATCTGCGCAAATATCTTTGAACTACCCTGTGGTGGTTTAGGGAATGTTCCCATTGTGTGTAGTTAAAAAACAGCATGTGGAGTACTTGCTTTATGCAGGAAATGATTACTGTAATGTTGAAAACAGAACATTTTATCATAGTTAGATGTACCGTCGTACAACTCATCCGACGAAAAAACAGTAAAATGCACTAGATCTTCTAGCATTTCATGTACTGTGTTTATATTCCAATCATCAGAGATAGTTCTCGGGGTGTCAATGTCATTTAAAGATAATTTAAATAAATATGGAATTTCCAAAGGTTCTATTGGGCCATTCACATCTTACGATACCTTATCACAAACAATCCCATCAGGAACTGGAACAGCCAAAATGTTCACCAAGGAAAGGTCTCTTCGTTTTTTGTGTGATGACGAGTGTGGTTTGAGAACCAAGTTCACCAGTTGTACGGCATAGCATTCAGGTAAATAGTAGCCATTGAGGAGCAAGAAAAAGACTGTTACAAAACCAAACCAAAGGACCAGGAAAAGTAACGCAATTGTAATCCAAAGGTGTAACCAGGGCGGCACAAAGTAAGTATTTTTCAGCCAAAGATAGAAAACACACAGTTTCAACCAAAATAGGGGATGGTTCAGATGAATCCAAGGAGAGGTCATCAAAGTCGATTAAGTAGCCAGAGGCAGTCCGATCTATTTTTGGCAACTCTGCAGGTTTTGTAGCACTGGGTACATTGGCGTAAACAGGATTCGCTTCAGAAATCTGTATTGAAATCTGTGTGTCTGTGCTAATTGCTTGTACAGTCGCTGTTGCAGTAACAGGTAATAGGGATACTTCACTGTTGGTTACTGCAATCTCCCATTGGGGAGAGGATACTTTATCAGTTATTAGAGCTTCCATCTGAACTTTCCGTATGGTAACGAGAGAAGACAGGTAGCTACCCAGGAGCCCACGTGGCCTACTGTTGAGAATAGACCACATAGTGTTGTTTGATCAGATCAATGGAGACAAATCTCTTGTTTTTGCAGCTGGCAAGGGGTGAAAGACATACCGTTCTGGAACCTTCAACAGCCAGGACAGGTACAGGTGCTCTGTAGATGGTCCAAATTCTTTCTTATCCATAATTTTCTTCCTGACCAGATCCCCAACATTCGGGATCCAGCCAGACCGCACCAATACTACCTTACTTCTCCAGTTGTGGTGCGTTTTACTTGGATGTTGCTTTGGTCGTCCCAGAAGCTGTTCCTGTAAAACAGCCAGACGTTCATTTAGATCAAATGGTCTGGGACCCACATCTTTACCCCAAACAGGATTTCATAGGGAGTCCGACCACCCAGGAGTTTTCAAGGCAGATTGTTAAGTGCCCTTTGGAGCCCATGTAGATGATGACCCCAATTGTGACCTGAGGTTAGTACCCTAGCTGTTAAATTCTGCTTTTAGACCCGTTTGTATCTCTCCACGTTTCCCTCAGGATGGTACGGGAAGAAATACTTCAGGGTCACACCCAAACTTCCCATTGTTTCTTTGTAAGCCCTGGAGGCAAACTCCGGACCTTAGTTGGAATGCGGTGTGCAAACTGCGTATGTCTAGATAAAGACTTGCAGATGTTTTATAACAGTTCGAGCATCAGCTGATCACTGTGGCCTCACCCACAGGAATCGAGAACAGGAATCCACTGCAACCAAGATATACTTGTAAGCCCCATCTGATGACAAGGGGCCGCAATGGTCCAGGTACACACAAGCCAGAGCCTTGTCTGAAATTAACAAAGGTGTCTGTGATCTCCCACTCCTTCAGGAAAGCATAGGTGCACCAAATCTCACTCTATATACTTACTGCACCTAACCACAATTTTTACACGTTCGACTATACCCAACCCCCTTTCCGCCACATGTAGCTGTAGAAATAGACCGTGCTGCTCCAGATGTACTGGCGATGACCCTGTATCATCCGTACACACATCCCAGAAAAGAGATTAACACTGTTGAGTGCATTCACTGGGCTTGGGAGGCTTTGGAGAAAAGTGCAAAGGTGCCACATTTATATGCTCCTTCCATCCCGGTAGCCAATAACCCTCAGCTGCTGCCACTAATGAATAAGGGAGCTGCTCTCCATGCACCGTAAAATCAGATTATTTTCTGATCTTTATCCATTTTCTCCCCCCTTTCTAACCTACTGATAGGCTCCCTCCCACTCTATTAGACACTATTTTATATTTTCAACTGCAAGCCACATGCCGAGCAGCACATACGACATTCCCTGCTGTACCCCTGGCCCTATCGGTACTGGAGCACATCCTTACCAACTCATCCCCACGTAGGTTAATTATCTGCCTATGTAACACCACGCAACAATCCTCCCCACTCACAGTTCCAAAAGTGAAGGAACTATGGCAAACAGATACAGATCCACCCATCACCGACGCCCAATGGTCCTATTGCTGTGGCCAATTGACAAAGTTATCACTAAGCTATCGACTGAGGCTAAACCATTTAAAAACTTTACAGTAGATTTATTGTACATATCATCAATTAATTAGTATGTGATTAGTTGCAGACCCCCTCATGCTTGCGCTGAAATGCATCAGTGGCATCCTTCCTTCATTTAGCCTGGCTCTGGGTGGTGTCCTTTTGGGAGGCGGTATTTATACATATACATATATTTATACATATACAGTTGATTACTGTCCACACACTAGTGCGATCCCCCCTGATAAGGCAGTTGGGTTATGTTAAAGACACCCTCAAATCACATCGCTGGCTCCTTGCTATGTTGCTTCTATTGGCAAAGAGACAAGCGGCTATAAACTGGGGCAGGAAATCTATCCCCACAGTCAAGGCATGGTTTCACGACATTGCATATTGCCAAGAACAACTGTCCACTTTCTGGGAACTTATGCCCCCACATTCCCATCCCGAAGATATTTGGGTACCCTTCAACTCCTGGCTTCGTATTAGAGCCCCAGACACCCCAGATTCTATGCAGGCAACACAATAGTCTATACTAGCTGGGATCACTCTCCTGCAAGCATAACACATGTTTAACCAACTGTGTAACACCAATACTGATTCATGTTACCTTGCAGATGTCTAATGTATAATGGCAGATACTTACAAATGTGCTAATACATCTTTTTGCTCACTAATATGGAATTGCTAGAGAATACATTATGTAAAATAGCCATATCTAATCCGTACTGTAATATGAATCGTGACAAAGCCTTTCTATACCGCTTTTCAAAAAAAAATGTGACCTCCTTTTCCTCCTTCCTTTTTATCCCTCATTACTTTATTTTTATTTCTCTCTTGACTGTGCTGGTGAACTAGTTGTTCATTGTATTGAATGCAATGTTGAAGGGCAATAAGAAATGTTTTTAACAAAAAACAGCAGAGGTGTCTGTGGTGGACGAGCCATCGTAGAGCCCATCTTCTGCTGGCAGATATTGAAATTGGAGTGGGCTTCCCAGCGTGTGCGGAAGCAAGACCCTTGTGCACTGCTAGCATTAATGCTAACCTGTGATCTGAATTTGGTGTTGCTCTATCCCCCACTCCAGGAATGTGAGCAAGTGGGATATTCTGTGCATCTAATTTGTAAGAGTACTTGAGTGGAAAGCCTATTGGCAGATGGGTGACACTGCGTACAGCATTGACAGCTGTTATGATGTCATTGTGTTTCCTTGTGCTAGAACAAGTTATTGTAGCAACTGCAGCAATTTGCACTGTTGCTTTTACAGCTTTAAATTTAAAACGAAAGAGAGTTACCCTCTGGACCCACAGGAACTGGGTAGAGTATAATCAGAAAAAATAGAAAGTGTTCCCTGGGTTTAGATACTTGTAGGTAGAGGTAATATCTACCAATCGCCGCTACTCATTCTCTCAAAACAACACTCAATCATGCCCATTAGTACCTATTTCTATTAGTAGAACCACAAAAACAAATTAAAGTGGCACAGGATGATTTAATTATAGAACATTTTTTCATAAATTTAAATCACAATACATTTAAAATTTGAACAAGGCGCATTTTTTTATTTAATACAGTGCCTAATGCTGTTTGTTCAATATGACAATGTACAATGTGGAAATTCCTTTAAAAACAACACATGTAATAGAATTAAAAACATATAACAAGTTAAAAATGTCGACGCGTTTTGGTGGACACGGCGCTTAGTCCCACCTTCTTCAGGACAAAACAACACAATATGGATCTGTTGATAGAAAATTCAATGTCAGACAATATCCTTAAGTGCAGTTTTATAATTTACATAACATTTCCCGTATCCTTTTTTACATCCCTGCCAGTTCATTGTTTTGTGGTTAACATTTTTTACCCTGGAGATTTGATTTTACAGCTTTAACAGCCTATGAATTCCATGCAACGTGTATGCCAACACACTGATGACTCAATGTGTGTATTACATTAGTCCGTGGCAAGCAATCTTTCAGCTTTGCCTCAGTTCTCAAACAATTTTGTGCTTTATTGTGCACCCTTTTGAATCTCTGTATCCATTCTGGATCCAGTAGTGTAAATATTCATTATAAGACTGGACACAGTAATATGAATCACACATTATGAGTGTGAAATACTGGATCCATTGTCACCAGTGCCAGTATTTGAGCCCTGAGTTCAGCCAGCTGCACAGTGCAGTCACCAAGTGAAAGCGTGTAGGTTTTTTCAGGATGGGATTCTCCATCCTGCATGCGCCCCTTTATGATAGCGCATGCCGCTGAATACAGATGTTTTGTCCCTTTGGCATGTTGTGCAGAACCATCAGTAAATAGGATGTAATAATAATGTTCTAGAGGTATAATTTCATTAGGCATAAGTTATTGTTGTTCATATTGCAGAGAAATATGTGTTTGTAATGTAGAGTCAAATCTGTAATCCACATCCATTCCGATGAGTGAGTTAGCCTATTGTATCCAAAGTGGGTGCAATGCTTTTGCGTTAGGCATGCTTGCACTTGTGATAACCTCTACGGTCGGCACCGGAGTCATTACCATAATTTTTTTCCTGAGCCAGTGCTCTCTCCCTCACCACAGCAATCTGTACTGCCGTCAGTATATTTTCAGTGGGTGCAAAACACATTTAAGCATTATTATATTAATGGGATTTATATGCAATTGTTACAGTGTCACCTTCATTGAATGTCACTCCGGTGTACCCTGATGTCCTTGCAATTAGGTGGATCATCAGGTTTGTTGTGTTCACATGTGAGTGTAAATGTTTGGAAGCTAGTATGTCAGCTTGTACTGAACGTAGTATTTGTATATTTTTTGTGGTCTAGTGTGTACTTGAGAGATCTGTCCGAAACAGATAGTAGAATGGTTTAACACATTCTGTGTAATCTAGAATGTAAGTTCTGCCAATATGTAAGAATCCTAATATGGATTGTAGCTTCTTCAACGTAGTTGGAGGTTGTAGTAGCGCACACTTCTCTAAGAAATATGTCGTCAGGCTTTTGCCTTCACTTGACAACTTATATCCCAGAAACATGACGTTGAGGTGAGCAATTTTTGATTTTTATTTACGTTACATTTGTATCCCATGTGAGCAAATCCCAGAATTTTACGATCTACTCTTGTCAAGTGTACTGAAAAGTCTTCATCCGCTAAATACATGTCATCGACATAGGACAATATCTTGTTGTCAAACGTTTCTCGATGTTCTATTACCCTAGTGTAACCACGGGTGCTGGTAGAGCGGCAGATATGGGCAGTAGACGAGATCGTGTTAACACGGGGTTTATTGATGCCAACAATTGATCGGAACAGTTAGCTTTCAAGTAATGGGATCGTCGCGGGGATCTACTCCTGCTGCGTCTCCGGTGACAAACTCTCTCCTTCTTTCTGCATCCCTCAGAACTCTGTGGGGTTGTTTCTTCTTCCTCCGAGTCTGTCGCGGCGGGACGGGAGACTCTCCCCAGAAAGGCAAAGAGAAACAAGGAACTGTAAGACTTCTGCTCACGATATAATCACACGGGTAGGGAGTGAGGGAGTCCACCGGTGCTCTTTTATACAAGGTGTGCTGCAGTGAGGGGGAATCAGGGTAACGTGCTCAGGGAAAGGGACCCGGGAGGTTTAGGTACCCCGTGGTTTAGTACCTAGCGTACCTCCAGCCCCCACCCAGCCCCGCAATCGGTCACGCACCTGGGTGAGCCACGCACCTCCCCTGGGTGAGTGGCTGGGCGGCTCGCAGGAACGGTGGACTCCTGGCTTTCTTCCGTTCTTGGCAGACGCCGACTCTGCTCTCCGCGGGCCTCTCGTCTCCTCTTCTCCCCCGGCTTCCGATGTTTCCGGCCGCTCTCTTTCTCCTCCGGTGTTCTCCGCTTCTCGCTCTTCGGTTTCTCCACGTCTCGGATCTGTCTCCTCCTGCACCTCCGTTCTCTCGCCAAGCTCCTCCTCCGACCTCCAGGTGTACAAGCACCCCGTGGTTTCCGGGTCGTCCCCTTTTGAAGGACCCGTGTAGAAAGCCGGCTCTTCCCACTCCGCCTCTCTCCACGACTTAAAGGGCCAGTCCTCCTCATCCATGGCATTGGAAACGCCAGTCTCAAGGTCCTGTTGGGAAGGAAGAGAGAGGGGAGGGGTGAACAATCCATTTGGCGTCGCTCCACAGACTCCGGCTCGCCCAGCTGCATTGTGGGACTGGTAGGCGGCGTGGACGGGCGTTCCCCATGTACTCTCCGGTACACCCCGTTACACCTAGCTAAAAATAGCCCAGGGCTTTTCTTATATCCCTGTGGCAATCAACAGAACTATTTTTAAGAACCCAGCGCAGACAAAGCCATTGCTTCCTGGCACTATATTTTGGCAGAAAAATCCATTTGAGATATCTAATGTAGTTTTGTATTTTTTACGCACTATGTTGTTCATTAGTACTGCACTGTTTGCGTTTTGTACTGCAAATGTGCGAGTAGCTGTGTCTAAGTGTCTGTAATCTAGAACTAGACCATATGAATGGTCTGGTTCCATGACAGGAAATAAGGGATTATTCATTGAAGAGGTGAAACCTTCTATTACGCCCTGGTATTCAAGTTGTTCTAAAATCTCTTTAACTTGTTTTTGGGCTGCATTTTTAATGGGGTATAATCTTTGAGGTTGTGGTGTAGTCCTCCCTGTAATTTTATGGCAAGGGGAACGGTCATCCCACCCCCATGGTTGTGGTATAACGCAGGAGCAAGTGCTAACGCCCACTCCTTGGCATATGAATGTTTAACTGATTCTGGAACAAGGTTGGAAAAAACAAGTAAAATGACCGTTTCTCAGCTGGGGCAATTCATTACGAAACCAGGTGGCCAATCCATTTCAGCAAAGAGAATATTGTAAACATATGTTAAATATTCTTAAAGAGAACATTAATATTCCTGGGTACGTCCCTCTCCAATTGGAGTTGAATTTCGCAAAAATGATGTGGGACGTTTACCCTAGTATCTGGAGTTTCCATCTGGATATATTCAGTCAGTGCTACTCCCACCAGTCAATCCATCAGGTTCTAACAAACTATTGTGACTTCTGCCGAGCTGCCGAGCATGGTCACTGCCATTTCCTGCTCAGAAGCAGTGTCCTCAATATCCGTGGCATGCCTGACCTTAAATCCAGCTAATTTCTTGTTTTTGAATTGAGGTTTTGATGTTATAGGTTTGTCTTCCTGTTTAATGATAAAGTCAGATGAGCACTGTGAGTTATTCTTTGGTTTTACGTGCTCTTCCAAACTGTGCTCTGACCGTCCTCCTCTCTCCAAATGTTTATCGGATGACTCCTGAAAGAAACAAGATGTACGTGTACTAATATCCTGATACCTGTCAGGAGGTCCAATATTATCACGATTACAATGGTTATAGCATTTCTCAGTGGCTTCCTGTGGAGGAGACCCACCATGAGATTGTTTTTTGTCTTTGCCTTTCTTCTCATACCATTTCTTATTTGTGAAAGATTCGGGTGCTTGCTTGGAGTTCTCCTTTTTAGATTTACTCTTCAGTTGTGGTTTACCAGGTTTGGCTCCCAAATTATCCCTGGCCAATGTAGAACGGGTTTCCTCAATAATTTTAGGTAATTCAAGCTCCTGTTATCCATGTCCTAAATCTCGTAGGTGCTGGCATATAGCCAATGTTGCTGCCTCCCCCTTTATTTAACTTAGCATAAGGGCAGATACCGTAATAAAATTGACCATCAGATTCATCCCCAAATCCAGGGCAGGTGCTGCCCCATACTCATTCAGGATCTGTTTAAGCATTTCTGGCTAAACAGCTAATAAAGGGATACAATGTGTACTGATATACACTGCAGTAAAGACTGCAGCCCATGAGGTGCAGTCTTCCACAGGGGCGGCCATCCCAATCGGCAAGAAAACGGTTAATATTTTGTGTTTTTCCTGCGGTCCTGTATGGGGAAACACTGCTTCAAGCCGACTTGCTTTTAGTGCAATCCAGAACGGAATCTCATCCCTTCTGGTGGAAACCTTACCCATTATTACATTTAGTGTTTGTGGGCTGATTCCCTGTGTAGTCAATTGTGGTTGTGCAGCTTGAGCAGTCTGCGCAGGGCTGAGTGAAAAAATGCTACCCTATAAACCATCCATTTCTTCCTTGTCTTTGCTACTAGCGGACGGTTGCCTCAGGGTAGCTATGCACTCAATAAATGCTGTTTAAATGAATTTAAATTAAAGTGTCAATGTTCGCATTACGAACTGAGTCAAACACCTGTATACTGTTACTAACTGTTTGTATACTCCCCACAATTGTTCTGCTGACAAATTATCAACATTAGGATGCCGTGTATAGCGGCTAAGATTGGCCCTGTTGGTCCCTCATTACGGAGGGGACCTAGTCTAACGTCTTCTGTTGTGTGGTAGGGTGTCATCAACCCAATTTCTGTGTTCTTGTCATGTTAAAGGTATTTCTATTTCTTCATATGGTGTGTAGTTATTTGGAACAAACACAAGGAGATGATGGATGAAGTGCTGAAACTTTTGAAACACTCACCTCCAGTCACAGATCTGGGTTGAATCCATCACCGTTTTTTAACTCACTTTGCCACCCCAGTTCAGACACAGCTATATGCAAATAAGTCTTGACCCCGTGCCTCATGGGAACAGTCCAGCCCTAACTGCCAAGCCGTGTCTTCCCAGGACCTTAAACAAGCATTCTGGGACCAGGTTCGGGGTAACACCCCTCATCAGCCAGGTTAGCCTGAGTCCAGTGGCAAAGTGAGCAAGGGACCCATGTCTGCACATCTGTCAGCATGCAGGGGACTTTTCTGTCCCAACATAAGATGCAAGCCATCCCTACTATGTGCTTCCTCTGTAGATAGTCTATCACCTCCTGCTGTGGTGGACTATTACACGTCTTGTGGTATAATGAACAATTTATCTCCAGTTTCGTCTACTCTTCCTTATTGTCCTCATGCCACTCCTAACTCAAAAGTATTGAAAAAGATGTAGCTGTTGAATCACTGAAAATGGCCCACTCATGCCATCGTAGGGCTAGGGGGACCCAACGTCACCACTTCTAATTTTGAAAAGGGCTGCTAATCATTTCTGTTTGCATGCAGGCATCCTTCTCTCAGGTTCAGTGACTGACAGTAGTTGCAAGTATAGATAAAAAGAAAATTGACAGATAGGGAGAACATTGGCATGGTACAGAAGGTAAAATCTAGGTTTCTAACAGGAGTGAATGATGGAAGTATTCTTAAACAAGAGGAAAATGCTAGAACTCAGCAGGTTTAGCACGATGGTTCCACGTGGATGAAAAGAGGCAATAAGTTTTGTAGAAAGAGTCCAATAGATGAGGAGATAAAGTGAGCACAGGAAAGGAAACAAAGGACTTCAGATACAGAGATGGAGGTAAGGCAAAAGAGGAAGCAGCAGAGGAAAGTGTCAGATCTGATGGAGAATAAAGGTTAAAAGGAATGTAACAGAGAGATTTCAGCAAACACATATTTGGCAGAGTCAGAGGCACAGAATACTCTATGATAAAGATTAAAAAGGCAAAGGAGAGGCAAGAAGTTAATTTTGGTGGCAAAAGATATATTTTGAATACAAATAGAATGACAAGATAATGATTCACAGGACTAAAAAGGATCCCCCACAGACAATGTAAGATGCTATTTAGGAAATATTGACCAACAATTGCTAAATTTGCATGAACTATTAAAGGCAGTAGCTCTTTTAAGGTGAGAGTTTTGCCTGAGGGGTTTTGGAACACTGTATTAACATGGAGAGTAAGTGTCTGTAACAGAATTAGGTGTGACCTTACCTTTGGGGCATCTGGGTGTCTCCCGTTAGAAATGTGGAATCTGAAAATGACTACACAGAAGTTCCAGTCACTGAACAGACGGCACCAGCTGGTAGTTGCAGGAAAGCACAAAGATGAGCACATGTGCCTGCAAACGGAGTGTGATTGTTTGAAAAGCGAATGACAGTCTGGCTGGCATTTGTTGCCAGTGGAAAATTTACAAGTGATTGGTTGGATTGCATGTGGACAACATGTTGAATTTGGGATGGAATCAAGAGACCCCAAAAAAGACAAAGTGGAACAAAGGCTCAAATGTATTTTCTCTGGAGAACAGTTCTACAGGTCATCTAAAAATTAAAACAGACCTCAAATGCACCAAACAACCTTAGAAGCACTTATGCACCACCCTCTCTTCCATGAGTTTCCTACTCATTGGGAACTACCTCTGGCCCTTACATGGGTGTGAAAATGCCTTGTGCAATATGGAGCATCTAACCACTGGAGATTAGAATTATTTGAGTAGCCAACGGGTTGTCTCTTTGAGGCTTATATGCATATGCCCGGCACTTCAGAATCTTAGAAAAACGCTCCTTCTACCACTCTTAAGAGAAGCCCAGGTGAGAACTTGCAGGGCGGCGGTGATAAGATGCCTAAGTGGATGCCTAAGTGGATCTTGGATAGAACTCTCATGTAAAACCATAACATTTTTTAATCTTGCCGCCATAGAGCTGGAAAACAGGGCAGAAACCAAAGAGGTCTATGGACAATAGGCCAGGCTCTGGCCGGCCACGGACTCCTCCTCTTCTCTCCCCTCCTCCCTAAATGATTATCTTTATTGTATTAAGAGTTAAAAACAACGTGCACCCTGTTTGAATTTCCGTTATTCTCCGATACCTTTTACTTTTTTCCCTTTTATCACGAGTTAAAAATAACGTGCACCCAGATCAAACTCACACTATTCCTCTTATTCTGTTTCCTTTTAGACCTTTCCTGCAAATTTGCACATTTTACGATATCAGTTTTTAACTTGACTTAAAGTTGATTTTGCGTTGTTTTTATGATGTAATTGCCGTTTGCATGGTGGTAAGTCCACCCTTTTTGATTTTTTTTTTAAATCAAATAAAGTATATTTTCACTCTTTGAGGCTAGTACAGTAGTACACATGTCAGCTTTAGGCATTAGATGGACAACTAGACAGCACCATAATAGAAAAGATCCAGGATTGACCTCAGTTTCAAGGATTGCCCTAATAAGGAAGATTAGTCCTGCACTGGAGGCTCTAGGTCAAGCATCTACTCATTTCAGAATTCTGCATGAGGAGACTGAGTTCCTCTGTCCTACAGATGCTATGGGGAAACAAGATACATCACATTAGGCAGAAGAAGCCAAATAGTGTATTTTATAGTCCCAACCCAAAGGCTAGTTAGGTATAGGGTTATGATTACAGAGAAAGACAAGCACGGCATACACATGGGTCACATGCTCACTGAGAACCAGGCTACACTATAATGATGAGCCCCAATCGGGGGGAAACCTATGCTAGGTTGCTTGTGTCCCGGCTCAGGGAGGACCCGGCCTGGCAGTTTGGAGCAGGTTTGCATATGGATGGATGCAAACTAAGGTGCTTTTGTGAGCAAAAGAATGATGGGTTGGAATGCTACCCCTGTGTTTGCCAGTGTTTAGACTTATTGCAAGCATTCCTCCCATCGCCTGGTGTGTGTTCGATGTACCACCATAAATAGCAAGGGCATGCCCAAACAAGGGTCCTCTCTGCTCAATGTGCCAGTGGAACCAAGCCTAACCCTACTGAAGATCCCCAATCAAGGCGAAACCTGTCTTAGGTTCCTTGTGTTTCTGTTCAGGGAGGATCAGGCCTGGCAGTTCTGGCTGGACTATTCCTATTGGAGCTGGGTCAAGACTGATTTGCATATGGCTGGGTCCAAACTGAGGTAAAAAGGGGGCAAATGAAGAATTAGTTGAAATGCTACCCTAAAGGACTGCAAGTGGTTACAGAAATATCTGGTATTCCTCCCATCATCTTTTGTGTGTTTACTGTCTTATGTGTTCAGACTAACAAGGACATGACAATCCAGATAGAAACATAACACAAAAAGGGGCACACTTATAAGTCCGGACAAAGGCCCCGGAATGCTAGTGGCCTAACCAATAGGGATGAAACATGTCAATGAAAACCACAGTGTAAGGATATTTTATCCACTTAAAACACCCGCTTCCATTGTTTTTAAACATACCAAAGTCACCCAATAATAGCGATACAGAGGTGTCCTTTAGGTATTTTAGCCTTATCAGAAGAGGTCGAATAAATATCATAACTACACCCTGGAAAAATGGTCACGTCCATACTTTTTAAGTCGAGCAGACACAGTCTGCTCGAGACCTATTGATGCCCGTATTTGGGAATGTAGACACGAGAGGGGCACGAGCGCAGATTTCACCTCGTGGGCGCGCACGGCGCCGTGCCCCTCTCGTGCCTCATATTCCCATGCGCAAACACACTCACACAGCCACACTCACGCATGCGCACATACACAGCCACACGCATACACAGGCACACACACACTGCATACACACACGCATCCCCCCTTAAACAGGCACACGCGCACACAGACAGACGCACGCACAGACACACACACTCGAACACATACAGACACACGCGCGTACACCCTCACCCCCACTCCCACTCACCGGGCTCCTCTCTCCTTAGGCATGTTCGCCCCTTTCCGATGTTCTTTACGACGGGACTTCAGCTGCCGGACCTGGGAGGGCGGGGGCATTTCTAACTGGGGCTCTCAGAATGAAAGTTAGAAACGCCGCGCATGCGCGGGCAGCCCCCGCCCTCCCAGGTCTCGTCACAGAACACGTAATACACCCAGTGGATAACCCGTGAGGCCGTTTTACTACCCTAATTTCTACGCTATGTCTAATGCTTTTTTGTTTTATTTTCATTTCGCGGCCGATTTTTTTTTTGCGGCCGCAAATGCTTGTTATTTAGTGTTTTTGTTATGTAGCGCTGCGGTTCCTTCCAGCGCTTTCAGGAGGAGTACGGATTGTCACACACACTTCACTGAGCGTCAATGCCCTCACACTGATCTCGGGTTTATAGCAGTTCTCGGGAGACTGCTTCAGTGTTTTCATTTTAGGGAGATTTTGGAGCTTTAACTCTCTTTCAGAGAGATTTCGTGCAATAACTATGTTATAATAATACGTGTTACTGTAGTTTAGGAAATTCGCGTGAATGCAAATGTACCTAACACGTGTATATCAAATGTGCATATGAAATGGCATTTTAATTACACAACCGAGAGGATTTATTCTTGTTATTTTTTAGTTTACAGATGCATAGACGTAATTTTCACTACTTCAGCTCGTGCCAGCCACCAGGACAGCTGGACAATGGGGGCCGCACGGCCTTTCTGTGATGTCACATCTATGACAATATTAAACCGGCTGCAGGAAAGCTCAAGGATACTTGTTTCAACTTTTAGGGTCCCTGCTACTGTTTCCTAACCTACAGAAATGGCGAAGGGAGTGCTGGCTGTCAATTTATCCAGGTGTGGGTGTTGTGCCCTCTCAGGATGGCACAGGAGGGTACCGTGGCCTAGCACAGCACTTGACAAAGCTAGACCCTGACCAGGGGGCTCCAAACCTGGCTGCCCCTGTGACAGTCTGCATGTAACATGCATGTCCCGGGCCTGAGCTTGCATGTTCCTGTGTGGGGATGAGGTGAGGTGTCAAAGCAGCGTGGGTGAGAGTGCGCTGTGCCGCCAAGAGGCTGGTATTGATCTTACACACCTGCCTCTGCCCTGAGTCTAGGGCACCTTTTTAAGGATTTCTTTCACCTGCAGTAGGTCCAGACCAACCCTACTTCTTACCTCTGCCCTACAGTCTGCCCAGTGTAGTGCGCCAGGTGCCCGCTCTTACTGTGCCCTGCATCTTGCCCAGGTTTGCCCTGGTCACGTAGTTGTCCTTTAAACCCTGCTCTGCAGAGTCCGCTTGCACCAGAACCAGTTTTACCATGCTCCGTAGTCTGCCAGCTTGGCATTGGTGTCAGTTTGTATGTCTGCTCTCCAATCTGCCCAGTTGTCCTAGTGCGCCTCATGCCATGTTCAGCCGCCTGTGCCAAGTGTGGCCAAGTGCTGCAGCTGCCCTCTCTCGCTGTGCCCTGTGGGCTGTGCCAATGTCAGCTCTGGTGCCCTGGTTGCCCGGTCCCGCTGTGCCCTGCCGTTTGAGCCAATGTTAGGTTTGGGTCCCTGGTTGCTCAGTCTGGCTGTGCGCTGCAGTCTATGCCAATGTTAGCTGTGGTGCTTTGCGTCTTGTACTGTGCCAGGAAGCCCCGGAGTGTCACTTGTAATTCTGGCTGTGCCCTGTGCACTGCCAAGGTGTACCAGGCGCTCCACTTGCCCATATAGGCTGTGCCCTCTGATGTTCCAAGTTGGCTTTGGTGTACCACATGCCCATTTTGGTTGTGCCCTACAATGTACCATGATGTACGCCGCTGTGCCATTCGCCCATTTTTACTGTTCCATCGCCGTGCATTCACCTGTGTACCACTTGCCCATTGTGGCTTCGTGGCAGGGCTGCCCTGGAGCTCCTCTTGCCCATGCTCGGCTGTGCCCCGCCGTCTGGCCTCTGTGGATTTGATACAATGTTATATCTGTGAACTGAACATGTAGAAAATGCTTAAACCCGTAAATGTACTTAAGTGATATCGAAGGATTAATTCACTGTAACCCGGAGCTGTGGCACTACATTCCGGTGAATCAGACTTTTGCAAATGTCGTTTTATAAATTACTTTATTCATTTTTACAGTTCATTAGAATTCAAAGAAGAGAATTCTGTGCTCCCTCCCACACACACTGCGCCCTCACTCTACTTTAAGCCACACACCCTGCGCCCTCACACACTCTGCACCCTCACAAAATGCACACTCTGCACCCTCACACACACTGCGCCCTCAGACTACTTTGGGCCACGCACACTGCGCCCTCACACTACTTTAGGCCACACACTCTGCACCCTCACAATCTGCACCCTCACATACTCTGCACCCTCACACACTCTGCACCCGCACACACTCTGCACCCTCAATGCAACATACACTCCAAATACCACTCAGTGCCACATAATTACACACCACATAATTACACTGCGCTCAACGCAACATACACTCCAAATACCATTCAGTGCCACATAATTACACGCCACATAATTACACTGCACTCAATGCAACATACACTCCAGATACCACTCAGTGCCACATAATTACACGCCACATAATTACATTGCACTCAATGCAACATACACTCCAAATACCACTCAGAGCCACATAATTACACGCCACATAATTACACTGCCCTCAATGCTACATACACTCCAAACAATACCATTCAGTGGCACATAATTACACGCCACACAATTACACTCTACTGAATACAACATACACTCCACACAATACCACTCAGTGCCACATAATTATATGCTACATAATTACACTGCGCTCAACACAACATACACTGCAAACAATACCACTCAGTGCCACATAATTACACGCCACACAATTACACTCTACTGAATACAACATACACTCCACACAATACCACTCAGTGCCACATAATTATATGATACATAATTACACTGCGCTCAACGCAACATACACTCCAAATACCACTCTGTGCCACATAGTTACACACCGCATAATTACACTCTACTGAATGCAACACACACTCCACACAATACCACTCAGTGCCACATAATTATATGCTATATAATTACAATGCAACATACACTCCAAACAATACCACTCAGTGCCACACAATTACACTCTACTGAATACAACATACTCGCCTCATAATACCACTCAGTGCCACATAATTATATGCTACATAAATACACTGCGCTCAACGCAACATACACTCCACATACCACTCAGTGCCACATAATTGCACGCCACATAATTACACTACACTCAATGCACATACACTCCAAATACCACTCAGTGCCACATAATTACATGCCACATAATTACACTGCACTCAATGCAACATACACTCCAAATACCACTCAGTGCCACATAATAACATGCCACATAATTACTCTATCTATCTATCTATCTATCTATCTATCTATCTATCTATCTATCTCCCTCACTCTATCTATCGCCCACACTCTATCTATCGCAATCTCTATCTATTGCGCTCACTCTATCTATCTATCTATCTATCGCCCTCACTCTATCTATCTATCGCCCTCACTCTATCGCCCTCCCTCTATCTATCGCCCTCACTCTATCAATCCATCTATCGCTCCTCACTCTATCAATCTATCTATCTATCGCCCTCACTCTATCTATCTATCGCCCTCACTCTATCCATTGCCCTCACTCCATCTATCTATCACCCTCACTCTATCTATCTAAAGCCCTCTATCGATCTATCGCCCTATATCTATCTATCTATCGCCCTCACTTTATCTATCTATCGCCCTCACTCTATCTATTGCCCTCACTCTATCTATCGCCCTCGCTCTATCACCCTCACTCTATCCATCTGTCTATCTATCTATCGCCATTACTCTATCTATCTATCTATCTATCTACCTATCTACCTATCTATCTATCTATCTATCTATCTATCGATCGCCCTCACTCTATCTGTCTAGCTATCTATCGCCCTCACTCTATCTATGTATCTATCTATCTGTCTATCGCCCTCACTCTATCTATCTATCGCCCTCCCTCTATCTATCGCCCTCCCTCTATTTATCGCATCACCACAGCATCACTCAGCACCCCCACAGCATCACTCAAGGGCACCACAACATCACTATGCGCTACCACAGCATCACTTAACGCCACAGCATCACTCGTCGCCACCATATCACTGAGCGCCACCAAAGCATCAATCTGTGCAATCATTCAACAACAACTGGTTCAAATATGTTCTCTCAATGTTTCAAGCTTTATTACAAATGTCACAAAAAGATGTTAATATTTCACTTCTGTTCTTGGATTTTCGTCACAATAAAATACACTGAAGATAATCTTCACAAAAGTTATTTACAAAAGTTTAAACTATTGCCATTATAAATTACAATAACTTTTATTTAAGTATTAATTATCTAAAAAAAATTAAAAGCCTTTGTTATTTGTAATATCAATACATCTAAGTTACGTAAATACAACACATATTGCATTACAAATGCTATAGGTGTCACATTTGCGAAAGTTATAACTATTGGCATTGTAAATGACAAAGCTATTAATTTCGCTATTTTCAAAACCAACACATAAATAAAAAAATTGTCATTTACAATAACAATAGCTCAAACTTTCCTAATGCGAGACCTATTGCATTGCAAATGCTTGTTTTTATAGTGATCAGGATGAGACCCAATGATGAAGCATGACATTAAGAGTGTGTGAGGGTCTACGAAAAAACCACACAGAGGCTCTGTTTTTAACTTTGGATTCATCTGGATGGAGGTCCAAAATTATGGGCCTGATTCTGATTCTGTTAGGAAGGCCTCTGTGACAGGGAGGCGGGTCCTATGGACGTGGATACTGATGTTACCTTGGACTGGTGGTCCGCTGTACCGCTGACCCCCCTTTCTATCCTCCCTGCACAGACTGATGCGACTGACCAAGGGGACTGGTTCACGACGGAGGTCGGCAGTGTATGGAACTTCCCGGCGGAAAAAGAGCAGGGTCCCTTTAAACCCGGACTGCAGTACGACGAGGCCCCGCCCTCTGAGAGCGAGGCTGAGCCAAAAGCCGGAAGAACGAGCAAGAAGGCGGACGGCGTTTTCCCGGAGGCGGAAGGTGTTTTGGAGTGGAGACGGAGAGCGGAGCAGTCGAGTGTCGGAGAAGAAGAAGGATACGAGCAGAGCCCAGCTGATTTCTTCAAGCCAGGAGGCCACCGGTTCGGCGCTTCGCCCTGCCACGTTCCCACGGGAGGAGCGTGGCTGGACAAGGTACGGGGCAAAGTAGCGGGCTGGGTGGGGCGGAGCGGCCAGTCGAACACCCGAGACCCAGTGTAAATATTGTATAGCCTCTGTACCTTACCCCACACGAGCACTACGGACGTGTATATAATTGAGCACTTGGTTTCCCTCACACCCCGGGCCCCTATAGTTCTATCAAGGATGCCCCAGTGACTTCTCCTTTTCTTTCCTTTCCTTTGCGGAACCGTCCGGACGGAGACCAGAGCCTGAACACCGGCTATCCACAAGCCCCCCTAACAAGACCTGAAAAAGCGGATCAGCTGCACTCCGCCACGGCTTCATTCTGGATAACTCGGGATTCCCAAGAGGAGTCAGGACGGAGCCCTCCGAATTCGCAAGACTAGGGGCGTCTACCAAACGAAGGAAAGCATATCTTAAAATAAAACCCTCTTTAAGAGCGCTATTTCCTGCCTCTGTCTCACTTGATATTGCTCCCTCTGACTCTGTCTCGCTATTCACTGTACCCCCTGACCCTGCCCCATCACAGCCTCCTAATGGCATTTTCTCCATCCAAATCGGATCGGGAAGGTATCTTTCCGACCAACTCTGAAAGGTTTCAGACCAACCGAGTACGATGCGAGTTAGGTGTTAGGACTATCCCAATCCGAACCTGACGTCGTTTGGAATGACCGAGCCGTACTGAGCAGTATTGCATGTCTCTATGGGCCGGTTTTCCGGACGACCGAGTACAATGCTGGATTTGGACAGCCTTTCCGAATCGTGTCGTCCGTCTCGAATCAGCAGTCGTAATCAGACTTTGGGGGCCCATAGTGGGCCCCCCTGCACCCGGAGCCTTCCCAATGGGGCCGGTGGAGGTACTCCTGGGTCCCCTCTTACCAGCCATGCACCAGGGGGTGGCTGCCACAGGGTGCACGATTTTCCCCAGCCACCCCTTTCTTCAATGGGAGCCCATGCATTCGGTCGGCACAACGGCTCCCATTGAAGTCAATGGGTGTCCAACCAAATTGTATCTGGAAGCATCCAGATGCATCATATTCTGTTGGTTGGACTCTCCCGATCTGATTCGGTCGGAAAGCATTCCCAAACCCATTTGGTCGGGAAGCTTTCTAAACTGCATCAGAATCGGGCCCTAAGTTTTATAAGGTAGTTAGAAGAGGCGTACTAGAGTTAGGGAGACAGTATTCCATCTTCCAAAAATTGCTCTCTCCCCTCCCAGAACAACAAAAAATTTCTAAGATAATAGTACATGAGACTAAATCCTTGATTGCCTTGACTTGAAAGGCTTCATTGAACACAATCAATATAGTTTAATCCTTTTTTCCCTATTGTAAGGGTTTCTACTGTCTTGTATTATTTTCTTGTTGGAGCCTCCATTCGAAAGTACACAGAAGCAGTGATGTACAAATTATGAGAATTCTTTTACATTGGATAGAAAAGGGCGGAAGATGCTGTCTCATCTATGGGAACTACCCATCCTTCTTCAGTTTCCCTCGTCAAATACCATAGTCAGCCTCACAAGCGTATTTACGCTACCTGTGCTGTCCTATTTTGAGAGAATGCAAATTCAATATTTAGTTTATTGTAAAACCTTTAACCATAGGAAAAAAACACTGTGCTCCTATGCATGTCAATGAAGTGTTGCATCGCAACCCCAATTTTGGTCTAAACCACACATAGAACTTCTTGATTAAAACGGCATGGTATGCAAAGAATGTGAAGTGGGAGGAATTCCTCATCAAAAGGACAGCTAATCCTACATCATTCCAAGGCTAGATGGGGGTGAGGCAGTACCCACCGGGATGATGAACCTACCTAATGTGTCTATCTTCACGTCCAGCCCAACTTAACATTATAGAGTCTCAACACTGCTGAATTTAACTTTCTTGTGTATAGTATTACTCAGCATGTCTTTCATCCATTAGCAGGGTATCTATGGCCTGTTTTCAAGGGATTCTAATCATATTTTCAGAATTCTCCTAGGGCCAGATGTACGACCATTCATTTTTGCGAGTCGCAAATTGCGTCAAATTGCAACTCACAATTTGCGACTTGCTAAAATGAATGTAAAACAGTGTCTCAGACACTGTTTGCGATTCCCACTTGGGTCGGAGATTGCATGCCTCATTAATATTCATGAGGCTGTCGCAATTTGCGTCCCCATTGGAAATGGCTCGCACTTACAGGGATGGTGGCCTGCTGGTATCAGCAGACCACCATGTCGATGACTGTTTTTTTAATAAAGCAGTTTATTTTACAATGCAGACTGTTTTCCTTAAAAGAAAACGGGATGCATTTAAAAACAGAAAAATGAAACCAGTTGAATTTTTTAAGAGCAGGCAGTGGTCCTGGGACCACTGCCTGCTCTTAAAAATATGCACGCACCCATTCACAAAGGGGAAGGGGTTCTCTGGGGACCCCTTCCAGTTTGCAAATGGCTTACCACCCTTTTGAAAAGGGTGGTAAACTGCGAGTGCTTTAAATGCGGTCGCAAAACAATGTTACATTGCAGTCAGACTCGCTATTAGGAAGGGAAGTCCTTGGCACGCCCCTTCCTAATAGCGAGTCACAAACCATAGTTTGTAAATCGCTAATAGGTTAGCGACAAGCAAAATATGGTTTGTACATGGGGCTGACCAGGCCAAATTCCCTTTGGCGACTGCAAAAAATGGTCGTACATCTGCCCCATAGTCTTTTCTGATTCTAGTGTTTCTAGTCCTTGATCTTGTGATTCTAATCCTAATGTTACCCCTAGTCTGTTCTTAAAATACTCCTGGTATGCTTCTTGAACGATCTGGTGTTCCCCAAATGCTTCTTGTCTGATTTCAGAACTATCCTTTCAAAAGTATTACACTCATGAACAAACTCAATTAGGAGAGAACTCTGGGTTCTCATTGTGGTTGAAATACACTCAGTACTAGTTAATGTGTCGCCATATGACTCAACGATGTATGCTAGCTAAACCAATCCAAGAGGGGCATTGTGCTTATTTCTTAGTAACTGTGTGGGGCAAATGATGTTTTTATGCCTCCCTAAAGCCAGGAATGCTTCTTACATCCTACAACCATTATTTCCTGTTTTGCCTTGGACTATAGGTGCCAGTTGCTGCTTGGGGCCACTAATGCTCTAACCATGTGGCCTACTGATGTTTTTAATGCTTGGGATCATTCATTCTTGTTATAGTCTGGGGACATTGATACATGTTATGGCCTGGCAATATTAAAGTTTTTATAACGTGTTTATTTATTGAGATTTTCAGCACGAGTACAACATAAACACATAAGTAACAGGTTGACATGCACTTTTTTGTTTTACACAGCTGTTGTTTCACTCACATTTTATAACTGTACAGGAAAAATAAACTAAAACAATTTTCGTTTGAGGGCACCGGAGGGGAGGTAATTGAGGGGCAAGGAGGATGACAAAGGGCTGGTCTGTTAATGGAGTTAGTGGATATCCCGGCCCTGACCCTGAGGTCCAATCCTAGCGGTAAGCCCCCTCCGAAGGGAGACTCTGTTGTGTGTCTCTGTCTCTGTGTGTCTGTCTCTCTGTGTGCGTGTCTCCGTCTCTGTGCGTGTCTCCGTCTCTGTGTGTGTCTCTCGGTCTCTGTGTATGTGTCTCTGTCCCTGTGTATGTGTCTCTCTGTCTGTGTGTGTCTCTCTGTCTCTATGCATGTCTCTCTGTCTCTGTGTGTGTCTCTGAGTGTCTCAGTCTCTGTGTCTCTCTGCCTCAGTCTTTGTCTGTCTTTATTTGTGTCTGTGTGTGTGTGTGTGTCTGTTTGTGTGTGTGTGTGTCTCTGTCTCTGTCTCTGTGCGTGTCTCTCTGTCTCTGTGTGCCTCTGTGTATTTGTGTCTGTGTGTGTGTGTGTGTGTGTGTTTCTCTGTCTCTGTGTTTCTCTGTCTCTGTCTCTCTGTGTGTCTCTGTCTCTGTGTATGTGTCTCTCTGTCTGTGTGTGTCTCTCTCTGTCTCTATGCATGTCTCTCTGTCTGTGTGTGTCTCTCTCTGTCTCTATGCATGTCTCTCTGTCTTTGTGTGTGTCTCTGAGTGTCTCAGTCTCTGTGTCTCTCTGCCTCAGTCTTTGTCTGTCTTTATTTGTGCCTGTGTGTGTGTGTGTGTGTCTGTTTGTGTGTGTGTGTCTCTGTCTCTCTGTCTCTGTGCGTGTCTCTCTGTCTCTGTGTGCCTCTGTGTATTTGTGTCTGTGTGTGTGTGTCTCTGTGTGTGTGTTTCTCTGTCTCTGTCTCTGTGTTTCTCTGTCTCTGTCTCTCTGTGTGTCTCTGTCTCTGTGTATGTGTCTCTCTGTCTGTGTGTGTCTCTCTCTGTCTCTATGCATGTCTCTCTGTCTGTGTGTGTCTCTCTCTGTCTCTATGCATGTCTCTCTGTCTCTGTGTGTGTCTCTGAGTGTCTCAGTCTCTGTGTCTCTCTGCCTCAGTCTTTGTCTGTCTTTATTTGTGCCTGTGTGTGTGTGTGTGTCTGTTTGTGTGTGTGTCTCTGTCTCTCTGTCTCTGTGTGTGTCTCTCTGTCTCTGTGTGCCTCTGTGTATTTGTGTCTGTGTGTGTGTGTCTCTGTGTGTGTGTTTCTCTGTCTCTGTGTGTCCGTCTATGTGGGTGGAGTAGAGGCTGCGGGAGAAGAGAATGTAGAAGAGGACGTCGTTGGCAACACGAAACAGGAAGCTTCCCAAAAGGCCCTTTAAAAGTCAGCTGTGAAAATGCTTACAGCTGACTTTTAAAGGGACTTTTAGGCAGCTTTCCGACTGTGCCATGTGTGAGGTCGCAGAGTCCGGCAGTAAACATAGAAGATGGCTGCAGAAGCATATGTAGTAAATACATATTAAATACGTATTCACTACGTGCGCTGCTGCGGTCATCTTCTGTGTTTACTGTCGGCCTCACTGGCAATGTAAAAACGCATGGCAAGGTCCGCAGGCCACCGATGAAGGCCTGCCGGGCCGTACTATGAGTACCACGGGTCTAGAGGAGCCTGAGTGCTAGCTACTTTGGTGATGATCTTGTTAATCCGAACAGCCAGGTCTTGATCCTTTCCTGAATTGCCGGAGCGATGAGGCAGTCCTGGGGTGCAGGGGAAGGTTGTTCCAGGCTTTGGACACAAGGTATGAAAAGAAGCGTCCTCCGCTGTTGCAACGACGTATCCGGGGTGAGTCTGCGAGGAAGAGGAAGGCTGATCATTGGTGTATGGTCGGTTGGTGGAAGGTGCTGCGTTTGTTGATGTATGCTGGTCCTTCATTGTGCAGGGCTTTTTATGCGTGGGTCAACGTCTTGAACTGGCATCTCTATCTCTTCTGGATCGCGAGTCAGTCTAGCTTTCTGAGGTGGGGGGTGATGTTGGTATGTCCCGAGAGTTCGAGGATGAGTCTTGCCGCTGAGTTTTGTATTGTCTGTATTTTTTTTCAGGAGGCATGCAGTGATTCCGATGTGTTACCGTAGTCCAGCCTGCTGGAGATGAGGGCCTGTATGAAGGTCCGTCTGGTGTTGATTGAGAGCCACCTGAAGAGTTTGAGGCGCATGCATAGGGTGTGGAAGCAGGCAGATGGGACTGTGTTTACCTGTTTCTTCATAGATGGCTTGCTGTCCAAGATGATGCTGAGGTTGCAGCATGGTCTGTCGGGACAGGAGACAGACCGAGTTTAGCAGGCTATCATGTGTTGTTTCATGGCAAGGTGTTCTTCCCAAAGATGAGGACTTCTGTCTTATGTGTGCTGAGTTTGAGACAGTTGTCCTTCATCCAGCCGGCGACGTTCATCATACATCTGTGGAAGTTGGCCCTGGTGCTAGAGGGATCTTCTGACAGTGAGAGGATGAGTTGGGTGTTGACGACATAGGAGATGATGTTGAGCCTGTTCGATCAGACCGGGATGGCCAGGTGGTCATGTACGTGTTGAAGAAGGTGGGGCTGAGGGACGATTCAAGGAGATGCTGTAGATGATCTTTTTAGGTTCCCAAGAAGAAAGGTGGGAGAAGAATTGTCTGCGTTCTTCCGGTGAGGTATGATGCAAACCATTTGAGGACGTCTCCTTGGATTCTGAAGTGGTGGAGTATGTTGATCAGGATGTGATGGGAGACGGTGTCAAGGCGGCTGACAGGTCCAGGAGGATGAGGGCTGGCATATCGCCCCGGTGCAGGAGGGCTCTGATGACATCAGGGCTGTCTCGTGCTGGGGTTGGCTCGGAATCCAGACTGGCAAGGGTGCAGGAGGTTGTTGTGATCCAGGTGCTCGTGAGTTGCAGGTTGATTTCCTTCTGGATAACCTTTGCTGGAAAGGGCACTAAGGAGATGGGCCGGTAGTTCTTTGGTTCTATAGGGTAGGAGGATGGTTTCTTCAGGAGGGGCCCTACTTCAGCATGGTTCCAGTCCTTCGGGAAGGAGGCCGAGCTGATGGAGGTGTTTAGGACCTTCTTGAGTTTGTCACTGATCGTCTTGCTCCCGAGGTTGAAGACATGGTGGGGACATGAGTAAGTGTGAGCCCTTGAGGGGGCGTGGCTAGCAGCCGATAATGGTGGCTGCCTAAGCGGAGAGCTCCGCAAACCAGCCCGTAATGATCCTGAAAAACCGGACCTCTAGACCCCTGCCTCACACATAGCGATAGGGGAAACGGAGGCCCCCCCCCTTGCTGATGAAAATCGGGGGAAAAGAGCGCCTGAAAGACCTGCGGAAACGAGCTGGGAAACCGGCCGGAGGGTTACGCTGCAGACCTCCAAGGTGGCACCCGTACGGTGCGCACTGAAACCCTAAGATCCAGGGCCAGAGAGAAGACCCGAGACGTGGGAGGCTATTGTGGATCAGAGGACCCGCGACGGAGGCGATTTGAAGACCCGCGCATGCAGATCACGGGTGAGAGACGGCGACGGTGTTGGGAGGAACGGTGAATGGGAGAGGCCGGAACCCTCGCGAGACACCACTGGCTTATTTCGAGCAATCCGGCCTATAACACGCGAGCGCATAGTGAGGTGCACCGTAGGGAGAAGGCCGACCTGCAGGACGGTAAGCCCTGAGCACTCCAGCGACTCCGTATAGAGGGCACAAACCGCATGAGAGCCTCAGAACACTGGCAGAGGCGAGCACATTGCGGGCAGTGACACTGGGAGAGGCGAGTGGGGGGCATTGCGAGCGGAGAACACCTGGCGAGCCTGGAAGAGCGATCCTGTGCGGGAAAGAGAAGCGGGGACCCCTGGAGGGACACAAAAACGAGGGAGTCACGCTTGCCAGACGCCCCGGAGAGTCGCATGGAAGGGAAAGGCTAGAACTAATGGAAAGTGTGTAGTGGAGCTCAAAGCCAGAAGCACAGAGGGTGTTGGATACCACAGTCGATACCAGGGGCTTAGCCAGTGCAAACACAAGAAGTAGGCCCCTGACTCCGGGCCTAGAACCAAAATGGCGGCCGGGAATTGCTAGGCCCTCACCTGAGCACACGGGAAAGCGGCGAGAAGGAGCTCGGAGGGACACAACTAGCTAGCGATTGCCCACAATCCACCACACCTGGCGACGATTAATGCGAGACTCCCACGGGGTGAATCGCCCAATACTGAGCACACAGCCCTGCCAGACCGTTGGCGAATAAGGCAGAGGACTGCACCCGGGGAGCACAAAGCAGAGGAACAACGCTAGAAGGGAGATAGATCATCAAAACCCACCTAAAAGAGATCAGCACCAATAAAAGTGGACACACCTGAAGATGGGGAAGTTGAAAGGAAGCAAAAGCGGCACCCAGCCACCAACGGAAGAGAGCTCAACTGACCGAGAGGAGCAGGGAGACACTGAGCAGGCCGGGACCCCCATCTGCAACAACAACTGGATAAAATCCTAGAAGCAATAACGGATACCGGACAAGCACTCCAACAAGATTTAGCGCGGGTGGCCACGGGACTGGGCTTGCTGAGGGCCGATCATAGCAAGCTGGTTGACAGGGTCGTATCAGTGGAGGGAGCGCTGAAGACTATTGAACCGCTCCAAAAAGACCTCAAAACTTCCCTAAATGACGTGCTGGAGCGCGTGGTTGCTCTAGAAAAGAGAGCGGAGGATGCCGAAGGGCGCAACCGCAGGAACAACATCCGCATAGTGGGTCTTCCGGAGAAAATTGAAGGGACAGACATGGTACACTATCTGGAGTCTTGGCTTAAAACTGTGGTAGCGCCGGAGGGATTATCCACCTTTCACACCTTGGAACGAGCTCATAGAGTCCCGGCCAGACCTCCCCCCCAGGGGCGACCTCCGCGACCAGTGGTGGCTCGACTATTACATTTTCGGGACAGAGACCTGATCCTTCAGAAGGGACGAACGGATGGCCCCTATCAAGTGGAAAACAGCCGGATCAACATATTCCCAGACTACACCTATGAAACCCAGCGCCGCCGCACCTCCTTTTTGGCAGTCAAAAGAGAATTGCGCAATGAGGGGCTGCAATATTCTCTCCTCTTCCCGGCTAAGCTACGGGTCATTGTGGATGGCAAAACGGTATTCTTTGACACCCCTGACGACGTCTGCGCCTGGCTAGAACTGTATAAAATGGGAAAAGACGGTACCGATCGGAGAATACCGATGGTAGCAGAAGGACTCCCACAGCGGAAGTCAAGACGACTTCGCAATCGACAACGGGGCCTGAGGAGCCCCTCTTCTTCACAGACAGAGGCAGAACGCCAAGAGGTACTAGTAGCAGTGTCCACGATATCGAGTGCGCAGGGACCCCCATCGCTGGATGGCACGGAGTCCGAAAAAGACAATGTTCACTCTGACACTGAACATTCGGAGGCGGACAGCAACCGTTTACCGAAGGTCACACCTAAGACAGCCGACGGGATGCTGGATGAGGGGTAGCTGGACTTGAAGATCGGCCGCAATGAGAAGAGACAGTTGTGAAGGACTCCCAGTGTTGAGGACAAGCAGAAACAGTTGAAGAGGCGGAAACTGGGGAGGGGGTAGGGGGAACTAATGGAGGCGTTAATTCCAAGGGGCTCAGCGGATTACTCAGGATTGGGGAAGTAGAGTAGCTACCGTCCGGCGAGCAGCCCCCCTTTCATTGCCCTTAAGGCATGCCCGCAGCGGCTACTGCTGGGCTTAGGTGTGAGTTAAATTATGTTATGGTTTGGATGGGAACTAGGTGGTTGTTGCTAGCAAGTAGGGTCATATTTATTGTCGCACAGGCCAGGATTAGAGAATGGGTGATACTTCTGACTTAAGATGTATAACCTGGAATGTGAAGGGGCTTCACACCATGAAAAGACGGCACAAAATCCATGCCTAATTAGTGCGCAGGGGAGTGCACATAGCGATACTCCAAGAGACTCACTTGACGAGAGCTGAAGGCATAGCACTGCAGAGGAGATGGAGGGGCCAAGTCTATAACACTACATGCTCGCCATTTGCAAGAGGAGCTTTAATTTGGGTGAGGGCGGGTGTCCCGTTTCAGTTAACTAGTCAGATGATCGACACCGAAGGTAGATTTGTAGCCATCAAAGGGAAACTCAGAGGCAGGGACATAGCCCTTTGTAGCGTATATGCACCCAATGTTGACCAGCTGAGCTTTCTGACACGGCTTTCGGGGGGGTTAGCGCACTATCTAGCAGGTCCATTAGTGCTGGGAGGCGACTTCAACTCCATTACGGACGTGTCGCTGGATAGGTCTCATCCCCCACTAGTAGACTCACAAATACACAGATTGTCCAAGGGGAGGCTAGAGTGGCAAAAGAGATGGGACTTAATAGACGTGTGGCGCAGGCAACACCCGCTGAGAAGGGACTACTCCTATTTTTCTGGGATGCATGACTTGCATGTTAGACTAGATGCGGTACTGTGCTCCCCCGCAGTGCTGCCAGCAGTAATACAGTCTGAATACTTGACCAGAACGATATCCGACCATAATCCTTTGCTGATCACTTTGCATTGGATGTATGACGTTACAACGCATGCTTTTACCACGCATGCTGTTACAACGCAGTTTTTACAACGCATACCATTACAACGCATAGCGCTTTGGGGTGCTGGATAGTGAATAGTTTAATTTACTATTCCAACTCCAGTCCCTGTGGACACTAGGGAAGGTGTTGGATAGTAAATTAAATCTATTCCCTATCCTAGAGCGCCCCCCAGCGCAATGCGCTGTAATGGTTTTCGTTGTAAAACCTGCGTTGTAATAGCACTGCGTGGTAAAAGTTGCGTTGTAAAGGATGTTTCCCCTTTGCATTGGATGATAGGAACCTTGTGCATACCCACCTGGAGACTACGTCCAAAGACATTAGAAGACCCAGTCTTCTCCGAAACGCTAAGAGAAGGGATTACCCATTATTTTGCGGAGAATGCTAATTCGATAACCACGAGGGCGACAGAGTGGGAGGCCTTCAAGGTGGTCATGAGGGGGAATTGTATAGGAAAGCACGCGGGAGTACGCAAAATGCTTTTAAATGACTTGACGATAGCCGATAATTAACTGCGATCAACGGAATTAGCTAGGCCCGGGCACCCAGAACTACAAGCGGAGATTAGACAAGCAAAGGAAGCAGTTGCAGTGTGATGTATTCCTATAGGTTCTGTATCGATCCCCCTATTCCTGACCCTATTCTGGTTAACAAGTTAATTAGCAGCCATCCCATGAGGCAGAAAACCCCCATGATGCAGGAACCGTTATCTGATTAAGCCACATTACGGCACAGGAACGTGTTATCTGATTAGGTCATAACGCTTGCCATCTAATTAGACAAGCGATATTCCTCCAGCCCCTGATAAGGCATACGGAGTTCTCAAAACAAATCAAACCTATGACAACCTGGGAAAAACCCTGCGGCCATTGTTTTGATTTCACCGAGAACTTCAGCAAAAGAATGTGCTAACGACCAGGTCGTATGACATCCTTATTGACGTATCTATGTCCATCCTTACGTCAATCTCGGCACCTTAAAGGTATAAATATTACCGATATTGCACTATGCAAACACACGCGGTGGTGACGAGATCGGAGCAGCCAGACTTGCCGAAGCCCAGAGCAGAGCAGACCCCGCTGGCGCAGCCCCGCCTTCCTGACGCGCTGAGAACGAGACGCTGCTTTCTCCTGCCGAGAAATCCAGCTCCGGCGCTTCCGGGTAGCCCTCGCAGGCAGCCTGGAATATCGAGACCAGAGACGAGAGATACCATCCCTCATTCATCCTAGATTCCAGGTACAGAACTGAATAACCCCTTGCAGAGAATTCTTTAGTCAGTCACTTGGCAAAACAAACTTAACTTAAACTGCTACTTTCTATTCCCGCCCACGTATTAGGCTTAGGTCAGGTACATCTGGGGTAGGCGTAGTTAGAAACACCAGTTGAGTACGATTAGTCAAATGTATATGTGTATGTATCTATTTTATCCATTTTAAACCATCATATGGCTTAGAAACCATATCAATGTTTTTACAGTATTATTTTATACTTCTGCTTTTAATGTATTTACTTTACTTAACCATAAGTATTGCAATAATATCGATCCATTTCTCTTGTATGAGAAAAGAGACTGATCAATAAATAACATCTTTTATTGAACACGCCCGTCTCTTCCTTTTCTCTACAATCTGGTGAGACTAAGAATGCACGTACTGACTGAGTAAAATAAGTCGTCTTTTGTTTTCACACGACTCTAGAGATACACTCTTGATTAGGGGAGAGCAAAGTTGTCATGTTCTATGGTTGTCAGAAACTAAATCCCTTCTTGTCTACCAAGGGAGGTTCAACTCCTCCTTGCCTATTCGAGAAAGTTTCTAGTGAACTCTGAGCTAGCTGGCAAACCCAAAACTTTAAGTCTAATATCGACAGTAGTAGACCTAGTTAACGTCTGGTCTAGGCCTATACTATTGAAGGTATTATTCCAATGCGCAGAGCCTATTGGGATAATAGGAACTACACTACATGGCGCCCAACGCGTTTGGATAGGCGATAAAACTAACGTAAGACATTTAGAGTAACTCAGTCGTGCTTTTTCACTCAGACCCCTTTTTTCCCATAATACTCCAAAGACGTCTGGAGTGGGTGAAAGGTAATATCCGCCAGACCTCGCAGGAGAAAACTCCTATGTATGGTCCTTGGTTTAGTCAACGTTGAAGGATACACTGTTCCAAAATATTGTGCATCTAATCTTTGTTTCCATAAGAACCTGATCTGCAAACAAACTAAATAACCTTCTGGACAGTACAATGTCAGACAGTGAAGGAGAAAGAGAGGCAGTTAGAATAGCAACTGAACTCGCAGCAGCTGATACTGCTATGCAAGAAGCAGACCCGGGTATAATAATCATCCCGGTCAACACAAGAAAATCTATAACTTTAAAACTTATAGAAAATGGACTGACACCTAGAGGTGGTACAGTCATATTCGTAATTGAGGCACACGAATATCGGCAGACAGAGGTATTCTACACATGGATAAACTTTCCAGCAGCTAATGCTGTAACAAAGGTCTTCCACTATTACAAAACAGAGGAACCTCCTAATGAGTACACTCCTTTCGAGGAGGTGGAAGTACCACTTAAATTTCAAGAGCATCTGCTCTTATTTAATGGCGCCCTAAAACATAATAATCACATCACCAGGCTCGGTCCATTAGGTAGACCAGGAGCAACGTGGCCGGTTCTAGCCGGATACACACCACATCCAGACATCGATGGGATGTCTGCAGCAGAGCTTTTAACACAGCTAAAACAATTAATAAAATTACATAGACAATTAGTCCAATATGTGATGCGGACTTCAACAATTCAACCAGCAATTAAAATTCCACAGCTGACCCCTCATCAGGGGAACACAAATAAAATTACACCACAGAACATACAATCCTGCCTAGGTAAGGTACCAGCTAAACGGGAACAAATACCATTCTGGTTAGCACAAAAAATCACCCAAATAGAGGCGGTGTTTCCAGACACCACCCCGTTAGAAAAACACAGGATTCTGACTATCTGTCTTCCAATGGGAATCGCACCACACGTGGAGGACTGTGACACTTGGGGTACAGTCTTTGCTTCCATCTACACAAAAACGCACGGTGTTCCATCCATTTCGGTAATACCAGATGTGCTAAAACAAATTCAAGACGAATACGGTCCAGAACCCGCTTTAACTCTTGGTATGAAATTACTAAAAGACTTCAAGCAGGTCTCGGCTATATTATTAGCCAACATAAAGGGAGAAGCAGCAAACGTGGCGATCCGCCAGAGGTTAAAGGAGACAGATATAGCAGACCAACCAGCTGAAAGTGCCAGAATTATAGAAAAATCCTATGAGGAACTAGGTAGAGATAGTTTAGGTGGAATACCAGTAAAACCACAACTGATTGAAAGTCCTGGAAAAATATTTTTTAATAATAATTCAACATCACAAAAAAAGAGCTGGGATGGAAACAAACAATCCAATCCTAAAGAAAAGAAATTCCAGTCCAGAGGAAGGTCTCCTCGGCGGAGAGAAAAATCTCCGAACCAAAAAAACAGGTCACCCCAAAGTGACCCCTCTGGGAAAAGATATAACCTTAGAAATAGGGATAATATAAAGAAGCCTGATAGATATCAAGACATTGATACACGTCCCTCTCAATCTTTTCAGACTTCCTCGCAGAAATCGGAAAGAAGAGGACGATCAGAACAAAGAGAAGAGCACGCCAAGTCCAAAGACAAGGAATCTGCTCATCTAAAAAAGAAACTACAATTTCCAAAAAAGAAGGTAGCCAGTATCAAGGTAGTAAACAATGCCGAGAATACTGAGGACACAACTGAAAAACGGAGAATGGGCTCAGACAATGCTAGACAGCGCAGCAGAAGTGAGCATAGCTCGCAAAGTCCTTATGAATCATCTGGAGACAGTGGACACGAATGAATATCTTCAAGTGGAAACTGCAGACACCAGAGTTAGCAAACCTCACAAAATATATGAAATAACTTTACGTATAGAAGGGGATAAGACTAGAAAAATAAGGGGACTATTTTGGGATAATCTCTCCAAGGGCTATGACATCCTTCTAGCTGAAAAAGACTGGCCACCAGAGTTTGTCAGGGAGTGCCCTCATGGCGAAGAAATAATTATGCCTGCCTTCTCAAATCATATCCCAATTCATAAAAAATACACACTTGCCAGAAAGTGGGCAGTAGCTCAAGCTCCTGCTTTATATAAAAATCATGTAGGATGGGATGAGGACTCTCCTCCTCACAAAATCCAGTTAAAATCACAACCTACTGCACAAAGGCAGTATCCAATCAAGCAAGAAGCTAAAAAACAGGTAAAAGAAATTCTAGATCAATTAGAATACCAGGGGGTGATTGAAACTTGCACCTCACAAATGAACAACCCTTTGTTTCCTGTCTCCAAACCAGACAATTCATATCGTCTAGTTTTGGATTACAGACACCTTAACTCATGTTGCAAAACTTTTGCAGTGCAAAATTCGCATAGTGCTGCACTAATGAATAACATAGTGCGCAAAAAATACAAAACAACATTAGACATCTCTAATGGATTCTTTTGTCAAAACATAGCACCAGAGAGCAGATATTTGTCTGCGTTCTCAATAAATGGCACTCAAAAACAATTCTGTCGGTTAGCCCAGGGGTACAAGAATAGCCCAGGGGTATTCTCAGCGAGAGTAACAGAGTTACTACAACCATATGATGACGAAGCATTATCTTATGTCGATGACATATACCTAACAGATGATGACTTGGATACTCACTTGAAGAGAGTGAACACCATAATACTTGGGTTCGCAGCAGAGGGTTACAAATTCAACTTTAAAAAATCGAGAATTGCCCATCTAACAGTCCTGTTCTTAGGATATGAATTATCAAGTGAAGGCAAAAGCCTGGCTGACAATTTCCTAGAGAAATGTGCCGTACTCCAAGCACCTAGAACACTAAAAAACCTACAGTCAATTCTAGGCTTCCTGAATTTCGGAAGAACATACATTGCAAATTACGCAGAGAGGGTCAAACCCCTTTATGATCTAATAAAACCAGATTTTAAAAGAACCAATTGGACTCAAATACACACAGAAATTCTGAGATCCTTACAAACAGACATGTTAATTAAAACAAAATTAGAAACACGTGATAACACACGCAATCTTGTGATTCGAGTCATCCCAGGAAGATGCGGATTCACATACCTGACCTCTAATGAGGGAGAAAAGGTACCAATTGCATTCAAATCACACTTGTACACAGAAGCTGAAAAGAAATTCAGCATTAAAGAAAACATTGTTCATGCAGTTCAAACCGCAATAGCTAGAGAAAAAGATCAAGCGGACGGTAGACACATCACAGTCAGAACAGCAGAATCAGCCTTTGAGGCATTAACAACACCGTGTAATTTACCAACAACAACATTGAATCCGGAATGGATACAATGGGTGAATTCAATTACAACGGACAAAGTATACTACTACTTTGATCCAGAACTAAAGGAATTGAAAAATCTAGAATATGAAAGAACATTCCCTCTGCCAATCGACATTCTGCCCTTACGACAATACGCTTGTGTAATCTATACAGACGGACATGCTCAACCCTCCGTTTGGGGAGAACAAGCATACAACCCCACATGTGAGATTACAAAAGAAGTGTGGCGCGGAGGTAATCTAAGACCTCTATTAACAAAAACACACTCAGTAGAAACTAATTCAGAACAACAGACTGAAATAATAGCATTGAAAATGGCGCTAGATAATGCGGATCGCGAATTCCCGACACTTATAGTGTCCGATTCATATTACTGCGTCAAATCATATAACAACGATTTGCAGACATGGATTCAAAACGGTTACAAAGATGACACAGGTGCAACAATAAAGCAAAAACTGCTTTGGGAACAAATAGTTCTGTTACAAAAAGAACTACCAAAGACTCACGTGATACATACACTGAGTCATCAGCGTGATGGCGTTCACGTTGCAGGGAATTCATTGGCTGAGACAGCCACAGCGGTAGCAACTAAATCGGCTTCCGTAGCTCGAAAAAAGCGTACAGTGAAGTATATTGACGGTGAAACAGTGCTGGCGGTGAAAACGTCATCAAAAGGCGACTGCTCAGCGCTACCGATCAACTATCCACTCAATTATACATACATAATCGATGCAAACTCCGTCCCTTTTGCTCGAATCCCTGGAGTGGGGGATAGAGTGATTCCAAACATGGACAGGAGAACCTTGTTAATAGCAGACGCACATATGGGCGAGGGTCTCAGACACCTCAAACTAAAAGATTCTCTGGAAGAATTACAATCAAGGTACTGGTGGCCAGGCATGAGCCTGCATCATACCATGTTTGTAAAGAAGTGCCCAAACTGTAACAGAAATCGCAGTGGTGAGAGAAACGGTGTAATACCGTGTCGTTTCACTCCAGAAAAGATCAACAGTAAAAAGCAAAGCGTCCGATTAACATATACAGGCTAGTTTCCACTTATAATGTAGATCACCAGCACTCGGCTGACGTCTGGACTGTTATACAAAGATTTGCGAGTCTAAATGGCATATACGCTAGAAGCATGCTACGTTTGACCATTGTTTTCACTCTAGCCCTCCAGCATGAGGGGAAACATGGCCAAATGAGCATAGCACAGCGGGACTCTTCTCACTTCCTTCCTGAGGGATACGGGATGGTGTAAAGAAAAAACCAAGGCATAAAGCTATCTATAACAGAAAGGATATTAGGTTCGGGAGCTGGGTGGGTCAAACATCTAATAAGTGTCCAACGTAGTCTAAATAACCTGCCAAGAAATTCTCTGAAGGGATTCAGTCCGTACGAATTATTGTTTGGAACTAGAATGTTAGTCTTAGACCTCGACAGTCAGACTTCAGTGGTGAAGGAAAAAAGCTTTGATATCAAAGATCGTTTGGCTATTTTGCAGGACTTAAACGAAACAAGAAAAGACCTGAGCAACATAAAGTTGAAACAGCAGCCAACAACCACTGAAGAACCACCACCTGTCCCAGCAAGACCTGTCTGGATTCCAAAAGTCGGGGATCTAGTCAGAGAAAAGATCGCGGTAAAGAAGGAATTTGGGCCTTCTTACAGAAAAGCAGTTCCTGTCTTGTCTATCAACGGGACAAGATCAGTTGTACTACCGCCGCTTGCTGGTAAAAAGGAGAACCGAGTTGTATCCATCGACCTGGTTAAACCACAATCATGTGGCCGATAACAAATAGTAGGCCAAGTGGACTCCCGATAAGTAGTAGAACACCAAGATTTGCTACAAACACTGAGGTTCAATCTAAGAGGCTAATCACATTCGAAACGCCTACAGAACTACAACAAGGACTATGCAACAATGCAATGGAACTTAGACCTCTGAAAACCCAAATAAAAACATTTAGCAGAGACACACCAATCTATAATGAAGTAACAAACGACTATGCAAGAAACAGTAATCCTGAAGCAATTGGAACAATTGACAGAACTGCATCCGGCAACTTCATAAACTTCGATGATTCCTCTGAAGGCTTCACTGAATCAAAAACACAGCCATCAACAAAAACCTTTAAAGATAAAGTTAAAGTACTTTTGAAACAACTGAAAGAAACATATCTGATTTCTCCATGGATTGAATTTTGGGTGGGTTTTGGTGCATTTATCCTCATACTTTGGCTCATCATGGTACTAACTTTGGGACGCTTCATTGAGGGAAAATATGCTAAAATGGACACAGCAAGTCAGAAAATCAACTTGATCCTCAAACCACACACATCTTCACACGTCGAGAAAAGAGAACTTTCTTCAGTCAACTTCACAGCCAATCCTGGGGTGGGGTAGCATGGGACAACACTGACTACGAAATTTATGGTCCGGTTGAAATCCTGAAATATCCACACCAAATTAAGATCTCGTTGAGTGACTTTGTAAAAGCAAGCTCATTTGCTGATGATTGGGACTTTGAAAGTATAAATAATATGATGTCTGACTTAGTGATGTCTGCTAAATTTACAAAACATGATTATTTGCAGGGTTCGACAAATTATGATAGTATGTACTGTTATAACCACTATGGTAACCATTTTCTACATAGATCTGCACAACCTAGAAATGTTTTAAATTATAATCAATGGGAACATTGTGCAACCCCTCCAAAAGGAAGCTCAAGAACCGTTTATGACAAATATTCATACTTTTCAGGTTTCAACTCAAGTAATGCTGAAACATTTTATTTCAAATTGTCAAATAAGACAGGGACAAAGACCATGATAACAAACACGAAATTGATATATTCAGACTCATTCTTTGAACAAATGAATACTTTTGGTTTTGATTATTGGGACAAAAATGTTGAAGTAAAGAGTGTTTGGGGTACAAAAGAATGGCAAGTACAGGGAATAGAATCTTTGTTTAGAGTCTGCATGATCCCAGAACAAATTATATTTTTAAATGACACTGTTCAACAAACTACCTGGCTCGGCCTAGCCAAAATCAAAGACTTAAATAAACCGTCTATTCCAAAACCAACAATGAACAGCAATAGCTCTACAGAGGAAGAGATAGACGTAAATTATGTATTAAACCAAAACAGAACACATCCTGATTGGAAAAAGTGGTTGATCTGGCCCACAGATACTAATAACTGTCAAGACAGATTCCTGAACAAAACACAGGGGTTCAAAATGACCAGGCCAGACCCTAGATATTCCCAAAGACAACACCCAGGGATAATAACCACCTACAGTGTGGGCAAATTATGCCTTCAGTGGCTACAAACTTCCACACTGGCAGAAATTAAGCAACACGTAACTTTACTTACTGATGGTGCTGACTTGCGTGATTTCATTATGGGACCGCGCAAACAGCGTCAGAAACGTTTCATAGCAGCCTCTGTATATGCAGCATACAACGAGGCCTGGAAGGTGACTCAAATTGAGACAGCAGAAAGAATACGGGAAATTGACCGTATTAATTTGGAAAAATCACTTTCTGTAGTGGACAATGGGTTAATGACTCTGTCCTCCAGAATTTTTTCTTTGGACAGCATTGTGTCTTCAGCAATCGACATATTATCGCAAGACTTACTGTTGTTACAACACGGTCAGTCCCAATTGCGTTCTATTGTACAGCTTGGCTGGACGTTACAAAATCTGCGTTCAGGCTATGTGCCTTGGCGTTTAATCAACACAACGTCACTATTCAATATCTTTAACCTCACTGATAAACAACTAGAATAGCAAAATACCATGAACAATTTTCCCTCCAGTTCACGGACAGCAATTTTTTCAGCAGCCCCAAAATATTTCTACATATTTTTCGGGACACTTATCTTCTGCTTAAAGTAAGAACTATTCTTAGAGAACTAAAATTTCTATTTTTAGATACTTTATAGACATTAACTGCCCGCTGGTATGTTCATAATTATTTTATTCTGTGATGGAATGGTCTCGAACCTTTTTTCTGTATTAAGAGCCATTTCATGTGTAAATTCTCATATACAAATTAGTGATAATGTATAGATATGCGTGATTACTTTAGCATTATTCTACAGCTTGAGTGCATATATTACATGTGACTGTTTTTTCCGTATATTTGATAATTTCAAAATGCATTTTATGTATTTTGGGGTGGTAAGGTATACATGATACTCTATAGTATGTTTTACTATGCATAGATTCGTAAATATGTCCATAGTTAGCGTGGAGTGGGTGTGATGTATTCCTATAGGTTCTGTATCGATCCCCCTATTCCTGACCCTATTCTGGTTAACAAGTTAACTAGCAGCCATCCCATGAGGCAGAAAACCCCCATGATGCAGGAACCGTTATCTGATTAAGCCACACTACGGCAGAGGAACGTGTTATCTGATTAGGTCATAACGCTTGCCATCTAATTAGACAAGCGATATTCCTCCAGCCCCTGATAAGGCATACGGAGTTCTCAAAACAAATCAAACCTATGACAACCTGGGAAAAACCCTGCGGCCATTGTTTTGATTTCACCGAGAACTTCAGCAAAAGAATGTGCTAACGACCAGGTCGTATGACATCCTTATTGACGTATCTATGTCCATCCTTACGTCAATCTCGGCACCTTAAAGGTATAAATATCACCGATATTGCACTATGCAAACACACACGGTGGTGACGAGATCGGAGCAGCCAGACTTGCCGAAGCCCAGAGCAGAGCAGACCCCGCTGGCGCAGCCCCGCCTTCCTGACGCGCTGAGAACGAGACGCTGCGTTCTCCTGCCGAGAAATCCAGCTCCGGCGCTTCCGGGTAGCCCTCGCAGGCAGCCTGGAATATCGAGACCAGAGACGAGAGATACCATCCCTCATTCATCCTAGATTCCAGGTACAGAACTGAATAACCCCTTGCAGAGAATTCTTTAGTCAGTCACTTGGCAAAACAAACTTAACTTAAACTGCTACTTTCTATTCCCGCCCACGTATTAGGCTTAGGTCAGGTACATCTGGGGTAGGCGTAGTTAGAAACACCAGTCGAGTACGATTAGTCAAATGTATATGTGTATGTATCTATTTTATCCATTTTAAACCATCATATGGCTTAGAAACCATATCAATGTTTTTACAGTATTATTTTATACTTCTGCTTTTAATGTATGCACTCTACTTAACCATAAGTATTGCAATAATATCGATCCATTTCTCTTGTATGAGAAAAGAGACTGATCAATAAATAACATCTTTTATTGAACACGCCCGTCTCTTCCTTTTCTCTACAATCTGGTGAGACTAAGAATGCACGTACTGACTGAGTAAAATAAGTCGTCTTTTGTTTTCACACGACTCTAGAGATACACTCTTGATTAGGGGAGAGCAAAGTTGTCATGTTCTATGGTTGACAGAAACTAAATCCCTTCTTGTCTATCCAGGGAGGTTCAACTCCTCCTTGCCTATTCGAGAAAGTTTCTAGTGAACTCTGAGCTAGCTGGCAAACCCAAAACTTTAAGTCTAATATCGACAGTAGTAGACCTAGTTAACGTCTGGTCTAGGCCTATACTATTGAAGGTATTATTCCAATGCGCAGAGCCTATTGGGATAATAGGAACTACACTACAGCGGCAGAAGTCGAGCGACTGCGCAGTTTCGACCACAAGGCCTACATGACGAGGGTCCATGCAGAGGGGGACAAAGCAGGAACTTTATTGGCCTGGCTGGCCAATCCGGCTAAAAGAGGCTCCCCAATACTGGCACTTAGCACAGAGGCAGGGACAGTAGTCAACACCCAGAACGAGATACTGAATTGCTTTCGGAACTATTATGCAGCACTGTATCAAGACACAGTAGTAGCAGGAGACCCCACTATCGACACCTTCTTAGAGGACATGCGCCTACCTGAAGTAGACCATGAACAGGTGAAAGAATTAGGGAAGGAGGTAGAACTGGGTGAAATCCGGAGAGCCATCAAAAGCATGGCCTGAAATAAAACCCCGGGCGTAGATGGCCTACCTATAGAGTTTTATGAGAAATATATTGATATCCTGGCACCAAGACTCCAGGAACTGTATAAGGAGGCGAAAGAATTAGGACAGCTACCACAGTCTATGAGATAGGCGCTGGTGATCCCACTGCTGAAACCGGACCGGAACGGCATGTAAACATCTTCCTACCGGCCACTGTCGATGCTGATAGTCGACTATAAAATATTAAGTAGTATACTGGCGACCAGGCTCTTGCGATTTATGACCACGTTGATCCATGAGGACCAAGCGGGGTTCATACCGACAAGAAGCACTACTACAAATATCAGGAGACTGGTGCGACTGCTGGAGGATGACCATCCCGCGGCGCGACAACCAATGATACTATCAGTGGACATAGAGAAGGCCTTTGACAGTCTAGAGTGGGGATATCTATACAAAGTAATGGAACGCTTTGGCCTGGGGTCGGACTTCATACAATGGACGAAAGTGTTATATACATCAGCGGTAGCCAGAGTAAGAGTGGGTACGCTGATATCAGAGCAATACCCAGTTAAGCGAGGCACGAGGTCAGGGGTGTTCGCTATCCCCATTATTATTTGCACTGGCGGTTGAGCCACTGGCAGTGAAAATACGAGAAGGGAATTGTTACGGAGGCCTGAGAGGCAGAAATGGCCAACAATATATATCATTATACGCCAATGACATGCTTCTGTTCCTAGAGAATGCAGACGAGGCACTGCTGGAGGCCAGGACATTGCTTGCGGGCTTTGTTGACATTTCGGGCCTAAGAGTAAACTGGTCGAAAACATGCCTGTTCCTGGTAAGACGGGGTGAAACCCAGCCCACCATAGCATGGGAGGTGCGATGGGAACCCTCGTGTCTGAATTATTTGGGGGCCCATATCTACCACAGAACCGCAGATATACTGGAGGGGAACATAGGTAGGGGCGTGCGAGCCCTGAAAAGCAGCATGACCTTTTGGGCAACCCTCGATGACGGGCCGCGTAGCCCTCCTAAAAATGATAGTACTACCGCGCCTCCTGTACTACTTCAGGACACTACCAATATGGATACCGAGCTCCGTGTTTAAATCATTGAAATCACTAGTGGTGGCTTTCCTCTGGGGTGCAGGTCGGCGAAGGGTGGCACATGCCACACTAGTTCGGCCTAAAGCCGAGGGAGGACTGGGAGTCCCGGACTTTGAAATATATTACCTAGCGGCACAGCTGCAAGTATTCACGCAAGAAATTGCACGAGAGTTTAGAGGCCCAGAATAGCAAAGAGGCAGGGGAATACCGTGCCATGTGTTGTCATACATAGCGCTACAACAAAGAATAGACCCAAAAGACCTGACAACGGAGGAAAAAACACTTCGGTTGGGCTGGAACCTGACACAACGGAGAGCGGGAGTCCTGCACCCCTATGCACCTGAAATCCCATTAGGCATGATAACGGCACTACCACATGTCGGAGATTGGTCGCAATTGCAGACCATGGAGGAGGCGGGTCTCCAAGTATTGGGAGACCTCTATGAGGATGGCACCTTACTACCCTTCCAGACACTGAGGGATAAATTTGACCTTCCCAGGGGCGGGTATTTGCTACACGCAGCACTGACTAGGGCGATGCAAGCTCACCGGATATAGGGAAAGCAATTCCTGAGGCTGCCTGGTCGCAAATAGTGCGCAGGGCCTGGAAGAGTACTAGAAATGCTCGATTCCAGCTTGTGCACTTCTACATACTTCACAGAGCATACCTAACACCAGGAAGAATTCGCAAATATTTTAAAGCAGAGGAAGCTGCATGCCCTAGATGTGCACGCACAGGAGTGGAACTCGATCATATGCTCTGGTCTTGCCCAATGCTGGGAAAGTACTGGGAAGAGGTGGGGGCAACACTGAATGAAACCACGGAAAGACAGCTGACGTTTGATAAGCCACTAGCATACTACATTGGTTTCCCCACACGTCCAAAAACAAGATAACAAGTAAATTCATAGACATGGGCCTCATATTGGCGAAGCGAGAAATCACTAAGCATTGGAAGGCAACAGTAGGACCTAATAGCAGGAGATGGAGGGGTGAGATTATAAAATGGGCGAGCAGCGAAGGTGTGCTACGCTACCAGCAAGCGCGCAGGTCAAACAACGAAAGGCACTGGAAGCAGCCGCAGCATGGGAGACATTGGTGCAAGCATTGAGAGATTGCGAGGTACACGAAGACCAGATAGCGCCCCGTTCTGAGTAGGAGAGACCCCAAGACATACCAGGTACATCAAGAAGAATGAAACACAGCAACTCCTGAGCATACCTAATAGATGAGACTACTATGACCCTACGTCACGATGGCGAGAGTTGGGGAGGGGGGAGGGTGGGATCAGTTCATGAAGAAAGGGAGTTGGGGATAAACAATTGATGTAGGAGCAGGAATAAATATATGCAATAGATGTATACTGTTGAAATATAACCAACCTATAAAAACTAGTTTAAGAGAGGACTTACAGCTCATTCTGAACTGCCACTAAAGTATTGGAATAAATGTATCATTGTGTGTATTGTTGAAAAAAAATCAATAAACAAAGTCTTTAAAAAAATGAGTAAGTGTGAGCCCCTGAGTACACAGAGTTCATAAGGGAGATTGTGGCTTCAGTTGTGAGAGGGTCCAAATGGGTGAGCAGGTGGTTGGGTTTTGTGTTCATGGGCATGAGCATGCTGATGCTGTCGGTGGTTGAGTTTGTTGTTTCAAGTTTTCGTAGATTATGGCGATCTTGTAGTGGAAGAAGTCTGCCAGGGTGTCACATAGTTCTTAGGAAGGGATGGTCATTCTCTGTGGCGGCATGTTTGGCAATCTCCTTCATAATGGCGAAGAGCTCCTAGCCATGGTTTGTGCTGGCTTCTATGCAGACTGATAGGGTGATCTTCTTTGTTTCTTTCAGGAGGCAGTGGTACTGGTTGAGTGCTGCCTTGAAAGTGGTGCAATCTCCTGTGTCTGTGCTGGTGCACCACTTCCTTTTTAGTTGCTGGCAGTTGCGTTTGTGAACTAGCTGGCTTTTCTGGCAGGTCCTTTGTGTTTGGCTGGTTTAGCGGGGGCGATTGTATTGGCTCATTCTGTGTCCACTGGGAGTCTCCGAAGTCGATTCTGGGTTGGATGTTGTGTCTGGAAGGTGGGAGTTGAGAGCGTTGTTCCACTGGTGTTCTGATACTTTTTCCATTTTAAGTGCATCAGAGCATAGTGCCAGTGTTGGTGGGTCCTGAGATTGTGAAGTGGACGCTACAGTGGTCAGGTCAGATGAGCAGTGAGACATGGTTGTACTTGACTCTATCGCTGGACATGAAAATGGGGTCAAGTGTGTGCCCTTCAGAGTGAGTGGGGTCAGTGACAAGTTGCTTGAGGCCGATGTTGCCCATGCTTTCCAGGAGGTTGGAAGTGTTGGTGTCGCTGGGGTACAGACCCAGTAATTCCAAATCTGAGGGCAGTCCCATTGCATATGTTGCAGGTCTGTCCCTTGAATGACACACAGAAAAAGTGTTGTATGTTTACCAGAAAAAGTCAACATTAATTCTAGTGCTGTTTGAAGGCAAACGAGGTACATACGCTTGGAGACAGTGATGCATATAGTCTCCACCATTAACTATATACTATTAGAGTCTATCACTGCATATATTCAGGGAAACTGTCATTGGCTGTATGGCTTCAGTGGTTATTTCTGACTATTGGGAGGCCATCTATTTTATACCTCATATAAAGTGGAGCAGTTGCAGGCTCATCAGGGATATGAATATAAAAGAACATTTTTAAAGTTGCCACCTTAATGTATGCCCCATTAAATAATATTATTGGTGATGTGTTTACGTAAGTGATATTTTAGTGCTATTTTAATAATTTTACACTTTCATTAATTTTGCTTTCTAGGCTGTCCTTGGAAGTAAAGGTCATATGAGACAAACTAATACTCGAGCATCTGAATTTTGAAAAAGGTGAAAGCTGCAACTTTACTCACAAAAAGAAAGTAGGATGACTCCTGACATTGGCCACCTTCAGAGAACTCAAGTAACCAAATATCAGATGTGAAGAGTTAATTGAATTGTGTCTTTCCCCAATGACTTATGGCACTTTTTGGCTTTAATATTCAAAAATATAATCCTTTTTATGAATATTGAATCCACTCTCAGGGGAGAAGGAATGTTACCCAAGTACGTATTCAAATATGTTATATGGCAGAATGGTTACATCTGTAAAACCTTTGTGCCAGAACCTTTACTGTCAAAGTGGAGACTGTGAACATACACACCTGTATTTTAGACTGTTTTTAAATTATGTTAAAAAATGGCAAACCCTTCATCTTGTTGCCTTGTATACATAATTGCGAACTATCAACTGTTCTGAAAATATACTGAGTAAATATAACACTAAATACTTTACTACTGCTCTTTACATTGTAAATGCTGAGCTGTAGGTACCATAATACAGTGACTAAAACAAGAGTGGAGATTTCTGTACTGCTCCAGGTTTTTTTTTTAAACTACTCCTGTTAGAGTCAAAAAAGCATCATACACGAAGCATCGAAAATATCAGACAGTTCCCATGTCCCACCAATGTATCTGAGTCAATATTTGAAATTTCAATTGCTTAACCCTTTTTGGGTACTTCACCGAACACCATTATTTATGTAATGTTCTTTTGTATCCCTCACATGTGTTTCCAGCGTATGACCTGGACTAGCCGGGTCTGTAATATCACATACAACATTCTTCATGGTAAACCCACGTTCCACTCTAATAATCTTGCCGACCTTCAGAGGGGTATTTCAAATGCTCCTGAGCCTTACCAGGGGTATGCCATCCAGTCTAACATTAGACAGAAGTGAGATGTAAATCTATTTAATGAAAAGAGAAAAATATCTTCCCTAATTGCTCGCATTGCCAAAACCAGGGCTCGGAGAAACATCACAAGAAAGCTCATTTTAAGTGTTAGCATTTGATGTCCACGCACAAGTTACATGACCTGAATGAGCATTTAAGGAAAGTCTTGCTCTGTTTTAACCACCCACAACCTCTTAGGAAAAAGGTCATCTGTTTAGATTGTAATATGGAAAAGATTTTCTAGCCACCGGATTTTAGGAGTCAGGCGCAAACACATATTGCTGGTTTTAGAAAGGCACAGCTTCTTTTATGTCATATAGAGTGGTGCACCCTATACAAGCATTTGAGGCATGTCCTAGTCAGTGGTTGCGGACCCCATGGGTAGGTCTGCGCCAGCCCTGGCAGTTACAAATCTGTGGTATCCTAGCACAGCTGTGCCCACACATTTTTTGAACTGGAGCTGCACTGTTTCCCCCATCCGCCCGCAAACTGATCTCCATGCAAACATTAAACGAGTTTGTTAGTGGTCTTGCCACTGTAACCAAGATGTACACCCTTAGAAACAAGGATACACCCAATGAAACTTGCCACCTCCTACAGTTTCCCTATTCTGTGAATGGGGACAGCCCCAGACCACTGTAGATTGTTTTTTTAAATAAAAGCATTAATCCATCATCCCCCTACCTTATACTGAATACCTCTGGCATCTGACCTTTTCCTACACGCGGTCTGTAATGCTGCACTTGAATGATCCATGTAGTGAACGTTCCCCCATTAGTTAACCTTGCCGCACTAAATCTTTCTGGGCTTCAATACGAAGGTGCCAAGGACTGCATCTCAGAGATGAGTCTGATTCATGGTGGGTTCAAAATCTTCATCATCATGCGTATTGATGTGCTTTAGATGCTGCCCCCGCCTTTTCTTTAGGCTATAGCGGTGTTTCAACTGAAGGTTGGAAAGGCTTAGCATACTGTCTTTTATGCGAAAATAGGCTACTGTTATGAAATTGTGCATTGTGTGAGCGTGAAATGTTTGTATAGTATGTATGTGTACGTGTCATGTGCATATGGGTCAATATGAGAACGCTTTTGTATGGCTGGGTTGCTAACCAGGTGGCCAATGGGATGTGAAAAACAGGCCAGAACCTGGTCCCCACAAAATGTGACACATTCCTTACTAAAAATGTGTCTCCTGGAAGCCATTGAATGGGAGGGCAGTTTACATCAGGAGCCTGAAGGTTTTTTGCAGTACAAAGAGCCCGGCTCCAGCAGGTATCACAAGTGTGCGACCTTTCACTTTTCCTAGGAACACTTTCTATCCTATTTAGACCGAAGTAACGCACTAGTGAGAATGATGAATTTGATTTATGTACTGACCAAATGGAGAAGTGAAGGGTCCCCTGGGCTGGGGTTCATCCTATCTCCCTCCACCCAGAAGTTAGAGACATTGTCATGTTTCAGATTTACCTCTTCTTCTTCCATCCACATAGAAACATAAGAGCTGTACCATTGCACATCTGACTGGCATCCCTACTTTACACCTATACCTCAACTCGGATTATCGTTGCTAGATGTTGGGAGACACCACTATGAGTATCAATATGACTGTGCTTGTATCCAGCCATTAAAAAGAGTAAGTATTTTCAGGTCACCTGCTTAGGTCATCTACTGTCAAAAAGGGGGGAAGGAAGGAGCCTGGCCCCAGGGTAAATCAAATGAACTATGAGATGCACGACGTGCATGAAAAAGTCCTTTTGTGTAACTAACACTGCGTTTTTTCTTCGTGCTTGGTACATGTATTGCCGCGTCCTATTCTGTATTGTGTGTATACAAAGGCTGTGCGTTTTGGGTTTTCCTTTGGCTTATGTGCTTATTATGTGAATTGTCCTGTACTGTTCTACGTGGTAAGTGTACTGGATAGCTTGTTGTAGTGCACTCACTCACTCTCTCTCTCTCTCTCTCTCTCTCTCTCTCTCTGAGCCTATCTACGCTGTCCAGAAATGACCATGCTGGGACCAATTCCATAAGACAACTGGGTGGACTCACTCTTAGCCGTTCACTTCACAGAAGCTGTGCATACGCTTTTGAATAAATGAAGACACTGTACCTCACAAGTACACGTCTAATTGGCTTTAACACAACAGTGTTTTGAACAAATTGACAGGAACAAAATACCATATTATGCCATGTTACTGCCCCTCCTTTCTGTAAAATGATGGAATTTAATTGGCTGAAAATGAAAGGACGGGTAAGACGACTGATGTCCCCTAATCTGACCCTTAAAAGGGAGCTATATGTCGGTGGCTTTCGTTTTAATGCCTTAGTGGCACCACCATCATCGTTCATGTTACCACCAACATTGCATATAAGTTGTAGGGACATCGCAAGTCCTTCATTAACTAATGAAGTAGCTAGGTTGTAAAGGATAATGTAGAAATAAGAATCATGTTTATAAGAAAATTATTTGAACTAAACTGAAAGGAATGTTGTAGTAAGCCCTGCTGAGTGGGTACTGAGGTCAAGATGTTTAGTTAAAAGTAACATTGACAGGATGGGACAGTGCTCAGCCTGTGTACTATTATGGTGCACAATACTAGGAAGGGTACCTGTATGCCCATGATAATAGCGCATCACACTTTTTATTGTGGTTAGCAGATCTTGAAGGAAATATAGCCCTGCAGGAATTTGTTTGTAACAACAGGTTTTTGCTGGAGAAGTCAGTTTAAATTTGACAGGCTATATGATTAATAATTTTAGATTTCTTGCCACAGCCATAAACGTAAAAGGAATGCACACAAGAGATAATATGTATGCTGGAAATTCCTATAGGTGTTTGTAGACCTGCACAACAGTGAATGTTCATGAGTGAATAATATACACAGATATAAAGATTCAGAGTATCCATATTATCTTACTTTTAAGTAAATGATACATATTTCCCCAGCTGCTTGGGATTGGGATAGAAAACTAAATTGTGTAACGTCTTCCCCTGCCAGTTCTCTAAAAATTTGTTTTATACTCACTCACTACTAGATTCAGGACGCCCTCCAGTCATTGGAAGAGAGAGGCCGGACGCGATGCACAGTCTGGCTGCCTGTCATGAAACACCTATTACCACGACCAAGGTGGAGCCGCAGAGCAAAGATATGCTGGACGAGGCACTATCACCGACAAGAAGAATGAAAGAGGGAAGGGCTGTCCAGAAGCCCCCAGCCTGTTGGTCTGCTTGTGCCTAAAGTCTCAGCCCATTGGGCCTAATTGGTGGGCTCACTTGTGCGGAGTCTCTGCCCCCCTTGGTACATCTCCAGTTTGACCCCACTCCACCCTCTCTTCCTTTGGCTCCCCCAACCCCCTTTTTCACATGGGGTTTTAATCCACTTGATGAAGGAACAGTGCACAAAGATAGAATAGGGTTAGTAGGGATGGACTTCACGGATCAAGAATAAGGTACGGGTACCCTGTCTAAGGTACCAGCGATAGATTAGTTAGTGAACAGGGCAAAGGGATTGTGATCCCAGAGAAAGAACGACCTCGCCCTGCAACGTGGAATCTGGATCCGAGCTGGACGCATAGCTCCATCGCCGGTGCTCAACAGCGCCAACGCTAGATGAACAATGGGAGCCTACCAGTGATGGCTCACTGTAAAGGACACTGGAAAGAAGAGCTTTAACAAAACTAATGCCCTGACCATCTATTATATTAGGTTACATTTCTCTCCCAATCACCTTGTATTCATTATGCCCCACATGGACAAGAAAAAGGTTTTTCTTTGAAATTCTACAATCATTGCATCCATAGTGTCATTGTATTAATAATAGCATAGGAATATCATATCATATGGAAGAAAGAGTAAACTGTGTATCACAAAGATTATACAACACCAGTTGCCCTCATGAATATACTTATTAGTTTGCCCCCCCCCCACACTCCAGTTCTCAATAATGCACGTAATGCTCCTTATCCTACAAAACAATTAGTATGATAAACTCGTTTTTGTGTTACAATGAATTTACTGCATCATCTAGGAATTATGCTCATCACCAAGTTTAAACTGTGGTACAGCAAATACCCTTTTGTATACACTATCTCCCAGTTTGTTACATTCACTGCATAGGTTATTGACAATGCTGTTTGTACTGATAGCGATCTTCTTCTCCTACTGTCTGTGCATCTGCCTGTACAAACCGTGTGCCACCAAAGACTACAATGATCAGCCCAACTACATGTTTAGCTATGGGGCATCTTGAAGGACTCTTGGAAAATATCAATGTTTCTCTTTGTCCCAGTACTGACAATATGTGGTTGTTTATCAACAGAACGGACTCTTAGATCTGGCTGGTCTCACATGTTTTAGACCCTGAAGCAAGGTCCAGCTGCAAGATGAAATTGTCTGTTTGGCCTGGGTGGGAGGAGAATAACTGTTGGGTTTGTGCAACTATGTTGATGAAATAATGTTTGGCTTGTGTGACAACCTGTCCGGGGCGGGGATACCAAGCTTACATGACACTGATCATAAAGATTACTTTGTCCTGATACTGTATAAAAGTGACCTGGAGAGCTGCTGTTAGAACACCTCAGCAGATTACCACGGTGTCTGTTGACAAGTTCTCCTCATGAGAAATAAACTTGTTTCTTGTCTTTCATGTTCCAGCGCCTGCCTCATTATTTTGATAGTAAATCCAGGGAATTAAAGGTGACCCTGCGCCGGCAGCATTGGGGGTTTCAGGAGATTCGCTGCTTTTCACACCTATGTTGACAGCGCCACGACTGTGGGAGTCATCGTAGACAAAAGACTCAACTGCACTCTCAAATCAGCACTATGGCCAAAAGCTCAGACTATCAACTATGACTTCTCATTTTGGCGACCTATTTGCTAACAATGAAGTGAGATCTGATGGCGTCCCTAACAGAAGATTGCACCGTAACATACATGGATAGATTCATACTGCACCAGTTACACAATACTGTATTTAGTCTGTACCACTCGACACTCTTTTGAAACCAGTGCCGGAAAAGAGGGTGGCGCAGCGCGGCTCCAAAAATTCTTCATAAACCATCACCTTAACCCAAGGAGCTATTCACAAATTTCTCACAAATGGGCCCATAACACCATCATTTATCTTTCATTCACATATTTACTCTGCTCAGAGGATTCAGTGAAAACCAAATGAGAGCCTCGGGTCTATAGCGGAGTGTCTAAACTAAGATGTTATACATTATTTACATCTGCAGTTTTAATTCTAATACCATGGTTTTTCTGAAGGAAGATTTAAAGCACCCCACTATTCATTTTCGATGGATCAGCTAGTAAAAGTTAACTAAAGGACAACAAGACCTGCTTAATTCTCCATTTATTTAATTTTTATTTAGAGATTTAATCTCCTAGCATGATCTCTACGTTTTATCTAAAAGAAAAATTCAGTTATGCATTAATAATCCTGAAAGAAAGATTACATTTAAAACATTCAAGTTCAAATTTCAGCTTTATTCAGTTAAAAACTTTAAAACCATCAAAGCGTACGCAGTAAATTCCTTTTCACAGTTAATCATGTCACTGGGTCGTAATTACACAGCAAAGTATATTACAATATGAATTGGTGAATACATATAAACATTAAAAAAGTTTGTCCCCAAACAAAAAACGAATAATATATAAAATTCAGACACCAAAATTTTCCACATACAATTCTAAAAACTATCTAATAAATTACGTGCAAAGAATGCAGAAGGGGGGTGATTATGGTAGAAGCATTTTCTTACGACATCTCACAGCCCCTGAGATGTAACTCGCCACCCCGAAGCATATCACAACAGAGCCTAGCATTTGCAGGTAGACCAGAGCTGGTCGAGCCTGTTCAAAATTGCACCCTCTTAATAATGGGAGGATGAATTTTTTTCGCTGCAAAGCATAACATTTGCCAAAAAAGATCATATGAAGGGCATCTTGTTCCGACTTATTGTCACACGGGCATGGCCCCAACATCCCGCTTTTAGCAAATCCCCTGGGGAAAGATAACAGCCAAGGCAACAAACCATGTTTAAATCTTAGCAAAACAAACACGTGGAATGGCTTATTTATGTATGTCAAGTACGGCTGGATCTCTCTCCCGTGCTTAACATAACAAACTTTCTCACCGAAGGTTTAGCCTATTCCACTTCTTCCCTCTGTACCTTCAACCTATTTAGATACTGGGATTTCACTTCCTTAATCATGATTTTACTTAAGGCCCTAGGGTTTGTAAACAGGTCAGGGCTACCCATTAAGTCTGCTTGTGTTTTAATATATCCGAACCATGGTATCACCGAGGCCTTATCTAGGGACAGGCAATCCTGGATAATGAATTGATTTAAATTCGGTGCTTTCTGTGCCCAGATTCTCAGCCACCCTAATAGCGGTGCTGCTGCAATCTGGTCCGAAATATAACCAGCCCCCAAATCTTCATGTACATTAAAAGATGCTACGAATTGAGGGAGCGATAAAACTTTCCTAAAAAAGACGTTTTCTGCAGTTTGGATCTCACTTGAATTAGTATAGCCCCATACCTCACTTCCATACAATACCATGGGCAAACACTTAGCGTTATAAATTTTCATAATGGCCGGTAATGGCTTACAGCCTAAACGTTTAGCAAAGCCCAATAGGGCCCCTGTCGCCCTCGCTAATGTGTTTTTTTTCAATGTGCGCTGCATGACCCATGATCTTTTATCATCAAAAACTATACCCAAGTATGGGGAGGTGGGTACTTTACTGAGTTCCATACTTGCAGACAAACGCTGCCCCTTTCGTCCGTCTACTGCCTAGCGACATCGCACGTGATTTTTTAAAATTTGTTTTTAAATCCAAGGAGTCCATAAAATTAATAAAGCAGTCTAACAGGGATTGTAAACCTCGTGCAGTCCTAGCAATTAGTACAGCATCATCTGCATAAAGTAATGCAGGTATCATTTTATGACCAACTCTGGGGATGTCCTTACATGATAAAATCAAGGCTTCGCCCAACTTGTTTATATAAAGTGTAAATAATAGAGGAGCAAGGATACAACCTTGCCTTACTCCTCGTTTTACCGGCCAAGCATCTGTCTGACTCCCATCCTCATTGTAGCGAACTGCTGCACTTGTATCTTTATGCATATCGGCTAGGAAGCACATCAGCACAGAGTCTAGTCGTATATCAGACAAGGCACTCCAGAGTTTCTGACGGTTTACAAGGTCGAAAGCAGTGGACAGATCCATAAAAGCTAGATGTATGTCCCCCTGCTTTGCGACCGTGTACTTCCCTATGAGAAGATGTAAGTTGAGGCACTGCCCAACAGTGCCTCTTCCCTTTCTAAACCCGTACTGTAGGTCTGAAATAACTGCATTCACTTCCAACCAATCTGTCAACCTTTCCAAGACTACTTTCCCCATTATTTTTGCAGCTGAGTCCAAAAGAGAGATTGGCCGATAGCATGCCGGGTCCTCTCTTGAACCCTTTTTAAATATAAGGACAATGGCTGCTTTGCCCCAGGACACTGGGGGACCCACTATGGTAGCTGCATTAAGAACGGAGGTTAAAACCTTTGCCCATAAATGCGAATCTGCTCTATAAAGATCTGCCGGAACTCCGTCCGGACCGGGTGCTTTCCCATGTGCAGTAGACTCAATGGCCTTCAGCACTTCCTCTTCTGAGAACACTATCTTCCCTAGCTGGGTATGATCACTTTGATACACGGAAGATAAATTGTTTGTTCCACCGTAGAGTCCTCCGTAATGCTCCACCCACTTATCTGGAGGGATAAGGCAATCCTGATTTAAGTTTTCTGTCTCATTAAACAGAGGGCTATTTATTACCTTCCAAAATTGAGTGCTACTTTTCAGTACACTACCTTTGGTCAATTCCTCCCATGCCATACCTTTCAACTCCAATTTCCTTCCTTTGATTGCCTTTTTATATGCCCTTCTTGCCTCCGCAGCCTTCTGTGCATCCTTACCAGGCTCTTTAAGCACCTCTAAGAGTGCCGTATGGGAGTCGCTACAGGCTTTGTTGAACCAGTTCTTCAATTTCTTGGGCCTTATTTTGCTTTTCCTAGTCAGATTAACTGCTACCAGTGCTGTTATACGATTAAAAGCGAACAGAATCTCCGTAGGATCTGAATTACCTCCTAGGCTGGTAGTCAGATCCTTAGTGCTACTGCTATAGAGGTTTTCCAGAAAATCGCTAGGAGTGACCGCCTCCCACCGTACCCTGCGGCATTTAAAACATTCATTTATAAGCATTACAATTTAGGAAAATAAGTCAAAAACATTTTACCAAGATGTAGAGATACAGACATCAGCATAGAACAAAATAGTTCCCAAAGAAACACCTCTCTATCTCTCTCGATGTTCCCCTCTCATAGGACTTCGCACCTATTCAAAAGTTAAAGTTCAGAAAAATGTCAAAGTCCCTACGCCATAGGAACAATTGCGCAGACTGTCAGTATCTCGGGGTGCAAAGATTAAGTCGAAAAGTAAGCTTTTTTCATTGTCCCAATAGCCTCTTTTATACCCTTTTTCACCAACTTATCTATCTAAATTCGTAACTCCTATGTCCTAGAGCGTCCGTGATTGGTCAATTTAGAGGTGGATGAGCATCGCCTCATCGCCTCATCGCCTTACTGTTCATTTTGTGTTGAGTCATCATTATAACAGAAAAAATAGTGGTGCCATTGTTCATGTTCAACTTCCTTCGAAGTGTCCTTTAAATTGTTATTCAATGCCCCATCCATGTGGCAGGCCACACTGTTCTTGACCCATACTGTACAGGCACAGGCAGCTCGCGCTTCCAGTTGGCGCATGCGTATTTAGACCGCCACCTCGGAATCACAGTCAGCTTCCATTTTCTTTTGGTCACATAGGCCTCAATTTAGGAACTATTATAGAAACAAATACAAATAAACTTAATTTTACGAAATAAAGCCCTTCTGTTTACCTCCCCCTTCTTGTAATATCCCAGTTAGTATTTACCTAGCTTTAAGTAACACATATGCGTGATTTTACTAACCAATCTTCATGATTTATGCCACAATTAAACAGACAAAAAGCACATTCATGCAATTTTCAATTAGATTACGACAATTGCGTACCCTTTATGATGTGATACATTACAAATTAGTACATTTGCTTGCCAATTACATGCAAATTAATATCCCACGTGTGTTTGTCTGTGTGCATTCTATTCTACGTTGGTTAATTTAAAAAATGCACAATTAATACATGTTACTGTTATGGAAAGTTATTTTCACAAGGGGTACACAAAAAATGTTGTTTCTACCTTGCTCCATCAAGGGCAAGAGAGGCCTGGGAAGCAAATTTGGGTGGCCCTTTGCCAAACGCAACACGGCGGTACTACTGTGAACAGGCTAAATTAGTTTCAAATAACCATCACCATAAGCTCCTGCATTTTAAATATATACATCAAGTTTACACTACCCCCAATCTGCTGGCCAAGTTTGACTGGCATGTCTGCAGGTACAGAGCAACTCTTACAGAATTTAGGTTTGGGGGAAATGCGCACACCCAGAGAACTTCTGGGAAGGCACATCGCACAGGATGTGAAAGAGCAAATCTGGAAAGGGGAATATGTAAACATGTTTTCTTTGTTAGTGGACAAGGATGAGATTGAGGAGGTGAAAAAGTTGAGGGAGTGGGCTCACCCAAGGGTTTGGGGCAATTGGCCTACTAGGATAAAGATTGATGAAACCTTACTTAGCTGAATAAAGGCATTTTCAAACTTCCATGCAATAATAGTGGAAACATTCCCTGGGCTGGGGTCTGAATTGGTGTGCTATCAGAATAGGATCACATGTGCACATGATGAGTACGGGGGAATGTGTTGGAAGGAATACGACAAGGCATTTAGGAGGGCGAAGGCCTCTGACCCGGCCTTAAAATGGGATCAAATTGATATCATTCTGTGGTTGAGGCACATGAAAAGCACAAGCCAGGGCGCACCAAAAGGGCAGTCCTTTCGGTCAGTGCACCCCATAGCGGGGGGAGTGGGTAGCAAGAAGGGAACGTGTTGGGATTTCAACAAGCGGACATGCACAAGGCCCAATGGTTCATGTAAATTCAGGCATGCCTGCTCTTTCTGTGGTTTATTCTCCCACCAGAATCCAAGTGTTTTAAGAAATCAAAGGACAAGGGAGATAAAAAAAAAGGAATAAAGATGTATAACTTACTAAGGCACACTCGCCCATAAACACGATGGCTTTGATTCCCTGGCTAAATAAATACTGCTGCCCAAGCACAGCCCAGTTGTTAAGAGATTCAGGGATAGTTTCCAGGACCGGTCCTGGGAAGCTTGTTTCCGGTCCAGGGAAGGCATGGCTTGGCAGTTCGGGCTGGACTGTTCCCATGAGGCACAGGGTCAGACTGATTTGCATATGGCCATGTCTGAACTGGGGTGGCAGAGTGGGCTAAAGAATGGTGATGGATTAAACCCAGATCAACTGGGGGTGAGTGCTTGTATTGTCAACGCTCCGTCCATCATTTCCTTTGGTTTTGCTTTGTTCGCCATAAGTTGGCAGGGTATGCTCATTCGTGAGTCCCTTGCTCACTTTGCCACTGGATTCAAGCTAGCCCGGCTGAAGACGGCTGCAATGCCAGAAACCAGTCCTGGGAAGCTTGTTTCCGGTCCAGGGAAGGCATGGCTTGGCAATTCGGGCTGGACTGTTCCCATGAGGCACAGGGTCAGACTGATTTGCATATGGCCGTTGCTGAACTGGGGTGGCAGAGTGGGCTAAAGAATGGTGATGGATTAAACCCAGATCAGTTGACTGGGGGTGAGTGCTTGATTTGTCAACGCTCCGCCGATCATTTCCTTTGATTTTGCTTTGTTCGCCATAAGTTGGCAGGGTATGCTCAGACGTGAGTCCCTTGCTCACTTTGCCACTGGATTCAAGCTAGCCCGGCTGAAGACGGCTGCAATGCCAGTAACCGGTCCTGGGAAGCTTGTTTCCGGTCCAGGGAAGGCATGGCTTGGCAGTTCGGGCTGGACTGTTCCCATGAGGCACAGGGTCAGACTGATTTGCATATGGCCATGTCTGAACTGGGGTGGCAGAGTGGGCTAAAGAATGGTGATGGATTAAACCCAGATCAGTTGACTGGGGGTGAGTGCTTGTATTGTCAACGCTCCGTCCATCATTTCCTTTGGTTTTGCAGGGTACTACGAACACCAGGTCCCAGCCATAAAAAGGAATCTTTTCGGCTGTCCAGCTGGCGGTCTATCAGTTTTCATAAAACATGAATGTGCCATCGCTGCCACAGCTATCAACTCGAACTCAAAAGACGAAAACCCCGGCACTCTAACCGTTCATATGTAAAATTTTATAAATAGGTCTCTAGAGCAAGGAAAACACCATACTGATGAGAGAAACTTTCTGTCACAGGAATCATACGAGAGAACAAAGTTTGTTCATTAATTACAATGATTTATTTGCTAATAAATATCAAAAAGGATTTTTTTCCCCAATAGCACTACATCCAATATCTTAACATTCCCAAAAGGACGGGTTCTGTGATGTGCTTAAAGTTCCAGTCCTTTGTCATGTACAATGAAAACAGCCAAAGCGCGTTTCGTCACCACCGTGACTTCCTCAAGGCTGTAAAGGTAAGCCTAAATACAATAGTTGTACCATGTATCAAAGATTGTAAGGTCACAGTATACCTCCTTCAGTTGGAACAAAAAGATGGTGTGAATGAAGTAACTGTCACACACAAAAAAAAAAGGAAGAAGAAAAAGAACACCCAGAGCAAAGGAACATATTAGCCACATGCATCAAGCTGAAAACCGATCGCAAACTGGCAGATTTTCAGAATCTGCCCCTTTGCGACCTGTATTTTTGCATTTGGGATGCATCATCCCAAATGCAAAAATCGCAATTTAAGGAATCTCTAAATTGAGATTCCTTATATTGCGATTGCATTTAAGGAATCCCAAATTGAGATTCCTTAAACGCAATGCATAAAAGTAAAAAAAAATAGTGATTTTGCTAATAGGAGTAGCAAATTACCATGAAGTTCAACTTCATGGTAATTTGCAAAAACTTTGAAAAATGCACTTTTGTGCATTTTTCAAAGATTCTAAAGTGAGATTGAAAAATAGTAACCTTAGATCGTGTTGATACAGGGGCCTGAAAAACTTTTTCCTGGCTCTGATATCCCGAAATATGGAAAATCCTTGGTCCTCACTCGAAACTTTGTATAGGCGGACTGTAATTATAAGACGGTATATTATGCCGATTAGTACCAATTATAGTTTGCACATGAAAAAGAACCTTACGTTCCAAGTCTTTGGTTATGTTCACATCTAATGGAGCTCACTTGTAATGACTGCTTCTGATCCCCTTCTTTTCTTGTTGTATCCTGGGCACCGAAGCTCTGTTTCCCATACACTTAATATGCCGCAAATACCTATTGGTTAGAAAGGATTTGCGGTCAGAGAGTTCTGGAGTATTTCTGCAATGGTATGAGACTATTACCCTTAGACCAAAACTTACTTTAGCTACAGTCAATTATTTATCTCATTGACTGATGTTAAATTGGGTAGGACTGAAAGCAGAGTCCAAGTACTGATAGTTTTGGAAAACTAGTATTGGAAAATTCCTGAGTAACAAGAGATAAAGACAGACAATTACTATTCAAGCGAAGGATTTCCCCTCACTATAGACAGAAATGTAATTTCACAGTGCTATATGAGTCTATTATCACACTGATAACAAAAGACACTTACAATCGACACAAATTGAGTCTACGTTGTGATTGTCATCCGACAGTTAGATGTCCAGATTATTAAGGTACCATAGTGAGTCCCTATGATGTGGAAGAATAAATGAGACGTATTATTGCTTTGAACCAAGTGACCAACAAACTAGAACTTAACTATGTGCAAAGTGTCTTGGTGAAGAAACTTACATTCAATAAATGGAGTTTTACTCTGTCCTATTCTGAAGACAAATGAGCTGCAGTATTCAGGGTGCTGTTATAACACCCTAGATGTAAAAAATAATACAAAGATGAGGTTTGTATGGAAGAATCTGATCAGGCACCGCAGAGCCAACACCAACAGTAGAGAATGATCACGAAAAAGGTACAAATTTGAATTATGCAATACCGTATGAGTATGTAAGCTATATTTCGAACTATTCTCTTTTTACGAAGAGTCATAGCAAAAATGTTACTCCGATAATGCTGAATCTTACACATGAACGCGTAGTAAAGGCAAAGTGTGGAGGAAGTGGTTAAAATGTCAATCTCAAAGAATGTATACCTTAAACAAACCATTTGTCCTCAGTCTATCAACCTACTTTGTTGTTAGATTGTAAGCAATGAGGGTAGTACGTACATACACGATATAAAAGAGGATATATACAAAAAATATATTAAAGTACTCAGTAGTAAAAAGCATTTGGCTATCTTATTATGTCACCCAAGAACCCCCTGATCCATATCAATGTTGAATATGATTCAGAGTGCACGTCCAAAAGGTATATATAACATGGGCGAACGTCAGGAGACACGAGTACGTGCATTTTATCAAAAGGACTGTTTTTAGAAAATGAAGCTGCTATATCATGCTTAAACATCAGGGTGTTGTAGTTATGGCTAAGAGACCTCCCACAATCATCAAGCCCGATGTTAGTAAAATGTCAACCCGCACTGACCTGTGAACATATCCAATTCGGCCCCGGCAACCTGCGACCGTCTGTTTCGCTGAAACAAATAATACTCGCATCGCAACGATATTTAAATAGGAAAATTACCCGGAAGTATTTGTGAGTCGGCGTCTAGAAGGAAATTATAAACCGACGACGGACTTATTTCTTTTGGGTAGTAGAAGCGGCCATATTGGAATGGTGTCCCGCTTAACCCACAGACAATTCCCCGAGTCACTAATATTGCAAATCTGCATTTGAGAAGCTCTATGTTTAGTCATTAACATTAGTTCGATCTGAATTTATAGTGTGCTGATTACTTAAGTAAACCAGCAGGTGATGTTAAAATACAACAACACCCAATAGGACGTCGAGGTCAAGAACCCACCTAAAAATGAAGCTAAAAATAAAAGATAAAAATCTGAAAACAGGAAGGACTTCATTTTAAAGTTACAGATAGAGATAGAAGCGAGTCATATGAAAGATAGAAGCACACGTATTAGAAGGGTGGCGTGACAGGTAGTGAGTCCACATCCCCAATATACATTGTTCAAGGGCTCAAATAACACCTATATCTTGGTGTAACAATTTACAATTCCAGGATACATAAATATTACAATGGAACACATTCACCAAACCAAATTAGATGCCAGCATTCTTTACATACAATGCTAACATTATCCGCATCTAATTAAGTTGGAAAAACATTCTTCTGGCACATTTTGTATAAAGTTCACAAGACAATTTGAGACATTCTGAGATCGTAATGTCCCTAAGTAAACGTCAGATATTATATCTCATGGTAAACATTATTATAGTTTAGCATTTGTTCACAAAGTACGTATGTTCCAGGAGTATCATGTTTATAGCTATTCTTATATTCTCATCCGCTGTCTAAGACATAGCCTTATCCTTATTATTAGGACACAGACTAATGCGGATCTTCAGACCACAGGCTATCCCGATCATTCAGATAAAACAACATGTAACTCCCTATCAGAATTTAATCCCTGTTCGACCTCTCTCAATCTGATGATCCATTGGGATTCTGTCCTACATAGATTGAGAAGTCCGTCTCCCCCTCTCTATTGGGATTGTGTTTGGGTGATGCCATGAAATCTGATACATGTCATGCTTGTCAAAGGGTGTGATTCGTTGAAGTGTACAGCAAAAGGGTAGTGCGTGTTGTTATTTCGGACCGCCCTAATGTGTTCTTGAATTCTTTCTTTCAGGGGACGTAGTGTACTGCCTATGTAGATAAGGCCACAAACACAGATTATGCAGTAAACCACATATCTGGTATTACAGTTTATGAATTCCCGTACATGGTGCTTGGTCAGTGTGTTGTATTGAAAGTCAAGACCAGCTTATTTAAAGCATAGGGGCAGACATTGCACTGTGTACATTTGAAAAAGCCTATTGGTTTAGTTGGTAACCAGGTTTCATTTTGTCTCACCGGGGGGGAGGTAGCTAGGACACAAGATATTAAGTAAGGTGGTACCTCTCCTGTGTGTCACCCTGGGTTTTCTCGTGATGTATTTGTTCAGTGATTTGTCTAGATGAAGTAGATGCCAGTGTTTAAGTACAATCCTGTAGATTGCATGGCTCTGGGTATTAAAGCCAGTAACAAGGGCCAATTTAGTGTCTCTGTCACGTCTGCTTTTCTTTTTCTTATGTGTATTGTGCAATAGTGACTCTCTGGAAGTGTTGAGAATTCGTGTTTTGGCTTTATCCAAAACTGTTTGCGAGTAGCCTCTATGCACAAAACGTTCCTCTAGGTTCTTCAGCTCTGAGAGAAACATGGAGTGGTCACTGCAATTTCTCCTGATTCTTGTCATTTCACCCAGTGGGATGGCATTAATTTGGGAACTGGGATGTGCACTAGTTGCATGCAAGACAGAATTGCATGCTGTCTCTTTCCTAAAAAGTCTAGACATGATCTTATTGTCCTTCACATAGATGAGAACATCAAGAAAGTCAATTTCGAGTGGACTAGATTTGTGTGTGACACTTAAGTTGTATACATTGTTGTTAAGATGTTCCACAAGTCTCAAAAGGCATCCCTCATCGCCTGACCAAATCATAAAGATGTTGTCAATGTATCGTGACCAATAGATGAGGTGTTCGGTCACTTCTGGGGGGCCAGCTCTCCATAGATGTTTCTGTTCAAAGTTCCCCATATACAGATTCGCGTATGATGGCGAGAACTTTGAACCCATGGCGACTTCTACAGCTTGTCTGTACCAGTTATCTTGATGTAGGAACACACTGTTCTCTAGTATCAGGCAGGTGAGGTCTACAAGCATTTGAGTGTGTTCATAAAGTGTTGCGTCTCTCTGGCACAATACTTCACTCAAAGCCTGAAGTCCCTTTTCCAATAGTATGCATGTATAGAGTGCCCCAACGTCAAGTGTCACCAAGGTGAATTCATTAGACCACTCCACATCTTCCAATTTATTTAAAAGATCCCCAGTAGCCCTGAGGTAGGAAGGTAGATTGTGTACTAACGGCTGTAGATAGACATCAATAAACTCTGATGTGCTCTATGGGGGAACCGATGCCAGAGATTATTGGTCTCCCTTGCGGGAAAGCAGTTGGCCCATGCCTGGGCTCGGGATGAAGATCCCGAGCCAAGGCAAGTTCTTCATGGGTAACGGATCTCCGGTCGATGCTCATGGCACCCCACCAGCCTGGATAAACATCCAACAGCATGAAGAACGACGACGGGGCCCCTGGGCCTAACGGGACCCCAGCACCGGTCTTTAAACTGGCACCAGAGTTCTGGGCATCACTCCTAACCCCGCTCTTCAATTACACCTACTTGACTGCCATAACCCCCCGAGTTCTGGAGGGGCTCCACATTGATCCCCATTTTTCAAAAAAGGTGACAGCATAAAGCTGTCGAACGACAGGCTCATTGCCCTGCTTGTCCTGGGAGCCAAGGCATACGCCCGCCTACTATTGAAAGATCTGGAGAAGTGGGTCGAAGAGAGAAGTATAATACCCTTGCCCCAGACTGGTTTTAGGTCACAGGCATCAACCATGGACAATGTTCTGGCTCTAGCGCACCTTTCAGCCCAGGGAACCCGGAAGAACCCTTCCCCACTCTTCTGCCATTTCGTGGACTATAGTACAGGCTTTGACAAAGTAGTTAGAAAAAGATTATGGTGGAAGCTAGAAAACTGGGGCATTCCATCAAACCTCCTGAAAGCAATAGGATCATTATATGAGGACACCTGGGTGCTGTTCAAAACAAGTGCCCACACAGTATCCCCCTAAATAATCACGGAGAATGGGTTGAAGCAAGGATGCGTGCTGGCCCCCATCCTTTTCAACTTATACATGGCGGACTGAGGGGAGGCCCTAAAAGGAGCCAGTTTAGTAGCCCCGAGATTAGGAAGTGTGAGGCTGCCAGTGTTACAGCAGTATGTTGACGACACAGTCATAATGGACCACACGAAGGTGGGCCTACAAAGCGCCCTAAACGCATCAAACAGTTTTAAAATCATTAATAACCTGATAGTCAACAAAGGAAAGACCAAGTTCATCATTTTTGGGTCCTACCATCTGAAAATGAATGCACTGTGGCAATTGGGAAACATGCAAATTAACCCGTTGGCTTCATACAACTACCTAGAGTTATGGCTGACGGAACGGGCGAGGGCAAATGTACACCTAAAACAGCACAGCTCTACATACAGAGGACAGCAAGAAAAACAAGGCTAAGACTGGAGCTTGGCCTGGCGAGGCCAGACCTGATCTTCCAGAGGGAGATCATAAAGATGTATTTAAGGATATTAAGGGCACCGGCTAACTCCCTAAAAAAATCATTTGAGATCTATCTTTGAGGGGCCAGACTCGGCCTTGCTCACCATGCTAGGAAACGCAATCAAAACATTGAAGATCGAGGAAGAAAGCTTTCCGCGGCTGGACATCCCCTTGAATGCCTGGAAGAGAGCTGTTAACGAACAAGTGCGCGAAATCTCCTTAGATCTCAACCTTAAATCTCTCAGTCGAAGCGCTCATCTAGACCTACTTTTTAAGCCAGATCATTATCACAATGTTTTTTTGATGAATATATGTCACACCACTTTGTTCATGTCCACTACCCTATCAAATCCACAATGGTCACCAACAATTCTTTCACTTTTTACCTATCCTGAGCACCACAATGTGTAAATACTTGTATATATACTGAGTACCATTTGAAGAGCTTTATGCAACTGGTTGCTATTTACAACAATAGCACAATAAATCGTGGATTTATTCCGCAAACGAAACTTGGTATTTTGGATGTGAATGACTATGTGTATCTATTATTGTTTCATACTACCTGACCAATTTTTTACGGTACCTTTCCAAACTGGGCAATGATTTTTTCATGGAGAATGCGCTAGCCTGGATGTTAGGGGTCGCAAACAGGGCATGACCTTCGGGTCAGTAGCGGATGGTGGGGGACAGATAGTCGGTCAACTAACCCCCACGCCCGCGCATGGGCGCCAACGTGGCATAACATCGGTCCCTAGGAGGTAGTATTGGAGGGCGTAAGGGGTGCCTGCGGAAAGGAATCTGATGGGCAGACAGGCCTCCTGCGCAAGCCCTTCTGTGCAAGGGGGCGGGGCCAGCGCTGGATGATGCGCTCGGCACCCGCCTCCCGCTCACACCCATTGGCTGCCTTTCCATGCCCCGGAAGCAGTCTAAGCACTTCTGGGGCAAACGCAGGCGAAACGGGTCCCGGATCTTTCCAGGATCTGTTCTTTCAAGTTTCTGGGGGGCAAAGGCTCAATAAAAAGAAAGTCTTTTCCTCACTGCTCTGCTCTAGAGGACAACACTTCGCCGGCCCCACACATGCCGAAGGACTTCAGGAAGCCCCGGTTTATCTTTTACCCACCCACCATCCCCTGAGGCAGCTAGGTTTTAGGAAGTATTGAAGTACAGGCGTGTGTTTTTTAATGGTTTGCTTTACAGGTTGAAGTTTGTAATGTTCTTTTCAGTCATTAAATGTAATATCATTATGTTTTCAGCTTTACAGGGTTTTGTAATTTTTGCTTGTCGTATTTTATAACTGAGTATCCTTGGTCTCGGTAGGGTCATGATTGCTAGGGAGGAGTGGGGGGGGGGCAGTGGTGCCTCATCACACTCCAAGTGGGCACCTACGCCCTGTAGGTTGAAGGGTGCGGGGGTAAGAAGTACTGCTTCCAATAGGCCGTTGGGCCAACCCCCAGTGCAGGCGCATGGGCGCCAACGTGGCATAACATCAGTCCCTGGGAGGTAGTAATGGAGGGCGTAGGGGGTGCCCACGGAAAGGAATCTAGTGGGCAGACGGGCCTCCTGCGCAAGGTCACTCCGTTAAAGGAGGACCTGGCAAGTAGTTGGGACCAGTCATGAACTTGCATGTAGTCTCATCCGGGATACGCAGAAAACAAAGTGTACATATTCCAGTTTTAGGTTAGGTATGGCTATGTGTTAGACTCATGTTACGGTTAGCCATCAAAGATGTGTAAATAAGTGTTTTTGAAATGGTATTGAATATGTTTGGGTTTTCTGCGTATAAAAATTATGTAAATAATTGTAATTATGCTTTATTAATTGTAATAAAATACGGCCAGGGTTATCCGACCCCCAATCCAATTTCTGTGTTTGGATGATTTATTATCGGTGCCTCAGGGGAAAGAGGGGAGGGGGTTGCAAACAGCCATCCTGTGATCCCTGTCTGGAGGGGAGTTTTGGGGGTCAACAATCCAACTCATGGGAGGGGACTCGGCAATACCAGGCCATATGTGCTAAGATCTTAAAGTGCTATATGCCTCCAAATTGGACTAATCATAGAGGGGCAGTTTATAATGAACATTCAGAGCAATTTTTGGCTTCTAATTTGGATGTAGAAAGAAGCCCATTTATGTAAGCCCGATAAAGTGCTGAATACATAGCAGCACGTCATTATAAACGGTACCCTTTTTTCAAAGTTAGAAAAAAAACTACAACTTCTATGGGGAATCCACCATTACATCCCAGAACAAATCTAAAATCTCTTGCTCATACACTGGTGCTCTCCAGAATAAACTACAGTAACTCTCTCTTGGTTGGTCTCCCCAAAACCCATCTCACCCCCTTGAAATTGATTCTACGCCTGGGAGCGCAGTTCATCTATGGAGCAAAAAGGGATGACCCGTGCTGATCACTCTTTGGTATCTGCAAATTTTAAGCCAGGACTATTTATTTATTTATTTTTTTTTTTTTTTTGGTTAAAAACTTTTATTGAGCAATAAAATAAAAGTTACAGAGATGGGCCTACAACCACACGGGCTGGCCGCTAAGTGCAACGCACAACATAAGTAGCAAACGATCATTTCCGCGGCTAGGCACAGAACATATACCAATTATCGCTCAGAGCACAGGACAGGACAGAACAATTTTATACTAATCATAAAAACAACAAACACTAAACAAGGCGAAAGCACATTAGTCAAGTCAGCCCAGAAGGCGGAGGGGAAAGCAACTAATCAGGAGGACAAAAACAGATCAATGAAACTCGGCATGGCCGGGGGGGGGGGGGGCCAGCGGGGAGGGCAGGAAAATCATAAAACAATATGAAAAAGTATTCGGGAATGTCAGCCTAGGGAGACAGGGTAACATCGGGAGTGTCAACCAAGGGAGGGGTACAGATATCTCCACGATATGCATTCCGCTGACCCCAGATCTTCGTCCACGCCCTGGGTCTGCCCCTAGCCACATATACAGTCTTCTCTCGGAACATGGACCAATCCATATTATCCTCCCACGCCGAAACCGTGGGAGGTCTGGAAGCGCCCCAGAGTTGCGCAATGTCCCGCTTTGCGACCATGTATCCCAAGGTCGCCCATCTGGTCTGGGCTACAGAATAGTCGGTGGGTTCCCACACGTTCAACAGGCATCGTCGGGCCTCAGGCCGCAGGGTAATACCAGTAACGACAGTCATCACCGCAAGCACATCAATCCAGTAGGCTGCTACCACCGGGCATTCCCAAAGAATATGTAGAAATGTAGCACTCATCCCGCAACCACGCTTGCATAAGCCATCCGGGGAAAAACCCATCATAACCAGACGCGGACCAGTCACATATACCCGGTGAAGGATCTTAAGCTGGACCAAACGGAGACGGGCGGGGATGGCGACCTCTTTCGGAGAAGAGAGTGCCGACTGCCAATCCTCGTCATCCAAGTCCAATCCGTCACTGACCCACACCTCCCTAAGTCGGACCAATAAGTCGGCGCGATTATTAATCAGTTTCTTGTAAATAAGGGAGATAGTACTGTCGGGCAAGTGTCCATCCAGTATACGATCCTCAAGGGGGGAGGACTCGGGCAGGGTCTCATCAGAAGTCAGAACTGAGGCCAGAGCATGCCGGATCTGCAAGTACCGAAAAAACTCCCTATCACTCAAGTCATATTCTGCCTTAAGGGCCTGGAAAGACTTCACTTTACCCTTCACACAGACATCACCCACTGTACATATCCCAATCATATCCCAGCGGTCAAAGCCCTTAGTAGACCAGAGACATCCCAAACGTTCGGAAGCATAAAGCGGAGTCGCCATTGTCAGTCGGTTCTCCCATCCCAAACTCACATTCGCGGCGCGCCACACATTGACTGCGATCCTGGACGGGCCCGCAAGAAGGCGCCCAGCCGATCTGGAATAAAGCGCTCTATTAAAATTCCCTCCCGGCAGCTGGAGTCTATCCATCTCAAAGGCCGGATCTCGACCCGGGGAATACATGGCGTGGTTAATGGCAGACAGCTGGGCAGCCCAATAATATCTCTTGATATCGGGGAGCGCCATGCCCCCGTCATACCAAGGGATGGTAAGTTTCGCAAGGGCGATACGCGGACGTCCGTCCCAGATCAGTTGCCTTTGAAGACTCTCGATCTCCCGGAAATAGGTAGCGGGAATGTCATCATAAAAATTTTGAAGCGCGTATAGGAATCGCGGCAAAGACATCATTTTAAAAAGGGCAGCCCGGCCCAGAGGAGACAGGGGTAGCTTACGCCAACGGGCCACATCCAGTCGCAGTCTAAGAAGCGGGGGGAGGAGGTTACGCTCGAACCGGAGTGAGGAGTCCAGCGTAATAAAGATCCCCAAATACTTGAAGCCAGAGTGGACAACCTGGATAGGAAACCTGTCCGGTAATGGGGGCAAAACACCCGAAAGAACATATACACAGGACTTAGCCCAATTAATAACCAGACCCGAATTAGCGCCAAACGATGTAAGAATGTCAAATAAGACATTTAAAGATTTACGCGGGGAAGTAAGATATAGAAGAATGTCATCCGCGTAAAGCGAGACACGGTCTTCAAAATCTGGCGACCAACGGATCCCTTTGAGTGAAGGTTCCCAGCGAAGCCACGCAGCCAACGGTTCTAGAGCAAGCGCGAAAAGCAATGGAGACAGGGGGCACCCCTGATGGGTCCCCCTACCAAGACAGAAGGGGACAGAGACCCGACCGTTTACCACCACCTGTGCCAAGGGTTCGGTGTATAACAACTGCACCCAACCAATAAACTCAGGGCCAAAACCGAATCTCTCAAGAGTCGCCCAAAGATAGGGCCACTCCACCGTGTCAAAGGCCATCGAGGCGTCTAGCGAAGCCAAAATGGCCGGCTCCGTCAGAAGCCCCACCCTCGCAACAGCTCTGTGGCGAGGACGTAGGTTAAGAGCCGTGTTGCGATGCGGGATAAATCCAGACTGATCCGGATGAACCAGGCCACTAATGACCGTCAAGAGGCGGGTTGCCAGGAGCTTAGCCAGGACCTTGGGTTCAACATTCAACAGGGAAATGGGCCTGTAAGACGAACAAAGGTCCCGAGGTTTATCGTCTTTGGGAATAACAACTATCGTAGCCAGACGCTGATCATATGGGAGAATACCCCGCTCCCGGGATTCCAAAAACATGGTGCGAAGATAAGGCGCCATCTTGTCAGGACGTAACTTGTACAATTCAATTGGCAATCCATTCGGGCCCAAAGCTTTGCCCGAACGGAGTGAGCGAATGGCCGTCGCTATCTCGTCCGTAGTGAAAGGGGACTCCAAAGAGATTCGGTCTAAATCGGAAACACTGGGCAGAGCTATATCACGCAACAAAAGGCGAGAGTCATCAACATCCCGTTCAGACACAGGGGTATAAACCACACGAAAATAATCTGCAAAACACTCAACTATGCCAATCGGGTCTGTCACTCTCACACCATTCGAAGTCTGAATCACAGGCACCACACGATTCGCCCTCTCCTTCTTATCCAACCATGCCAATAATTTACCCGCTTTGTCCCCCACATCGTACAAACGACCCTGTTGCTCCCGAAACATCAATTTAGCTGCATCTGTGACCAAAGACCTGTAAGCAAATTGTTTCAGACCCAGGGCGTGGAGTTTACCAGACGTAACACCCGATTCTAGGTCAGCCTCTATGTCAGCAATCTCCCTTTCAAGGACCACCACCTCCCGATTCCTCGCCTTTTTGGATTCAGCAATAAGGGAAAGGGCCTGCCCGCGAATCACTGTCTTAAAGGCCTCCCACAGGGATACCGCAGAGGAGACGGACCCCTCGTTATCTAAAAAATAATCGTCCAAAGACTTAATCAAGAGAGTGCGGGTCTCGGGGGAGGTGAGGTACCATGGGTTGATAGGAGCCACCCGGCCCGCCGCCTCCACCCCCACCTCAAAACAAAGCCAGAGCGGGGAATGATCAGAGATGCCCCGGGGGAGGTGTCTAATCTCACAAACCGCTGGCGACTGCGCCGCAGGCATCAGGAAGTAATCCAGTCTAGACAGACTCCCTTGGGCCCCAGAGTGGAAAGTGTATTGAAGCTGAGTAGGATGCATAAGCCTCCAACAATCCACCAAGCCGAATGTATCCAGAAACCCACCCAGCCACTGTTGGGCCAAAGGGGTGTCCCTAGGGGGGCGACGATCATGCAGACCGGAGAGCACAGAATTAAAGTCACCAGCTATGAAGAGAATACTATCAGGGAGGTCCAACATCACACGGCCCAAATCGGAAAAGGTAGAGGTCTGTAGACCGGGGGGCACTTAAACGGCAAACAAGGAAAGGGTTCGACCCTCATAGCGACCCACGAGGACGGCTTAACGCCCCCGATCATCAAGGATCACTTCATCAATAGCTAGGGGGAGGGAAGCTCGAACAAGGATACCCACCCCCCTGGAACCCGTGGTGAACCCCGAATGCGCGGCGAGGCGGTAGCCCCATCTATTCAGAGCACGACATGTATTGCCTACCAAATGAGTCTCCTGTAGAAAAACAATATCCGGAGACAAACGTCGTATACAGCGCATCACCACACCCCGCTTAATACGATCTCCCAGACCATTAACATTCCACGAAATAAACCTCAACCCGCTACCCCCCACCCCACACATCAACGCCGCAGCCCCCCTCTAATGAGCATGACATCAATAACATCATTAGCAAGATAAAATCGCCTTGAGAACACAACACAGAAACATCAAACTTCCCATCCACCCACCCCCCAACAATCAAGGAAACACCCCCCACCCTGCACCCCTGCAAGAAGCCAAAAAGCCACCCCAACATGCAGTGTGCCTGTCGCCCAAGAACCCCCATTCTACAAAAAGACCCCGGAGGAGGAAAGGCTCTGACCCACCCGCCACCCCAACAAGAAAAATAACAAAGAAAACACTTAGACAGCAGAGGCACGTAGGCAAAGAATCCCTGAAAAAGTTACTGTATACGAGGACCCGGGCATAAACAAATAGTTCAGCTCTCTACACCACCCTCAGCACCACCCGGGTGGGCGGCGGACTCAGCCGCAGGAGGTCGGTCCGGCAGGGAGTCCAGCCAGTCATTCACAGAATCAGGCCGATCAAAGAAAAGGGTTCGGTCATTGTACTCAACACGTAGCCTGGTCGGAAAAAGCATAGCGTAGCGCAGTCCCATGTCCCGGAGACGCTTCTTGACTCCACGGAAACCCATACGCTGTTTCTGCACCTGTTGTGAAAAGTCCGGATAAAAGTTCACCGTGGCATTCTCAAAGGCCACCGGGCCCTTCACACGTGAAGCCTGCAGGATAGCGTCCCGGTCCCTATAGTGGAAGAGTTTCGCAACAATAGGCCTCGGCGGGGCGCCAGGCTTACCCTGGCCTCCCGGAACTCGATGGGCACGCTCCACTGCGAAGAACTTACTCAGCCCAGATGGAGAGAGGTAGTTCTGGATCAGGTCCTCAACCAGGAGATCAACAGAGTGCGGTTCTGGATTCTCCGGAACGCCAACCAAGCGTACATTACAGCGACGTGCCCTGTTCTCAAAGTCCTCCAAGCGCCGGGTCATGAAATCGTTCACCCTACGGAGATTGCCAATCTCTGTCTGCATCTCCGAGACGTCTGCCGTGAGGCTGGATGACTTGAGATCCAATGACTTCACCTTCTCATTAGTTTTAGATAGGTCGGCCTGAATCAAGTTCACATCAATGGCCACGGTGTCGATTTTGTGGGCCAAAGTTTCATATTGTTGACCTATCGTTTCCTTCATGCCAGATATGGCGCCCATGATGTCATGCAGGGACGGTTCCGTTGATGCGTCCACGATGTGGTCAACCGCACTTGAGCCAGGCAGGGCGGTTCCGGGGGACCCCTTCGCATGGGTGTAACGGTCCATAACGTTAGACTGGACCGGGCCCCCACGCAGGGGCGTCTTGGTCTTTCGTGTCTCTCGGTCCCCTCTGCCCGCCATGTCGGAAATCGCGTCACCAGGAGATTCACTCGACCCGATGGAAGTGGCCGCAGGAAAGCAGGGCATCGGGACCAAAAGGCCGCTGCAAGGGTACCACTAGGAGAGGACCAGCCTGAAAGGAGAATAAGCCAGCCAGAGGCCCGACAGCCGTACCGTGCGCCAGAACCAGTCCAGGCCAGACTCCCCGGCCAGACGTCTCAGTCTGAGGCAGAATCGAAACCGAAACTTAAGAGGGGGACCCACAAGTCCAATCCCCCTGCCGTTGTTGTTCAACTCCAAGACGGCCAGAGAGCCTCACCCAGTCCCGGGCGCACCCCGAGGGCGGACCCCGAAAGTTCAAATCGCCGTATCTTCGGCGCCCCTGGTCCAAATCAACTTCCAAAAATCACAGGAAGATCAGCCCAGCGTCCTCTACATAAATCCTCGTGAAGAATCAGGATATGTTCAGGATATGTTCAGGATATCATGCCGGGAGTGGCGGGGGTCCGGAGAGCGCTGTGCTCACGCGGCCATCACGGATGCCCGCCAAGCTCCTCCTCCCCAGGACTATTTATAAGACTGCCTGCATCACCCATAAAGCTCTGCACACATCCACTCCTCGCTACCTAGTGGACAAACTGTAGTGAGGATGCATCCACGCAATGAGCCAGACAAAGATCCATTTTACTGCATGTGTATTAGTATTAAATGCATGAGCCCACGTCCGCAGGCCCATCCTCCAAGACATCCAAAAAGCTAGTGAAGAAACAAAGGTTGGATGCCATGGAGAAGGAATGTGGAGCGTAAGCTAGAAGAAAATATTACATTAAAAGTAAGTATCGCACAAGGCTCAACGGAGTTTCTTGAAAGTATGGATAATAAAGAAGGAGAACATAGTATAAGTAAAACACTTAGCATTACATTATCTACCATTTCATAATGAATGGACAGAAAAATGTCAGTGCATGTAGATGTCCTTAAATTTCACCTCAATGGATTCAGATTCTGTATCATGCTGACCATGATGACAGTCCAGGCTTACACTTGTAATAGTTTCAGTGACGTCCAAGTCTGTGTTAAGAGTCTGAATCCTGATCTAAAGCGGCAAATTGAGATAACTCAGTGGATGGTTATCACATTCCAAGGCAAACCAGTCTTCGTTGCCTGAACTTTATACTCACCAATTTTATGAGCTTGTTCAGGAGTCAAACCAAGAGCCCTCTTGCTCCACCAACCTCGGCCCTGTAGTAAAGCCACCAGATACTTTGGAAAATTGAAAGGGGCCAGAAAAAAATGACTCCCCCATTTTTACTCTGGTGGGTTGTTTGACCAACACCCAATCATTCACTTCAAATTCAACACTCTTAACACCATGTAAACAGTCATAATACAACTTACGTTTCATTTCAGCTGCATCAGCTCTTTCTTTCACCAACTTGGATATGTCACAGTGACACATCTTTTCTTTGGGTATGATATATTCTACCCAATCTGGAAAAACTTCAGACCTGGGTTTTCTTTTCCTTAGCAGACAAATGGAGACACACCAGTCGGTGATTGAGTAGTCAGAGGGTATGCCCATTTTCTTAAAAAAAAACCTCTAGAAGAACCTTGCTGGCCAAGGCGGATTGTATCCCTTCTTTTAAAAATCTATTCATTCTTTCCACCGGACCATTCGAGATCAGCGTATACAACGCAACCCTGAAGTGTCTGATTTGATGATTTTGAATAAATTCCTTCATTTGAGAAGAAATAAAGTGAGTTGCGTTGTCAGTGACCAACTCCTTGGGTGATCCTTCACTGCAAAAGACCTTAATCAACAAGCATTGGCATAGCCAATAGGTCTCGCCTTTGGGACCTTATAAGTGTTTAGTTATCCAGCACAATATCCTTGGTGCAACAACATCAACTGTTGCATGGCTAAACACTTATAAGGTCCGAAAGGCGAGACCTATTGGCTATGCCAATGCTCTGCTGTCATATCTCAGAGTTACGAACATGTAACGAAATAGTGTGAAACAAATTGAGCATATCAAACTTGGGCAAGACTTTCTACCTCAGTATTATCAAAAGGTCAGCCTGCCAACAAAGCACACTGACCCACCTCTCCCACTCCTAGCAACGGCACCTCTGGGGACAGAAATGCCCTGCGTCATGTCTGCATGATGAAGTGGAGGTGATATTAGTCATATTCAACTGCTTATTTGTACATGAAGCTCGTCTTACTGGCGAATCCATTGATGTTAGCTTCTTGACAGTTACAAAAAAAAACCTATCACCAATGGTAAAGTATGTCGTCACGTTTCCCATAAGAAGAGTGCACATCTGTCTTTGAACACGTACAGCAGACAGATTCACAAGAAGTGCATTTCATAGAAGCTTATGTCCCATTCCCTTTATTCCACATGAAATTCCCTAATTCATTACGAGGTATAAACCTTCTGGTGACTGAGAGACCATGTCATCTGAACTGTTATTACCGCATCATCAGACAAATAAACAAATCAAAAGTTGTGGGCGTCTAGGGCATGTACAGTGGGCAGTACAATGTGAAGGGGGGGGGGGGTGACTTCATAACATTTAAAAATCCTAGGGTGGTAAAGGGCTGAATACGTTTGCAGTAATAAAACATGGATTAGGAAAGGATGGCAAAAGGTTCACTAATGCAATTTAGTTTGAGTGCTCAATGGGAGGACTACAATAACAGAGCACTCAATACAACTTCAACTAGAACATATGTAGCATGAACATATTAGTTAGCAGAGTACGGAACAGACGCCATAGGAGAGCACGGAAGATTGCACGCAGGATGGCAAGAGAGAACATTGGAGAGAGCCCTCAGGAAGCATGGGAGTCCCAGCAGTGGAAGGGAGACAGTCTGAAAGGAGTCGGTCGCTGTCTGTCTGCCAGCATGAACGCCCGGGGCAATAATAGCAGCATCGCAGGAGCGCTCAGCAACGACCAGGTACGGAGAGGGACAGGCGCAGAGAGCGGGAGAGACGGATAAGAGTAGAAACAGACAGGAACAAACCGAGACGCAGACAAACACAGAGCGACAGTGAGAGACACGTGCGCGCAGGTGCAGAGCCGTATTACAAGCATACGGAGATTTTAGACCAATAAGAAGACAAGCAAATAAAGATAGGCAAATGGTGGAATAAAGAGAGGGGGGCTTATTTACAAGCCACTCGCGCCACCGGTACATCACTTTTTCACATATTATAAGTGATGCGCCGGCTGCGCAAGGGGCTTGTAAATAATACACAGGAGATGACACAGACAAGTGCAAACAAACATACATAAAAATGTTTTACAAAAAGAGACAGCCTGGGGACGAGACATATTGCAACCTAGAGACAGGGACACAAAAAAACAAAAAGGTGCAAAAAGGGCCATACCTAGCTAACAACAGAGAGTGATAGGGGAGAGAGGCTGGTGTGACAGACAGAGTGGGCACAAGCAAAGAGTCTAAGTAGAGTGACAGCAGCTGACACAGAGGGGAGAAGACAGGGAAACAGGATCCCAGACTGACGAATATGCACGTAAGGGCAGAGAGACGAGACATGCATGCAACTCAGAGGAAGAGAAGTGCATAGAGGAAAGCTCCACCCCTTGCAGCAGGCAGGCGTGCGGTCAGCGTGGGATGTAAACACAGGCAGGAGCGCGGTTGGTTCAGCTAACCTCACTTCCGCACACAAGAGGTTCTTTCCCCCTCTGTAACCTGGGGGTTGGTTGAGTTGAGACTTGCACGACCCCTGAGCCAGGTTTCAGAGTCACTGTAAAGACTACAAAGGCAAAGCACAGACGGGCAGACTAAAATACAAATAGTGATTCAGAGCGAAAAGAAACAGAGGTGGCGACAGAAAGAGAAAAAAACAAGTTAAAAAAAACAAGAACTACAGCAGGCAAAAGCAATAAAAGGCTTTCACGCCAAGCCGGGAAACTGAAAGCACGGCCGGCCGGCCGGCCGGCCGTGAAAGCCTTTGATGCAGCAGGGGCAGAGCGGGAAGAGCTGCTGGCGGCACCAAGCTGGGCTACAGATGGCTGGCGATTTGATGCTGTGCACGCGCATTTTAACTCATTGCGCTTGCGCATTGAGCTAAAAGCGCACATGCACTCCATCAAATCGCCAGTCTGGTTAAACTCTGTTTAAGCCCCTATAGTCTCGCTCCGCTCAATGCGCATGCGCATTGACAGGCGAGACCTAAAAATGTTATAATACATGAAGTATTTGCAGATGGAACAAAATCAAAGAAAACCCATTTTGAAAAAAGTCTACTAGAACCAGTAAAAATTTCTTGTCAGAAGGTAGTAAGTCGAAGGGTCCTGCAAAGCCTAATGCAACTTTTGATCAGGGTTCCTTGGAAAAAAGAACTGTGTGTAAAGGGGTTTGGTGGGTATGCCAGTATTTATCTGAAAGTATACAAGTATTACAAGAAAAGATCCAGTCAACTACTTAAGAATCCAAACCAGGCCACCAAAAGTAATGCTTTACATTTTTGCAAGTGGCTATCATCCCTAGATGAACCTGGTGAGCAGCATGAAAGAGTTGAGGTCTAACTGCAGTTGGGGGAACAGTTGACATTGTTGCGTAAGAGGATTCTGTCAATGATTGAAAGTTCACTTGCAATGTGTGAGAAAGGTATGAGAGGGGCATCTAAAGACCTTTCAAATGGCCACCCTTTCTTGACAAATTCCATTGCTAATGAACAGACATTATCATTTTCAACTGAAGAAACCAGTTTTCACGTGAAACCAGATCAGAGGTTAAGAAATCTTCTAGTGTACCTACAACTGATTCCACAAATTTGGGAGAGGTGCCCTTCTAATCAAAATGGACAGTATCAACGCTAATTAAAGACCCGAAAGGGATCGCTTTTGTGTCACTCACTCTCTGATTCACACCATTAGTAACAGTATATCTTATATATAAGAGCAAATTCCCCTTCATACGGGCATGTTATGTTATGTTAAAAATGCTCTTTTATAGCGCACGGCTACTCCTGGGAGTGTCCTGGCGCTTTGGCAAAGAGCCCTAGGAAGAAGAGAAACATAACACGGCAGAATGGAAAAAAGCAGGAGAGCAGTTACTGAGCAAAAAGCCAGGTTTTAAGTCCTTTTCTAAAGGAAAGCAGGTCCTCAGCTTTCCTAAGCAGGACAGGCAAATCATTCCAACCTTTAGGCGCTAGAAAACGAAAGGAACGTCCTCCGATTCTAGGGAGGCGAATGGAGGGAATCAAAGCTTTAGACAAAGAAGCGGAACATAGAGTCCTGGGGGGCACATAAAAAACCAGGCGCTTCTGAAGATATTTGGGGCCTATCTGATGAAGGGCCTTGATGGCAAAAGTAAGCGCCTTAAAAGTGATCCTTTTGGCGACTGGGAGCCAATGCAATTCTTTTAGCAACTCTGTGGCTCCAGCTCTACGCTGGAGACCAAAGATGGCTCTGGCCGCAGAATTTTGCACAATCTGCAGTCGAGCCAAAAGATATTTTGGCAGGCCAAGATAGAGGACATTCGCATAGTCCAAACGCGAACCTATCAAGGCCTGTACAATGATAATTCTATGCTTCAGCGACAGCAGCGGAAGAAATTTCCGCAGCATCTTCAAAAGGCCGAAGCATTTACCAGTCAGCCCAATGATCTGAGGACCAAAGGCGAGGCCATCATCTATCACAAAGCCCAGGTTTTTAGCTTTGGGAGAGGCGGCATCAGGTGGAAACATATCTAAAGGCCACCAGGCCTTCCAATCAGGATCAGGAGGGCATCCGAAAAAAGCAATTCCGATTTATCGGAATTGCATTTTAAGCTATGTCGCTGGAACCAAGCAAAAACAGCTCCCAAGCAGTCTCTAATCCGAGGACCGTCGAAATCCTTGCCCTTATCAAATGTAAAGAGCAACTGGGTGTCATCAGCATAGGTTATGATCTGGGCACCGAAAGATTCCGTAACCGCCGCCAGAGGGGCCATATAGATATTAAATAGCGTAGGGCTTAAGATGGAACCCTGCGGCACCCCCACCTCCAGCGGCGGCATTTCAGCGGAAAACGGAGGTGCCCAGACCACTTGCTGGCAGCCGGTCAGAAATGACTTGAACCAATTCAGCACCGTCCCTCGAAAACCGATCTCCTGGAGTCTTAAAAGGAGACCTTCATGAGGGACGGTGTCGAAAGCCGCCGACAAATCCAGCAAAACCAAAATGGCCTTCCCTCCAGTATCCAAAACCTCCCTGATGGCATCGGTGACCTCGAGAAGAGCAGTCTCTGTACTAAGATTTGTGCGAAAGCCCGATTGAGAGTCATGAAGAATGTTATTACTCTCAATGAAGTTGGAAATGGAGCCATGCACGTGCTTCTCGGTCACCTTAGCCAGAGCAGGGAGGAGAGAGATGGGCCTGTAGTTAGCATGGATAAGAGGGTCAAGGTTAGTCTTCTTGATCAGTGGAAGAATCAATGCATGCTTCCACGCTCGAGGGACGACACCCGTGCTCAGCGAAGCATTAAGCAGAGGATTAAGCAACGCATTTAAAGCCGGCGCTACTTTCCCCAAACATATCGCCGGGCAAGGGTCAAGCGGAGAGCCGGACTTGAGCCGAGACAGAAGGTCAAGAGAGACCGATCTATCTCAGAATACCTTTCCTCTTCTGATAGCTGTGGGTCACATTAACCCTTAAATTCTTCAAATGGACAAATAACTATAACCAAATCACATACAAAATACAAATCTTTATCTCAAGTTGTCAACTGATTTAACATCTTCAACATCCTCATCAGAGTCAATATTCCAAAGAGGCACTCCGGATATAAAGTCTAGCCTTGAGTTTTTGCCCCTAGGGATGTACTTACTTTTGAAGTTGTACTCCTGCAGTTGTGAGAGTAGTCTCAACAATCTTGCTGATGCTTTTCCTTAGCCATTATCACTGAGTAAGTGAATTAATGGTGTGTGGTCTGTGAATAGATCAAAACTCATACTACATAGGAAAGTTTCAAAAATGTCATTAGCCCAAGAGCATGGCAACGTCTCCCTCTCGATTGTACTATAATGAGACTGTTTTCAATGAGCGAGAGGTGAAGGCCACAGTGTGCTCCCTGTTACCATAACATTGAGACAGTACAGCACCTATCACAATTTGACTCGCATCTATAGTTAAGATACTTTTGCAGTCTGGTTTAAACGCAGACAAAGCTGGAGCATGCGTGATTACAGATTTTACTTTAACAAATGCTTGTTGAGCTACATCATCCCAGCCAAACTGTATTTTCCTTTGCAACAATTTTGTAAGTGGCCGTACTATCATGACACAACCTTGAATACACTTTCAATAGTATTCACTTATGCCAAGCAATGATTTCAAAGTGTCCAAGTCATGAGGAGGGTTTGATTCTCATATAGCTCGTATCAACCAAAATTTGGGGTGAATACCACAACTGGAAATGTGAAGACCTTAATAGTCTAACTCCTCTTTAAATGGATGACATTGCTCAGGTTTCAGGGTGATACTCACTTATTTAAATACTTTGAGTACTTTATGCAGTGTGTGTTTGTGATCCGTAAACGTATTCGAAAAAATAAGACATCATCTTGGTAAGCTTGTGTACCTGGTATGTCAGCTAGAATTTTGTCCTTCAACTTTTGGAACACGCTCGCTGCAGATGCAAGACCAAAAGGTAACCTTAGATATTTGTAGGCTCCAAAAGTAGTGACAAACGTTGTGAGGTCTTGCGAATCTGCAGCAAGTGGAATTTGGTGATACGCAGAGCGAAGGTCTAATAAAGAGAATAACTTAGCTCCACTCATGTTTGACAGTAGGTCATTTATTTTGGGTAATGTGTTTATTTTGTGTAATGAGTGCGTAATTCTGGATAGAGCCTAATGTGCCCATCCTTTCTGCATACTACGACCCCAGGATGTACCCACCCTAAGGAATTTTTGTACAATAACCTCTTCTTGGACTAGTTTTTTTTCTAGTAACGTTTGAGTCTGGATCTGACAAACATACTGGTCTAACTTTGTGTGAAATTCGAATATCATATTTTTAAAGTTTAATTCTGTGTTTGAATTTGTGAATAGTGTCAATCTTGTTAGAGGAAACCTCTGGGAAAGTGTCTAATATTTCTGATAATACACTGTCATTGCAATTGCCAAATGATGCTACATGTGTCTCATTCACATTGACTGGATTATATGAACCAGGAACAAGCATAAGACCTAATCGTGCCAACCAACGACGTGTTTCCCTTTCTTTTCCATGCATATATTTGTATATGTTTCCCTACCTAAGCATTTCAGATTTCCAGAAAGTAAGCAACCATATCTATATCCTGCTCACCATACACATTGGGATATACATCAGGAAAGTGCAAAGGTTTAGTTCCAGTCCAAATTTAATTATACAACATGTCAGAAACAATCGTGATGGGAGCTCCTGAATCAGCCATCATATCATGCTTAGCTTCACCAATGAATACATCACAAAATGGACCCTTTGCAGGATTCACATTCAGAGTGTCGACATCAAGTGTAAGGATCACACTCGATAAGTCTCGTAAACAGTCTTATAAAACAGAGGCTATATCAACTGAACTAATTTGAGCAGTATCCCCCACACTTGTAAACACTATGAAAATGTCCCATTTTGTGTCATTTAGTGCACCTTTTTCCTACAGCTGGACAGGAGACATGATTGCCAAGATGAGAATTAGAATTACATCTATAACAATATGACCTGTTATTTTTCCTTGGAAATATGTTCTTACCTCTGTAAGATAAAGCATTAATAGAATCAGTAGCTTGTAGGTTGTTGAGAAGCTGTAGATTAAGGTCTGCTGAGATGCATTTACTCTAAATAATTGAACGTTTTATGGCTTTGGCCATGTCTAATACTTCTCCCAAGGTAGGATCATGAAATGAAAGTAAAGGTTTCTGTATTTTTCTGGAGTTGCATCCAAAAACGAATTGATCCCTGATATCAGTGTCCAAATTGGTTCCAAACTTGCACTTCACAGCAAGTAGTCTAAGTGCACACACATATCCTTCAATGGACTCCTCCTGAGCCTGTTTCCTTTTGGTAAAATGTAATCTTTCCAACAAGAAGCTTGGTGGTTCCATAAATGTGTTTTTTGGCCTTGAGGTAACCTCCATGAATTTATCCTAATCATTACAATCTTCTGGAGATACAGAGACTGGTAAATTGTCAAATATTTGTTGACCTTCCACACCCTTTAAATATTCGACTGCGCCCTTTAGCTAAGATGATCACCTCGCTGGGGTGAAGTACCGCACAGCGTCAGTTCGAAGCCAAAGAATAAGAAAGCGCTGAAAATAGGACGATGGGATCCTGCTAGAACATCACTCGTCGACAAATATGTAGTGAGAAAGCAGTCACTCAATGAGCCAGATGAAGATCCATTTTATTGTAAGTTTATTAGTATTAAATGCAGGAGCCCACATCCCGCAGGTCCGTCCTCCAAGACATCCAAACCGCTAGTGAAGAAATGGAGGTTGGATGCCATGGAGAAGGAATGCCGATTGTGAGGTAGAATAAAACAGTACATTAAAAATAAATATCAGGCAAGGCTCAATGGAGACTCTTGAAATTATGGACAATAAAGAAGGACAACATAGTATAAGTAAAACACTAAAGTTACAGAAATTCAAGCAAGCTTTTGAGTGGCTCCAGACCATCGCAACATTCCAAAGCAATACTGCTTGAACCCCCGTTAAAAAGGAACCACTGAGGACACAATCCCTCTTGTGTAGTGCAACAAGAATCTGAAATTCATTACCTCCAAATCTGTGCACAACTATCTCGCTGGAACTTTCAAAACTGACGAGAAAGCCCTTCTCCTCCAAAAGATACTTTAGCTAAAGACACTGTAAACAAATTCTGGCACGGACATCTATAGTACCCTAACCGTTTCACAGCTGGGTATTACTTTTGTACACTCAGTCTTATATAATGATCTACCATGTTGTATTTTCAACCTTTGTAATTGTTTCTTGCTGAATGTGTGTAGTAAATGACCAGAAGACGCAATGAAGTTGTAGATTTCTTCTTTATTTGGCAACCCCGAGTGAGGCCTAGGCAACCAGCAGTATCACCAGCTCCAATGAATCTCTAACATCCTAATACAACTTAATAAATACAGAGACCAGTCGAATTGTTCTGATTCTTAATTCCACAGAACCATGATAATTCTACATTGATAAATAAAAATAATAAAACCCCAACACTACACATCCCCCTTCCTACAGCACAAAAAATAGAAAATAAAGAAAACAAAAAAAAACACACGGATGAGGCTAGACAAGATAAAAGGAGGAATTTAAGAATACATACAGTCTTCAAATCGCGTGGGCTTCACAATGGTTCTACCAAAAGTGTTAATTTTCTTTCCGCCCAACTCATCTTGCCCAGAACCAATACATGGCTCAGGACAAGCATCATTCCTCAGACCATCTCCACTCTGAACACAAATATTGGAATGAACAAGACTGGCAGAAAACAAACTCTTGGTGTCGACATTAATCCACCAATAGTTCTGCTTGCGTCCTTGTAGTTAGTTGAGCAAAATTAAACGTATGACAAGGAACATTCTTAACTAAAGATAAGCGACTCATATGGCATACACTGCCATCAGTTAATCTCACAGTGTTGTTCATGACCGTACCAATTTGCACAGGGGCACTGTATTTGCTCTTACCTCTAGCCACCTTTCTGTTGGATTTTATATGAACCCATTGACCAACAGTCAACTTCACATCACAGACACCATGTTTCATGTCAAAGCATCTCTTGTTCTTGAGTTGAGAAGTTAAAATACAAGTCTTGATCCTTTTTGTATTCCACTCCACTTGTTTGCCTCTATCCATCCTAACTGGGTTGACTTTAGAATGACGGATATGGCCCCTCATAACAACAAAGGGACTTTCGCCTACGGCATCGTGACCGGTAACCCTGTAGGACCATAGCATTTTCTTAAGTTCACCATCAATATTTTTCCTGCTTTGATTAGCCATTTGCAACACAGCCTTAATAATGTGGTTCACTCTTTCCACAGCACCGTTACCCCAGGGTGATATAGTGCAGTGAATTTATGAGAAATCCCTGCCACCTCCAGAAATTCCTCCATTTCAACAGATTTAAATTGAACACCATTGTATGTAAGATTGGTTTTAGGGAAATCTTCACTCAGAATACACGGTCTAGGAATTTAATGACACAACTAGTGTCAACTTTATTGACAACCTTAAGTTCAATCCACCTTGAAAATAAGTCCATTAACACAAGAATATACCTCTATGACTCATCAGACCACACAATGGGACCAATAATGTCAAAGCAACATCATCCCAAGGTAGAGAAAGGCAATCTAAAGAGCTTAAAGGAAGGTTGATGGTTTTCTGAGAGTTATCAGAACTCTCACATTCCATGCATGATCGCACAAACCTTTCTGTTTCAATATCAATCTTAGGCCACCAATACAATGATTTCATATTTTTCTTAGTACGTGTTATACCAATGTGACCCTCATGACAAAGAGAAATAATTTTACTCCTCAAACTGAATGGAGGAATGATCTTGTCTCCTCTCACAACAAACAAACCATCAACTCCTAACTCATTTCTAACTTCACAAAATGCTTTTAACTCACCAAGCAGTTCATATTTAATACAACCCCAACCACATTGAAATTTGGTCCTGACCAGGTTAAGAATTTCTTCCTACTCTTGAGCCTTTTACCACTACTCCTTTTGTAAGCATTTTTCATCGTTATTTGAAAACATACTAGCAACACAAACATCATTTCAAGGACTGGCATCCACTTCTCTCAGAGGGAGTGACATTCTACTAAAAAAAATCAGCAGTGACGTTCTTTTTCCCCGGAACATACTGTACATTGTAAATAAAATCTTGTAAGTGCATGGAAAGTCTGGCAATTCTTGCAGACGCCCTGGAAAACCCATCAGTAGTAAGTAATTTAGTTAACGGCTTATGATCAGTACAAACAGTAAACCTCCTTTTCCACAAGAACTGACCAAAATGTTATAAAGCCCATACACAGGCCAATATTTCTCTTTTAATAACAGAAGTACTTCTGTTCAGTGGGAAAAAGTAACATGGAGGCGAACGCTATGACAATTTCTGCGCAACAGTAATCAATTTGAGTGAGTACGCTGCCCAAACCCTTGCCCCTCGCATTAGTGGTGACAAAGGTTGTGGTAGAGGGATTAAAAGCATGTAACTTAGGGGCTTCACTAATGGCACTCATAATATCGAGAAAAGTATTTTGACATTAGTTAGACCACTCGAATTTGGACTTGTTCTTTAACACAGAACGCATTTCGAAAGTTTGTTCAGATACATTTTCAACACATTTAGAGTTACATTCTGCCAAGCCTGGAAATGAGCATAGCTTGTCCTTGTTTTTGGGAGAAGGAGCCTTTTTGATTGCTTCTACAAGTTTCTCATTGGGTTTGATACCTTTCCCACTAATCTCATGACCTAGGTAAGTAACTTTCTTTTCAGCAAACTTACATCTAGTCCTTTCAGCAGTTAAACCTTTCACACAAAGAATGTTGAGTACTTTTCTCAAAATGTCATTGTGATGCTGTTTAGTTGTACCCATAATCAAGATGTCATCTTGAAAAAATGTTATCTCCTTTAAGTCACCAAACAGTTCAAACATAAGCCTTTGGAAGACGGCAGCTGGAGAAGCTAAACCAATGGCATACGCTTGAACTGGAAGCAACTAAAAAGGTGTGCAAAAGGCTGTAAGATGTTTACTGTTTTTTATCCAATACAACCTGATGATAAGCAGCAGACAACTCTAAAGTGGAGAGCAATTTGGCGATTCTAGTCAAAGTTAGCATTTTGTCGATGCTTGGAAGAGGAAATTGATCTATGATGATGTTATCATTAAGACTGCTCAAATCCACACAGACGCACTTTGCCATTGGCACGTCTGGCCACAACTAATAGAGAAACCCATTCAGAAGCTTCTGTGGGCTCAATAATACCAGCTACCAGCAATTTGTTTGATTCTGACATCTTTAACAATGAAGGGAATGTTGCGTGCTTTGTGAATCTTTGGTGTGGCGTCCTGCTTTAGTCTAATAACATGAGTGAAACCCTTCAATTTACCAATTTTACCATTGATGACAGCTGGAAATTCTTGCAAGACCCAGTTCATAGTGCTTTCTTCTTCACAAGCTACTAATACTTGCTCTGGACTGGTGGGATCTAGGATGATTTTTTTTTTTTTTATCCTTCCATCCCAAAACTGAAGGTCCTTCTTTAGCTACATACAATTTACATAAAGCAAGGTTACACTTGAATCTAAAAACAAGTTGCCTAAAACCAATGACAACAATCTTCTTCCCAGTGTAGCTCTCAGGGCAAATGTCAGCAGATTCTAACTGATCCCCCACCACATCCACAAAATGTTTAAACCAAATACTCTCTGCATCTATGGTGTAGGGAGAGCCAGAGTCTGCAGCCACTTGTAGAGAAACACCACCAAAGGAAACCCAACAAAGGGGTTTTGCTTCCACTTTAGAGATATTTAAATGTTTCTTTTTCTCGTTATACTTAGCGTTTCTATCATAACTACTTCCTTCAGTACTAGAATGCTCATCATCACTCTCTTTAACGCAAGCAACTTTGCCTTTCCGTTTCCTCTTCCCTTTGCGCGAGCATGTTCTAGCAAAATGTCGAATTAGACCACACCCAATACATTTGGCAGACTTAGCAGGGCAGTTGTCAAAACGCGCAGAATAAGCAGAGCAACCACATCTATAACACGCATCGTTTGGGTTCCTGGTGTTGTCCATGCGATCAGAATTTTTAAATTCCATCTTGATGTTATGTTGTACAGGGTTAAAGGAATTCTTTTATTTTCTCCTTCAGGAATTTTATTGACAGAATCCGCCTCCTCCGTTTTTTCTTGTCCTAACGTTACTTTGGCACAACGTTCAGACAACTCAGCTTTTTTTACGATAGCCATAATGTCTTTGAGGCTAGAGTCACCATCTACCCATTAACTGTCTTGGATAGACTTGTTCTTGGTATACATTATTATTTGGTCCCTCACAAGATCATCATGAAGGTTACCAAATGTGCAGGTAATGGCTAATTTTTTGAGTGCACAGACGTAAACTTCCTTAGATTTGTGTTTTTCTTGCTTCCTTTAAAAACAAGTATTTGCAATGCAATAGATCTCGCATTACTGAAAGTCTGAGCTATTGGCATTGCATTATTATTTGCAATGCCACTAGGTCAAACTTTCAGTAATATGAGACCTAATGCATTGCAAATGCTTGTTTAATCTTGATCTTACCTCCGGGATACCATGATCATTTTCAGCAGGCCAGTGACCTGTAGTAAAGGGCCTAAATGATCCCCCTCCAGATAACGACATGGATGAGGGAGCAAGCCTTCCCTGCAGTGCACACAAGGGGTGAACCCCCCTCTACTACACACAAGCCCTTACATACAGGATGTGTGAGCAAGTGCACACAGGAAGCGAGTCTCCCTGCAGTGCACGTGGGGGTGAAGGCCCCCCACTACCCAGAAGCCCTTACATACAGGATGTGTCTCAAAATGCACACAGGCAGCAAGCCTTCCCTGCAGTGCACACAAGGAGTGAACCCCCCTCTACTACACACAAGCCCTTGCATACAGGGTCTGAACAAGTGCACGTACAAACAGAGAGCAAGCATTCTCTGCAGTGGACAGGGGTAAGGATGTGTGCACACAGGGAGCGAACCTTAGAGGTTAGGACATGTGCGTATGCGGGTCGAGAGCCTTTGTTGCAGTGCACTTGGTTACGGACACATGAGAAGTGAGAAGTCTTACATGTGAGTAGTGAGAGGTGAGCAGTGAGAAGTGTTACACGAGCAGTGAGAGGTGAGTAGTGATAAATGTTACATATCAGAGGTGTTACATGAGCAGTGGTAGGTGAACAGTGAGAGGTGTTACACATGAGCAGTGAGAGGTGGGCAGTGAGAGGTGCTACTCGTGAGCAGTGAGTTGTTATACATGAGCAGTGAGAGGTGTTACACGTGAGTAGTGAGAGGTATTAGACGAGCAGTGAGAGGTGAGTAGTGATAAACGTTACACATCAAAGGTGTTACACGAGCAGTGAGAGATGTTACACGTGAGAAGTGAGAGGTGAGGAGTGAGAGGTGTTACACATGAACAGTGAGAGGTGAGCGGTGAGAGGTGTTACACGTGAGCAGTGAGAGGTGAGCATTGAGGTGTTACACATTAGTGAGAGGCGTTACACGTGAGCATTGAGAGGTGTTACACGTGAGAGGTGAGCAGTGAGAAGTGTTACATGTGAGCAGTGAGAGGTGAGTAGTGAGAGGTGTTACACGTGAGCAGTGAGAGGTGCTACATGTGAGAGGTGAGCAGTGAGGTGTTACAAGTGAGTAGTGAGAGGTGAGCAGTGAGAGGTGTTACACGTGAGAGGTGAGTAGTGAGAGGTGTTACATGTGAGCAGTGAGAGGTGTTACATGTGAACAGTGAGAGGTGCTACATGTGAGAGGTGAGCAGTGAGGTGTTACACAGGCGCAGTGATAGGTGAGCAGTGAGAGGTGTTACATGTGAGCAGTGAGAGGTGAGCAGTGAGAGGTGTTACACGTGAGCAGTGCTACATGTGAGAGGTGAGCAGTGAGATGTTACACGTGAGTAGTGAGAGGTGAGCAGTGAGAGGTGTTACACGTGAGCTGTGAGAGGTGAGCAGTGAGGTGTTACACATGAGTAGTGAGAGGTGAGCAGTGAAAGGTGTTACAAGTGAGCAGTGAGAGGTGAGCAGTGAGGTGTTACACGTGAGTAGTGAGAGGTGAACAGTGAGAGTTGCTACACGTGAGCAGTGAGGTGTTACACATGAGAGGTGAGCAGTGAGAGGTGTTACACGTGAGCAGTGAGAGATGTTACACGTCAGCAGTAAGAGGTGTTACACGTGAGCCGTGAGAGGTGCTACATGTGAGAGGTGAGCAGTGAGGTGTTACACATGAGTGGTGAGAGGTGAGCAGTGAGAGGTGTTACACGTGAGCAGTGAGAGGTGTTACACATGAGCAGTGAGAGGTGCTATACATGAGAGGTGAACAGTGAGAGGTGTTATACTTGAGCAGTGAGAGGTGAGTAGTGGTGCCCTGTTTACTTTCTGGTAAACTTCATTACTTCGAGTATAGTTTCACTTGCCATCTGATTTCCCATCCATCCCTTCCTGTTAGGCTATCAGTTTCGTGTTGTTGATTACTGGACTTGGTAGGTTTTTTTGTTCCGTTGAGAGCTGAAACTCACAGTGAGAAAGACTTATGATGAGGTAATTAGTGTTACACGTGAGTAGTGAGAGGTGTTACATGACCAGTGAGAGGTGAGCAGTGAGAAGTTGAGTAGTGATAAGCGCTACACATGAGCAGTGAGCGGTGTTACACATGACCACTGAGGCCGCTGGCGGGTGATCATTTAATATTCCTAACTCTGCTGGCGCTCGAGGTCGGAGCCTCGTCACACGAGTTGTGTACAGAAACCCTTGTGTGCTGCGGTTTTCACGATTATTACTTTACCACATAAATCGTGCATACTGTAAGCTGTGCAGGGTCATGGCTGCCAATCAATGTGAATTCCAGGTGCACAAGAGGTTTTTTAGTAATAACTTCTCGGGAGGGCCCCTGGGTGGGGAGCAAAGAAACAGTATTTTCTGGAACAATATTGTGCAATATTCTACTAACGTGCGCCACCGGACAGCAGGGGGGGGGGGGGAGGAGGAGGTAGGGGGGGGGGCGGATTGCGCCAAAGGGACCCAGAGACACAAGTGCACTCCACCCCCCCCCCACCAAAAATACAGACAGAAAGCCAGGAGTCCCCTGCTCGGGGAACCAGCAGGGTCAGAAGCAGAATGAATGAATGATTCGATGCAGGCACCTCTGTCCGCACCCAGACAGTACCTGTGCTGTGGCGGGGGAGTGCGCTACTTTAGAGCCCTGCACTGTGGCATGACGTGCTCGAGCTCTCAGAATCCTTGATGCAGCCTGTCCTAGTGTGTCAGCCCTTCTGGGACAGGGCAGTGGACGCAGCACATGTTAGTCCTGGAACCAGTGCCATGTTTTGTCCCCACATCTTCTCCCCACCAGGGCCGTGCAAGGCCAGTATCTTAACCCCCTCCAGAACTGTTCCGCTGGATTTCTGAGTTCTAGACCCAGCATGTGCTGGCCCAGTAAACTCAGAAGTCAGTGCAATGAAGTCCCGAATGTCCCAGTTCTGGAGGAGGCTCGGTTCCAGCGCTCTGTTTCACGGTAGCGCCTTGAGGCGCCACACACAGGGTGAGCCCCTCTGTTGATTATTGATAACTCACACGGGGAAGCCTCGCCCCTTTGTACCTCATACCAGGTGCGGTACTGCTAGCTGGTGATCGTATTATCGACACAGGAAGGATGAACGGCTGTGTGACTCTAAGGTTCGGACTTGTGATGGGCAGGGTTATGTTATGTTATTTTATTTTTATATAGCGCAAATCACCACTGGTCTCTAAGCGCTTCAGAGAAGGAGCAGGGCACTGCATGGCTGCAGGGCGGAAGATTAAACAGATGTCAATGTTTCTCTAAACAGGTGGGTTTTTAACAGCTTTCTAAAGGGGAGCAGGGCTGATTCCTTGCGCAAGGTCTCTGGTAGATCATTCCAGATCAGTGGCAGGAGGACCGAGAACGCTCTGCCTCTTTGGTCTTAAGGTTGTATGTGGAGGAGACTAGCCTGCAGGTCTCCGAAGAACGCAGAGCCCGTCCAGGCACGTATTTTTGCACTCTGTCTTTTATATATTTCGGTGCATCTCCATATAAATCCTTATGGGCTATACACAAGCTCTTAAAGTGCACCCGCTGTTCAATAGGCAGCCAGTGCAATTTATGGAGTAGGGGGGTGGCTCGCGTGCGCCTAGGGAGGCTAAAAATTAACCTGGCTGCATCATTTTGTACAACCTGCAATCTCCTCAGAAGCTTCTGTGGGATGCCTAAATAAAGGGCATTCCCGTAGTCCAGCCGGGAGATGACCGTAGCTGAGACAATTGAATGTAGGACAGAGGTGGATAGGAGGGGAACAAGTCTCCGTAATTGCCTAAGTAGGCCCATACAGATGCCCACCACCGCCGATACCTGGCCAGACATCAACAGATCTGAATCGATTTTCAAGCCCAGGCTCTTTACTACTGCCACTGGGATTGGTGCCACTCCTAGTTCTGAAGGCCAGAACAGTTCACACCAAGGGCTATTTTGAGCTGGAATAATCAGCATCTCGGTTTTATCCAGGTTGATTTTTAACGAATTGGCTGCCATCCAGTTAACAGTGAACCTGAGAAGATTTTTCACTGACTCTTGTGCCTGGCTGGTGTTGTCAAGACGGACCAGGAGTTGGGTGTCATCTGCACCTAGATCAGCTACGGAAACCCCATTCTTACCTACTAAATGACTCGCGGTGCACCCCCTCAGTGGATACATTAACCTGCTAAGCTATCGCACTGGCCAGAGGTAGGCAGAGAAGCCACCTGAGAAGTGTGTATTATGCGGTGAATGCAGACCCTCCAGAGCACGAAACCGGCTCCTGAACTGAAATATTAGGAGTCAAGGCGCTGCGGGTTCTAGCCTGAGACGCATGGTCCGTTCCAACCATGTGCAACCATGCGTCTAGAAGCGGTCACTGCATGCTCCTAAGTACCAGAGGCCACAGCACCGGGGCTCGGGGACCCCCGGACCCTTTTAGAAATTCCAGACTCTGCTTCTGAACATGGACCCAGGGGAGCAGCCTCGGCCATCCTGGCCTAGAGCAGGCTGGCCTCGCCTACAGCACAGACCCCACTCTGCAATGAGCAGCAGTAGGCATGCCTACTGCGGCACACCGGCTTACATTTAATACAGCTATTTTATATATAGTGCGGATGCACTACGAAGCATGGCGAGATGCTTTACAGAGGACCCCTTTATTGCAGCAGGCGAATTTCAAACTTCAGACCTTACATTGGGACTGTACTTTGTGCACATCAGTGTGTGTAATGCCTGCACATTTGTATTTGTGTCAGTGAGTGTACAACAGTGAGGGCATGGAAATGTGTATTCAACATTTCTCAGACAGAACCTGCCATCCAATACGGATGCCAAGGAGTGATAGCCTGCACACAGCCGGGACACTGTGCCCAACAAAACATGCATGCTATCCTTCAGCAAACAGCTCTATTTATGTTTAATTCAATTAATAATGCACGTACTGCAAACAGTCCCTCGCTTCCCAAAACGAGTGGTGCGGGAGAGCAGCCCACGTCTCTTTCCTTCTTTCATTTAGTTGCTTCCCTGTGAAATGGATCCAAAAACAGAAGAAGAAGCGAATGTTGCACGTGCACGCGCCACAGTGTGACATCTGGTTTCAATAATCGCACCCGTGTCTGGGCACGATAATTGAAACCACATGACGAAAACACGCACGCAAAGCCCAATAGCGTGCCCCTAAAGGAAAAGCACACGCTCGTGCGTGTGCCATTCCTAGATCAGCTACGGAAACCCCCTTCTTACCTACTAAATGACTCGCGCTGCGCGAGCAACCCTGTACACTGCAACGCTAGGTGCGAGACCTAAAAACCATGTCTTAAAACTGCTTCACAAATAGTCGGAGAAAAATGATCATCCAAGTCCATTAAACCTAACTTAAATACATCCAAATCACCAGGTTTGTCACATTTTTTAAGCTGATTGTAAATTCTTAAAACTTCTGGGCCCAAGCAGTACATTAAATTCTTTTTTTTCCTTTCTGTAGAAAAAGAACCACAACAATCCTCCAAGTTAGCAATTGAATTTGAAAAAAGTATTCTTTCCATACAAGCCATTGTATGTTGGGATTACTATGAGAAGATAAAAATTCTTTGGGCGAATTAAGATTGAAGGCTGAGTTATTTCTGGGTGGTTCCTACGGTGTAGACATATTGTTATTATTATATTTTTTATTTGAGCAAAAGGAATAAAAAAAATCATACTTACACATTATCTTGAAGTACCAATGAGTTGTAGCAAGTAGCGATCGTTAACGCTACAGTTTTACGAGTTACTTTTTTTAAAAATGAGAACCAGAAAGAACAAACTTTCCAATTTTCCAAAAGCATTGATGAAATCGACATTCCCGACGACTGTAGACTGTGGCAGCACGTCAAGGTCACAACCTTGCGTGCCTACGCGGACATGCAGCCGTTGATGCAAAATGACGAGAAGAACCCAGGACTCTGTATATACACAGAGGAGCTCCACAAAGCGTTTGAGCACCGAGAGACCCTTGCCCCCCATTCAGGTAGGTCGCTCCCCCATGCCGCACAGCACCACCTGTGTGCCCGTGTCCCTCTGCGCACTACCACCGCCGTAGGTGGTATCCTTCACTGTATTTGTTGTTCTTTTCACCGATACTCTTGTGCCTCTTTGGCCTCTGTGCCCCTTCGCCTTTCCCCCGCTGGTACCCTTTGCTTCTGTGCCCCTGTTCCTTTGCCCGTTTTCCCACCCGTTCTTTGGTCCATTTTTTTCCCGCTGATGCGTCCCCGCCCCCCCTACTGGCCCATTCGTAGCCCCGCTCCCACCTCCCAGCTGCTCCTCCCTCTCACCTACCCTTAAAATAGCGGCCGCTGCGCGGTGAGGAGTGCGACCCTGGACCCTCATTCAGGTAGGTCCCCCACGCCGCACAGCACCAACTGTGTGCATGTGTCCCTCTGCGCACTACCACCGCCATAGGTTCGAGGCCCCCCTGCCTCGGTTGCGTCCTTCACTGTATTTGTTGCTCTTTTTACTGATACTGTTGTTCCTGTTGTGCCCCCTTGGCCTCTGTGCCCCTTGGCCTTGCCCCCGCTAGTACCCTTTGCTTCTGTGCCCCTGTTCCTTCGCCCTTTTCCCCACCCGTTCTTGCGCCCGTTTTTCCCGCCGTTGCGTCCACTGCGGCCCCGCCCCCTGCATGCCCATTCGTAGCCACGCTCCCGCCTCCCAGCTGCTCCTCCCTCCCACCCCCCTTATAATGGCAAGCCCGTCTGTGCCCGTCCGCGCCCAGCCCCAGACACTCTGGTCCCCGCGAATGCCACACCGACCGCCGCCACTACACCGCCAGCACCCTCCACACACTCAACACCGGACGACCACACCTGCTTCCTGGCTGCCCAAAGCACACCAAAGGACCCTTCTCCTGCCGGAGCTGCATCTTCACCAGCCTCCAAGCCGTCCACCATGACAGGATGCAACCAACTCAGATGCATACTACTGAACACCCGCTCCGCACGCAAACACGCTGTCAAACTCTGGGACCTGCTCAACACATCCTCCCCGGACATCGCCTACCTGACAGAGACCTGGATGAACGCCTCCTCGGCACCCAACATCGACATAGCCATTCCAGATGGCTACAAGATCCCCCACAGGGACGGCACCAACAGAGTAGGAGGTGGAATCGCCATCGTCCACAAAAACACCCTCAGTGTCTCGACCAGCACCGACGACACCCTCAACACCGCCGAACACCTGCATTTCCAGATCCACACTGACCTCAACACCACCCTCAGAGGAACTCTGGTCTACAGGCCCCCGGCCTCAGTTCAGCGACTCCATCACCCACTTCGTCAGTATGCACGCCCTTGCCTCTACAGACTACATCCTCCTCAGAGACCTAAACTTCCACCTCGAGAACAACAATGACACCAACTCCATCACCCTGATTGACAACCTCGGACTCAGACAGCTCGTCACAATGCCCATCCACTACGCCGGCCACGCGCTTGACCCCATCTTCTCCACTAGCTCCCATGGCACCTTCAACCACACAACCGAACTCCACTGGACCAACCATCGCTGCATCCACTTCACCTTCCGGAAACCCACCACGCACCACCGCACTCAACAGATCCCCCGCTGCAGCTGGAGCAAAGTCACTGAAGACCAGCTAAACACCACCCTCGCCCGAAGCCCACCAGCTGACCCCACCGACGCAGACACTGCTGCCCGCAACCTCAAGAGATGGATCGACGACTCTGCCAACACTCTTCCGCCGATCATGAGATCATGAAACCCTCCAACAGACGCACTAACAAAAAAGCCAGCTGGTTCACCGCGGACCTCCAGGCCTCCAAGCAAATCTGACGAAAACTAGAGAAGAAATGGCACCGCGAACAGACACAGGACAGCTACGCAGCCCACAAGAACGCCATCCGCAGATATCATCACCTCATCAGATCCGCCAAAAAGGCCTCCTTCAAGGACCGCCTCGACAACAACACGCACAACAGCAAAGAGCTCTTCAACATCGTGAAGGAACTCTCCAACCCCATCTCCAAAACCAATGACATCCTATCATCGCAAGACCTGTGCGACTCCCTTGCCACCTTCCTCCAGCGCAAGATCGCAGACATCCACGACAGCTTCAACAACCTGGCCACCTCGACAGCCACCGACACCCACCACCCACATCGATCCCCTGTTCACCTGGACCAACATGAACAATGACTACACCATCAAAATGATGAACACCATCCACTCTGGCTTTCCGTCAAACCCATGCCCACACCACATCTTCAACAAAGCTAGCGCCACCATCGTACCCCATCTCAGCAAGGCCATCAACATCTCCTTCGAGACCGTGACCTTCCTGGAGAGCTGGAAACACGCCGAGATCAACACCTTACTCAAAAAACCCAAGGCGGATCCGAATAACCTCAAGAACTTCCGACCCATCTCCCTGCTCCGGTTGCCGGCGAAGGTCATCGAGAAGACCTTCAACGGACAACTCACCTGCTACCTTGAGGAGAACAACATCCTGGACCCGTCCCAGTCCAGGTTCCACAGCAACCACAGCACCGAAACTGCCCTCATCGCCGCCACTGATGACATCAGGGCCCTGCTGGACAACGTCGAAACCGCGCCCCTCATCCTCCTGGACGTGTCAGCCGCCTTCGACACTGTCTGTCACCGCAGCCTACACACACACCTCCACAACGCAGGGATGTGTGACAAGGCTCTGGAATGGACCACCTCCTTCCTCTCCGGCAGAACCCAGAGCGTCCGCCTCCCCCCTTTCTGTTCCATAGCTTCCGAGATCATCTGCGGCATACCCCAAGGAAACTCCCTCAGTCCGACATTGTTCAATGTCTACATGGCAACGCTTGCCTACGTCGCCCGACTGCACGACCTCAACATCATCTCTTACGCCGACGACACCCAGCTGATCCTCTCCCTCACCAAGGACCCCCTCACCGCCAAAACCAACCTCCACGAAAGAATGAAGGCCGTCGCCGAGTGGATGAAGAACAGCCGTCTGAAGCTGAACTCGGACAAGACAGAGGTCCTCACCCTCAGCTCCACCCCCTCAGCCTGGGACCACTCTTGGTGGCCGACCGCACTGGGAGCAGCGCCGACATCCACTGACCAAGCACGCAACCTGGGGTTCATCCTCGACTCAACACTCTCCATGACCAAGTAAGTCAACGCCGTCTCATCCTCCTGCTTCAACACCCTATGCATGCTCCGCAAGATCTACAGGTGGATCCCCACCGAAACAAGAACAGTCACCCAGGCCGTCATCAGCAGCGTGCTAGACTACAGAAACACCCTCTAAACAGGAGCCTCTTCAAAACTCCTGAAACGACTACAACGCATACAGAACGCCTCTGCACGCCTGATCCTCGACATCCCTCGCCACAGCCACATCACACCCCACCTGAGAGTTCTTCACTGGCTTCCCGTCAACAAGAGGATCACCTTCAAGCTCCTCACCCATGCACACAAGACACTCCACAAAACCAGACTGGCATACCTCAACAAACTACTCACCTTCTACACCCCGAACCGCCAGCTACGCTCCGCCGACCTCGCCCTTGTCCCCCGCATCCTATGAGCGACCACCGGCGGCAGATCGTTCTCCCATCTCGCTGCCAAGACCAGGAACACCCTCTCCATCCTCCTACGGCATGCCCAGGACCTACTAACCTTCAGAAGGCTACTCAAGACCTGGCTATTTGAGCAGTAGCAGCACCCCCCCTCACAGGTGAGTAGTGCGCTTTACAAATGTTCTGATTGATTGATTGAGCATTGAAACGCAGCTCCTAGAGGATGGTAGAGAGGAGCCCATGCGGGTGGACGCTGAAAGCGGGGCACAAGCAGGCAAGTTTAAATAACAACTTGGCTCAATGATGCTTGCGTTGGATCCTCAAAAATGCTGAAATAATGTAGAAATGTACCAGGTTGTCTCAGGAATCACAGGATAGCTCGTCTAGCTTCAATCGTAACCGCAATTAAGGCAAATTTCGTACAGGTGTACGCAGCAGCAAAACATGCACACAGCAAAGTGCACAAATAACCACTCAGTGGGTCCACGAGGTTGCCAAGCTTGTCGCCAAATTCCTGTAGTAAAAGACCAGGAGACGCAATGAAGTTGTAGGTTTCTTCTTTATTTTGCAACCCAGAGCGAGGCCCAGGCAACCAGCTGTATCACCAGCTCCAATGAATCTCTAACATTCTACTACAACTTAGTAAATACAGAGAACAGTATAATTGTTCTGATTCTTAATTCCACAGAACCAGGACAATTCTACATAGATAAATAACTATAAGAAAACCCCAGCACTACAATTTATATATTTCGTTTTTATATAGCGCGGACTTTACCCGAAGGTGTCGAAGCGCCTCACATTAGGAACAGAACTGATACATAAGGAGAACAATACAAGTGAACAAATTACAAAAGCAAAAGTTACATGAGGCAAAAGTGACAATTGTGAGCAAACAAAATACAGGAGGTAGCAAACGGTGCATTACAGGAGGAAAAAGTTACATGTGTGCAGGTTACAAAGTACATGTAGAGGTATAATACTGCAATATATGGCAGACAATGTGTCTACCTAAGGTATCTGCAACTTCTATGTGCCAAAACTTTTTTTGTAAAGCGCTCTAGCACCTTTGGATAATGCCTGCGCTACATACATATGCATGAATAAATAAATAGAAAATATCCAACGCAACCATGGACTGAATTTAATCTGCTCTTAGCCTGGTCCCAAAAAGAGTCACTACGTGATTCGCCAAAATGGTCAAACCTAGGTGAGCTTTTGTACCTCCTAGAAAGCAGGGTGCAGTAGGTAAAAGGTTTCGGTATATGCCTCGGAGTCCTGGAACTCGCCATTACTCGTATCTGTTAAAAAACCCAAAGATTGTAATCTGTCCAGAGCTCCCGTTACGGTGTCCTGGAAGGTCACATTTTTGGTCGCGTTTTTGTGGGAGCCTTTGGCGCACCGTAGTCGTAATGCATGCTGGGAACGTTCCAAGATGGCGCTCTCCGTGCGGCCGCGCTGAGGATCTGCAGCGGGTAGAAACAGGAGACAGGCCCGAGGAAGGGACACTCAGGAGAGAGGGCAAGCCGGTGACAGTGTGAATTCTGAGGGAAATACGTGGCCAGAGGAAGAGGGGAAAGACGCTTTGATAGATTGTGCGCTAACAAGAGTCTCTGAGTGCATCTTTCATCCCCTCTGAAAAGTCAAATAACCCCCGTCTCCTCCGGGAGGCAGGATGAGATCTCTCTCTGCTGCCTGAGCAACGTCGGGTATGGAGTCACCTGTCACTATGCCGGCACCCACCATGCCCGGCCCAGCAGCTTCACCACCTTTGCCTCCCCCTCCGCCCCCACTTCTCCCGCCTCCAATGCCGCCTGTGCTCCCTGTGGGACCTCTAGACCAGGAGGACGTTTCGGGGCTCCCCGACTGGGCGCTGCCCACAGCCTTCATGAAAAAGAGACACAGCGAGAAGATCGAGGGCAGCCGAGGACTCGCTCAGAGCTGGAGGATGAAGGACAGGGTGAGTAATTCCAACCTTTAACGGAAATACACATTACATTCCTTCTTTAAACCTAAGGCTGTTGGGGAATTAAGGACTTGGTGATTGACATCCACAGAGAACCCTCTTTATGTTACCTTCTCCGACCACCAACCAATAGCTCCTCCTCCACAGCTGCCAAGGTTTCAGATTGTGATGTGTGACATTTTCATAATTTCTGTGTAATTATGAGTGACATTTGAACGACTATGAGTGACACTTTCTCACTAGCAAAATCAAGCATTGAATAAGGGGAAGCATAAATATCAGAACTTTCATCCATTTGAGCATCGAGAAACTATAAGAAGATTTTAAAACTGCTACAAAGCACCAGCAATGGAAGGGTACTTGGGAAGTAAAGTGATGGCAAAGGGCATGCTGAGTATGAAAGAAGCATTCGACCTTCTTGGTGGAAAGTCTGAGCAGCATGGACAATGCATATGAACTATAGTGCCTGCAGACATAAAAGAGAGATCAGAGTCTAGGAGGGGGAGAGCAGAGTTATAGGAATTATGACAGCGCTGTGAGCAGTCTATGCTAGCAGAACCTGGAGCTCAATGCATGGCATGGATAGTGAAGTAAAGAGTGTGGTTGTGGTGGGGAAGCTTGGATTCTTGTAACCCCTAATAGCATGGGGTCGGGGGAAATGGAAAAAAGGGGTCTGGCAGACAAACAACAGGTTTTTTTTTCTATTTCCAGTGACCTGTTAGATCTGTGTTAGATACTTCACAACCCAATATTTTGCACTTTATTAAAAAGGAATTTAAGGCTGCAAAATACCTATAATTACATTTTTAAACGGTACATTCCACTAGTAGAAATAAAATGCAAAACATTATAGGTGACCATTAACGAGAGCCAGTTTGCCCTATGATGAAAGGGACAAGATATGCGCGAACTCCAGATCGATTATGATGCACTTTACAGGTGGCAGACAGCACGCACTTGGGCATTGAATTTGGTTAAGACAACCTGACGTGCAGCTGAGGCACACACTTAAGTCACAGCCGCCCACCGACGGCATCAGTCACAAAGGCAGAACTACATTAACCAGCAGTCAGCTGATCGCGCACTAAGCGCTTAATTTAAAAGCAAATTAGATTAACATTTAAACGCTCTGGCACTGTCTCACTGACACTTGTGAGCCACGGCAATTCGGATTTACGGGATGGCCACCCGCCTCCTTAAAGTCCTGGCCCATCCCTGCCTCCACAAACAGGCACCGGCTGCCCGGCCATCAGACTTACTTACTCAGGCTCAGCAGCAGGACCAGCTCAGCTGCACAGTGTGGGCCACAGTGACCTCGGGGGTCCATGAGGTTGAGTCCAGCGGTCTCAGGGTCATAGATTTTAATTTACCGCAGAGCAGCGCCAGCACTGCCATGATTTACTGCACTCTCAGCCTAGCTGGCCTCCCACACATTTAACTGCAGCAGGCTGTAGCAGGACGTGTCACTCTGAGGCACGCGCCTGCTGGACACTGCCTTTATGAGGTCAGTCACTATAAATGCAGAGGTGGAACTCTTATCCTTTTGTTAATAAATTGTAGCAGCCAAGTGAGTTAGCATCTACTAGCTCAGTAGGCACCCAAGCCTGCCGGGAGCAGCCTGCACGATGCAGCGCGCTGCCACTCCTTTAGTTTAGTCAGCATTATCAGCCCTACTACGGCTTGACAGCTGAGGCAAGCCCTATGCTTATTAAACGTGAGATTACATTTCAGTGCGGTGATGCGGACCACTGCACTGAAATGCGTAAGTCTAATGCCTGATGCGTGGTACTTGGCAGGGCTGCATCTCAGTACCCGCCATACACCCCGAGATTGGAGATGTCAAAGTCATTTCACAAAATTTGTAGTTCATCAAGGACTAAAAGTGTTAGCAAAGACACAACCAGCTTTATGATAAACGAATCACCTACTCAGAATTAAAAAAAGTAGTGCCTATTTTAAAAAAGTTTGAGTGACAAAAGGGCTGGATTGACATACTGGTTGTTAATCGTTATTAAACATTATCAGTGTACTTGTAAGTCCGCGTTATCAAAGCAAGTTGTGGTAGACTACGTAGACCATTATACTGAGAGAGTGATGATGACCTATCACAATAGAAAATACGCTTTAAGATGTAAATGTTTGAGATCATTGAAAAGCCTTGCTTTATTTACTAACCTCTCGTTGTTTTTTTTAGTATGTGTGGCACTTATATACTTTTACTACAAAAACCCCAAATCTGGTCCACCATGGGCACGAGTAACGAGACAAGATCAATGTCTGAATTCAGTTAATGAATTCAAGTGATGGGACACATCACTACTTGTTTTAAAAAAGAATTACTTTTTAGCTGCTTTACCGCGGCGGCAATTCCGCCGCAGTGTGGCGCTTTAAAGGAGTGGGTGGTGCCGCGTTGGCCAACGGATGTGCGCAACACTACGAAGGTAGTGCTCCCCACGGCCGTTTGCCGACGCACGGATGGAAGGGGTTAAGTGGTGACGTCCCACACCTATAGCTGATTTCCATCCCACACACTGTTCACACGAATTCCTCCTTCAGAGTATATTAAGCTCCACTTTGCTCTACCTGTCACACAGCTTCAGGAATTGGCTTAGGTTTAAAACTCCTAACACCAATGGTCTGTAATACGATAACCAGGATCGTGCTGGTCTAGGATGTAATAATCTCACTACCTATGTTGAGCTCTCCTGAGAGTGTCAGCCAAACTGGCTGTTAAATAATCAGAAAGTCTGCAGATACTCTCGCGAACATCCAATTGAAACGGACCTGCATTCTTCTTTACTTGATAGGAATAGTTCTAGAAAATATTGCAAAGTAGAGTAGCACTAATAGGGATTTCTAAGTAGTCCTCTTTATAACGCACTCCAATGAGGACTTGTAGTTGGTAAATATTTAAAGTACCCTCGGGATCCAATTGGGAACTTCTTAGCTGGACAACACTCGGAGGACAGAGGACAGCACGGATTGTTTGACCAGGGAAGTTCCAAATGCAGAACAAATGCTTCAGCATCACAGCATAGCAGTGCTCTCTTGTGTCATCCAGAACCATAAGCAAGACATTTGTAAAGCCTTGCGTGCCCCAGCAGCCCATCGAGGTAATAGTGGTTAAGAGCCATGGTTGATTTTAAGATGCAAAAACAACCCCGTATATGCAATAAAAGCTAATTGAAATCTGACATGCTGTCATGAGACAAACTGAACAATATTCGTATCATTAAAAATTGTCATTCCTTGTGACCTAAGAAAGCCAGATTACCATATGTTACTTTTATCTTAATAGAACCAAAGAGCATATATTTGAAGTAGGCCTATATCTTCTCCACATTGCAGCCTGTAATGCACAACAATAATACTTATGTATATCTCCTTAAACTTGCACCTTTAGACTGGCTACCTAGAAAATAATGGCCAACCAACAAACTCCTTACTATGCATTGAGTGTTCCAACCAACTAACCCTACTTACAAAAAATTTTCCGGTTCTACACACTGGGCAAATCAGTTGAATTTACTGAATGATGACGCATACTAATAGAAGCCAGTGGCATTTTAGGGATTGAAGTTCAGGCTTGATGCTAGCACTTATTTAGATGCATCAACTAGTCTTTGGCATATCGAGGCATTGAACATGGACATCAGACAGTTTATAGGGTGAAAGAAGGATCAACTGGATACATATGGAATGTCACATGATCTTGGTGAAGGAACAGTGTAGCTTTAAGAAGTTGATGCCCATCCAGAGGTCAGTCTCCAGATTTCAGTGGGTGGGTGTGCCATCTCATCCTCCATTCTTTCCTACCTCTAACTGCTGTGCTCCACTTCCACAGCTTATTACATGCTAGGACTGCAGAGCGAGGCCATTGAGATAACAGACCATAAGTCTAATTAGGGGAGGATGTTTGTCACTTATGCTATAGAGATTTGTATAGCTCTTTGTTAGTATGGCCTCACAATAGGGTGCTTTGGTAGTGTTATACTCCCTGGTCACGAGTATTCCACTGCATACTTTTTCCTATTGTTTGGGTTTTATCATCATTGGTGTGGGTGTCATGTAATTTTCTGCTTTTGTGCATTGTGTATGTTTGGTTGTACATATGCTGTAATAGCATTAATGTATGAAGTATTATTAGGGTTCACTGTATCCTTTTAAACCAGACTGTTTGATGTTGATTTAGAGGGTTGTGTTTTGTCATTAAATGGGCTACAAGATTTAGGAATTCTAGGGTGCTGCTGTGAGGCACAACTATCTATTACCTCTGATCTGTGTGTATTTTATCAAGTCGATCTTTACAATGCAAACCTACTGTTATACATTATTTCAAATAGAGTGGTCTTTGGCTCTGCCCAGAGGAGTGTTTTTCTCTCAGCACATACTTTTGGCAGCTTAGTGTTATATTCCACTGACTTTGGAGTGCTTGTATTTGATATGAAGGACTATTTTACCCCTGAAAAATACTCCATTGTCACAGATTCAATACTTTAGCTCATAGGCGCATTTAATGCAGAAAGCACTTGTTTTTTCACTGTAGCATGATTGTTAGGTCGAGCCTGGGCAAAGCATGCGCTGCTCTACAAGGCATGCTGAGTTCGGTATAAGGGCTTTCGAGGACTTTGGACATGCCCACTGCTTTTGGTTGATTAGCTAGGCTGAATTTTTTAAAATTCCTTTTCTCTGGTTGGATATTATTTTAATCTATCCCGCCTTTCGGTGCTTGGTTCCCTCCCATAGGGCACCACCAATTGATTCTTTTGGTTGGCCAGCTCTGGCCATCTCTCTTGCACATCCTTCCCCCTTCCGTCACCTGCAAATGCAATGTTCATACATGTCGTTATGTGGAGGGAGAACATTTAGGCCTTTTTCTACAGGCCACTGGTTTTAAATTTGGTTATTTGTTGTATGTACATAATACCTTTTGTATCGCGTTCAGACTCATGGTCGATTTCAGGTTTTAAGTCTCTCCTGGGCAGTGCTTGCACTGTCTGATTGTGAGACATGCTGTTTTCAGGATATGGACTTTAAAAGCTCCGCCCATTTTCAAGTCTGCCCCTTTTACATGTGTTGTTACTCAGAGCTTGTGAGCACTATTTCGTTCTTTAAACTGGAGTAGTGGAGACCATTGCTCATGGTTTACTGAGCTCTGTTGTAAACGGAGCTGTAAATCTTGCTGTTATCTTGCCACATTTGCTGTGCATTCAAAGACCATGGTCTGTTTTGGCTGCAGCTGCTTCCTCCTCCCTCCTGCTTTTGAAACGCACGGCCTGGAGTCACGGTCCCCACCTTCCTAAGCTGCCACCACCTCCGTTGCAAAGCCCAACAAACATTTGCAATGCAATAGGTCCCGCATTTATGAGAGTTTGAGCTTCCGGCATTGTAAATTGTTATTACGTTGCAAATGCTTGTTTAAATTATTGTTGGCATGTGATTCTACGTCGCCAGGGGTATATCATGGGGACAGTTTTAGACTTTAACTTGCTGGTGCATTCTGGGAGTTAGCCTTTGTTCACTTTAACTGAATCCGTAGCAGTAAAATATTTGATTGTTCTAAGCTATAAAATAACGACCGCAAATGTTATGCCTTAATACTTAGAACAATTTGTATTGCGTAAATTCACTACTATCTGGGTTAATGAAGTGTTGTTTTACTCTTTGCATTCTTCTACTTGTACAATACCTGAACTAGGACTGCAGTAGTACAGGTACTCACCATTCAGAATAATTGAAAAGTATCGACACCCCCCACCCCCCATGCGAAGTATATGTGTCAATTTAATGTACTGCTTTCTAACAGAAATTTCATAGCTACAACTACCAGAACACAAAAATGGAACAGCTTAAATGAGCAATACATGGCTGCCATAGGATAACTGAGTTCTGTGCATAAAAAAAGTGACTAGCAAAAAGCAGATACACTGCATTTCTACGACGTAACTGTGTTTTGGTATTGTAATACCCCCCCCCTCCCTCCGGTGCAATCCATACATTCTAATGGAACATCATTGATCTATTTCTAGATAAATAAAAGTACATTAAAGATCAGGGCCTAGTAGCTACAGTGTAAACAGCGTCTTTTTTTCGTAGCCATTTGCCTTTAAAATCATGTAACACGTTGCAACGGATTTAGACAAACAGACATTCTCGAACGTGTGCCGCGTGCATCTAGCATAGCTGCTAAATGACTGCCCCCTTTTACACGCGACTCATCTGCTAACTGTAGCATTCTCACCCCATAGGACCCTATGTATAGCCAACCGCACTTTGCATTTTTGGGACTTGTAGTTTAACGGTTTTTTTCTGTCTCCCAAAACAAAGTGCAATTGGCTGAAAAGTAAGTGGAAGTTATCATGTCACACGGGGCATGAGAGCGGTGTTTATTCGTTACTTTGAGCGAGCGGGAAGGCACAGTACAAGTGAGTGAGTGTGACATTTGTTTAGCACACGACTCACAGAAATACATCTGTGTTTTGAAAATTTGCAAGCGGTGCATAAACACGCACTTTGTACGTAGACTATAAGTACAAAGTGCGTGTTTATGCACCGGTTGCAGGTTTTCAAAACCTATAAATAGAAGGCATTGTCATTTACAATGCTAATAGCTCAAACAAGACCTATTGCGTTGCAAATGCTTGTTAAATTTTTTAGTCCGTTCTCAAAATGCAAGCCAGTCCAGTTGGCTTGGCCAGTGTTTGTTTATTGTTATGGTTGATACTATTGTGAGCTTGGTGATATCGAACATTGCTGCAATATTCCATATAGTCGGATATGTTTTCACTGGTCCGCCCAGTGTGTTATGTAGTGTAATGTGTGCACAGCGACTTCCAAGTAGGTAGAATATTTGCTTAGCTTTGCACTCTTATGTACAGCGTTTCTGCTATTGCCTGTTGGACCTGGAGTTTGTTATTCATGCCGTTTTGAGCTCCTGGATATCCAACTTTTACTCTTGCCAGGACTGGGAGCTATCCGTCTTTAAAGCTAAGTCTAGTTTGCTGTTTATGATCCACCATGCTATGCAGCCCATACACCCAGTACTTCAAATTAATGAGACTAACATGACAGTGCAACTCCAGCACACTGGACACTTTGCAAACAGGCGTAAGATGCATATGCTATGTGTCTGACCTTCATATGAGGCACAAGTCCACAGGGAGTATTTGTAGCTGCTCAAACTAAAAGCAGAATGTGTTTTAACCATAACGTTTTTGTTAATACGTTTCTAAAATTTCTGTTTATGCAATGAGTAAAGGAACCTTTTAAAAGATCAAACATGAAAACATATATATAAAAAAAGTAATATGCTTCTGTTGTTGACCTTTTTTGCTGTATTATTCGTTACTTGAAAAACACAGCGAATGAAGAGGTTAAAATCAAGGTTGCTGTGCTCCACCAGTATAATCTACCTAGTAAAATCCAAACAAAGATTGGGAGGCAGGCATATTTACAAGTTTTCTGAAGTACACTGCACCTTTTTTAGTGCTGTTTAGATTTACTTTATATCACCTTTGACTTAATACTGTGGTATTTTGTGCTTCAGTGTACAAAACTGAGTTTATGTAAAACTGCACAAATGCAAGCCTTCACCTGGATATATATATATATATTAAAGGGCAAATCATTGATATTTTTGGGGCGGATGAGGGAGGGTATAGTTAAAGGAGGTTTTAAAAGCAACATGCATATGTTCAATAAAATAATCAAATCTTTTTTTGTTGGTACTTTTTATGACTGCATTGTATGAGTGCAGATTTGAGCATAAAATAACTTACGTTGTTTTTAAATTATTTTCTTTATCAAATTGAAACACACTTTAAATGCATGTCTACCATATGCAAGTAGAACCTTACTTATGTGAAGTAAAAACAATTAGGGAGTTCAGGTTAGAGATGCTTGTCTCTGAACAAATTAATTAATTGATTGTTGCTGCAGGAGCTGGGACCAGCGCTATGAAAAAGCTTTCCAGTCACAAAATTGGCATAATTAGGAGTTAGTTGGCGATCAGTGCTCCTCCATGTACCCTCCGAACTTGTAGATGAAGTACACATTTCGAGTAATGCTGTTTGTAGCATAGGTAGACGCACCTTAAACAACAATGTTCCACTGAGGTAATCCTTTAGTGCAATAAGTATATTCGATTGAATGATTCTACGAGGTATAGTCAATATTCCCCATAATTTATTAACATTGGAAAATAGTGACTAGTGAACCCTATCTAGGGAAACTTTTATGTAAAAATTGTTCTATTTGCACATATAAACAATATATTGGAAGAAAAGGTGATAAAAGTACTCAGTGGAGTTCGTGGACACACAGTGAACTGTTATGCTTCTTTGACTCGTATGAAAAACTGTATTATTCACTATATGATTACATTAGTGAAAGGTTGCTGTTCATTTGTCTAAGTCCCCAGGTTCCATTAAGGGGGACAGGGCAGCTTCTATTTTCCAGCACATAAACATGCTGGATTTAAGAGAATCCCTCGGATCTGGAACTTGACATACAGAATTGGATTACTGCATCATATACTGTATGCGCACATCACCTCAAGAAATATCCCATACCTTTTTTGGAAGTGATGGGTCATGTACTGAGTTGAAAATAACAACATTATAACCGTTGATTACTAAGAGTCTGAGAGTAAATCCTTGCCACATAGTCTGCCGGAGAGGTGATGGGTCAATCAGCAGGTTCACAATTCCTCCACAAAAAGACCTTCTGTCAACACCTACCACCGCTCATCCTGGCAAAGAGGCTAGCATGACTGAGATAATGCTTCCACCTACAAATTTGAAAGTTGAGTAAATCGTTGAAGGATATTCTTACCAACTAGTTTAAGGACAAATACCTTTCCCTCATCTACAGAATAAGGTTCATAGATGTATACCCCTGTGACACACTGTACTTAGGCACACTATGAGAAGATACCCCAATATCACACAGGCCGACTCCAAGATAGTTGAAAGATAAAATGGGACTACTGCCACACCATACATACAGTAAAGTGTATACAATGCAGCTCCTGGGAAGATGACGCTTTCTATACAACACAGGGCTGCTGTGTCATTTTGATGTTTTGGAAGGAGGTTGTTAAATCTGTGTGGGAATTTCTGGCTCAGCCAGGCCCTCTTACCACCTAGGTTGGCTATATTGCATGATCTGGAGAAATTGTAGTCTAATTGCTATACAAAGCTCTCCTGCATCTAAGTTTGGTGTTTGCCCAGCTTTTAAACTGTATCGGATCCTCCTTTTTAGGTCTGGCATAGAAAGCGCATGCGCTGTCTCTTCGAGACCTTTGTTTTACTGTTAGTGGCCCATAGTCTTACATTGGTTAGCTTCTGCATGGCTTGCATTTTTTTCTTTTCTATTTGGCACTGCAGCATGCGTCATATCCTTGTCCCTCCCCTGAATCATGGACTAAGTACTTGTGTCCTTCCACTGCTCCATTTTTGGAGCTATTTTTTTCTTTGTTTACAAGCACTCCACATGAGTGCTCGTGTTTTCAGGCATTCCTTTATCCTCGTTCATGTTGCTACTTTTACCTCCCAACCCCTTCCTCACCCCGTCCCTGTTTCATCTTAACTGTCCAATCTCTGAAACAGGATGGTTGAACTGTAGCGTTTTGTGTTGATTTCTCATGAGATGTCTTTGTTAGGTGCCTGTAAGACTCAGTCTGCACACAATTTGTTAACTTCATTACATGCTGAGCTCCACAATAACTTGATTTCGGATCCTTCAAAGTACATTCTACTCGGAAAGTTTACACAGGAAGGGAGCATGCTAGAGAGAAAAGGGAAATAAGTTGTGTGCTTGCTTGTTTGAACAGATGCAGAAATGTCATGTCTTGTACGCAGACCATTCCCCGGTGCAGGGCCCCCACAATGGAGGGGAAGTGTTAGTTCCTTGTTTCTGTTTTGGTTAGCTAAGAGCAGTCCCCAAGAACACCTCATCTGCCATTCATTTGTGATTGAAGGACGGGGAGGGTTTGAAAATAGGTAGCAGTGGAGGCTGTAAATGATCGCTGTGCATGTTTTTTGGCTTGTCTTAGTTGCCAAAGTTTAAATGTTGAAATCCCACCACTAAGCCTTGTTTGGTTTATTTAAAACTGATCCTTGTGAATCTTTATTTTTTTTGTTATCTTTTGCTTTGTATGGCACCAACAACACACAAATTTGTATTAAGCAAATCCCACTCCCAATCTTGTTCATGCATATCTGGGATCCCTATTGGGAATATAATTCACTACCTTTTTTTAAAAGTAATTGCAGAACAGTGTGTTGGTTTGAACATCGTTTCCAAGACGTTCTTTTGGACACTAGACCGATACCCACATGAGATTTTCGCTGCATGGTAATTGTTAGACCTGGCAGCCTTAGGGTGGTCTCCACCTTCCCCCAACTTTTTGCCCCACCTCTTCCACTTTTATTACCTTGTTTTTGCTGGTATTAGGACTCTGTGCAGTTTACAACTGCTAACCAGTGCTAAAGTACTTGTGCACTCTCCCTAAACATGATAACATTGGTTCATCCCCAACTGGCATATTTAATTTACTTATAAGTCCCTAGTAAATTGGTACTAAATGTACCCAGGGCCTGTAAATTAATTGCTACTAGGTGGCCTGCAGCACTGATTGTGCCACCCTCTTAAGAAGCCCTCTAACCTTGTCTCGGGCCTGCCACTGCAGCGCCTGTGTGTGCAGTTTACACTGCGGTGTTGCCAGGCAGGCCCAAACCTTCCATTTTTACACACATAAGGGAGGCCCTAGACAACTCAGAGGGAAGAGTGCACAGTATTTAAAAGGCAGGACATGTACTTTTAGGTTTTACATTTTTTTTTTTTTGTAAGACCTTTATTGATAGAAATCGCAGATACAATACAACAAAGAGCCCGAGGGCTCACATATACAGTACGGTGCAATACAGGAAGCGCAAAGGATCCGATTCAGGAATATTGAGGTCTAATTTTTAAAGTTCTTGTTCCGAAGGATAGACAAGAGCAGGATATCATAGCACAACAGGTTGGTTCCGGTCTATTACGATCAGGATAGATAAATGCACATTGTAACAAAAAACCAGAATCGCTGCGTACCACCTAGGAGATAAACGTCTAAACCCAGAAAGAAAGAAAAAGAAAAAGAATAGAAGGCCCATAGAACCAAAAATGAAAAACAACCCCCCCCCCCCCCACCCACTCCCACCCTACACCCCTGCAGCTGGCTACGGCCTACCCCCCCCATGCAGTGTGCCTGTCGCCCAATAAAAGGAGTCCCGAAATATAGAGAGTAAGAAAAGAGTCCTAATCTAAAACTCTCGTAAAAGAAAGAAAGGCGGGGAGGAGTCCACCACCCGTCCCTCGGCTCCACCCTACCGTAAGGCCAATAACAGCGCAAAATATGGCGTCCAGCGGTGGCAAGCAGTACAGGCAAAGGAAGTTGGAAACACATAGGCAACCCACAGCATAATCAAGGGTAGAAATCCACAACCCACATATCAGTCCCCGGTATCACCCTCTCATAGTTCCAATAATGGCGTGAAGCGTAAAATCCGTTGACAAAAACATTACTAGCAAAGCAATTTATAAAGCACGAAACCGGCACATTTGTACAATCAAAAAAATCAGCATATCGCATATCCAGCTCGGTCAGCAACGAGGAACCCATCAGTCAATGATAGGAGGCGTTCATCCCTGTCCCGTTTTATCTCGTTCACCACTGCTTACCAAAGTGTCCCAAAAGAACGCGAACAGCAACCCAAAAATGTCAAATCGGTTCAACCACCCAAACGTGTCAGCTGCGCGCAAGTCCAATGGTCCCAGCCTGAGCAAGAAATGAACCATCCCCATGGTATATTGCGGAGCCGAGCCAGGAAGGAAATTGTCAACATCCAACAACATCCGAGGCGGCCCCCGGGCAATGGGGAGTATGGCTTGGGGCGAGCACTCCCATCGCGATACCAGTCCGAGGTCTTCACGTCGTCCCAGACATGCAACATCCTCAGCATGGTATGTGTCGAGGTTCGGAGTCTCAGATCCGCCATTATAATGTAGGGCAGCCATCTTGTTGGAGACGGACGTGGAACAAGGAAAATCGCTATGTACCTGTAAATCTTCCATTCTCAAGCTTCCCAGTGCGCTCACGATATCATCCACCGTGTTGATCAGGGTTTGAACAGAGTGAGCCACAAAGTGACGGAGGGAGAGAACAGCTGCCAAAAGATCGCCATAGCCCAGGTCTCCTCTACTCTCCCCTCCGAGTGCATCCCCCTGCGCCACAATTCCGCCATCACACTGTAGCCCAGGCTCCCCCAGGCTGTATTCCATCATGTCCGCTGTAGGCGTGAGTGTGGACACTCCGAGTCAGGCCAGGGTACTCAAGGTGGGAAGCCAAAGTTCCGTGCACTATTATAGTGGCAAACGATGCCAGTATGTTGCCACAAGCTAAGAGCCATAGAGACGTTTTCCTGCAAAAAGTAGCGGGAGCAGAAATTCGGGAGCCTCCCGCCGATTGTGGGACATTACTCAGGCCGTTTCTCGGCGGCCAGCAAACAGGGCACTTGCAGCCGTGCGGTTGCCCCGTACAAGGAGCCAGGCACGATTAAATCCGTACCTGCAGTCCAACGGGGTTTGCGTGCCGAAGTTCGGCCGTCTCGCACATGAAATGATCCGACCGGCTCACCGCGATCGTTGGCATCCCGTGGTGTGCACTTGGTAGCCGGCCTCGCTACCTACTCGAGGCCCCGGTCTCAGAGCTGCTGCGGGCCGCAGAGTTTATTCGGTCATTTCTCCCGCTTGCAAGGATGTTACAGCCTCAGGATTTCTCCGTGGGTCGCCGGAAGTCATCATCGTCCACAATTCGCCACTGCGGTTCAGGATAGCCGGCAGGATTGCTGCAAAGGAGGAGATGGTCCTCGGAGCCGAGGGACTGGACGTCCTACCCGGACGCCATCTTGGCTCCTCCCAGGTTTTACATTCTTGGTAGTGAAAAACTCCCAAACTCGTTTTTCACTACTGCAAGGCGTATCTCTCCGAAAGGATAACATTGGAGGTACCTCATTACATTTTATAAGTATAATTTACAGCTGAGAAGAGAGAACCCCCCCAAGTCTGGTGTCTCTGGAATCCAAATTAAACCCCCCAAGTCTGGTGTCTCTGGAATCCAAATTTAAAATCCTAACTTTTGATGAATTCAGATTTTAAATTACAATTCTGAAAATGCCACTTTTAGAAAGTTGCTGCAGCAACAAATGATGGACAAAATGCTGAATGAATCAAAGATTCACACCCAGTCAAAAGATCTGAATTTAATCCATCATTCTTTTGCTCACTATGCCACCCCAGTTTAGACCCAGCCATATGCAAATCAGTTGTGACCCTGCTCCTCATGGGAACAGTCCTGCCTGAACTGGCTTAGCAGTAGGAAATTGTCAACTTTCTAAAAGTAAAAGACACACAAATGACAGACGGAATACAGAGCAAATTAAACATTCTCCCCCAGTCAACAGATCTGGGTTAAACCGCTTGTTGTTTTGCTCACCAGGCCACCCCATTTTAGACCCAGCCGAATGCAAATCAACCTTGACCCTGCTCCTCATGGGAACAGTCCAGCCCGAACGGCCAGGTCCTCCCTGGACCGGAAACCAGCATCCTGGGACCAGTTTTGGGGCTTCACCCCATATCTGCTAGGCTAGGTTGAATCCAGTGGCTTTTGGCTATTGGTTTTGAAGACTTTATCTGATACTTGGTGCTCAAGTAGCATCCAAAGTAATAATTTTACAGTACTACCATGTGTAGAGGAGTACACTGTTCATGACTGCAATGACCTCCTTGTTTCTTGCGCTTTGAGACTTTTACATTGCTTTAATTACAGTGCCCTCTCAGAAGAAATTTGGTTTACAAATAACAGCACTAAAAACAATCAGGGACGTTTGAATATCAAGACCCTCTCCACTTTCCACAGTCTTATTTACTTTCAACATACACCAGGTTTGGTGCTTTCCTGGTTTTGGGATAGCCAAGACAGCTGCTTTACTCGTAGAGTGCTAATGACCCAACTTCTCCAGTTTTTTTTAAAGAGCTGCAAGAGAAGCAGTGCCAGTTTAGGACAGCACAGCTTGTACAAAATGTGCTGTGTATTCATCAAGGCCTGGAGATTATCCCCATTTTAGTCTGGCTATTGTCACTATGACTTCCTCTATTGTAATGGGCTTGTCAAGGGTTCCCTGCCTATCCTGAGGGATGGACTATCGAAGAGGGTCCCAAAAATATTGATCCACTTCAAGTGAACACTTCTTGTTCCGTGACGTATAAGTGTATCTTATGGATGTTGTCTATGTTTACCCTTATTTTTAGTTATTTTTCAAGAAGTCTGTCATTTTTTATTGGCTGAAGAGTAATATTGTTATATGGTTCGGAGCAGGGCATTTTCCGCCCTGTCAGAGTCCAAAGCCTAAAGCTGCTTTCTAGGGCCACCACCTCTAGCCAAAGTCTGTTCAAAGGGGTCTTATTATAATCCTCCACATCCTGTGGTAATGCTGACTCTATCCCCCGCCTTTTACTAATTCACATTATCCCATACCTTGCAGCTATGGTAATACATATACCCATCACCACCACATAGGTGCAATTGCACACAATTACCACCCCTCCCTTCTTTGAAGATGCTGCAGAAAGTACGGCTAAGGGAACAATTTTGACCTCCACCTTTGACAGTCTTTGTCTAAGTAGTGCATTTCATGTAGTGCTTCTAAGAAAGTTGAGGGTTGCTAATTTTTTTTGCTGGGGAGTTGAGTAACCTAATGTTTAGGCAAATTATCTTATCTATTCAAGAGTATCAAAAAGGATATAATGTTGTATTGTCTCTGTTCTTCTAGTGTGAATTTCTTTTTTTAATGCAAAACAAAACAATCTGTTTCTTATGGTATGTCGCAGCTGACCCTTTGTTCCAAATTGCTTTCACAGAACAGGCACAATGAGTTCGAGCTCATAGAACCTCTTCCATTGTGATCCATCTTTGTCTAGGTAAATAAGACATTCAAGTGCTCTCTAACCCTCTACCCAGACGCCTTCATCCTACCCGCCTAGCTCACTGTCCATAAATGCAGCAGTCCTCCTAATTTCTACCGGTGGCACTCATCTTCTCCATTTCACTGATTGCCTACTGTTTTGCTCGGTTAATCTTTGGGAGGTGGGTGTTTCCCCTTGTGAGTCTTCCTCACCGTGCACCAAGTGTTGCTTGCCAAGGTCCACTGCCTTGTTGAGACAGGTACTGCTCAGCTCTTCTTCCTCCAGAAGCCCAATATCTGCAGCGCTTCTTGGGCTGTTTTGACGAAGTGTCTTTAGAGGAAAGGGTGTCCTCTCTGGAACGCCCTGTTGACCTTTCGAAGGTGGTCTGTGATCTGTTTCATGTTTTGCCTACCCTGCAAGGTAGCAGTTGCTAAATCATTGTAGAAGGTTCATTTATGGTCAAGTGTACTGACTATCCATTATTTCTTCCTTCTTGTCAAAGAACATGGACAAAGATAAGGCTATAAGGGGGGCCTCTCTGCGCTGTCCTGTCTGATTCGTCCTGTGTGTGTGTGTGTGTGTGTGTGTATGTGTGGTCCATGCGTATAGATGAGTTGCCTGTCTTTCTGAATATGATGGAAGAGATTTTGGATGTAAGTTTGAAGGTCTTTGCCCTCCGCTCTCCTTAGAAGATTATGAATCCTATTAGTGATGCCTCATGATCAATTTCCTCCTGTTTGAAGGCTACTTCTTCATATTGTTCTTCTGAAGAGTTTTATACTGCCTGATGTGTGCCTTCCAAGCCTTCGTCATACAATGTTCCAGGTCATCCACCCAGGAACCAAAATCTGTGATATCGTTTTGGATATCTTTGAAGTATTCCTTGTGCTTGATGCGAATCGTGGTCAATTCTTTCTTCATCTCTTTGACAACTGTTGAAAAGCTTCATGTGTGATGGCTATGCATTTCTCTTTCTTCCACGGGACTCTCAAAGCAGATGGTCTATCTCAGAGGTCTTGAAACTGTGAGGCGCGCTCTTCCTGGGGGTCCTTGACTGCATTCCCAAGGGGGCTCAAATGAGTCTGCAACTAATTGTAAATGAAGATGGCCTGGAAGCATACACTTGATTGTTGTTTGTTAGGTACGTTTCCAGGCTATCTTCATTCATAAGCAGAGGATGAATTGGATAAAAAAAATGTGGAACTGTTAACTTGAATGGCCTGAGTGCAAAGTCAGTGAGTGGAGTGGCAGAGTCAAAGATGTGGCTGGCAAGAACTGAATGTTCAGTAACTATTTTATTTTTTTCATGCATATAATCGCCACCCCCTCCCAGAAATTAAACTAATCATTGGAAAATGTACTCTTCTAGATTATGAAACCTCAGTTAGCTAATACGATTAGTGCAGGTTGTCTGTGTGTAACCAAAGAGTCACAGTATTGAATCATGGTTGGCGCAGCAGGGAATAGTGACTTGTGTATTTATAGTGCAAAGTGGTTCCAGTCTGTGGCAAAAATCTCTGTGCTTCTCTAAATTATTATGTATGTCTTTAGATATTTTACTAATAAGCAATTAGACTATACCTAAAAGCATCGTTATGTGTCCATTAAAAGGACGCACTCCAGAGTTGAGCTTACATTATCTCTCAAGAAGCATATATCTATGACACAGTGGAGCTCCAAGTGACCCCATCAGTTAAAGCCTATACTAGCTCTCAAACTGCTTTATGTTTGGTACTTAGCCAATTGCACAGGGTCGAGTTGTATGAGGGGACAACTAAACCCAGGCCCACTTGAATTATGCGACAGGGGTGGACCAGTGTTTTACTGTGCTGCCATGTTTTTAGTAACTTTTTATCCATTTAAGCTAGAATTTTTTTTTTGTCATCTACAGATTACTCAGCAGATGATGGATAATGTGGCAAGTACGGCAAATCCATAATTATGCAGGAAACACAGTAGTTACGAAATGGCATAATTCCAGTGGCCATGATAAAATCCCAATTATGGCTATTTTACTATAATTCTTTACTTGTATGAGGGGGCAGTGCAGACTTGCTCTAAGAAATGGCCCCTAGGAGGGAAACGTGGAAGTAGAAGAAACACATTTATTTGGGAGTCTGAGAGATTGCACTGAGGGAGAAGGGCAAGTTGGGAGCCCATGTTTTAACAAAGGGCAAAGGAAACGGCTGACTTCGCAAGGCAGTAGCTGTTATTTGTGAAGCAGACGAAGCAGCACTGTGGTTCATGGATTTTCGGGACCCATTGGATCACAATTTTGGCGGTCTTGCTCTAAAGAATAAAAGGCTATGGAGGTTCATTTTGCTTGGTAGCGTTAGGGCTGAGGGTACCTTTCCTAAAAAGAAAAGAAGACAGGAGTCCACACGTGGAATCTAATTTTCTTTTTAAAGGGTCCTGTGTGAACTAATGGCGAGAGCTGCTGACTTTTGAACTGGGTTCAAGTTGAGCAAATCAGCCTAACGATGCTTAAAAAAAAAATTGACCATGTATAATTCCCTTGAACTGATCAGTGCTATATAATACTCTCTAATAAAAAAAGGGGGGGGGGCATAGAGCCGATTTCAAGATTGGAGTGATGATCAGGCATGGTGGGTAAGGGGTGAAAGAGGCAGAGTGGACTGTTACCCAGGGCCGCAGCTATCATTGGTGCAATAGCTCCAGTTGAATGGGGAACGAGGAGTGTGAGGGGCCCACAAGACCCACATTATGGGAAGCACAGCTTTTTTGGTCAATTTCTTTTTTTGTTTGATCAATTTACCCTATTATAAATTTCACATTCACTGTGGATTATGAGCTACAGAAAAGTTTGCCATGAAATGAAACCGTCGCCTCTGAACCCAATCTTGTCCCTCCCGCTCCCCCAAACGTTACCAAAAAGTTTTTGAGGGAGCTTGACTTAAAAATATGTTGCTTTGGAGGACTTGGAACAAAAAAGTTTGAAAACCTCTGGTCTGAGGCAGGCCACGAAAAATGATAAAATGTCACCAGACCTGCAGGTCTGGTGACTTGAATAATCTACTCAACCTAACTGTGATGTAATTGACCTGTAAAGTGGTCTCAAATTGTGTGGTCCTAGGTAAATATTTTATTTTAGAGAGCCATCTTCGTCGTCATCATCACATGAGAGCCCTTTCAAATATGCACGTTCAGCATTTCTGCTGTACAAAAAACTAGTTTTATTTAACCCGTTCCGTGCTCGGGAGCACTACCTCGCGGGTGCTGCAGACGGAGCCCCGCCCACTCAATAGAACGCCCGCACTGCGGCAGAAAAACCGCCGCGGTTAAGGCGTTAATAGACTTACATTTTGCTCCATGTATGATAAACATCTAGCACATGTATAGGGAACGCGTGAACCCTGACATGCCTCTTGGTTCACTAAAAGCATTGTCATTAGAACGGGGGCAGGAATGGTTCTCAGTTCATGTTAAAAAACTCACATTAATATATTGCTAAAGGTTGATGTGGTAGCGCGCTGTCATTTGCAAACAACACATTTTCCATTGAAATGGCCACAAATGTTCTAATTAACATGCAGTTTTACTGATAAAATTATGTAACATATAAACAATTATCTGTGGAAATTGTGTTTCATCAAAAATATTTATCATTTGGACATCAGCAAGTAAAGTATTCTGATTTGTTTTCATCCTATTCACATCTTTTCGTAATCACACAGAATTAAATAAAATTGTGCTTTCATGACTACTGATATATTTTTTAATGTGTGTACAGTTAATTTACATGCTATTTAAATGTTGTATGTTAGATAAAAGACTGACAGCCTACAGCCTTTCATTTTAGTATTTGTACAGCAGAATAGCCAGTCAGTTTTCTTAACAAAATCCTCTAAATTTGCAGTCAGAAAAGAAAGTAAACACCAACCTCTAGAATAAAATAAGCAGCAAATTGTAAGAAGACATAAGCTGATATTTGACCTCTGTCTCTGATCTAGAGTAAATGCGACTAAATAAAAACAAGATTTAAAGGCATCTTTATTGCTCATTCACTTTCTGAATGAACAGAAACACCAATTCTTTGTCAGCTCTCTAGAATGGCTAGTAGGCCCTAAAAATAGCTCGCCGTGATTAAATCTGACTCTCCAAGGAGAGTAGGCAAGGATTTTTAGAGGTGAGCATGTGTTTGATAGAAAACGCCCTCCTGCTTCCATTGGCCGCTATGACCTCAGTGATTGCAATTCGGGTACATAAGTGCAGATGTAAAGTCTGCCACCTAAAGTCCCTTACTTAGCCACTTCCAGTTACAGTTTTCCACAACTTCACCAATGTAGATTAGGGGGAAGGCTGGTGGGAGACAGCTCAGCTTCTGTCCCCCCTCCACCCTGTGTCCTTTTCATTGGCGACATCTTGCTATCTGGGGAAGGTGCACAGATGAGAGAGCCCAGATCATACAGCTTATTCAGAGGTCTAAGTCTTGGTTTTAGAAATCTCCTTATAGCTATGAGGTAGTTGTCCTTCATTTTAAGTTGCTTTGTTGTATCCAAGTTCAGTTTATTAAAGGCTTAACAGGGGCTTGTCACTTTGGGAGCATTTCAAGCGGATAATCTTCTGGTTCATATAAGCAAGATGGCACAACCCACTTAGATATGTTTCTGTCTGGATTATGTTGGTGTAGTTCTGGTTAGATTAACAACCACTTTCAGCCATGTTACATGAAGAACTAATTTATAACAGCTTTCCTCCCTTTTTTCTTTCCTCCTCTTCTTCTTTCCTTCCCACATGTTCTGGGCCTCTGTGTTCATCGGATGTTAGGCAACACCAACTGTTGCGTGTGACCCCTTCCTCGAGCACCAGATCTTATCCATGGTCTTTCATTGGGTCGTGGCCTCCATGCTGTCTGGTTGCTGCTCAGCCCTGTGGGCAAAATGGTGCCCTGTTCTCCTGCTCTGCTCTTTATGGCCTAATCGGCTGCTGCCTCTACTCCTGGGCGTCCATCTATTCCTGCTCTCTGTGGGGTCGCTGCGAAAGCTTGACACCTTGGGGGGCTCCCCGTATGGACGACAAAGGACTGTGAAGGGTATTTGTTTTCCGGGATGGAGAGAAGTGCTCCAAATGCACATCTACTCCATTCCCTTGCTATGCCCTCCTAAGTGTATTTACAAAGCTTCTAGTATTTTGTCCAATCTCACCATTTCTTGAAAAAGTAAGGCAATATCTTGCCTCGAATCCGCTTACACTAACTTGGCCACAGGTGGTTTAGGAGAAATCTGGGTGTCTTTACATGTAGCCATAAATTAACCATAGACAATCCCACTGTAAATCCCTCTCTTAAGCGTCCATTAATGACACCATTTGATTCCCCTATGCTGTCCTCCTTTAAGCAGTGGTCATTTTGAAAAAACTCCAAGTGGCTGCATCCAACTGTCTGAAATATTCTGAGAAAACTAACCAGGAAATCGATGCATACTTGTATATAAATATTGGTAAGAGTGCCATTTTAATTAAATTGCAATGCTCCATAGGACAACCAGGAATAGTGGCCCATTTTATCATGAACCCCACACATTTGGCCTCACAATTACAACTAATCATCAGCAATCTGTAGTAATAATTACCTTGGCATGTACTGCTGACATTACTATTCTTTGATCTTTCCCTACTTCACACTGGGTGGTGGCTATCTGTTTTAGTTGCATTTCCGAAGAAGGCTGTATAGCTTTTTACAGCAATGTTCTCTGTTTAAGTGGCACAACAGGTGTTTTACATGTGTTCTTTTCTATGGATTATCATTTCGAATGTTTTTATTTTGAAATTGTTGGGGGGAAAAAGCATTTGCTAAAGTCAAGAGACACTTTCTTTTTTTGTTACTGCATGCTCCTCAGAGGTTGTCCCCTTGAGGTGTGGGGTCCCGCTGGGATGTGCTCTAAGCCTCACACTTTTAAATATTTATGTGCAGCTGCTAGCCTCTATCGTTAATGAAGTTGGAGTTTGTCATCTCTTATGCCGAAGACACACAATTGGTTGCCTCCCTTACCCGAGAAGTGGTATTTCAATATCAACTAGCTCCCTGCCTCGAGAAAGTGGCTCGCTGGATGTTGAATTGCTCATTGAAACTAAATGGAGATAAAACCGAAATTATATTATTGGAGAATAATTCAACCCCTTGGGCATTGTTTGGCTGGTCTGATTGTTTGGATACTCCACATTCTCCTTTGTGCCCCATAAAAAGTCTTGGCATGTGGTTGGATAGCTCCCTATCTATGGAAACCCAAACAAAATAACTGACTACATCTTGTTTTGCTGTGCTAAGAACTTTATGTAAAATCTTAGAGTTACTACCTGCTTACACTAGGAGAATTGTAATCCAGGCGCTTATTTTTTCCCACCTAGATTATGGGAATTCTTTTTACCTGGGCTCACCTAAAGTGGTTATTAAGAGACTTCAAGTGGCTCAAAATGCCGCTGCAAGGACCATTTTTAAGCTACCCAAATACTCCTCCGCTAAAGGTGCTCTGGCCTCTTTGCACTGGCTTCCAGTGTAGAAACGAATACAATACAAGGCACAATGCATGGCCCATATTGCAGTTAACTACAGGGGTTCCCTCCTAATCAGGGTCTTTTTGGCATCCTACACCCCCAACAGGATTCTAAGATCCACCAGTGCAGGTCATATTCAAAGGACCCAATGGGGGTGGAAGACCTTTCACCTTCTTGTCCCCTAAATTATGGAACTTGCTGCCAACCGAGCTGAGAACTGAACCCAATGAAACTAAATTCCGAAGATTGCTAAAAACATGGCTGTACCCCAACTAACCCTTAATATATAGCTCCAGATGGGTGAAAGTGCACACTATGACTTGCGCAGCGCTTGGAAGCCTTCGGGTAGGTACGTACGCCATAAATATGCATAAGATAAGAGAGCTCCAGAAGCTTTATACCACAAACATTTTTGTTTGTTTTTGCGATTCTAATATGAACAGTTTATTGACTGCTTTTGGTACTCTGGTCCCTGATGCATTTGCTGTGTTTTTCTTTCCTCCCTATACTTTTTTTCTTTTCATGCTCTTTTCTTCAATTTGTTTGCTTGTGCATTGAACATACAATGCTGTATTGCAACTCTTAGTTGTACCACCTTAGATCAGCAATGACAGCCAGAATGTGAGGTCAACTGTCATATTTCTTTAACCTTAATTGAGGAACAGGACCTGTAGATAATTTTTTTTTTGCCCATGCTTCTTGTATTTTTTTTTTAAATCTAGTTTACCAGCAGGTTTTTACCTCACTCCTTTATGTTATTACTTAATATGAAGTGTCACATAGTCTCCTGTTCATAACGTTATGATCTGTGGTATGGTTTGATCAGGTATAGTCTTATATTCAGTTGCTTCTGAGTCACTTTTGGTCCAATTGTTACTTTGAATGCTAGCAAATATTGTTGGCTTTGTTTGCCACTTTTATGAGAGTCTAGGATTTAAAAACAAACTTTACGAAATCCTATGCCCTGATATACAGACCTGGTACCACAAAAATCAAGCTCCATTGTATTGATGCCTTGCGCACACATACTGTCATAAAATGTCTATAGTTAGGGTTGCCTCTGGACTCCTCTTTTAATGGGGTTCGTTTAAGAAAAACGTGTATACAACAATTTGAAAGACCACCAAGAAGCAGTTTTTAGATTCTTGAGTAAATTAGGGTCTAAACCAATCTGTGACTTGCTGGCTGGGCGTGAAAGCCGATGAATACCAGTAGTAAGCTATGCGGCTGAATTATGGGCATATACATCTTTTAAGGCAATAGAAGTGGATGAAAATGCATTTATACGTTGGCTATTTTCAGTCCCAAAAGTACATAATCTTTAATCTGTCATACAGAGTTTGGAATTGGTACCCTGGAGGATCCAGTTTGGCTCCGTCCTCTGTTGGTGTAGCTTTCAGTTTGGTCTAAACAGGAGACTACCTTTAATCGTACGATTTTTTCTGACTGATTACCCTTGACCTAAGGTCTACAAATACCCTGGTCTCAAATATGATAAGAAAGAGTTTGAATGGTTAGGCAAGCATGATTTTTTTTAAAACACCAAAGACCGCTAACCTGTGTACAAAAATCTATTAGAAACCTCTGTTTTACGGAACATGTGATGATACTAGGGTTTTGGCCGAATCAAGTAGACCAACTGTGCTTTCTTGTGTTCCTATTTTACATCTAATTTTATTTATAACAGATGTTAATCACAGATTCCTTTTAACTCATTTTAGGGTAAATGTAGTTCACACACTCAAGAGTGTGCAAACCCTATAGCCCGACTCCCAGGACATATTGATTGAAGTCAAAGAGAACAAATGTTCATGTTTATTTTGTCCTTGGAATAAGTAGGTCCAGCCCCCTGTAGCACAAACCCATTGGCTGACAGTTTACAGTGTCTACAATACCACATTATGGATCAGGGAAGGACATTGACTGCAGTTAATGTAATAGTTGTGTCCATATATTAATGCTGCTCGAACTTGTATTTATGGTTCATTAATGCAAGGCCTTTATCATTAGGGTGAGCGCTCTAAGTAAATGTAAGCTCGGACTACACTGCTGACAGTAGTCCTACTATAAAAACGTGTACACGTTTGCAAAGCTTAACAATATGATGCCACGTATATTGCGCCCAGAATTCTATCTGATTAGATGCAAATATTTGCAGAAGCCTGAAAGCAAAATTGATGAGTCTTTGCTTTCAAATTAAATGTTCACAAAAAAACAAGTAAAAAAACGTTTTGCTAAATTACTGTGACATTTTAGATACCATTTCCATGAAGAATCATCTACTAAAATGTATTTATGCATGCTAGTATTCCCCAAAAATATTCATAATGGAAAATTAGTGCAACCAGTTTTAACAAGATTATGGGAAACCTGAAAATAAACAATCATTGGCAAAGCAAAATAGATCTGACATTGGTGGTTAGCATTTTGGTTATATCAGTGCATGTCTTGTTCCCAGATGGGAATTCCGTACGATTGCAAACGGAAATACTGCAATTGTTTTTAAGTTATTACACTGCAGTCTATAGATATCCAACTATCAGCACTCAAACAGCGAGGGAACACTTCCTGGATCCGCTACTCATACCACAAATTTCTACAGCAGATAAAACCTCGCTAGACACAGAAATACAGTCGGCAGACATCGCCCAAGCAATCCAGGCCCTAGCACGTAATAAAGCCCCCATAATGAACGGTTCCCCCTAGAATACTACTCCACTTTTTCCTTATTACTGGTTCCCCGCCTTGTAGAAATGTTTGCAGAAGCTTTCGAAAAGGAAGAGCTCCCAGGTTCCCTTAGAGAATCGGTTCTGGTAACATTCCCTAAACCACACAGAGACCCGAAGAAACTGGCTTCCTATAGGCCCATTACACTGTTAGCGGCCGATTGTAAGATATTGGGGAAGATATTAGCAGACTGATGCACACAACTCCTACCGCCATTGATCCACCTGGACCAATGCGGGTTCGACCCAGGTAGGAAAACATCCCTGAATTTACGATGACTATTCCATGTACAAGACCAAGCGAGCGCTACTTTCCCAAAAGCTGCCTGTCTCATCTTAGATGAAGAAAAGGTGTTTGTTACCCTCACATGGCCATAGCTCTTCATGGTCCTACAACGAATGGGGATAGGCCCCACACTACTAGCGAACACCCGGCTATTATACACTAAGTTTACTTACCAAATACGTATAGGAAGATGCATATCGTCCTCATTCAGGGTTGAAAGGGGCACAAGACAGGGATGCCCACTCTTGCCTATCTTATTTGCCCTGGCAGTGGAACCTTTGACAATACGCCTACGCCAGGAGGGGGAGAACTGTGGTATTCCTATAGTGGGCACCGACTTGTTAATATATGTGCGAGACATCACATCATACTTGACTTCCATATGGGTAACTCTCGGAGAGTTCGCAGAGGCATCGGGATTCAGGGTGAATTGGGACAAGTCGATGATATATCCACTGAATCGTGACCTCACCCCACAAGATGTTCGTATAGGGGAACAGAGCATAGCCTGGATCGAGATTCCCCCCCGATACCTGGGGATCCTACTATATCATACTCCCTCTGACATGTTTGATGGCAGTCACTGAAAAGTGCCGGCATGGATGAGAACAGCGGTGGGTTTCCGGAAGAGTCTTTCTCTGGCCCCGATAGGGTGTGTGTCATTAGCCAAAATGATAATGGTACCACGACTATTGTACCATTTCACCAACATTCCAGTCATCCCACCCGAGCTTTTTTCCGGGACTTGGACTCCTTGCTGAGCTCATTGATCTGGGGTACAGGTAGACATAGGGTTGCATTGACGAAGTTGCAGTTACTCATCGGCCAGGGAAGTTACGGGCACCATCTTTTGAATTGTACTTTTAGGCAGCACAGCTTCAATGGCTTCCCCACTGGACAGCAAGTCGACCATACAGAGACCGGTCCTATACCTATATCAGAGATTTACTGGTTGCTTCTACCCGACTCTAAACCGAAGCGAACATACCCCTTACAGGTGTCAATAGCTGGCACATGTATGCAGAGGATACACTTCATGTCCGCAGGGAAACCATTCTACTCTCCCTTGCTCCCACTGATCGGACTGCTCAGACGAGAGACCTATTATAACACTTGCATGTTGCAAGCATGGACAGAACATTCACTGATGGAGATGGAATCCCTGTTCGAGGATGGACAATTGCGCCCATTCGATTGGATAGTGGAAGAGTTTGACCTCCCCCAGGGCAATTCTTACTTCATAGTAAGATCATAACATGTTACAAACCATATTATAATCTAACAGAAGGAGAACCCAACACCCATCCGGTCATACATACTATCCTGCATATGGAGGCAGGCCGACACCTCGTTACCTGCTGTTCAAAGCCATTTGGGAACATAGAAACCGACCACTCAGTACACTATGGGAAACATGGGAGGAAGAAATTGGGCGCCTCTTACATGACAAAGCGTGAAAGAAAGCACTCGAATATCCGAAGGTGTCCCGCAATGCACGTTTTAAGAACATACAATTTTACATGTTGCACAGGGTGTATCAAAAGCAGGCGCGTCTTCAACGCAACTTTGCACAGGGTGTATCAAAAGCAGGCGCGTCTTCAACGCAACTTCCCCGCCACACAGTTCCTATGTCCCAGATGCCAATTGTCTGATGCAGACTTTCAACACATGTTTTGGACGAGCCCTGCAATACAACCATACTGGTCTACTATACATGAAACACTGAGGGAACTCACAGGCCTATCAGAAATGAACACCTAAGAAGCCTGCGCACTTGGAGTATTCCGACGGAAACAACACAAAGTGCAGATACGCTTTATGTCACTGGCAACATTAATAGCTAAAAGATGAATAGCCATGCACCGGCGGGCCCCAACAGGACCCCCAATAGCAGCATGGGTGGGAGCAGTGAACAAATGGGGGGCGGCAGAAGAGGAAGCCATTAGGGATGAGGAATCAAAAGGAATACCCAAACATCACATATCCATGGAATGGACTTTATTCTTACACCATTTCAAACAGACAACCTGAGCCGACTCGAGCGCTCTATCTCAAACCCCCCCCAACCCCACAGACACAGACCTCGATCATAAACGCAAACAGTAATTCACAAGGTGCCACAATAACGTAACATCAACAACAATTCAACCATACAATAATTTTTGGGTCTCAAAAAGCACACATTGCCACCGTAGTCTCTGGCCCTGAACAAAACTACTCTGTGTGCCGATATGCTCCTTGTGAAAGAACAGAGTGCTGTAGCTCACAGTAAAGCCAGTCTATAGATAGATAGATAGATAGATAGATAGATGAGAGAGAGAGTTTTACTAAAAACAAAAAGTCTTGGTTATCTCTAGACCTAATTAGGAGCACTTATTAAATAAAGTCACAACTGTGCACCCAAGGCATGTGCTCTTACCTTAGTGCAGATTTACTGCTTTCATGAATCCGTAGTAATATTTAGAAGTAGGCTAGAAATTCATACTCTTAGAAAATGTTTGCGAACGGCAATTTAGCTGGGGGAAATATGCATGTGTAGATTTCTTTCATGTTAAAATCTGTTAAGCATTTTCAAGTTCACTTTCCCTTCAACCACTTTTTTCCCCAACAGTGGAAGAAGTTTTATTTCTGTCCTTGTCAGGAGTAAATTCTAACCTTTCTCATTATGGGAAAAGATTAGAGAAGAACTGGTTACAGCCCCTAAAACATGCAAGTTAATAGGTTTCCACAAACTCCAAAGTGCTGTCCAACCCTGGAACTATTGCTTAACACTACCTCCAGCCCCAGTTTGTAGATCTGTGGAAAGGTGGGAAAAGGCGGGAGTTGCTAGAATTCAAACCCTACTGTAGTATGAGCCCTGGCATAATCAGAGAGGCTGCTAGCAGAGCTTTTATATAATGACATTGCTGCCATCATTTATCGCCACACTACATTGCACCAAAGGGATAAGTGGATTTTTTACAGGACAAGTAGATATATGAAGCAACCTGTCCCATGGACAAGTAGATATTTTATTGTGGCACCAAAGTGTGTGCCGTCATTATAAGCAGTAGTTGCACTTTGAACATCTTTGCTGCAAGCCTAAATTTAAAAATATGTATACCCATGTGGGCTTTTAAAAAGTCCCCCATATTTGAGCACTGTACTTTTTTATATGTGACCACATTTTTTAACTTATTTATGGATGTATTATTTTTATGGTTTTACAAGCCGAAATAAAGTATTATTGATTGAAGTAGATATCTTAATATATTCCACACCCCTGTGCACTTGTCACTTTTGCGAAGAAAGGCCTAGGGAATGTTTTGCCCCAATGTCCAACAGTGCAGTCAACAACTCACTTAATTTTGTGTCATACATTTTATACCTAAATAGAGTGTTTCTGTTACCATTACTTTGCTACTTTAACTTTAAACACAATAGGCCTACATTGTTAGTCCTTCAGCAACTCTCTACGGAACGTATCTATTTTACTGTTTAATTATCCACCACTCACTTAGGATAAGAAATTGTTTGACTTGATTCCCATGGATACAAATAAATTTAGAGTGCCATATATTGTAACAGCTGTATAATTTTAACATACACTTTTATGGATGTCTTATTTCGTAAATATCTTTACATGTGTATGCTATTTAGTGGATTGAATTGTGAAATATATTAAATGCTTATTTGTATTGATGTGTATTTTATGGCCTTTTGGTTGACTAAAGATTGTTTGACTGACTGACTGCTAGTCACCCCCATGCTTATCTATAGGCATTTATAGTAATGTGATGGCAGCGAGTGGGTACATAGTGTTAAATGACGAAATTGTCCCTGTGAATTTTTTTTCACAATCTGGAATTGGTCAAACCTGTATATTCGGGAGGGGAAGAAACTCCTTATTGTTTCATTTAAGAGTTTACCAAAAATGCATAGGTAGCCTCTGCTTTTGCAGAAATTACAAGCCAGAGGTGGTTTAAATAAATGTACTCTTGATGTAATGTAATTTAGTTTGTTTACAAAATCTGAATTCAATAAAAGTTGTGTGTCTCTGTATAATGCCGCCAGAAAAAGCGAATCGTACAAGGCATTCTGTCATTTAATTTTCTGAGAAGTGTTTCAGTAATCTATTCAAGCCTGTGGTTTGAAGAAAAAAATATGCATAGTTTGAGTAGTGTTTCAGTAATCTATGAATCCAAATAATGTTATCATACTTATGCGCTAAATCGGATTCCATCTTTGTGTAATAGAAGCCATAGGTAAAAAGCAGAAATAATTGGAAATACTTAATATAACGTTTTTATTCTAAACAGTGATCCATTTTGTTACCCTCCACGTTCTTCAGGATTTAAAAACTCACATGCGGAGATTCTGGTGTTGAGTATGGCACGCTCTCTCCATCGTTAATTCGGCGCCCTTTCCCTGCGTCCTCTCTCCTTTCCTTCTCTGGCCCTCCGCTGCCGGCAAGGGCTTCGCATACTGAGCCCTTTTATGTCAATGTCCCACCTCTGGAGAGGTAGCCTGTGCCACCGGCTCCCAGTCAGAAGTACAGCCAGGGCAAGAGACGAGGCAATTGGACACCAGATGGCTCTCACTCAGCCTTATTGTCTCGTAGTCTGTGTGTAGGAACATCCTCTTAAGGTAGCTAGACAGTAATAACATTTATAAACGAAGGGACTCTTCTGTTTAATCACAGAATTCTTTAAGAAAATAAAGACCCCCTCCTTTAGTAAGTGGCTAATGCTTTTTCATGGAAAGGTAGAGTTGGGCCACCATTACACTGTGTCGAGGAACTCTTGCAACTTAGACAGGTTGGAAGCAGAAGCGTCCATCGAAGCTTGCGCTGGGTGGAAAATGTTTGTGGGCCCTAAGCAAGGCACCGCTGGAACTGTACCAAAGAAAATGATAACAGCAGGCTTTATCAACATTTGTTCAAATAGGCACTCTTGCGTTACAGGGGAGACTTTTTAAAAATGAAAAATTTTGACTTGTATGTATGGTTCAATTGGTTCAAGATATTAACTTTGAAATGTATCTGCTTGCTGGATGCCTTTGGTCAAATATTGCTGCACAGATGGAAATATCTAATCGCTGTGCTATGTGGGTGAAAATCATGCCGGATAAACACCTTGATGATTTGTTGTGATGCATAGTCTTGTTTTTATAATCTAAATTAAATCAAGCTGTTTATCCCCCTTTCCTTTTCAAAACAAGCCCTAATTGGGAATATTGCAGGAACAAACTTCAGTGAGCTGTAAGTTTGAACATGACAGAAGGCTGTCAGTAATGCGATGCGCTCCGAATTACAAATGTAAATGCGCTTTGTGGAGGTGGTGTTTTCTTTTGCAGATCCGATACTGCTTAAAATGTAGACGAACACATAGCTTAAACAACTGCATCTTTCAGGAAAGCATTTCATAGAAACCCAGAGTACTTTGCGTATTCTAGAACCCCCCCCCCCTCTTTTTTATCTGCAACAGTGTGGCACCCAAAAGCTACTTTTGGCAGAACCCTCTTGATTGAACTCACCTTGCCATGCTGGTTACTTTCGTGCGACGTTTTAGTAAAATGATCTCAAAAGTTCTGAAGTTACAAGGTTTGACAAAAAACAATCTATCTGATGCAGGCTCCAGACTTTTGATTTTTGTCAGTGTTTGTTTTGTCATGGTTTTTGCAAAACTTTATTATTGAGGAAGCAAATAGGATGCCTTCAACAAAAAAAAAGAATCAAACATAAGTTTAGAGCAAAAATAGTTTTTAGTCTCCAAAAGCACATATTGTCATAGTAGTTAATGGAAGTTAAGGGAACTAATTTGCATGTGGATGTGCTCCTTGTGAAAGGACAGAATGCTGTCACTCACAGTTAATTTAGCCAGGCCAGGGGCTGAAATGGGCTGACGCACTGCCCCATGCTGTAGCGAGTGGTTGAAAAATATGAATTATCCAATAACAGGCGAATGGCTGGCGAGCTGATAGCTTATATATTTATATATAAGTATAGTGTGCATATATTACTAGTAAAATCAAAAGGTCGTGGCTATGCAAAGCATAAAAAATGCCCAGTCAATTTCAAATAATTCAGAAATGTTTCAATAATAAGCGGTTTCTGTATTTATGTCCTTGAACTAGTGGAGTTGGTGGGTCGGGATTTGTTAAACCTTATAAATAAAACAGGTTTATCTTTTTACTCTTTTTGGAAACAGTGAGCTAATTCAATGCAGCTCTTTCATTTGAACTCCGAAGTAAACCATTGGTGTTTCATTGTTTAATAATAATAATAATAACAGAACATTTATATAGTGCACTGCTAGCTCGAACGTATGTGGTGTCGGAATGGCACATTCCTAATAAGTCTGGCTGCAGTGTTTTGAGTAATTTGCAGCCTTCGGATCAGATAAGCTGGTAGTTCCAAAAAATAGGCTATTGGCACAGTCTAGCTGGGACGTGACTAATACATGGACCACAGTCTTCCTGCAGTCCATAGGCATGAGATAAAGAAATCTCTGCAAGGCTCTTAGCTTCCAGAAGCAGTACGAGGAGACTTTGCATATCTGGGGCTTGTAAGAGAGGTTTGTGTCAAATTTGAACCCCAGATTCCTAGCTAAATCTACTGGGATCGACGGGGGGTTTAGCTCTGACCGTTACTAGAGTTTGGATAGCAGAGGATAGGATTGATTGAAAAACAATACCGCTGTTTAATCGGTATTTCATTTCAAGCAGCTATCAGTCATCCAAGCCGAGATGTTGTTCAGGCAATGTGTACAGTTGGCAAAAGGTGCCTCTGAGTGGTCTCTAAAAGAGAACACCAGCTGAGTATCATCAGCATCGGATACAACTTTCACTCCCCATTGCTCAACTAAAGATGCAAGGAGGTTTAAATAGACATTAAACAACGTAGGGCTCAGAACTGAGCCCTAGGGGACCCCACACACGAAGGGTTTCTGTGAGGACACATGGGGGTCGAGAAATACCTACTGAGACAGACCCTCCTGAAACGAGCTGAACCAGGCCAGCGTGGTTCCCGTCACTTCCAGATGCTCAAGTCTCTCCAAAAGAATCCGATGAGACACTGTATCGAATGCTGCGGATAAATCCAACAGCACAAGCATTGCGGAGCTGCCCTGGTCTAAGGCTTCACGTACAGTTTCCACAACTGCCAAAAGAGCTATCCCCGTGTTATAACACAATATGAAAACAGATTGGGAGTCATAGAGACAGTTGTTAGATTCCAGTAAATTGGATAGTTGCTTCTGGATTTCCTTTTGAAGATTTTTGGCTGGTGTTGGCAAAAGGGAGATGGGCCTAAAATTCTTGAGCTCTGCTGGATCCGCTTCTGGTTTCTTAAGAATAGGCAGTACGTAGGTCATTTTTGAGGCGGCTGGATAAGTGCCAGTTATGAGAGAGGAGTTCCAAGTTGGGTTCGGCTGCGAATTTGGTCATGGGGCAAGTAATTTAGAGAACTTAGCAGGGATCGCCAGGTGAACCTGATTTACATTTGTTCAGTTCTATCAGGGAGGCTTCTGGGCAAAACGGGCGAAATTCAGACCAGTTTCCAGGAGAATCTAGAGTGGACTTTAGCGTAGTTCATGGCCCAGCGGATGGGAAGGAGGAATAGATAAGTTGTACTTTCTCCTGGAAGAAGACTGATAAGTCCTCACAGAGGGTAGCCAATGAGGCTATGGTACTATCTAGACTAGAGCCTTAGGTTTGATAAAACCTTGAACGATCTTAAAGACTTCGTTGGCTGAGTTATCAGACAAATTGATTTGGTTAGCAAAGTAGTCCCTGATGGTGTTTCGTTTCAGCCCATGATTTTTTTTAAAGTCGCTCTGTAAGCGCACTTGGCCACCGGATTATAAGATTTATGCCAACCACGTTTCATCTTCTTACATAAGCTTTTTTCCATCCGTAGTGAACCAGGGGGCAGAGGGTTTTTTTCTGGCAGATTTTGCTGTTCTAAGTGGGGCTACTCTATCTAGGGTGGAGGAGACCCTGCATTTGAAAGTAGCTACATCGCTGCCAGCTGAGGGGGAGACCTTCCTCCAGTTTCTCCTTTCCTCGTAAGTTGGCCTGGCGCTATTGCCAGAGGATTTGCCAGTTAAACTGAAAGGAACTAACAGATGATGCGACCAGGTTAGAGGTATCGGGCCTCTACTTTCAGGTTGGGGTCATTAGTAAAAAATTAGATCCAGCGTATGGCCAGCTATATGGGTAGGCGCACACACCTTTTTAACAAATTTAAACCCTGCATCATGTCTGCCTGCCAGCTAAGAAGCCAAGGAACAGTTGTCATTGTCCATGTGGACATTAAAATCGCAGAGGACGGTGAAATTGGTATGCCTCTGTGATCAATCAATCAATCAAGCACTTATAAAGCGCACTACATACCCGTTAGGGTCTCAAGGCGCTTGGGGGGGAGGGGTGCTGCTACTGATCGAAGCGCCAGGTCTTGAGGAGTCTTCTAAAGGCCAGTAGGTCTTGGGTCTCCCATAGTTTTGTGGGGAGGGTGTTCCAGGTCTTGGCGGCGAGGTGGGAGAAGGATCTGCCGCCGGCAGTCGTTCTTCTGATGCGAGGAACTGTGGCGAGGGCGAGGCCTGCGGAGCGGAGCTGGCGGGTGGGGGTGTAGAAGCTGAATCGTCTGTTGAGGTATGCTGGGCTGGTGTTTTGGAGAGCTTTGTGCGCGTGGAGGAGGAGCTTGAAGGTGACCCTCTTGTTGACGGGGAGCCAGTGCAGGTCTCTCAGGTGGGGGGTGATGTGGCTGCGGCCAGAGATGTCGAGGATCAGGCGTGCCGAGGCGTTCTGGATGCATTGCAGCCGTCTTAGGAGCTTGGCCGACGTTCCTACGCGGCGGTGTTGGGATCGGTGGTGTCAGCAGGTGGCTTCTAGGTGAGTCTGGCGGTTAGCTGGACTTCTGTTGAGTGCGGTGGTGGACTTCCTGAAGGTGAAGTGGATGCAGTGGTGGTCTGTCCAGTGGGGTTTGGTTGAAGGAGACGTGGGGGCTTGCGGTGAAGATGGGGTCGAGCGGTTGGCCGGTGGCATGGGTGGGTGTTGTCACGAGCTGTCTGAGTCCGAGGTTGGCAAGTTTGTCGATCAGGGTGGTGGAGTTGGCGTCGTTGTTCTCGAGGTGGAAGTTCAGGTATCCTAGGAGGATGTATTCACAGGAGCCGAGGGCGTGCGTGCTGATGAGGTCGGTGATGGAGTCGCTGAACTGCGGTTGGTGTCCGGGGGGGGTCTGTAGACGAGAGTTCCTCTGAGGGTGGTGTTTGGGTCGGTGTGGATCTGGAAGTGCATGTGTTTGGCGGCGCTGAGGGTGTCGTCGGTGTTGGTCGAGACTCTGAGAGTGTTCCTGTGAGCGATGGGGATTCCTCCTCCTACTCCGTTGGAACGGTCTCTGCGAATGATCTTGTAGATAAATCTGCGATAATGTTGCATAATTCAAGCAGATGGCAGGATGGAGTGTCACGGGGTCTATAAACCAGGATTCCTGCAACTGATGATGCAGGGGAGGTTTTAATGCAAACAAACAGTGCCTCAATCATCCCTATGCTCTCAATTCTAATGCACAACATCTCCCAGCCATCCCTCATGAAAACAGCAAGCCCGCCCAGAATCTCTGGCCAGCTGGGTTAACAGGGGTCCGAGAACCCTCTGGTATAGCCAACAATATGTCAGGGTTAGATCGTTCTTTTAACCAAGTTTCGGTTAAAAACATAAGATGCCAGGCGTTTGACTCGAGTGAGCTCGACATCGTCGCACTGTTTAACCTATAAACTGCATGCCATTGAGTTGGGCGACAGTAGTGCCTGTTATGTACAGTAGTACGAAGAAGCAATACCAGGGCAGTAAGTGTTGTTTAACAAATGTTTCTGTAACTTTAAGAAAGGCATGCTTGACGAGTATACACGTAGGTCTTAATTCTGAAATGCTTTTTGGTTTCTATTTAAAAGGTAATTAATCTTGTCACTTTTTTCGTGTTTTATGGTATTTAATCGTGCTGAAGTCCATATATATACAGGAGGCACATTTGTAGTGATGTTATATAATACAAATATCTATATACACATAGAGGTCTGCACAAGATCATAGAATGCATGCTTTTTCAATGTTCTGTTGGTATTAAACATGTTTTACTGAGTGATTGCCTTCTGAGCTATGCTGGAGTTACGGGCACATTACTGTATGAAGTGTGCATTTTCATTAATGTCAGATTTTTTTCTTGTGTTGGATTGTCTGTGTGTGTATAAAAAAGGAATTTCAAAGAAGTGGTAAGTCTGCTGTGTTTCCCTTTTTGAAATTGAACTGCACTCTTTATTTTACGTTGAGAAAAGCTATAATCTCAGCCCTACCTTTTCTGTGTTGTGCTGATCAAGAATCTTGGATATAGACAGAGACACTCTCCACTCTTTATGGTTTTGTATCTACAAATGGATCTGTTAATTGCTTGTAAGTCTGTGCACATTTATCAGCGACCTGCTGATAAAAATAAGAAAGCTTGCAAGAGATTCATGACCTGCAAGTGCTTGGCTAGCCTGTGATTTTAGGTTTCCAGAGACGAAGTTAGCATAATGCTCTGACCGTTAGTTGAGTCGAGTCTGTAGTGAACCAAGAGAGCATCCACATGAAGCTAGATAGAAAGGGAAACGTGTCTAATACTCTGATATCACCTACCTCACGCCGTTTTCTGAATTATGAGCTAGGAATAAGTGGAGAGAAGATAAGGAGTTGATTGGGGTGTGGAGAGACTGGGGAACAAGGTGGTGACTCTGTGATGTTTGTAAGCCTGGATCTGATTGAACAGACCCTAATGGTCTTTCAGTGACTCAAGCCTTGTGGAAAATCTATCGACCTCCTGCTTTCCAGTTCACCTTTGCAGGATGATGCCCATTTCCCGTTGCTTTTCTTCTATGGGGACCAAAATCCTTTCCCTCTGAGTTGCCAACCATCTTTTATGCCCATTCAAAGATAGTTCTAAAGCGATGACATGGATAAAGAACTTCCTTGCCTTTTTGCCACTTATTGACTTCCAATAAAATCTCCTCAAGTGCTGGTAGTTTTAACGGCTGTGTAGACGAGTGTATGTGGGCGGTATAACAAACATAGACCTCTGTACAAGAGAAGCTTGATTGTTTTGTTAAAGCTTCAACTGATCTTTTTCTGACACGTTTGGTTTTGTGGCAGACTGGTGACTGACATGAATCTGCTTGAGGAATATTTCCCCTTTTAACACAATATCTGTTTAGGTCTAACATTATTAAAATATACAGCAGTGTTTCTTTGTGCTTGGTTAAGTCTCTCTGCGATTGGGAGATCATATCAGAATACAGCATCTCTCTGCATCCACTGAGGAAGCTGGTCCTATAAGGACATTGCAGAGCTTTGATGCATGGGCCTGCGATGATGCCCTCATAAACAAATTGGATTGTGCATAGGATATTGGAATGTTTAAGTAATAGTATCTGTGGAACTGAAAAAAACACTAATAAGGACTAGGTAGTTTGGAATTGTGGAACTAAAAAAAACATTAATAAGGACTAGGTAGTTTGGAATTTTCTTTAAGTAGAATATTACTGAGCTGAGAGGTAAAGACACATTGTGCTTAGGACCCAAGTTCAGCAGATGCTTGAGTCTCAGCCCTATAATAGATGTCAGCAGGGCTTTAAGTGGGGGGCCGATCTCGAAAGAGGGCTCTAGGGGGCTCTATTTTCAGGCCTCAAAGGTAGGGTGAGCAGACGTTCTGGTTTTTGTTTGGTGTTACTAGTGTGGGTAACATGTCTTGATAGTGAAATACTGCCAATTTCGTTTTTCACTATTAAAAGGCTATCTTGCCCATAGGATAACATGGGGAATGTTGTGTGACATAATCCAAATCAGTTTTACCAAAGTCTGTCTGTAAATATCAATAAACGATTTGCCCCGGATTCGGAGAAAAAACTTAAAGCCAGCTTCAGTGTGCTACATGCAGGCAACTTACCTTCTGGTGATGAATGCATTCTTTATGGTGAAACCGATCCAGAAACTGTGTTCAGAGTTTCAGCTGCCAGCAAGAGATACTTTCCAAGCTTTTAGACTTTTCAAAGATTTCGGTGGAAAGAAAACCCCATAAGCATTAAAAAAGTTAGTAGTTTGCATGGAAACCCTGCCAGCAAGTAATGCAGATTGCGAGAGAGGTTTCAGCGCAACAAACTTAATTGCTAGTCCAACAAGGGCCTCTCTTACTGTAGAGACCATTTCTTCATGCTTATGGGTAAAACTCAATGATCCTCCATTTTATGCAAAGCTGTATGTAAAGAGTTGGCTGGCAAAAGGTAGGTCTGCTGAAGAAAATTGTTGTGAGAACCCCCAGCAAAATAGACACAGTGAATATCTTCAAGGGTTTTGGGAAATCCTGCAATAGATTTGTCAGTAATGTAAATAATTGTTACATTTTTTTTTAAGTGTTTGGTATTTTATGGCTTATACTTAATAAATATACTTTTTTGCCTATTTTATTATACTTTGCTGGATGCGACTTCATGATTTTCTTAAGCACGCAATGCTAGTTATCTTGATTTAGACCACGCCCCTACTCGGATAGGCCCACTTAAAGCCCTGGATGTCAGCCTGATGTTTTAGGCTGATCTTTTTCTGTTCTCTTCAGGGTACTAGGCAGGAGCGGAGTCAGTTAAAGGTTTTAGGGTGGGCCATTTTCAAAACTTTGAATAATTTCTGAAAAACGTTCCGCCTCCTTATTCAAGCTGTGATTCAAAGCTAGCATAGATCTCTTCATTTTTCCGCTCTTAGTTCTCCTGATGCTGACTATCAAGTCTCCTCACTCCTTTTTCTAGGTCGAGGTGTACTCCTCTCTCTTAGATGTCTGAATTCAGTAGAGTATCTACCTCACCCAGCTTTGCTACACATGACAGACAGGTCTGCTGTTTTATTTGTTTCGAGTTACAAGCAACTAATATACATGGACTATCCCATCACTGTTGTTTAAAGGAGCAGAGGTCTCCATATCTGGCGTCACTCTCAAGTTCTACTTGTTGGAAACTGATTTTTTTACCAGGCAAATCTCTAAGCCATGACATTGGTGTGTCCACATTTATATTGAAAATCACAGATGATGTTAAAAACCTTGACTGACCTCACAAGGCTGATTGACTAATTCCCAAATGAAAGGACTAACCCACACACAGTTACCAGCGAATTGGGATTTACCAAGCAACCACGTTAAAATCAATTGGCTTTAAATCTGTTTCTGAGCCATGTTATTAGGAAATGCAAGGATGCTTGCTATGTTGACAGCTGCAGAGAGATCAAGGAGGACGAAGGTGTTTCAAAAGTTGACCAGGGTGAGTTTTGTAACATACAGCAGTGAAAAGACCCAAACGGAACACCTCTCCTTTGGTGCCTTTCTATTTCTCAATCCCTGCGGTGAGGGTGCATGAGGTGAGGTCTGAGTGCAGACACCCACCTTAAAACCTCTGAAATGCTGCACTCTGTGACAGAGTGGCTCCTAGCATGACCGGGAGGCTGTTAGCGAGATTTTGCAATTCATTTCTTCTTTTAAGAACCAAACACATCTGTGATCAGGCAGGTAATCTAAGATAAGAGCCTGGAAAAAAATTAAACTGGACTCCAAGTTGGCTTAAATCATCAGCTTTATCCAGTTTTTACCATCACTTGTGTGGATCACTTTTGAAGACTTGCCAAATGTTGAAAATACTACACATAGATTGGCTCAGTTTTATCCGTGTGGTGACTGGGATTCATACACACACCCAACATTGCAGCCAGAACTACATGATAAATCAGACTTTCAATGTACTCTAGCTTCTAGTAGGTTCCACAGGGATTACCACAAGGTTGTAAAGCTGAAATGTTATAGGTGAGATGTAAGGTTGTATGTATAAATGTTGACAACATATTCTCCAGCCCGAAATACCCGAGACCTTGTAGTTCTCTGTTGAAGGGCCGAGCTAGAGGGAGCAGCACTAGTCAAGATTAGATTCTACTATGATCCTTGTAGTGACGAGCCTATGAGGCTCCAATTCTAAGAGCTCTCTACGATAAAAAAAAACGAATTATCATCACTAAAGAAGCCTCCCTTACCCGTAATTACTTTTAGGGATCTCAACTTGACTCGGAGTTCAAAGAAGGATAGGCGTTTATGGATCCCACAATTAATAGAGGCATACTCTGATGCAATCTCAATTGAATAACAGAGCAACTATCAACAGAAATCTGTTCTGGGATACAGCTTCGCCCAACTGGTTGGTCAGTTAAGTAGTCAGTGATATTTCAAAGTGGTCTCAAAATGGCAAAGACTGTGTAGCATTAGCATAATTACTGACGGCATGACAAGCCAGGCATTCAGATAAGATCCGACACCCACTCTGAATATAAAAAGATACAGAAACCCCACTGACGACTAATGTTTATTTCTGCTCACCAACAGGCACCTTTTTGCAAGAATGGGGAGATTTATTTTAGGGCAGTGCACCTAATCCTGGCAAAGCCACAAAGAATTATAGTTGCAACCTTGTGATCAATCATCTCGATTGCCTTACTCGCAAATGACAGGCTGACAGTCTCTCCAAGAGACAGCTTCTGCACCCCCCGTTCCTTGTTGGCAAACACCGTACACTTATTGAAACTCAAATGTGGCATTTTATTTTGTTCATCATATTTTGCTGGTGTAAAATTACTCAAAATATACACAGGTAAGGATGGACATAGACAAGTGATGAGAACGAAAGACCACAAATGAGTCTCACAACACAAGAAGACAGCCCAGGGATGCCCTAACTACAGTGCAGAGCTGTAAAGAGATGTTCAATTGGCATGGAGACAACTACGAGCTCTATCAGATCCTTTTTTGTTGGCGTTGTCTCAAAGACTGTGTTTGGATACCTTATGTTGTGAACTCATTATTTATTGCCTCCCAGTCTTGGCCTCTCGCTCTTCTGCCTCTACAAGGCAGGTTAAGGGGTGTAATGTGGTATGCTCTTAAGGGTTCTCTTTCTGTTTTTTGTCTATTTTAGTTCCCATTCTAGATTACAAAAATCTGCAGAGTGTTAAAGTTATTGGCAGAGAAGTACATTTAAAACGATAGATGAGATGAGGTGGCAGTTCCACTGTGGTAAGAGCTGGCGCAGCATGCAGTGGAGCTTCAGCTTGCACCAAAATACTTGATCCCCAGGCTTTAGTCTTCAATATCCAGTTTCTGATTTCTCATATATAGCTAGAAATTACAAAATCCGATATACGTATGAAGAAGGTCCATGCGTCATAGAAGAATTGAGCAATTGTACATATTTTAAGCAAACATTGACAAAGCCAATTGGGCTGGCTTTAGTGTGCCATGTCTCTGTATCTCCAATTTAAAGTCTGACCTGTTGACTTTGCCAATGCTTGTTTTGTTTTAAGCATTTGGATTGTTCACCCTTATGCATTTGCATATAGTTTAACATGTGTAAATGTATGTGTCTCACACACAATTCCCTAACTAAAACATTTAAGTAAGCCTGCTGCAGTGAAAAAGCAAATAACAAATGGATTGCTTTCTCTATATAACACATGTATGAGATAAAGAATTTGTGTGATGATTCAGTGTACTTTTGAGATGTAAAATAGCTCTTCGTGCATTGCAAAGCCAGCACTATATTTGACAGGAAAAGTTTCACCAAACAGTCAGTAAGTAGCATGAGGAGTGAGAGAAATACTCCTCTGAGTGGAAGCCAAAGGAAAGATGGGAGACCATGAAGCCTCCTGGTCTGTGATATTTCTAGGCCTTGATATTTGATATTTGATATTTATGTGCATTTGTATAGCGCTAACGTTCGCTCCCAGGGGAGCATCATGGCGCTGAGCAAGCTGCGGAGAATAACAGAAGGATGTATTTGGAATTGAAAAGACTAGATGGCTGCCAGGACGGAGGAGTCTGGTTGTTGGTATACCCATGTCTTGAGAAGTTTTCTAAAGTTGTTTTCATTATCTATGGATCTAAGACTGACAGGCAAATTATTCCAGGCTTTGGCGGCCAGAACATTGAAGGATTTCCCACCCTTGGTCTTATATTTAAATCTGGGGATTAGAACCAGATTTGTCCCAGAAGATCTCAAGCAGCGTGGGGGGTTGTAGCGCATAAAACGTTTTGCAAAGTAGCGGGGCCCTGTATTTTGCATTGTTTTGAAAACTGTAAGGAGTAGTTTAAAAAGGATTCTTTTATGCAATGGCATCCAGTGCAGCGAATTTAGTGCTGCAGACGCTGATGACCTTCTGGGAAGTTGTAAGACCAGTCGAGCTGCAGCATGTTGAACGATCTGCAGCTTTCTGAGAGTAGATTTTTTCACTCCGGCCATAAGGCCATTGCAGTAGTCGAGTCGGGAGAGTATGAGGGCTACCGCGACTGACTTTCTGGCTGCAATTGGGAGGAAATCGAAAAAAAATTTCAGAGATTTTATTAGTCCAAAGCAGCGACCGGCAGTAGACTTGACGTGGTCATCAAAGGAAAGAGATGAATCAAATTGGACGCCTAGGTTTCTGGCTGATGGAACTGCACTTGGGGGGGCCTCTGATCCAAGGGGCCACCAATCTTTCGGGCAGAAAGAAGGGTTTTTACCCAATGGGATGATTTCCGTCTTAGCACTGTTGCACTTCAGATGGTTAATATTTAACCACTTAAAGACGTCAGAAAGGCAGTTTTTGAACCGGAGATCAGTGTCGGTCCGCTGCTTGTCAATTGTGACGACCAATTGAGTGTCGTCAGCGTAAGACGTAACAAGAATCCCATGTGATTCTATCACGGCTAAGAGAGGTGCCATGTAAATGTTAAAAAACAAAGGACTCAGTATGGACCCCTGGGGCACTCCAGATGTGATGAGTTTTTCGCAGGATAGATGGGGTCCAAGGGACACAGTCTGGGACCTGTTTGATAGAAATGATGAAATCCAGGCTAAGGCTGTGTCAGTCACGCCAATCTCTCGCATTCGATTAATTAGGATGACATGCGATATGGTGTCGAATGCTGCTGAGAGATCCAGCAGGATGAGGACAGCCTGCTTGCCCTCATCCTGCAGGAACTTGATGGAATCAGCCAGTTCGATCAGCGCTGTTTCAGTGGAGTGACCGGAGCGGAAGCCTGATTGCTGAGGGTGTAAGATGTTGTGGGCCTCTACAAAAGTTTTTAACTCCTCATGCACTAGATGCTCCGTGACTTTGCCAAGAATAGGAAGTAGGGAGATGGGACGCATATTCGTCAAATCTGTTGGCGATTTATTCTGTTTTTTCAACAGAGGTTTTACTGTAGCCTTCTTCCATTCAGTAGGTACAAGTCCGGATTCAAGGGATTCATTGATAATAACATTAATGTAGGGATTGACCTTGTCGATCAGGTGATGAAGGATGATGGGGGGACAGGAATCGGTAGGCGCTACTGATTTACAAGCCCGGATTGCCTTACTAGTCTGTTGCAGGGAGACCGATTTAAAAGTGGAAAGAGGAGGGTAATTGATTGTTGCCTCTAAGGGGGTTGTCGGAGGAAGGGGAAAATCTTTCTGAATATTGACTATTTTGTCGACAAAATAATCTGCAATTTGATTGCAGAGACTCTCTGAAGGAGGTATGTCGGTGGTGAGGACTTTCGGGTGAGTGAAGGACTTAACAATGGTAAAAATAGTTTTTTGATTTTGGTGTGCCTCCATTATAAGCTTGGTGTAGTATTCCTTTTTGGCTATTTTTATGTCAGAGAGATATGCCTTCCTCTGTTGGACATAACTTGTTCTGGAGACCATATCATATGCTTGTCTCCAGAGTCTCTCTAGTCTCCGACAAAGGAGATGACTCTCTGCTAGGGTCTGAGTGTACCAGGGGGCATTTGGCTTTTTCTTCTTAGGGCCCTTTTCTTGATGGTTATTGGGCTCCGGGTTTGCCGCGACAATTTGGCTCATCCAGGTATGAAAGTTGCGGGAGTCGATTTCAACATCACCGGTTCCAATGGGAGGTGGGGGCACCGGTTTTGACTCTAGTTTGATTCGTTCGGCCACTTTCTTCCAGTTAACTGAGAAGGAGGCTTGGGCATGCCTAGGGCTGGGACGGGTGGTCAGAGGTGTCATAATGTTAAAAGGGATAAAGTAGTGGTCGGTCCAGATTTGAGGTAGCGGGGGGGAGGTGGAGAGGGTTGAAAGATTGGAGCATATGCCATCAATAGTGTGGCCAGCACTGTGAGTGGCTGTATTGATGCGTTGGGAGAGTCCAAAGATGTTCAGGGACTGTAGGAAGGAAATGGTGTGAGGGTCTACAAGTGATTCCATATGTAGGTTCATGTCACCAATGAGCGTGAAGTTAGGATATTGTAACATGAGCGCTCCAAGTGCCTCATCCAAGGAATTAAGAAAGGAGGTGGGATTGCCCGGTGGACGATATAGGAGGCCTCCCGATAAGGAGAATGAGGCGTTAATTTTAATAGAGAAACCCAAGCTTTCCGTGTCCTTAAGGTGACATACGTCGAATGTGTGACAGGGAAAAGTTTCCTTAATGATAAGTGCTACACCGCCACCTCGACCAGAAGGTCTATCCCTTCTGAAGATGGTGAAACCAGGAGGGAGGGCAATAGCCAAATCAGGGTTCGAAGAGTCGTTGAGCCAACTTTCAGTAATGAACAGGGCATCTAGTTCATAGTTTAATATTAAGTCGTGCACGTCCTGGCAATGGCAGGCTAGAGACCTGGCATTCACAAGACCTCCCTTGAAGTTGGTGGAATTACATTTCGAGGGGGCAGACGTGTCTGCTGCGTCGTTTATGGGCAGGGGGGACGTCCATTTACAACGAAGGCATACGAGGGGGCTAGACAGGGGGTCAATATGAGGGCAATCAGAAAGGAGGGGATCGAGTGGGGGGCGTAGGGACAGTAAGTGAATAGGGTCGTACCTGATGATGGGTCTCAACCCGGCGGCGTGCCCTAAACACGATGTTATCATATTAAGCTCTAGTCAAGGTTCTGAGGTGGGTTGCTGATAAGAAAATCTTTGGTTTTAATTAGGCAGTTTTTAGAAAGGGGTTTCCCCTATATATCAGTGTTTGATTTTAAGGACCGGTGTATATGCAAAATAAAGAGACCGGCATGTATCTTGTATTACTTGACCTGGCAGAGCTAGTCAGTTGAGTAAATCTTAGTTCATTATGGTAAAGTCTATTCATATTCAGTTTGGGAATAAAATGGGACACTATAGTAGAACCGTACGGCATTAAAATCGTGTCGTACGCTGACGATACCCAGCTGGTGGTTTCACTGGCCCAGGAGAACGGTGGGCAAGCCTCGGCCGGCCTGTTGAAATGCCTGGAGAGCGTGAGGGAGTGGATGACCAACTCCTCCCTCAAACTGAACGGTGGAAAAACTGAACTCATGCTCTTAGGCCCAGCCTCACCACTACCTTTCTCTTCCCTATGGCCCGCTGGTCTAGGGGTACCTCCTACCCCTAAGGACAGTGTCAAGAGTTTGGGAGTCTGGTTAGACCATAAACTCTCCTTCTCCACTCAGGCCACCAAGTTGTCTGCCACCTGTTTTGGCCTTTTTAGAACACTGAGGAAGGTCCTTTCACTTTTACCTCTAGATGCCAAGAAGGTGGCAGTACAAGGCCTCATCCAGTCCCGCTTAGACTCAAACAACGCTCTATATCTGGGGGCGCCTGAGATGACTCTTCGAAAGCTACAGGTGGTACAAAATTGTGCAGCACGTACCATACTCCAAATCCCACGGTCACAGTCCGTCAGACAGTGACTGAAAAGCCTACATTGGTTACCGGTGAGACAGAGAGTGGCTTTCAAGGCTCTGTGTATCACACATCGAGCTTTTTGGAAGACTGGATCAGCAATCAACACCAGCCTTGTCACCCCTTACCACCCGAACAGGAACCTCCGGTCTTCCGGTGCTTTTCTGGCAGTGGTACCCAGAGTAAAGAGAGCTAGGTCGGGGGGCAGGATGTTCTCACTGAACGCCGCCAAGTTGTGGAATGCACTCCCCTTTGATCTTCGATCCACACCCGACCTACTCCCTTTTCGCAGGAAACTGAAAACCATACTATTTAGGAAGCCCTTTTAGTTCCTCCTGTGTTCCGTCTCGTCTCTGTCTAAACTCAGCGCTTGGACGCCCCTGGGCAGCAACTGCGCTTAATAAATCGATAATAATAATAATAATAATGATAACTTTGATTCCCTGTATGAAGATACTAGCATTACTGATTGTTCGCTTGTGAGTTTTGGATTTGGTGGTCGGCGAACAATGGGACCCTCTACTGTCCCTTTTAATTTTAAAAAGGGGGTGAGATGGGGCTCCTTCTTTGCCCTGGTCTAATTTATTCTTTGTTTCAGACTTCTCCAGGGGTGATCATGGTTGAAACAGTGAGGCTTCCTAATTGGGTTGGCACAATAGGATTCTCTTCTCTATGCACACAATGTAGTTGCATTGTCTTGTGCCCAGAGGGGGCTGAAAAAACAGTCCTATGTGTTAAACCAGTAAATCGAGGCCCAGGACTTTCAACTGAAAACGCCAAAAACCAAAAATTGGCTCTTGTCTTTTCAATAGCAAGATAAAGAGTAGGTTGATGAGTATGTGTAGGAGCAGGGTGCCAACTTCGAGGGAAACAGAAAATAGAATTGTCTCAACAAGCTCTTCTCACTCGCAAAACCCACTGAAATGTCACCATGCTTTTAAAAGTAAAATTGAAATAAATTAGTCACGATCTGGGATGGGAAGTAAATGGGTACTATAAAAAACAAGCATTTGCAATGCAATAGGTCTCGCATTAGGAAAGTTTGAGCTATTGATCTTGTAAATGACACATTTTATATTTATGTGTTGATTTTGAAAATAGCTAAATTAATAGCTTTGTCATTTACAATGCCAATACTTTTAACTTTTGCAAATGTGATACTTATAGCATTTGTAATGCAACATGTTTTGTATTTACGTGACTTAGATGTATTGATTCTTTTTTTTTTTTAAACTTGTTTTTATTGGCATTTCGTTATCATAGCAGTACAGACCATGTAAATAATCGCATATGCTAGAGTACATAGGATAAAAAAGAAATTCAAGGAGAAAGGAAAAGGCACAAGCATGTGAATCAACATCACGGGGAGCATTGGAGTGGGTCTGCAGAGGCTGTACTGTGGTGGTGCCAAGTAACTGGGGGGACAGAACTCGGGGAAGGAGCATCTGGGCGTTTTCACGGGCATTTCGAGAAGAGATGGGGGTAGGGCGTTAGAGGGGTCAAAGGCTTGTGCTTACAGTGGGCCGGGTTGCTAGAGGGCGGGAGTGTTGTGCCAGATTGAGCATCGGGCCAGATGCCCCAGGAGCAGGGTAGAAGTGTGGGACTGCGGGTCGCCAGCGTCCGGCACTAGTCGTTGTTTAGGGGCTGTAGGTTCGCGGGGGTGGGGGGGGTCTGCCGGGGTGGGTGTAGTTGTAGGGGTGGGTGTGCTCGGGTCATCGGGCGCGTCAGCTGTCGGAAACGATGCAATAGCATGGCCCATTCCATAGAGATGGGGTTTTTACGAGCACCCTTAGCTTCCTCCTCCCGCAGGGCGTCTTCTTCCGCCGCTGCCCATTTACATACTGCCCCTGTCCATGCTGCTGTGTGGGGGCCCTCTGATGACCGCCAGTGCATAGCTATACATCTTTTCGCTAGTAGTAACGCCAAGGATACGAAGCGCTTGTGTGCCGGGAGCGTTTTCGGAATGTGGAAAATGCCCAACGCGCTGGATTCCCAGGTGTCTAGGGTTGTGAGACCCGTGAGGTCTTTCAGTGTGTCGTGTACCGTCCGCCATAGGGGGTGGAGGTCTGGGCAGCTCCAGAACATGTGACGGAAATCTGCAGCTGGGGAGTGGCATCTGGGGCAGAGGAATTGAGTGGTGGGGTAGAATTTCTGCAGCCGCGCCGGCGTCAGGTACGCCCTGTGTAATATGTAATATTGGATGTTTTTAAAACGGGTGTTCCGAGGTGTATGTTTTGGGGCTTCAAGCGCCTTGTTCCATTCCGAGTCGTGTGACGGGCGCCCGATGTCCTCTTCCCAGGTGGTGCGCAAGGACACTAGGGGGGCATTCGAGAGTTCTCGTATCGCTTTATATAACCAGGTGATCAAATGGCGCCCTGTACCCATATGCAGGATTGCGTGTATAACTGGATGCGTGTCTGGTTCGCAGGTCTGGAGGTTGTGGTAAGGACGGAAACATTCGAGGAGCTGGCGATATCGGAGGAATTGACCGGGAGGGAGATCGAATTCGGCGACGAGACGATCGAAAGATTTAATCCGACCCTCCTCAAAGAGCGATTCCATGTCCGTAATGCCGCACCGTGTCCACTCGGCGAGCATGGGGGCTGGGAAGTATGAATCTGACCTGGGCCAGCCGATCAACGGGAGCAACGGGGAGTATGGGGTTGTCCTGGGAGACATCCGGTGGACCCGGAGCATACATTGACGCGCCACTGAGACCTGTAGAGGATATGTGCGTCGCGGTTTAGTGCCAGGAAGAAGAAGACCGGTAAGCTCCGGTGTCATAATCCTACCCGTTGGGGTATTGGCCTCTTGTGTGTACCGGTCTGCTGTCCAGTACGACAGCCATTGGAGCTGGGCCGCTAGAAAGTAGGACTCGAAGGATGGGGCTCCGAGGCCCCCCTGGGTGGTGGGAAGCTGAAGGGTTTTCAGGGATACCCTGTGCCGGCCCGATCCCCAAATTAGGGTACCTAGGAGGGAATTGAGGTCCTGGAAGAAGGACCTGGGTGGGACTACCGGCAAGTTGGTAAAGTGATAAAGGAGCCGGGGGAGCATTACCATTTTAGCCAGGGCAATGCGTCCTATCGGGGCCAGTGGGAGTCTGGTCCAGAAAGCAACTGTCGGTCAGAGGCCCGCGAGCGCCCTGCAGTGATTGCCCCCGAAGATGTCAGCGGGAGAATGGTAAAGTCGGACCCCCAGGTATCGGGGGGCATCTGTGGACCATGAGATCTTTTGCGTCCCCAGCCAGGTATCGCGGGGTGGCAGGTCCGGGTGAAAGGGATATACCGTGGATTTATCCCAATTCACTCTGAGGCCCGAGGCGTCCGCGAATTCGGTGAGCGGCGTCTATATGGGGGTGAGGTCGGCCGTTATATCCCGGACATAGATGAGGAGGTCGTCCGCGTACATAGAGACGCTGTGTGTGACTTCCGCGAGTGGGATGCCCCAGTTCAGACCATCTTGGCGTAATCTGATCGCCAGTGGCTCGACTGCAAGGGCGAAGAGGAGAGGCGAGAGGGGGCATCCCTGCCTCATGCCTCGCCGGACCTCGAACGCCGCCGAGATGTCTCCCAATCCGGACCCGTGTGGACAGGTCGGTATAGAGGAGTCGCGTGTATGCCGTAAGTACTGGGCCGATATTGAGGCGATGGAGGACCGAAAAGAGGTATGGCCATTGGAGAGTGTCGAACGCCTTCTCTAAGTCCAGGATGAGGCAGGCGGAGCGAGGATATCTGTCCCGTACCTCGTCCTGAACATGGAAGACGCGGCGAATGTTCTGTGAGGTGTTTCTCCCTGGGACAAAGCCGCACTGGTCCGGGTGGACCAGCGGGCGTATGACCTGGGCGTATCTGTCTGCCAATACCTTCCCGAGGAGTTTGCAGTCTGCAGACAGTAAAGAGATGGGGCGATACGAGCCCATAAGATGGGGGTCCCGGTGTGGCTTTAAAAACGTTACGATTACCGATTCCCGTAATGAGCGGGGTAACACACCCTGATCGAGGGCCGTCGCGAACACCTGAGCCAGGCGTGGGATCACTAGAGGGGAAAAAGTCGAATAGTATCGTAGCGCCTGAGTAATTTCTGAAGCCGCTATTTTGGTGTCGAGCGAGAGTTTGTCGGCATACGAGAACGTGGGTAGTGGCAACGGGTCAAGGAAATGGGTGACAGATGATGGAGAGAGCGAGTTCGGAGCGCCGTACACCATGGTGTAATAGTGTTGGAACGCTTGGACGATCTCTGCCTGGGAACGCACGAGTTCGCCCTCCGGGGTGACGATGTCTGTGATCGGTCTGGTTTCGGTGTCTTGTCGCGCCAGCCATGCGAGCATTGCACCCGTTTTGTCCCTGTCTCTATGGACTCTGGAGGCATGGGCCCTAAAATTATATTTCCTGAGATCGGCACAGGCAGCTTGGTAGGCTGACTTTGCTTCAGCTGTGAGCACAGCGTGTTCCTCAGAGGGATCAACTTGTTTAGTGAGTGTAGCTAGGCGCTGTTCCGTGGTTGTGAGTGCCTGTTCCAACGTGTGCCGGACCCCTGTGATTTGTTTAATACATTCCCCCGTGCCACCACCTTGAACGCATCCCATTCTATCAGTGTCGAAGAAGCCGTGTTCGTGTTGTGCGTGAAGTAGTCCTGTATGCTGCGCGTGTGCGAGTCTCTGAACACCTGATCAGTCAAACATTCCCTAGGAAGTCGCCAGGTAGGGACTGGTGGGTGCGGGGGGCGCCAGGTGAGTCGCAGTAAGTGAGCGTCATGATCTGAAATGACCCGCCCCAGGTAGTCCGCAGAGACGACCGTAGGGAGGATCTGCGCTGAGCATAGAAACCTGTGAAGGCGGACCCGGAGGTTGTGAGGGATAGAGTGGAACGAATAAAGGCGGGTATGAGGATGTAAGTGTCGCCAAGCATCGGTGAGCGCCCAGTGTGTGGCCCAAGCACGGAACAACTCTGATTGTCGGGGGGCTGGGGAGTGTGGAGGGAGGGTGCGATTGGTCCAGGGATTGGTCCAGGGAAGGGTCAAGCGTGCAGTTGTAATCGCCTCCTAAGATCCAGGGAATGGCAGTGAAATGGGCCAGGACTCCCGTAAGGTGATCCCAGAACTTATCTTGTTCAGAATTAGGGGCGTATATGCTGCCCAGGAGGATCCCTTGGCCGTCTAAGAGCCCCTCTAGTAGAGCGTATCTGCCCTCCTTGTCCACCACCCGCATAAGTTCCCGGAAGGGGGTGCCTGGCCTAACCCAGATTAAAGCGCTGCGCGCAAATGCCGAGTAGGTCGTGGCACAGAACGCCCCGCGTCATTTAGCTTGCAGTCTGCCCAGTTCGGTGCTGTTAATGTGTGTCTCCTGCAGGAGAGCAATCCCAGCTGTCTTGCGCGTGATGTATGAGTAAACAGAATATCGCTTACTAGGCGTGTGAAGGCCCCGTACATTGAGTGTGAGGACATTAACGTCCGATCGTGGAGCTGCCATCAATCATAGGTCGTATAAACACCTGAGAGCACCCAGGAGGCCCGGGGGAATGTGAAGTCGCATATCGTGTGCATGCCCATGCGCGCCTTGCTGCTGAGGGGAAGGGACAGGAACTGACGGGGGGAAAACTGTTGTAACGCGGGAAACAGTCCCAATGCAGGGGATACATCACCGGAGGCGGTATATCCAAACTAGTGTCCCACTAGGGGAAGAATACAACAAGTAACTGCGGGGGTGGCAGCGTGTGTGTATGCGAGGCTGGGCGGGCTTTTGTAGGATTGACGTATGTCGCGCGTGAGCCTTCATAGGAAGAGCGCTTAAGTAGATTCAGAGCACATTCAGTTAGTAAGGTGTTCACAAAGAGGATACAATCCAGTCATATATTACTCAGATGTGCTGGGTCGTCCATCCAGGATAGCGTCCATCGTTTGCGTGATGACCAGGGGGGAAGAGGCCTGACCAATTCCCGACATCGTGCCATCACTGTCATGATCTTTTTCCGGAGTGAAGAGGTGTGGATGGCGTTCCAGGTCTGGTGCCAGGGGTGACGAGTGCAGTTCAACCACCGCTCTCAGGGCGTCTCGTCGTTCTTGCATGATCTGCGCTAAATCAGGTGATCTCGAGGGGGAGGATCCTTGGCTCTTGGAGGGGTTCGCTGGGGGGTGCTTCAAACCACGTCTCCTGGATCTCCGTGAGCGACTGTTATGGTCCCGTTGGACTTCCGCCCTGGGTAGTTATGGGCAGTGGAGCTCAGCCCAATCTCGCGCCTCCTCGGCCGTGTCGAAGATGGCCCTACCCTTGTGGAAGACCTTGAGGCGGGCTGGGAACAGCAAGGAGTACTGGACATCGTTTGCGCGGAGGCGCCGTTTGACCTCGAGAAATGTGGGCCTCTGCTGCTGAACCCCTCGAGCATAATCCGGGAACACCATGACATGCTGATCCTCCACCTGCAATGGGCCCGCTGCCCGGGCCGCGTGGAGCACCGCGTCACGGTCACGGAAATGAAGGAACTTGGCCAACATGGGTCTAGGAGGGAAGCCTGGTCTCGGCTCTCGGGCGGTGACCCTGTGGGCTCGTTCGATGAAGAACGCCGAGCGCTCCGCCTCGGGGGTGAAAGACCTGGTCCAGGACTCCATATAGTTCAAGGGGTCTGAGTTCTCAATTCCCTCCGGAAGGCCCAGGACGCGGATGTTACAGCGTCGCGATCGCCCCTCCAAATCGACTGTGCGCTCCTAGAGGGTCGCCACGCGACGCAGGACCTCCTGCAGATCCGTCCCCTGCGCCTTCATGGCGGGTTGTAGGTCGGTCAAAATCTTCTCCCTTTCCGTCACTCTGTCCGCCAGTTTGCGGTGATCGTCGCGGACCAAGCTGATGTCCGTCGAGAGGGTGCCCAAACGTTCCTCCATCGATAGTCGGGACATCTCTATGGCTGCTAGTACCTGGTCCAGCTTCGCCGATAAGGTGGGGTCCGTTTGTGGCGCGTGGGATTGCGCCCAGGTCCGGGTGTGTGGCATATTCTCGGGGGCCATTTCAGGGACGGCGGTCGCCTGCGTGCCCCTAGGTTTCCACATGCTGATGGCTGGTGGGGCGCTGTGAGTTAGTGAGGGCAGGGAGCGGTGGGCCCCTCAAGGAGGGGTCTCTCAGGCAGACCCTCGTTAGGGGAGGATGCGAGGTCACAGCAGGTGCAGGGTGGCCAAGGGCTAGCTCACCAGGGCCTGGACTCCTTGAAGGGTGATGCAGGAGCGCAGGTCGCGGGGTCTCCTCGGTGGCTGTTTTCGTTGTGGGTGCCGGCGGTTCAGCCCCGGCGGTCCCCGCAGCGGGGGGGGGGGGACGTCTCCGGCTACTTTGGTGGGGCCAGGTGGTTGCAGCAATCGTGTGGCAGGAAGGAAAAGGGGGGGGGCTGATCCGGCCCTCCCAGGAGCAGGTAGCAGGAGCGTGTGGGTGGCGCGCGGTGAACAGAGGCTCCAGGAGTACAGCTGGGAGCTCCTAAGATGCCGTCCCTCTCAGCCGAGTATGGGCGCCATGTTGAGGTCAGGCACAGTCGGGGAACAGGCGTCAGATGGCAGCGGGGGGCGCCCCAGTCATGCAGGTAGTCCCCGCTCCGCGCTCACCTCCGGCGATGGGCGTTGCAATGTCAGCAGGCTTCGTGGGCTGCCCGGTGCGGCCACCGGGGGCCGGGACGCAGCAGGGGTGAGCCCTGGGAGTGTCTGGGCGGCTCCCGTAGTCGGGGGGGTGTCGTAGTGGCGGAGCAGAGCAGCGCCAGCCCCCGCAGGTCTTGCCGCTCATTCTGGGCAATCCGCCGGCAGTCGTCTCACTGCTGTACGCAGGGGGCCCCGGGGAGAACAGTGTCACCGGGCCGCGGCTGCCATCTTAGGTCTCGGCGCGCGGCTCCGGTGGAGGCAGTCAAGGGGGAAATCCGCCCCCCCAGCGTCGGCAGAGACACTGTGGTCGACGCTCCGGTATGCAGGGGTGCTCCAGTTAGCAGTGTGGTGTTGTGGGGCTCACGGCGATCCTCGGGTCTGGGTGAGCGACAGCCCGATCGCGGAGCCTAAGCAAAGCACGGCCGCCATCGTGGCTTGCTTAGCCACGCCCCCGACTTAGATGTATTGATATTACAAATAACAATGGCTTTTAATTTTTTTTAAATAATTAATACTTAAATAAAAGTTATTTTAATTTATAATGGCAATAGCTTAAACTTTTGTAAATACCTTTTGTGAAGATTATGTTCAGTGTATTTTATTGCGACGAAAATCTAAGAACAGAAGTGAAATAATAACATCTTTTTGTGACATTTGTAATAATGCTTGAAACATTGAGAGAACATATTTGAACCAGTTGTTGAATGGTTGCACAGAGTGATGCTGTGGCGTTCAGTGGTGCTGTGTGATGCTGTGGCGTTCAGTGGTGCTGAGTGATGCTGTGGCGTTCAGTGGGGCTGTGGGATGCTGTGGCATTCAGTGGTGCTGAGGGATGCTGTGGCATTCAGTGGTGCTGAGTGATGCTGTGGCATTCAGTGGTGCTGTGGCATTCAGTGGCGCTGAGTGATGCTGTGGCGCTGAGTGATGCTGTGGCGTTGAGTGATGCTGTGGCGTTGAGTGATGCTGTGGCGTTGAGTGATGCTGTGGCGTTGAGTGATGCTGTGGCGTTGAGTGATGCTGTGGCGTTGAGTGATGCTGTGGCGTTGAGTGATGCTGTGGCGTTGAGTGATGCTGTGGCGTTGAGTGATGCTGTGGCGTTGAGTGATGCTGTGGCGTTGAGTGATGCTGTGGCGCTGAGTGGTGCTGTGGCGCTGAGTGGTGCTGTGGCGTTGAGTGGTGCTGTGGCGTTGAGTGGTGCTGTGGCGTTGAGTGGTGCTGTGGCGTTGAGTGGTGCTGTGGCGTTGAGTGGTGCTGTGGCGTTGAGTGGTGCTGTGGCGTTGAGTGGTGCTGTGGCGTTGAGTGGTGCTGTGGCGTTGAGTGGTGCTGTGGCGTTGAGTGGTGCTGTGGCGTTGAGTGGTGCTGTGGCGTTGAGTGGTGCTGTGGCGTTGAGTGGTGCTGTGGCGTTCAGTGGGGCTGAGGGATGCTGTGGCATTCAGTGGTGCTGTGGCGTTCAGTGGGGCTGAGGGATGCTGTGGCATTCAGTGGTGCTGAGGGATGCTGTGGCATTCAGTGGTGCTGAGTGGTGCTGTGGTGCTGAGTTGTGCTGTGGCGCTGAGTGGTGCTGTTGTGTTGAGTGGTGCTGTTGTGTTGAGTGGTGCTGTTGTGTTGAGTGGTGCTGTTGTGTTGAGTGGTGCTGTTGTGTTGAGTGGTGCTGTGGCGTTGAGGGATGCTGTGGCGTTGAGGGATGCTGTGGCGTTGAGGGATGCTGTGGCGTTGAGGGATGCTGTGGCGTTGAGGGATGCTGTGGCGTTGAGTGATGCTGTGGCGTTGAGTGATGCTGTGGGGTTGAGTGATGCTGTGGGGTTGAGTGATGCTGTGGGGTTGAGTGATGCTGTGGGGTTGAGTGATGCTGTGGGGTTGAGTGATGCTGTGGGGTTGAGTGATGCTGTGGGGTTGAGTGATGCTGTGGGGTTGAGTGATGCTGTGGGGTTGAGTGATGCTGTGGGGTTGAGTGATGCTGTGGGGTTGAGTGATGCTGTGGCGTTGAGTGATGCTGTGGCGTTGAGGTATGCTGTGGCGTTGAGGTATGCTGTGGCGTTGAGGTATGCTGTGGCGTTGAGGTATGCTGTGGCGTTGAGGTATGCTGTGGCGTTGAGGTATGCTGTGGCGTTGAGGTATGCTGTGGCGTTGAGGTATGCTGTGGCGTTGAGGTATGCTGTGGCGTTGAGGTATGCTGTGGCGTTGAGGGATGCTGTGGCGTTGAGGGATGCTGTGGCGTTGAGGGATGCTGAGTGATGCTGTGGCGTCGAGTGATGCTGTGGCGTCGAGTGATGCTGTGGCGGCAAATGATGCTGTGGCGGCGAGTGATGCGGTGGCGGCGAGTGATGCTGTGGCGTCGAGTGATGCTGTGGCGTCGAGTGATGCTGTGGCATTCAGTGGTGCTGAGTGATGCTGTGGCATTCAGTGGTGCTGAGTGATGCTGTGGCGTTGAGTGATGCTGTGGCGTTGAGTGATGCTGTGGCGTTGAGTGATGCTGTGGCGTTGAGTGGTGCTGTGGCGTTGAGTGGTGCTGTGGCGTTGAGTGGTGCTGTGGCGTTGAGTGGTGCTGTGGCGTTGAGTGGTGCTGTGGCGTTGAGTGGTGCTGTGGCGTCGAGTGGTGCTGTGGCGTCGAGTGGTGCTGTGGCGTCGAGTGGTGCTGTGGCGTCGAGTGGTGCTGTGGCGTCGAGTGATGCTGTGGCGTCGAGTGATGCTGTGGCGTCGTGTGATGCTGTTGCGTCGTGTGATGCTGTTGCGTCGAGTGATGCTGTGGCGTCGAGTGATGCTGAGTGATGCTGTGGTGTTCAGTGGTGCCACAGATTCGCAAACACATCACGCAGATGCAGAAGAAGTTTGACCAACGGGAGCCAAGAGTCACAAAAACAACACTATTAAAAGGAAAACAGAGACAAAGCACCCTACCAGTAGAAAAACAAGCATTGGCAAAGTCTGGTGTTGGCTGCTAGACTTCTGACTTTGTCAATGCTTGTTTGGTTCTGTTGGGAAAGCTACTGGGCCCTCGTGAATTTAAAAGAAAAAATCTTTAAAAAATGGGGAGAAGAGGATAAGCGGATAATCACTAAAAGAAAAGGGTGAAAAGAAGCCGGCAGAGGAAAGGCAGTGCTTGGAGGGGGGCTGGGCAACCATGCCAGCATCCCGAGTCACGAGCAGATGGTCCTGTTTATGACCTGCGGAGCGCGTGACCCCACTCATCCAAAAAGCCTTTAACAGCCCTGATAAAAGAAGATACCTTATATACATTAAAACCTACTCTAAGTAGTAAGATACCAGAGACAGAGAGAATAAGAGAAAACAAAGGAACAGCATTTTGTTTTAATTTGCAATTTGTTTTGTTCTGTTTACAGGTCAGATTTTAAAGGGGCCGCTGCGATAAAATTACCGTGCAGAGGTATACCACTTATCAACAATGGCTAGAACGTCCGTCATAAGGCCTTGCATGGCACATTTAGTTTTCCCGTTTACGTTAAGTTGTGTTGACGCGAGCTAACAAATCCGTTTAAAACCAGCTCGTGTTCCATATAAGCTGCCAAGGGTTCCTGAAGCATGAAATGCAATCGAGCAACTGGCGGGACGCAGGAGGCAATCTGCTTTCCAAACATTCGCGGAGATGTGGAAATGTTGTTTTGTTTGACAGCTGTTTGCATGTCAGAGAAGTGTGTGGTTGAACTTCCAGTGTTCAAATGACCGCCCACTGTGGAGTCAAGACTGATTTACATAATTGCTATCTTTAGTGGTTCGGGAAACAAGAGATGGGCTGAAATTGTCTGGGGTGTGTCAACAAAAAGAAAACAACGTTAACACTCGTAAAAGTTTATAGTTAGTCAACACATAAGAGAAATCATTTTCTAAAAAAGTCTTACAAAGAAAGAAAGTGGTGGCAACATGTATGGTTTGCTAGCAAATATATAAAGTGGTACAACCAGAAAAAAATGTCTATGCACAAACAAACCAGCGTAAGCAAAGACAGAGATAAAATTCACACGATTTAATCTGCTGCGCAAGATAATAGTATTTGACTAAATTAAGACTGCAGTACATACGTTTTGTTAAGTAAGCAGAGAATGATGTCGAGTTAATAAAAGTACAAGTTAACAGGAAGGAGGAGCACAAGGGGAAAGGGCCTTGGTGTGGAGAGGGAAAGGGCCTTGGTGCGGAGATAGCGAAAGGGTGAGAGAAGAGGCATGGTGGCAGGGGAGAGCATTCCTTTGAAGTGTGAAGCTCTCGGCAATGGGAAGCGCGTGCACGAGCACATGCACTCGGCGTAATCCGCCTTGTTCAGCTTTCCTGTTTCCACCTCTATATGTAGAGCTGCAATGCTTGCGCATTGGCAGGTCTCCACCTAAAAAAGTTCTGACTGATTTTCTCAGTAACATACAGGAGATCTACCTTAAATACCTCAATTGCTGTGGCTAGTTTAAGATCAAAGCTATACTACTGATTTTGATTTCCCGGACTAAAATTAGTCTCAAAGAACATCCCAGTGTGGATGCCTTGGGGAAGAACTGGGGTGTTCCACTTATTTGAAGTATCCAAGGAATAACCATGTGGGCCCTCTGTACAGAAAGGAGATCATCAGGGCATTTTAGTATACTTTAGTCTTAGTTGGATAGTTAAAGCCTTGTGGCTAGCCCTAAAGGTAATAAATATGCTATGGTCTTGTGGAAAAGATTGGAAGATAGTTACGTTTTCCTCCCTTAAGAAGGTATTGAGATTTCAAATACATATATGAGAGGGAGATGCTTCTAAGCTTTGCTTTTGTGAACCTATAGAACATGTTGAACATGACTAAATGCTCTCCCATTGGCGGTGCATACGTTCAAGTAGGATGTGAAAACTAGACCTAGGCAGAATTTTTTATTTGGCTCACGAAATTGGAGGAATTTGCCGACTCCGTGATACTCCTTTAACGTATCGTTCTGGCCAAATTCCACCAATTCAGTTTGTGCAACATGATAACTGGAACTATGCAAGGCTCCAGCTGGCTAGCGAGATGTGATGTTCCCTAGTGCGATTTCTGGTTGCTAGGAAGCTTTCAAGCGCGATTTTCTTATGTGAGCAGTCGCGGTCAGATGGCTGCTTCTTGAGTAGATATGCTGCTTGAGTGGCAGCAAAATCAACTCAAATGGCCGTGTGCTATTATGCACGTGTGTTGCCGTTGGTGGATGTGCTACCGGCACTAAATTTCAGTGCTGCATGCCTTTTTTCAACCTGTAGGCGGAACTCCACTGAGTTTTTATGTAACTCCCCAGAGTGAAATTGTGTGAGTTCGGCCCACTCCCTAAGTGAAACCTCCTTGTTGGAGCTACAAGCACTTAGGCAGAGCCGATATAACTCTCCTTCTACTGCCGTGCAGGTACTTGGATTATCAATGTTTGCGGGAGATCTCTATAGAAAGCAACTCTTAGGATTTACAAGACCACTTACATTGAAAAGGAGATGTTTGTGAAACTATTTTTCAATGCATTACTCGAAAGTGTAAATGTACAATTTGTATTTGAAATAATGTAACAGTTGACATTTAGAGTTCTTCTTTAATTAACTGGGGTAATCCGATCAATAAAACTGTGTATTGAGCATGTACATCCCAGATCTCACGCTTCTTGTAGTTTTAAGAGCTCTCTTCTAGTTGTCTGCAATAGTTTGCAGTTCTGTGCTGGTGTACGAATCTCTGTTGATGAATATATGGTTGAATTCCTAAAGGGTATATTGTTAGAGATTATTATATTATGTATACTTTTGTGTCAGAACGTTTCAGCACCTTCTTACAGGGTCCACGAGTTCTTAAGCGCAGGTCTTGTGTGTGAAACTACCTCCCCAAGGGTCTCAGCCTCCCTGCCAAAGTTGAACTCTTTGTTGTATGATCTAAGACTTTTTTTTCTGCAAAGCCTTCCCTTTGGTTTTTCAGTATGTTTTATCTCTGTTCAGATTTTTTTTGTAAATGACACTGTTCTCCCTGTGAATGAAGAATAAGATTGTGTTTTAATTAATTTAAATAAATGTAATGGCCATATAATGGAAGTGGTCATGAGCAATGTGGACCCAATTACTAGATGAAGCCAGCAGCTGCCGGCATAGCCAGTGAATACACTGCTTTATAAACAAGCATTTGCAACGCAATAGGCCTCACATTACTGCAAGTTTGAGCTATTGGTTGTTGCATATAATAATGCAACGACAATAGCTCAAACTTTCAGTATTGCAAGACTTATTGGATTGCAAATGCTTTTTATTATTTACAAATGAGGCTGGTGGGGCTCTGGCTATTTGGCCTTGGCAGTGCTGTGAGAAATTTTGTTTCCAAGAATGCGCTACACTGTATTGCATAGAGCGCTGCAATGCTTGAACTGCCTGAAAGTACATAGGCTTCTTTAATCACTGCATGTACTGGAGACAGCAATGCCATGTTTTGCAATAGTTGGGACCAGCAACACCTGGCATGAACTGCAAACAATGTTTTTCAGCCCAGTAATACCCAACAAGTATTGACAATTACACATAGCCCATGTGCTGTGTAACACAGACACCAGGTTATTTCATGAGTAGCTAAAGCACTTTGAACGGAGACGAACTTGGAAATCATGTATTGGGTAAAAGCCACAAAAGCGTTGCCCTTTAGAACATTTACAAGAGTTAACAAGGTATGACATAAAGATGGACGAGATGTGAGAACAGATGTATTGCATCTATTTAGTTTGAGCAAGTAGGGATTGGATGAAGATGGGGTGGGCATTGGTGCAAAGGTGAACTATTGAGGGTATATGTAATGCAAGAAAGAGGATCAGGCGCAGCAAGTTATACCAGTCCAGCATATTCAGAAGCAAGATTTACCTGGTCCTGCATTGTCCAGCATGCAGTATGCCTTGGGATATTGCGTCCAATATTAGCCAGCCTGCATTGTACAGAGGGTACTAGTTCCGCTAATACCCAGCATGCACTTTAACTCAGTGGCACTAGCACCGCTGCAGGAAAAGAGGCCCCAGGAAAAAATCTAATATAGTGCAGCAGCCTTGGCTGAAAGATCGTGTACGACTGCAGGACGTGTCCTTCTTAATGTATTCCATGTTATGAAGGTGCAAAACGGCTTTGAATTGGAATTTATTTGCTGAGGGGCAGCAGTATTTACTGATGTATGTAAATCGTCCGAGGAGAGAGGGCGGAGCTGAGCAATGCAGGAACCAGAATCCCTTTTTATGGCCGGCTGAGAGGTTCCTGGGAGAGGGCAGGAAAGGAAAAGAAATGTTAATTTACACAGCGCCCACTTCATGAACAATGAAGTGTGGCAACCATGTTGCGAGGAGGAGGGGGGCTTATTGCATATATAAAAGTTATAGTGCAAATTCCAACTAGTGGGCGCTGCGCTCAGTTAGTTAAACACCACGGAAGGAGGCGACAAAGAGTTTGTCAAGCTGCGCATACTCGCAATAGTTATTATTACTTATGGAAAAGTAAACAAATAGAATTTTTTTTTTTTAAAGTCATGTGGTGAGCTGCAAATACGAAAAGAAAAGGGGGTGGGGTGGATGCCACGCTAAAGGGTAGCTTTTGAGAGGCATTGCGGTGTCTGGTTGGATATAAAAGAAGCGGCCAAACAGCATGTTGTACCTGCTTCAGCAAGATGTTAATTAAGTAAAAAGTTCTCCGTAAGTGCTAATTAAAGCTACTGAGTAAGGACACATGTAAGAGGGGCTTACCTTATGGGAGGTAACATGAGAGGGAGTTAAGGAGGGACCGCTAAGCCTTTTGACAATTCAAAAGCCATCATTCACTAAGGCCTGGAAGAGGAGTCTTAATGCCCATATCCTGAATACAGCATGTCTCGAAGAGACGGTGTAAGCGCTGCCTAGGCGAGACCTAAAAAAAAATAGAGCAGACATGATGCACTCATGGACACATTTACCATGAAGACTGGCTTCCGCATAAGAAATTAATGCTTTTGGTTCCCCTCCATGCCAATCTCGATTGCTCATCATGGGAGGCAGAGAAACAGATGCAGTAGCCTTACCGACATTTTAGATATCCCTTCTACGACTTTTCATCTGTTTGGTGTTAATGGCTTTCCACTCCTGCATTCCATTTACCTCTCTGTCGTGGATACTAAGACAGATTCTCCCTGTACTTTGAGAACAGGTGAGACTTGATAATGGGCCTCAGAGGGAAAAGTCATATTTAGATTATCCTGGTGGTGTATGTATTTACTTTTTCATTTTACTATAGATGGGAATTACTCATTGTCTATGCTCGCCATATCATTAGTCTTGTTCCCCTACCAGAATGTGTTCCTTTCGCTGCATAACCAGCCATAAGATGGGTGAATCCTGGCTGTCGTTGGATATCATGGTCGCCATGATGCTGCCCTGAGAGTAGACCATTATTCTGAGCTATTGCTTTGTTTCGAGGAAAGAGAAACATGGTAGAATAAATGGGATAATCCTCCATTGAAGACCGGTAAAGCAGATACTAAAAATAAAATAAACGTATTGGACCCTACCCAGACATATCTCAGATCTGAGTACATCCTGAAGTCCAAATGCTCCCACCCTGCACACAGTGATCCTCAATCCTGTAGATGAGGCGGTCTGTGGACCCTGTTTACAAAGACATTCTGGTGTACGTGTGGTAGGACCCCTGTAGCACTCTTCTACATACTTTTTTTTGCCTTTGTGAATTGGCACCAAACCATATAAGATGGGAATTATTCAGTAAATATTCCCATACAATTAGTGCAAATAGGACTCTGCCCTCTGCACTTTTGCTGAAAGAATGCTTTCGACCGATTGACATAGGCATGCAGGAGTAAATAACAGAGTACTTCCTTAGTACTACTTGCCATGCTCATTCATAAATGCCTTCAGCCATCGGTCCCTGTTTGTTAAATCTGACCAGCTATGTTGTATTTCAACATCCAAAGTCAAAAATTAAACTTGTATAAACCGAAACTTTCCCCTTTCAGCTAGGACACCCACATTAGAAGGGCTTTGCACTTTCCACAAATGAATACTTTTCCAATACCTGACAATATGTTTAAAAAAATGCCCTCCGAACTTTGAGCTTTAGTTGCCTGTTTCCCACTACCATTAGACCAATATCCAGTGGCACTCTCCAGATTTCAGAATGTTTGTCCCCACTGTACGCTCGCATTATCAATTAAGTAACTTTCTGGAAGAACTGGTTTACAATCAGGGACATCTTAAGGATTTTGTGGGCCCTGGGCCAAACGTATTTTGGGGCCCCTGCTCGGAATAGCTTTGAATTTATGATCTATTTTCAGCTCTTTTATGTACTCTTTGGCCAGGCCGCACTCGTCCAAACTTTAAATGTGCTTACATCTAATTTTCAGGGATTGTGACTGTAATATTGCTGCAAATAATCTCTGTGACAGCCTCCTATTTCTCATATGTGAGGTCCTGTTTTCATCTAAAAAACTTTTTTATGGACGTTGTATTAAACCTAAACACAAGATTTCTCTGCAAAATGTTTGTAATATACACAAACAACAACCACATTAAAAATACATTTAAGGAAAACATTATTTATAACAATCTGTTTAAAATTTACTCAAGGTGACAAGGACAAGACTTTCTGCAGAACCCAGCTAGCTCTATCAGGTGGCCGGTGTACCGTAGTTATGATCTTCCCATCTGGATGATCTTCCCCGTACAGTCTGCGCATGCGTATTTCACCACGCACGCGTTGGGCCAGAGCCCACTTTGCCCATGCCTTAAAACGTCTCTGTTTACAATCAGGACAGCGTCGTCAAGGCGCCTTTGCTAAATGTTTGAACCATTAACAGCCACGTTTACTTCTAGACATTGTTGCTATTAAAGAACGGGTGTGTGGAGCTATGGTTTCATGGCTTTTCTGCAAAATGTTAAAACCAATTCTTCCATGCCTCACAGGTTACAGCAGGCACATGTTTGTGGTTTATGTGTGCAAAAGAAACTTTCTGTTCCGCTTTATATTAGTCAACCAGTGTTAGGAGCCCAAGTAATTGATGACGTGCAAATTTTTAACCAGCATCGCCAAATTCTGTCATTGTGAACGGAAAGCAACATTTTTTTAACTCTTGATCAAAAAAGGCAGCGAAATTTTCATTTGACATTTCATACGAAAAACGAACATTTTTGAGAAACTAAAATAAAAACCAGGTGGGTACAGACGTGAAACTGCGTTTTACTGCGCTCTAATTGAGGGGGAGGTTATTTTGCTCAGTTTCCCTTTTCCTTCATCACTGAAGATCTACCTCCGTGGGTGGCTTGCTTTTGCAATCCCTGAAAAGCATATTGGCATTATTATTATTATTATTATTATTTTTTAAAGTCTTGACTCGCCGAAAGTGGAGTTCATGAAATATGAAAGGATATTGAAAGTTAACGGTGCAGTCCCCTACCGCGCCGACAAGGCTACCATTTAAAATTCTATCCTGAAACCTTCCATAAATTATCCTTCTTTATTTAAGAAAGAAACTGCAAGGAAAGGCTTTTTGTTTCATTGTATACCTCGAGCAATGCGAGTGAAATACTGCACCGGTCTGCTGTTGCTGGATTGTTAATACAAGTCAAAGCGAGCGTATAAATTCAGTCGATATTCTGAAAGCCGCGATATTGGCTCAGCTGATGTTAACATGAATATTTATAGAGCATATAGCAGCGTGAAAGCCAGCAGCAGTGCCATAAGTAAGGTTAAATGGCATTTTCATTACAAGCAAATTTAATTTATGGTGTCACTCAGTGATATTGCCTTGATGCTTTGTCACCGCTATGCACGTAGGTAAAGGGGTGGCACCTTTGTAGCTCGGTGAAGCCCGGTCGAACACTGAGGCAGCGCTCCCTTAGCTGCCCAGGTTCTAGTGTTAGTTTTGACAAGGACAATTTTAGTAATTGTAACATACTCATGTGCTGGCAAATGAGAGCGAGAAAGTCAACTATTGACCTGTGGGGATGTACAACTAAATCTAGTTCAAACAGAGTAATTTCTTTTTACCTTTCGCCGCACACAGCAGTGCCCATCTTAACAGTGTGCACCTGCATTTTTTCTTCTGTTGTGCAACTGAAATGGAAGCTTCTATGAAGGATCACAGCAGATTCAGAGAATCAACAATGATGTCCCCTTAAAAAGGAGAATTACTTACTCCTACAGTATGAAATTCTCACTGGCATGGTGGAATTTCGACTTAGAAATCAGATTTATTTGTAACGTTCCAATAACACACCAGTAAACACACAAGTGTGTAGGTTTTTCTCAAGGAGCTGGCATGATTTTATCAACCCTAACTGCATACAACCATTAACCTTTGAGGTGATGCCCCTCCTCCCTCAGTGTCAAGCTTTTTTTAAAATTTGGGGCAGTTTGCGCATAGGACTTAACAATTTTATTTCCACAAAAGATATCCTTTTGAAATTTGCGTCCTTTTCCCACTTGCATGAATTACTTGAATTCGGGAGATGTCTAGAGTTTGTGGTTTTCATTGGATGGAAAAGAGAAGATGGGCAAAATGTATCTTTTTTTTTTTTTACATATGGGAAAAACTCCTGGGAAAGAAAATGTGTTTTTCTCCTCCAAGGGACATCAACAAAAGGTTTGACATGTTTAGATGTTCTTCCTGGGTTTTAGAAACAGGCAAAGCTGGGGAAAAACATGTTTTTAGCACAGTTTCTGCAGTATTCGGCAGTGACGCCAATAGTTCTTATTTTTGTATTTTACTGCACATTTGCAGGTGTTAAACTCATAGGCGAACTTGTAAAGCCAAATGTTTCTGTAAACTAAACAAAATAAAAAATTCAGCCAGGGGTCATTTATGTAGATTACTCATAGTGAAAGTAATCTTGAAAAGAAAAAAGTGAAAGTGGGGTGGAAAGAAATCAAAATGGGCGACAATGTTGTATCTGGAATTTAATTATCTGAATGCTGATCTACAAACGTAATAAACAATTACATCCATCAGTCTGTTCTGGTCGCAGAGAAATGTAGTGCTTGTCAGTTGTCTAAAACGAGTAATACCCACAGCCACTAACTGAGCTTCTGTTTATAATAGTTTTTCAATAAGTTTCATTCATGCATTAATACATACCGTAAAATCTAATAAATAAAAAATGGGCCTTAAGGAAAGCTACACATCTTTAATTGTGCCTAAGAATCTGAGTCTAGGAATTACCCATAATATCAGACGATTGTGAGAATGTTTTACATAATATGTTCTTTAGTGCACAGCGGCTTAGCTTTTTGAAGCAGTAGGTGTAATTTTATTGTCAGATATTGTTCCAGCATAAAATGATTTACAAGACAGAAGATACAAAATTAAGAGCAATAACTTAGCAATATTTCACATTCTTATTTTGAAGCACTTGATAGCAGTCAATCTCATTCCAGCTGTTGGAGCTTTAGCATGAGACTGTGTACTTTATTTTGTAAAAATATGTTTAAGGAAATGACAAGGCAAGAAATAAAAGACAATGCGTCCATGTATATATTTGTTTTTATATAGGACAAAGCTAGCTGTTAAGGACCGGAGCGCTGTACATCCCGTAAGGGTTAGGCAATGATTTACAAGATTGTGTACATCAAGTGGGAATTTCACAAATACGTTTTTCACACCCTTAGGCAGAGGAGATTAAGTGATTTTCTCCGGCTTATACGATATTGAGTCTAGAACAGAGGCTAAGATTCGAACCAGAGTCCTCAAGTCCCAAAGGTGGTAGCTTGAGCCACTAGGCCACATCTCACCAATTAAATATGGGTGCAAGTACATTTTAAGTTTATGGAACACCTGTGTTTCTCTTTGGAGAGCTTTCCTTTATTGTAGTTTAAGGAAACAAATATAAGGGGTTTATGCCGATCCTAAACTTAAAAACAGCCCGTCACATATTCATGTCGGGTAGATGTAAGATCAGAAGGATTGTAAACTCTGGATCTAATGTACATAAAGTTAGTGATGTAGAATGCTAGGTATTTTTTTCCTTAATGGAGGAGGACTAGAAAGTTATTTGATTTGTTTCATGTGTAGATACACTCACTGCCCACTGAGTAATCCTGATGTGTTGGTTAAAAATATCAATCATGTTGCTGTTTGTTTCTGGTTGAATTAGCCCAATTTTGTTCACTGTAATTTTAATTCGTTCCAGCATAAAACTGATATATGGCCTGGTCTGATTGTAATACGTGTGTGGTCGAATTACTGCTAAAAAGCACCAAGACAGAATATCCAGTTCTAATTTTAGTGACTTGGAGCATCGTATTTACTGGTAATCCTAGCAGCTGTTTCATGGACTGATTTCTCTATGATCCCATGAAACATTGGTTCAAGTATAAGAAGTTTTACACTATATAGTGGAGAGATTTTACACTTAAAGGCTTTTAGAAGGGACTCCAGCGAAAGTCCTCCAAAATCTTCATTAAATGTTCTGAGGTCACTTAAAAATAGTTGGACACACATAACAGATTGATCTGGATGTTAAGACCACCTCAAAGTAGAGTGAAATGTCAACACCAGGTATTTATAAAAGTCCACCTAATGACGCCTGGACGTGCTGTGGTGGTATCTAAATCCGTATTTACCATAAACAAACTTTTGATGCAGTATTCTTGTAAGTAATGTTTTTTTCTTAAGCTTTTTGGGGGTAATATCAAGGAGCACTAAATAATTTCCGTGAAGAGGCAGCCTATCGAATTTGGATAGAATGTGTTCCTGCTACAAAGGAAGGTAAATTGGTTAAACATAGTGTAATTAAAATACATCCCTGTCGGAGACCATTTCTGATTGTAATTCTTCAAGTTAAAGAACATTCTAAGTGTATTTTGACTTGCTCCCAAGTTGAAGACTTTAGGGTTCTGAGACTGTTAATGGAGTTGAAGCAATATTCATTCTTTTCAACTTTGTATACATTCCTGGTGTACCATATCAATTTAGGCCCAGGCTACAGTAATCCTTACTGACTTACGTTTGGACGCCAAAACTTTAATGGAATTTAATAGATAATAACAAATGTCCCACAACTAAGCGCTCTCGCGCTTCTCCCAATAAAAGTTGTATCCTATGGGGTGGGCCAATTGCCTGCGGGAATAAAGGCCCCAAATGCACTATGGAAAAATAAAGATCTTTCCATTGTGTTTCAGTCTTTCTGGAGATGTGGGTGGCTGCATTATTTAGGCCTGGGGTTGACGGACACCCAGGAAAATCTGTCAACCTCTGACATTTTTTAGGATTTAGATCTATTGTATAAATATTTCAAAAATCTTTACAATATTGCCCATCTACATCCATTGGCCGGTGGTGACTCGTGTAGTAAGCGATGTGAGCATGTATAGCAGAAATACCAGGTAGAGAAGTATGGAAGGAAAGGGAGAGATCTAAGAGGTTCAGAACAGGAGGGAGGATGTGTTTAGGTGCATGCTGATATCAAGACCTGGCGGTGAACTCCGGCAGTAGTAACGCCACTGATTTTGTGACGCTTACGATTACTTTCTAAGGACGCTGGGGCTTAGATTACGGTGTCCTCCCCCCCCCCCCCTTTTTTTCTGATCCCGCTCCTGGTTGGGATAACAGCTTGGAGCAATCTTGGAATTTAATTCCCCCTTTTTTAAAGAAAACTCATCTTGAGGAAGTTTATTGGACGAACACTGGGAACACCATTGACTGGTTGCCCTCAATCATTTAATGTTGGGATGCGACCATCCATCCTTCTTTCTTGGTCTTTTCTGTTGCTCAACTTACACCCTCCCTCCCCGTCCTGTCCTGAAGAAGACCCGCAGCAGAGGCGTAAAAATTTCCCTTTATTGCGCCAGGGTCGAAACGTCGACGGTTGTACCCCTATGTTTTGAGGCCTAGACCCTAATATCCGTGTTCCCCTCCCATGCCTTGTACAAACCCATTAATGTATTGAAATTGTGTGGGTAGGCCTCTGTGTTTTGTTCAACTGGAAGATTTGCAATTTTAGTTGTACATAAATATTTAGAATTTTGCTTTTTGAACTATCCCTTCCCTTTTCAATTTACATGAGCTCTCTCTTTATTCCTTACTGCAACATGCAGTCTCCTTTCTTTCATTTATTAATTTGGTTTTTTATGAATGTTGAAAATAAAATGGAATGATAATTACTGACTAAGAAGACTGTTTGTCTATTGGATTAATAAGAGGTGGGACACACTGATATAGAATTCTGGCGCTGAAAAGAACTATATCTCCTGGTTTTTGTTATGGATTAATTTCCTGAATATATGAATAACGAATAATTCATTCATTGATGCTTTATGATAAGTCTAGGACCACCGTTGTTTTATATCAATTGGCACCCAGGTCCTTTGCTCACTGGGGTAACCCCATTGAATTAATGGGTTCAGCAGCAGATAGGCACGGGGTCTAGCCATTCTAGCTCGTTTACCTTCTAGAGAAAGTCCTAGAAAAGGGATTGCAATTTTTCCAAAATCTTCGGGGGAAGTTGGAGGGGTAGGCTTTGCATAACATAAAAAAGTGTAGGCAGTAATGTTATTTCGATGCCAGCTATTCACCCAAACCAAGACAGGCAGTGGGTTTTCCATATAGGCAGAATAGACTGCGTGTTGGTGAGGAGGAGTCTGTAGTTTTGGGCCATGGTAGCTGTGATTGTTGAGTGTATCTGTAGCCCCAGATATGGGATCCTATTCTTCGTCCACTGGAAGGGCAAGAGGGTTGCTTGGCGGGCTGTCTCCGAGATGGTTATGCCAAGGATTGGGGACTTCTGCAGATTGGTCTTCCACTCGTATGCAACACCGAACACAGCCAGCTCTGTCATCACGACTGCTGAAGTACGTTTGGGGTCAGTGAGTGTTAAAAGGACATAATCCGTTTACAGCACAATCTTATGTTCTCTCCCACCCATCTGGATGCCTGTTATGTTGGGGATCATTCCGTATGCGCTCTACAAAGAGCTCCATATAGAGGGCAAAAAGCAGGGGAGAAGAGGGGCAGCCCTGCCGCGTTCCACGCATGCTAGGGAACAGAGTGAAACACACACTCATACTCGCACTCTCACTCACATGAACATACCCAACTATGGAACCGAGGACCGATCAAAGGCCATTTCAGCATAGATCGAGAGCAATAAAAATGGTATGTGGGTGCGCTGTAGGTGACACAATCGTTTTGTGTTATCGCTACATTCTTGCTCTGGGATAAAACCGGCTTAGTTGGAGTCTACCAGATCCTGAACCTAAGGAGCCAGTCTGTGGGCTAGAACACTGGTAAAAATATTTGCATCGACATTCAAGATGGAGATCGAGCGATTGAAGAACAGCACTTGGGAATCTTGCCTGCCTTGGGGATCACTGCTTTTGTGACAAAGCACATGGAATCTGGGAGTTTGCCCGTCACACTGAAGGAATTAAAATGGTGTGCTAAGATCGGGCGAGCTGCAGCGCGAAAGCTTTCTGGAATTCAGCGTTATAGCCGTCAGAGCCTGGTGCCTTGTTAGGCTGTAGCTTTTGAATGGCTGCTAGGACCTCCTCTGGTGAATGCGAAGCAGTACGTATTCCGCTCTACCCATGTCTAGCTCCCGTAATTGTTTCCGGGCAGCTGTGAACTGACGGCAGACCGCCATCGAGCCTGACCGGACGCAAGTGGCCTCAAGCTCCCTGACCTGTAGCTCTAGTTGGTGAAGCTTAGTCCGCCTCTCCCTGTTCAAGACCGTGGCCAGGTCAATGAAATGGCCCCTAACCACAACCTTGAACGCGGCAACAGCAACTTCATGCATGTCATTAATTTTCAAAAAGACGGGTATAGCGTACGTGTATCTTTTTTTATGTGACCGTAGGTGAGGAGTTTCACGTTAAGATGTCAGGCCGGTGGTGTAGGCGTACGTGCTCCGAGCTTGAATCGTAAGATTATGCGGCAATGGTCAGAGAGAGCTGCCACGCCAATGCCTACTGAGACCGTGTCACGAGTCACTACCGATGAGGTAAGAAAATAGTCAATATGGGCAAATGTTTGGTGGGCAGCCGAGAAAAAAGTGTAGTCCAGAATTGTGGGATGTTTGCACTGCCCTATATCAGTTAAACCCGCCGCCTCCAACCAGTGTTTAGTGCCCCTGACCTGTCCTGCCCTACCGTAAGAGTTGTCCGGTCCCTGTGAGTATCCATTACAGTATTGAAGTCTCCACCCACCACCATGTCTTTATCTGGAGTGGTCAACAGGCGGCCCAATGAATCCCTGAGAGAAGGTTCCCGACGTTCATTGGGTGCAAAGATTATGGCTATGGTGTATCTAGAGCCCTGGATTAAGTCATGCAAAGCTAAAAGCCTACCTGCGATTTCCATAAAAACTCTTTCCACCCGCCCTGGAAAAATGGCTAGCAAACAGAATAGCAACCCCGCCCTCTTGGCTCCCTCAGAGGAAAAGTACTAGCGGTTGAACCAGTATGAGCGCAGCCTCCGTCATTCACCCTTGAGCAGGTGGGTTTCCTGTAGCATACAGATGTCACATTTGGTGTCTTTGAGAAATGAGGAGTGGCAAGCATTTAGCTAGTTCATTAGGGCCTCGAACGTTGAGGCTAAGTATGGACAGTGCCATGCAAGTACCTGAGAAAACAGGTGGCAGTACACCACCCACATAAGGGGCATGCCAGGTCTCCTATAGGGAGCATGCAAGGTTAGCCATACATGAGGAGGGGGAGAGGAGCGGAAAAGGGGCAAAGGGCAGAAGACAGAAAAGTGAGACAGTAAATGAAACATGTCCCACACCTGAGGTCAAACAAAATATATTGGTTAGGGTCCATGTCGTGTGCAAGTTCACCAGCGATGCGGTGCGGAAGAGCTCCCTCTGGTACAGTCGTGAACCTTTGATGGGGCGATGCTAAAGATAAGTGACTGCGGTTGTGGCTGAAGGTTCAAGACACCTGAACTCTGTCATTGATCACCATCTGCGTTTTCATGGTCACCTTCCTGTTGGAGTAGCTGAAGCAGATTAGTGCAGGCCTCTTGGCTGTTTGCTTCAGATGGTTTTCTCAGGACCTTCGTCTTCCGTCGTGTGGAGCGCCGCAAGTTAGAGGCTCTGGACGAAGCATCCCGAAGTGGGAAGGCCCCTGCGAGGCAAAGTACAGGTCCGGCATGTCATGGAGTCCTCAGGCGTCTTCAGGAGGGGGTACCACTCGAACCTCCTACTGCCACACACATTGAAGACCAAAGGTATGGCCCCATTTATATCTAATGCTCTGTTCTTGTTAGAGATCCATGAGAGGCTTGAGGGCTCTCTGCCCCTGCAGCGTTATTGGGGAAAGATCTTGGTAGAGCCACAACCAGTGGCCCTCAAAGTCGATGGTTGGTAGTTCCTGGCAGCTGCCATCATAACTTCCTCTTGCCGGTAAGAATGGAGGCAGGTAAGTGTGTCCTGGGGTTGGCCCAGCACGGTAGCTGGCTGCCCTGCGTGGTGAATGTGGTCCAAAACGATCTCCTGATCCTGTAGGTAAGGGGCTACATGTTTAAAGAGGTGGGTGACGAAGTCTTCAAGACTTTCCAGAATCGTCTGCAGTGGGGCGCCCTTGATTCGTATGCTGGAGCGACAGGACAGGTTCTCAAAGTCTTCAAGGCGACAGCAGAGGTCAAAATTCTGATCATGTAGCATCAGCAGCTCCTGGCGGTGGCTGCCCAGCTCCTCTTCCAATGCATCCCTGCCTTCTTCCAATGATGCCACTCTCAGGCCCATTGTCTCCACGTTGTGGCGTATCTCCTTAATCTCAGTGGCAATATCTCGTTTGAGTCCCGCGAAGTCATCCTGCAGGGTCCCAAACAGGGAGGACATAGTTGGGCGTCAGCGGGGTCACAAAGCATTTCGGCCTCCGCCACACCACCAATATGGTAGATGGCCAGTTCCAGTTGAGGGCTACGTATGAGAGACCCTCCAAACCTCCACGGGTAGACAGGGATGCTGGAATCACCTTGTTCAGGTTCAGGAGTGCTCCACTACGTCTAGGAAGAGCTGCTCATATACTCACCCGTCACACAAGTGATTTTGTGGCAGATGGAAGCATCAACACTGAACACTGCAGCACACGCGGCAACCATTAAATGAAATCTAAAAGGGTAGCGCCCCCATCTACCGAAAACCCGGCATCCGGCATCCGGCATGTTTGCGAACCAAATGAACATAAACGGCGACCTACAAACAAAGTAAAAAGAGGTGGCGGCCCTCTCTCCCTCTTGCCCTCGTCCGGGAAAAGCACGGTGCACCACGCCTTGTCAAACAACAATAAATACTAACTAACTCCCCAAACAAATAATAAGAAATACAGATTGGAGGACATTTATCACTCGAAAATTACAACACAGGGAATTGTTTCAGTCAAGATCCCTTAAGAAACGGATCAAATCAACCTAAAACTCCATGATAAGGTACCCAACTTAAAGCCCTGAAGAAGAGCCCGATAAGTAAAATACGGACTCGGAAACGCGTCGGCTTCTTACACATTCGCTTTAATTTCGAATGTTTTTCTTCGTCGCATAAAGGCTTGTTTAATATGTCATATGAAACAAAGTGAATATAAACAGATCGCATGCCTTTATGATACCAGACCAGAATTGTAATAAAAGTTGTATTATAGTGGCCTGGTTGAAGTAGCTAGTAGGGTACTATTACCAGAAGTGACATTTCTTCGATTTGTTCGGTCAACAGTATTTAATGTTTTGTTTTTTGTATTGCAATAATTGTGTTTGATATTTGTAAATAATTGTTTCCAGTACTTGTATATATATGCCTCTGTGCAGGACAACGAGTAAACCTCGGACGTTTTTCTAAAATATGGTTTAAAAAAACTTTCTATCTAACGTTCAATACAAAATAAGTAAAGCGCCCAAGGATTAAATTACTTGGGGTGCAATTCTGCTCTAAAAAATAAAGTTGCAGAATTTAAAACAGTGACCGGGTGCTCTTTCGTTTTTTGAAAAATATTATATGTTGTCCAACCCGGCCACAGTGCAGGACATAACCCCATGTGTAACAAAGCATATACTCACCCGTGGCAGGCGGGAGCAACTGGCAGCCCGCTCAAATCGCAGGCAGAAGGGTCCTCCGCAACAGGCGCTCGCGGGGTGGACTCATAAGAGGGCCTGTGTGCTACCTCCTCTTCACTAGGGCCCATCAGGACATTGAGGGGGTCACCTTTCCAGATGCTCCTGTGGTTATGGTGCTGTTAACCAAGGGCCTTCGCCAGAGAGGGGGATGGCTGGGCGTCTCAGGGACTGGCTTGCCTACTGCCGGTGGGCCCCAAAGGCTTACTGGATGCAAGCATAGTCTCGTTGCCCCCCCTGCACAGCCGGGGCTGTCTTTGTGGGCAACTTAGCTCTCTCCCCTGTCACCATTCCCACAGCGGCACCACAGCCTCCGCACAGGCCTTCGTGTGTCGGTCCGATGCCTCGAAAAGTGGTCCAAATTTGTTACTCCGCAGTTTCAGGCAATGCCGGAAGGGAGGGTTAGGGGGCACCCCACACCAGCTTCAGCTCCAGATCACTGCTTCTCAAAGGCGGTGCAGACCAGCCTGGGTGCACAAGAACGGGCTGGGCCACACCCAATGTCCAGTTGCGGCCCGGGGGGGAGTAGACCATGCCGCCGCTACCACAGCCCCTCTCCGGGCACACCACGAGGACAACACAGGTGTCCTATAGACCATGAATTCAAAGGCCGCAAACCCTGTGGTCCAGGGCCCAGGCTGCAATCTCACTCTGCCGTGTCCACCCACCCCCACCGATTGGCAGCCTGTTCACTCACCCGCTGCGGGCACAGTAGATGCCTGCTGCGAACCGGCCGCCTCTAGGCCGAGCAAGCTCCTCGCTGCGCCTCAGGCACGGGTGCTCCGCCGCCGGCTCCCTTAAGGTCCTGCCTCCTCTGCGCCTCAGGATTCCCGTCCACCACAGGTCGCCACTACACTCCCAAGAGGGCAGCACGAGTGTTCGCAGCAGTTAGGGGCTGGACACTGCTCATCAGCGGAGCCTGGAATTCCGGCGGCGTTCCGAGTTGTGCGACTCACTTGGTCGCCATCTTGCAGCGACCCCCTCACCTTCTGACATTTTTTTCAAACAAGACGCCTGCACTTGGGTGTTTCCTAAATGGTATTGATCCCTCTATTTTTTTCTTACCCAGAATTGTCTGCAAATCTTAAACTGGCCGAAATCCTAGGATGTTCTCACCTTGCTTTGTCAATCGCTACAGATTGCAGAATCTTCCTTCAAAGTTTCTACCACACAGCATTCCTACACTTCTTACAATACAAATAGTATCCCACTTGTGTGGATGGGCCTATTGCCTGCAACAATAATTGGTTAAAACTTGGCCAGTGTGATTTTAATTTATTGTCAATTTGGTTTTCACATGGTAACAGATTTGGTCCGTTACTATGGAATGCGTTGGGTACACCCACATGTGGGGTCCCGTTTTTCTTGTGAGAAGTGTGGGGACGTAGGGTTGTAAGACTTTGTTCCTTGGTTGGAAGTGACTGAAAGAAATTCTGTCATTTTAGTTGTGGGATAATTGTTTTTTTTTATTTGACCCATACTTAGATGTTCGCAGAGCATTCTTTGTAAGACAATGGGATGGGATCCACATTAACACATTAATGTAAATCTTCCCAAGTCGTTGGGTTTGAAAATGCCCAGTGTTGGTAGGGATCCCTGGATGCTGGCTCTGTAGATTGCAGAGATAACCAGGGTTTGCAGAGTTCCCTCCATTCCAGCTGACCTTGAGCCCAAATAATGCAGCCTTTCTACCTGAAAGGTGGGAGGGAATTGAGATTTCTATGAAGGTAGTTTTGACCTGTGGAAAAGCAGCGAGGGGGGTAACACCTGTCCTGCCTTGTCAACCAGGTCGAATTTGTAATCTTCCCAACACCCTCGTTTGCTTCCCCTGGTTAAAATGTGGGGCCTTCTATTGAAGGCGTAAGACCCGCTTCCGATCATTGTGTGTCTCATCGTTGTTGTGAAGCCTTAGCATGGGCTGCAGAGTCTGTGCAGCACAACAAAGGTCAACATCGCTCTCCGTCCTTGTGGTGAAAAGTGGTTAGACCTAATCTAGATTAGATGTTATGAGCTAATTTTGGGAAGAACCCGGTGTTCACAGTTTAAACTGGACCTAGTGTGCCATGTGTTTTTTTTCAGATAGTTCTGTTTTGTCAACCAGACTACCTTGCTGGGAGTGTGGAAAATGCCCCATCAAGGCATTGCTTCTGGAAGGTTGGATAGTAACAGCACGTCCGGTATGGGAGTTCACTTATGATTTTTTTTCTTACTATTCTTCTACTAGTTATTGGTAGTTTGTAGTTTTTTTTTGTTGAAGCTCGTCTGCCTTATTTTATTTAGTATGTATTTTTATGGTATTCATATCAGGATAGAATTCTAGTGTTTTCAAACCCTGTGAGTTTTTTCCATATTGTTCCCGGAGTTTTCACTGGGCATAGATTTTATGTTCTTGTGTCTAAATACTGTTCTTTTAAAGAGTCTACATCGCCTTCAATATTTTTAAGGTCCCAGGTAAACAGTGCATGCGCTGTCTCAAAGATACGTGTTGTGTTTATCTGTAGGCTTACAGGCCGCCCATCTCCTGTCATTGGTAAACTTAAGTGTCGCTCTAATTTTCTTTGCAGCTATTCGTCATGGCATTCAGGCGTCATTCCCTCTTCTTGTGTTTGGCCCTCCCATTGCACATGGATCAAGTACATGTCTCCTTACACCACTCCCAGAGATATTTTTAATTTTGTTTACAAGTACTCCACATTTACAGATACCACAAAAATGCATGCACATTTACAGTAACAAATGCATTTCTAAAAAGTTCTTAAAACATGAACAGCACATGTTATTTTCTTTGCACGATCCGATGGTTTTGGAGCTTTGGTTCCATCCTCCATCTAATTTGTTTTCAAGCTCCGTAGGAGTACTTGTGTTTTCGGGCCTTGTACACATATGCACATACCACTAAAATGCATACGCGTGTACATAAACAAATTAATTATTTAAAAAGCTGTTAAAACACGGACAGCACTTGAGTGTTTTTTTTTTTGTGTCCATGATTTGATGGTATTGGAGCGCTTGTTCCGTCCTCCACCTTGAGATAGTGCTAACACCAGTAGATGGCATTAGAGTGCTTTAAGTGTTCTCCTGTTAAACATTACACAATGACACTTACCTTGTTGTAGGCAGGGGCAAGTCCAAGTGATATGCCCAGAATCACAAATTGTTCCAATGACCCCGAGATTCAAAACTGGTTGCCCAGTTCCTCTGTTGGCAGCTCTGGCCATTACGCCATATCCTCACTTCACTTCAAAGCTCAGCTGTTTCCTACTATCACTTTCATGTTTAATCAGCAAGACCCCGTCAACACCGAACAAGCAGTGACAAAGCCATTAGATCACAGCAATGCACGATCTATTGGCCTTGTCAATGTAAATGTGTTTTAGCCATGTGTTCTAGCAGCACATCTGCTGTTCAGAATGGCTGAAAGTCACTGAAAAAAGTGTTATGATGCACCAGCACACGTCACATCATAGCGCTTATTTTGTGTTTGGAGCGGCAGGACTATAAACTCAATATGGGGGATGAACAGACTCAACGTTTGCTCAACATCCTGTGATTCTGGACTTTCAGTAATTTTCAGCCATGCTGAACAGCAGATGTACTGCTAGACAACATCGCTAAAAGACGTTTACATTGACAAGGCCGATAGCTCGGTCATTGTCGAGACCTTTTGGATTTGCCAATGGTTGTGCACATAAATTTTGTAAGTGCCTCAATAATAAGTTGATTTATATGAACATTTCTACCACTTATGTATGTTCTATACTCCATGGGGCAGATTTATGTTAACTGGCGCATCCCCAGGGATGCGCCAGTTAACATGCGCCACAGTGCGCCACAGCTCCGCCACCCATGGTGCGCCGCATTTATGATGCGGCGCACCATGGGGCAAAAACGGCACAGATGCGTGACGCATCTGTGCCGTAAAGGTGACGCATTGCTGGAGTTGCGTTGCAAAGCGCGACGTAGCTCCAGCAAGGCTCGGGGGTGCCCCATCTCCACAATGCTGCGTCAAGACCTACGCCTGCTTCAAGCAGGCGCAGGCTTTTGACGCAGCATTGGCCTGAAAGTGACTGAGTGAAATCTTATAGATTTCACTCAGCCACTTTTGCGAGGCGCACCTGCCCCGGAACGCCCACCCTGCGCCGGAACGCCCACAAGCGGCGCAGGGCTTTACAACGTGACGCATCTGCCTAGATGCGTCACGTTGTAAATCGTTCGTAGGGATGCGCCACGTTTACGCCGCCTTGCGTGACGCAACAGCGGCGTAAACGTGGCGCAAGTGCCTCATAAATCTGCCCCTATATATTTAAGGGTAAGTGGGTGTATTATTGTGAGAAAACGATGTATTGAAAATACAAAATAGAAATTTAATTGGATAAGACTCCCTCCCCAAGTCTCTGAGGTAATACTAAACGTAAGCACTTTTTGATTATAATTAGAGCAGAAAGTGTGTTGGGATAGTTCTACCAACATCGCATACCTTCATTGTGCATTACATGGTTGCATTTCTTCATAAATCTGTTCTTGGGGAACGATCAGTAATAGTAATACCAAAGTTTCACCACAAAGTTTTGATTGTATTTAGGACGAGTTTCTGACTGGGCCAATCCAGGACATTAACTTATTTTCCTTCTTAGTCTCTACCAGCTTTGATTTTGTCTTTTACGTCGTTGTCATGTTCAAAAGTGAACTTTCATCCCACTTGCAGATTTCTTTCAGTGGACATCAGGTTTTCCTCGAGGACTTTTCTGTGCTTTGCTTTGTTGATATTACTTCTAGCTTGACATCCTCATAACATGATGCTGCCTCTACGGTGCTGTTCAATAGAGGTTCCCTTCTTTGCGTGTTACACTTTGTTTGGTTCGCTCATAATTTAACTCTTTGCCAAAAAGTTCAGTTTTTATTTAAGACCACAGCGGTTTGCTTCATAGTGACATAGTAATTTTTGCAAACTTCCCACCAGAATCAAGGTTAAATCCTTTTGTAATGACTACCTTCATCCCAACAAGTGGCACAGAGTAGAGATGTGGAGTGATAACATGATTTTGTCCTAGAGTTCGATTGAAAGCTGCTCAACTCTTCTGATCAAATCTGCTTTTAAATGCACTACCAGCTGAGAGAACCTAGGGAAACCGCTGAATTGACCCTGAAATCATGTGGATCAATACAATGTAAATAGTTCAAGGCCAGCTAATTTGGTAGGTTTGTTACTCTGCATCAAAGTTCTTTTTTTAAAGTTTAGAATGGACACATATTTAACCGAAGGTATTTTTTTATTTTTTCAATGTTTTTTTTTTTTTTAAAGTAAAATATTTTATTGCCATTTTGGAAGGAACCCGAAATTGACCAAAATACATACCAAGTACTTGTTTTGCTACGGACAAAGGTGCAGCATTAGCACATGGCTAGAGCAGACATATATAATTATCCATTAAGAGAGGGAATCAAAACAAACTTTTATTGTGGCCATTTATCCCATATCTTATGGAATTGTGTTTGTATCCACAACCTTCATACATGGGTATCTCTACTTACCTAAACTAGCCATGCACCTATCCGGACTAGGGAGTTTTTCAACCTGTTTCCAACTTTGTGCAGTACCTCTTTTAGTGAATATTTAAGCCAGCTGTAGTAGGGGTTTCACATATGTTGTTTACTCAGTATGTTCAGGAGCGCTATGTTAGTGGTACATGGAATATTATGGCATAATAACATTTAAAATACTCTTTGTACTGCTTTCCGGAGGGTCTGAGGGATCCTGCAGCCCAAACGTTTCACTGAAATGTAATTTGTTCCTGCATAAAACTGAAATTTATATTGGTCTGATTGGGATAGTAAGTGTAAATAACAGACGGCGGGTTGAAAATCTCCTACCTCTGTGAATGATTTTACACATGAACGGCTAAGCCCCTTTGCATGGGCTATAGACCATGTCTTGCGTAGTATTTTTTTAATGTAAATATTTTAATTGGATATCCCTACTCCTTGCTGAAATGCTGGGTTTTCTAAGGGCCTTTTGCACTGCCAATGAGCATCCTCTACTGGGCTTAGGTTTCCCTGCTTTGCTTTTCAGAGTTGTGGGAAGGAATCTTGTGTCTTTATTGCTTATGATTTGAAGATCTTGGAGAATTTGTTTTTTTTGCCCTCAGTAAACACATGTAGCTAGAGCTTGACTTCTAGGGTGTTGAACTCGGAGATCCTCCAGGGTGATTAGGTAACTGATGAGTGCATGGTGAATCTGTTACTATTGGTACAATTTGTTTTGTAGGAAAAAAAAATTATGTTGGAAAATGATTTCATGTGACTCTGTTCTACCCTTTCTCCCAGTGTGGAACCTGCAACCTCTCTAGTTCCTTTCCCCTCAGTGTCGGCACCTGGAGGACCTCTATTCCACCCACAGAGCAGCTTCATTTGCCAATTTCCCCATTCCATTGAATCTGTGTGGCCACATCGTTTCACGTCCCCAAAGCCATTTTGGTAGCCGCAGGGATGTCTGCCGTGTGTTGGCCTAGTGGTGGAAGAGAAAAGGTGCCCTATTCCCCAGGGCTCATAATTCTATTCTGTAGGCTGGATCAGAGTTAGGACCTTGTATCCAGTCCTTCATCACTGTCAAGTGGGCAGCCCCATAGTTTGAGGTGAGTTTGGCTATCGCAGGTACAATATCGATTCTTAACTTGTATGCCTTGGTCATTGCTCCCTGTTTGGGCCATTGTTCCACATGAATGATCTTGACATTGAAGAGATGGGCCTAAGGGAGGACTGTGGAATCAAGAAATTAAAGTTTTGTTGGCTGTAAAGAGACTTGGGCAGTCCCACTAATCGGACTAGATCTACTCTCCGACAAGCGTGTAATATCACTCTTCGGACTCTTGACCAATGAAGCCACATTTTCTATTCAAAATTTGTGCTGTTCTTTAGCTGCGTAAACCCCCAGATATTTGAAGCGATATAGAGAGAGTCTGATGTTCGGACAACACACCCACTCATCCACATCTGCTGTTTTGTGTACTGCGAAAGCACTATATTCATCTCCGTTCATTTTAAGATTAGAGAAGGAGCTGAATTCGTTTACGGTCTGCTCTGTCCTGAACATAGAGTTCACTCCAGTGGGTGAGCAGATAGTTTGCCTAGAGAGAAACTTTGTCTTCCTAAGTCAGCGTCCATTTCACATTTTTCACTATCCAGTTGTAGCCTTGCCACTAAAGGCTTGTAATTGAGAACAACAGTGGTGATAAATGGCACCCTGCCCATTGGAGTTCTGGTCTGACAGTATCACATTAACTTTGATTTTTGCCATATGATTCAGATAGAGGATATAAAACCTCTGGCCAAAATTCGTCCTCTGGAATAGGAGGAACATGAAATCCAAGTCTAATTTATTGAATGTTTTTTTGTTGATTAGAAATACTACCAGTGGGTCAGTCAGTCGGTGAGAAAGTGCTAGTGCTTTAAGCAGTTGTCTAATGTTGTAACTGGTAGATATCTGCAGCATAAAACTGCTTTTATCATAGTAGATCAGGTGTTGTATGACAGTTGCCAGCAAATTTGCCTGTTATTAGGTCTCGTCTATGCAGCACGCAAGTGCTGCATAGGGAGGAGACCTCTTGAAATCGGTTCGGTTTTTCGCTTAAAAGCGTGCACGCGTTGCATTGCCTTCAATGGCAACGCGTGCACGTTTGGCTATTCCATTGTGGGAGCGAGCGGCACCATGTGTTACCAATTAGTGCGCTCGCTCCCGCAAGGTAAACGCTGCGGGACCCTGCTCCTAGCTGCACTCCCCCCCCCCCCCCCCACCCCTTGCCCGCAGCACAGGAGGGACACCATCGGGGCACAGAGGCGAGAGCGCGGGCGCTTGTTTTAGGAGGTTTTGAGTCACAAAAGAAGGAAGAAAATGGCCAGGTTGCTGCCTTGCGTAAAGCGCTTTAACGCCTCGTTGGGTGTAGTAAGCACTGTATAATTACAATTAGTTAACCTCTGTGGGCTTCATAACAGATTGTTCACTTGCTCCCCCACTACATGTGCCCAGGCAATCCTGATGCAGCAGGTAACGGAAGTGACCATTGGAATAACGAGGGTGCGTGACACCTCAACGTCCACACGGCCCCCTGCCGGCACAGACTCATTCACGCATTTTCTGCAGCCGCACAAAGATAATGAACACATTTCTGTTTCTTTTCACCCCTATTTTTGCAACTCTATTTAAAGCATTATCTAAGAGGAGTAGCTCACATGTCACTGGCACGTGGCAATCTCATCATATATTTTTATCCTCCTAGCCTGAAAGATTCTCCCACCTCAACATGGTTTATTCCAAAACATATTTTTTTCTTGGAAAGGGAGCACTTTCGAGCTTTCGTAACTCGTCCTTCACTCACGGCTGCTAAGGCACTTGCTATTCACTGCTGGGTTTTTACTTGTCTGGCATTTTTCAGAGCCAACAATAGGGGAGATCTATTGGCTACGCCAATGCTTGTTTTGCTAGTATCCTTACCATGTGAAGGTAAGAAAGATGGGCCAATGAGACATCCCAGTTTGTCTGGCAACTTGCTTACAGAAGCATAGTAATGACTGCTTCACCAAAACTGCAGTGAATTTCCTTCCTTTCATTGGAGACGTTTAACACTGTAGGGTGGAGTCAGCCCTGGGACCACGAAAAATTTTGTAAAGCCTCCAGAGGTACCCATCATGGCTTAGAGATTTTATAGCTGGTATTTGGCTGGTGACTTTTGTGATTTCCTGTAACAAAGTAACCTTAGCCAGAGTCTTGTAATCACCCCTGGAAAGCTCTGCAACTGGGAGTAAATTCAGTCTGCCCTTTCTGTGTATTTTATACTCCTTGAGTTGGAGAGCTTTCAATAGTAGGTGAGTTATTCTGTCACCAACTTAGCATTTTTGCCCAGCATACCTCCGGTAAGCCTGCTTTCTTCTTTGTGGATCAGCCAGTGTAGGAGTGTTCATAGGCCCTGCTTTGGAACTCTCGCCACACCTGCCTGCATCTCCCAAAAGGTCATGTTGGTATTTGACTTTTGCAATACTAAGCCTGTGGAGAAGCGCTTTTATGGTACAGGTCGTCAAGTTCCAAGATTGCTGCGTAGGACTTGCAAGCTTAGCCTCTGCGTCCTTTTTATCTATAATATTAAGCACAGATCAGTGCATCTCATTGCTGGTTTGAGAGCGTCACACATGGTTGAGGCGAGTCTACTGTTACTTTGTTAAGCTGTAAATATTGCGTCATTTCTTACTGCAGTGCCTCTTTAATGTCCCTCTTCGTTAGCCACGAGGCGTTGAGCTGCTATGTACATCTCTTGCTGTTGAATCCTGCGGATACAGGTGGGGAGTGCGTATACGTTCATAATTGTTTTCCACTGCATGGGATGGATACCATGAGGTCACTTGGAAAGGGAGCTCCCACCTGAAGAGGATTGCGAACATCCCCCTCCTTCCAGTCAGTAAGTCTTGTGTGAAGCCTGCATGGCGCATTTATAGTTAGACACAAACAAGTTGGTTTGTCTCATGAAACAGGAGGACATCAGGGTTGCAATGTTTGGCCTTCTAATAACTGTACCCATTTTGATGTTATCAGGCAAACTATTGGAATTACAAGAGAGACATTTGAATTATGTGGGCCTGGCCTAGTTTCTGTTTCAGCTGTGGTCTGCTGCTCAGAACAGAGACTATGTATAGCGATTTAATAGTGCTGCTCATTGAAGAGAACAGTCCAAGAAACCAACAAAACACCCATTCCTAACCCCCATATTTTACTTACAAATGTGAAACAGCTGTAGAGAGCGGTGAGGTGACATTTAGGGTCCCTATGGAAGAAAACAACCATTGATTAATGCTGCCTCACAATGATAGCCCCCCCTTTAAATCATTTAATCTGGGGAATCCCCCAGCTACTAGGGATTCAGACTAGGCTGACACCAATTTCTAATCATTCCTTTGGCAACACATAGGACCCACAGTGCACCTAACGGCCAGCTAGACTCCCAATGGGTACCCCAATAACCAAGCCCTCTTCCTCGGCATGGTCTAATTTACTGTCAATGGTATTAAAATGGAACATTCTAATACTGGAGGCTCATTCCTTTAATCCACTACCAACAAATCCTTGAAATGGTCTGGGACGTTGTAGCCAGATGAGTCTGCATGTCTCTCCCAAAAAGGTATCATGTTCTCTTGTTTGAGGCTCATCTGCATTGGCAAAAGTTTTTTTTCCTTTTGGTTCATGTGGAACATATTGAGCAGAAAGCTTTAGCAAAGCCAAAGGGTCGGGTAACGCAATTTAAAGGGGACTATAATTAACCTTACCAGTGCTTGTTGTAATTTTGTCACCAGCTGTGCAGGTGCATTTTCTGGCTGGAGGGCAAATTTTTCCTGTTGCCGTTTTTAAATCATTTGCACGGGACAGTATTCTATATATGTGAGTGTCTGAAACTTTACTGCCATTGCAACCCAAGCTTTTTCTTTATTATGATTATTATTTTTAAGTTCTTCACTGTCTGGAAACCAAACAAGACTGAGTATTGATGTTTGAACCAAGGGACACCTGTTTTTTTTAATACAATAAATTGCTTTTTTATAGCACTTCATCGCAAATTTGTGGTGATTGGAAGTGCTGTAAGCATCAATATTTTATTGTTACCCAATTAGTGGTGGTCAGGTAACTGGCATTGGAAGTATCAAAGGCTACGTACGCCTGGCCTTCTGCAAAAGAAGGTCAGAATGTAAGAAGCTAAAGACAATTTTATGATAAAAATATTACAATTGGTACTAAAGGTATCGATGATCTGGAATGGGCACAGCAAATACAGCTGACCTGTCATGCTTTTATGGTAAGAAGCAAGACTGGAAACTAATACAAAAAAATGTCGGTGTTATGACAAATAATGCAATGAGGAAATAACCACTTGAATGAGAAGTAAAGAGGATTATTCTCCACCATTTTCAACAGGTCACTTCTAAATACTGTCTGGGTTCTGTGATATGGATGATTGATTAAGCACACTTTTACCACTGGTTCACAAGTGCAGTGTACTGGGGATAATGTACATTGTTGAGGTAAAACTAAAGCGCAGGATGGCACAGCGTCACACACAGTGCAGCTTTTCGTCCTTCGACTCAAACTTAAAAAGCTGGAATCTCCCAAACTAGAGTTTAGCATGGTTTGATCATTACCATGCGAAGGTGAGATTTATTAAAATAAAAATCGTTCTTAAATGTGGAAATGTATGTGTTTTGTATTATTGTGTTGTAATTACATTTAAATAGTGGTTAGTACCCCGGACGAGGTATTGTAGCACTTTGTAGTGTGTAGCATGCTACTCTGAAAAAGCAGAGATATGATTATTCCAGTGGTTATTGGCTATTGAGTTTTGTTGGGGTTAGTCTTGTACTCTCAGGAAACTATTCCATGCATTTTCTTCAGTATCTTCATGGTAGATTACGTTTATTGGAATTGGGTGAGGCCATTAATGCTATCCTATGCAAACTGAAAGAGGTATTGGAGGATAGACCAGTGGAGGTAGGTCAGATGTTGTGTGATTCCAAGTAACAGTTAGTTTATTGTGGGGTTGTGATTGTCAGAAGAAGTATGGCCAGATTGCAGAAAATATAGTGATGAGTGAGGCAGATAGGAATGTGATAGGGTAGTCTATACTCGTGCAGTAAAGCATGCAGAGGATGGAGAGCAAGGAGAGGATGATTTGATAGAGAGCAAGTGGAGAGAACAATCAGTAAATATAATTCAAAGTCAATTTTCATGCAGGGTTTTAGCATTGAAGTGGGATTGTAGGTGTTTAGGATAGCATGAAATCTCAAGCAGTAGAAAGAATGGGTGATGGTTGTCATCTGGTTGTATAGTTTGGCTCTCATTAGTGTAGAACATTTTGCCTAGGTCGTTTTTAACATAAAATGTGGTACAAGTTTCTAGATCTACACTGACCTCTTGCACAGTTGAGGAGAACACCTGACTGCTTCTTGTACAGTTCATTATTTACCACTTAGTGCTCAAAGTGCTGTGTTCCCATGACCTACAACATGGCTACATCTGATTTATACATAAGCATGCGGTGGAAGAGGCTGCTTGTCAGATGACCGGAGGTGAGATGGCAGCCTGCTGTGGATTGTCGCTCTGTAGAGGAACTGGTATCTACATATGCAGTTGCTAACCACTGGCCTACTGTCTCATTACCAGAAACATGACATTCCAGAAAATAGCAGGATATATATCGGATGTAGACTTCTAGCCGCATATTCCTTGCCTTTAGAATTGCATCCGGCCCCAAGGAGTCTGCAGGTGTCCACCTGGTTCCCCGCCAGCGATTCCGGTTCCAGTCGGTCCCCTAGGATCCCTCATCCGTTCCTGTATCCGGACCGGTGCCGGTCATGCCAACTCCTCCTGCCCCTGATGCTCCTGGCACCCACCGGCAGCTTCATCCCCATTCTGATCCCCGACTCCGATACAGACCTGGAGTGGCGTCACTGATCCGTTTCGGACACAGAGGGGAGCCTTGCCTCCTATATTGAAGCTCGGGTCCGATTCCCTTGGGTGTGGACTCTGGTAGGGGTTGCTGGACCCTCAAGAATACCAGCCGTATGAAGACAACCCTAACATAGACTGCCCATGTATATGCCTTTCTGCCCATACCACAACTGGCAAGAGTTCTCAAGAAGATCAAGGACGACCTAGCCCAGTCATCCTTGTGGCTCCGGACTGGGCGCAGAGGGTCGGATATCCCGAGCTACTGAGCATGACCACCGATTCTCTGATCAGGCAGTCCCTTCGGAAAGATCATCTATCACAGCAGCAGGAGTCGTCCTCCTCCCAAACCTGTCCAGTCTCCGCATTCTTACGTGGAGATTTAGCTGCGCCAGTTGACCGCTTTCGACCTTCCTCCCGAAGTCTTTAACGTCACCTTGGTTGCCAGACGTCCCTCCACCAAGAGGGTATACGCCTGACATTGGAAATAATGTGTGGAATGGTGTGCAGAATAAGGCATCGATACCCTTTCTGCACCATTTCTGAAGTTCTCCTTTTCATTCTTTACCTGATCCAGCAGGGCTCTGCTCTAGGACCTCTTATGGGCTATATTTCTGCTCTTGCTGCTTTTTTTTGTGGTTGCCTGACCAACCCACCTTTTTCAAATCCCCTATTGTACATAGGTGTCGGAAAGGTTTTGTTCATCTTTTCCCTACTTCAGCATTTACCATGCCTCAGTTGGACCTTCATCTGTTATTAACATTCTTGATGTGTGCTGCTTTCAAGCCTCTCCATAATTGCCCCTTCAGGCTTCTTAAAATTAAAACTGCTTTCGTTGTGGCTATTACAACTGCCCGAAAAGTGAGTGAGCTGCAGGCCTCGTCATCCAAACTGCCTTACTTCTCAGATTATCCTGACAAACTGGTGCTTCAGACAAGAGCCTCCTTTCTCCTAAAAGTGGTCAGTCCATTTCACATCGGCAAATCCATCACACTGTCTACTTTTTACGCTCCTCCACATCCCTCTAAAGAAGAGGAGCGACTCCACTGGTTGGACCCAAAAAGATCGTTGTCGTTCTTCCTTGACCGCACATGCGAGTTCTGGGTGGACACCCAACTCTTCGTGGTTATGTTGGTGCGAAGAAAGGTTGGTCTGTTCAGAAGCAGACCATCTCTAGATGGGCCACACTCTGCATTAAAATCTGCTATGCATTGCCCAAGAAGCCACCTTCTGAAGGCTCATTCCACCAGTTCTAAACTGTGACCACTGCGTTAGGCCGCAGAGTTCTGGTCCTGGGCATCTGCAAGGCTGCAACGTGGGCTTTCCTGTACACGTTCACCAAACATTACTGCCTGGACAGTCAGGTCTGTAGGGATGGACATTTTGCCTGTTCAGTCCTACAGGACTTTCTTGTTGGAAATTGGTCCACAGACCGTCTGCCGGGTATGGTATTGGTCAGTATTCTTCGCAGCTCCGTGTTCCTGGCGTTGAAAATTGAGAAAAGAAACTGACGTCAGTGCAGCTGGGGCGGTGCCTGTATAGGTGCTGCAGATGGCACTTCTGCGCGGATGATGACGAGGACTCACGCGGAACTGATCTATGCCACCTAACTGCACGCAGAGGTACTGCTCAAGAAAAATCTTCCGTATCCAGTCTGATGCCTGTGGAAATTCTATGGTAAGGAATCTGTGGCTAGATAGTCTCTCTACCAGATAGGGTGTGTTGAATGCCTACCAAGATAGCACGCTGTTAATGCTTTTATTCTTTTTAGTCACTGATTGGCTCTATGTATCATAATAGCATTCTATAGATTTTTTTCAGGTCTTGGTGTAATCTGTGGTTCTCTTTTCTTCTTTGAAAGCCACTGATCTAATCATCTTGGCCAAGAGGTTTGATTCTATGAGGAGTGTCTTTATTGGTATCACAGGTGCTTTTTAGGACATCCCTTGTTAAGGAATAGGAACCCTCCCCTACCTAGGTGGCATGCTTCATTAAAGGATTCAGCTCTACTCTAGGTGGGGTGGTGACTCCTCACCCAAAGATGGGGGGGGCACTTTTGATTGAAGATCTTTTAACTGAGTGTTATATGTTTGTGCTTAAGTGATTTTGGTGGGTTATGCAATGTGATAGGTAAGAAATTTGTGAACATGAAAATTGACTGGGAATTACCACATGCATTTGCTTTATTCCATAGGGATTCATGCTGAAGTTAAAAAACATTTTAAGAGGAGCAATTAAACCTTAGTTTTTCGGTGGTCCCTCTGCTTTTATCTGCACGTTTAACGCCTTAATGCCCAACTGGTTCCAATGACATTTCTTTGGGATGTCATCTATGTTCACCCTACCATACAGGCTGAAGCTTGTATGCTAGTAACCCTAATCTTTGTGTGCTAACCCCTTGTGCAGCATTTAGAGATGCCCAAAAACAGATCATAGACACATATGGAATGGGCCAGGAGCACCTTCTAATACAAGGTCATACAACAATTTTACATGTGATGGACTAAAGCTGTTTTCGGATCGGCTTGCTTAGTGTATAAAATAAATACATAGTTATGACTTAACGCAAGACTCAATTCACTAAGGCTATGTGTAAAGTGTGACACTTATCATTGTAAGTCACGCGATGCAGTTTGTGAAATTTATGGGGTAGTGTGGTAGACTTTCCTTGACTTATGGGCCCAAATGCCCCCATAGGAATAAAGTGGATTATGGCGACATCTGAGGTCACAGTACCTGGAGCACGAAGAGGCATTTAACAAACGCCTACAAAGAGAACCAGAGGTCCCAGGACACCAAGGCCGGTGCACTGCCAGACCTGCTGATTTTACTCATCTGCCGGTCAGACAAACTAGAATTACCTGGTCCCATAAGATAACTAGGTTGGAAAGGAGAGCTTTTTTTATACTGTGAAACATCTCCTCCACACCAGGTGAATCCACCTATGTCGCAGGCTATGGAATTACATAGTTTTAAGAAGCTCAGAGCACGCCCCCTCTAAGTGATGGCCATCTTAAAGCAGATTAATTTTCAAAGGGTAACTTGGAGTTATACTGATGAAGAGGGGTATAAGCCATCAACAAGAGTTTTTGGGAGTGCGAAAAATAGTGTACTTTACAGTCTTATCCCGAGAACACCATGTACCTCTGAGACCTATCAGAAAATATCTTGTACACTGTGGGTAAACAAGATTGTTCGTATACAGTGGGAGTACAGTGGGAGTGACAGCACCCTGGATGAATGAAAAGCTCAGAAAAACACTTCAATAGAGCTAGTATAAATATCCTCTAGAGTAGACAAAATACGTCCTTACTGACATAATAGAATGTTAAAATTGTACATTAAAAAGGACCAAAATATCCACTACTCAAGCTGGATTGACCATGCTAGATGCCCAGCCAAGAAACTCCATAAGATTCTCAGAATTCTACAACCTGGAAAGCAGTCCAGCGTCCTCTCCCATCTTCAAAGATTTTTCCAGTAAGTTAGCAACTCGTTACGTTACCAAAGTGATCACTTGAACTCCTATTTAACCAGCCAAGCAATCCACTTGTCTACTGTGAACACAACCCCCCCAAAAAACAGAAGAATTACCTTCACCTCTCGTTCTTTCATCAAATTACAACTATATGTCTGTGTCTGCCTTCTGCAACACCATTGGCGCTTTTTAATCAGCTCACCATCTCGGTGTTTGCTCTCACCCTGATTACGTCTGTGTAAAGTCCTCCTCACCCCTGTGATCCTGCTCCTGATTTTAGCTCCTGATTTTACCCTCGCCTCATCACCCAAGGCAGGGCCTAGGAATTTATAACTTTCTATGGGAAGGATGATTCTTATATTTGAGTAGAGGCTGTCAGAAACGTCTAATGTGTGGAATTGTGCATTGTTCTAGAGAGCCGAGCATTCTATTCTACAGAGAACAGGATTGTCCAGCAATTGCACCAGTAAGTGCTGGCTGTAGCTCTCTGTTTTCTCCTAAAGCACAATACAAGCTGCACAAATATACACGAAATTAAAATAACATTAAATAGACTAAAACAGCAATTGTGTGCCCTATCACTCAGTTAATTCCTTGCACTAAAACCATAGCCATAATCTCATTCAGCTTGAGAATTTAAATTTTCATCCAAAAATGTATAGTTAAATGGCAGTCCTAACTCCAAATACATTGATGACTGTAAAGAGGACAGCAAACCAAAAACATTAAAAAAAACAAGCATTTGCATTGCAGCAGGTCTCACATTTGCGAGAGTTTAAGCTATTGCCATTTGATGACCATGCCTTTTATTTATATGTTGATTTTCAAAACTGATAAATAAACTCTTGCAAATGCGAGACCTATTGCATTGCTTCCGGTTTCTGTCCGGGCTGCTGGTCCCCAGATGGCGAGCAGCACAGAGCCTGGATTCCGGGTGAAGAATCTTCATGATTGAAGCTGAGGGAAGAGGCAGCTGCAGCCGAAGAGAGGGAGCGATTGGGGAGGAGGAGGAGTCGTCAGCTGCAGTGAGCCGTGTTGATGAAAAGAAAGGCGTGTCTTGTAGTCTATTTTTTTTTCAATATTGAAGGCTTTTGGTAGGCTGTGCCTCATGCCGTCTGTGGTGCGCTGTTTACAAAAAGCTTACAATATTGAAAAAATAGACTTTGGCAAGCTTGCCGAAGTCTATTTTTTCAATATTGTAAGATTCTGGTAAGCAGCAGCATGCCACCTGTGGCAAGCAAAGGGGGCGCTGTGCAGAAAAGCATGTTGTGCCTGCGGTAGGAGAAAATCATTAAAGAAAATAGTGCTCACAGACCGTAAATAAAACATACATGTAACTACACAAGTAAAAGGGCCAGTCCGCATGGGAGGTTACAAATGTAGAAAAGGCTGTACTAAGGAGGGACAAGCAAGCCTATTATCAAATCAGAAGCCAACATTTACAAAGGACAATGGCACAAGCCAATGAAAAATATGGGTGTAGAGTGGGCAGGGCTTCAAGTCCATACCTGATTATGGCATGTCTTGAAGAGACCGCTCAAGCGGTGCCTAGGGGAGACCTAATAAATCCCATCTGCCATTAAGGATGCATCTGGTGGAAGGGGGAATCAGTTTCAACAGTGAATCAATCTGTATTGAATACTGCATGGTCTTTTTTGGAATTGTTGTTCCAACTGATTTATCACTCTTTTGTGACCCATTTTATTGAAGAAATAAACAATGGCAGCAAGGGATAAATAATGCCGCACTACCTGACTGTACACACAATATGAATGCAAAATAAGTAACTGTTGCCCACCTCCTAGGTTCACTCCCAATGAATCCACACTTGAAATACAGAAAAAAGAAGCACAGAGAGGCAACAAAACATGAAGGCACAAATGCTGAGAAAAGAATTCTTTCCGGACTCTTCAATGAGGTTAATGCATCTTTTAATAGTTCCTCAATCACAGAGACGTGATACAAAACGGATGCAGCCAACACGTTTCACCCTGAATAGAGCTTCATCAGGACAGTGATAGACTCAAATAGTACTAGAACAGAAATCCATAATTTCTTGTAACATCCGTTGCTACTGGTGATTACTCGTGGCGGATGATACAGCGTCTTTGGAATTGAATATTACCTAGAGATGTTTCACCTATCAGAGTAAACCTACTTCTCTTAGTATGACCCTGAAGAAGTTTGAGTAATACACGTTGTTTCCAGTCTGTAACTCGTGCTTCATTAATTTGAGCTTTTTACAGATGTTACAAGAAATGATGGATTTCGGTTCTATTACTATTTGAGTCTAACACTGCCCTGATGAATCCCTATTCCGGGTGGAACGCGTTGGTTGCATCTGTTTTGTATCACGTCTCTGTGATTGAGGAATTGTCTCAAAGTCGGTCAAGTCACACCAAGAATCTAAAAAACAAAAGCAGACCCAAATGACCTCAACAAGTTCAGACCAGTCTCCAATCTCCCCTACCTAGCCAAAACTCTAGAGAGATGCGTGCTCGCACAGCTTGACAAACACATTGATATCAACAATCTTCTGGACCTCCACTAATAGGGCTTCAGAAAAGAAAGGATGCAACACCGAAACAGTAATTCTGAGCATAATAAATGACTTGCACAAGTCCCTAGATACAAATAAATGCCGCCTACTCATTATTCTAGACCTATCAGAGGCCTTTAATACAGTTGACCACAAGCTCCTCCTTGATTCCCTTAAAAAATTAATTGGGGCGGATGGAGTAGTTCTACACTGGTTTACATCCTTTCTACACAACCGCGCTCAAAAATTAAAAAAATAGACAATCAGACCTCAGACGTAACAGGGATAACCTGGGGAGTCCCCCAAGGCTCCGCCAGCTCGCCTACACTATTAAACATATACTTGCAATCTCTCACTGACATCTGCAACCTAGCTAAAACCCCCTTCCATTTATATGCGCACTACACCCAGCCCTACATGGAAATCTCGTTGCTTGAAGACATTCACCAACTAAATGCCACGCTCAAAGAAGTTCAACACTGGCTCTCTCACAACCACCTAAAGCTCGACCAAGACATAAATCTTAATGGTATCAAGTTCAAACCCCCCCCCCCCCCAGAAGCTGGAAAGGATAAACGCCATTGATGCCCTCAACTGCTCTCTCCCGTTAGCCAACTCCATCAAATCTCTGGGGATCACTTTGGACATCAAACTGACCATGAAAGATTATATTAAGAACAAAGCGAAGGGTGCCTGCTACAACCTGAAACTTCTGAACAAAGTCAAACCCTACCTAACGCAAGAAGATCTCAAATCTACCACACAAGCATTGGTACCGTTAAGACTAGCCTACGGAAATACCTCCTTCACAGGTGCTGCCAAATCTCACCTTGCACCCATTAGAAACATTCAACACAGCAGCCAGAATGGTGACCGGAATCAAAAAATTCAACCACATTTCCCTAGGCCTGAAAGATTTGAGATGTCTTCCGACGGAAGTACGATGCAGCTTTTCCACAAAGCCCTATGCATGGGAAAACCAACCTACCTCGTCATCAAGCTCAAAAGGGCAGGACAAACAAGAAACCTCAGAAGCTCAAATATCATGCTCCACAGCCTGCCTAAAGCCCACAAGCAAAAAACTCTGGCTCTCTCCTTTTCAAGCAATGCCCCTGAAATATGGAACTCCATACTGATACATAAGGTCGAAACCGGGTTTCAGCCGATCTCTTCGGACGGCCCCCAGAAGATCATTGCTTAGAACTCTGCGCACATTCATTGCCCCTCTTCAATTAAACTCCGCAGCATCTGGACTTGTATCACTCAAGCCAACCTCTGACTACCCTGTTAACCATAACTTTCGCCACAGGTCACCTATTGTCATCCCCGGTGCTTGGCTAATCTGCTTGTGGACACCAATCCTAGATCCCTTGGACGGTGATGCAGAGCTCGTTCACCTGTCCAGTCAGCCTACTGCGGTCAATTTCATTTTCCTCCTGATGGTCCCTCTGAGCCATTGGACTACCTGAATCCTCCGTCCTCAACGTGTGAATTTACCATCCGTTCTTTCCCATATCCGTACTATACAAATGGTAACCTGGTCCTGATGATGACCCTAACTTGTGACTGGTCGAAACTTCTTTGACTTTGCAGCGCAACTTTTGGCGCTAAACTCTGGTTCACCAAAATGCTAAACCCTGTATATACCTACCTGTGAACCTTAAGTAACTTGTAAATAATGTCACCTTTGTTCACTTTGCACTGTTCATCGCTATTCCACTTGTCACTTGCACCGTCCACCCTGTGTGTCACAAGCACTTATGTGCACAAAGTTTTGTCTGGTTACTCCCACATTTACTGTCCACAGTGCTGATACTACTGTTTCCACTCTGCTTGTTCTAAATATAATGTCCCTCTGGCACTTCTTTGAAACTTCAAGTCTCCCTACTTGTGTCTTTTCCAAACAAATGTGCATGTTTATTTACTAGCCTACGAAATAACACCTTTTGTTACATACAACACCCCATAGCACCACTTCAGCACCAGTCGTCAGCATCACCCAGCACCACTTAACCACTTAAGTAGCACCATCTGAGACTCACTGAGCAGCAGCTGATTACCACCACAACACCAGCACAGCATCAATCAGCACCACCGCAGTATCACTCAGCACCTACCTCCTCAGCACCAGTGCAGCATCTCCTCAGCATCACTCAATGCCACCACAGCACCCCTGCAGCAGCACCTCCTCATCCACACAGCCCCACCACAGCATCAGCACAGCCTCCCCTCAGCACCAGTGCAGCACCACCTTAGCATTAGCGCAGGACTGTCTCGGCATCATCGCCAGTCAGAATCTCTCAGCACCACTTCGGTGTCACTCTGCACCATCTCACTCTGCCCCTCGGAATGTGGCATCTGTTGATTCTCCCCTATTGTCCGTCCGCTGCTCGTGTTGTAATTCAGGTGCTGTTTCCCACCCTCCACCCTCCAGTTGTTTGTGTCCTCCCTGCATGACTAGGAGAAGGTATAAGAGGCAAGCATTGGACCTAGCAGGAGGAAGTTGCCATCATGGTAAGAACAATAAAGCTAAGGGACATTTTTTATGTTCATTTTTAATAGGGCCATTCAGTTGTACACAATGTTTCTTGATTATATATAGGGTAACAAAAATGACACTTTTTTGTTGTGACTTTTCAACATGCTGCACAGCAGCCACGCATTGAGAAGATTGAGAGAGCCAGTGGCTCTGGCTGAACACTTGTGGGGTCCCAAGGGCAAGACCTATTGGCTATGCCTGTGCTTGTTTTTTATTGGTGTGATAGGCAACACGCTGACTGAACACTGATTGAAAGTGAAACCAGTCGTTCATTATAGTGAGACTTTCACAGGCCTCCTATTTATACATCTCTGTCACTTTATAGGCGTCTGTATGAATCAGCTTGGCTAATGGCTCGAATGTCAGTGCAAATAACTTCAGTGGCGAAGGGTACCTCTGCTTGCTCGCCTGTGAATTTGAAAGCTTCAGTTTTCTGTGACGTTCATTGTTTTGATACTGGATCATTCTAGAGTAGTTGATATGAAATAAGGCTCGAAGACCATCTTATTTGAAATATGAATGTCCATTCTTTTGAGACAAACCCCTAAATGGCATTAAGTGATGCCAGAGCGATTGATTCAACAACTGGATGTTTAATGCCACACATGGCTTTTGCATAGCACCGAGTCAGGTCAGTCACAGTTGCTTAATTCATTGATCTCTGGTGTGAGATGAATGTAGTTATGTCAGAGTACAGATGCTGCTAGTTCTAGTGTCAATGTTCGATACTATTGGACATTCCATATTTTTCCGGTGTTCTCTGTCCTTGAAGTGAGAGAGGTGTATATTAAAATAGATGACTTAATTTCTAGCTGAAGACAGTAGATATATTTTATTCTCACAATTCATATTTGCCCCCTTGTTTTTTCCATTCTGTATCTTCAACTTCTGGGCAGTCTAATTGATAGTTTGGACTTAAAAACGATGAGTATGCTGATATTACTCAGGATCCCTCTATCAGGAAGAACATCATAGCATCACTTCCCATTTATTGGCAGTGGTTGATTGGATGAACCTTTACTCTACAATTTTCGGGCTTCCTAGTAATGAGCTATCAAAAGCCTGGCCACATAAATTCGGCTCCCCTCTAGCATATGTGCAAACATTAAAGACCGTGGGTCTCTTCATAGATGCATAATTGACATGACTCCACAACAGTCCATAGTGTCTCTTATCTTTTCTGTGTCTCGTACCAATGATATTTGAGTATATTGCCTATTTAATCTTCTGCTTCCACTCAAACATATGTTCGCACCTTTCTCCTTCTCTTCGAGCCTTTATTTCTCATTTTCTCCTCTTCCCCCATGAAAGCTAATTTTGACGTATTGGCTCATTAGAACTTTGATCATGATACCTTGCTTTTTCTCCCTTCGCATTTGTCTGACTCCAACTAACACGTTATCTGCAAGTGTCCAGTTTAAGTGATTTTAAATTATTTGTTTTCGCTTTTTCCCTTCCTCTGATGCTAGTTCAAGATGAAGCACACTGACACTGCCTGGTATATTGTGTTCTATGAGAAAATAAAATAAGTAAAATAAAGTGATCCAATCAGGCTTTTACCATTTGCTTACTGAAGAACCTGAAATTACTACAAAACATTGCGGTCAGTCATGTGCTTTCCGAAAAGGAGTTCATATTGCTTCCCATGTTCCTTTCTTTGAATTGGTTCGCTGTGCAATGTCTAACGTTAGACATTTGGTCTTGGTTAACTGTTTATTGTAATTTCTCCATGACAATCTGGTTTTCTTCCCTGCCTCTCTTGATCATCCCTAAGTATAATAACCACAGTGCTTGGGCCAGTGCTGCTCAGTCCCATCAACAAAATTGAAGGTCGCATTGTTTATTAAAATAGCAAGGAGGTTTGCGTTGCTTGTCCTAATGACATTTTTGGACTTCTGTTTTGTTCTTTTGAACTTGCTCTGTTCATGACACCTGAAAACCACAGGTGTTGCAACATCTGGTCTCATAAAATGCTAGTGGCTTAACATTGTTCCTTTAACAGAAATTGAGGAACAGTTTAGAATGCCTTGAAATTCAGGACGTCCAACCCGCTATCCTCATATCTAGCTCCCAGCTTAACGAAAGCCAACCCGATGTCCTACCATCCCGCAATACCTGAGTGAGAAGCTAATGTAGCCTTTTAAAGAACCCAAGGCTACCGACGACTTTGAGCAATAAATTACACCACTACCACCACAGACATCCGACTAACCGAATGAAGCCAGCTCGCCCCCACAGGACACCGCCTTGATCATGAACTCTGTCCACTTGGGGGACCAAGCCTCCCCATTCCCTCACCACTTCTTCAACCTTGGCCAGAATCAGCACGTACTCACCACCTTGTTCAACACTTCAATTGCCACAGCCACCTTTCCCGAGGACTGGAAGCAGGCAGAAGTCAACGCCTTACTAAAGAAAGCATTGACAGATCCCAGCAAATTCAAAAACTACCGACCAATCTCCCTGCTCCCATTCCCGGCCAAAGTATTAGAAAAAGCCATCACCCAACAACTCTACTTACATCAGGAATAAAACCTCCAACCCCACTCCTCCCAATCTGGATTCCGCAGCAACCACAGCACTGAGACAGCCCTCATTGCGGCTCTCGACGACATCCAATCCCTACTTGACTGAGGAGAGATTGCGCCTCTGATCCTCCTAGACCTCTCAGTAGCCGTTGACATGGTCTCCCGTCACACACTTATCACAAGGTTGCACAAAATAGGTATCCATGGAGCCGCTCTCAGAAAGATCACCTCTTTCCTAACCGAGAAAATGCGAAAAGCCAACATTCCTCCTCCTTCACCTCTGAACTTGAGGAAATCATCTGTGGAGTACTCCAAGGATCCTCGCTCAGCCCCACCCTCTTCAACACTTATATGACCCCTCTGGCTACCATCGCCAAAACCCACGGACACAGCATCCTACACTGACGACTCACAACTCATCCTCTCTTATTCTGAAGGCACCGCCAACACCAAGACCAGCTTCCAAAACTGCAGGATCGACATCGCCAGCTGGATAAATGACAACTGCCTGAAGTTCAACTCAGACAAGGCAGAGGTACTGATTTTCGGAAACAAAAGCACCTTGTGGGATGCATCCTTGTTGCCCTCAACTCAGACTTACTTTAAGCACCACATATCACAATAGGAACCTATGCATCCTTCTGGACAAGAAGCTAACCATGACAAGTCTGGTCAGCTCTGTTTCTTCCTCCTGCTTCATCATCCTCCGCATGGTTGGTAAAATATTCAAATGGCTACCCGAAAGCTCAAGACGCACCATCACCCTGGCCCTCCTCTCCAGCTGGCTGGACTACGTCAGTGCTTTCTAGGCAGGGATCGCAGCTCACTTTGGACAACTACAGACCATACAGAACGCAGCAGCTAGACGTGTCCTGGATCTCCCTAGACGAACCTACATCTCCCCCTACCTCAGGGAACTCCACTGGCTCCCTGTACAGAAAAGATGCCAGTCCTAGCTCCTGACCCAAGCATACAGGGCGCTACACAACTGCAGACCTGCCTACTTATACCACTGCCTGAACTTCCATCACACCTCCGCTCTGCGCCCTTTTCTCTAATACTCAACCCCCACATCCGTCGTAGCAGATGCGGCGGTTGCTACTTCTATCTAGCAGCGAAGACATGGAATGAGCTACCCTTTTATCTATGGACCTCCCGTTCTCTGTCAGAGTTTGGAAAGTCCCTGACGACACGGCTATTCGGGCTATCAACTGGAACCTGCAGTTCCTGGATACCCTCACGGGTGACCAGAAGCAATCTACGAATCTACTGATAGATACCTTCTTCATCATCAATGAATCTATTAGATGTCAAATGTTTCTGCATTATTCGTATAGGGAGTTCCGCCAAACTTTAACAGTGAGGGTTAGTATGTTCTCCAAAGTAAGCACATTGCGTGGGATACACTTTGTTCAGGTCTTCATCGATCATTATAAATAAGTATTTAATGGAATGAACAATAACCCGAACAGGCAAATTGAAGAGATTTGTTATGCTTCTAACAAAGAATATAGCACTGACTCTCCGTTACTGGTTAAATAGGAAAACAGACCAATTTCTTCCTCTGTCTCTCCGATCTAGAAAAATGGTTTTCAGTGGGTTCATGTACATGTAAGAAAATGCCTTTGGCATGCTAAAACACAGTGTGGGTGCTACCTGCAGATGGAATCACAAAATGACCATGGCCTTGCATTTGATTTCAAGGAAAGTGTTCAGCAGCGAGTGCAAAACAATGAGGTCAGAGAATGAATATCTTTTCTGTATGCCAAGTTGAATCTGCCTGATCTCTGATCCTGCATTTTTGAGTTAATGCAAGTTATTAGATTTGATAATACAAATTTGACTCTGAATTGTGAGCACAAACCGTATCCCTGAAACTTAAAGGACACGAACTGGGAAGTGAAACAGTCAAACACTCTGTGGACATCTAACATTGCTTCCGAGATTGCTAACACTAAATCAGTCTCCTCAACTAGTATTCACTCTGTTCAGGATTAACGGTAATCTGTACACACACAATTTGTTGCTGTGTTGTGAGGTCAAAACAGCAACTAAATGTCAGTTGCAGAGCAACACAATGAAAATGAGAGGGGCTTGTTGTTTATCAGAACTCCTCGGTGAAAATCATCCACCTTCACGCATCTATAATTCTGTATTATGTGAAATTGAAAATCCCATGTGTGATGTAGTACTTTATATTGTTATAGACAACAGGCGAAACCTATAGACCAGGAGGGACAGGGGGTGATAATGAAACCTCACAACAATGTCCCAAGGGGCATTATTTGAAAAGATCAGTTTCAGTCGTTCATGTAATAATAAAATAGCTCAATTTATTGCATTGTAAATACATTATAGAAAAAAGTACGCCGAACTGCAATCCAAAATATATTATTTAATATTCTAGGACATATCCATACATATGCAATTATTCGTTGGCAGCATCAAGTGTAAATTCAAAGAGAACACACATTATTAATGCAATTAATGTGAACAGCACACAGTGAAACACATAAAAGGGGAACAAGGCAACGGCGAAAAGTAATAGCAGTCCAATATTGTGCATGGAGGTAAATGGATGAAAAACTTTATTTATGTATATCACTGCACAATAAGTCTTTTTCAGCCGGATTTTGCCGTGGCGTTTTGACCTTCCCCAATTTAATTGCTGTCTGATGTAAATACATTTGGGGCATTACATCAACGAAATCTGGTTTCAAAATTTATGGTAATGTTATGCAGGCGTCTATTGATGGTCGGACAAATAAAGTCATAAATTTGGAATGGGATGTAGGGAAAATCTACTTGCAGAGGAAACTCCCCCTTCAACAAATCACACGAAATCAGGCAGGAATCATGTTTTTTGAGCCTCACCCCCTTTCAGTCCTGATGATGACTTGTTAAATTGTGGAAGGTCGAAGCGCTGTACGTTTACACGTGCATATATTTTCCTGTAATTTAATTGTAGATACAATATTTTGAGCTATTACATTGCACGAATGATGGAAACTGATCATTTCAAATGATGCCCCGTAGGACATGTTGTACTTTAAATTCTTGCCATTCACTTTTGGATATCGAAAACCTGACCTACTGTGCAACTGTAAGCCCTGACGGACTGCTGTATGCGAATGGAAACGGCAGCCCTAACGCATGCACTCGCATAATAGGTCTCTTCTAAGAACCATGGCATAACTTGAAATTTGCATAAGGCTGTGTTGCGTTTTTCTTTGGAGCGCTTAGACGCGATGTGACCTCAGACCTTTACATCGGCGTGTTGGTTAACTTGTGCATTAGCAGCAAAGCTAAGCTTTTAACTGCATTTTTATTGGTCTTCTGAACCATTCTTCAATGTTGTTTGTGTCAGCTGTTACGTTAAGAGCCGCGTGTAAGCATGTTCCTTTTTATACCATTTGTAGTATAAGCACAGCTTATACAGTTGCAAGTTAAGAAATACTGCTCTTCTTTTCTTTTGTGGTGGTTGTAAGGGTCATTATTCGTGCTCTGTAACGAAGCCAGGTTGTGGCTGCCGAATGCTTGTTAGAGGGAAATAGGGCTGCTTCTGCTTTAACTGAGCCCGCATCGGCTTAACCAGTCACTAGTGGCAACTTTTGTCAGCAATTAATTTTAGTTTGCTGAAAATGCATGGATACGCGTGATTTTGTAAATGAATTATTCATATCTTTGATGTTAGTTTCCATTCAGTTCACGTTGTTTGTGCAGCAGTGGTTTAGCTCTTCACCGGAGCACCTTTATCTGACTGCTGTCTTTCTTTGCTCTCTCTCCCTGATCAGAGACCTTTCCACTGGCAGCTGAATGTTGCTGCTGAGACAGAGTAGAGTTCCTTCTCTGCCCAAGGATAAATAAAATGCTGTCTTTCCCCCTACCATGCCATAACAATTTTAATTGTTGGTTATGACGCTGGTGTTTGGCGGTAGAACTACTCATTTGGTCACAAAATTCGAGACTTCAAACTCCTGGTGGTTCACTGGTGATTGGTTTAAAGTTGCGGCTGATGGTTGGCTCTTTGGTGACCTGGGGGAAGGAAGCAGGTGGTTTCAGTCCCTGGTTTTGCACCAGTAATAACATTATTGTGGTCGGGACACGTGTGAAGGGTCTTTGTGCCAGTAGGTGTCAAAAGGTGTGCTGGAGCTACAGCATAAGGCAGTGACATTAATGCAACAGGAGCTGGAACCTGCATTTTACTTTCCTACAACCTCACCGAAAGCTATGTGGGATCAAAAGCTTAGGGAAGATATCCCTGATAAGGGTTGGTCGAGGATCCTAAAATATGCTAAAACTCAAAATAGAAATTAGCGCTTTTAATTCACAGTGTATTAATTAATTGAGCTGCACCTTTTTGTCTTTGGCATGGTTGGCCAACATGTGCCTGGGAACAGTGGCATTATGTTTCAGATGCCGAAATGACTTCCCAATTTTTTTTCCAAATGAGTTCTCCCAGTATTTCATTTTGGGCCTCTGCTATCTGTGGAAGATCCATCCCTGCTGGATAGTTGGATTGGGATGGAGTGTTGACCTGTTCTGCTGTATAGAGTTTATTATAGAAATCCCCAAGTATGCAGGTTCTCTCCAGTTTGGAGGTCGCCATAAGTCCCTAATCTTTGCATATATTACCTATATATTCCTATTATCGTTTGGTCTGTAGGTGGCGTGCTACATGTGTGTCCACTTAATTACTCTGTGAATAAGAAGCCTATTTGAGGCGTAAAAGTGTGAATTTACCTGTTATAAATCGTTAAGTTTCCCACTCACACCAGTGACTTTCTACTGAAGGGCTAGGGTCTGTGTGGTTTTATGATCATGTTCAAGTTGCTGTAGTTCTTCTTTCCTTGCCACCCGTTCGGAGATTCTCTGTTTATTAAGGGCGTCATTTAGCACTTCACAGAAGCTGTGAGCAATTGAGCACTTCAAAAATAACGTTTTATAGAGAAATAATCTTAATGTATCCTCCTTTAGCCATCTACTATCTTGATATAAGATCTTGTATGTACGAGGAACTAAGTCACCAAATATCAGAAGGCGTACTAGATGTTGGCTATGATTCTATGATCGAGAAAATCTAGGCTCTGCAACTCAAATTAAAAAAAATGATTTTTTCTGGTGATCTAGTTTTAATGTGAGCCGCATTATACTACTTCGAAGGGCGATTATCTAGTTCTCTTGGAGACCAGATCTTCCCTTCTAATGACACATGAAAAAAATTAATTCTGCCCTTTGAGCAGATTCAGAGTCCGTATTTAACTCCTATATTTTGGAGCTAACTTTTGTTAGCAAGACCAAAATATCATTGAAACCATGCTTACCATTAAAAAGGTACTTTGTGGAAATTGGCCTTGAAGCATACTGCTGATTGCTTCTGACCCACAAGATTCACCAGTTGCCTTCTAACATTAGAAGGGACCAGGGTATTCCTGTTCTTCTGAGCTGAAGAGTGTGGGCCAAATTTTTTAAGTACCATGCAGCTGGCAAAAGTCCTTCTTGGTACTGCATCGCAGTTTTGAACACTGATTGCACACATTTGTTCCTGAGAGGGTGGTATCTCCTTTTACTGAACATGCCCTTGCAAGTAGGATAAAATAGAAAAACAAATGCTGAGCAATGCACAGTCTCTGTTACACCCAAGCATATCAAAAAGGATCTAAAAAAAATCACTAATCTGAAGGTTCAGCCACAGAGACTGTGAAATCACAATACTTATAACATTCCTGAATACTCTGAGACTGGGGTGCCTGACAGACACCATCCACTGCCAGCCCAGATATGGAGTATTTTATTGGGGAGTTAGGCTCCAGCTTTCTCAATTTCTGGGAGTCCAGTAAAACCTATATTGATGCATGAAGCAACTTCACTGCAGTGAGTTGTACAGTCCTATGCAATATGTCATTCGTTGCCTTTAGTATGATCATTCTAGTGATGGCAAGCAGACTACCTAAGATCTAGTCGGGCGACTTCAGCTTGGCTTCTTAATGAATAATTAAAAGTGAGAGGATGCCACCTGTTCCCCCCACGTGAAAATATTTAGCATGATGTGTAATTTCTATATATCCTTCGTGAAATTGCAAACCAATATTATCAAACGGGCCACTCTTTTGTTGACGGGTAGCCAGTTCAGGTCTCTCAGATTTCCGGAGATGTGGCTGCGTCGTGGGATGTCGAGGATGAGTCTGGCTGAGGCGTTCTGGATCCGCTGGAGTCTCTTCTGGAGCTTGGCGGTGGTTCCGGCGTAGAGGGCGTTGCCGTAGTCCAGTCGGCTGGTGACGAGGGCCTGGGTGACCGTCTTCCTAGTCTCGGTGGGGATCCACCGGAAGATCTTCCGTAGCATGCGCAGGATGTTGAAGCATGACGAGGAGACGGCGTTGACTTGTCTGGTCATGGTGAGGGAGGAGTCAAGGATGAATCCCAGGTTGCTTGCGTGGTCTGTCGGTTTGGGTGCGGTGCCCAGGGCGGGGGGCCACCAGGAGTCGTCCCAGGCGGACGGCGATCTGAATATTTGCAGTGTTGGTGCCTCATGTGTTGCAAACCAATTGATTTTAGTGGTAGTGGCTGATGGTAAATTTTGTAAACAGCACACGTAGTCTTCTTGGATTAAGAAGATTTATTTAAACAGAAGATCAACTGCAGGTGAGGCTCCCTCTCCAGCCAGCAGACAACTGACTGGAAAAGGAAGACCCACATAAATTCCTCGGAAGTGTTCCAATAAAGAACATACCCATTTAAAGATACAATCAAGATTACAACACATCGTCTTCCTTTTACACACAAAAGAAAAGAGTACACAACAGATACAAATCAAATAGCATAAAAGACATGTAAAACTGTAACAAGTGTTCATTTGCACACATAATCTCTCAAATACCTGGGTGGACACCTGTTTCTGAAATCTCTTGTGTCATCACTCTGAATTCTCCCACCCAACACTTCCACATCATCCATTAGCATGTCACCACTAAACCCTTATTCTTTTTATTTTCCTTTTCCTAGCATATCATCATTCCCCATTCTATAATACAAAGCTTGCGTTTATTCCAACTTTCTCCATTTTACAAATCATGCACTTCTTTGTCTTTAAAAGGTCCACGAAACTTGATGCAGCTTCCCTCAATTCTTCCACTTTTGACTTTTACTAAATCACCTGGTTTAAGATTTTCATGTACACTACTACCTTGCAACCCATTGATATGGAGTTCTTTTCTCGTCGCCAATTTTGTAAACAGCAAACATAGTCTTCGTGGATTAAGAAGATTTATTTAAACAGAAGTTCAACTGAAGGTGATGCTCCCTCTCTAGCCAGCAGACCACTGACTGGAAAAGGAACACCCACATAAATTCTACTGAAGTGTTCAAATAAAGAACATAAGCATTTAAAGATACAAGCAAGATTACAACAGAAATATTTGTTTTAGGGTTCATCGGAACCGCAAGTGTCATAGTACAGGTGATTCTTGACACCCTACAGGTATGCCAGCATGAACTTTGCAGGAGTAATAACATCTCTATTTCTGGGTGTTGGGAACACAGATCCTAGCTTGGCAGAGTTTCCAATGTAGATTGTGAAGTAGTGGTACCCAGAAGGCATCTAAGCGAGGATTGTGCGAGTCTTGACTCCTAGATGGAGTGATGAGTTTTTACAATCCAGCAAAGGCACACTCTGTTCCTTCACCGACAATCATTTAATATGGTCTGAATCAATGGGGACTTATTACAAAATGTCCTGTTAAAGTGCTTTAACCTGCTTGCAGAGATCAAATTTCTGACTCCGAGGGTGGTTTGTGATTGTCAGTAGCATTTGGCAGCAGGATTGGAGAGGTACTTTAATTTCCCGAACACATTGTTATTTTTCTCTTTTGTGCGCCCTGTGTATTTTTTAATTTACAAAAGAGTACTTTTTAATGGAGTGGACTGGCCATGGGAGACTTGTTTGAAGGAGCCCTTTCCCCAGATCCTTGCATTGGCTGATTGTTAGTTGCAGCTTTGGCGAGTAACGACTAGCAGCAGCAAGGAGCTTGAGACAGAGCTGGCGCATAGCACATGGGCTGCATGACCCTCGGCCTGGCTGATGCAAGCCTATCATTGCAATTTTCACTGTAGAACGACACAAGCCGGGCTGAGGGGACTGCGCTTCGTGCTTGCCGTTAAGTGATATCACCCCTTTGCATAAATGCACCCCTTCTGCTTTCATTTGCGATTTCCTTGCCCTGAAATTATAGGAAACCACCGAAGCAAAAGGATACTGTAATTCGACCTCAGTTGCCAACTTATATTTTAAATATATATTTTGCATTATTTCAAGACACAATCTAAAGTTCTAAATAAATACATGGTGATTGGATGGTATTCCAACTTTAATTCAAAGTGACATATGGTTACAGACTCCTCTCTGGCTTCCCTTTGACCATTTAGAAAATAATTATCTCAGTGACATTCAGTCAGGCTTCAGTGTGCGGAGTTGGTTCCAAAACCACCTAAATGAGCACCATGAAGTGAAGTGAATTCCTCTCTGCCAGGAATATTGGTCATAGTACTATTTGGCTGGAGGCTGTATGTTGTAAGATGTTGTGGTTCATATCATTCCTTTCCAATCACACCTCTGTACCTTTTTTACCCAAAAAATTATTGTTATCTGTGGTGCACCTCAAGGCTCTTCTCTGTTGCTAGCCCTCTTCTACTCGTTTTGAAGGAATTCTCTATAACCAGAACGTCTGTTATCTGATAATACGCAGCTAGACATTGGGATTCCGAAATAACTTTTTCACAGAATGGCAGAGCACGATTGTGTCCAACTCCTGCAAAAATAATTACAAAAAACTGGCTTTTCCAGACCTTAAGAAAATGAAGGTTTTAGCCGTTGGTACTGAACATCCCGATACTCTTGCCAATATCTGTTCTCACTCTGGACACACTTCCCACCTCTTCTAATTAAGGCAGAAATTTTTTAGTCCGTTTCAACTAAAAACTGTAATTCACGACAATGGTACTCTTTTCCACATTGTTTACTGAAATTAAGTTTATGTAAGGCATCCAATCAAAAAAACGGGACCATGCTACACATTTCACCTTTGAATGAACTTTACCCTGAAAGCCTGTAATGACATGACTTCACTTGTCAAATGACCCCCTTAGCTTCCAATCCAATAAAGGACTTGAGTCTTTGGCATGCAAGAATGCCACAGCTCAAAATTGCCTTTTAAAAACTATTTACACCTTACCTCCTTAGCAGATGCATCTGGTTGGCCTTCATCCTTTAAAGTGAAGTTCAAACAGTATGGGGGCAGGTCTCTGCACCATCAAGCCACTTCTCTCTGGAACTCTTTCATTGCCTCTTTCATTTTTGCAAATAACCGAATACCCACCTCTTCTTTTAAGCATTTTATCTTGACTGAAAAATGTCCTAGTAAACATGAAGGACATTTACAATTCTGTTAAGGACTCAGAGGTGAGGATTATGCTCAAAATAAATAAAATAAATATCCCTCAGAACCTGGGCAGTGTATTATGTAAGAAACAATGGTTCTGTCGGGTGTTGCACATTCCTTTAGCAATCGAAAAATTCACTGAGTTATTTAATGTTAGCTTAAATCAAAGGAACACGCGCTAAGACCATATAGGGTATTTCGTCACTTTTTATAAATTACATCATAATGAAGACCCACACTGACTCACTAGTAGTGTAGACCCTGGGTTGAAAAGTCGACAAACTCCCATGGACCAGCCCTAAGGCTCTGCCTTAAAACTGATTCATTTAATTTGCAGAAGCACTTTTGCCAATTGTCGTCCGCTGGCCACCAATCTTTCTGTACATATTTTAATCACTTTGTACACATTGTGCACCATTATTATGTCACCGAGCACTTGCTGTCAGATCCTTCCATATAGGCAGATGTCCCATGACTAGATTCCTCTTTCAGAACCTGAAACAATCCAGAAACTAGACCCATGAACCTGTACTTTATAATTCAGGTTGCACGTTCTTACATGAGTAAAGTTAAAACAACATCCACATTGCACTGGCAAAAATAAGATACTTAGACCTTACGAAATCTGTATATCTACACATGCATCCATTAAGAAAATAACCCACCGTACCCTCTTGGGTTGGGAAGAATTCTCAGGAACCTTGCATAGGCATAATCCTCACCTCTTTGTCCTTAACCGCATGCGTGCGGGCGGAATTCCGCCCGTACGCTGGGTTTTGCGGATTCGCATGTTACGTGACGAGCTGGGCTCGTCATGAGCGTGCGAGGAGGCTACGCCATGACGAGCCCAGCTCGTCATGAGCGTCGAAGGGGTTAATAGAATCAATACTTTCCTTCTTGTTTACTAGGACATTTTTCCTTCTATGCCTGGAACAGAGGCGTGGATTATGCTTGTTTAAAGCATATCCACCACCAAAGATGCCGTCTCCAGGACCAGTTTGAAATAAAGCCAATTAAGCATGGAATCTGACGTCCAATCTGCGGCATTAATGATATCCTCTAGACTAGCTCCTAGAGAGAAGGCTTTAGAGGCCATTGCACCGCTGACACAATGGGCTCCAAACTGCGAGCTTCAATGCTTGCTTCTTGCCTGACCCAGCGGATCCATCGAGCTATGGTGGGAGGGTTACCGCTTTGAAAGGTTTCATGGGAGAGATTAACAGCGGACATTTTCCAGGCAGACTGAATTCCTCTGTCGTGTTCTTATACACATTTACACAACGTACCACACAATTTGGATCAAAAGCTGGTTATGACACTACTTTCAAACTTGACTTTGTGCGTCTAGAGATATGAAAGGGGACCCCTTGGGGAGTAAAGATCCTACCCATGATGTCTAGTGCTCTGACATCTGACCCCCTTTGACAGGACAAAGAAATTATGCAACATACATCTTTAACAACAGAACAATTGATGGATAAGAAGTGCTTGGTAGGGGGTCACTATGGCTATCAACAGTCCCAATGGTCCAATGTCTCCCTATTCATTTCATTTCAATCTTTATTCGGTTTAAAAAACCTTGTAAGATGCAATACATTCAATCATAATACATCATATCACAATATATTACATAATGATAAACTAGCAATGGGTAAAAATATCAACACATTTCCTTTACAAAAATACCTAAAAATCAATTCATTTTCCAAATCATCCACTTAAAGTTGGCAGATCTTGATTGGCCCCTCTAGAATGCAGAACACAGAATATACAAATAATAAAACAATAAATTAAACATCTGTTTTTTTTTGTTAAAAGAATACACATCAGGACAGTAAAGCAAGCAGCACTTTAGCATCTAACAGATGACTCAGTAACATGGTGGAGTAGCCTGTTTCATTAGGTTTTTAGGTTTTTCATCCTCCTAATCAAGGCTACACATAAGAGAAAACGACTTAGGCTGAACACGATCGGTTGTGCAGTGTCTCCCTTAAAAATTCTAAATCCAACCTTAATTTGTCTGAGGCCTAACCTTTTGCAGATTGGCTTAAGCCATTTTTTCCTGGCTCTAAGGTATGCTGGGCATATAAATAAAACATGGGACTCATCCTCTTTCAGCCTCATCTCGCATAACTCACATATATCGGAGCCAGCGGCCCCGGCCAACCCCTTATTACAGTTCCAGTTAGTTGTCCTTTCTTTTAATTGCAGAATACCATACCGGAACTTTAAATATAGGCTTTTGGCCAGTGGAGGGTGAATTTCCTCCATAAAGGGCTCTAATTGCATAGTCATTTTAATTTAAAAAAAAATCGAGGTTAGAGTCCCTGTTCTAGGGTTTGATAACACTGAGTCTTTAATATAGTCCCAGTACCTTTGCCTCAAGATCTTTTTTGAACTATTTGTGAGGGAGTCCGGGTCAAACCAAAAGTCACTTAACCCTAGCTTTTCAAACCATTTTTTGACTTACTCTAACCATGGCAAATGCATAATATTTCTTATAGCCAGTATCTCTTTCAGTGCTTCTCTATAATCAGCCAGCTCCTCAACGGACCATAAACTGATCCAATAGAGGAGCGGACGAAGAGAAGCATAGTCATCTGTACGTCGAAAGTTAAGATCCCATAATACGGGTGTCAGTGGTGTTGACCCAGGTATTCCGAAGAGTTGCCTAATGAAGGAATTTTCCCTCACTCGAAAGGTATCCTTTGAAGCATAGGCCCAAAGGTCCGCGCCATAAAGTGAAGATGCTTGCACTTTATATTTAAATAATTCAATGGCTGGTGAGACTGCTTTAAAATGGCTATTCTTATGCCTCTTTAAAATCGGACATTGATTTTGGGTCAGCCTTAGTTTTGAGTTCTCCAATTGTGTTTTCCATGTTACTTGGCTATCTAAAATAATACCCAGGTATTTAAAATTGGGGACTTCTTCAATAGGTTCATTGTTTATCTTAAAAACCTTATTAAAACCTTTATGAGGGTTGATTGTCATAACTTTTGTTTTTGAGGAATTAATTTCCAATTCCTTGTCGTGACAATACAAACTAAATGTATTTAAAAGGTTTTGGAGCCCCCTGGGTGTCTGGGAAATTAAAATAGTGTCGTCTGCAAACAATAGTGCCGGAACGGCTTGCCCGCTCAATTTGGGAGAGTCCTGCTCGCAGCCCAAAAGAGTATCGGGAATGTCATTGACATATAAAGAGAATAGGGTAGGTGCCATTACGCACCCTTGCCTTACCCCTTTTGCTATTTTTATTTTCTTACTGACTTCTCCATTTGGTCCCCATCTAACTCGTGCATAATTATTCTCATGGAGTCTGATTAAAATTTGAAGGATATTCACAGGGACGCCCATCTTACTTAATGTCTTCCATAGGGCTACCCTTGGAACCATATCAAAAGCTGCCTTCAAATCAACAAAAGCCACGTATATATGGGAACTTCTTATAATCGTATATTTCCAGACTAAACATAAAAATCTAAAAACCTGGTCTACAGTGCTTATCTTTGATCTAAAACCTGCCTGGTACTTTGTATAAATAGAGTGTTCCTCAATCCAAGAGGAAAGCCGGCCAAGAACTTGTCGGGCAAATTTTTTTTGCAACACGTCAATTAGGCTGATAGGTCGATAATGCGAAGGATTTGACCTATCACCCTTCTTGAACAGTGTTACAATCTCGGCCCCCTTCCAGGTTTCTGGAACAGGAGCTCCTTGGGCAATATCATTTGATAATAAGTTGATATAAGGAGCCCAGATATAATTTTCGTGTTTCCAGAGGTCACCTGGTATTTTATCAGGGCCTGGCGCTTTCCCTGGCTTAACTGCCTTGATTGCTAGAATTGTTTCTGTCAGAGAGAAAGCAAGAGGTGTGTTATGCGATGCAAAAAGAGCCCGCAAACTATCCCAGCCTTCAATCTCGCTTGAACTTTCACAAGAATATAACGAGGTAAAGTGCTCGACCCATGTTTCCTCCTCTAAGAATTTATCTTTGCATTCAGTCGCCCCCCTGGTGCCTCTAGCAATGAGGCTCCAGAAAGAGGTCTGATCTTTACACTTACATGCGTCCAGCAAATCTGACCAAACCCTTTCGTCCCACTCTTTTTTGGCCATTAAAAGGGTTCTTTTATACAGAGCTCTCTTAGTTCTCACAATATCCGCTGAACCCCCCCTGACCGCTCTAATTAGGTCCGTTTTGGCTTTCCGGCATTCCTGGTTGTACCAGGTAATCCCTGTTTGTTTGCTCTTTTGGGCGTTATATGATCTTTTTACCGCCCTGGTCAGGATCTCGCCAAGTTGGTTGATTAAATGTACATGGGATTCTATCGGACAAGGATTTTGTGTGACAGTGCTATTTCCTAAGAGAGCAGACATATGCCTCACAAATACATTATAGATTTGAGTAATGATTTTTGTGTTGTCTAATACCACTGGCCACTTCAAGGATCTACGGTTATTTGCCACTAGAGGATCCTGTGGCAAGAAAACTGTACTAATAACGCTTTTATCAGGGGTTTTAAAGATCTGAGTCTGGACAGATAAAATCAGGGGATAATGGTCACTTTCTATGCGATCATCCACCATTAAGTCAATGGTCATGGGCCATAAATTCAAAGAAACCAACAAATAATCTAAATGGCTGGGATTCGCCCCTCTAGTAAATGTTGGTTTGCTGGGGCAGTCTGATGGCAAACGCCCATTACAGGCACGCAAGCCTGACTCTAAAGTCAAATTCAATAATTGTAGGGCACTCACTGTACAGGGAGCTTTATAGTTTGTGTCAATTGAAGGTATATTGTTGGCACTGTCCTCGTCCTTATAGATGTCTTCTAGACCTATTATAGGTTCAAAACCTCTGTTGAAGTCACCACCTATAATCATTTTTGCATTTTGATCAAACCCCGCCACAATATTGCTCAAGTGGGTTACAACTGATGATTCTTTACATGATCGATGTGGTCTACTATAGATATTGATCACGTAGATGCTACAACCCATAGTATTTTTTAACTCAAGTAATAGAAGGTCGGGATTTTTTGTATCAATTTGTTTGAAGGACAGGCCTCCTGTAATTTTTACCCACACTGTTAGGCCACCAGAAGGTCTTCCCCCATTTGTATTTACTGCGGGGATGAAAAAAGATCTATAATCAACCTTAAAATAGTTTTCGAGCCCCCAAGTTTCCTGGAACATAATTAAATCCCCACTAGCCAGATAGTCATGCCAGGCCGGATCTGAAAGATTTTTTTTCAGACCTGCGATGTTCCAACAGATAATTTTTGTTAATCCTAGAACACCTAGTTTCTCTGTTACCTGCTGTAGTGTCGTTGACCCATTTACATCTAAATGTGGTGTTCGTACCATTGTGTCAACAGGATGCGATAACTGTTGAGGATTTTTGATAAGTGCAATCTGCTTTGGTGCAGCTTCAGGAAGCAAATCAAGATGTGTATGATTTGCACCACATGACATAGTCAAAGCCCCTCCATCAAGTCAATCGCAATCGGCTAGACCAGCTAGGGCCTCATATCTATTTGAGGTGCTGACTCCCCAATTAAAAGATGGGGCCCCAAAACCCCAACCATTTGCAGGTGCATTCCATGTAGGTGCGGGTGTGATAGGAAAAGGTGGATTCTGGTGAGTGCCCGGCCATCCTCCATTATAGTTGCCATTGCCTATGGGTGCTGGTGTATTGGGATACAATAAATTCTGCTGCATACCTAGCCATCCTCCGTTATAGTTTGCAGTGCCTAAAGTCCCACGGTTATTAGCCAGTATACCAGGCCCTCGCCTACCCATTAGGTTCCAGTTTTGCCCCGGAGTAATGTGACGAGGAGTGTTATGTTGGCCAACTTGCCATGGACCGACCCTGTTTTTAGAAGCATAGTTCATGTCAAACATTGTAGGTCCCCCACCCCAACCATTATCTCTCACTAACCAAGCTGGCTTCGGAGGTTTGTGATTGTTTACTTTTTGCGACTCATTATAAAAGAATTCTAATGAAAGGGGGATTATGGAACTACTTCTTCTTTGTGGTGGAAGTATATTGGATAGAATATCAGGAAGAGCAGCTGGAGTTGAAAAATTTAATATCACACAGTCGCCGTTCCATTTTTTTTGCTTATTTCCTATCCATCTAACCCTCCTTGCCGTTTTAATTTCGTCAGCCAACCGTTGTTCTCCTCCCTGTGCTATCCGCATATTATTTGACAGCCAGTATAGTGCCTTGCTTATTAGTGACGAGGCTGACTCAATTTGACCCGGTGGTAGAATTGGTGTATTGGCTAACACTAACACCAATGGTGATGCTTCAACTACAAATTGTGTAGAATTTTCCTCAAAAGTAGGGGGCACTGTGACATGTGGTGGGTCAATTAATTGAACAATTGGAGCTTCTAGTGGCAAGTCATTGATAATATGGCCAGTTTGTGGGCATTCTGGAAGAGTTGGCCCTGGTGGAGTAGTATCTAATGTTAACCCAGATTCATTGTCTTCCTTTGGACAGTCACGGCCCTTATTAGCATTACTTAAAACATTTCCTATCGCATCTGCTAATACATTTTGGGTACCTCCCAGTTTCTTTATCTCTGCAGAAAGTTTATCAATCTTGCTAATAAGTGGCTTAATAATTGTCTGAATTTTTATTTCCAGCAACTCCGCTATTCGTGACATTAGGTCCTCATCCAATGTTCCCCTCAAATTGTTCTACTCATGACTCTGGCAAGTTTTTTTTGATTTTTGCGGTGATATAACCTTGCTTTTTCCTGAACGTGACCCCCCTCGTTTACTTTGTAATCTGCGACAGGCTCTAACTGCCCTTGAAGACTGCTTTACAGGAGGTTCATCTTCTACTTCTTCTTTTTCATCATTTTCTTCAGCCTCAGTGACAACCTGTGCATCTAGATCATTGTCCGCATGTTGCTCAGTGTCCGCCACATTAGCTGCACTGGTGTCGATATTAACATCTACTGAAGAAACTGTTTCATGGGCATCATTGTTAGAGTCTAATAGCAGAGACTCATTTGTTTGTGAGGGAATGGGTGGGCTCAAGGGGTGGAGAATAGGTGACTGGGACAGACCCAATGATTGTCTGCGCTTACTGTTTATCTCATTAACCACTTGAACAAGGTAGTTTTCCATGGTGTTCTTTGGTGTTTCAGATGCCATATGATGGTTTCTTTTAGGCATAGTTACACAAAGGTGTGTGATAATCTTACGCCCACAACTCAATAAAATAACAAGGAATTATTTTCAAAGTTAAAACAAAAGTCTTACTTCAATGCCTTGTGCAGTTATCCAGCGTACTTGTGTCCTGATTCGTAGAGGTGTTTTGTCTGCTATCAACTTATCAACAATGGCCCCTTCCTTTTTCTGAGCTCCTGGGCGATTCAGCGGCAGCTGTACAGCCTGTTTGTCGACCCCCGTCTGGATAGCTAGGACTTAGGAAGCGGTCAATCCAAAGCATTAACACCCCCACTCACGAAAAACTGGTAGAAACTGCTCCCTGGTGCACAGTGAAAGATTTTAGGGAGGTGGCCTAGTCTGGCCTACTCGTGCCGATGAGGGCCGTAGAGGGCCCGCCCTTTGCCCGGGCTTAGCCCCGGGCGTCCCGCTCGCGTCCCGCGACGCGGGGGTGTCTCTTCTCTTATGGTGCCGTGGGCGCTCTCTCAGCGCGTCGGTTTGCGCGCCGCCGCGAGGCCTGCCGGGTGTTGTGGTTCCTGGAGCGGCGGCGCGGTTCTTTCAAGCAGAGTGACTCTCGGCGGTGGCGGCTTGTTCTCCTGGGTGCCCCTGGCACAGTCGGCGTGATGTAGGTAAGTTTTAGCGTCTCCCCCGCTCTGCCGGGGTGTCTCCTCTCTTATGGTGCCGTGGGCGCTCTCTCAGCGCGTCGGTTTGCGCGCCGCCGCGAGGCCTGCCGGGTGTTGTGGTTCCCGGAGCGGTGGCGCGGTTCTTTCAAGCAGAGTGACTCTCGGCGGTGGCGGCTTGTTCTCCTGGGTGCCCCTGGCACAGTCGGCGTGATGCAGGTAAGTTTTAGCGTCTCCCCCGCTCTGCCGGGGTGTCTCCTCTCTTATGGTGCCGTGGGCGCTCTCTCAGCGCGTCGGTTTGCGCGCCGCCGCGAGGCCTGCCGGGTGTTGTGGTTCCCGGAGCGGCGGCGCGGTTCTTTCAAGCAGAGTGACTCTCGGCGGTGGCGGCTTGTTCTCCTGGGTGCCCCTGGCACAGTCGGCGTGATGCAGGTAAGTTTTAGCGTCTCCCCCGCTCTGCCGGGGTGTCTCCTCTCTTATGGTGCCGTGGGCGCTCTCTCAGCGCGTCGGTTTGCGCGCCGCCGCGAGGCCTGCCGGGTGTTGTGGTTCCCGGAGCGGCGGCGCGGTTCTTTCAAGCAGAGTGACTCTCGGCGGTGGCGGCTTGTTCTCCTGGGTGCCCCTGGCACAGTCGGCGTGATGCAGGTAAGTTTTAGCGTCTCCCCCGCTCTGCCGGGGTGTCTCCTCTCTTATGGTGCCGTGGGCGCTCTCTCAGCGCGTCGGTTTGCGCGCCGCCGCGAGGCCTGCCGGGTGTTGTGGTTCCCGGAGCGGCGGCGCGGTTCTTTCAAGCAGAGTGACTCTCGGCGGTGGCGGCTTGTTCTCCTGGGTGCCCCTGGCACAGTCGGCGTGATGCAGGTAAGTTTTAGCGTCTCCCCCGCTCTGCCGGGGTGTCTCGTCTCTTATGGTGCCGTGGGCGCTCTCTCAGCGTGTCGGTTTGCGCGCCGCCGCGAGGCCTGCCGGGTGTTGTGGTTCCCGGAGCGGCGGCGCGGTTCTTTCAAGCAGAGTGACTCTCGGCGGTGGCGGCTTGTTCTCCTGGGTGCCCCTGGCACAGTCGGCGTGATGCAGGTAAGTTTTAGCGTCTCCCCCGCTCTGCCGGGGTGTCTCCTCTCTTATGGTGCCGTGGGCGCTCTCTCAGCGCGTCGGCTTGCGCGCCGCCGCGAGGCCTGCCGGGTGTTGTGGTTCCCGGAGCGGCGGCGCGGTTCTTTCAAGCAGAGTGACTCTTGGCGGTGGCGGCTTGTTCTCCTGGGTGCCCCTGGCACAGTCGGCGTGATGCAGGTAAGTTTTAGAGTCTCCCCCGCTCTGCCGGGGTGTCTCCTCTCTTATGGTGCCGTGGGCGCTCTCTCAGCGCGTCGGTTTGCGCGCCGCCGCGAGGCCTGCCGGGTGTTGTGGTTCCCGGAGCGGCGGCGCGGTTCTTTCAAGCAGAGTGACTCTCGGCGGTGGCGGCTTGTTCTCCTGGGTGCCCCTGGCACAGTCGGCGTGATGCAGGTAAGTTTTAGCGTCTCCCCCACTCTGCCGGGGTGTCTCCTCTCTTATGGTGCCGTGGGCGCTCTCTCAGCGCGTCGGTTTGCGCGCCGCCGCGAGGCCTGCCGGGTGTTGTGGTTCCCGGAGCGGCGGCGCGGTTCTTTCAAGCAGAGTGACTCTCGGCGGTGGCGGCTTGTTCTCCTGGGTGCCCCTGGCACAGTCGGCGTGATGCAGGTAAGTTTTAGCGTCTCCCCCACTCTGCCGGGGTGTCTCCTCTCTTATGGTGCCGTGGGCGCTCTCTCAGCGCGTCGGTTTGCGCGCCGCCGCGAGGCCTGCCGGGTGTTGTGGTTCCCGGAGCGGCGGCGCGGTTCTTTCAAGCAGAGTGACTCTCGGCGGTGGCGGCTTGTTCTCCTGGGTGCCCCTGGCACAGTCGGCGTGATGCAGGTAAGTTTTAGCGTCTCCCCCGCTCTGCCGGGGTGTCTCGTCTCTTATGGTGCCGTGGGCGCTCTCTCAGCGTGTCGGTTTGCGCGCCGCCGCGAGGCCTGCCGGGTGTTGTGGTTCCCGGAGCGGCGGCGCGGTTCTTTCAAGCAGAGTGACTCTCGGCGGTGGCGGCTTGTTCTCCTGGGTGCCCCTGGCACAGTCGGCGTGATGCAGGTAAGTTTTAGCGTCTCCCCCGCTCTGCCGGGGTGTCTCCTCTCTTATGGTGCCGTGGGCGCTCTCTCAGCGCGTCGGTTTGCGCGCCGCCGCGAGGCCTGCCGGGTGTTGTGGTTCCCGGAGCGGCGGCGCGGTTCTTTCAAGCAGAGTGACTCTTGGCGGTGGCGGCTTGTTCTCCTGGGTGCCCCTGGCACAGTCGGCGTGATGCAGGTAAGTTTTAGAGTCTCCCCCGCTCTGCCGGGGTGTCTCCTCTCTTATGGTGCCGTGGGCGCTCTCTCAGCGCGTCGGTTTGCACGCCGCCGCGAGGCCTGCCGGGTGTTGTGGTTCCCGGAGCGGCGGCGCGGTTCTTTCAAGCAGAGTGACTCTCGGCGGTGGCGGCTTGTTCTCCTGGGTGCCCCTGGCACAGTCGGCGTGATGCAGGTAAGTTTTAGCGTCTCCCCCGCTCTGCCGGGGTGTCTCCTCTCTTATGGTGCCGTGGGCGCTCTCTCAGCGCGTCGGTTTGCGCGCCGCCGCGAGGCCTGCCGGGTGTTGTGGTTCCCGGAGCGGCGGCGCGGTTCTTTCAAGCAGAGTGACTCTCGGCGGTGGCGGCTTGTTCTCCTGGGTGCCCCTGGCACAGTCGGCGTGATGCAGGTAAGTTTTAGCGTCTCCCCCACTCTGCCGGGCTGTCTCCTCTCTTATGGTGCCGTGGGCGCTCTCTCAGCGCGTCGGTTTGCGCGCCGCCGCGAGGCCTGCCGGGTGTTGTGGTTCCCGGAGCGGCGGCGCGGTTCTTTCAAGCAGAGTGACTCTCGGCGGTGGCGGCTTGTTCTCCTGGGTGCCCCTGGCACAGTCGGCGTGATGCAGGTACGTTTTAGCGTCTCCCTATTCCGTCTCGGTAGGTCATGGGGGGGGGGTGCAGGGAGATCAAGGGGACCGCAAAAACTTGCAAAGCCCATTGCCGGTCATGCGCACTACCACACCTTGGTAGTGCCCTGGTTGATCCAATTCTACTGGTCCCCCCCAAAAAGCTACCCATCATCTACTGCCAAAGGTGTGCGAGTGGTTGGCGACGTAACCCTCTAGCATTATTTATTTAACTCTTGTAGAGTGCAGGGCTACCCAGAGGGTTTCCCGGTGCTAAGCAGTGGCCAAGACCGCTTTAAGGAGAGCGGTCAGAATAACCAGGTTTTCAGCTCCTTCCGATTGGTGGGCAGAGAGGTGCAGCATGGCAAAGATTCCGGGAGCGCATTCCATAGCTTTGGCCCTAAAAGAGGAAGGGAGCAACCGCCCCTCTGTGTGCGTCTAATTCAATGAACGGTGAACAGTGATTGATTACTGGAATGTAGAGAGCTGGGAGGCTGGTAGGGAGAGACAAGATTTTTGCAAATATTGAGGTCCTGAGTGGGAGTGTATTTTGTGCATATAGGAGAGTGCCTTGAAAGTGATACCCATCTCCACTGTGAGCCAGTGTAGGTCATAAAGAAGGCTGGACGCAGAGGAGTGTTTAGGAAGCAGAACAGGAGCCTGCCAGCTGAGTTGTGAACCATTTTAAGGCGGCTGATCACGGACTGGTCTGCTCCTAGACATAAGATGCATTTTCAACAATCAACGCAATCTCTTCTGCTGAGGCCCAGGTGTCTACCTATGCCCTCCATCATCTATGTTGGGGGGGTTGGTAGGGAGGGGTCATGGGTTGATTTCCATTGACATGCTGTGTTTCTGTAGGCTATCCCTAAGGCCATATTCTAGAGCCTGTTGCCCACCTTTTTTCTGGTTTACTTTCATACAAGCAGAACAAACATCTCAGCAGCACAGAGCGACATCTGGCCAAGATGCGATCATGGTCCTGCACCACCAGCACCCGAAATTGCTTTGACAGGGCAGATCACTACATCTGCAAGAAGCTCGCATAGACCATGGCACGCCTAGCACAGCTCATGTCAGTGGCGTGGAGCATAGCATTCAATTGGTGTGGTGTGAGATAAGTACAGTAGAAATTGAATTAATTTGAACCGCGTATTATGAGTCCTCACATAGGAGTTCTCTAGTAGCTGGACCCACTCCTTCTCCACGAAAGTTCCACCCAACATGGTCTCCCAGCAATCTCGCAGGACCGGCAAATCGTCCGCTTTAACAGAGAGTGCCATTCATATAGCCAGGATAAGATGGCGTCCACTACCAAAATGTCTGCAATAACCTGTGCATCAGCAGTTCTGGATCTATCGCCCTGTTCATCCTTCGCACTGTAATAATCAACTCTCCATATGGCTAAAACTTGGTACCTGGCAAGCCATATTCAATCTCCAGTTCATCCAGGCGCCTTCAAAATAGCAGTCCCCAAATGTGGCCACTTACGCCTCTGTCCACACAGCCAAGCGCCTGGCGGTAAAGTATCCACCTCTTGCATCAGGAAATCCTACCAATGGCAGCGCCAGGGCATAGAGTGGGACTTACCCCACATAGAAACAGGTCCACACCAACATCTGAGCGCCACATGTAACATCCAAGAGCCAACGTTCAGTGCCAGCTTGACTCCCAGTAATGCAGACAGCTATGGCCCCTCTCTCTGAACAGTGCTAAAATCACCCAACTCCGCCAGATGTATCTCCACTAACTAGCGAGCGAACCACTACAGTTGCCTCCGAGTACGCTGCCCATCCGAGATCAGCTCCTGGAGCAAGCCAATAATTGCCTTAAACCATGCCTTCTGTAGCCAGATAGGGAGATTTGCAAAGTGATAAAGAACTCTGGGCAACAGGATCATTATGGTCAAGGACAAACGATCCATGAAGGAGAGTTTGTGTCCTCCAGACACCACAGCAGTGTGAAGAGTGCGAAGTGCTCTCCCAAGGTTACCCTAGTTAACGTCACGGTTAATGTGGTAATCTGCACTCCCAAATATTTAATTGTTCCCACTGGAGGCCAGCGGTTCGCACAACTATTGGGGGGGCTCCACTATCAGCCGGAGAGACAGGGAAAGCGCACAACTTTTGCTAGTTCGGCTGTAGGCCAGAGACCTGCCAAATTCCTTCAAGAGAGCAACACTCCACGGATACCCTCCCTGGCATCCCTCAGAAAGACGAGCATTTCATCTGCATACAACAATATCATGTGCTCCCGGTCATGCAGCACAATTTGTCTTCTATGACCTCACGCCAAACACGCGAAGGGCTTGACCACCAATGCAAACAATATGTGGTAAAAGGGGCAGTCCTGTTGCTTCCTGCGATGGACCCCACAAGGTTCCTAGATGCACCTGCCAATGCACACTCTGGCTCCTGCATCTTTATACAATAGCACTACCCATTGAGTCCATCCCTCACCCACAGACATCTGGGTCATAACCCCATGTAGATAGTCCCACGGTAGTGAGTTAAAAGCCTTTCTTAAATCTACGGAAAATACCAGCGACTCTAGGTATCACTTAACAGGTGTTTCATCTAGAACACGGTACAGCCGTCTGATATTATGAGAAGTGTTGTGATTAGCTATAAAACCATTTTAGTCCACATTCATAAGTTTGCTAGATGTGGCTGTAGCCTATTCGCCAGAACCTTGCTAAAGATCTTTTAATCTAGATGATCGAGCATCAATAACAGACGATAAGTCAATGCATCCAGGACATCCCGGTTGACTTAAGAATAGAGACAATGAGAGCTCTCTAGACGTCTCCGGTAGGTGGCCATAGTCCGGTGCTGCTGCATACACGGCAGCAACTGTGGAGCAAATTGAACTGAATAAGTCTAGCCGCCTCAACTTCTACGCTCCCAATCGCCAGCTTCGATCGACCGGCCACGCCCTCGCCGCTGTCCCCTGCATCCGAAGAGCCACCACAGGGGGAAGGTCCTTCTCCTACATCGCCGCCAAGACCTGGAACTCCCTCCCAACCCACCTCCGCCTGCCCCAGGACCACCTCGCCTTCAGGAAGCAGCTCAAGACCTGGCTGTTCGAGCAGTAGCGGACCCCCCCTCCCCCAGCGCCTTGAGACCCTCCGGGTGAGTAGCGCGCTATACAAATGCTTTTGATTGATTGATTGATTGATAGTAAAATTTGGTCGGGAGGCTATCCGTCCCAGTCGCTTTACCACTGGCTAAGTCCTTAATGGTTACTCTGATTTCAAGTTCCGTTTCGGGGGCACCAAAAACCTCCCACTCCACAGGTTACAACGGTGGGAGAGTTATGCAGCTCAAAAAGCCTTCAAGCGCCTCCGTAGGCACCTATGGGCTAACCCTGTTGCAGTTCCCTATAATAGTCTGAAAAAGGGCATGAATGTCAGATTAGGAGTACACTCTTTTCCCCATGCGTGCATTCAAGTGTGTAGTACATCTCCACCCCCCAATCTTCTGCCTTGATGAGCCATGCCAGTAGTCACTTGGCTCGTCCCCCTTCCACATGTGCAGTGTTGAGATACTCTCTCCCCCGTAAGAAACAGATCCTACTCTGAGCCTCTGAATATTTCTTGGGTGCCTCCCTCAGGGTCAGAAGAAACCCAGGGAGACTCACCCCCTCAGTTTCCAGTTAGCGAGTGGCCCGCTGTTGCAGAGTCAGTTCCACTTGCAGCGATCAGCTCACCCCCCCAGCTTACTGAGACAGTGCCCCCTAACTACTGCCTTAATAGCATGCCATTCAATATTAGAATGGGAGGCTGAACGGGCATTGTTAGCAAAATAATCAACATTCACCTCAGCTAGGGGGGTCCATAAAAGCAGGGTCTCACAAATGTGCGAGGTTGAGTCTCCAGTTGGGTATAGGCGATATAGGCTTCCCTCAGAACAGCTTGATCTGTAGGGGGTTGTGGACTCGTAGTGTGTGCTCCAGGTATTCAGCTTGCCAAATCTGAACTGCAAAAATCACTATGCACAACACCGAGTCCAGCCGCACATGCATGTCATGCACTGTCTTGGAGGACCCAATGGTCCTTCTATACTTGGATACTCTGCACCAGCATTGCCACAGTAGACTCTGGAAGTGTCCGAGTAGACTGGTCAATCACCGGATCCACTATGCCGTTGTAGTTGCCCGCCAGCAGCATCAGGCCATCTAGATGGCATGAAAGGACCTGTGAAAGCAGTGTGAGGTAGTGCGCTTTACCCATATTCGGGGTATAAATGCTGCTCACCAGTATCCTGAGACAATTAAGCCTTCACACGACGATTACATAGCAGCCCTCCTTGTCAATGTAAGTCTTTTCTGTGTCCAACGGGGTCCCCGGCCATACAGAGACCAGTGCCCCCCTGGAGATAGTACCCTGTTGCCAAGACCTGCCTCCTCCAGCGGTGTCGTTACTTCATTGAGTCAGCACTCATTAAGTGAGTCTCCTGTAGGAGGGCTACATCAACATTAAGCCGCTTCAGGATAGAGAGGACCTGATACTGTTTGATAATGGACCCTATCCCCCTGACATTCCATGTGAGAGAAGTGTATTACATCATCATCTCAGTTATACTCGAGGTAGGAATGGAAACCCTTCCCCGCCACCCCTACCGAGAGGTACAGCCTCTGTCATTAACACACTTTGAGCATACAACAATCAAATGGTCCTCAACTCCCTGCACCCAGGTCAGAGTATCAACAGCCTTCCGGCCAAAACCAAGAATCTGCTAACTTAGTTGTGAAACCCAAATCCCTGCTCCCAGTCTACTTTAAGAAGATTTCCAAAAGGGGAAAGGTGTCGTTATATCGTCAATAGCATGGTACCCTGCCTCTGACATTGCCATGCATGAATAGCAGAACTGTAATTGCGCTCTGGGCTGGACTGCCTCACTAACATATGAACTGGTGTTCCTTGTACTAGTCTAGAAGGTACCAATAAATAGCACTTTGTCAGGAATAGCACCCTGCAATCCACTGCGCAATCGGGTCCCAAAACAACACAGTCAGATGGAGTGATCTCTTCACTAAAGGGTGTCAGCCATCCTGGGGTTTTGCATAAGGGACCTCAGACAGTTCCTCTGGTTGTTTTTGCATTTGTCACCCTGAGTGGGATGGGTATGCTCAGACGTGAGTCCCATGCTCTCCACACCACTGGAGTCAAGCTATCCTGGCTGAAGACTGCTGATAGCCAGAAACCGGTCCTTGGATGCTTGATTCCGGTCCAGGAAGGACATGGCTTGGCAGTTCGGGCTGGACTGTTCCCATGAAGCACAGGGTCAAGGCTGATTTGCATATGGCCATGTCTGAACTGGGGTGGTGTGGAGTGCAAAAAAACAGTGGATTTAGGTCCAGATCTCTGTACTGGGGTGAATGTATGACATTGTTCTGCATTCTGTCCATCATCTGTTGTTTTTGCTTCAGAATTAAGTAATGGCAAAAAATAGATTGTTTTGTGTTATGTTAATGTGATGTTGCAAGCAAGATGTACTTCTCCTGGTTACAGCTGCTTAAAGTGCATTTTAAGAATGTTGTCATCATCGTTTTTCAAGTGGGCTATTTCTAAACTTTTTCACTGCAATTAACTACTTGAATAGAGGTATTGGCTTTGTTTATATCACACAGCAGAAGATTTACAGAGCTGATAGTACTCGTGCTGAGATCTGATTGGCTGTCACCTCATCAACAGCGATGGGGAGGCAGCCTTCTGACTACTGGGGCCTCAGTCGTAAGAAAAGCATATAAAAAGACATAAGGGATAAGTGATATCCTAACCCCCAACCCCGGTCTGGTGGTGGGGTCCCAGAGGGACCTTCTCTGGGGCGCAAAAAGTATTTTTTAATTTTGTTACAAAATTGCGGTGGTTCCGAAAATTCTCTGTAAAAAAAGTTTTAAAAACCAAAATATGTGGGCTGCTGTGCATGTAAAATAACACTACCTGGCGTGAGCCTGGGCCAGGGGCCTTTTTTATTTAGGCACCAAGGCTTAGAGGCACCAAGGAGTTCATCCTCCTGGAAGCCATTATTTTATTAACGGGGAGGGGGACATACCCCCCCCCGGCAGAGCCTAAAAGGACCCTCAAGACTTCTTCTCCATGCCTGTGTCAAAAATAAAGGGAATTGGGGCACGTGGCCCCCCTCCCTGAACCTCCTAAAAGGCCCCGGGTGCCCCATCTATTGGAGCCAATATTTTAGGCACAGACCCCTTACTGAGCCTGAAGAGGCCACAGGGGACCCATACCCATGGCTGCAGTCACGTGGGCTCCCTTCCAGAGCCATACAATGTCCCAGAGGTCCCCATCCCCAGGGTTGGTTTAATGTCCTGGTGTCCCCAACCCCTGGGACTCTATTTCCCTTGGTGCAGGCAGGGAAAGTGTAGTGTTCTCCCACCCGGTGGGAGCACAAATCTGCTCCCGTCGGCTGGGAGAACAAAACTTTTCCCTGCTGACGCGGATATATATATATACAGGGCTCGAAAAATCCCAAAAATTGTACTAGACCTGCAGGACTAGTACCTTAAAAAATGTCCTCGACCTAACTGCAACCTACTTGACCTCCATCTCTGAAAGCGGTGCAAATGTGACAAGATAACAAGATTTAAAAGCATCTTTATTGCTCATTAACTTTGTGAGCAATAAAAATGCCTTTAAATCTTGTTATCTTGTCACATTTGCTCCGTTTTAACAGACAGAGGACAAAAGTTGTTTGACAAAAGTTGTTTTGATTTCCTTCTCGCCAAAAAGGGCGAGTAGGACCTAAAAACAGCTCGACCTTGTTAAATTTAGCTTGACTATGCAAGCGGTCGAGTGGAATTTTCGAGCCCTGTTATATAATATCCGGCTCTTGCGCTGTCCTGTGAAATGGGGGGGGGGCCTTTGTGCTCCCCACAACCCTGCAACCCTCTACAAAACAAAAAGACATTGTGTCCCGGGTGGGACTAAGTCTGCCAGAAAAATATAGAGAAAAGAGGTTCAAAGTGATAAATGCGCTGCCACAGCCACTGATTTATTCATCACTGCTCCCTTAAGGAGCACCCAAACAAAGCCCTGGTAGGTCCCTTGAAAGGCCAGGGGCCATTTATTGTAATGTTCTGGGGGTGCTGTAGGGAGTTTTGTATCCTCCTGGCAGCATTAGGAAAAAAACTAAGTCTCCTGGGTCATCAAATTCCATGACCCCAGGAGAACTTATATTTTTTTTAACATGTCCCAAGCTGTAGCTTTTGATCAACAGCTGGAAATGCAGGACCACCTGCAGCCTGATTGTATGGTTGCATTTAATGTGACCTAGACAAGAGTCCGGAACCTGTGGAAACACCTGTAGCTCACTCCAGCAAGGCTCAGGCAGGTCCAGTTGCAGCAGGTCAGGTGTGCAGTTGTAGGAAGGCCTCTAGAGCTAGTTGTGTCTCTGCAGCTCAGAACAGGAAGTCAGCCAACTGACCTTGGAGTTACTCAGGTAAGCCTGGTTTGAAACGAGCAGGTCCAGTCTTCCTTCCCTGAGTAGGGCATGCTTCAAGCAGCAGGACAGTTCTCTAATAGCAGCAGGACATTCTCCTGAACGACAAGGCGTGCCTAAAGCAGCAGGGCAACAAAGCAGGCCTCGAGCAGAAGGGCTGTTCTCTTGGGAGCAAGGCAGTACTTATTTGATGTCCACATGTCTAGGAGTGTACTGATGAGTGGTTTAGGAGTTCCAGTATGTATAGCTGGTGCTATCGTTTGAAGGGGGGGGGAAGACTTCTAGTCCACCCCTACATCTGATTCTAGAAAGTTCCTTCCTTCCCCTTTCTTTCCTTACCCAGGCTCCAGGAGGACTAGGGTGATGATAGACTGGTGTCCGGTTACTTTGTGAGTATTGGAGGCAGCCCTTTGGATTGTAAGTGGGGCAGGGAACAGCTTTGCCCCTTTCATCCTGGAAAGATGGCCCTCTCCTAGCTACACCCAGGTGTTATTGTTCACTGTCGGAGCCCCATACGCATTCCTGATGGGGGAGTAATTACTAAGCCCAGGCAGCTGGAAACTCCTGGAAGGCTTCACAAAGCTTAGGGTAGAAAAATGCTAACTTTCTAAATGTTCCATTTCTAAAATCAGACTTTGCCATTAAGGTTGGATTTAAAATTCCTATTCAGTTGATTACAAACATTGTATTTTTACCTGTTCCCAATCAAAAGTTAGCACTTATTAAATCTAATAAGGTAACCCAACGTTATCCTATAGGAAAGGTAAGCCTCCCATTAGTACTGAGAGTTTGAGGAAGGTCCAGAGATCCTAAATCTGGATGAGATCACCTTTATTAGTTGTCGATTTGTATAGGAGGAGCTTTGCTCGAGGCAGTGGACCTTTCCGGCCTCATAAACATAACTTTACGGTAGGAGTTTGGGCGTTTGCTCCTCTTTCAATGGTTACCAATATCCAAAAGAGGTATCTTATTTAGTAAGAAGCCAGTGCTTTGTGATGTCTTCAAAACTTTGTAAGTTACATCTTTATTATTCCATTTTCAATGTTTCTGTATAGGAGGTACAACAGCCGACATGTGTTTCGCCCCTATCGGTCAATAGTGAAATACGAATTTGAGAGTTTTGTCACTACCAAAATTTGTAAAACTTTAAATCACATGACCTATCCTTTAAATAAAAAAGCAGCCCGCCCAATTGGTTGTGTAGGGCCTACCATAGGGGTGACTTATATGTGTCAAGAAGGAGGTTTAGACCTGGAAAAAGGTTTAATTTGCACTTTGAGTTGTCAGTTTAAAACTGCACACAGGTTGCAATGGCAGGACTGAGGCATGTTTTTAGAGGGCTACATAAGTGTGTGACACAAGTGCTGCTGGCTCACCAGTGGCATTTATGTGCAAAACCCTGGGTACATGTACTTTACTAGGGACTTAAATCAAATTAAATGTGCCAATTAGTTGTAAGCCATTCTAAACATGTTTAAAAGAGAGAGCATAAGCACTTTAGCAGTAGTAAAGTGCACAGAATCCTAATGCTAACAAAAATGAACGTCAGCAAACATGAGGAGGGAAGGCAAAAGCTTTGGGACAGACCACAACAGGGCTGTCCGGTCTAACAATGGGGATGACTTAGCCCCTCATCAGGATGATGACAGTTTATACATGGATGCACAGAAGGGTTGTGGGTTTATCACCTGATACAGGGTTGATTCCTCCCCTAGGCCAGCAATGGAAGAGCATGCTTCCTTTGCTGTAATAGATGTACTGCTGAGGTTCTGGACCTTCAAGTGCCTTCTGCTAAAGTTAAGACAAACACCCTAATCCTGAGAGTTTGGTGGTCCAAGCTTCCACCGGTAAGGCGAATCACCCCCTGCTCCCACCATGCCAGTCCTTTCGTGACCAGGTACTGGTATTGAGTAAGCAACGTGCAGGTCACCAGGGGCCTTGAACATCTCAGTCCCCTCCCTGCGACATCAGCATCGAAGCTACTTTAGTTTGCCCCTAGCGGTGCACAACCTCCCTGTGGGAAGCAAGATCCCTCTGATAGAAGGGTCCTCAGGATGCCCAGCAGGACTGTGCCATTCCTTTCAGACCCTGCACAACTTCCTCCCACATCAGAGTTTCTCTCAGAGCTACTATCCACCTTATAGTAAGAGGTCAAAGCCCTACTGTCCAGAGGGGCTGATGAGAGGGTTCCTGACTCGGAATTAATGATGGGCAGTTACTCCTCCTATTTCCTCATTCTAATGTATGCGGCTCACCTCCCCTTTTAAAAAACGGATGGCCCCGGTAGAAGGGTTAGGGAGGGAGATTTAGCAGCCCCTGCAGTTTAAAAAAAATGCATGGCCCCAAGGCCTAATAAGACTCGGGATTGGTGGGGGGGGCTGCTTGTCCCCTGCCTCTTTTTATTATATTTGGTCCTGGGTGGTGGGTTTCCCAGGGCCCAATAATGGCTCCTCTACCCTTTTTGATTTTGTTATAATTGGCACAGGGTATGAGATCCCTGGGGCCTATTAAGGCGTGGGGAGGAAGGTTGCACCCCGCCCCTTAATATATATGTTTTGGCCCTGGGGGATAGGAGCTCTGGGGCCCGAAGGCCAACTCTACGATTTTTTTTTTTTTACGGACTTTATTAAGTTTTCAAGTTGCTCACAAAGATGGATTTTCGGATACATTTATAATGCATACAAAACGGCATCCAACAAAAGGTAGCAATTAGCTCCGATATAAGCAATCCCTTCAGTTCCCCATGTCTATTATCCGCACTTGTGCATCAGTAACAAGCAGACATCAGAATAACAACTCCATCCCCAACCCACCACCCGCTTCTGAGCGTAGATTTAATACAATGGTTATCAATCTACTAGTATCTCTTCTGCCAGGCATTTTCAACCCTTTATAACTTTTGCTCGTTCATAACTAACCCCTCACCCTTCCCACCCACCAGGCATGTCACTTATATTCAACCCGTACTTTCAATACCTAGGGTTACACCGGTGATTGCACTGTCCTTCGCCCTAATCAAAGACATCCACCCAATGCACGGGTGGGGGTGTACCACAAACTGTTCTTGCTCTAGCGAGTATTCAGAATCCAGGACCTGCGATAGTACCAAGCGATTAGTCACCACCGTCAAGTCCCTCTTCCTCAGCCAGACTATCCTCCCTGTCTACATCTGGGTGTTTCAGGAGCTCTACTAGTGCTACCCAGGCTCTGGCCATTTCTAATGTTTTCTCACTCCCTGTCCTGTTTGCCATTTGTAATCTGATTGCTCCCTCGCACTCCGCCCATTGTACAAACTCTCTCGTCCATCTGGCCAAGCTAGGGCCACTACTCACCTTCCAATGGCTAGTGATATCCCTTTTAGCTAGTACCAGTCCTAAATCCAAGAACTTTCACGTGACCTTGTTTCTGGTCGTGTGCGAGAACCAATGCACCAAACAATTCCCCAGAGTCTCCTCGACCTCCCTCTCCGTTACATTCGCTAAAACTGCAGGGACCTCACCCCAGAATTCTTCCCCCAAGGTAGGGCAACTCCAAAACATATGTAGAAACCCTGCTCCCTCCATATTACAGCATGGACACCCGGCTGTTGTGATACCAAAGTACTCCTTAATCTTGCCCGCGGTGAGATACGCCCTGTGCAGGACATAAAAGTGTACGAGTTGAAATCTTGCATTTCTAGAGCACTTCCATGCTCTCTCCATTAACTCCCCCCACAGCTTCTCGTCTATAGTCTCCTCTAGATGCTCCTCTGATTTGAGATGTAACGCTGTAAAAGGCTGCAGGATTTCATTTATTATACGCCTTTTAAGGCAAGTAACCGATTTAAAGGTTCCAGCTGCCGTCACTAAATAATGAAGGCTAATTCTACGATGTGCATGCCAAAGGCTGTGTGCAGCGTGGGGTGTGGCTGCCTATGCGTAGTCGTCACAGAGCCTAGGCAAAGGACCGACCCTGTGGCCAACCTCCTGCTGCACACAGCGAGGGGTTGGCTTTGCATATGGTGATCAATTATTACTGTACGTTAAAAATAATAAAAAATTCACTATAACAATCAAAGGTTACAATAATGTTCTGCTTAAGTGTGATTAAAAAGATCTGTTTTTGTTTAAAAACAAAAGCAAACAAAAAACACATATATTAACTGAAATAACCAAAGGTTAAAGTGACGTTATAGTTAGGTGTATATGTCAGTGACAGCATTAACATTTTGAACAAAAAAAAACACAGTAATTCCCCTGTTATAGTTAGAAGAGCTAACTATAACTTGCGCCTCCACCATGCATGCTTATGACCTCACATATATTACATTACTCATGGCATATTCTATGACATAATTTATGACATCACTGATGACATCACTTATGGTATCATCCGAGCTTTTTGTACATATTGCTCTATAAACTTGTATGGTGTTACAGCTATGAATGTAAGAGCAAAATAACTAAAAATAAGATAAAGCATCATTAATGCTATCATACATATAATCCCTACAGTTGTAGCAAGCTTCTGTTATGTACATTGACCCTATACTGTACACTTCATGGATAGCCGAGTTCATGTTGACTAACAACCACAGATAAAAGGGTAACCGCTACTGCACACAGAGTTTAATCTGTGTACAACTGTTCAGAGAAAGCCAAGTTTCTTCAGATTCTCAAGCCCTGTTACTTAACTAATACCCTACTATGGACAGTCTTTACGTGTATCAAACTCCTCACATTCACCGAACCTACAGTGAGGAATGAAGTGGATATCAGTAGAAGAGTGGGTTCTGTAAACCGTGTTTGCGCTATGGAGAGTTTATTCTGTACCTCACTGTTTCCAGAAAGTTAAACTCTCATGAGAAATACACCAGAGTGTTAAAAAGTATCTACTAAGAACAAATACCCTCTATCCAAAACTTGTCCAAAAAAAGACTATTCATTTAAAATAACCAAGGCCTGAAGGTGCTAAAGATCATTCTACCCCTAGCCTTCATACTAAAGTGAACATTTTACAGATATCTCCTCTTCTGAAGCAAAATAAGCACATGTTCATAGGTTAGTACCTGGTGCACACAGTCTTCTATGGTATGGAGAAATTGTGATGCTGAGACGATTCCGTCTAATAACTGAAGGCTGCTTACAATACTTGTTATGTAGTATGTAGAATCTTTGACCTGTTGGAAAAAGTCCCTTTAAGTCTTTGACACTTCCTTCAAAAGGTAAGCTTTTACAACTTCAACCACCTGGCGGGGAGTAGCTGAATGCTTGTTTTTTTAATTGTAAATCAGACTCCTCATAAGATCAGGGTCCCCCCACACATTTTGAGACAGTTTGTTGATACGATCTGCCCAGTTTATCTCAGTCTGTTCATTTCCTCCTTGCAGTCGGGCATGGTTCCTAAGGCGTGCAAGAGGGCTAGTGTTATTCCTTTCTTTAACAAAAAACCTCTACAGATATTTCGGTTCTGTCCAATTTTAGACCAATTTCTATCTTACCAGCTGCCCCTAAAATTCTAGAAACAATTGTTAATACTCAACTCTCATAGTTCTTTAAGACATTCAAACTTTTACATCCCTCTCAACCCAGTTTCTGATCACAACATAGTACAGAAATGGCCCTATTGGAAATTACGGTGAGCTTAGATCTTCATCGTAATATCGCCTTGATCTTATTAAATCTTTCAGTGGCTTTTGCCACTGTATCCATGATACAGCAGTCTGTGTCGGAGAATCTGCACTGGTGTGGTTTCGTTCCTTCTTGAATCTCAGAGAGCAGGCAGTTTGGATGAAGCCCTATTTTTCAGATATTAAGACTCTTGATTTGGTAATGCCGCAGAGGTCCGCATTGAGTCTCACCCTATTCAAGTCCCCTCGATTTGGAATCATCTTTCATTTGAACTGAGGAATATGGCTAATGAGACTTTTTCTGCAGTACTAAAAAACTTTTGTGGAACATACTGAACACAAATTGTCAACGGTCATCTGCACATGGAGTTACTCTTCAATACAAAGATTTATAACTTGTTCAATACCTGTACATACCTATGATGCATTAGGAGCACATGTGTTTTGTAAACACTTAAACTCCTTAGCTGGACACAGGCTGTACAAAATTAGGTAGAAAAGCATTGATAGTTACCCACCACTATATAAACTATAAAAAAAACTAACACTCATTGTATAATGTCATCAATTATGTAATTTGAGATGTAATCAGTAATGTAATAAATGATGTCATTGAACATGTCATGAGTGATGTAGTATGTGAGGTCACAAGCAGTTCCTGGAGGGGGTTAAAGTTATAGTTAACTGGTGAATGTCTGTATTTTTTTAGTTCAAAACATTCACGTTGCCACTGACACATTCACATCACTTTAAGCTTTATTTTCCAGAGAATTTGAGTTTTTTTTAGTTTTTTTAACAAAAACAGATATTTTTATCACACGTACTAAAACGTTACATTATGCTTTGTTTGTGTGTGTGTTAGTGTTATTTGCAAGATTCCAGCAGATGCGCTTTTGGAAGCTCTTTGTATTCACCCGAGCTAAACCTTTATCATTTGTAATGCTTCTAAAGCGGACTGCGTTTCTTTTAATGTAATATTCTTTCAGTGTTTGCTCCTTTCGAAATTTTTTTGTATTTTACTTTCCCTTGTAAACTCCTTTCTTGTTAATCAAGACACTCTTTTAATGAGAGTACACATCGCTCAGAATGAGGTATCCCATGAACAGTAAAAGGTAGTTGTCATAGAGAGTCTTCCTCTTCATAGTGTTAACTAGAGCTCTTTTAAATTAGACTTGAAAATAGATTCTATGGCATTGACGAGTATTCGATGGGCGGTTACCAATGTTTCTTTTATCGGCGCGACTAAGATCTTCATCCATAGTGAGCATGTTGGTTAGCAAGTTTTATTTCAGTTTATGACGTGAGAAGAGCTTTCTAGGAGGCAAGTGTCGTAGCAGATTATTATTTTAAATGGAAAATAGGGCATGGATAGACAAACAGCTTCTTAATTTACTGTGCAATGTGGATTCCCTTTAGAAAGTCGATGCCGGAGTATGCTTGCGTCTCGAGCATCGCCAGTGTTGTTAAACAGAGCTGCCGGAAGTTGGCAGATGGTTGGCTTCTTGCTGAAAGCTCTTGAAGGGAAGAGGCGGAAACAGCTGTTCTTTTTTGACTTATCAGGGAGGCTTGTGTTTTTTTCCAGGCACTTTTTTTCAGAATAGACAAGAATGTGGGAATCCCGCATGCGTCCCGGCTAATGCGTGGTTTTACCCCCTGCTGTGAACGGTGCTCACTTCCCAGGTGTCCTATGACCCGAAACTGAGCACAGGGCCTGTTGTGTCTTTATGGAGCGCCAGATCATAGACTAGTGTATAGTAGTGAAAGCTTTGCGCTTGGCTTTTTTGCCATTTACTGACGACTGCGCTCCAAACCCTTGTACCTGTAAAAGATGTGTCACGTAGTGGAAGCTAAAAGACTAAGGGTCCGTTTATGTGTTAAGATACAAACATATGCCAGCAAATAAAATCTAAATTACAATCTGTTGTGACAATAGCATATGGCGAGACAACAATTTTTTACTTTTTAAGAAACAACGGATCGCTCAGTTTTACATATAAATGATTCATCCAACATTTTAGTTAAGTGATGTGTCAAGTTTTCTTTCCAGGGTAATACTCCTACATTTAATAACAGATACTTTGGTTATTACGCCTTTATCACCGAAAATGCTAGAGAAACACATAAATATGGAAAATATCCTCAAGAAATAACTCTAAAGCCCATTTGCAAGTAAAGAAGTTAAACCGTTCACCTAATAAGGAAGGAAGGAACTAAGTAAAAGAAAAAATACCGCATTGAGATGTACATTTGGGACAGAAATGATGTTGCTTCAAAATACCAACACTGTAGTCGAAATCACTATATTTAAAGCGAGCTCATTTTGTAGACTTTTTTGGGGGTGACCCTTTAATAAATTGATTCTGAAATTTGTATTTTCTCAAATTTTAATGGCAACAATATCAGATTTGGGCTTAATAGCTATTGTTTTGCTAATTTCCAAAGTTCCCAACTAGCTTTTAATGTTTTGTCATGCATATTAATATCGTGCATGTTCTGCCTATGCTATGGGTTTGGTCCCTTTTCGTCCAAGATTTGATGATTCTTTCACAGACCGGAGTTGGTTTATGAGATGTCATAAGTAGTAGTGTGAGGACATTTGTTTTTAATTGGATCTAGTGTAAGCTGTTTGCGGGAATACTGAAGACTGAATTAGTAATTCAGATTCGGGAGCAGGGAGCGAAATTGTGTTCTAGTGGCTACGTTGCAAACCTTGGACTTTGGATACATGAGTTTTAACCCCTCCTCAAATTTGGTCAAATTCTGTGTGCTCTTGGGCACATCACCATATCATGTGAGCTATGCAGCAAGTATTCATTTGCATTGAGGGAGTGCACATTTTCCACGTATCCTGGACCTAAATGCGACCACTAGAGGTCCCAACCTGCATTGCCTTCCATTGGAGAAAAACTCAGTGGGTGAAGTGGGGGTTCACTGGGCCCCAAATACACACCTGAATTCACTTAATTTGCTCTTATTACGACATACCGTTTTAACTGGCAAACCCTTCAATTTCTTGAAGTTAACTGACCAGTGTTAAGTGATGCAGCTCTCGGCAAATACAAAAATAGCAAATGCATTTTTACCAGAAAATGAATAGGGGCGTGGGAGTCATTAGTGACTATTAAAGTGAGAGAGAGAAAGTCCATATTGGGAGGAAAATAGTGGGAATGAGAATGATGGAACATAAAAGTTACAGAGGAGAAGATGGAGGGAGAGGGTAGAATTGAATGAAAGGATTGAAAGGATTGAAACACAATGAGTATGATAATGAAAAAAGAGAAGAATACAAATTAGGATAGTGTGTGCTAGGGCGAGGAAAACAGAAGGTTACTGTTGGGGACAGGAGAGTGGGCGGGGTGATCAGGAGTGAGGGCATTCTTTAGGGGTAGATGAACAGGTGCAGGTGAATAATAGAAGACTAAAGGTGAGGAAGGTGATGAAAGTAGGACAAATAGGAAAGGAAAAATGGCGTAAAGGAAGATAAGGAATTAGAAGAGAGGCTAAAGGGAATGAGGAAGCAGAAATAGAAAGGTTAAGAAAGAAAGAAAGAGAATGAGACAAAACAGCTTTAAATAGTGAAACCCATCAAGAGTGAATGGCGGGGATAGGGGCTGGAGGAATACAGGGAGACAAGAACAGCGTGCATCAGTGGTTCTCTGTCACTGCTTAGTGTTGAGGGATGTCCCTCTGCAAGGCCCATTTCTCCAAGGCCCATTTCTCCAAGTAACCAGTAAGAATTAGTGTAATATTAAACAGCCTACTGATGCTAACGTTGAGTCACGGTAAGATGTGTGAACACTTTATTGCTTCTTATTACAACTGTTATCTAGGACTGGGCAGAACTTGTAGAGTTTAACTCCATGGAATTCTGTGGAGTTACAAAAAAGCTCCACGAGATTCCGTGCATGGGCAGAAATAGGCACGTCATACTGCTCATTCTGTGATTGAGCGCCAGGAGATTGTTCCGTTCAGAAAAATCAGCGCGAACAGTGCCACAATGCGTGCCAGAAAGGCATAGTTCTCATGATGATTTTGCTGCCACTTGAGTAGATTTTCTACTCGAGCAGCAATTTTCTGACCGCAAACAGTTATGACCTCCCGCCATCATATTCATTGGAGAAATCATGCTGGGTGCCCTCTTAGTGCCAAATCTTGCTTGCCAACTTAATGTTGGTAAGCCGCACGAGAGAGAAAACTCTGTCATGTGGAGTTTGGCTGAACTCCACGTTACAAGCATAGTGCGGAGTGGACAAAACTCCGCCGGTGAAGTGGAATATATCGCCCACACATATTCTCTTCCTAGTAAAGTTATTTATTTAGCTGCTTACAACCATGGACCCTCCTTGAAAGAGTATAGCAACACCTCACCGGGCACGCATTATTATTGTGTTTTTATTTAAGATTTTCAGTTCACCATGTGGAATGCATTTTTCCAGAGCAGGAAAAATATATATTTTCAGGATGTATGACATTACAACGCATGCTTTTACATCGCATGCTTTTACAACACGGTTTTTACAACGCATACCATTACAACGCATAGTGCTTTTAGGCGCTGGATAGTGAATTGTTTAATTTACTATTCCAACTCCAGTCCCCGTGGATATTAGGGAAGGTGTTGGCTAGTACATTAAACCTATTCCCTATCCTAGAGCGCCCCCCAGCGCAATGCGTTGTTATGGTTTGTGTTGTAAAAGTTGCGTTGTAAAGGCACTGCATGGTAAAAGTTGCGTTGTAAAGGTTGTTTACCATATTTTCAGCAATGATAATGTCCACATTGTGTGTGTGTGTCTGTCTGTCTGTCTGTCACAAACAGGTAGCACCAATTACGAGGGAGGCCACAGGAAGCTCGTATAGTTAAATTTTTTTATTCAGTCAGCACCCTGCCAGCAGGTACCACGCCAGAATACAGGCATCCAAAATTTCCGCCAGACGCGTTTCAGGACCCAAATCCTTTCCTCAGTGGCGATGCAACAGAATGAAATGCCGCTTTGATTTGCAGGCAATTTAAGTTCCAACAAACTACCCCAGTGGGCGTGGCTGTCAGCACAGCCTCATGGTTGTTGTAGTCCGCTATCACAGTTATCCTCAGTGGGTGCGCATTCATTCATAAATCTTGGCAATAACAAACTCCTGTGGGTTGGTGCACAGTTCCAGCGCGGCGCATGCCTTGCTTTATGGATGTTGACTCGAACTAAATGCAAGCGTCAGCCCTGTACTGCCGCTAACATCCCTTTAACCCATATGACACTAATTTTCAATACAAATATTTCACAACAATCATTTGGTGACAATGAACATAAATACACAAACCCTACTTTTTACCATGATTTGTGACTTTTGTTATATACAATTTACATTCTAAATTCACCAATAAATCCATAGATAGGAGTGTCCAATTTCCATACCACTTCTTATACCTCACATCTGCTTCCCTAATGAGGGGACATCACTTCCAAGTCGTTAACACTCCTATACTTGATAAAATGGCACCTGCAACGAGTACCTCAACCCTTGTTCCTTGGGTCATCATTAAGACTATTCACACACTCTCCATACATTGAAGCAAAGGTATGACACGCCAACAATCGGCGGCTCTTGAGCACCCCAGTACTCGATTTGCATTTATTCATACCTGATAGAATTTGATAATTTCAGCTCTGCAAATTTGTATGAATGACACATGCATATGAATCTTCTTCCTATTTTCCTTAGCCTCTTAGGTCTCTGTAATTTCTATAGAAGTGAAACTCCATAGTTAGACTCCATCACTCACATTCCCCTCGTCACTGCATTGTCATCAGCCAAATTAAATTTATGGACTTGCATGTCGCTGTATATGTCTACGTATCAATCACAATAGAAATGCTTCACCACTCAGGTTGCCCATTTACCGTCCACTCTCTAAGCACTACTTTCGTGTTGTTTTCTATAAATATTCAAGACAAACACAATGTGTAAACACTAAATTCTGTGCCTCCTCCTATTATATCTGTTGTTACTTTCACACTTCACTCTCAACAAACTTCCCCATTGTTTCACATCATACTTGCTTAATGCTCTCTCATTACACCTCATCCCTCTCTGTCCAGGCCCTCAAATCCCCATTTAATGAGCACTTCCTAAAATTACAAACTACCCTCAGATTAAAATTAAAATCTCATCATCAAAATATTTCAGCATCAACCACCCACAGTCCCACACACTAACCTGATTTAAATGCTGTTCTCGCTTCCCCATCTTCCATACCCCATACACATATCTCACTCCCTCTTAATCACTGCGCTATTGTGTCCAGAACATTTCTAAGTCAATATGAATTTGAATACATCTCTTAAACCTAACTAAGCGAAACTAATGTGTTTGCTCCTATTATTATTCACACTGTACAATACAACCCTTCACTCTACTGTACGGGACAGCACTACAATTTATAAGAGTTTATCGACTACTCTGCATAGCTACACTATAATCCAGTCCAGTCCAGTCCACGCCTCTACTCTACGACACGCTAATACACTGTATTGCACTTTACTCCACACTACGTTATGCAACTCCACTGAATTCCACCCCACTCTACTATGAGACTTTACCTCTCTCTTTGCCACTGTCCAATCATTCTCTCTACTCTGCTCCACTGCACAACACACTACTGTACTCTGCACAACTAAACTCTACAACACTCTACTACATTGTTTCCCACTCTACCCCACTACATTCTACTACACTGCACTCAATTCCACTGTACAATATTCCACAACTGTACAACACTCCCCTTCATTTTTAGGGCTCGGCCTACGTAACCACGAAGTGGGGCGGAGCTCCGAGCTCCTATTGTTAAAAAAAAGTTTCTTTAGGGCTCGGGCCAGAAACATTCCTTAGTGCGCGAGCTTTTTTTATGGCATCTGCATAGTGATTCGTCTTCGCTGTGCTGTCTTTTTAGTAGCCTTGACGCGATAGGCTATATGTAATTTTCGTCCGCCATTGTTGGCATTTTCTGTGTGGTTACGCGCACGGCAGTCCATTAATTTTAATTAGGAGCTGTCAGGGTGCTCCTCCAAATGCAATCCAGATGGTGGGAGCGCGTTCACCATTCAGCATTGCATTGCATGTATCAGGCGCGCGTTCGTCTGCAGCATGTAATGTCTTTTTGTTAGGCGCGCCCAGGCCCGTGCACGGCACACTCACCCACACCCCGACTCTGTTACATTTTAGTAATGTGCATTAACGTTTCACTGTTGAAGCAGAGACACGCTGCTTTACTGCAGGGATACTAGAGTACAGGGTACGGTAACGGAAGCAGCTCTGAATAAAGCCAACGTAATACCCAATGTAATATCGTTTAAGTGGAAGTAGATACTGGTTGGGGGATGTGAAAAAGCTGTTGTGCTGAAATAAGTAATAATAAAAGCGTGCAGCGGGTAAACAGCAAGTTATTTAAAATTATTTTGATGCTGAAACTTTAGTTTGTTCCGGAGGCGCTCAGTGGGAAGGTTAACCGATGACATGATGGCAATTAGCAAAGCTAATTTCCGAGGTGGCAATGTGTGTATTTCTAAATTAGGTGCTCCAGGCACGGGACGTAGGGAAATTGTTCGTGCTGAAGTTTGCAAAAGGCAGAGGGCGAGTCACTGAAACCCATAGGAAAACGTCATCGACTGCCCATTCACGGCAATGATTGTTGCGTGAAGGCAACGTGGACGATAGGTATGTGTGACATTTTCATAATTTTTGAGTAATTTTGAGTGACATTTCAATGACCATGAGTGACACTTTCTCACCAGCAAAATAAATCAATGAAGAAGAGGGAAGCATAAAAATACCATAATTGAACCCACTTCAACAATGAGAAAAAGATGATTTTAAAGCTGCTTCAAAGCACCAGATATTGAAGGACAATAATCTAGTGCCCCTTGCAATCAGGTCGTACTGTTAAACTGGGCTGGACGCCCCGTGCTGGAGAGATCGTTGTTGTATTCGGCGCACAGCGACGCCTATGGCGCTATAGTCCGGCAAATTGCATGTAGCGCTCGTCCACTAGCACGGCACACTCACCCACACCCCGACTCTGTTACATTTTAGTAATGTGCATTAACGTTTCACTGTTGAAGCAGAGACACGCTGCTTTACTGCAGGGATATTAGAGTACAGGGTACAGTAACGGAAGCAGCTCTGAATAAAGCCAACTTAATACCCAATGTAATATCGGTCAAGTGGAACTAGATACTGGTTGGGGGATGTGAAAAAGCTGTTGTGCTGAAATAAGTAATAATAAAAGCGTGCAGCGGGTAAACAGCAAGCTATTTAAAATCCTTTTGATGCAGAAATTTTTGTTTGTTCCGGAGGCGCTCAGTGGGAAGGTTAACCGATGACATGATGGCAATTAGCAAAGCTAATTTCCGAGGTGGCAATGTGTGTATTTCTAAATTAGGTGCTCCAGGCACAGGACGTAGGGAGATTGTTTGTGCTGAAGTTTGCAAAAGGCAGAGGGCGAGTCACTGAAACCCATAGGAAAACGTCATCGACTGCCCATTTACGGCAATGATTGTTGCGTGAAGGCAACGTGGAGGATAATGTTAATGACGTTTTGCAGGGATTGACAGTTCAAACTTCTTGAAACCCTTTCTCCCCTGTCCCACGGTGTGAACCCCGACGTTCCCCCCAATAGTAGTCACTTACTGCGGCCCCGGCAAAGAGTGTAAAGGTAACGCGGGTCTTGTCAGTCAAGCCTGACTAACTACACGGTCGTCCAGCGGCCACGGCGGTGAGCAGCACAGGGTAACTGTGGTGACGGGGTAATGGCCCCACTGGCACACATGTCATGGCCCCACCCCGGGTGTTTAATCGGTAGAGTCAGTGAGTTTGGTCGACAGCCTGGCGTGCGGCACCGCGGTCGGGCCGGGAATTAATTAATTAATGGAGCTAGGCTGGCGGGCGGCTGAGGCCGCAAAGGTAACATTGTAGCACTGCCGCCAGCACTCTCAGTGACTCACTTGGCCTGAGCTGGGGAGAACGAGAATTTAACTATTTATGAGCCACACTGCCAGAGCTGCTTGAGGCAAGTCTGGTACAGCAGAGGCAGCATGCTAGCACCAGTGCGGTAGCCTGGCTGTTTCAGTGGCATTTAAAATGCGTGACAAAGCATTTCAGTGCGATGATGCAGAACACCGCACCGAAATGCGTTAGTGTCACACGTGATGTGTGATACTTGGCAGGACTGTGCGATGCCAAGTCAACGGCAGATTGTGCGCTACACAAATGGCAATGCAAAAAATACATAAGAGCAGAGCGCGAGGGCACCAGCTTTGCATGCAAGGTGTCGGGTGGAGGCGGAGTTTTCACTGTACTTATCTGCACAGCTGTATCACTCACTGTAATGCGTTTATAGTGCAGAGTGACAGTGAGTGCAGAGTGACAGTGAGTGCAGAGTGACAGTGAGTGCAGAGTGACAGTGAGTGCAGAGTGACAGTGAGTGCAGAGTGACAGTGAGTGCAGAGTGACAGTGAGTGCAGAGTGACAGTGAGTGCAGAGTGACAGTGAGTGCAGAGTGACAGTGAGTGCAGAGTGACAGTGAGTGCAGAGTGACAGTGAGTGCAGAGTGACAGTGAGTGCAGAGTGACAGTGAGTGCAGAGTGACAGTGAGTGCAGAGTGACAGTCAGTGCAGAGTGACAGTCAGTGCAGAGTGACAGTGAGTGCAGAGTGACAGTGAGTGCAGAGTGACAGTGAGTGCAGAGTGACAGTGAGTGCAGAGTGACAGTGAGTGCAGAGTGACAGTGAGTGCAGAGTGACAGTGAGTGCAGAGTGACAGTGAGTGCAGAGTGACTGTGAGTGCAGAGTGACTGTGAGTGCAGAGTGACTGTGAGTGCAGAGTGACTGTGAGTGCAGAGTGACTGTGAGTGCAGAGTGACTGTGAGTGCAGAGTGACTGTGAGTGCAGAGTGACTGTGAGTGCAGAGTGACTGTGAGTGCAGAGTGACTGTGAGTGCAGAGTGACTGTGAGTGCAGAGTGACAGTGAGTGCAGAGTGACAGTGAGTGCAGAGTGACAGTGAGTGCAGAGTGACAGTGAGTGCAGAGTGACAGTGAGTGCAGAGTGACAGTGAGTGCAGAGTGACAGTGAGTGCAGAGTGACTGTGAGTGCAGAGTGACTGTGAGTGCAGAGTGACTGTGAGTGCAGAGTGACTGTGAGTGCAGAGTGACTGTGAGTGCAGAGTGACTGTGAGTGCAGAGTGACTGTGAGTGCAGAGTGACTGTGAGTGCAGAGTGACTGTGAGTGCAGAGTGACTGTGAGTGCAGAGTGACTGTGAGTGCAGAGTGACTGTGAGTGCAGAGTGACTGTGAGTGCAGAGTGACTGTGAGTGCAGAGTGACTGTGAGTGCAGAGTGACTGTGAGTGCAGAGTGACTGTGAGTGCAGAGTGACTGTGAGTGCAGAGTGACTGTGAGTGCAGAGTGACTGTGAGTGCAGAGTGACTGTGAGTGCAGAGTGACTGTGAGTGCAGAGTGACTGTGAGTGCAGAGTGACTGTGAGTGCAGAGTGACTGTGAGTGCAGAGTGACTGTGAGTGCAGAGTGACTGTGAGTGCAGAGTGACTGTGAGTGCAGAGTGACTGTGAGTGCAGAGTGACTGTGAGTGCAGAGTGACTGTGAGTGCAGAGTGACTGTGAGTGCAGAGTGACTGTGAGTGCAGAGTGACTGTGAGTGCAGAGTGACTGTGAGTGCAGAGTGACTGTGAGTGCAGAGTGACTGTGAGTGCAGAGTGACTGTGAGTGCAGAGTGACTGTGAGTGCAGAGTGACTGTGAGTGCAGAGTGACTGTGAGTGCAGAGTGACTGTGAGTGCAGAGTGTGTGCAGAGTGACAGTGAGTGCAGAGTGTGTGCAGAGTGACTGTGAGTGCAGAGTGTGTGCAGAGTGACTGTGAGTGCAGAGTGTGTGCAGAGTGACTGTGAGTGCAGAGTGTGTGCAGAGTGACTGTGAGTGCAGAGTGTGTGCAGAGTGACTGTGAGTGCAGAGTGACTGTGAGTGCAGAGTGACTGTGTGTGCAGAGTGACTGTGAGTCACACACCACCAGCCATCGGTGCACGCATCAATTGTTAACGCATCCACAATTAACTATTGTAGCAATCGCAGTATGGTACACTTTACTTTTAAACATATTCATCTAAAGCACAGCATGCCACCATTGGTAAAATTACAATCCAACCCACATAATTCCACTACACACCACATGCACACACTCCATAACACATGGCGAAAAGACATTGCCATTTACAATGCCATTAGCTCAAACTCGAATAAATCCGAGCCCGATTGCATTTCTAATGCTTGTTCTGTATGGCATTCCAGTGAACAGTACCTTAGTAAATAACACTCCGCAGCACAATTTGAAACAAGTTTTCTCCAAAAACATACAAACCATTGAAATACCATGCAAAAACAAAGGTTACAGATAAGTTATAGTTAGGAAAACTTTATTTCTTTTTTTAGTACAAACCTTACTTGAACTACACAAACATTACAAATGTACACACCACCTTAACATAAGTATAAGTCGCCCACCTATGTACACAGTTTTACTTTTCATTTTCACTTAACACACTACCTTGAAATTACTTACTGTAAGTAGCACAGCTTCGTACTCCGTGTTCTCACCTCACCTCACCTCACTCGTCATACTACATTAACTATTACTCAGGACTCTACCATGCACCATGTTCTAAAAAATCCTCTCAATTGAGCGGTCATGAGTGTTGTTAAGTAAGCTACGATTTCAGATGGTATGAGCAGTGTCATGTCATTTGCAAGGGTATAACCATTGTATTGAGACCGGTCCCAGGATGCTTGTTTCCGGTCCAAGGAAGACATGGCTTGGCAGTTCGGGCTGGACTGTTCCCATGAGGCACAGGGTCAGACTGATTTGCATATAGGCATGTCTGAACTGGGGTGGCCAAGTGAGCTAAAGAATGGTGATGGATTAAACCCAGATCAGTTGACTGGGGGTGAGTGTTTGATTTGCTCAAGCGCTCCGTCCATCATCCCCTTTTGTATCGCTTTGTTCGCCCTCAGTGTGGCAGGGTATGCTCAGACGTGAGTCCCTTGCTCACTTGGCCACTGGATTCAAGATAGCCTGGCTGATGAGGATTATGAATACGAAACCGTTCCCAGGATGCTTGTTTCCAGTCCAAGGAAGACATGGCTTGGCAGTTCGGGCTGGACTGTTCCCATGAGGCACAGGATCAGACTGATTTGCATATAGCCATGTCTGAACTCGGGTGGCCAAGTGAGCTAAAGAATGGTGATGGATTAAACTTAGATCAGTTGACTGGGGGTGAGTGTTTGATTTGCTCAAGCGCTCCGTCCATCATCCCCTTTTGTATCGCTTTGTTCGCCCTCAGTGTGGCAAGGTATGCTCAGACGGGAGTCCCTTGCTCACTTGGCCACTGGATTCAAGATAGCCTGGCTGATGAGGATTATGAATCCGAAACCGGTCCCAGGATGCTTGTTTCCGGTCCAAGGAAGACATGGCTTGGCAGTTCGGGCTGGACTGTTTCCATGAGGCACAGGGTCAGACTGATTTGCATATAGCCATGTCTGAACTGGGGTGGCCAAGTGAGCTAAAGAATGGTGATGGATTAAACCCAGATCAGTTGACTGGGGTGAGTGTTTGATTTGCTCAAGCGCTCCGTCAATCATCCCCTTTTGTATCGCTTTGTTCGCCCTCAGTGTGGCAGGGTATGCTCAGACGTGAGTCCCTTGCTCACTTGGCCACTGGATTCAAGATAGCCTGGCTGATGAGGATTATGAATCCGAAACCGGTCCCAGGATGCTTGTTTCCGGTCCAAGGAAGACATGGCTTGGCAGTTCGGGCTGGACTGTTCCCATGAGGCACAGGGTCAGACTGATTTGCATATAGCCATGTCTGAACTGGGGTGGCCAAGTTAGCTAAAGAATGGTGATGGATTAAACCCAGATCAGTTGACTGGGGGTGAGTGTTTGATTTGCTCAAGCGCTCCGTCCATCATCCCCTTTTGTATCGCATTGTATTGAGAAGGCGTGACTTACTGTTAATGAAATATGACGAGTGAGATGAACAGTTTCAAGGTGGTGTGTTAAGTTGAAATGAAAATGATAAGTGACACTGTGTACATAAGTGGGCGATTTATAGTAATGTGAAAATGGTGTGTAAATAGTAAATTAAAGGTATAAATGTAACTTTAGAATTTCTAATGTTTGTGTAGTTAAAGTATGTTTTTGCTTGTATTCATTTTTATTGGCTTTTAGTGTAAACAAATGAACAATACAACGGTTTGTCTCGATATACTGATCACATTGCCCCTTTCCTCCCCCCACCCCTCCCGCTTACTCCATCATACAACTTACAGTGGACAGGGTATAGAAGATTTATGGATTCCATTCAGGGGAATGTGTGAAAGGAGTTACCCAAAGTACATGTGCCTCGCAGCAGGGAAGTCCCAGAGTACCACCACCCGTTCCACCCCATCCCCCTCCTACCCAATCCCTTTCTCCACCATTCATTCCTCTTTCCTTTTGTGCACTACTCATATATAGTCCTATACGTTCTTCAAGGTGGCTGAGCATCCCGTGCCTCGAGTAGCTCTGTGAGCATAGCTGACCATGCCTGTAGATCGTCTGTCAATTTGTTGTCCCTTTGAGTCTTTCACATATGGCTTTCCTTTGCCACCACCCATTCTGCCATGCTCCTTAGCCATACATCCACCTGTGGAGGACTAGTGGAAAATCAACGGATAGCCACCCACGCTTAGCTGGTACCAGTGCCAGCATTACAAATTTTCTGCTATAGTGTTTATTCTTTTTTACCGGGAGCAGTCCCAGTAGGTGTGTTTTAACATTCTTGGGATGTTCCGCCCTGTGGCCACTCTGTCGATCGGTTACAGTCTCTCAGTAGACACCCATGTTGGGGCATCCCCATAGCATATGCATAAAGTCCTCCCCTACCGCATGACCGCGCATGCAGGAGGTGCACTATATTATACTGTATCAATTTAAATCTTGCATTGGTAGAGACCTTCCTAATTCCCTCATACCCGCCCTCCTATTCTTGATCTGTGAGAGGCGTGCCCAGTGTCTCATGCCATCTACTCTGAACCGGAAGGTTCACACCGGGAGATCCTCCTGCAACGCCCTCCTTGTGTGGTTGATCAATCTCCGTCCCCCGCCATATCAAGCAGTGTCACAAGGGTTCGCAACTCCTGAGGCGCGTTCGTAAAATTTGTCCAAATCCCTTGGAATGAGACATTGATTTTGGCGAATTGGAGAAATTGTCCTGGTCCCAGGGCTCTGGTCAACGGACATTGTCTGCACTATTGGGTGAACGGGTGGAGCGACCAGATGTTTCAGTTTGAGGCATAGGTGACCAGTCACAATCTACATGCCAGTGCCTCAATGGCCAATGCAAAGAGCAGTGGTGAAGGCAGGCAGCCTTGCCTAGTCTCTCTGAACGGGGAGAAGCGGTGCTACACCGTCCTGCCCACCTGCACCCCAGCCACCGGAGAAGTGTATAACAACTTCATCCAACAAACTAGAGTCTCCAAACCCCATCCTACGCAGTACCTGCCAGAGGGACACCAGTCCAAGAAGTTAAATGCTTGTGCTATGTCACTCAGTGCCAGGGCATAAGGGTCATCCATTAGAGCTGGAGCGCGCATGACCAGAGCAAGGCGTCTCAGGTTGCACTGAGTATTACAGTGTGGGATGAAGCCACACTGGTCCTCGTGTATCAGCAGCAGCAAATACTCCAGTAGACTTGTAGCCAGAAGTTTGCAAAGTATTTTTATATCTACATTTTGCTTAGTAAGGGGGTGATAGGACGCAACCTCTTAAGTCTCCTTATTCGGTTTGGGTAGCATGACTATGCAGGCCTGCCTCATTGACTCTGGTAACTGACCTTGTTCATATGCCTCATTATATACCTCCAGCAGGTGGTCTGCGAAGGAACCGACTCTCCGCTGATACAGTTCCGCTGGGAGGCCATTTCCCCCGGGGGCTTTGCCATTTTTAGAGCCCTAATCGCTGCCATGCTTTCCTCCTTCATGATGGGAGCCTCTCAGCTGTTTCCTTACCTGATAGGCGGGTCATCTTCAAACTGGACGGTTAGGACTCCCCAGCTCCTTGTGAGGTATCAGCGGGCTCAGCATGCACTCCCTTCAGGTGTGTTGCAAAGACATCTGTTATGTCCTGTTGTGTTTGCACCTTCCTTCCCTGTGCGTCATGTCCCCCCCGACCGCCAGGGTCCTCTGGGTCTCACTGCGGAGGAGCGTGCTCGCCTTGTCTCCCTCCGCATGGAGGCATTGCCTATAGCTGGTGTGCACAAACTTATCCAGCCTATCCCAGGTCTCCAGCAGTTTACTCTTACGATCCTTCCACTCTGCCAATCGTTGCGACTGCATAACCAAACACCCCTTCAGTGTGCCCAGGCCCTTCTCCTGCACATCCAGTGACTGTGTTAGCTCCTGTCTTACGCCATACATGACTTTTATACATTCCTCACGGAGAATGTAAATGTAAATGTAAATGTAGTATACTTGTAAAGCGCACAGCTGCCCCAGCAACGGGGCGTCCCGGCGCTGTATAACTCTGGGGAACCCGTCCTGGCTTTCCCTGTGGGATGGTCCCTTGCTGGGAGTCCCCAAGGTGGAGCCAGGCATCCCTGGAATTGGTGGGGCCGTTGTGGAGATTAGGCAAGCTAATGCCCAGAGTTGCCGAGTGGAACCCCTGATTAGAGTAAGCACCGAAGCGAGAATTATCGAGTCCGCTGACCAAGGTCCACGACCCTGCCGCGTCGGGAATTGAACCCTGGTCCCAGGCTGACTTCTGCTCTCAGGCCTGCCGCCTCTAACCAGTGAGCCACACTACTCCACTAACCACTTTCATTGCATCCACTGAGAGGTTCATGCAGCTGTAGTACCCCAGTCCCGCACAAAGTAAATATCCAGCAATTCTGAGACCTTATGTGCAAAAACTGGGTCTACCAGTGCCTCCCCCTCCCTAGCTTCCAAAGAGGGACCCGAGGACCCCTTCCACCAACAATGTAAGTGACCAGCATGGTGGAGTGATCCGTGAGTTATTGTGCCAGATATGACAGAGCCACCACATTTTTAACCATGCTGCCGTATACTAGACAATAATCTAATCTACTTTGTGATCCCGCCGCTGGGGTGTAGAATAAATAGACGCGATGTTGGGGATGCCGCACCCTCTATATGTCGTGCAATCTCAGCCCTCCTGTCACCTCCTGTGGGGCTCCAGTCATGGATGGTTTATTATCGAGCCTGGGGGGGGCACCGGTCCCCGGGGCCATGCAATTCGCAATTCAGATCCCCCCCGCTACCACCATTCACAGCTTTGTAAAGTGGTTTTAAATAATCAAACAATAAAGTCAAATTCAATTTAATACTGTGTTGAGCCAGTCACCTGCATCTCCCGGGGTGTTGAAAAAGAATATTTTCCCATTGTATTTCAGTCTGAGTTTAGCCGGGAAAATCAGGCTGTACCGTAGATCCAAGTCTCGCAAACTCGTTTTTATCGACATAAAGTCTTTGTGTAGTTCCGGCACCTTGCGAGTGTAATCTGGGAACACTATAATGTTTCTGCCTTAATATTTTGTAGACCCATACACTCGAATATGCTGCAGCAGGGCATCACGGTCTCTTAAATTTAAAAGTCTGCTAATAATGGTGCGAGGAGGTGCTCCTGGTTTAGACACCGGCCCGATGGGCTCTTTACGTGGTGAAGAACTTCAAGAGCTTCCTGAGCTTCAAGGAGTTCATGATCTAGTCTTCCAAAAACAGCTCAGCTTATTGCCCCTCAGCTCGCTCTGGGAACCCCATAAATCTTAGATTGTTCCTGCTGGAATGCCCCTTCCGAATCCTCAAGTATTCCCCTGCAGGAGCCCAGAGAGACTGGAGCACAGCCACTGCTCCATTCAGGGCCTCCAGCTCTTGCTCTTTCAAATTCCCTTCTGTGTCCTTGACCCTTTCTGAGAATTTCCGAAGGTCTGCTTCCAACAAGTTCACTTCTGTGGCCACAGTGTCAATCTTAACTAGCAAAGCTTCTCGAGAATCCCTTATCTCTGCCATAAGATCCCCTTTGGTTGGAGACTCCTCCACCGGCGTCTTTTGAAGCAGTTCCCCAGCAGTGCCAACAGCATAGGAAGGGTGTAGTTATTGATCTTATTTGATTGCTTTGTCTTAGCGGGCCAGTCTTTAACCATCCTTGCAGGTGGCGTAGAGGGCTACAATAGGATCGCAGTGCTATGCTCACATGCTATCCGAGCCTGTTGCGGTTAGTGTGATCTACCCTGGGCACTCTCTGGCCAGAGCACAGGTTGCCTCAGACCAGTGTACACCTCCAGGTCCCCTGACTCCAAATGTAGGATCCGCTACTCCCCAAGTGCGCCAGCGTCCCCTTGCTAACCAGCACCAGGCCAGGCCCACACCAGAAATGCACCGACCCCGCCAGGCCCAACTGGAAAAAGAATGTCACTGCCAAGTCTGGATCCATGCCCTCCTCACAGGAGAGGCAGTCATGGCCATGGAGGAGCGCATTCTCCCACTCCCCTCCCTCGATGCCAGCCAGGGGCCCACAGTCTCCTCACCAGCTCCCCCGGTGGGCCACAGTCTCCAGGGGTCCAAACTGAGTTCTATTGCTTCGCACAGTGGAGGTTATCTGTGCTCCCAGCACCAACTGGACTCCTCCTCAGACAGGAGAGATCAGGTGCTCATAGGCAGCACGGTCCAGTCATAGCCATCATCCTGCTGCAAATTCACTGCCACTCTTTGAGCGCCTCCTTCCCCTTCTGGGCGCAGGGGCGGCTCAGTGTTAGTCCCGCTGAGCTGCGAGGCCCGATCCAGCCCCTGATCCGCCACTGCACCTCAGGGTCACTGTGCACAGCAGCCTGTCCAGCTGCTCTGCAGCCAATCGTCCACTGCGGGCACACAGCCTAGCCAAGCTGCACCCCCAGGGCCTCCGATGCCACGCCGCAGGCCTTCCACTCGGGCCCTCGCTGTGTCTACGTGCCAGGCATGGCGCCCGGCGACGTACTGTCATGACCCGCTGTCAGACCACAGCACTTTCTGAATGGTGTGGCCGCACAGCCTACCCTCCGACTCTGATGCGCAGCTCAGTTAGTCCCAAACCCAGCTCTCCAATCTCAATGAGACCTAGCCGCCAACCACATCTGGAGCGATCTAAAGTATGTGAGATGTCTGAATTCCTCATGTAATTACACGGGATGATGGGTGGCAGACATATCCAGGGACGCAAACATCTCAACACAGTTGAAGGTCCAAGGAATGTCATTGATGTTCGGTAGAGGCTGACTGTCTACTCAAATGTTACAATTTAAATCCTTGAGGTCAACACACACCCTCAAGTACCAATATGACTGGCTTCAACCATTCAGAACTCTCGGTTGGCTCTAATAATTGTCAAATCACACCATTTATGTATTTCATTTACATACAATGGAGGCAAGCAAATGTAAAATGAGAGAATGTGGCACTGTTGATTAGTATGTAGAGACAAAATTACTCTTTCTAGCCGGACTGGACTGGAAACCAGACTCCGCCCTAGAAAAAAGGTTCAATTCAATACCACACTGCAGGAGGCCACAACTAGAACAGGGCCATGGAGCTGGAGGCATGGTTGGGTTATGGCAGCCCATCCTATAGTGAAACAGCACCCTTGTCTGCAAGCCAAGGGGAAGGCCCAGCATGGCATAGTACTGCTATTTCTTATACAAACCAATTAAAGCAATTTTGGACCGTCTGGGTGTCTTTTTGCTTACTTTTATATTATTGCCATACATCCTCAAATGCGTCTGTAAAACTGTCCATTTGTCCTGAATTATTAAAGCTACTGCCCATATACCAAGTGGTCACCCTACTCTGCTTAGGCAGCTGTAATTGGAGCTTTTCAGCTGACCACTACCGGAAGTGGCGTTACATGTGCCGTAGTCCACGTGCCGATTTCGTACTTCGCACCACACAGTCTAAGGCCAGGTTGCCTGGCGCAGAGACCTCAGGGGCGGTGCAGTGGGCCTTGCACTGTCGATAGCGCGCTCTTCCATTGGTCGAGCGCTCGAAGCGAGTGGAGAGTGCTCGAACCTCCGCGCTATTGATTGATCTGACTAATACAGAGGCATAACACCTAGCCGGGGTAGCGCTGATTGAGCACACGGCGGGAGCGGCCCCCGCCCTCAAATACATTTCTTCAAGAGTACAGCCTGCGTGGCCGCCTGTCCTTAACCCTCCACTCCCGGCACCTTCCAGCGGGTTACTTCCGCTTCACCAGGCGATAGGCAGCTGGCCCTTTCACGGCTATAATGAATTTCGTGCCGGTGGTGCCAGGTGCCTGGGTTAACATTTGCCACACGTGGCTGACATTGCCATTTTTTTATTGCATTCAAAAGCGAAAGAGTGATTGCGGGGGGGGGGGGGGGGGGGAGGAGGTTGGGAGGGTCTCTGTCGAATAGTCGCATTATTTATGTGTGCAACAAGATACTTTTATAAATCCGAGCTGCTGCTTCAAAAACGCGCATTGTTTCTTTATAAACCCGCGTGGTCTCAGCTTCATCCAGGATCCGCCACACCTGGGCTGAAGCACTGCACTGGAAACACGTAGGTTGCTTTAGCCCGCGGCGTCGCGTTCTGCTGCTAAGGCAGAGTTAATGCACTTGTCGCAGTTGTTGAAACTTACAAGGCCGATTCTACCGGCATACAGCAAATATCGAAGACCTGGATACTTTTGCATCCCTTATTGGAGTTAAATTGTTATAAAAGCAGACCATTACACCCTGTGTCACTCTGTTCTGCACGACATTCACTGTTTGCCTGCGTATTCCATTTCCATTTCAACAAACTTTATTTCGGTCATAAAAGGCCATAAAAAGTAGAAGTTCATACGCAAGTATAACATTAATAGACACATTTTGATGGTATATTGATTGTATCATTCATAATAAATCCAATAGAGCATTTTAGTTTGTCCAGTATCTTTGCAGCAATTAAAAACAGAAATGATTAAAATCAGATAAAAACTGTTACAATTTTAAGACTAAAAGTAAAAAGTGCAAAGAACATTTTTTACAGTTGGAGAGAAGTGTTTAAAAGGGCCCTATGCTTGTGCCACATAGCATTAAGAAAACAGGACACGGCAAAGACTATAGGGGGAGGGGGGTCAGATCTTAGAATTCTATACACCTCCAGGCACTGTGTACAGCCCATGTTTGTACATCATGTTATGAGCCAATGCTGTCTGGCAGATTTATAGCCAGGGCAAAAAAAAAAAGAACCTGTATATCGGTCCTATCAGGGCTGTTGCAGGCAGGACAACCAACAGGGGGAACTTTTGACCATTTGTTCATGAAAGTATTAACCGGTAGGGTCCCCATTCTAAACTGGATATACAGCTTCCTTGCCATGGGGGGCTGTATGTCATCCAGAAAAGACACAAAAAGATACTCGGTTTTTATGTTAAAAAAAATCAGCTGTTAAATGCCCAAGTTTGGTGTTCACCTGCAGATCAGCTAGTTTGAGTGCTCTATAAGCTCTAGCAAGTTGTCGTCGAGATATTGTTGGGGACACTTCCTTGGGGTTAATCCACAGTTTGAACATGCCTATTCTGTCACAAGTTGCTTTGATGTGCTTAAATTAAGGCAATTTTCCCACCCCTGGTAGTCCCAGGACCCCCTTGAGTCTGATCTGGTAGGAAGCTAGTTCGGGGGTCACCCACAGTCTGCACCAGAAGGTCAATGGTCTTAGGCCAATTTCTTCTGCGATATGTTTAACTCCTAGATACAGGCACAGTGGAATAAGGGGAGAGCTGGCCGGCAAGCCCAAAAGCTTTCTCATAATTTTTTTTTCTATTTTGGCCAATCCGCCAATCCGCCAGAGGGGCGGTGGCCCATAGCTCTGCCCGTACATTACAGTGCTCCTTACTTGTACTTTATAGATTTCGGCAACAGAGCCTGGCGGTTTGTATAAGGAGTTCCTAAATGATTTGGAAATACCCCCTGCCAACTACGCTAGCCTCAGGCCTGCTTTATCAAATTGTGGGCCCCAATCAAACGTTTCAGACAACGTAACGCCAAGGTATTCGAAAACAGTCACCCTCTCTAAGAGGGGGCCATTTAGGGAGGGGTTTGGGCGAGATGATTTAGCTGGGTTGAAAACCATAAATTTGGTCTTTGTTGTGTTGATCTCTAGCCCTCGATTTTTACAGAATATAGTGAAACTATCTAGGATCCTTTGGATGCTCATGGGAGACTTGGACAACAACAATGTGTCCTCCGCGAACATCATTGCTGGCACCCTACCTTGCGTCAGCTTCGGGGCGTCATTGTCCGCTACTTCGTTTAGTTGGGCCACCAGAGCGTTGATGAAAAGGCAAAACAGGGTGGGGCCAGTACACACCCCTGTCTCACTCCTCTGTTTACTGGAAAGCGAGGGGTCAGTTCTCCAGATATCCCAAACCTAACTTGGGCAAAGTTACCTGTGTGCAATCTCATGAACATTGACAACAGGTAGGGCGGAATACCCAGCTGCTAAAGAAAATCCCACAATTTGGCTCGGGGAACTGTGTCAAAGGCCGATTTGAGGTCAACGAATATCAAATAGAGGCTGCCACCCTCTACTGACACCATCTTCCAATAAAAAAGTTGGAGCCTGAAGAGCTGGTCAATGGTGGAGGTGTTCTTCCCGAACCCAGCCTGATACACACTCAGGACTCCAAGCTCACCCATCCAAGAGTGGAGACGCTCAAGGAGGATCCTGGCGAACAGTTTCTGGGTGACATCTATAAGGCTGATCATCCTGTAATTAGTGGGCAAGATGGGTGAGCCTTTCTTGTACCCTGGGAAGATTTCAGCCCCTAGCCATGTACCCGGGATCTTCATACCTAGAAAGATAGCATTAAAAGTTGCCCAGCGATAGGGTCCCCAGATGTTAGGCTCCTCCCTAAATAAGTCCCATGGGATCTTGTCTAAACTGGGGGCCTTCCCTATGGGGAGTTTCCTTCTTGCATTTGTGACTTGTGTTAGGGTGATACATTGGGGGTCTTTGTTAGGGTTCCCTGGGATTGCTGAAGCAGTTGCATCTTTGGGCTCTGTGGGTTCCTCGGTTGAAGAGAGAACTTGGAAGTGCTGTTTCAACGCTGCTGCTGCGATATTTGGCTCTATCGCTGAATTCTCTATACTACCATCTGTGCTCACTAAAGACCAGAACTTCTTAATGTCCCTACTGTAAAGTGCTGCCTTAATGTCTTCCCACCTTTCAAGCTCCCAGTTCCTCTTGGCCAACTTGATACAATCGCAATACTGGGCCCTGCTTGATTTAATTACTGGTCTATCTTTAAGCTTGATAGCATCTATAAGGGTGCCCTTTGCCTTACGGCAAGAGTTGTTCAACCAGGTTTGCTTGACACCCTTGATGTGCTTAGAGCGTATCATAGGGTAGAAGGTGTTGGTCAGACTGGTTGACAGTTCTTCATGCAGTGCCTCTAATCTACTGATGGTTAGTGGAGTGTCGAGGGTTGCAGCAGCCAGATCCATTTCCATTAAGGGCGGGATGATTTTAGAGTATAATACGGCCTCCTTGTCTGGTGACTGCTTGAACTTTTCCCACCTGATTTTCCTCTTATTATTAGCGAGTATTAGGTTGGTAGATACAAGAGTACCAGAAGACGTAGGATTGTATATTTCTGGTGGCTCAAGCTCCAAGGTCAGGGCATTATGGTCACTGTCGGATCTAGATACGACAGCGAAGTCGACCACCCACCGCCACATGCTTGTCTCTACTAAAATATAATTCAGCAGGGAAGATTGTACTGTTCTATTAAAGGTTAGCTTCCCTGGCTGCGCAGACTTAGTAAAGTCATTACAGGCCCTCAAGGAGTGGGTTAGGGTTGCTGCATTTATCTGGAGCACCAGAGGGGTCCAGGCATTTACCAGTGGGACTTGCGGGTCGGGGATTAACCAGAGACTCTCCTCATCGCTGGAGGGGGCATCCGTGGGGGCAACCAGGGGCTAAAATTGGCAGTTAAAATCCCCCCTAATAATCAATCTAGCATTCAGGAGAACTGTATCAATGAAGGTGTTAAGTAGGTCTATCGTCGGGGATTCCTGGGTAATATTTACAGGACGGGAATAAATGTTAATAAGTGCACGTTTTAGGCTGGAGGAGAAAGTGAGTACGATTCACTGCAGGTCGCGTGCAATCCAAATGGGTGGCAACACAGGTGCATAAGCCCCCGACGGCCTGCCTCTTCCCCCGGTTGTGGCCTTCAGATTAAAGGTTGCGAAGCCTCCCCTCTCTATGTCCTCTCTGGCCCAGGTCTCCTGAAACATACAAACATCGTGGGTGCCCACAACCTGTCCCCAGTCTGGACTGTGGAGCTTATTTTTAATTCCAGTGATATTCCAGGACAAAATCCTTAACTTATGGCCGGCGGAGGTGTTACTGCCATACACATCAAGATGGTGGTTGTTAGGGCTACAAGCGACAACTGGCTGTGCCATAGGAGTAGTTTGATCTTCCTCCATTGCGGGTGCTGGACTAAGAATTACATGGTCCATAAGAGTTGAGGATGGGTTATTTAACATGGCTGGTCCTAGGCCATGATGGTCAAGGGCTCCCCTGGGGGGTGAGGGTAGCTGGACCCCTGATTTGTGATCTTTACTACTGGGGGTATGCTGTAACGGTAGCCCACTAGAGTTCACCCCAACTCCCCCCTAGGGCCCCCCTTCCCATTGCTGGAGTTAAAGCCCCCTTGCAACCCGAGTCAATCCACCTCCCCGAGAGGCCCATATCTATTGGTTACTGGATGTTGAAAAGAGGTCTAAAGGATTGGCCTACATTTTTATATGGCTGGAATCTGTGAGTTGGGACCCTAGGTGCTGGATTCCAGGGCAAGATGTGATTTCCTGGGTAAAAGAAGTCCAGAGTATGAGCTCGAACCTCGGTATGTGGTGCATGGGTACTGACGAAATGGCCTGCAATATTTTTTATAGTCAGGGGATTGCTAAAATGGATGACAATACAATCTCCTTGGGTTGTTTTTGGATTTTTACCCACCCATCCCACTCTTCGGACCAATAACATTTCCCCAGACCCGTCATAGGAGAACTGCTTCTGCCTACTTCACCAAAATAGGCACTTGTTCCTGAGCTCTAGCTGCGATTCTTTCTGCCCATATTTGATCTCAGGGACTCCAGTTAGAATCATGACATAAGGGAATGAAGCAGGGGTAGGTTTATAGTCGGTGTCGGCAAGAGCACTGGTCCTGTATCCTTGGTCTCTGCTGGGTAAGGCTTTTCCCTGTCTCTCCTCTAGATGTGTGGGCCATTTTCTGTGTGAGGCCTCCTTAGGAGGGACAGGGCCCAGGGTTGCCCTTGGACCAAGGGGAGGATAAATACCTTGTGAAGCCCTCATAGGCCACTTTTTGCCAGTGGAAGATTGGGCCATGCTATTGGTCTGAGTGCTGCAGTCTTTCCTCTTCCCTGATAAAATGGTGGTGCTACCAGGGGGGTTGCCCTTGCTGCTTGACCCAGACTGTTGCCCTGCGTCTAGGTACTTGAATATGAGAGTAGGCTCTTCCTTTACAATGGCTCTCATCCGGTTCTTCAGCGCCACTATCAAGTTTCTCGACCACGGAGGACAGTCCGAGGCTGTCAAGGGGTTGGTGGGGAATTCGGTCATTCTTGCACTGCTATCTATTTCAGCGAAACTGTTTGTTGTAGCTGGGTTTTTCCTTCTCTTGGTTCCTGTCGCATTTCCAGTCTTATGTTAGTTAGTCTTGAGGGTGGAAGTGATGGTGCCACCCTTGCGTGTTGTTGGCTTAATTGGGGGTTGTTGAATTGAAGGTAAGAATGACTCTACTGTTGTAGAGAGGGATTCTGTTGGTCTCAGTGGGGTGTTTGGTTGGGGAATAGGTGCTTCAGGCCCATTTCTGAATAAGTCTGGGGTTAGAGACTGGCGTCTCTTCGTCAGTTCTATTTCAGTTGAGACCACCCCATTAGCCCACTGGAGCATCCTGTCTATTGAGGTTTGGGGCAAAGGGTCCGAAATAGGGGCCTGGAGCCCTTTTTTAGCTGTACATATGCGCCTAACCATGTTCGATTCTTTTTTTTTTTTCCTTTTAAAAAATAAAAAGAAAGAAACAGGGGAAAAAACAATAGTCGCCCCTGGTACAAGCCTATAGGGCGTTGGTCCACCTAAGGCACAGAACCAATGTTACGATTTAAAAACGGGAGATTGTAGCTACACAAGCTATATGCCAATAAAGAAAACACCACAAATGTAAGCTAATAATGATGAGGGGTCAGACTATACATAAGATGTATACCTCCGTTAATTGAGTGCTTGTTATGAAGCAGTTCCGCAGGTTTAGGCTTATGGAACACTGAGTTACAGGTGCCCTAGAACCGCCACCAAGTCCAGCTGAGGGATACAGGGAGCAGGCCAATGCGGCAACAGGATAAGTTCGATATGCCGGGAAAAAACAACTTGATTGATAGTCGCGAAGTAATCTTACTAGTGTGTCTGGAGTGGAGATTTAAAAGCCAAGGGGGGTGGCCCTGCCCTGCCTCCTCCTGGCACTGACTGGCAAGAACGGGCCCGCCCTTGGCCAGGCTTTGCCCGGGTGTGGCCCACGTGCATCCCATGCTGCGGGGGGGCGGCCGCACTTAAATTAGGGCTGCAAGCGCAGGAGTGGCGTGGTTGCTGTGCGCCGGCGGGAATCCGTTCCCCTCACAGGGATGCCGACAACTGAAGGGCTGTCCCCCTCACGGCGAGTGACAGCCTGGAAAGCCGTTCCCCTCACGGAAAGTACAATGCGCGTCCCGTGCTGCGGCAGGGCGGCATCACTTAAATTAGGGCTGCAAGGGCAGAAGTGACGTTGTTGACGTGCGCCGGCCAGTGGCTGCTGGGTAGTGTAGTCTCTTGTGGGGGAGATGGAGCCGTTCCCCTCATGGCGACAAAGGTGCATGCAGACAACTGAATGGCCGAAGTGAAAGCCTGGAAAGCCGTTCTCCTCACTGCAAGTGCAATGCGCGTCAGAGGGCGAAAGCGCTTAAATTAGGGCTGCAAGTGCAGGAGTGGCATTGTTGCTGTGTGCCAGCCAGGGGCTGCTGGGTAGGGTAGTCTCTTGTGGGGGAGATGGAGCCGTTCCCCTCACGGCGACAAAAGTGCACCGAAAAGCCGTTCCCCTCACGGCGATGCAGACAACTGAAGGGCCGTCCCCCTCACGGCGAAGTGAAAGCCTGGAAAGCCGTTCCCTCCACGGCAAGTGCAATGCGCGTTGCCCCTGCGTATTCGCTCTTCTGCGTTCCCTCTTGATCACCTTTGTTGCATATGTATTCTCTCTCTAATCCTGCCATTCTTTAATTCGAATCATACCCCGCCCACTTCCCTCCTACTATTTATTCTGTAACATCCCATTGCTCTTTCTACATCTTATCTTTTTGTGTGTTCTCTCTTGCACGCTTTCACATACGGCGCGCTTGCTCTTCCTTCTGTCATGCCTGTGCGCATGTCTAATTCGCTCTCTTTTTTCTGCACACTCGTTTCCTCTTGTTTCTTCTCTCTAGCATCACCCTCATCACACTCTCCCAACGAGTCTTCCTTCTCCCGCGTGTGACCCTACTTGCACCCTCTCGTATCCATCTCCGTTCTTATCTTTGTCCTTTTCTGCTTTTCCCTGTTTCCGCCACACACTCCACTCCTTTGTGTCTCCCTTCTGGCCTCTTTCCTACTTAACTTTTCATCCTTTCTCCTTTGATCCCATTTCCACCTTCTCACAACCCCTTCGAGCACTGTTGTCTTAACATTTGTTTCTGTATGTCTGCCCTGCCACCTCTACTTCGAACCGCAAGCAGTAGACCTTTGCAGTAGTTTCATATGTTAAGGAAGTCAACCTCGTATATAACTGTAATACTGATATCTCCATATCAGTTATACATCCATACTTGTAAGGTCAAGAAAATGATGAACAATTTTCCTTAGTCTTTCTCAAAGCGTGCATGTATGCTTGGCTTTAAGTAGACTGAAAAAAACTAAGGGGCCTCTCAAAGGGGCGTGGCCGATGTAATTAAGGGCGTGGCTTGCAAATACGGAAGTAAAAATCTGTGCTTGGCATAATGTGCTACCCGACTGGTATTTTGCTGCTTCTGTCATCGTATACAGATGTATAATTAAACAAGTAATGTTACACCTACACGTAGCCAGGGCTATTGTCTTTGCCAACGGTTGTTAGTTGTGTCAGATTAATAAGCAACAACTATGGCTTCATTGTATAGAATTTTGAAACTGTTTCTGTTTTGAAATTACGAGACTGTGAAAGAACTATAGTGAGTTTCTTTGAAGTTACTTCAAAGGCAGTGAAGGGTGGTACTGCTGCAGAGTTAAGATTTTTTCCCCCACCCTAAGGGTAAAAATGGAGTGCCCCCTAGAGATCCGTCTCAGCAACAGCACATCCTTTTTAGAACTGTCGGTGCTGAGCTGCGCCAGGACCTGGCCCACTTAAAGGCCTATATGTATGTAAAAATATTACCAACTGGCGATAGCCAGTAGATAGTTATGGTTAGGACTAAAGTTTCCCTAGGAAAAGCATTTTTTGTTTTGCCAATAACTTTAGTGCCGCTTGATGAATTTCACCAAGTTTTCAAAATATCTCCCCCCCCCCCCCCATTATTATTATTATTACTTTTTTTTATTAAAAAAATAGGCCAGGCCCCGGGGAATGGGGTCCTGTGATGATATCAGCCTTGGATTGGATGGGCGCTCGGCCCCCTCCTTTGAATGTAATAATAAAATTTAAAAATGCCGGGACCCTGGAGATGGGGTCCCTCGGGCTGAAATCGGCCCACGGAGTGGTGCCACGTGGCACTCCTCCTCTAAAAAGAAGAAAAAAACATGGGCATGACGTCGGAGGCCCACCCCTCTCTGCAGCACTCTGCAATCGTTCCTCTTGGCTCACGCTGGTTGGGAGATAAAGTCCCTTTGGCTACAGAGGGTCCTTAGTGTCCAACAAACCCTCCAGTTACCTCTAATAAGTCCCCACACAGCTGGATTGCTGAGAGTTTCTCGGAGGCCACACCCCCTTCCTCCACTAATCATCAAACGCAAATGCCATTAAAAAAACCCATAGAAATTCACTGAAAAGAAGCAAAGGTTGCAGAGACGTTCTAGTTAGGCTCAGATTTCTCACTCCGCCGCAATGCACTGCTTATGACCTCACATATTATATCACTCATGACATGATCAGTGACGTCACTCAGGACATTACTCATGACATCATTCATGACATCATCTACAGAACCACTCAGATACCCATTCACACCCTCATGCAACTTCTCATATGCTCACACATACCCATACATCCACTCACATACCCATTCATAGACCCATACCAGTACTAACATACCCAAACGCTCCTCCATAGAGGCACTCACTCACACACCCACCCACTCACTCGTACAGCCACTCACACAACCATTCACTCACCGGTACAGCCACTCATACAACCAGTCACTCAGCCAGTCACGTAGCCCCACACACACCAATACAGATACACACCCAGTTATTTACCTACAGTTGCTCACCCACCCATGCAGCCTTTCAACAGAGCCACTCACACACCCCTATAATCACTCGCACACCCACAAAGCAACCACATAGCTATTCACACACCCATACAAGCACTCACACATCCAATCACTCACCGATATAGCCATTCACATACACTTAGTCTCCAATGCAGCCACTTACACACCAAATCACGTAACCCAACATCCATTCAAACAGCCTCTCACTCACTCATACAGCCACTTACACACCAAGTCACTCAATCATACAACCATTCAGACACTCATTCACTCACCCATACGGCCACTCACACAGCATCTCACTAACCCACACAGTTATACTCACACCCACTTATACACCCATATACACACCCATACACCCATATACACACCCATACACACAAGGATACAGTCACACAGCCACTCACATGATATATGTTAGAAGTAGTATCACTCTGTAGTAGTGCACCCAGTATACTAATTTAACTTGTATAGTAGGTTACTCTATATGTTTAACACCTATAAGCTTTTAAAATCGCACTCACTTTGTCATCAGTGATTTCACTGACTATGTCATGATTGACGTAATATTTGAGGGAATAAGTGGTGCATTGTGGGGGCTTAAGTTATAGTTAGTTCAGGTAACTGTAACTGCTGAATTTCAAAACGATACCCTTTCTGGCATAGACTGACTTATAAATTATGTAAAAAAGAAGCAGAGAACTCTGGGTCCCTGTGAGGTGAGCAGATTTAGAGTGTTGCTGTAGTTGAGGGGCCGAAATTCAATTACGAGTTCCTACGTTCAGACCCAAATCAGCTACATATCCAAGGGCGGTCATTTTTAAACCGCTGCGTCATCAACATTCGGAGCAAATTTTGGCTCATATGAGGAAGGTTAAATCAGTGACTTGGGAAGGTCATAGGTTTTCTATCTCACAGGATTTTGCCAGAGACACTGTGATTCGAAGGAAAGGGTTTCTCAATTTGCGGAAACGTCTTTTGGAAATGAACATCCCCCTTTTCCTTTGCTGGTCCTTCCAAATTTCGTATTACCTTCAAGGGTCGTTCCCGTATTTTTGACGAACCTTCTGATCTTTCTTCCTTTTTGGATAATCAATCCGAATCCCAGATGGATTCTTCCCCTGCTCCTGGTCCTTCTGGATCTTGATTCTATATCTGTTTTCTATGTGGAGTTTTGCGTATTTCTATCTGACATGCGTCACTGGTTCTGCTTCATATGTTAGACTCTGGTTCCTACCACCTTTTCAAGTGTTTTAGCTCCAATTTTCCAACTGATATGTTGGTCTGCTGTGGTTGTTTATCCTGGTGGTCTCTTTGTTTCCTCTTCCTTTTGGTTGTTTTATGTAGCTGGTATTTCATTTACTTTTGTCTGTTATTTCGGCTCAGTTACTTGTTTTTCCCTTTGTTGGTATATATGTTTCACGGTTATTCGTCCTCATTGTCTCCGGTATCTGTTCATGTCTTGTTCTATTGTTATTCGTAATTTCGGTGCATATTGTGCGGTTTATTCAGCTTATTTGTCGGCCTAATTATTCCCATTGTCCCGTTTGACGTAATGTTGTTGCTTGGTTTCTCCTGATTGTTGTTGCGTATCTGTTGGTTTTCTTTCCGGCTACCGTCATGCTTTATCTTTGTATTCGTTGCTTTAGGTTTCTTCTTGTATATTCTGTAATGTTTATGTTCTTACTTATCGCTTCCGGGCGTTTTTTTTTTCCTTCTGTTGGTAATGAATGTACTGTTAGTATTTTTGTATTATTTATATAATTGCAGGTTTTAGTCTTGTTGATGAATTGTATTGCTCGTTCCTTTTTATTCATATTACTTTCAATTTTGATTGCCAATGACTATGTTTTCCCTCATTTTAGGTGTATATTATGAATTCATTACCTTTAACTACTATTTTAGATCGGTCTTCGCTCTCTTATGCTTCAGACCTTTGTTCATCCTTTCTCAAGCATTCTGTATTGAATTTGTATTTATTGCTATTTTTTGGACGTTTGTATCCAAGTTTCTGTCATCCCATGCTATGCTATGTATTCTTCTCCTTTTTATATGCCTATATTTATACAATGCTGTTTTAGCCTGTTGTCTGGTTTGCTTGACATCTGCCTTTTTCCTTAGGTTTGTTTTTCTACTTTTTCCCTATGAAATATAGTATATATATTGGCTCATATTTATATCACTTTTAGAGCTCTTGTTTCTATGATGTTATATTTAATCTAGTTTGGGGTCTATAGTTTTATCAATTGTTTTGTCTTGATGCCCCCCTGTTTTCCCCTCCATGTCCCCTCTAGTATGAATTTGGTCTCATATAGACCTCCCTTGGCGGGTCTGTTTTTTTCTCGCCTTGTATTCCTCTCTCTGCTTCTTTCTCCTTTCCTTTCCTTTTCTTCCTCTTTCTCTTGTATTTTTCTCTCTTTTTCTTCTGGGATCTACTGGTGGTGCTTTTATTGTGTGGTGTTGGCTGTTTAAGTCTTGTTCCCTCGATCATTGCTGTTTCTCAGATTTAATGTTGTTGGTGTACGACTATGCCTGGTTTGAATGTGGTCTCCCTTAATGTTAAGGGACTAAATCATCCGGTTAAGAGGGCTAAAATTCTGGATTATTGTAAATCTTTATCTTCGGATCTGGTCCTTTTACAGGAGACAAAAATATCCCGTAAGGAGTCTTTGTGGTTGAGGAAAGAGTGGGTTTTGGATGTGGTATGTTCGGATGCTCTTGGTAAAAAGAATGGCGTGATAACGCTTGTATCTAAGAAGTCTGGACTATCAGTGATCTCTACTGAGCATGATTGTGAGGGTCGTTGGTTGCTATCTAAATTGGCTGATTGGGTTACTGATCTTTATGTGTTAAATATTTATGCTCCAAATTCTGATGATCCTTCTTTTTGGCAAAAGATCATTAAACTACTTGCTCATACGCCTCATAGTGACAACTTAATAGTTGTTGGTGATTTTAATTTGCCCTTGGGTCCTTTGCTGGATAGGAACTCTGCTTTTCCCTTACGTCCTCCTAGAGCTCACAAGCAGTTATTAAATATGTGCTCCTCTGCTCATCTTCAAGATATCTGGCGCCTCATAATCCCACTGGTAGTGAGTTTTCTTTCTTCTCCTCTCCTCATTCTAGTTTTTCTCGTATTGACTACCTTTTAGTTCGTTCGTCTCTGGTACAATCCTCGTCTTCTCCATACATTCATCCTATTCTTGTCTCAGATCACGCGGCGGTTTCTTTTTCTCTTTTAAACCTTGCTCCTAAGAAAAAGCCGCCTTCTTGGAAACTAAATACGGAGATTCCGCATGATGACTCTCAAGTTCAAGCTTTGCAAACTGAAATTGAGCAGTTTTTTTTCTGATAATGAAGGTTCCGTTAGTTCTCCAGTAGTCTAATGGGATGCATTTAAATGTACGCTTCGTGGTCATATTATTAAAGCAATGGTCGAAGAGAAATGCTGACATTAAGAAGGAACTTGCTGATTTATCAAATAGTATTAAACATAAGGAACTTCTTTTTCGGCAGAATAGAGATACACAATTGTTGCAATCCATTAAAGCTTTGAAATACTCATACAACACTATCGTCACTAAAAGGGCTCATATTTGAGTTCAGGCCCAGAAATCTAAACGGTTACTCTTGAAGAATCGTGCTGGTAAAATTCTAGCAGCCACATTAAAATTTCAGGAATCTAGTTTTAAATCCTCCCAAATTTCCTCTATCACTGATAGTTCTGGTATTAAACAATTTCAAACTAAAGAGATTCTCGAGGTTTTTCGTGGTTTTTACAGCATTCTATATACCCCCACTAATCAGTCGTCTTTTGAGGACTGTCAGGAATTTTTAAAAACTATCCCTCTTCATTCTGTGTCAGTGGCAGATGGGGCGAAGTTAGGTGCTCCGATTACATTTGAGGAGATAATACATGCAATTAAGTCCACTCGATCTGGCAAGGCTCCTGGTCCTGATGGATTCCTCATTATGTTTTATAAAACTTTTCTCTCTTTTATGGTTCCCCGCTTAAGGCTCTTTTTGATATATTTATTCAACAGCGTGCGGTTTCGGGTACAGCGGCGGATGCTACTATTGTGGTAATCCCAAAGGAGGGGAAAGATATTTCTGATCCTAAGAACTTTCGTCCTATTTCCCTCCTTAACATGGAGGCAAAAATCTTCGCCAAGATTCTTGCTAAGCGACTGGAGTCTTATATTGCTTCTCTGGTTCATCCTTCTCAAACAGGTTTTGTCAAAGGTAGACTTGCTAGGGATAATATTCGTACCTTTTGCCATATTTTGGGTGCTGCCAAACGGTCTACGCTTCCGGCCGCTGCGCTAGCCTTAGACGCCGAGAAGGCTTTTGATAAGGTTTCCTGGCCTTTTCTACATGCTGTTCTTAGTGCTCATAATCTTGGGGATTCTTTTGTCAACATGGTTATGTCTCTTTATGCCCAACCTAGGGCAAATATCACAGTAAATGGGGCTACTTCGGAGTTTTTTAGTCTTCGTCAAGGTACTCGTCAGGGGTGTCCCTTGTCCCCGCTTTTGTTTTTATTAGCTATTGACCCGCTTTTGAGACTACTTGATCTTCATCCAGCCATTAAGGGGTTTACTTTTGGTTCGCATTGCATTAAAAAGCGGCCTACGCAGACCATGTCCTTATTTTTTCCGATGATATTGTGTCGGCTATTCCTGTGATTACAGATACTATTGCTCTTTTCTCCAAGGTCTCTGGGTACACTCTTAATAGGGACAAGACAGAGATGTTTCCCCTTCTGTAGTAGGGGATCTCTGTGTATAGTCATAATCTAGTGAATAGTCCCGCCCATGTGCGTGGACCCCGGAGCAATCAAAAATAATCTCTTACTGTGTCGAAAAATGCAGAAATGCACAGACACTTAAGAGAGAATTTAAAGACAGATAATGCAGCCTAAAAAAAGGCTACACTGTCCAGTACTTCAACTAGAAATTCCACCATAAAATCCACAAAAATAGCAAAGCCTGTACAGATTTCCCTTGCTTCAACAGCAAAATCCCTCAGGAATGATAGAGAGAAGGATCTGGACAGACAAGCCCCATAGGCTGCCATTATGTGGCTCAGAACAGGATACTGTGCCTTTAAGAGAACTTTCCAGAACTTCACAGTATCCCAGAATGCCCTGCAGGTCCCAGTTACTTTCAGTTCTTTTTTCTGGCTCCTGCAAGCAGGACCCTGGAGCATTGAGCTCTCCCTTTTCAAGGGTTTATTGGTGTTTTTTCACTGTAAAATCGATTTAAGTGCTTTCTAAGTACTTTTGGGCTTTTCTTCTTGGTGTTTTGCACTCTTTTAATGTCAAATATGCCTTCATTATTTGACAAATGCCCGGAGTGCTCCAGGAAGATGGCTAAGTCAGTCCCTCATGAGGTGTGTATCCTCTGCCTGCCCTCTTCCCATGTTCCAGAGGAGTGTGAGATCTGCAAAGGCTTCTCTGGCAGGACCCTGAAAGACAGAATGAAGATCAGACTTCAGGGCCTCGAGGAAAGAAGGCTGAAGGCGCAAGGTGGGTCTGGAGGGGCTTCATCTGCCCATGCTGAGGCCTCTGGGGGGCTCCCCAGGGGCAGGAAGTCCAGCAAACGTCCCCAGTCTCCGTCTGGGTCGGTAGCACTGACCACGACGTCGAGAGGGAGGTCCACGGCGGTTCCCAGTCTCCCCAGGGCTCTGGGTCGAGAAAACGTCGCCCGTCGACGTCGAGGGACTTGCACAGGCCGCCGTCGAACCCAGTGACTGTTTCATCGTCGTCGTCTTCGGCGTCGACGTCGAGTGATCGGCGTCGATGGGCCCGGCGTCGGCGCTCGCAGTCGCAGCAACACCGCCGATCGCCGTCGATTAACATGACATCGTCGTCGTCGAGGGGATCCTCGGCGTCGAGGCCGCCGTCGAAGCGGAAGAGATCGCCGTCGAGGCTAAAGAGATCTCCGGCAAAGAAGAAGTCGCCGTCGAGGCGGTCGAGGTCGCCGTCGAGGCGGACAAGGTCGCCGTCGAGGCGGTCCAAGAGGTCGCCGTCGAGGTCGCCGTCGAGGTGCAAAAGATCGCCGTCGAGACATAAAGGATCGTCGTCGAGATGGTCGGGATCGACGTCGAGGCATAGAAGCCGTTCGACGCCGAAGCATGGAAGACGATCGACGCCGAAGGGGCGCTCGACGTCGAGGGATCTACGTTCGACGCCTGAACACCATTCTTCGACGTCGAGGAGTCGTGCGGGCAGGCCTAGGACTGTGGGGGGCTCCCCTCAGTCCGGAAAGGATGGCGGGTCACCAGGATCGGTGTACTCGGAAGTGTATACTCCGAAGAAGACTGTTCCGCCTCCTCCTCCGTTGCCAAGAGGTCTTCCTCCGAGGGCTCCAACCCCTCCTCCGTTGCCTCCTCTGCCGCCACTTCCAACAGGACCTAGGACCCCTGTGCCAGACAAGCCGCCTCCGGTTCCACCGAGGTCGGTCTCGTTGCCCAGGCTTCCAACTCCTCCTAAGAAGACTCCTAAGTCTAAGGAACCTCCCAAGCCCAAGACGTCCGCCCCGGGGAAACCGGTGGAACGTCCCAGACCTAGAAGATCGAGGTCGCGCTCCAGGCAGAGAGACAGATCGAGGAGTAGACACAGGTCCTCCACGAGATCTAGACATCGCCATAGGAGGCATAGGTCCAGGTCCCGTACTACCTCTAGGACCCGTTCCTATTCGCCTACTTTGTCGGATTCCCCGGAGACTAGGGTGTCTCCGATCGACGACATCGGTACATTCCAGGAGGTTCTCCTGAGGGGGGCTGCGAAGTTGGGTATCACGGTGACGGCTCTTACACCTACGACGTCCGTGATATTTGAGACTTTGCACAAGAAGCACCTGTCTCGCCCTCTACTGCCGTTGGTGCCAGAACTGGTCGAACCTGCGGAAGAGCTTTTTCTTACGCCAGCGGTGGTGAAGTCAGCTCCATCCAGACTTCTGAAGAAGTACAGGGCGCCTGACGCGGACCCGGCCTTCCTACGGATGGACCCAGTGCCAGATTCAGTGATAGTGATGGCGGCCAGGAAATTACATTCTACCTCCCCGTCATCCACCGTGCCTCCGGATAAGGAGAGCCGCTGGATTGATTCGGCTGGAAGGAAGGCGTGTGGGACTTCTTCCACTACTATGAAGGCTTCCAGCGACTCGGCGTTACTAGGACGGTACAACCGTGCGCTGTGGGATTCCATGGAACAGTTCGCGGACCTTGTTCCGCGTGACAGGATGGAGGACTTCATGGAGATCGTCAAGGAAGGGATGCTGGTCTCGAACCAGGCCATAAGCGCCGCGGCGGATATCTCCCTGTTGGCCGCACATGGCTACTGCCACGGTATCAACCAACGCCGCCATGCGTGGCTCAGGCTTACGTCACTCAAGCCTGAGGCGCAACAGCGAGTGGCCAATCTGCCGTTTTCCGGTGAGTCGCTATTCGGGAAACACGCAGACGACGAAATGGCCCGGATGAAGGCCGAGGCGGAAACCCTGACGGCTGTGGTCTTGGAGAAGCCCAAGGACAAGAAACCCTACCGCCAGTTCCAATGGCGGTTCGGCTCGCAGGGGAAAGGGAGAGGACAGTCTTCGGGACAACAGCAGCAGCAACAACAGCAGCAGTACCGGAGACCCTTCCAGAAACGCCAGAGGGGTAGAGGTGGACAGCAGTCCTCTACCGCGAACAAGGGCCCGGCCGGGTCTCGACCCTGAGCGGTTACTTCCCCTTCGTCCGTTACCCGCTCCGGTGGGGGAAGCGTTCAATTTTTTCTGGCAGAGTGGAGAAAAATTACTCAGGACAAGTGGGTGCTGAATATTGTTTGCAATGGATACAGTCTTCGGTTCACCAGCCCTCCTCAATCGATTCCCCCGGTCAGCTCGCAGTATCAACTGCTCGAGCTCGAGGCGGAGGCCGATATCCTGTTAAGGAAAAGGGCGATAGAAGACATACCTCTGTCTCAAAGAGGAAGAGGTCTGTACTCCCGGTTCTTTCTGGTCCGCAAAAAGGACAAGAACGAGTTCAGGCCCATTCTGGACTTGCGACAGGCAAACAAGTGGATTCGCAGGGAAAAGTTTTGCATGCTGTCGTTGCATCAGATCTATCCTCAGTTGCAACGGGGAGACTGGCTATGTGCCATAGACCTACGGGATGCATACTTCCATGTGCCCATTGCATGCAAACACAGAAAGTTCCTGCGATTTCAAGTCGGCACCAATCACTATCAGTACACGGTACTTCCGTTCGGGCTGAAGTCTGCACCCAGAACGTTCTCGAAGTGCATGGCAGTGGTAGCGGCACACCTGAGGAAGAACAAGGTGTTTGTCTACCCGTACCTGGACGATTGGTTGATCAAGGCCTCCTCCTTCTCGGAAGCTCAAGCACACTTCCAGATGACGTGCGTTCTGCTGAACAAGCTGGGGTTGCACATCAACATGTCCAAGTCGGTCCCGACTCTGGTACAGTGCATTCAGTACTTGGGAGCCTCCATCAATACGCTGTCAGCAAGCGTGTCTCCTTCGGAGGAGCGACGGTTATCACTCATTCGGAAGGCTCAGGCTCTTTTGAGGACTCCATCTACAACTGTGAGGACGGTGTCTTCTCTACTGGGCTCGATGGCCTCTTGTATCTTCCTGACGCCACATGCGCGGCTGCTCATGAGACCGCTGCAGGAGTGCTTGGAGGATCAGTGGGACCAGAGGAGAGGATCTTGGGACGACGTGATGCGACTGTCTCTACATGCTCTTCAGTCTCTGAAGTGGTGGTGTTCAGCGGAGAATCTCCTCCAAGGGGTTCCCTTCCACAAGGACATTCCCACTCAGACTATCGTGACGGATGCTTCTCTCCAGGGCTGGGGAGCGCACTCCGAAGACCTACAGATTCAAGGGACGTGGTCCCCGACGGAGTCCACGTACCACATCAATTTCCTGGAACTCAGAGCTGTTCACTTGGCACTGAAGGCCTTTCATCCGTCCTTTCAGACCAACTCTCTGCTTGTACAGACGGACAACACGACAACGATGTATTACCTCAACAAGCAGGGGGGCTCGAAATCCCGCACTCTGTCGCAGGAGGCGCAGGCGATCTGGCACTGGCTTCTGGCCCGAGGACTGTCGATAACGGCCACCCATCTGCCAGGTGTGCAGAATGTTCAGGCAGACGAACTGAGCAGGCTGATCCAGGAAAACCACGAATGGGTCATAAACGACGAAGTACTAGGAGAAGTCTTCGCAAGGTGGGGAACTCCAGACGTAGATCTGTTCGCCACCGCCGAAAACAGCAAATGCCGAGACTTCGCCTCCAGGTACTACCAGCCGGGGACGCTGGGGAACGCGTTATGGATCGACTGGTCGAACAGCTTTCTGTACGCTCTTCCACCCATTCCCCTGATTCCGACGGTTCTCATCAAGCTGTCCCAGTCCAGGGCGCGGATGATACTGATTGCTCCGGAATGGCCCAGACAGTGGTGGTTCACGGACCTGCTTCACCGGTCTCTCCTTCCTCACATGAAGCTGCCGTGCAGGCCGGACCTTCTCACGAAGTTCGGAGGGTGGATGGTGCACCCCAACCTCTCGTCTTTGAGTTTGGCGGCATGGCTCCTGAAATAGTGCAATATGGCCATCTGAATCTCCCAGAGGATTGTATGGACATACTGAAGGAGGCTAAGCGACCTTCCACTGGGACTTCTTATGCTTACAAGTGGAAGAGGTTTTGCATCTGGTGCAAGTCCAAGAACTATGACCCTACGGCATGCAAGGAGGATATCATCCTTCCATATCTACTTCATCTGGCGCAGTCTGGCCTTAATGTCCATTCCATTAAGGTTCATCTGGCTGCTTTGACTTCCTACAGGAAATGCCCTTCACAGACTTCCTTCTTCCAGATCCCTGTGATCAAGGATTTTTTGGAAGGCTTGAAGAAAGTGTTCCCTCCTGTCAGGCTTCCTTCGCCTTCATGGGACTTGAATGTGGTGCTGTCCAGGTTGATGAAGGAGCCTTTTGAACCTATTCATAAGGCTTCGTTGCAGCACCTGTCCTGGAAGGCGGCGTTCCTCGTGGCCATTGCATCGGCCCGCAGGGTGAGTGAAATTCAGGCGTTGTGTTGCCAAGAACCTTATACTGTATTTCATGCTGCTAAGGTTGTTATGCGTACTCACCCTAAGTTTCTTCCCAAGGTTGTTTCTGATTTTCAGATCAACCAGACTATAACTTTACCTACGTTCTTTCAGAATCCTTCCTCTTCAGCGGAAAGGTCTTTGCATTCCCTGGATGTTAGGAGGGTGCTGAAATTTTATCTGGATAAAACCAAAGATATTCGTAGGTCAGACCAATTGATCATCAATTATGGATCAATCAGGACGGGTCTTGCTACCTCTAAGCAGTCCATCTCGAGGTGGATTGTGTCCTGCATACAATTGTGTTACTACAAAGCTAATAAGACCTTAGGGGGCAAACCTAAGGCTCATTCCACCAGGGGCAAAGCTGCCACGACAGCGTTGCTCCGTAATGTTCCCATTGCAGAAATCTGCAAGGCGGCCACTTGGAAGTCGGTCCATACCTTTGCTAAGCATTACTGCATGGACGCTGATGCCAGGGCAGACGCTCAGGTTGGGCAGGCTTCGCTGCGGAATCTGTTCGCACAATAGTGGCGTAATTTCTTTGTTCTCCACCGCCGCTTGGTGTGGGGATGGGCTTGCCATTCTATTCACTAGATTATGACTATACACAGAGATCCCCTACTACAGAAGGAGTAGTTTCTGTCCTGTAACTCCAGTTCTGTAGTTGGGGTATCTCTGTTATAGTCATAAGCGCCCGCCCTCCTCCCCGGTGGAGAGAGAGAGAGAGATATTCATGTACGGAATGCTACAGGTCTGGCATGCTACGCCTTCAAAAAGAACTGAAAGTAACTGGGACCTGCAGGGCATTGCTGTGAAGTTCTGGAAAGTTCTCTTAAAGGCACAGTATCCTGTTCTGAGCCACATAATGGCAGCCTATGGGGCTTGTCTGTCCAGATCCTTCTCTCTATCATTCCTGAGGGATTTTGCTGTTGAAGCAAGGGAAATCTGTACAGGCTTTGCTGTTTTTGTGGATTTTATGGTGGAATTTCTAGTTGAAGTACTGGACAGTGTAGCCTTTTTTTAGGCTGCATTATCTGTCTTTCAATTCTCTCTTAAGTGTCTGTGCATTTCTGCATTTTTCGACACTGTAAGAGATTATTTTTGATTGCTCCGGGGTCCACGCACATGGGCGGCACTATTCACTAGATTATGACTATAACAGAGATACCCCTACTACAGAACTGGAGTTACAGGACAGAAACTACTCCTTAATGCTTATTGTTTTCCAGCACATATGGGTACAGCTGGTTTTAAGTGGCAATCTAAACTACTCAAATACTTAGGGATCTGGTTTTGTGGTACTCTCTATCATACGGTGGCCTATAATGAAGAGCAGACCTTGCTCAAAGTTCGTCATCTCTTGGATACTTGGTCCCCTAAACATATTTCTTGGTGGGGTCGAATCCAAACATTGAAAATGATGATTACTCCCATTATTAATTTTGTTTCTTCCATGCTCCCGACGAAGTTGTCTTCTTCCTTTTTTCGTGAGATTGATTCTATCACTTCTAAGTTTCTTTGGAATGATAAGAGGGCTTGAATCGCATATAAATCCTTAAGGAAGCCCTATGATATGGGTGGCTGTAATTTCCCAGATTGGGAGCAGTACCAACTGGCTTTTTTAGCCTCTCAAGGGGCTTTGTGGTTTTCTTCGTTGCCTGGTCACACGCCTTCTTGGATGTTCATTGAACAAGATCTTTCTTTTCCACTTCCAGTCTCTTCCTTTTTGACCACGTCCACGTTATCTATTCCGTTCTCTCGTACTATCATATTAGACACCATTGCAGCAATCAGAGCTGTTGACAAGAAAGTGGCTACTCCGATTCATAAATCAAGGTGGTCCTCTTTATGGCATAACCCTAGAATTAAGATTCTTATTGATTCTCCATTGATACATTATTGGGCTTCCAAAGGTATCACGTTGGTTCGTCATCTTTATAACTCCAATAATGATCCGTTACCTTTCTCCTCCTTAGCTCAACAGTTCTCACTCTCTAATTTGGATTTTTATACCTTCCTAAAAGTTAAAATTGTGCTTGCCAAAGTACGTCTACAGCCCAATTCTCCTATTATTGCATTGTTTTTTCTTTGTGGCTCTAATCTGGTCATATCGCTTTGTGAATCTATACATTTTTGTCCTCATCTCCCTTGACTTCATCTACTGTTACACAGCAAAAATGGTTACGTCACTCTGGTGCCGAGTTTACTGGGCATGTGTCTCCGGACACATGGCAGTTGATTGGTAAGCTTTCACTTCGTGATAAAATTGCTCCATCCCTATTTCAATCTAAAAAAAATTCTCTCAATCTTCTTCATTGGACTCCAGTGCGGCTGCATTCTCTAGCCTTGAAGGATGATGATCTTTGTTGGAGTTGCGGCCTGGCTGCTGGTGATTTTCCACACATGTTTTTTCATTGTTCACTTTTGCAACCCTTTTGGGATCTTATACATAAACATCTTATGTTAATTTTTCAAATTAAGTTCCAGCTTTCCTTTCCCATGATTTTGCTGGGGCCGTTGGCCTCTCGAGAGCCTGTGCCGTTAGACGCCTTGGATATGCAATTGTTGGATCTTTTATTAACAGTTGCTGTTAAGGTTGTTGGATCTTTTATTAACAGTTGCTGTTAAGGTGATTCTCATGGAATGGAAGTCTTTTTCTTCCGTATCGTACCATACATCGTGGGCATGGGTTTCTTTTTAGGTCGAGCCTAGACGAAAGCAAAAGCAAAGCTTTTGCTCTCTAGGGCGAGACAACTTATGTTATCACTTTTGGGGGAATGTGGACAGCAGACTGCCACGTGCTTCTCCTGCCGGAGATTTGACCTCGTGGGCGCGCTTTGGCGCCTTGGCTGCGTGTTGCGCTTTCATGCCTGTGTAACGTGCGCGTGTCAGTTTCGCTATAACAACGCGGAAAAGGCTTGTTGTTTTCTATGCGCACGCGCGCTCAACTCTGGATGTCCGTAACGCGTACACATTTCACGGTGCCGACAATGCACCCAGCCAAGCTCTCACCAGCTCGGTGTGCAGGTTCCTTGGCCGTCTCTTGGCATGTCGCAGGGGTCTCCTCAGCACTCGGGAGCCCCGTGTTGCCTCTGGTGCCATACAGTCTGCCCTCACTCTTCGCACAGTTCCTCTGATGGGGCCGGGACTTCAGCATGGAGCCTGCAGGGTTCCGGACGTCCTCTCCGGCGGTTCCTTCCTGTTTTTTTTAGCATGCTCAGCCCACGTCCAAACAAAGGCTGCCTGACGTCCGGAGTGCGCCCCGCGATGTCACTTCAGTTCTTCAGCTTGTGGTATAAAGCACTCATAATTATAATGTAGTTATGCAATCTTGATATGTAGGACAAGGTGGCCATCTTGCTGCATGTTATCACGAGCGCAGTTTGCTGGGCATTTTAGCTACAGAAGTGTTCGTTGAGATTAGTCCATTGAAGCAAACAAAATAGGAACCCTTAATGCATTCTGTTGTTTTATGAAAACCCAGTTCTCGAAAAGTATCCCCAATAAAAGAAGCTACGTGGCTGCTTTAAGAGGGGAGAGGTGTATGTTATGGTTGCATGCCAGACCCCGGGCTGCAAGTGTTTGTTTTAGTGCAGGCGGCTTCCCTCCCACGCGCACCTGCACTACCGGTTTAGTGTCCGTGCCACGCCTAGAACACACACGGCACACCTGCTCCAGGACTGCCACGGTATATGCGCACAGTTAAGCGGGGGCATAGCGGGTGCAGCAGCGGTGGGGTCCAGAGATGTAAGGGACCCCCCTCCGCACTGTAATCATGGCTGTCTCCTATTACCAAACAAGCAGCCGCCGAGCTCCTCAGTTCTGCACTCCAGCTTGGGATCTGGCGCTTGGTCACCCGAAGAAATGGATGAAAGGCCACATACCCCCCGAAGCATTAGTGTGCAGGTGAAAATGCCCTAAAGGGAAAGGGAGACCTTGCCTGACAAGGCGGGTGTGGTCCCGTGAAAGGGCAGCTGAGCCGGGCCAGGCAGGACGATATCTAATTAAACAAGCATTTTTTTGACATAATGTAGCTCTTGTCCTTATCCCTGTGCCAGTGACCTGGCGACATTATGCAGGGTCCATTAGGGGAAGGGGAGGCCACTCTGGTCTTGCATCCTCCTACCAACGGCCATTCGAGTGAGCAGCATTATTTAGATGTCTTGCTTCCTCCTGTCCCGTCCCTATTTCACTATTAGTGCATCGCGTGTTCTAGAGTTGCTTCCTTTCCAGGCTGTTGTGTGTTCCCTGGCCCACAGTTGATGCATGTCCTGTCTCCTATTTGATGTATTGGTGTTCTCTGCCACATCTTCTTGTTGCGTCTGTGTTTATGCCTCAAATCACAATCTTCAACTTGTACTCTATGTTCACTGCCTTGGTGTTTATTTCTCCCTGCCCCAGTACCTGGCTCTTTTCAGTGTTTGAGTGAGTATATTATCTGATTTGTCAGATCCCTGCTCATTCTCTGATGCAAAGCATGTGCCTCCCGTTCTATGATGAATGTACTCCAGGACGTTTACTTTCTGTGTGTCTGTGTATTCCCTGTACATATATCCATGTGCTTCTCCCAGTGTAGGCATATCCCCTCTCCTATGTGCCATTGTCCATTTGTTCCCTGATCACGTATAAGTGCATCCCTGTGTCAGGTGTCAATGTTGTTAACTCCATGTCTGTTATCGTAGTCCCTGTGTTAGTGTACCTCTGATATAAGTATATCATTGCCACTCTGTTGCTGTATTGACCATGCTAGTAGGTGTCCAGTGTTATGTCTCTTGTCAGAATATTAGTATATTATTTGCCCCAGTAAGGCTTTATTGACAAAACGGGTGTGTGTTGGTGTCCAGTGTTGTGTGTCCCTACCCCAGTGTATGTGTCTCCCTATCCTAAGTTCAGATTATTGTAGTTTCATTGTATTTCACTGGGTTTTCTCGTTGTATATTTCCCTTCATGAATGATCCCTGTTCTGTTGTCATTGTAGATAATGCATCAGTGTCTGTACTGTATTCTCTTTCCTATCGTAAGCATTATTTGTTTGTGTTGTTTTTTTTCTTGTTTTTTTCCAGTGTATTCCTTCAACCAAATCTTGCCTCCCAGCTCAAGCAACATTTAGCTCCAAAAATGCTATTTTCACTGTCCCAGTGTTAGTGTCTGTGTGTATCCTAGTTACTATAAAATATCACAGTTTTTTCATGTGAATATGTTGTTTGTGTAGATAGTTGTTTCTGTTGGAACAATGAAGTTTGTTTGTGTCTACCTCCTATCCCAGTGTGTGAGGCACTCGGCCGCATTGTGGCCAAACTGTCTGCCTGGCGTACATTTCATGGTCACTCTACCACTCCCAATTACTGTAACTGATATCCATGTTTGCTCAGAAAAGTGAAGTGATGATTATGTATCCTCCTCCCCTTACCACCGAACCCTGCTTCCCCTTGCAGTGTAGCTTGTTCAGTTGTTTGCTGAAGGTTTTACTGCCAGGTTGTTAGTCTCTTACTTGAGGGCATAAGGGCGGCTGGAACCCTCAAGCAAAAAAAGTAGAAGCAAAATTCACAAATTCTGCCTGCTGGATCTGAGTGCTGCAGTCCCGTGAAATTGTCCCAAGATTAGCATCTGCTAACATCAGATTAAGAACGAGCATTTGCAATGCAATTGGTCCCGCATTTTGAGCTCTTGGCATTCTAAGTAAATGACAATACTTTTTTATTTATGTTTTTGTTTTTTTAAACCTAAATAAGACATTTTCATTTACTATTGCAATGCAGTAGGGTTCGCATTTGCGAGAGTTAAAAGTATTGGCATTGTAAATGACAATGTCTTTTACTTATCTGTTTTTATAACCAACACATACATAAAAGGCATTGCCATTTACAATGCCAAAGGCAAAAACTCTTGCAAATGCGAGACCTATTGCATTGCAAATGCTTGTTTAAGAAGTGCACACACTTCTGTTGATGTGGCTCATCTTACCCCTGCTATTTCTAGTAATATTTGGAAAGCTTTGGATACGTATATGGATTTGGCCTCAAGGGGGTTGGTTGTCCAGTATCCCTTTGGGTTGTCGGACTAATTGTTGTTTGTTTTGTTGTGTATTTGTAGCACTACAGTAGATCTTTCCTTTTCCTTTCCTTTCTTCCTGTCCATCTCTTTCCTTTCCCCCTCTATTCTTTTTCTATCTTTCGCTCTTTTTTTCTTTCTTTTTCATCTGTTTCCCTTTCTTTTCTGATAAATGATACCCTGGATATTGGTTTTTATGGTTCATGAAAGCGATCCCTTCAATTTTCTTTACTGATTTATCTATGTATTTTATGGGATTTTGTTTGCATTGGACTGATTATTGTAATGAACTTCTGCATTTGTCTTTTTCTCCAGCTGTTGTATCATTTTGTATTGTATTTAACTATTTTTACCCTTTTAAAATTCTAATAAACTTATTGAACACAAAAAAAAATGAATACCAACAATTTTTTAAGAATTCTCAGGGTGTGTAGCTCAGACAAAGATCTTGTTCACTATCAGCAAGAGGCCAACACTAGGTTCATACAGCAAGGATACAATACAAAAATCCTAGATCTAGCTTTGACTAAAGCCAAAACCAGAAAAGAAATGTTCAGTCCCTTTGACAATTTGGATAACTCTGGATGCAGTGCCGTTTCCGAGGGACAAAAGACAGAGTTTAGTGTGAAGCTTATCACTACATACAGCAGACAGGAGAGGAGCATTCGAGCCATAATTAACCAACAATGGCCTATTGTGCTTACAGATGCAGAATTGGGTCAGATAATACCAGAGAAACCCATCTTTACCTTAAGGAGAGCACCATCTGTGAGGAGGGCATTAGTTAAGAACAGACCGGAGCTCGACACCAAAACAAATTGGCTGTCCCCTAGAAATGGTTTTATAAATGCAGCTTCTGTCGGGCGTGCATATTTGCGGTTAACATGTACTCCTACACTACGGCATTCAGTTCTAAACCAATAGATTTAAGAGGATTCTCTATCTGTAGAACTGAATATGTTGTATATGTCCTTAAATGTACATGTGGCCTGCATTATGTGGGCAGCATGAAATTGCAGGTTCAGATTAGAATCCTGCAGCATTTAAGAGCTATTGTCAACTCTGATCCATACTATCTGATAGCATGCCATTTTAAAGACACACACAACAACAATCTCGGCTGCATTACTTCAGATAGAGTCCAAATGTATTTTGGAATTTGATACTAAGTCACTCAATGGCCTCAACACTAGTGATGATTTACACAATGTTTTATAATTATGATGTAGACTTTCACTAGTAATTGCTTTTAACTACTGTAGCTACCACTCGAAAGTTAGACTTGTTTCCGTAGGCATAGATATCATAAACTGTAGGGTGTTATATGGCTACATGGTCCTTTTTAGTGAGCTTTTCAAGAGAGATTGGTTTCTAACTATCAGTCAGCTCTGACTGATAGTTAAAAAACAATTCCAACACCAATTTTCCAGCACCAATTTTCTCTTCATAGTATTGTCTAGCACTTAGCACTTTGGATATTTGGGCACTTTATCACTCAGGCACTTTAATTCACTGAGCTTGACAACAATTGACTGACAATTTACTTACTTCAAATTGAGTAGTGGCACCTCATTCAGCATTAAAGCTGTTATAATTGTATATAAGAGGCAGTATGACCGATGTACTATTCACTTTAATCGTGTCTATAGTTGGAGTACATTCTTTTAGTTGTATCCATGACCATTAAGAGCAATTCAGTACTGTATATTGAACGTTCCTGCACCTTTTGATTCCAATGTACTTCCTTTAATTTGTTAAATATTATACACCCTGATTTTAGAATTGTAATCGTATAAGCAGACATTACATGTACTACCACCTGGAGAGGATATCAGATGTCATATATATTTCATCATTTACATTGTTATGAAGTTTATGGGCAGGCGAAATGCCGAATGAAACAGTGCTTTTAATTTGGTTAGAGTACATTGTAAGTTTTGACTTCATCAAATGTGTAAATCAAAGTATTTGTATATGCACACTACATCAGTCTTCCTGTGAACTACACAATTTTAGTTTAGTCTGTTGTCAGTTGCTTTCTCTGCGTATGAAGTAGCTAATCATGTGGTTTTAAGGTTTAAAACCAGTAAATACCGCAGCGTGATCATGTGATCACGACCACTGTTGTGGCCGAAACGTGTCATGGACAATCAAGATTTAATAAACACATATCTTGGCACTGCATCAGTTGGAGTCCGTGCCCACTTCTTTCGGAAGTTTGTGTGTGTGTGTGTATATATATATATATATATATATATATATATATATATATATATATATATATATATATATATATATATATATATATCACAAAAAGCACACTGGGTCCATCCGGGTACCTCCTCCCATAGTCAGGTGGCGCGGCGAATCGGCAAACCCAAAGCCGAGTAGATTTGAATCCAAATATACAATTGTGCATGAAAGCAAAACCGCGCACTCAAAGATTTGCAGTCAATGAATATTTATTTTCTAGATAACGCTACGCGTTTCGACACCCCACGGTGTCTTGATCACACGATAACCTCTCCCCTGTTTCCGGCATGCTAAATACACGTCATAGTTTGAAAGTAGTAAACACAAACAAGGATTCTAGTGCATACATGAATTCATGAGAAACAGTCGGCCATTTTAAACTAGTCATGTTGACTCAGTAAACTGCAGTACATTAACCTGGCCTTCAAAAATCCAATAAGCATAAATCATTATATCATGTAATATGTACACGGAGATATTTAAATAAATCAATGCATTAATTCATTCATATGATACTGTCAACGTAAAGTGTTGTGAATAGCAGACCCGGCCGACCACACGGTATGGGCTAAATACCACGACCCAGGTCCAATATGAGAACAGATAATCTCATATGCCGGTAATCGCAAAACCAACGGTCTAGTGCCAGGCTTATATGTACGCGTTATATTATGGCTCCCAAATTAAAGTAATAATTGCATTCGGTCTAGTGCCAAACAAAGACATCAGTGATATGGTTAACCAATTACTAACGATATACATCACATGAATTTATGCCCCCACAAGTTCAAGTGGTCAACCTTTAATTGTGCAATATATTGTGAAAAAAATAGGTATTATGCTGCTGGCTGCACAGAAAGGGAGGCAGTGTCCAAGAAAAAAGTGTGTAAAGTCTTATCTTAAAGTGAAAAAAGTGGCTTCCTCCGTCCCAGTGGAGAAAGGTGGGCCGGACACAGATTTCCAATTAATTTTTTATCTCCGCCCCCATCCTTATCTCCTAAAAGAAACATATAACAAAAACAATAATTAAAATAGGGTTAAAACGTATACTAAACAATTATACACTTTATGCAGGATTGTCATACGTCCAGATTCTAATTGAGAAAAGCGAGAATCATGAATTACACAATATCTAGAGACACTACTAAGCATCATACAACATTATTCTGTGTGCAGATGAGATGCCAGCTCTTCGTCCATATTGTGGCCTCCCGGGATTACATTTTTCTCTCCTTACATCTGTAGATGTTGCCCCATTCATTTATTGTAACCGTATGTTAACTTAGACAAAATGCAGTTACCGGAGCATCAATATACTGTTTCTTTAACGCTGATTGAATTTCTCTCTCATCTGTGGATATGTTGATATATATAATAGAATATAGAAGTCTATATTCTGTTTCTTTTCTGAGCAATTGCTCTTCCTGTAATGCTTAACTGACTTCTCTCTGTTTTGCTTACTATCATGATTAACTGCATTCTCTCTGGTCTGCTTACTATCATGAAAAGGACTCTCTTTTCTCTCTATTCCCTGTATCTATATGCTCTACGGAGTGGTACTCCGGTAACTCAAACTACATGTACATGTTTTTGCAGAACCATTGTTTGGCTTAACTAAGTGTAATCCCAGTTATTTGCTTGGTGGTGCCCCCTTATTTGTTTTTTACCGGATTTATCTATCACAAGTTCTTGTGACGGCGTATAACAACTTTCCTCTAATTCGTTTTGATTGGATCTAACCACTTACACTTCTGAAGGAAAATGAGTTGCTTTGACTCCCCACGTTAAAGTTTATTTTGTCACGGTGCATGTGACAAGTGTGGTTTCTTTGTTTCAACCTCTTAGCAGGATTCCCCCACTTTTGCCTTATTATGACTGGCATACAGGTCGGAATTGGGTGAGTACCCTACAGGCCTTTCATTTTTTTCTGTTTTTCCAACACCATTCCGCTACGGCGGACGTAGTACTTTGCCCCTTTCTTTACTGATGAACACGATAGGGATGCCATGGGACCTTTTTTGTAGCATCTAATGCTCTAACATTCCGAGCACCGGAAGTGGTGCGTTTGCTGGGTATGCGTTTAGAGTTAGCGGCCTAGTTTATTTCAGACAGGAAGTAGAGTGCACGCAGATGCAAATAGGGATGCTTCAGGAACTTTTTTAACAGATGGGGAAGCCTCTGGACCTCTTTTTAGAATCTAACGCTCTAGCATTTCCAGAACCGGAAGTGGTGTCCATGCGGGGTATGCGATTAGGGTTATCGGTCTAGTCTGTTTCCAAAAGGAAATAGTGTGCTCCCTGGTTACGCTGGCAGCCGTGCAGACGCCGGCCAGTACTTAGCTCTTCTCTGAACGGTACCGCAACAGATTCAGACGTACACAGGATTGTTTGAAGGATTGATTCACGGATACTTCAAATAGATGCCAGACTGAATATTGCTCATGGCCTTGTGGTGCGGGTGCTCATGTGCTATTTGGCATTTTTCTTTGCTTGGGCACTCACGTCTCAATTGGCATCTCTTGATGCAGGGGCACATGCGTATGAATCTTGAACGCATAATATACGATTGTGTTTAATTAACGTGCCAGCTTTTTGTCATCTCCGTGCTGGGCCTCAATATACTATTGGTTTAACTGAGCACATCATCCTCTTGTCTCTTCTGTGCAGGGGCGAACGCGCTTCTAGACCGAAGTGACTTTTAGCAACTGCACTGCTAGGTTCGTTGTTATGCTCGTCCTCCATAACTAAGTTAAGTCTATACTGTGTTGGAGGCATTTTTGCTACACTATCTTAGCTCTATTACTTGGCTCTTGGGACTCGGTTGTTGGCCATTTGCCAATCTGCTAACTTTGCCAGTTTGGCTAGTTTTTAATATCCTTTTAAACTCTGATTAATCGCACAACGATACCTGATGGGTTCTTTGACTCTGATTAATTACACAAGGATAGCGGATACCTCATTTTACTAAGAAGATGCACTTTGGACATCGGCATTCCACCGAGAAGGTGGTTATCTCAGTTATGGACCAACTTAGGGAGGGCCTAGACACCAACATCCCCCAAGCCCTGGTCCTTCTGGACCTATCCGCCGCCTTTGACACGGTAGACCATTCCATTCTTCTGTCCCGTGTCAAGGCGGCGGGCATAGGGGGCCAGGCCCTAGCCTGGATAGGCTCTTTTTTGAAAGGACGCACACAGGCGGTCCACTTGGCCGAATTCTCAGCCTCACCTAGCAAGGTGAACTGTGGGGTCCCCCAGGGCTCTTCCCTTTCCCCTCTTTTGTTTAACCTTTATATCTTCCCCCTTATTTTTGCACTCCAGCAAATGGAGGTCACAGTCTATAATTATGCTGATGACCTCCAGCTTATTTTTAATTTCTCCTCTTCTTCACCTGCTGCCTCTAACTTCCAGTCGGTCCTTCTGTTTATCCGAGGTTGGATGAATGCAAACCATCTTAAACTCAACCCGGATAAGACAGAATTGATCTTGATTGGGGGCAGCGGCAATCCTTGGTCACCTTCTTTCTGGCCTGTCTCCTTTGGTCCCCCTCCCTCCCACTCTGTTAAAACTCTCGGGATCATGCTTAATAATCAGCTGACACTTCGCACCCACATTAGTTCTGTTGTTTCTTCTTCCTTTTTTACTTTACGTATTATTAGGAAAGTATCTCGGTTCTTTTCTCCCTCTGCACTGAAAATGATTGTTATGGCCATGATTCTATCCAAAATCGATTATGGCAACATCATTTACAATGGCGCCCCGGGCCTATGTACTTCAACGTCTCCAGCTGGTGCGGAACCAGGCAGCTCGCCTGGTACATGGCCTTTCAAAATTCCATCACTCCTCCCCTCTTCTTATTGCCCTTCACTGGCTCCCAATAAAGCAAAGAGCCCTCTTTAAACTTGGCTGCCTCACCTTTCAAGCTCGGGCTGGCACTGCCCCCGCTTTCATTAATGCGGCTATAACCAACTACATCCCCGCCAGAGATTTGCGTTCTTTCTCCAAATCTCTGTTAGTCATTCCTCGGTTCAAGAAGAGGCGCTCTGGCGGCCAGAAATTCTCGGTGCTGGCCCCTACTTTCTGGAACTCTCTTCCCTCTTCCCTCAGATCTTTGCCCTCCTTCATAGAATTCCGCAAAAATCTTAAGACTTTGCTGTTTCAGCAAGCGTTCAGTCCATAAACCTCCTTCCTTTCCTCAGATTGAAATCCTATAGCGCCAAGAAACTGCCAGTGAACGTGCGCTTTACAAACAACTCAAAATTCAAATTCAAAAAATTCTAAAATGTATTTTTGAGCGTCAGTCATTCTTTTTAGAACATGGACTCCAATAATCTCCCAACCTTACATATTGCTGGTAGCCTTATGTTCTCTGTGGGACATTTTACTCTGGTAGTTTATGGCCTGGGTTTGATTAAACCATGTTACTACAGTTGATCACCTAGCAAAATTTTACCTCTCATGCAGTATTGTTAGCCTTATTTTCTTGAGCATCTCAACAGCATTAATACGACCGGTCCCTCTTTCTTTACCTCGCACCATAGGTATACTAGCCGATGACTCTGGAGGCCTTACATTGCCATTTGGTTTACTTGTCCATAAATTTGGGGACAACAGAATTTGAAACTGGACCAAGTTATTAAAATACACAAAATCGGTTGGTTTATTCCACTTAAACCACAGAGGTCTCCAGTTCTTATGGCTTTGCACTTTCTATGTCCTGTATTTCTGTACAATTTAGCTACCCGCTTAGTTTTTAGTACCTGTTGTCCTATCTTTCGACCCTCCTGGTTGAATACGAATGTTTTGCCAATCTAAGCGCTATGTTTGAGATTGCTCAGCCCACACCATCTTCATTTTTTGTCTAGGCCTGGGAATACTAAAGATATCGTCCACCAACAGTGACGCACCAACACGACGTTCACTGTTGGCTCTCCGATTTGATGTTTTATGCTGCCATCAGCAATCTATTAACTTTAATCTTTAGTGAGCAGCTAGTGTTGGGTGTTTTTGTGTTTAACACTGAATTACACTTTGGGTGTTTATTTTCATTTGGGGATCCGACTCATAGGTGTTTTAAACTCTCCTCTGTCTTCTTAACAAGACCCTTAGATTGAAAGCATTCTTATGCTGCACTTTTTACAGATCACATCTATTTGACTATCTTTTGGTCCCATTCCATACGGACGGTCCCTCCTCGGATGTGGTTTCTACTCTGTGCTTCTCTTCACGCTGGACTGGACAGTCCAAGTTCACATCATCTCTTTCTCTAATGTTCTTATGCCACTGATTTTCTTGTTATAATAGTAGTTTCTAAAATGATTTATGTTGTATGATATTACAGCCCTGAAGAAACCCTCATGAAGGGTGAAACGCGTTGGCTGTTTCCACATATGTACAAAGTATCTTTCAAATAAAAGACTTACATTGGAAACCAACAACGCCTGCTAGACGAACTCTTCTTTCTGTGTCTTGTACCATTGTTGTTCTTTTGTGTTGCCTCTCATCAACCTTTTTCGAGTGTTCTGATTTCTGTGGCAGCGGTCCACGCATACTTAGTGCTGTGGTTGGCACGGAATCCTGATTGGGAGGCATCATTTAGGAGGTTTTCTTTTAGGTATTCGGTGAGCTGTAGGTTGATGACCTTCTTGAGTACTTGGGTAGGGGAGCTTGGAGATTTTGGGATAATGTTTTAGTTTGCATGGGTCAGCAGAAGGTTTCTTTGGAAGGGGTCTGCCAATGCATGTTTCTATCTGTCCGGTAAGGCTCCTGTGGTGATGGAGTAGTTGACGATGCTGGTGAGTTCCGCACTGATTGAGTTTGATCCGATGTTGAAAAGATGGTGGGGGTCCGTGGGTGCTGCAGAGTGGATGGATGACATGATTGATGGCCGTGGTGGTCTGAGTGGTAAGTGAAGGCCAGGTGGTGATCATTCAGCTGGTGCACACAGGTTGGTTGAGACTGTCGAGGTTGAGAGTGGTGGATTGGGGGTCGAAGTTGTAGATGTTGGCAATCTTGCTGTGAATGTAGTCCGAGAGGGTGTCGCCGAGTTCTTGTGCGGGGTGGATTGTGTTCTCTGTTGCTGCCAGTTTGGAGAATTCCTTGACTATTTTGAAGAGTTCTTTTGTGCCCAGTAACTATACTTCGTGCTCTAAGGTAACTATAATTCACTTCCGCGCCATGCACAGTTTTCTCATCAATAATTTTACAGCAAATTTTGCACTGATAGTATGAATGATGTCATAGAAGATATCATGAGTGATGCAATATATGGGGTACTTAGCAGTGCATGGGGAGGGTGTAAGCTATAGTTACCTTGGGGCACAAGTTATAGCTAGTTGACGTAACTAACTATAACTGCTGAATTTCTACAGTTTTATATGAGTAAAATCTGAACCTAACAATAACAGCCTTTTAACCTTAGTTTTTTTAGTGAATTTCTAAGTTTTTTTTTACATTTCTATTTCCTAACTATAACATCCCTATAACCTTTGATTTTTCAGTGAATTTCTAGGTCTTTTTTTTTTTTTACTTAAAGTATTAATTAATTACCGTCTGTTAATCCTATCGCTACTGTGCACAGCCTTTGGCCGTGCGCGGGATGGGGTTCGCGGCCACCCCCCAAAGGTAGCCAACATAGGGGGGGGGCACGCACCACCCCTCCCTGAGACGATTTCGGCCCCGGGTATCCCATACCCGAGGGCCTGCCACATTTTTTAAAGGGGGTACTTAGCCCCCCCTCTCTGGGCCGTATTTGGCCCCGGGGCCCACATCCCCCGGGGCCCATTGCTTAATTTATGGCATAGGGGGAACGCAGCTCCCCTCCCTGGCTGATTTTGGCCCCAGGATCCCATGTCCCCAGGCCTGCCCATATTTTAAGCGGGGAACCCAGCCCCCCTCCCCGGGCTGATTTGTGGCCCCAGGTACCCCAGTTTCCGGGGCCCAACCATAATAAGAAGGAGGTGTGCATGCAGTTCCCTTCGCCAGGCCTATATTGGCCCCTGGGCCCCATCCCTCTAGCCAAAACCATTATTTAGAGAGGGGTGCCATGTGTCCCCTCCCCTTTTCTGGCCAATTTTGAGCACGGGAACACCACGTCTCAGGGCAATCAGCCCCTTTCCCTGGGTCAATATTGGCCCTGGGAACCCAGCCATCTACCCAGGCTGATTTCAACCCCAGAGACCCCATCTCCCAGGGACTTGCTGAAATTAGTGAAGGGAGCGAGGGGCTGCGTGTTCCACCTCCCCGGGGTTTCCAGCCTGTGGGCCCCATCCCCAGGGCCCAACCAATAAAGGTTGGCACCCCCTTTACTATTGTTTTGGACCACAAGGGACCCATCCGGCTCTACACTTCCAGTGGAAGCTGGCATTGCACCCACCCGCAGGGTGCTGCTCCCTGCGGGCCGGTGGCAAATTGTTTCATATGTTTCCCTCCCTGCTTGACAGTGAGAAGGGAAACATTAAAAGTCCATGGGAGCAGACCTGGTGTTGCTCTCACTTGGTGGGAGCTTTAAAATTGTTGTAGCCAACTGAGAGCTTCCCTGCCTGCACCAGTGCGGGCAGGGTAACTTCTATGTCCTGGGGGTGGGCACCCCAGGGCATAGCTGTATCCGGCCCTGGGGGATGGGGCCCAATATTGGCTCTAAGGAGGGGTGCGGGCGGGAAGGTGGTCCGAGTATTCTAACCCTGACCCCTTGTGATTTGTTTCTCAGGACTCGGCTGAGTCCCGATATGGCTGCCATCACTTCCTGGATGAAGTGTTGACAGCCAATCAGATCTCACAAAGAGATCTGCGGGATCTGTGGAGGTTTCCCATCCCTAGATCTGGATTTAATCTTTTTACTTTCATAACTCCAAAACTACTGAACGAATTTACACTAAATTATAATAAAAAGGGCTCTTTCTAGACCAAGAGCTAGCTTTCTGCCAAATTTGATGTTATTCTGTTAAGCGATTTGGGCTGTAGTCGTGTTCAAAATCCTCATGGGTAAAACATGTTTTGGGACCATTATTTTTCTCGGCTCCTGCTTGACAAATCACCCAAAAACTTACCAGACAGCGGCTGAAATGAGTTGTACACTAGGTTTGAAAATTTCGTAAAGATGCGTCAAACTGTGCTAAAGTTATTAGCTCAACCAAAAATGCTATTCCTATGGAAACTTGGTCCTGTTGCCGATAGGAAATATAGATATATATATAGATATATATATATATATATATATATATATATATATATATATATAAATTGTCAAAACGAGACTGATCGCTGACACTTTGTCACTCCTTCACCATTAATGATTTGTCATTTGCTTATTTTTAATCTGATGGACAACTATTTCTGAGATCAATTAGTTTGAATTTTTGGAAAAACTATAGAAACAGTGTTAAGGACATTTGAGCATTTGTGCTCATTCATGATGAAGAATGAATTGAATAGATAATTTGGCCTTGAAAACCTTTGTTTGATCATGACGAAGAATGAATAGAATAGATATTTTGGTTTTGAAAACCATTGTTTGGTCATGAGATTTCCACTCATTTGGGGCTTTTGGAAATTTGTCACACTGTATCTTCGACCTTTTTGTATTTGTACAGATAAGGGCCAATCAATGTATTTGTAAGGTGAACGTTCGAATAATGTCCACTTTTTATTATAATTAACTTTCTGTATGTTATTGTCAAAGACAGTGGTTATTTTCATGGATATTTACAGACAATATCTGTTCATTCGCAAGTATGTTTTGACTAAGCAAAGATGGCCGCCACATTTTGATTTCATTTCTACACATTAAAATTGTAAATAGTCCTTCCATAATGTTTACTATGTGCATTTGGGCGCGCTTTTTCCAAATCAACTCTGCATTATTTAAATGAAAGTGAGTCCATCTTACCGCTAACAGTGAGCAAGGGCTGCCACGCCCGAAACGCGTCTGTTCGTCATTCCCGGCTATGCACCCCTGCACTTTATGATTTAATAAAAACGAGAATTATCTGAAGACTGGCTTTGGAACATTATTCCGTGTCTGCGCACTGGCGAAAGTGCTTTGGATGTTTCGATGCACTACAACCGGTTGGAGTGATATATATATATATATATATATATATATATATATATATATATATATATATATATATATATATATATATATATATATATATATGATATAGTGTGTGTGTGTGTGTGTGCGCGCGCATACATAACACTAAGTTGCTAACTTTTAATAGAACCACTTTCATTGCTCATACATTTTTCTGTGGGGTTTTTTTCATTTTAATTTGTAGAAGCCTGTTGGGAGTTGTCACAAATTGTGGGTACCTTAGCAAGAGCTCTGACAGGAAGCATGCAGTTGACTAATATTTTCCAGCCAACCTGACTTCTTGCAATGTCCCTCTCCCCTGCCCGTCGTCTAGCCCCGTGTCCTTCCTCCAGCTTCCATCACATATCATCTTTGTCAGTCACTGTTGCTGCCCTCGATACTTCTGTACTGTAAAGTGCAGTGGTCAATTTGAAGGCCTAAATGTATACGTGTATGTGTGGCGTCACACTCGTGTTCCAACGGCATCGCTTGTCTTGCAAACCCAATTACCCACCCCCGGCGACGGGCCCGGATGCACGTAGCCAAACGTGTCGTGGATGAAATAGAAATAGAACCATGCACCGCACGGTTCCATCTTCCCAGCATTTCCAATAAAATACCAAGCTTGAAAGAGGATGAGAGGGTTAAGGAAAGTGCAGTGTGTTCTGTGCTAGTGATTCGAACCCCCAGTGCGAGAAATTTGTGCTAGCTAAATAAATTCACTGCGCCGGCGAATCGCAGTCGTTCGGTTCATAAGCACAACAGCCTGCTTCTTCTGCTAGCAGGGAGCGTTTTGTGCCCGTCTCCCCTACTCTTGGGGGAGGTTTCTGAATCGAAGAGCTGAATATTCATGACATACATACGCATGCAAAAAGTATGACTGGGAATTATTTGCATAGTCGCTGATTACTCCGAAAACCTGCCCCCACCACCAGAGTGAAGGTCTTGTAAATGTCTTCCACAGGTGTTTTGGTCGTGGCTGGAGGGAGGGGAGGTAATTACGCCTGATGCTTATCTGATGGGTAGTAAGTGGGATGTGATATCCCCTTGTCAGAGCACAGCTCCCTTTCACTCACTGTGCAGGCCTCCAGGCACGTTAATTTAAAGTCTTAAGAGTGCTGTCGTATGCCATACAGCTTGGGGGATCTCGCTACACAGAGTGTGAGGATGTGAAACTGGGAAAGGGCATGAAGAATTGGGGGTGAAGAACTGTGGGTACATATTGAGGCATCGCTTGGGGCACACAGGCACACTGTGTCTGTAGCTACGGTCCCCTGAGGGGGCAGCGTTAGAGGCTTAAAGCACATGGGCAACCCAGCATGAGTACCTATGGGGTCATTAATAATGATTACCTGGCAAAGCGCAAACTAATCACCGGTAAGGGTCTCAAGGCGCTGGGAGCTATTGCCCAGAGTCCCATAATGCTGAGCTGACCTGCCTCTGGCGCTGGGAATCGAACCGTGAGCCCCACGCTCCGGAGTCTGCCGCCCTGGCCGCTGCGCCATGGTGTGATGTCTTTGTGGTACGTTGACACTGTAAAACTCCTGGAATGGGTAGATGGAGTATAAGAAGCTCGGGCACATGGACTGAGTGGGGGAGCTCTGGGCATATAATCAGCATACATAATTTGAGGTGCGTTATCTGACACTGAAGAGCTTGAGCAATGTACAGAGACTGAGGCGCGTGGGACACCCAACAAGCTGCGTGAGACCCGTTGGGCAGAGGAGAGATGAACTTGGGGCATGAGAGCAGACTGTGTAAGGTACCTCAAGTAGGTGAGCATGATTCGTGTGGAGTTTGATGCATGCGGACAGGGTAGGTGAGGAGGTCTGGGGCACTTGAGTAGTCTGATGAGCTTGTAGAATATGTGCAGGCTTTGTGAGGAGCTCAGGCCACGTCAGCATGCTGGGTGAGTGCTTGGATCATGCAAATATGCTGTGTGAGGCATTTGGACCACATGCGAAGTGTGTGTAATAAGAATGGACCTCTTGACTAGGCAGTGTAATTAGCTTGGGCATGTAGACAGGCGGTGTAAGGAGGTAGGGATGTGTGGAAAGGCTGCATATGTAAGAAGATTAGGCAGCATGGAGCTCTTAGAGGAGCAAAAGCACGTGTTCGGGCTGTATGATGAGGATTGGGGATTGTGTATAGTGGATGAGGAGGTTAGAACACATGGACATGCTGTTTGAGCAGGTTACAACACACAGACAGGCTGTGCGAGCACTTGGAACACATGGGAAGGCGGTGTAAGGATCTAGTGTTAAGTTGTCATACAGTATGAGGAGATTTGGACATATAGACCATTGTGAGGAGCTTGTGGAGTCATTGACAGACTTGGCGGGCCCTTAGACCTGTGCAAGACGCTTGGGTTATTCATAAGAGTGCTTTGGTGAAAGGTTTTTTTTAACAGCCCTACCTTACATTTAACTGTAGGAAAATAGCCAGATTTTACGGCCAACATTAATTAAATCATTTATACAAATGATAGCCATGTAGATTTTAATTTAACAGATCACAAACATCAAATGTTTACATGCCTTATTTATGGCGGAGGTTATTTAGCTTTGGAGCCCATTCAGACACATGCTAATCAGCTTTGCAATCAAGTGTAGCATCATTTCTTATCACCAAATTCATGCTTTTTACAATATTGTGCCAACTTAACCTTTGTACAAAATATTTCACACTGGATTGAGTTGCTGCCATATACATTTACGTTTAGGAAATAAAAATATATTCTGTTAGTATTTTCATAATTTACAATCAAAATACGTGAGCATGAATCTTAGCTTGCACATTTTTGGGTTGATATTTATAAATATTGGTTCCCAAACCTTTTAGAACCACAACTTACTTTTTAGATTGACCAGTTTTTACGACCCATGATCGTGTGGTAGCTCACTTTTACATGCAGCACATTTTCTATTGAAATAGCCACTAAATTTGCACAGACATTCAGTTTTACTGAAAACACTATATTGCACAAAAATGAAAATGTGAGGAAATCTTTTTTCGGTGAGTATTTATCAATAGTGCATCACCGTGTAAGTGTCTTGATTTGCAAACCTGGGAATTGCAAAATAAAGTGCTTCATTTTTGCTTTTCCAACTGCTCTAGACTTACAATTCATTTACAGGTATTTACATTTTGTTGTGCATTTCAAAAAATACAATCCTACATAGTCAGTCAATATCTTGTCACATAATTCACTTTAAAAACTCTAATCACTTAACAGTCAGAGAAAGAAAATTAAAAACACCAATCCCCATGTTAAAAGTATAAAGCTGCCTGGCATTTGAATCGGGCAAATTTGGTAAGTTAAACACAGACTTTAAAGGCATCTTTATTTATTGCTCTGATTTTTGCTACCCACCAAAAATCAGCTTGGGACCTTAGATCGTATTTATTAATAAAGAATAATGCTAATTTTCGAGTGTTAAGTTAGCATAGGTTAGCCGCAAAAACGAACTGTCTGGGCCTTGCCCAGGTTGCACCGACAACTGAAGAAACGGCTTTTAAAAGTTACACAGTGTGCATGATTTCTCCCTCTCATTCTGTGTTTTTCCTTTTTCACAAAATAGTTGAAATAGGTTCTGTTTTGTAGTGCTGGGTTGAAGATGAAATGTAATTCTTTCATGGCTTTTGTATGAAGCTCTGTTCTAACTGTACATAACTCTGTAACAAGTCAAGGACTCTTGCTGTTCCTGTGAACGATTATGAGGAGTCTATTGTATTTAATATGTGCAACGCTGTGGTGCCATTTTCTTGTTTGTAGGTAAAAGAACATGTTTGATTATTAATTTTAGGTGGGTTTCTAGAGTTAGTCTTTTTCATGTAACATCATTGCTACAATGTTGATTGGTTTCTGTGAATGTGTACTTATTAGTACAGCCCATGGTGCTACTCCACACCATGTAAAGGGAATGATTTCTTGCCTCTGTAAAACTATAAAATGTGTTGCTTTTGGGATGTCTACCAGAACTTTTACTGCATTCTTGGGAGGCAGACTTCATGTCAGACCTGTTAATTACTCAATACTTGGGGCCTGATTACGATGCGGGTCGGACTTTTCTCTGACCGGCACCGTGGCGGGAGCAGGACCACCCAACTAGCTGCCGGCAGTCCCGCTGCCCGTATTAGGATGCGACCGCCTTGAATCTGTATATTTTGTATTGCGGTGTGTACTGCAGGCTACAGCACACGCCACAGTCCAAAATATACACTTTTTAAGCATCCGGGCACTATGTAGCAGGCACCAAGCGGTGCCTGTCACATGATGCAGGGATGTTTAGGGGGGCACCATAGGTGCCCCGCAGAATCTATAGCAAATGACCAGGGGGAAAATGGGACCCGCTAGGGGCCCCCAAAGTCACTTTCACCTGTTTTTTCATGGCAGGCGGACCACCATGAAATGACAGACAGACAAGGGGCATTGTAATCCCTACGGCAGTCCTTGAGTAGGCACCGCCCCTATTGTAGAGATTACAGCCCCTCCAACAGTTCGACGTAGCCCTTTAGATGCATGGCGGATAATATCTTCGCCAGCCCGCCATCTTGATGCAGTGGGCAGAGCTGAAGGGGCTGATGGCGGTGGGACCGCCACTGATGGCCTGTTGGTCACACCCCCATCATAATCAGGCCCTTAAGTATTTTTCTCTTGACTTCTAATCATTATTGGTACTGATTTAAATTGACTAACCAATTGCCTTTTTGCTTTCTGTATGATTCTTAATTTTAAATAAACCATCATGGTTTGGACTTTAGATGTTTTGTGTAGATTTTCTTTATTGCTCAGGGCTCTTGTATTTTGGGACTGACATGGCCCAATCTGTCGCATTGGCGTTTTTAGTCCCAAAAAGCGACAACTTATCATGCCAGGACCCAAGGACATTTATCCATGTAGTGCATACTCGTGATTTATATTGCAAAATAATTTATTAGCAGCACTTCATACCAGAAGTAATGTCAATTTATAAGAGCTGGACCCCGTGTTCGGTGCTAAAGATGTTTACAGCAAACTGTCTCTGGCGAGACAGTGTATGCACATGTATGAAATTATGATACATTATTTTACGATATAAGTCACAAGTGTTCACTACACGTATAAAGGACCTGGGAGGATGTGAACCATTCCTATTCAGAAGGGATACTTGAATCACACAATAACAAATTAAGAACACAAATGCAAGATGCCACAAGGCTCACCATTGCCCTGAAGAAGTTCCAGGTGGTGGAACGAAACCTGTTGGTTGGTGTTTTTATCTTCTCTGAAATCAATATTGATTAAAGAAGAAATTATAATGAATACTGTATTGCTGGACTTTTCCGTAAAAATGGAAACACTGGCAATGTGTTCAGTTTTAAATCACTTTGTGTGTCTACAGAGGTAAAAGGGTGCCCTTCCCAGTTGTTTAATTTTCTTTTCGAGTTATAGAGGGCTTACATGTGCGTCCTGTCCAGTTTTCGAGACAGTGCCTGCACCAATGATATTCATGAGTAACTACAGTATTTGGTGAAGGGAGAATATAGTTTGTGTTTCAAATTTGCATTGAATGCACAGCACCTGTTTCATTTTCGTGTAGTCTGTATTGGTCTGTGTGCAGGAACAAATCGACCTCCAGTTTATCAACTACCTAGCGTTGGTACTCAGAGGGGAAAGTTTTAATTAGGGTAACCCCTGAAGAACTTTTAGGTAATGTGTCGGGGACAGTAACAGTAAAACCAAATACGAAGTCATGTGGTTTTGTATAGTGAAGCCTTAGTTAAATATCTGACCTGTTGGTGCAGCTGTGGTTGAATTTGTTCCATACATATGCTTGGTTGTTTCTTTGGCCACACTTTTCAAATATTGGTCACTGTGTCACCTATCACTTGTTTGTGTGGTTAGTCTGTGTTCCTTTTAGACCCCGCGTATGGTGCTTCGTGAGGGTTGAGAGCGGGGTTTGCAACCTCTGACCTGTAAGCTGGTCAGTGATTCAATCGGTTTCAGGGACTTCTAATTCTTCATTCAAATTGAGGCAGTCTTGTGCGTGAGTGACACTTCTGCCTTTTATCCTTCCTATGGATCCATTAGCAGGCTTAATCCTAATTCTTCCCTCACTACTTCCCTCGACAGAGAGTTGATAAGAATGGAGGCATTTAGGAAGAGGATGTTTTCTTCCGCTAGCCTCATCCTCAGGTCGGTCATTGCCAGCTGTTTGCTGGGTAAATGTTCTCAATCATTATGGGACATGGTCTCAGAAATCTTGCCTGCCGTTCAAGAGGACCTCCACACCAATTTGACACAAATTAATCAAGATGGTCAAGACACAGCCAAATATGTCAATCAGGCAGTCCTGGACACGACTGACTGCTTAGGCAGAGGAGTCGGAACTAGCATGGTGCTTCAACGAGATCCACAGGGTTGTATAGCAACATTCAAGTGTTTCTCATGGATATTCCAGCTAACTAGTCTCACCTTTTCATCGAGACCGCCAAATCTGCCATCAAGCTTTTTAAAGAGAATAAAGCCAATATATGCTCCTGCAGTCTCGCCACACTGTGCAACAGTATTCCCAACAATCGGGGCTTTGCCTGGGATTTTGCCTACAGACAGCATCAAGGCCCACTACTCCAACAGCAACCACCCATTCCTTGCGGATTCTGCATAGAGAGTCAATCAGAAAATGTCCAGGACCACTGGGACATTGGACCTCCGAGTCTCCTTGTCCTCTGACATGAGCATTCAAGCTGCTTTAATTTGCCTGTAGCTGCACAAGACCACCCTGTGGAGGACAGGATGTATCATTTTTTTCATGATAACACCCGACAGATGGGTCCTACAGCTAGTCCAACAAAGCTATGCCCCGCTATTCATTTCTGTCCTGCTGCCTCTTCCACTTAAATTAGAGCTTTTTTTAGAGGACCATGTGTCCATTTTCATGGAGGAAGTCTAGCCCTTTTGAAGAATGGAGCTGTAGCGAGGGCCCCAGCCTCAGAGGTCAGAACTGGGCATTATTCCTATTATTTCCTAGTGCTGGAAAAGGACGGAGGCCTTTGTCCTATTGGGACAGGATAAATCTGGGATCTGCAGCCTCTCAATGCTTTCCTGTTTAAGGACAATTTCAGGATGCGCACACTGACCCAGGTTGTATCTGCCCTGAATCCAGGAGATTGGATGGTAGCGTTGGAACTGCAGGACGCCTATTTCCATATCTCCATCCTGCAGGCCCATAGGCGCTATCTGCAGTTTAAGGAGGGAAACCAGTGTTTTCAGTTTGTTGTGCTCCCTTTTGGCCTAACCAGTACATCTCCTAGTTGATGATGGTGATGGTGGTGGTAACAGCATATCTTCTGAGATGGTGTGTACCAGTCTTTCCTTGTATCAACGAGAGGCTGATAAAGGCAGTCTCACCACAGTCAGTTGTAGACCCCCTCCAGAAGATGACTAACCTCCTAACATTGCTGTGGTTCACGATCAGTGTGCCAAATTCACAACTGACTCATTCACAGAGGCTTCCTTTCATCGGGGGCATCCTAGTTGTGATGCATTTTTGGTCCTTTCTTACGGAATCAGTCAAGGACATTTGGGCTATGACCCTGATGGTTCCATCCTCTGTCCTGGCCTCATTGAGGATGGCTCTGAGGTTTATTGGTCTATTGGACTCCTGCATCAACCTAGCAAGATAGCACAGGTAGCTCTGCAGTGGGTTTTGAAGTTTCAGTTGGCCCAGCTACAAGGAAACGTATCAGACTCTATCCAAATTTTGGAAAAGACTGCAAAAGATCTGAAATTGGACCAGGAGCAGATCTCTCCCCCTACTCCACCCAGAGCTGACAGTGATGATTGATGAAACATTACTGGGTTGGGGAGGTCACCTGAGAGAAGTAGAAATCTGAGGACTCCAGTCTGTAGTGGAGGTCCATGTCCACAGTCAACCTACTGTATTAGTGGGCCATTTGCTCAGGGTTGAAGGCCTTCTCGCCGTCCATCAATGGGAAGCTGGTTCAAGTTCTCACAGACAACACCACTGTCATGTGGTGCTGCAACAAGCAGGGCACTGTGGTGTCTTGGGTCCTGTGCCCGGAGCATCTTTACTTTTGGGCCTGGCTAAATTATCAGGGCATTTCCTTGCTTCTGACCCACCTGGCGGGATCTTTAAACTACAGAGCAGCCAGGAATGCCTAGCAGATCACGAATGGTGATTATACCTGGAGGTGAAACAGGGTGTCCTCCAGCACTAGGGAGAAACCTGGATCCATCTGTTTGCCATCTCTGAGAACGTGCAATGTCTGGATCAGAGACAGCACTCTCTCCAAGACTAATTCCACCTTCAGTGGAGCACTGGACTCCTGTATTCCTTCCCGCCATAGCCTTTCCTGCCATAGGGTTCTGAAGAAGATCAGGAACGATTGGGCCCTAGTTATGGTGGTAACTCCAGATTGGGCCAGGAGAGTGTGGTATCTGGAACTTCTGACCATGAGCATCCGTCTTCCGATTAGGCTGCTGCTTTGGGAGCAATTTCTGTCTCAGCAGCAAGGCAGCCTTGTACCTGTACATATGCAGTCTACGCTTCCATGCGTGGAGATTGACCAGCGGCAGTTTACTGCATTCGATCTGCCTTCCAAATCAGTTGTCAACCTGGAGAGCAGGTGTCCTTCTACAGTATAGATGCAGAATGATATTTTGACTTGGTGTGGCTTCCTTAATGCAGACCAGTTACAAGCTTAACTGTAAAATGTGGTAGTGTTTTGTTTTGTCTTTGACCCAGCAAAGACTTGCGATGGGCACTGTTAAAAGTTATCTTTAACTTTTTTGGTGTTTACGGGTCCAACCACCCTTGTTTAACTTACTTGTTATGCATATTCTCAAAAGTTTGGTCTATATGTTTCCCCTAAACCCTTTGTGATGCCACAGTGGGACCTCAAACTGGTCCTTTTTATGGCACCCCTTTCGATCTATTCCACAGCTGTCCTCTACGTCTCCTGACACTAAAGAAGTTCTTACTGATTATGATAACTTCAGCTCATCGCTTGGGTGAGCTTCAAGCTTTGTCTATCCTGCCACCCTGCAGTACCTTCTTTCTGGGCAAACTGATGCTGAGGAGCAGAGTGGCCTTTCTGCCAAAAGTTGCGACTGCCTTTTATGCTGGACAGCCCATCACTCTTGACGTTTTTTGCCCTACCTCACCCATTGAAATAGAGAAAAACTTCTTTATTTAGATCCCAAAGGAGCATTCAGCTTTTATAGCGATCTGACTAAATATACTGGGCGGAGTATTCCAGGGCAAAGAAAGGCAAATTGGTGCAGAAACCAACTGTGTCCATGTGGATAGTCCCCTGTATTAAAATCTGCTATGCAGTGGACAAGAAGCAGACTCTAGAAAGGTTGAGAGCCCATTCAACCAGGGCCAAGGCTGCTCTCACTTTGTTGGTACATAAAGTCTCTCTCCTGGATGTTTGTCAGTCTGCAACCATGGCATCAGGCACATGTTCACAAAGCACTAATGCCGTGACAGCCAAGTCTGACCGGAAGGGCATTTTGCCGTTAGGTCCTGTAGGTCTTTTTGGTCTGAATCCTTTCACAGACCCAGCATCGAGGGAGGTACTGCTTTGGTAACCATTATAAAGGTGAGAAATCTATGGTTAGAAGTATCCATGAGAAGAAAAAGTTACTAATCTTCAGTAACGCTCTTTTTGGTGGATACTGTATCTAACCACAGATTCCTTACTGACCTCCCCATTCTGTGGAATGGACTCTTCCATTTACAACGGTGATGGTATATCCATGCTTTGATTATGCCTACTTTTTTTTTCATTGAAAACTTAATAAAAACTTTTCAAATTAAAAAGGTTCCCAAATTAGGGATCTTCACACTGACACAAACAATCGTTTTTTGGGCTTTGCAGCTGAGGGCATGGACAATGTCCAGAAAGAAACTGACGTCTAAGCACTGAGATGGCACATGTGGTTCCATATGTCACTTACGGGGCGGAATGGTGCCGACCCTGAGCCACAAGAGTCTACCTACTGCCACGTAGGGGCTATGTTGAAAAAACGTTCAGGTCTTATTTGGCACCTTTGAATATTCTAAAGGTGAGAAATTTGTAGTTAGATAGACCATCCACCAGAATGAGCATCATTACCAAAGGTAAGTAACCTCTACGTCTATGAGGGCATGAACAGAGGTTCTGAATCATGCTGTTCGGAGGCAGCTTTACCATGAGCAAGTGCAAATATTGGCCATACTGTTATGAAGTAAAAACACAATTAAAGCCAGAGCCCGTGCTAGACAGCCAGACATAATTCCTGCACACTACTAAAGATTTCAGTTTATAAGTTTCACATTAGTTGTGGAGCATCCATCGCACCCCACACCCACTAACTGTTGTCTGCTGAAAATGAGTTCAATGTCAGTTGACTGTTTCTTAGTAGTCAGGGATGATGTGATTCTTTACATGTTCAGATTGAACAGCCTTTTCCAAATTCTTTTTTTTTTTTTAACCTTGGCAATGAGGATGAATGCTCCCTGGGTTGGGTTTAGTTTCCCCTCACACCGTACGTATATATACTGTGATGATGATGAACAAATGATTTGGAACCTTTATAGATAAAACCATGTGTCATTGGCATGTTGTTGAAACTTAGTTCCATGTCGATCAGGAAAATTATGAGAGATGTTGTCTTAGTTTCAAGATCATCAATGAGAGGATGGATCTTTGTGCAGCACTGTAAATCACTAACAGGCGCAATTTGTGAGAATGGATGTCAAAATTGGTTTTGAAGGTTACTTTGTGAGAATAGAGATGTGGATTCCATGGTGGTGAAAAGGGTTAAAAAAAATATTAAGCTGATGGGCAATCTTTTTGAATGAGCAAAGCAGTATGACTAGATTTCTTTAGTCAATGTGTAGTGGATAGTTGAAATATAGTAGAAGCTGAAAGGGGATGGTGAACTGGTGTGCCGCCCACTTGAATTGGGGGAGGAAGCTGTTTGGGTGCTTGGAAGTTATGATGATTTAGCGATTTGCTGTTTGATGACATGTTGAATTACCTAAAAAAGTCTTTGAGTTACCCAAACCGGGTAAGGACAAGACCACATGTGCGGCTTACCGGCCGATTTCCCTCCTAAACATAGACCTGAAACTTTTCACTGGGATCCTAGCAGCAAGACTGGGCCCGTGTCTTCCCGGCATCATAGAACCAGATCAGGCAGGCTTCGTCCCCACCCGCCAAAGCTCGGATAATACCAAACGCCTGTTGCATCTGATCGATAAGGCGAGTTTCAACGCCTCGGACACAGCCCTTCTCTCGGTCGACGCCGAAAAAGTGTTCGACCGGGTGGACTGGAACCACCTCGACCGTCCACTGGAGAGATTTGGGCTGGGCGAGAGGTTCAGGGCATGGGTGGCAAGTTGCTACACCTCTCCTCGAGCGACGGTTAAGGTAAACGGCACTAGCTCCAAACCGTTTGACATCGGCCGAGGCACGAGGCAGGGCTGTCCGCTCTCTCCCCTACTGTTCGCCCTCTACATAGAGCCTTTCGCCCAGCGTGTGAGGGACAATCGGGCCATTAAGGGTGTTACTTTTGGGGGTGAGGAACACAAGATCAGCTTATACGCAGACGACGTCTTGGTAGCGGTCGACGACCCCAAGATCTCGATACTGGCATTCCTGGAGGAGATGGAACGCTTCGGTGCGGTGTCGGGCTTTAAAATGAATGTTGGCAAATCTGTTGTTCTCCCCCTGGGGTGCAATACCCACCAGGCCAATAGGGGCTTGCTCGCCTTGAATGAGCTAGCCACGCGGATGGCACTCCCGTACCTAGGGATCGAACTTGCGCCCAATACGGCTCAAACGGTGGAGCTAAACTACACTAAATTGCTTGCAAGCATCCAAGAGGATGTCAGACGTTGGAAACAACAACCGCTCTCGTGGCTAGGTCAGGTGGCGGCGGTCAAGATGTCCCTGCTGCCAAAGGTGTTAAATCTGTTTCAAACCATACCGATCACCCAGCCGATAGGCATGCTCAAGAAACTGCAGGACACCATACAGCAATATGTATGGGCAGGCAAACGCCCTAGGATGCGGCGAGATATGCTCACACGCGTTCCCACGGAGGGAGGATTAGGGGTTCCCGACCTGAAGAGGTACTTTCAAGCTACATAGATGCGATACTTACTGGAGTGGTCCAAGCCAATGTCAGAGAAGCGATGGCTATTCCAAGACAGGGCCATGGCCGGTATGTCGCTTTGGAAGATCCCATTTCTGACCCGAACGGACAGACCAGCTTACATTAAAAAATCACCTATCACCAGAACACTGCTACAGGTCTGGGACGCGTTAGCGGTGTCGAAAGACCTCACATCCTTCCCATCTCCGATGACGCCACTGTTCGAAAACCCGGCATTTCCTCCTGGAATGGCCCGTGGCTCCTTCCCACAGTGGAAACTGACTGAATGCAAATCCGCTGGTCACCTATTCGACACGCAAGGCTTTATGTCACTAAGGGACATACAAGACGGGTACTCAATTAACGAACCACAAAAATACCAATACTTCCAGCTGAGACACTGGCTCACAGATAAAGACACAGTGCCTCACGTTGGTCGCGCCCTTAAACCTTACGAGAAATGGCTTCTCGCCAAAACCTCGGATAAAAAGACGATCACGGAAATGTACAAGATCCTAACCCCTCCCCCAACCCTCAACTAAATCCGCGGGACAACAGTGATGGGAGCGGGAACTGGGTCGGGAGCTCTCACACAGGGAATGGCAGGACGTATATTACCGGGCGCATCATACGGCCCGGAATGTAGCCATCCGGGAGGCAGCAGTCAAGGTGGCATATTATTGGCACCTGACACCGGAGCGCCTACATAGGGGCAACCCCCGCCGCGACCCCTTGTGTTGGAGGGGCTGTGGGCACATAGGGACCATGCTCCACCTGCTCTGGGACTGCCCGATGGTGCTAGAGTACTGGGTGGAGGTCCTTCGGGATGTGGATGAATGCTTCGAAACTGAGATCCCCCGCTTCCCTGCATATGCGATCTTAGGACTGCCCAACAAGCTCACTTTCCCACTTAAATCAGTTCGAGGTCGCCAGATGGGACTGGCAATAGGCGCAGCTTCACAACATATTCTTTCTCTTTGGGGTTCCACTAGGAAACCTACCCACATGGGGTGGCTTCATCGACTGTGGTATACGCTGGGTATGGAGAGGATACAAGCGTCCCTAACACAGACCTCAGATAGCTTTAAAGAAACATGGGCACCCCTGATATCCCTATTGTCCCAGGAATTCCGGGAGCTCACCTGCCCGAAATATCTTAAAGTCCTTAGATTAGTTGATGAATTTCATAAGTCACCAGGAGAGTAGACGTGAAGACTCAGTGGAGGACACACTGGTACACCACACACGCACATAGAAAGGCGCACCGGACAGAACGGGGAGGGGGGGGGCATATCTCCAGTTGGGGCAGTTGGGGTTAGGGAGGTTCCTTGGGAGGCGGGGTGAGGGGGGAGGGGGGGTTTGTAAAAAAAAAAAAAAAAGACAGTGGGCACGCCGTGCGGGACTCCAGCCCTCTTGTGCGGACTGATGGAACTTTGCTCCGAAAATGGCCCTCTGATTATTGAAGTGGGGTTCGGGGCGGCATTGCAATGGGGCTATGTCTATCTGTTTACCGCGCTGTTTTATTTGAATGCAACTGTCAATAAAATACACTTGATCAACAAAAAAAAAAGTCTTTGAGGTGCCATTAATGGAATGCATATTCTGGTGGTGAAGAGCACTGAGAGATAAACATCCCTGAAGTTGACATTACTGGTGTGGTTGATGGATGCATTTTTGATGAAGTGATTTATTTTCTGAGTGGTGGTGTTGCTATGTAGTGGCTGTTATGTTTTGTCTAAAAACAAATTTCTCATTTTTTTTTGTCTTCATCAGAGATCTGTAGAGTAGTGTGGGCCTGCCAATTTTGGCTGATGTAAGTGCGCAAGATAGACTCTGTTCCAAGTGGGTGGATTGTTGGTCCGGTATAAAAACCATTCTGACTGATATCCTCTGGGTAATAGTTCATCCTGTAGTTATAGGTCTATATTATTAAATGGGAGTATTGTACATTAACTTGTGAAAGAAAAAGGCTGTGCCCATTTCTTTCGTGGCAAAGGTTCTAATCTTTAAGGAAGTAGTGAGAGTTTAATTACAACACATCCATGCTTTCTCTTTAGCTGCAGAAGATTGTGAATGTTAGATCAGAGCCCTTCAAACTAAGTTCCTTTACTGAAAGGGAATAACAGTCCCTTAAACTGTAGGTGGGGACCCTGAATCTTTTTAACGTTTAAGTTCCAATGTATAAGAGTGTAGGCAAAGGTCTGGTTGCAGGCATCTGTGTTTTAAGTCTTCAATTTGTGAATGAGTGCTATAGCCATTTATTACTCCAAGTTTAAAGCTACAATTCAAGGTGAGACATGTTTAAACACACATAGCCGCTGCAAGGATGCTGTTAGTTGCTCATAGTCACTGCTCTTTGTTCTATACAAGAGGGTAAAATACTGATATTGGTGTGAATGTAGAATATTGATGTAAAAAAGGAAGATTGTATTTTTGGTGCATATCACTAGTAACGTTTTCTTACCTTCATGAGTGTTGGGTACTGTTCTGTTACACAAGCTGTCACGAGCGTGGTGATTGTCTGTCACAGCTCGTGACAGTCTCGTGTTGTGAGTTGATAGGGAAGAATGTTGTTTTTCAAAGTGGGGGAGCCTTGCCATTCTAAAGACTGTTGTGTGCATGGGGCATTCTCATACTGGACTTCAACTTGAGCTGTCGTGACAAATAAACCTCGTCACTTCCAGCTTGCTTCCAGTCTCTGATTACCGTCTTCCTACAATGAGGATGCCTCATTTCCCAGCAACATGATGGAAAAGGTGGTGGTGAGACAGCTTCAACAGTATGTTGCGCTAAACTACCATCTACTCTACTATTAACCAAGAGTGTTTAAATAAAATTGTTAACGTGTTGCCTCCTCTACTAACAGTGGGTGTCTTATTGTGGTCTGTATGCATCTTACCATGGAGTCGGTTATCCTGTGTGAGGCAGGAGAAGCAAAGAAGGTATCCCTTAGAGGAAGCAATTCAGCAGCTCTGGTCCCTTCATGAAGATACTTACGCTTCCTAAGTGTTCATGAGTACACTAGAGCCCAGTTTTAGGCGCGTCCCTTGTGCTTTGCTGCCTAGGAAGAGTCTGCATTAACTATTATTATTCATATTATTACTATTTTTCCGTTTTCTTGTGATGTTGAGATAATGTACAACAATTTTAGAACGCCTTCTAGAGAGGAGGAATAATAATACATTATTTGTATTACATTTAGTTTATGAGCAGACTATAAATCGGCATAAAGTCAAATGAGACTTTAGTATAGTTCAATGGTAACATTTGGCTCGAGAGAAAAAAATATTAATTATGTTAATGGTCTGTGTAACAGAGGATTAAGGTGTTTTGTGAAAATGATATGCGAGCTATAGCGGTTACATGGGTGTAGGGGGGAGTGATAGGGTTAGTGATTAGTCAAAGCTTTCCAGAAGGGAAGAGGAGTCACTAGTAGCGTCCGAAGGGAGGCCTGGGGTCCAGTGCCCAGTGTTTCAGATGCAGAGGGAACAATTGCCATGACTGGCTCATGCTATTATTGCACGCCATCTGGTGTAAGGATTCACACCACCTCACTCACCTGCGTCAGAACTGGACAGCTGCAACACAGCTAATCCTGGATGGTCATTGAAACTATAGGCTGATTATTTCACAACCTGCGCCTGTAGTATCTACAAACCCGGGCTAATAGGGAGAACGCATGGCGTAAGTAAGCTTTGAAATGTCTACGTGCTGTCTGCAGCAAATAGTGTTTGGACTCTGGAGAATTGAACCGATACGTTTGCTGAAAAAAATAGAGAAAAAATGAGTGGCAGCCCAAAAATGAAAAGTAGCATGTTGGTGACGTCGTTAACGGCCCAGTGGACCTTACAACTGCTCTGTGTATTCTTTGGCCCAGCTGCTGCGGTGCCTTGACGTGCCGAAACCTGTGGCTTCGGATTGGACGTCGCCTGCACAATGCCCGGCTGCAGTCGCCGTCCCTCCTGACACAGAGGTGTTGATTGCCCGCGGCGGTGGCACGGCCGGCTGACGGACGCGTGTAATAAGTGTGTGGGCTCCTGCACCTGTCCAGAGTCGGAGACCGGATTGGAAAGGCTCGCGCCAGCAGGCTCTTCCTCGCTGGGGCTGACGCCGAGGGCAATAGCAGGCTATGAATTGACAACCCACTGCCCGTTGTCCTCTTGCTTCCCTCTGGCCTAGGTTCTGGGAGCCGTTAGTGTCAGGGGGCGGGCGCTGGCCTGCGCGTGCATTGCCCCGTGGCGCGCGGGCATCGCGTTTATCCGGCCCGTGCTTCGACGTGTGTGAGAAGATGGCACGAGGTGAATTAGACGGTGCGCCTGCTCTTCTGCCTTTTACCAAGCAGCCAAGACGGTGCCAGAAATATCTAATCTAAAATGAAGGAAAGAGAGGAATAATCATTTGGAATGGCCTCTATTTGTGAAATTTTTTTTATAGCGCATCACAAGCTAAATGGCCTCCTGCCGATTTAAATATGGCGTCATTAAGGACGAGCGGGATCTTATAGGGTAGCTACCTATGAGGCTATGACGTGCATGTTACAAACAGATGATAACTTGTTTTATATAGCACTAATTACCACATTTCTACAGTTTATATGCTGTAAATAACCTTACTATTACCCAATTTATGGTTCTTTGTTTACCCACCTCTCAATCTTCGATTGTGACCAGTGCCCTTTACATAATTTGGCTTTGTTCCTTTGTATTAAATGATAAAGTGTGAGCAATAGGATATTTGATTATGTAGTATCTGCTAATATGTGACCACTTTGTAACGAGTGGAGGTGCGAACATTCCGAAGCAGACCATTGACAGGTTTGGGGTTGAGGGCCTATGAAACCTTCCCTGCAGCACTGCACTCCCACTACTGGAGGAATGCATGCATGTATGGAAACCCAGAGCAAAACATGAAGTAAACTGCGCCAGGTCAAGTTATAGAGACTTGCCTTTTCTCACAGGAGATTGCTTGAGAGAGATGGAATTTCAAATACAGCAACTACGTTGAGATAGCCCTTTTGTTGGTGCCTATAAAATTGCAAGGTTTTATGAATGTGTAGAGAAAGACTGCATCCCGTGGCCTTCAGGAGCCCGAAAAAAGTGTGACTGATGAAACCAAGCTAAAGATCAATCTCCTGTTTGGATATGGAGTATGGTGCAAAGCTGCCATTTTTAAAAAGCCTGGTCACTATAGGGGATGTCCACTCAAACATACGTTGTCTTAGCAAGGAAAAATAGTTGAATTCTTAATTTGCTATTCCAACCATAGTGAAAGACTCAAAAGAAATTCTGGCAAATGACAGCTTATTGGACAGAGCACAGGGCAAGGCACATTGTAGTCAAATTACTGAAAATCAATGAATATTAATTTCTCAACTGGAAAACACACCATTTTGGAATGGCTTTTGATAAAGCAAATAACAATGCAGCTGCTGGAAACAGCTCAGTGCTTTAAAGGCTTCTGACCCAATACCTTTTTTCCAGCGAGCTATTTATGACTTTCATAGGGGAGACCCTAGATGCTATAGGCCTTTCTCCTTGCTAGATTCCTCCATAAAAATCTTGGGGAAGGTTATCCTAGCAAGGATAACAGGGTGGGCCACGGACAATAACATACTGTCCGATGCCCAGTATGGCTTTAGAGCGGGGAGGAGCATGGAGGACCAATGTCTGAATCTACACCTAATCAAAGCTAAATACACGAAGGCGGTCAGGGGCTCTATTTTCCTGGGCTTTATGGACTTGTCCACGGCCTTTGATCTTGTCAATAGGTCAAGGCTGTGGACAATGCTCCTGGAGATGGGCCTTGATCAGCCCCTTGTGTATTTTCTGGCCGATTTGCATAAAGACTTAAATGCCTCAATTAAGATGACGAATGAGGGGAAATGTACGTCAAGTTTTAAGTCTGGTAGAGGGGTGCATCAGGGATGCATCTTGGCCCCCATGGTGTTTACGCTGTATGTAAACTCGTTTGAGGTAAACTTGTTAACAGCGACTCCCGACATCCCACGCATTGGGAGGTACACCGATATCGGTGCTCCTCTATGCGGACGACGCTGTCTTATTAGCAAGGACCCCGTTGGGCCTACAAAGATTGCTGGACTCTTTCGGGGACTTTATGAAAAGCCTGGATCTGGTGGTAAACAATGGCAAATCTCATGTTATGTCAGTGGGTGTCTCAAAAAATAAAGTTAAGACCTTTTACTGTGGCAGTGAAGAAATCACCAGAGTAAAGGTATTTACCTATTTGGGAGTAGTTTTTAATGATAGGGGTTCATGGTCCCCACAGCTCTCAATAAAGGTAAATGCAGTGAGAAGTTCTTCTGCTGCAGTGTTATGTTTTGCTAAAAGGTTGGGGGGGGAACCCTATGAGGCGATCTTGGCAATTTATAAAGCCAAGACCTTATCTATTGCAAGGTATGGGGCAGCAATATGGGGGTTTACCAAACCCGACCCTATCCAAACTGAGGAAAATAAATTTCTACGGTCACTCCTAGGCCTTCCACAATCCACAGCTACCCACTTTGTCCATCTTGAACTGGGGATAGGTTATATAGCAGACATAATCAAAATAGCCCCTATTCTGCTATGGATCAAAATCTGGTTGAACTCGAACCTTTCTCTAAACCACAAGATTTTAAAGGATTGTATCAACCTAGATAATATGAAGGAAATCCAGTGGTTATCTTATATAAAAATGTTAGCTGTGTATCTGGGGCGACTGGAGATTTTTTTCAATCCAGAATCTCTATGTAAGGCTGACTTGGCGTGGGTAAAATCCAATTTTACTATGCTAAGGGACGCAGAGCGGGAAGCAGTAGAACTATGTAAACCATCGGTTAGGGGCCATGTTCTGGTTACTTTGTCACTAACGAGGTCTCCCTACTTGTCCATAGTGACTAATTCTTTTCTAGATGGTTATTGACTAAATTCCGTTTCAATCAAATACATATGGTACTCTGGGACATGCAGGGCTGGAGTAGACCTGAGGACGCTGCTCCATGCAAATGTGATGATTTTTCCCCCCAAGACACCCTGCACTTTATGATTTTCTGTCCGTTGTACCACGATGCCAGGAAAAGGTTAATTCTTCCATTACTGAAAAAGATGAATTTTATTCAGTGTAAACCTGCTTTATTGTTTTTACAACTGTTGGAATCCCCGGTAACTATGTTTTGTGTCGCCAGCTTTCTTGCCGCGTCTGTAAGAAATAGGAGGGCTAGACAGAAAGTCGCACAAGTAATTCAATCCTCTTAAAATAATGATAATGCATACCAATCAATGGATTTAAACCTGCAAACGATTGTTAATGAGTTTTAAATGAATATGTACTGTATTTTTACCTTGTATAATATTTTTTTATAAACATTTTTAATGTTTTTGTATATGTATAGCATACTTTTATGATTTTAATTAATCGAATAAAGTGGTTTGACTTGACTTTCATAGGCTTGTGTTCCAGATGTAGCTGCAAGAAGGGAGCTCCAACGTGCCACAAAGTAGATTCTGCTGAGGCTCCCCGATGGCCTTAATACCAAGTGATATGAATGCATAGTTTAGAGAAAGGTTCCTTCGTTTGTTTGGCTTACCTGTGGTGGTTGTGATACCAGAGGTCTTGATTTGTACCACAGGAATGATCTAAACTATCTTGTTTAATACACACGAATTTTAAGGTATGGCAAAAATAAGGCATTTCAGCTTGAAGAGATGATGACCCCATTTAGTATGGAGATAATGGCTTATTTATTAAATAAGAGCAGTAGTAAGTAGCATCCTACGTGGCCAGTGGCCCCATTCAGAATGTCCGTTCAACCACTCTTTAATGTCTGCACAACAACGTTCCAACGTTAGGCCAGGAGACGGCAAGGGTCAGAGGATTGAAATGATGGTGGGTGAAAAACCAAAACTGAGGAAAAAGGGTGCAAACAGGCAGTTATTTACTCCACCGTAGTAATGCAGTTTTGACATGAAAGCCAAGTAAACAGGTGTATAACACAAGCATGTGGAGTAAACTGGAAGAGGTGACTGTCCTATTTACACGTATAACCAGAGCATTCTTAACAGCGAGTGACAGGCAGAAGTACTCCGCACACAAATGCACAAAGTAAATACCATCGGGGCGGAATCTGGGCCACAGATGCAGTTGCAAAGAAACCCTCCTTCCTGGAAGGCAAGCCCATTGTAAAAGTCAAACCCTCCACTTGTTTGCGATATCCTTATCCACTCAGGTTCTGTTTAATCCTCAATAACATTTACTTTAGCAATGGCAAAGCTGCACAATGGCAAGATGTTAATTTCAAAATTGTATAGAGCAAGCATGTCTTGATATATCCCTGAAATACTGCAAGCTGATTTTGTGAATTACACTACGGCACAGACGTTCGAGTTTTGTAAGCCGAACCTCACCAAAAAAACACATATGTAGGCAATTCTGGAGAACACTATTAATCCTACAAGCTGCTGAGACCTTTCCACCATAGCAAGGGGCACATTTGCCACATTATGGTTGATTGCTGAACTGAGTTCATAACTTTAGGAAACATCAAAAAACATGCAAAGACCCTCTTCCTAGAAAGGAAGAATGGTGAAAATTTGCAAAGGGCAAGCTGAATAAATTCCAAGCATGGGCTTAACATTTGTGGAGTCGAGGTACATTTGATCGGCCTCTCAAGTTTACATTTTCCGATTGCGACCTGTAAATAAGTAATGATACCAGAAGTTCAGGTACCTCAGTATTTTATAAATGGTTAACTTCTCCAGGTATAAATTGCGATATTTTGACTTTTACAGAGTATTATTAAGTTTTAATTCTTCTCAGTTTGATAGTACTGCCTTTACTTTGCCTCAATAAAAAACAAAAATGACCTCATAGGTAGTAAAACGTGTGGTATGATGCTTAGTAATGAATCCATTGCACACTTTGCAAACCTGGGTGTTCTCCTAAAGGTAGCATGATGATGCCTTCATAGAATTCTATATTTCATAACTCGAGCTGCTGGGGAGCCAACAGCCATGCTGTACTGAACTCTGTTAAATAAATATTGGTCGGTAATGTGATCAGTTTTATGTTGGCTTCCTCTGTTGTCATGTCTTACACCTTGTCTCCACGTTGTTCTGACCCACGTTTTTCTCCTTCAAAGGTCAGAGTTTCAAAACCTCACCAAATACGTGAGAACACTGTAGGCTTCTTGGATATGTTGCACACCTTGCCTTCTTTCACCTAAATCATCCACTTGCATTTTTGAGAGCCCTGGTGCGCCTGTGATTTGCTGAGTATGCGTTGCACAGAGGGGCTGATAATTGCATGTCAGCCAGTGATGGACCTAATTCTTGGAGGTCATTAATAAAACAAATCCCTTCTTAGTCTTGCATGGACGCACTTTCTGTTTATAAGAATTAACTGATTAATTGTAAATTGCACAGCCCTAATTACAAACTGATTAAGCTGTACTGCTGAGCTGCATCTTCTTGAAGTGGCCGAGTGTCGTTCGAGGGTAGAGGCAGCGTCTTTGAAGAATTATGGAGCAATTTATTTCTTGGCTAACGAGTCTAACATCAATATTTTGCTATGGGTTTAAGAGTTCCCTAAATTACTTACTTGCAAAAAAAGTCTGGTTTAATTGTGATGTTAGGAAGTCCTCTCGTAGGCTCATTGTTGTGTTTTTCCTGCATTGCTCGATAAGTTATGTGATCTGAAACTGTAAAGCAAAGTAGTCTTTGAGTTACATGGGCAATTGGATGGACCAGTGCTTTGTTCTGAGGTTAGGAAACTTTATCAACCATTATGAATTGTTGCAGGAGACTCTCTCATTACACATAGTAACATAAGGAATTTGTTTAGTAGATAGTGAGAGGTTGGTTCCAGTGTGTTGTCCACATTTATATAACATGCTCTCTTGGGTCGGTATTAGCGGTCTCAGCTGTGAGTCCAAGCTTTTGGTGGTTGTAGAACCACTGCATGCTTTCATTCTCCAGCGAACAAACATAAACGCGTATGTATTTATATATATATCACACACGGTCCAAGCTACTAACTTGGAATATATTATCTTCCTTATGCATGTACATCCTTTTTATTTAGTTATGTATTTATATATTTATTACTTTACTCCTACTGTAGAAGAAGAAAAAAACAATATTATACACGTATACCCTTTCTATGTAGCTATGGATCTCTAAATGTATTATTTTATTCCTACATTAGAAGAACAAGCGATAAACAAAAACCTTTAAAAAACAAAAAACCCTTGCAGGCGTGTGGAAATTAATAAAATATCTACTTATGCATGGGGCAGGTTGCTTCATAAATCTACTTGTCCTGTAACAAAATCCACTTGTCTGTTTTCAGCCATGTAACATGGCCGCAAATTATGGCAGCAATCTCATTATATAAGAGCTCTGGAATAGCCTCTCTGATTATGCCAGGGCTCCCTCCATAGTAGGGCTTGAATACTAGCAATTCCCTTATGTTGCCACGTTTCTGCAGATCTATATACTGGGGCTGAAGGACTTGGTAAGCAATGGTTCCAGAGTTGGAATGCCCCTTTGAGTCTGTGCAAACCTACTAACTTGCATGATTTAAGAGTTTTCACCAACTCTAGTCTTTTCCTGTACTGAGAAAGGTTGGAAATTTACTCCTGACGAAGGCAGGCATAAAATTTCTTCCAGGGTTCGGAAAAAAGTGTTTTGAGGGTAAGTGAACTTGCAAACACTTAGGTTTTCACATGAGCAAATCTACACCTGCGTATTTGCTCATATTAAAATGCAGTTCACAAATATTTTCCAGAAATGCTATTTCTTGGCCTACTTCTGTAAGTCTTGTAAATTCATGAAATCCATATATCCTTAACGCAAGGACATGGGTGCACTTTTGAGACTTTATTTAATAATTTGTCCCTAATTAGGTCTGGCGTTAACCATGACCTTGTGTTTATTAAAATTCTGTCTCTCTCTTCCCCCCGCCCCCACCTAGCTTCACTGTGAGTGACAGCATTCTGTTCTTTCACAAGGAGCATGTCGTCACACATTTGTTTTGTTCAGTGCCAGGAACTACAGTGGCAATATATGCTTTTTGAGACCAAAAACAATGTTTTGCTTTTGCCAATGTTTGTTATAATGATGAGGGCCTGGCAGCTCCCACGCCAATATGGTTTTACAAAAAACATGCTTAAACAAGTCGCATATTGAGAAAACCAAAAGGCTGACCAACAATTTCAGACCTTCTGGCTTTACCAATGCCTTTTTCTTTTTTGTTTCCTATAATCTTATTAAAACTAGGTACACTGATTTTTCCATTATGAATGTTTTGGTAAATAGTAGCATACATCAACACATTTTACTAAATGATGCTGCAAAGAAATGGTATCTAAAATTTCACAGTAGTTTGGTGATATGTTATTGCATTTGTTTGTGAACAATTTATTTTGAAAGCAAATAAGTCAATTTTGATTTAAAGCTTATGCAAATATTTGCGTCTAATCAGAGAGCATTTTGGGAGCATTATACATAGTCTCATATTGCTAAACATTGAAAACGTGTGTACACATTTTTATACCTGGACCACTGTCAGTAGTGCAGTCCGAGCTTACAACATTTACTTAGAACACTCACCTTAATAATAAAGGCTTTGCATTAATGAACCATGAATGCAAGTTTGAATAGCACTAACACATGGACGCAAATATTACCTTAACTGCAGGCAGTACCTTTCTCTGCTCCAAAATGAGATCCTGTAAAATTGCAACCGAAGGGTTTGTGCTGTAGGGGTTGGGCCTACTTGTCCCAAGGACAATATACACATGAAAACGTGTTTCCCTTGACCCCAAACAATATGTCCTAAGCGTTGGGCTATAGGAATTCCACTTCCCTGCCCTTGACTCTCACCAATGTCTCACTCTATACATCTTTCAATATATTCTCTACCTCCATGCTCACACTCATCCCAAACCTCAAATCACTACTATGATCTCCAAAATAAAACATTCTAGACTCTCCCCTCTGTGTCCCTCCTTGGCTCACCTGAAACCTTATTTTACTACTGTGATCTCCCAAGCAACTCTTTCTAACTTCATCCCTCATTTATCCCAAACCTAATTTAACTACTGAAATTTCCCTAACCCCTTTCAAGAGACTCGCCCCTGCTCCATCTCTCTTTTTACTCATCTTACTTCTATGATCTCCCAAATAACAATAACTAGATTCTTCCATCTTCTATCTCTCCATTATCCTATTCCATCCAACTAACAGACTCACATGTCCACTGTTCAAATTAACACACATTTCCTTATACTAACCCACCACTAATCCTTTTTGTGTTCCCGAAAAGCAAATCGACACCTCGTCAGGGGTAGTAAACACTATATAAATACAATTACAGTTATGTTTGAGGCTAAAACATTAAAAAAACAGTGAATTCGCCAGTTACGTTTAAGAATGCATGCAATATGACTCGGCTCCTTTTTGACCGCCATGTAATTATCTAGTTAACTTTTAAAAAAAAATGTTTATCTGTATTGTCAAAGATGTGTTTTGTTGTTGACTGTCCTCCGTAAGCAATGTCATGTGTTGTGTTAGTTCCTAAGCATCACTGGCTAGTTTCAGTAGTTTTATGCATTTGAGCCTCAAACATAACTTCCTTTTTAATTTCACCATATTTACGACTCTGTGTAGTTAGCTAAGATCTGGAATCCCAAATTTTATGCAGTTCCATGCAGGGGAATAAAGTTATTGCGAGAGGGGTGTGGTAAAAAAAGATTCTTTTCACATCATTGAAACTCCTATAGGCACTTTTGTTCACATCTGCGTTCAAAAGCACTGAAAAGATATACACCAGACTTTACGTCAATGTAGAAGTTTACTGAGATGGCATGCATTTGTTGGTTTGTGTTAAATCCTTTCAGTAGTTTTTGAGATATGAGTCTTTGAAAAGGTTTTGGATGGACTTGAGAGTTTTTAATACTTTTGTATATCTTCTCAGTTCAAAAGCCATTTGGTGATTTGCTTATAACTTTGGCACAATCTTTCTGCCTGACTGAAGAAGGGGTTAATGCTGGCCTGTGGAACCTACTGTGTTTCCCTTGATTATGGTTGATGCGACCAGGCCACCAACTAACCTGTGCCCGTAGGGTCCCTGCTGCTCAAAAATAATTATAAAAAATTGTGGTGCTCAGCCCAAGTTGGGCCGCTGACCTGCCTGGCTAGTATTACCCTGACCCAGTGTGTGCAGAAGGGACTATTTCGCTTTGAAGAACAAAGCTGTTGTCTCGAGGCACTCTAAGTTGAAGCACTGATTGACTGATGTGGCAGTAGATAGGATGTGGCCACCTGTCTCACACATGCTTTGAAGCTGCTGGAGCCCTACAAATTAAAGTAGAACTGCTACATCTCCGCATCCCAAGGAGGCCCAGAGCGCTGTTTATTGAGACTCGCCAGATGAGGGTAACCGGCCCACTGCAAACGCAAGGCCTATCTGCTGCTAAGAGCTCAGAAGGGGGCTAATGTCAGAAACCAACCGCTTCTGACACTATCTTCAGGAACCTGACATGCGACCTGCACCCTCCTGATCAAAGCAAGCCTGCTGCTGCACGTGACCACAGCCCAACTCAACTCCGGTGAGCCAGGTTGTGAGCGGGAGGCCCTTGTGGCCCACTGCTACCCAGAGGTATTGGCAATGGTCTATTTGGCTGTTCCAGCCAGAGAGAGACTATGCACTAATGGAGATGAGACGTTGCGCCTGCACTAACTACTAATCTATTGGGCAATTGATTCTAAGAAAGGGGCAAGTGTAGAGTGTTATGAGGGTGTTAAACCTTGAAGCATATTGGAACCACACCTATACATGAGGTATCTGTTGTATTCTGTGTTTTGTGCAGTGCTGTCCCTTATTGTAGAATAAGGGACAGCAATGGGCAGGACAATCACGTTATTGCTCTGCTGGATGCTTTGTTGAGTGATGAGCCTGCCGTACCCCCAGCACTAAAATCGGAGAAGCCTGTGACTGCTTTCCAACGCTACTACTGAGAGTTAATAGCTGAAGGGGTTCTATTTGGCCTAGATTTACAGAGTCATGATAGGACAGACCCCGGGACAAAAGAGGCAAATGACTCCATCCCTCACGACTGTAGTTCAGTAGACTCTGCCCTCCATTTTGTATTTTGAGTTTCAACCACAATCCCATGACAAAAGTGCAAACCTATTTTAGTTTGGATACATGTCTCACCGTGAGGGTAAGCCTTATTGCCCCCAAGTGTCAAGAAACAATAATAGTCCTGGATTCATTCCCTCAGGCCATATAGCCTTTAAAGGGCCCTTGTTCTATGTCTCTGTTCGCAGTTATTGAAGAGTCTGAACACCCTCTCTCATAAATAAGCATTAATGAGCTTGGACTGTAAACAACTTTAAATGAGCATGAATGACTTCAGGCAGTAATTAGCACAACGTCCCTTTGCAGAAATAAACATCAGTGGCTGAAGGCAATGTGATCAAGGGGTAACTATCTTTAATTCAGCAAGGCCATAAGAAGCCTCAGCATCAATGTATTAAGCCATTCTTGAGCTTCATTTGACCTCGGCAGTAATGACAGTCTATTTGTCCGGCCAGCAGTGCACATCAATTTTTGGGCACAGGCACTCATTTATGAACATCAATGTCTTAAGGCGACAATGAGACTTGCTGGGCCCAGGCTTTAAAGAGGGACAACTGTCTCAAGCAGGAAGAGGTATTAAAGAATCAGTTAATCAATACATGTTAGTCCGAATAAGTAATAACTGGTGTCAACATCAGCAACAATAATGAGTATCAATGTTCCCAGTTTTCCTGAGCGTCAGCGTGCATCAGCAGTATTGAGGTTCCTATGCATTTGAGAGCTTCAGAGGACCCAGGCATTAATGTGCATTTATGGCGGCACAGAATACTATTTTTAGGAAACCATGTACATGACCCCTTATTTTCCTAGAAAATCCCCCCGTTTTTAGGTCTCGCGCCTGCTGTCGCAAAGCGAGCCTATTGCGATCGTTTCAGCTTTCAAGGACTAAAAAGACTTGGAGACAAGAGACTGGCACACGCACGCAGCCTGCCGGAATCGGATCAGGTCGCGCGCATTAACACGCGCTCCGATTCCGGCAGGCTGTTCAAACAGACAGGTACACACACATACAGAGACCCCCCCCACCCCTGCTGCCGCACACACACACACCAGCGCACCTACACACACGCACGAACACACACATAGAGACCCCCCCGCCGCCGCATACACACACACCCCAGCGCACCTACACACACGCACGCACACACACATACAGAGACCCCCGCCGCACACATACACACACACACACACACAAGCGCACCCCCTCCCCCCTACAACTAAGCCCCACTTACCGCCATTCTGGACTTCTGCAGCCTCCGCGGTCTCTCCCTCGGGCATGGGAGCCCCGCTCTCAGGCACTCCGTGGGCGCGTGCGCGGGCTTCCTAAGACGGAAGTCCCGCCCCACGGAAGGTTTCGGTTTCCTGACTACACTTGATTGAAATGTTGGCTCAACATCGCTCCTTTGCCAAATTGGCCTTCTGTCCTTTAGCAGTTGGTATTTGGGAACCGTTACACTGCCTGATACCAACACCTGTACTGTCTAGTCAAGTCCTGGCAAAAGCGGAAGTTTGGCCAGTGGCGTAGCACAAAATTATGGTGGCCCTCTGCCAAATGTGATAGGGCATGTCCCTTGCCTTTGTATATTGAAATAACGATAATCCCCAGTCTCTTCTCTGTGTATCTTTTATGTAACTCATGTAATCCTAAATCCTTCTACTTTGCCACTGGTCCTCATGTAAAGCGCTCCGACACCTTCGGGAAAAGTTCGCGCTATATAACATTGCATCAAATAAAGCGGGAATGGTGTGGTCAGCCGAAGCCACACCTAACAGGAGTACCAAGGGGAGAGCCACGGACTAGCGACCGATGCGAAGGAGTGATGCCTCCTTCTCCGTGTTCCCTCCTCACTTCGCCTCGCATCCCCCACTGCCCCGCCATATTTGCCACTCCTTGCCCTGCCTGTTGGAGCAGCCACCGCCCCCCTCCCCCACCAACCCACTTCCCCGCCCGTACCATCGGTGGCCCTCCCTGCTCCCATCCTACTCTTACCACTCCCTATCCTCTGATGACCTTCCCCTCTTTTCCTTGACCCACCCCTTACGCCGTGTCTTACTTGACCGCCTGCATTATTGACCCATCCCCACTTACTTTGGCGCTATTTCTGTCCCCCACCCCTTATTAGCTTCTGCATCCCGCCATCCCACCCGAGCCTAAACCCCAGTCAACTTCCCCGAGACCGCGCCTAATGACGTTTTACGCATCCCGGCTCAATTACTGTCTTCTAGTCTTCATAGCCAACCCGTTCATTAATCCACAATCCATCCTAAATTCCACTATGCCTTTAGTGCTTATTCACCGTCTAGTGCCATCCACACGACATGATGGACTCTGCATGTAATATCCACTCTTTCCTCCATTCCTTCTGTATCGCCGCCCGTCCTGCCCCCCTCCACCCCTTCGTCACTCCCCGAGCCCCCCCTCCCTCCCAGCAGAGCCCCCTAACCTTCGCACCCCGCAGCTGAAGCGCCCTCCCTGTTCTCCTCGTCCTACCAAATCCTTTCCACTGCTGACCCCCTTTTTCCTGCCACTTGCCCCTTACGTCGGGGTCTTCCGTGGATGCCTGCGTTGGTGCCCCGTCCCCCCAATCCCTTTGGCGCCCTTTCCTTCTACCACAGTTTCTCTTTTGCACCCTGCTATCCCCCGAGCCCAACCCCCGTACATTTCACTGGGACCGCTCTTAATGACATTCGATGCCTTAATAGCTCCATTTGCTTGTCGGCTCTGCTGGGAGCCCCAAACAGCTCTGTATTCACAAATATATGCCTAATCCCTGCAGTATACCTTACGTGCCTCTTCACCAACGAGTGACCTCCAACAATATGATGTTGCTACACATGTAATATCCCCCTTCTGTTCTCTTTGTATCGGAGGCATGATCCTTCTGTAATCCTGTGTATACACCATGCTCAGTTGACAACAATCCCATTCCGTCGCGCGCCACTGCCCGCAAGACACCGCCTCGTCCTTCCCTTTATATGATAACTTTTACAATTACTTGCCACCCCGTGATGTCCTTGCCTGTGTGCGGCACAAGACCCCTTGCCCCTACTCCGCCCATAACCAACCCCCAAGCTAGCCCAGGCCCGACCCCCACGGTCCCGAGCCAGTGAAGCCAGCACCAAGAACCCCAGCTGCCCCCCTATCCTCCGACACCCCTTGCGCCGTCCATGATTGGCTGAAATTGCGGGGGGTGACGAACACTTTCCTATACCTTCCTCCGCCACAGATCCTTGCTGTCCCACCCACTCCTGCATCTACTTGCATTGCACCATCTACGAGCGCTGCCCCGTGTCCCTCACTCACCCGTTATCTGCCACACCCACTGCCCTGCAGCTCCCCCAGACCACACCCCCCCACCTCACCTCGCACTCTGTCGACGCTGCCTCTCTTCTCCTGCCAAGATTCCTCTGAGAAAGAGGGCCTTGTGCCCCGTGCCCACCCTTAAATCCCCTTATCTCCCTACCACATTCCTACCCTAGATCTATGGCTGAGCTGGCCCAGCCCAATTGCCTGGTGGGCCCGCTCTTTCTCCTTCCCTGCCTTTGCTTCCCTTATCTCCCGCCAATTCTTGGTGCTTGGGCTCTGCTTCCCGGGGGTGGCCTCCACTGAGACCCCCGGTCCAGCCACTATCCCCCTCCCCTTGGGGAGTGGGGGGCCGAACCAAGGGGCATTGCCATGACAGCCTGCCCGCCGCCTGGGTATGCGTGACAGTGCGTGCGGCAGGCGGGCCGGCCCTCCTCATCCGTGCAATGGGCGCTTGATTACTCCGCGGGCACAGAGAGGAAGGAGAGCCCTCCCCCTGCTCGCCTGCTCTTTTCAATGCAACTTTCTGTTTTCTCAGACAGGGCGCTGCTGCTCGCTATCTCCCCCTCTACAGATGTGATCCCGGAGCCGGGAGGGGGCCAGGTGGGGGCGGGCTGCAGCAGTGAAAGGCGCAGGAGTCTGTAGACCCGGCCGTCGGGGGCAGCGAGGGGACCCCGGCCAGAGGCAGCCGGGCTGTGCTGGGATCGCCCTGCCGGGAGCAGCGCTCCCCCCTCCGCAAGATCCGAGCCCTTTGCACCCGGCGAGACCTGCTGCTTTTTGGGTCCTTGAGTTTCTCCCCGAAAAGCTGCCCCCACCTTCCACGGTCTCCAAAAAGGACTCAGCTTACATCGGCTGATCTCACGGAATCAACTCAGCAGAGGCGATCGCAGCCTAGGTCTTCTGGTCTCTGCCGGGAGCAGATCACCACTCGCGTGCACCCTTCCCCTGCTAAGAGGATCTGTCTGGATCCGCTGACGAATCCCCGCCGCATCAGAGCCGGTCTGCTGGTAGGATCTCCACGATCGGGTGTTCCCTTCCCCGGATCTGCTGCTCTCCCCTGGTTGGACCGGCTGTACTCTTTCCAGATCTGATCTGATCTGAGCGTCAAGTCTGTGTGGTGCAGGTGAAGTCGGGGACGTATGAGCTGTGTGAATAATAACTGTCAGCCCCGTGCCTGAGGTGCATCATCAGGGCTGTGTGAATAATAACAGCTGTGAGCCCCGTGCTGAGGTGCATCATCAGAGCTGTGTGAATAATAACTGCGTCAGCCCGGTGCCTAAGGTGCGTCATCAGAGCTGTGTGAATAATAACAGCTGTGAGCCCCGTGCCTGAGGTGCATCATCAGAGCTGTGTGAATAACTGCATCAGCCCCGTGCCTAAGGTGCATCATCAGAGCTGTGTGAATAATAACAGCTGTGAGCCCCGTGCCTGAGGTGCATCATCAGAGCTGTGTGAATAACTGCATCAGCCCCGTGCCTAAGGTGCATCATCAGAGCTGTGTGAATAATAACAGCTGTGAGCCCCGTGCCTGAGGTGCATCATCAGAGCTGTGTGAATAATAACTGCCGGCAGCCCCGTGCTGAGGTGCATCATCAGAGCTGTGTGACTAATAACTGCGTCAGCCCCGTGCTGAGGTGCATCATTAGAGCTGTGTGAATAACTGCGTCAGCCCCGTGCATGAGGTGCATCATCAGAGCTGTGTGAATAATAACAGCTGTGAGCCCATGGCTAAGGTGCATCATCAGAGCTGTGTGAATAATAGCTGCGTCAGCCCCGTGCGTGAGGTGCATCATCGGAGCTGTGTGAATAATTACAGCTGTGAGCCCCGTGCTGAAGTGCATCATCAGAGCTGTGTGAATATTAACTGCGTCAGCCCCATGAGTGAGATGCATCATCAGAGCTGTGTGAATAATAACAGCTGTGAGCAACAGCATACTCTTGCACACACTCACTGCTCACCAGTTCAAAGTTTGCAAAAAGATTTATGCAACGCATTGTCATACACAATGCCAATAACTCAAACTTTAATGCTGCGCGACCTATTGCATTGTAAATGCTTGTTAATCTTATTGGCTAGAGGTCTGAATAAATAGGGTAAACCTGCTAGGTAGGTATTTTAAGACACATATCCCCAACCACCCCCCACTATTAATAATTTTTTTACATCATATACTTTAATATTAGATAGTCTTGAAAGTGCTCATCAGTATTCCGTAAATCTCAGCATGCCCGCCCCGCAGCGGAACGGAATGGACCCGATAAAGCATGCCACCCAGGAGTAACCCTGGTGGGTGAGGGTTTTACAAGAAAGCCTTTATTTTTTTTCTCCAGTTGAGGGTTATTTTCCTCGGTACTGCTGGGTTCCTATTATGGTATTTTGGCACAGAATACTAAACATGTATGTCCCTCAGCAGTAATAAACACCCTGAAGGAGTGAGGACACAGATGAATGGCCTCTTGAGGTTCTTACTTTAAGGGCTTCCCATCCCAACAGAACATAAATAATTTATAAATGAAGGGATATATGTTTTAATTCCTCCCAGTGTTGGGCAACATTGTGGGAGATTAAAACACAAACAGTCTGAGAAAATTAGAACTGTGCCAGTTTCTTAACAGTTGTGTAGTTCGGCAGTTTTCACATTGTTAATGCACTTTTCCAGACTGTTGAAAGAGTGAAGAAGGCGTTATATTGGTCTCAAAGTAGCTCAAGACTATCTTTAGCAACACTTGGCCAATCCCAGGGGACATTTTGAGATGGAGCAGGTTAGGACTCTGTGATGGTTATTTATTCCTAGAGGGGCAAAAGGCTCACACTGCCATTGGAAATTTATTGTCAATGATACTGCAAAAAAAAAAAGAATAATGATGAGGGCCGGTCAAACACCACTCTAGGCATAAAGAGAGGATCCTGCTTATTAGCGTATTGTAGTGTAAACCTTTTCAGCATTTATTTTTAGAAATTCCAAAAACAAGTGAAATGATCAATGGTGCAGTCTATTGTCGGTTGGTATCTTTCGAGGCTTGCCAGCCCAGGTTTTTTAATCTGAGCTGGCCATCTGAATGGCTAAGAAGGGGTAAACTATTTTGATTTGACAGCCATCTACGGCCCACTGACACCACCTTGAGGATTTTTTCTAAAAAGATGTGCTACAGATGAAGTAGGTGCTCCAGACTGGGTTAAAATGCCATTTGTCGTATGGCTAAAGGATCTACCTTGAATGTATTGAAAATATGTGCTGTGCACAGTGTGTGGTTTCAGACACGGTCCTATACTTACATTACCATCATGTACTGATGAGGTAATTTGTGTAGTATCATGAGCCGTGCTTCATTTGAGGGATTGGCAGTTATGTTTTCATAATTCACTATGACTGTTAATTAATTGTTTTTATTGGGCTTTTATCCATTGTGTTCCTTCAATGTTTTTGTCAAGGGTTGTGTAAAAGTGTTCAGTTATTTAAGTTAGTGCTTGATATCAGTTAAGAACAATAATGACCCTTAATCAAAATCGTTTCAGTAAATTTCTCGAAGTTTGTAAGGCTGCACTTCAACAAATTTAAGAGGTGCCTGATTGGCATACTTTCAACCCATTTCTTGCCATTTTTGTCCACAAGGCATGTACTTTGACTGCTCTGTGTGCAGTATCCCTGGCTGCAGGCTTTGGCTGTGCCCTGTGATTATAATGCATATGGCAAAACCTTCCACCATGCTCCACATACACCGACTGCTCATTATACCAGCAAGGCATGGCCTTCATCCATGCAAGCACTACTGACATTCATTCTGTGCTGTATCACCGCTCTGACCTGCGGTCAGTCCTGTGGACCCTGCACATAGGTCAAGGCCTTTGGCCATGCCCCATGACTTATTCCCAGACCTTTTATATTTAAAAGAAAACATTTTATACATCACTGTATTGAAGATTAGATTGGAGATCATGGAGGTGTTTTATGGCTTTGGTCATGTCTGTTCCCAACAGCGAGGCATCATGTGTTCCCTGTTATAAGGATGCTGGGTATCTTGCCAGCCATGTACTATTGTACTTTAAACGTCTTGTTAACTCTCCTGGGGCCGTATTACCTGAAGTGACCCGGGGGCACCACGGGCATTTGTGCCCACTTTGAGTGCCCTCAGGGCACTTTGGTATTAAAGAAGGGACCGTAGATGCTTGTGCATCCCCTTCTGTAATGCCGATATCGCTGGCGCACATAAAGTGCCAATGCTATCATCAGAGGGTGTTCCCTCATTTGCATGGTCCCATGCAAATGAGGAGATCCCTTTGTCTCTACCCCCGCGCCGTATTACAGATGTGGGTGCAGAGGCATAGAAGCTGTCAAGACGCGCACTGACAATGCACCACCTAAAAGGTGACGCACTGCCAGTGAGCCCCCTGATGGCAAACTTCTTAGGGGGTGTCATGGACCCACCAGACAACCCCTTGCAGGCGGGTGCAGTTACTCACTACACCTGCCTGCAAGGGGATCTCTAATCCCCTTTAAAGGTGCAGAAGGGTTGTCACCTGCACATTGAAACACAGAGCGGCTTCAAAGCAGCCACTCCGTTTTTCACATGAATGTGCTACCCCTAGGGCAGCGCCAGTTCGCAGCTGCCCTGGGGGTAGAGCATTCATCCTAATACAGTGCTTGTTCCTTGACTTCACCAGACGCACCTTTTAAAAGGTGTGCCCGGCGCAATCAAGGAAAATGCGGAGTATGTATAATGTGGCCCCTGGTAGCTTGATGTAGCATTCAAGGACAAGCTCATTAAAGGTTGTTTGAAGGTTAAGTCTTACACAGTATAACACGAGTGTCACCATAACAGAGGAGATGACAGTCCAGTAATGCTTATTATTTGAAAGAAATACCTCTTCACCAAGCACCTTAAAACTGTAGGACAGCCAATATGAGACATAATTGTGGTAGACAAAAGTTAGTAGCTCAAACTTATCAATAACTATATTGAATTTAGGTTTTAACAGTGTCCTTGTTCCATGGTTCGTTGATCCATGGTTGTTCCACGGTTTGTGTTCAATGACTTGGTGGATTTTGCTTAGAAGACAATGGGGCAATGTTATCCTGTGTGTCTTTGGCACCATGGACAGCTCCTGTGCTAATGAGTGTGCCCAGATTGCAGTGCTGCACATCCTCCCCTCAAAGTGTTGACTCCTGGTAGGGTTATTTTGAGACACAAAGTAAGTCCCATATCCGTTTTTCAATTATAACATTGATGTTAATGAAGCTAATTTATACAGTGCATGGCAACTCCTATAAAAATTATTTCAGCACTAAGGCAGCAAACTCCTGGTTAGATAACATGGTAAGGTCCGATACAAGAAGTAAACAACCACCTTTTCAGTTTGTAGAAAACTAACAAATTAGAATGGCTGCGAACAAAGAGGGTAGCTTATTCTGTGCCTTCTATATCCGCTATGAAAACGTGTGTCCTAAAGATCAAGCTCTACAAATGATAAGAAAGAGCCAATAAGCTGCTTGTAAAAGGAGCGTGCATGTTTGTTAGGACCATGGATAGCCCTATGACAAATACACAAATATCTAAGCAGTGCCCTTTTGCCACTAGAAGCCAGTGCAGGTAGACCAAATGTGTGGTACTGGGCTCACATAGCAGGAATCTTAGAAGAAACCTAGGTGTGGGTTTTTTAGTAATGGGAATTGCCTTTATTGCCATCTGGACAATGATTTTCTGACTCTTGATCAGAAGAACAAGCAAGGTATTATGAAGAATCAGAAAGCAAGGTGAAGTCAGGGTATTGGTTTGCAGGCTAAGCAAAAGATTGAAATGGAAAACGAAATCCAAGTTATGTACAATGCTAAACAGATAGGAGACTGAATTTATCTAATACAATCTAGAATGGTACAATGCAAGCTTCACATTTAGAAAGGCACTAGGCAGTTTGGGGAATCTTCATATTGTTAGACCACAGTTCCATTTTATATTTTTCTGGTTGGTAACAAAACTTTGAACAGTGCGAATGAACTGACTGGTAGAGTCTTGCTAATGCAAATACCAATCAGCCTAGGACCTGTTTTGGAGAATTTACTGAGTGCAGCAGGATAGATTAACGCTAAATTAAGAAAAAAAAGAGGATCCATGTTTTATGTCCGTATGGCAAGTTTGGTGGCCTATCATTCTGCAGCTTGTAAGCCATTGTGGAAAATTAGTGCGTTTTGGTGAACATTATCTGCGCCATCTTGCCTCTTCCCCTGATGCCACACTTTTGTCGTGCGCGCCCGCCATTTTAAGATGCCCCGATCAGAACAAACCCTTTTGCATGCCGCTAGCCCCTGACATAGCCCTTTGCCTTCGCTAAGCCTGCACGCTGACCACCCCCTGCTTGCACCTGCCTTGAGTCATAAACCCCTCTTCGGCGCTGCTCTGCCCCCGGCCCTCATCCTGTTCCCAGCGCGACACCTCCCTGTTTTCCTTTCATGATCTCCGGCCCTTAGATGCAAACCCCCTTTTTCCCCGTGTGCCCGTTTTGTCCTCCCCGTTCCCAAGCCGACACCCAGCTCTGCCGATACCACCCTTGCCCCTCCCCGTACAATAGAAAGCTTCCCCCATCAAAGAAATCCCCGGGTTGATCAAAGCCCCCACCCCATGAGACCCAATCACACTCCCCACATCCCGTGACTCGGCGGATTATCCAGCTGCGCGATGCTCATCACCTGTTGTGATTAGGGTGGGGATTTCAACTGTAAATGTGTGTGGGAACGGGCCCCAAAGGGGGATTCCGGGTATGTCTTTCCGTATATCAAAGCTTTGTCACATATATGTAAACTGCAATAAAAACCATAAAACACTGTATATAAGGGGCCAGGCCTCAAACGTAAGTTAGAGCACCTCAGAACGATACCTTCTGTCCGTTTCGTTGTGTTCTCCTCCGGAGAGAATAAAAACCCTTGTTTCCTGCCTTCCAGTCTCCAGCGCCTGCCTCTTCATTGATTTAACTGACTAGAGGGTCACAGAGGCAATACCGCCGGGCAAATATCGATTGTCCCCGACCCGATTGAAACTGTTTTTACAATTGGCGTCCCAAGCGTGGGGCCCATCAGCGACTCGTGGATCCAGTGGGAGAGGTCCCGACGACAGAGTGAACGACTGCAACGATCGGGAGAGCTCTTGCCCAATAGACCCTCGTCTGGCAGCCGATCATCCGAACTTCACTAGTTCCGAACAGACCTCTCTCGAGTGATCTACGGTCCTGACTGGGAACCATCAGGAGTGCCGTGAGAAATACGAGAAAAAGAGGACGATCGGGCGCTGGATTCGGAAGACAAGAAACTGTCCACATGGTCCGGGTAAGGTCGTGTTGCCACGACTAATTGCGAAATTTGTTTTGATCGTTTGATTGTTCAAAATACTAGTATTGCCTTGTTTATTTTTATTTAGAGATTCACTGTCTGCAAACGGAGAAGCAACAGGCTCTCTCTCCCTTTGCAAGCAGTGGAGGATAAGTAGGGTAGCAGCCGTGCTTATTCTTTTTCTCCCCCACTCAATAATTGCTTGAAACTGAACTGTTGTTCACAAACTATTGTTTCCTGGAGATTCTCTGTCTGCAAGCAGGGAAGAGACCATCCTTTTTGCAGATAGTGAAAAGGGTAGGTAACGCAGATCTTTGCGATCCTACTCATTCTCCCCATTGTTATTTTGTTGGTCTATTGGTTTTTTTGGGATCCATGAGGTATTCACTGCCTGCAAACAACGTAGAATAGAAATATTCTGTCTAGTCTTTGCACCTAGTGATAAGATAGGCAGTGCTGACTTTTTAGTCCCTCGTTACGAGCCGTCATGTCTGTCTTCTCCCCATTGATAAATAGCCTGTTTAGCCCGGACCGGGTGTTAGAGGTGGACCATATGGCTCCACTAGAAGGCACCCCTAATAAGGACATGTTCATAAACTATGGGTTAGTCACCATAGCTTATAATAAATTATGGCATAGGTATACCGAAGATAGCCAAGATAAACAGTGGCCACTGGCAGGATCCTTTGACCTTGATAAAATAGAAACGTTAGAAATAGCCCTTCGAAATAATAAGACGACGCCAATTATGCTCGACAGTCTCGGTATGTGGCGCAGAGAGGCTACGAAACGACAGAGAAAAGACGAGGATAAACCAAGTAGGGAAATATACCGACAGGACAACCCCAGGACACCGCTACCCACAACTTACCCCCCGACACTATACCAAGGACGACCAGACTTAGGGTCAGACCAATGCGCTTTTTGTAGGTATGTCGGACACTGGAAAGCCCAATGCCCGACTCTACTGAGCGTGAGTAGGAGCAGAGGACCGACAGGAACGACAGACCGACAGTACGAGAAAAGGCGCGAGACAGAGAAGAACCCGACTTACATAGACAGGCCAGACAGAACCACCACGTTTGATTATGCCCGATGGCACAGATTTCGCCAGGAAAATCTCAGCGGCATGATCAAGTTCTCCTAGGTCGGGCAATGTCAAGACGGGAACCCAGCCTCGTTTAAAAAAACTTACAGACGGAAAGAGATAATTATGACCGATAACTGTTTTTATATTTGTCTTGGGCCTTTGTATGTCGTACTTGTACTGCCACCCGTCTGAGTTCGTGTGTATGTAAATGTACAAATCTGCGTCACCCCTCTACACGTGTTTCCGTGTTACTCGACCCCTGTTAGCAGAAACTTAGCATAAAAGCAACCTGGAAAGAAAGAAATGATAAAACAAAATCCGTAGAACATTAATAAACTTGAACTTTTAATTTAACACAACAAACAAGGAATAATAACGATAAACTGTAGAAAATGAAAGTCAAACAGAACATTCGCCCCCCCCCCCATTCTGGAACCTTCCAAAATAGGGCAGGGTTACGGCTACGCCCAACCAACGGCAACCCATATAAGGCGAGCCCCGCCGCCAACTCTTGGTCAGGAAATCTTAACGTATGGGGGAGCCGGAGGAGAGGCAGGAGCCCGCAGCCTGGGCATTTGCAGGTAGTCCCGCCACATGTCTCCTTGGCCGGCCGCAACGGGCCTGGAAAGACTAAGGTAGTCCCGCCACATGTCAAGAGGAGAGCGAGGCATCTCTTCCTTTTCTCTTCTGTCACAGCCGCAGCAGTCCTGGACGGCGGGATGTCCTGCACGTACCTCCACAACAATTTGTCCAAGTTGGGCTGGGAGGGAGAGGCGACGCGGACGAGCCTCTCCCACCTCCACCGGTAGGAGGTTTCCCAGCCCCCAGTCCGACGCCGAACACCCCCAGTCAGGCGATGGTGCCCATACTTCCACAGCACCGGACACACCATGGTGGCACCCCAGTACTTGCGCAGCACCGAACACACAATGGTGGCACCCCAGTATTTGCGCAGCACCGAACGTACAATGGTGACACTTAGGGAACACCGGATGTGGAGAGGCCTTCATGCAGGGCGATGAAAAGGAGCGGCATGGAGTGCACCGGGAGAAGGAGACGATGTGAACGAGTCTCCCTCGCCCCCCCCCAGGTGGGGGCATCACAGCTGCACCCCAGCTGAACGTCCCGCTCTCACAAAACAGGGACCTCTTCCTTTCACTCCGAAGGGTCTCTTCCATTCTTGCAAACTCGACGAGGGTGGCCCCTGTAGGGCCTCAAAATGGCGTCTGGATCCGCTGGAAGGCGGGCCCCGGCCACTAGAGTAACTTCGGCCAGCCATACAACTCAAACATTTGTCCCATGGAGCACGAGCCCCCATCTCCGGCAGCATCTCCGCAGCCTTGAAGATCATACAAAGGTCCCCGGCGGAGCCTTCGGCCTTTGCAGGTTTCCGGTAAGGGACGGCTGCTTCGATCGCCAACGAAACAAACATGACACTGCCACACCTTCTGTTAGCGTGAATTCTAGAACTGCCGAAAAGGACTCTGGTCCAAACTGCCAGTAATGGAAACATTTCCCCCTGATGCTGCTTCCGGACTGTGCCGGCCCCGCCCAAAATGGCGCTGGTATCAATCGGAACTTACGAACACCTCGTGGTGTTCCTTCGCACTAATATAAACTTGATGTTCTGAGATTTTTGTGATCCTTTGTACACTTGGCTAGAAAAGACAAGGAGAGCTCACTCGACGAACAGTATGAAAAGATCCCCGTTACCAACGTTGATTACGAATATACAATGTATTATATTTTTATAACTGATGTAAACCTCATTTACGATACATGCGTACGGTATGTATATAGGAAATCTGATTACACCTGTTATGCTTATGTTTCTAAATTATGAAAATATATGCCCCCGAACCCCCAGCCAATTAATAGACGTTTTAGTCTCTCACAAATGAATGAATGAAACTTTCCGATGTTTTTACTGTTGCAAACGACACCCCCGCTGTACGCACTTTAGCCATTGCCACGACCGACCAAATACGACCACACCCTCCTAATCCATATGCTGAAATGAATTTGCAAAATAAAGTCTTTGAAACTATGGACGGGTATTGCATGCTTTATTTTAAAACAATATGGGATGGGTAGGAAAGTTCTTTTTCTGTGCACCCTACTCTGCTCTCTCTTTAAGGTTAAAGGAAGATGGTTGCCCAGCCCTGGAGGACGGATCGGATCGACAACACGACACTCCGTCTTAAAAGTACGCGACTGACTCATGAACTCTCGCGTAGAGGAAGACCGTGACTTCCAAGGATGGGTAAAACGAATGGTGTAAATGAGGGAATGTAAAAGGAGGGTGAAATGAAATAATGTAAATACTGTAAAGTACAACGTTCCAAAGTAGCAGGGACCCAAGAACCGAAGAACTTTAGAACGCCACGGCGTTGAAAGAGGTTTAAGGATCCCGATAGTGAGATATATCCTTTGACTAGATACCTCGCACTAGGCACCTCTGGTTTCCTTTTTATGTTTCCCCGCACACGCCCTACATGAACACACTACCCCCCCTCGACTCCGAAAACCATATCCCCGGGGACCCTGCCCCAAGGAGGAAAGACGAGTTAGAGGTAAGTAAAGGACTTATGAATCCATGTATTTGTATGCGCGCGAATGCTGTCTCCCCCACCCCCTCCCCTTTTTTCCTCCCTCTGCAGGTTACATCAGAGATTACAGCCAAGGTGTGGCGAAGATCTGAGACCTTGCCATGTCTAAGTGCACGAAACGGACTAGCGCCGCAGGGTGGTGTCTAAGCACGCCTGCAAACTACTCACGTATCGAACAAACCCGAAAAATTAGCACAACCTGATAAAAAGTGATCACCCTTAAACCAGACCGGACGAATGAACCCACGTTACGTATGATGCGAAACTGTGAGGGAATGTGTGTGTGTGTGTGGCTGAGGCGTTGACCCAACTGGTCAAAGGACCGAGAATGCGAGAAAGTGCGACAAAATGGTACCTCCTTTTTCTTCTTTCCTTTTCCCAAAGCACGTCCCCTCTACCCTGTCTAATGCTCAAACTGCATGATTACAAGCTAACGTGGACTCGTGAATACCCTTTACTGTGTAATGCACTAAATAGCCTTTCTCGAACGCACTGCCGCCCTCTCCGTTGCACGTGTACTATTTAGCCTGCCGTTGCACTCTCTCTCTCTCTCTCTCTCTCTCTCTCTCTCTCTCTCTCTCTCTCTCTCTCTCTCTCTCTCTCTCTCACTCTCTCTCTATTTTTTCACTACCACTCTTCCGAGTGGTTAGCCCCGAAATTGGCAGATTGCCACCCCTAGCACACCACCTAATTGGCTTCAAATACCGTCAGTATTTGCACAAACATTTGTCTTTAATGCAATCACCCTGAGGCCGCGTCATTACCTCTCCTTTTCCGCTAGAAGTCAATGAACCCAGGTTGGGCCGTAAGGGAAAGGACAGGTAAGACGACAGAGGTTCCCTAATCTGGCCCGAAATAAGGGAACTACATGTCAACGGCTCCTATAGTATAAAACAAGGACCTCAGAATACGCGACCCTCCCCTCCCCGAATCGTCGCAATACCCAAACCAGAAAAACGATCACCCCCGTTGCCTCCCCTGTCTATGTCCCTGGTTGTTTCCCATAAATCCCCTGTCCTTCCTAGTTAAGTAACCGGGCTGTAAAAGGTTACGTAGGACCCAGAATGATGTTTTACAAGGTTAACAGACTAGACCAAGGTAAAAAAAAAAAATCGTCAAAATGAACCTCGCAGTAGCTGAAAAACAGGATGCACCGATAGAAAGGAAATGTTTAGCCATGTTCGTCTCTCAGCGAAATACCTGTGTAGTACCATGTTGACGACTCACTGTACCCTTTTGTAAATGTGAAACTCTAGAGAACGGCATATCTTTGCCAGATTTATCTCCCGAAGGTGGGTTACCATCAGATGAACTGTCATGCCTGTAATAAATGATTATGAAGGAAAGTCATAGTAAATCCAGCAGGTCCGCCACCGGTCATTCATATGCCAGTTGTGAACGTTAAAAATGACGGACATTTTCATTCTTTGCCTGGAGCTGGGAGAGAAATAGACTTTTTGATTATCGTCATCCGAAAATTTTCTAAAAGACTGTCTTTTCAAACTTGTTTAAGGGTACTGCTGTTGGAGGAGAGAAGGACCGGATGTGGGAGCACGAGGCCCGACTGCAGACTAAGGGACACCTACGACATTGGCCAAGGCGAGACCACGACTGAAAAGAGCTGCAGGACGAGGCACTGTTTTCGACAGCATGAAAAGAAAGGGTCGACCTGATGCCCCTGCTCGACGTCCAGTGCCTGTCGACAAGTCCCCGCTCTCTGAATTCCGTCACACGCCCGCCTATTTGAAGTCTCTCGTTCCCCTAGTTTGTTCCTAATTTGGCCTTGCTCCATCCCCCTCTTTTTCCTCTGACCTACCCTATAGACTGTTTTGAACGCTCTTCTTCCATCGGAACTTTCTGACAATCACCTCAAAGGACACGGGGCGAAAAGGACCTTTTCCGACCAAAAACGCGAGGAAAGGGTCGTGCCCTGCAACGCAGAACTTAGACCAGAGCTGGACTCGTAGCTCCACCGCCGGTGCTCAACAGCGCCAACGAAAGACCACAAAGAACAATGAGAACTCGTAAACTTCGAACGTTTGACCTCCTCAACCACCGTTTTTTCTACGCCTCATTTCTCTCCCAGCCACCATTGTATTGATCCTGCTCCAATCCGAATCCGAAATATGTATTAACCTGCCAGTTTACGTTATGATATGTACTTGCTGCTCGCCGTTTTTGTATTTCATTCCTATGACTTTCCTGCTGAACAAATTTATCAAAGTTCATCAAATAGGTGCACCTCCTAAAAACTAGTAACCTCAAAGTGTATTGTTTACAACTCTTTATCTTGGGTTTCCTACCGCCCTCTCTTTCATGCTCACCACAATAGACCCGAGTAGAAAATGAACCAACAAGATGTCTTGAATATGTTAAAGGAGGGACTGTGGAAAATTAGTGCGTTTTGGTGAACATTATCTGCGCCATCTTGCCTCTTCCCCTGATGCCACACTTTTGTCGTGTGCGCCCGCCATTTTAAGATGCCCCGATCAGAACAAACCCTTTTGCATGCCGCTAGCCCCTGACATAGCCCTTTGCCTTCGCTAAGCCTGCACGCTGACCACCCCCTGCTTGCACCTGCCTTGAGTCATAAACCCCTCTTCGGCGCTGCTCTGCCCCCGGCCCTCATCCTGTTCCCAGCGCGACACCTCCCTGCTTTCCTTTCATGATCTCCGGCCCTTAGATGCAAACCCCCTTTTTCCCCGTGTGCCCGTTTTGTCCTCCCCGTTCCCAAGCCGACACCCAGCTCTGCCGATACCACCCTTGCCCCTCCCCGTACAATAGAAAGCTTCCCCCATCAAAGAAATCCCCGGGTTGATCAAAGCCCCCACCCCATGAGACCCAATCACACTCCCCACATCCCGTGACTCGGCGGATTATCCAGCTGCGCGATGCTCATCACCTGTTGTGATTAGGGTGGGGATTTCAACTGTAAATGTGTGTGGGAACGGGCCCCAAAGGGGGATTCCGGGTATGTCTTTCCGTATATCAAAGCTTTGTCACATATATGTAAACTGCAATAAAAACCATAAAACACTGTATATAAGGGGCCAGGCCTCAAACGTAAGTTAGAGCACCTCAGAACGATACCTTCTGTCCGTTTCGTTGTGTTCTCCTCCGGAGAGAATAAAAACCCTTGTTTCCTGCCTTCCAGTCTCCAGCGCCTGCCTCTTCATTGATTTAACTGACTAGAGGGTCACAGAGGCAATACCGCCGGGCAAATATCGATTGTCCCCGACCCGATTGAAACTGTTTTTACACCATTGCTTGCCAAAGCGTCAATGGGGACTTAAAATGTGAATTGCAACCCTCCACCTCGCAAATTTAAATAATTTTCCAGGATCAAAATTGCATGTGTATAGTTTTTTGAAACATTTTGTGCGGATTTGCCAAGCATGTCTACAGTTACAAGTGCTCCCAAAATGTTAACTCAATTAAAAAAAATGACATTTAACTATAGACCCACAATCTGTCTAGCTACGTTTGAAACCTATAAATTTGTGTTGTAGAATTTAGCATGTACGAAAACATTCAAACCGATATGGAGGCAGAAGGCTAATGTTGATGAACACTGAGGATGAAGCTATTTCGAGAGGTGTTGCTTTCTTCGTATTTATTCTCACTGATGGGCTGATCAACAGTTCTTTCGTGATCAGTGGGAGGCATACTGAAATGGAGCAGCCTGTCGCCATAAATAAATACGTCCAATTTAAAAACAGTGTTAGTGAAGAGGGACCGTATGTTCTGAAAAACAGTTGCGGCATATGCTTTGTTTCCATACAATTTGGCCTAGGCACAAAAAAGGCGCTTTAATTTTGAATCGCGTGATAAAATCTACTTTTGTCCTATTTCCTTTTCGGAATATGAGTCTGTTATGCATATCACATGAAAAAGTGGGGGGGGGAAACGAATATCTCCAAAGGTATGACTACCCGGACTGCCCAGATGGAACTATGCATCTTATTCGACTCCTCTTTGGTCTAGAAAGCATACCATGCAACAGAGTTGGACTGGTCCATAGGGCAGGCAGTGATTCTGATGGGTCAGTGTGTGGGCCGGTTTTTTCGCTCTTTGTGGGCCTGTTTTATGGTTTGCTGGGCCAGTTTTATGGTGTGCTGGGTCAGTTTTGCTTGTGATTTCCCTGATAGTAAAACAAGTACTGCCTGCAGCAAGCACAAATGCACGCAGTCTCCCTAATCTTACAAAAGACATACTTAGTGTCTTTACAACTTCAAAATTGCCCCCATATTGCTATCAAGGCCACTTTTTTGTAACCTATTTAATATACTATCCCAGGCTACTTTTATGTATGTGCTTAGGCCTATTTTTTGCCACAGTCCAACACTGTCATGATCCTTGGGGTGGGGAGGGGGCGGCACTGTAGCAACTCAGCATAGGCGTTACTGCTGGGGTAGAGTGTATAGCAGACCCTTGCAGCCCCTGAAGCTCGCGGCCCGTCAGAGGGCCCCTTTCAGCTCCAACCCCCTCCGTATTTCGAAATCCGTATTGTGTTATGCCACTGCCTTTGCCCAACTTGCCCTCACTGCGTGAGGCAGCACAGCAGCTAGCGGCGGCGCATTTGAAGCTTTCTAAGCTCACATTCTGCTCAAATGACGCAATTAAAAGCAGTATGATGTATGAACGACAGGCCGTCCTCGTTGCCCCATGCCGTGTCGCCAGGGGATGCACCTCACGCTGGTTGATGCGAAAGCACCGTATGCGTACGTTAGATGCATGGGCGCAGAGGGGCAGCGGCTGGGGTCAGCCTCTACACCCAGAGGCCTGCACGTCCGCTGCAGTATAGGCCAGGCCGCTCGCCAACAGCAGTGCCGCGGCCGTCTTTGCTCTTTTAGGAAGGGGGTGCCCATTCATCGATCCCCTTTGAAAGCAGCCGAGCAGAACTATACAGAGCAACATATTTGAATATGAAGTCTGTACGCCGATATTCATAAAATATGTATCGTGCTAAAATGGTTGTTCCGTGGGAATATGGAGTTAATGAGAAATAGAGCTGTTGGAGATGAAAAGCAAATAAACGTGGTTCGGTCCGATGCCGGGTGCTCCGTGATGGGGGTAGTGGGTACCAGCCAGGCCACTGTGACCCCGCAGCAGTGTGGGCGATTGGAGCCCTTCGCTGACGGGGATGCCTCGATGTATTCTTTGCACAACGCTGTGTATATAAGATGAACATGGCTTGACGCCTGGGGGCGAGTTTGTACAGTATGCATGGAGGTTCTCGCTCGCCATTGGTGGACACGGTTTATGCGCCTTTTCTCGAATCAATATAGATTGCGTTGTATGTTAACCAGAGTACTGCAGAGTTTAAGAAAAATGGCTGATTTGTACTTTTGTGCCAAGCTCTGTACTAAGAGCCTTAAATATTTAAACACGTTGGCTCGCTGCAGCGACTGCAGATTTATTTCATGTGTTTTTTGTTGCCGCGCCTCCAAGCTGCAGTCAAAACTTTTCGGGCACCTGTCGCTTTCAAACTAGATCAGCTGTATCACTAATTTTAATTATTGACGCTGGACTGTGCTCGCTCGAGACCAGGCTCTACCTTATCGATACCAGTCAGATGTTTGTTCACATCTTGACTTCCCCATGCGGTGTTTGCCCTTTTGTACCCGTCGACCGATTTTTTTGCTACTTTCAAATATCCAATTCTGTTTGAGTTCCAAGAATGATTTTTTTCTTTTTGATTTTATATTCCTGCTGCTGTCTTTGCGGGTGCAATACGTGCCTGCCGGAAATCTCGACTGCTAGCATTTAGGCGAATTGTATGTCTGCACAGGGGCTTAGTGCAATACACTTAGGGGCTTATTTACAAGCCTCTTGATCCGCCGGTGCGTCACTTTTTCCCCATGTTAAAAGTGACGCACCAGCGGCGCAAAGGGCTTGTAAATAAGCCCGTTAGTGACATGGCCACTCTATCTACGCCTTTGCAGCGATGGATTGGCAACGCAGGCATTCGGGCAATGCCCGAGGGGGCTGTATCCGAATTCCAGCTGTAGGCCTCTTTTTTAGCAGTCTGGGGGGCCGATTTGGGCGGTTCCTGCATTGTTAGATGCCGCCAGTGGGTGCCGTAGTGGCATTTCTGGAGGCAGATGGGCGTCCATTACCTCCCTTTTATCAACGGCCAGATGTGTCACTCCCTTTCTCTCACTGGGCCGACCCATTTATGCATATTGAGCGGGGACAGGGGCTTGAGTAAAAGTTAACCCTCCCTCCCCTTTTTATAAAATTTCGCTGAAGCAGTGTTTTGCGGAAAGGCAATATGCAAATGTGGGCCACTTTTTTTTAGCGTTCCGGGCCGATTTTTAATCCCAATCCAACCCTGCACCTTTGAGTAATTGGTGCCTGTGAAAGTCTATTTTTTTTTCAATATAGATTTTGCCTAGAGCATGTCCTAGGGGCAGCTCCTTTGCTAAGGCGGTGTAGCGTTGCCCCACTGCTCTCAAAGCAGTGAAAAAAGGAAAAATAAAATAAGTTTCTTAGCATTTTATTTTTCATAGCTACGGGGCTAGGTTAGGGCGGGGCAAGGGTCACAGGGGGAGGAGTGGTAAGCACTCTCTCTCCAAGTGTGCATGACGGTTTGGCCGGCAGTCTTGGGATGGCCAAACAGTCATGCTTCCCCACCAGGCTGTAATGCACAGTCTGGTGAAGAACACGCACAGGCTCCCAGCCCCCGTCTGAGCACTGAACCATGGCACTCAGACCAATCCCAATGCTGCATTGCAGCGTTGTGATTGGCTTAGGGGAGCCTGTGTGCTTCCTGCTTCCGGTATTGGCCAGAAAGAGAAGCGACAACGGAGGAGAGATAGTGGCCGTGAAGAGGTAAGTGTTTTTTTGTTTCTTTTTTCAACCCCCCCATCCTCCCTCACCCCTTTATCTTGCTAGCCACCACTGGTAGTTTCTTGCCTTTGGTCCAGCTGGGCTTATAGGTCAGCTGGCAAAATGGAAAGGAGTCCCTGGATGCCGGGATTTAGGGCAAAGGGCTGCTCCGTGTGCCTCTGATGTACACCGTAAAGTATGCAAAAAAAGGAATGGATGGATGGAATGCTTGAATGAATGTCAGCCGCATCCCAGTCTATCGTTATTTTACACACCATGCATCTCTCTTAGCACCTAGCAATATGCAAATCAGTCTTGACCCTGCTCTGGTGGGACCAGTCTGGTCAGAGTGACCTGCCTAGCTGGATTCCCTTTATTACACTATGAACACATCCCTACCAATTACCCTACCTTCCACCAACCTGTTACTTTCAGCAATTGCTGAACAATAGCAATTGATCATTCTTTAACACAAACCTCTCTTAACCCCTTCGCCGCGGGGCTAATTCCCCCGCGGCAGTGCTTGTGATGAGCTCAGCTCGTCACGCTGCACGGTGGCGCTGTGCTTATGACGAGCTGAGCTCGTCATGACCAAGCCCGTTTTTCGGAACGTTAAGCACAGCGGGGGAATTAGCCCCGCGTGTGAACGCCACACATGTCATGATGAGCTCAGCTCGACATCAGCACAGAGCAACCATGCCTCATGACGAGCTGAGCTTGTCATGAACACGGGAGGGGTTAAGCAATTCAGAAAAACATTTTCTAAAACTACTACAGAAGACTCCAAGGGATCCACACCCTTTCCAGTCACCAACCAGCCCAAGCACTACAAGTCTCTTGATGCCTCTTCTTAGTTCCTGGGCTCCATGATTTCCTGAGACGCTCCGGAGCCTTCTGTGAACCAAGGCTATGATTTACAAAAAGGCGTAATCAAAACCACTTGACATTTGTTTTCTTACCAACAAAATAACTCTGAGTCATAGTAAACTGTGGGAAAGCATACCATTGCAGACCTGGCCAGTCTTGCCGAAACACATGAAGCACATCCGCTGCCTCTGGTTCCGGATTCGGTCTGCAGCTGAAATGCACTACCCGAGTATTAATCCTGATTCAAAATGATTAAACTTCCAAGGACCCCAATGCTTTACTATCAACGCATAGATCTCCTAACTCAATATCTAATTGCTATAATCTCTTAGAGACCTGGTGTTCCAGTCCGCTACTTGATTGTCCTGCCCAGGCAGATGCTCAGCTGAGTTGGTATTGTGTTCCATTCAATAGTGCTACACTACTTTTGCCAGCTCCAAAAGTGTTTGAGACCTGTTTCCCCTATGCAATTTATGTACTGTACAGCTTTCACATTGTTCATATTGTTCATCCATAACAGAACACTACATCTGTCTATAGACTTATCAAAACTCTTTATTGCAAAGTACCCTGCCTTTTAACTCCAAACAATTGATATACATCTCTTTTTCCAGTGTGATTGATATTCCCCATCTCTGTGTCCTAAAAGCGCACCCCACCGTAATCACTGTTATCCTATTACAAAACATAATCTGGGCTCAACCCGAAAATGGTTCAGCCATTCCACACCTTTAAATTCTCCAACCACTATAACGTAGTAATTCCTCCGCTGCTTCCTAAAACAAACTCCCTTGGTCTCTATTCCTTAATCCTCTCCTCAGAATGTCCTTCAGGCCCTGAAGCACCCTGGTGTGCACAGGATCCAGTAATAGGGACTGAAGTGATAAAAGCAAACCTCCCACACATGCCAACATCTTTAAAGAAAACTTTCCAATGTTCATCAACCTTCTGACATGATTACCTTCACACTCTGTCCAAGAAGCTTCAGCACTACCCTCACATTATCCATTTGTAAACCAATTAACTCCAACTTCTTGGACGGAATCAAAAAAGACTATTGCATGTTTATTATAATAAAAACAGACTTGCCAGAAAAGTTCTCACTCTCTTTAACTGATCCCTAAATTCTGATTCATCCTGGGACATAAGCATACACAAATGAGATCCATTCACTTCTGCACTGCTATTTATCTCAAAAAGGCCTCTCCGGGCTCCTACAAAATCAGTAAAGCTGTGGAGAAGAACTGCTTGCCCCCAGGGACCAAATTAACTGCCACACTTTAGAAATAAAATACAAAGCTCTCTAAAATAGTATGAAACGTTGGAAAATTCTCCCTATCCTTCACTGAACATCACCAGGGTACCTCACTCTACAGAAAAACTATCTACATGCTCAACCCCTTTTCCATAATTTGAAAACAAAATAAAACCACTTACAACAAAACCAAAGGAAATGTAACCATCACACCAAACAAATTCCAACACAAAATCTTAAACCTACCAATCTGAAGTAATAAAGGCAAACTAGCTGGCAAGCAGCAGCATTATAAAGAGGAAGAAGGAAGGACTCTGGGGATTCATATGTACTAGGTTGGGTTTCTAATTCTGACATGTTGGTTCGTTTTTGCTTTTAATGGCAGCTGAGGAGTAGCAATTAAAGAGGTTATTCATAATAACAACCTAGTCTTTCTATTCAATTATCTGTCCATAGTACTGAAACTGCTAGTGGATATAATTGCTGCATAACATAATGCGCATAGGATAATACTATCATAGTGTTTCCTTTAAAACTGGTTATCGATATTTACCATGCCTGTTGCATATTGATTTGAGAAAGTGTCTTTTCTTCGCTGTATGTTCTACATCCAATGTATTAAGAGGGGCAGATGTTTTACCAAGGAAGTGTACTGACTAGGTATTAATATTTAATTACCTCGATGATAACCATATTATTCGGCAAATATCTTTGAACTATATCCTGTAGAGAGATAGCTTGATCACAGATAAGCCAAAAAAACAGATGAGGTTTTGCTTCATCCATTGTGCAGGCTATTGGGGGTATGCCTGCATCACGCCCTATGGACTTGCTAGGGGCTCTTTAATCACTAATAAACTCTGCAAAAATGTCCGACAGTCCTATCCACCAGCAGCATAAGTTTTTTAGGTCTCGCCTAGGCAGCGCATGCGCTGTCTATTCGATACATGGCAGTATTTACAATGTGGGCTTCGAACAGCTCCCATCATTTTCATTGGTTCCTATTACTGCTCTTAATAAATGCCTGCTTTTTGTTTGGTGAGTATGCTTAATAGTCACTCCTTTTGGTCTTTTGTAGCCTCCAATGAGGACTACCCCTGTTACATGTGTTCTTACTCTTACTGTTAATTATGATACTCGGTGAACATTCTTTTTTGGGGGGGGGGGTTGCCGCTGCTCATTTTCGCTCCTTGACAACAACGCGCTTCGTGCTTATCTTGTTTGGTATTAATGGCTTTTTTTGTGTGAATTCTGCTGCTAGTTTTCTGTCCTCAACAACACGCTTCACACTGATCTTGTGGCACGCGTACTACATTTCCCATGGATCCTTACTGCAGCATACTAATGATGTTTAATTCCCATCAAATTGACATCATTGACTGTTTTCTTGGCCTGTAATCCCTATTTGTGTAAACACTGTAGAAGCTCTCTTTGACTGTGATTTCAGATGTTACCCGCTTAACTGCTGTGTGTCCTATACGCCGACCACCTTGCCCATGAATACTTGCTGGAACATGACCCACTCTGCATGCGCGTTGCAGTCCTGCTAGTTACCACAGTCCCCATGATTCCTTGGAGTGGATAGGATACGCATTTGACACTCGTGACTTTCTTTTTTAGCCAGTGACCTCAGACCTGGAGTTGAAAGTGGTACATTTTGCACTGATTCTGCTCTGTCTTGCACGTAGATCCTGTTTAAGAGTGAACCTGACCAGGGATGGATGTGTGCTTACCCATGTTATGTGCTGTATGTTGTTGTTACTAGTTTGACTTATGCCCTGGCCTTAGTGAGAATCCAAGTTCGCGCAAAATATGCTCCCATCTTTGTTATGAAAGACTTTAAACAGTATCTTCTGCTACACAGTTCAAGTTAACTCACGGACAAGTCCTTTCATAATCAGCTACAAACTATAAATGACATGTTTGAATTGTCACCAAATGTAATTACTTCTTGTTGAAATCACATTCGGAATCCAGTTTTTTGGAACCCAGTGCTTTCTTATGGGGAATTTTACAATCGGGTCAGAGTTAATTTCTTTACTCAATTTACATACTTTAACCTTTGTGTTGGGACTGCATAATAACTCAGCAATGCCTACCAAAATGGGCCTATCATTAGCGAATGCTCAGGAAGTAAAAAAAAAAAAAAAATGGCCCTGTGTCGTCGTCAACTGGCAAGTTATTTTTATCAAAGCAGTCTGCTTGAGGTCTTGTGTAGAACAGGATGAGCAGTGAAAGGGATAATTCCTTTTTGTGATTGTGGGCTCTGGAGTGCATTTTAGTCCTCCTTTTATATCCTACCTAACATTTATAGAGACACGCACACATCCTCTCTCTTCCTTCCCCCACACAATGATTTCACACCGCACTGGAAGTGATGGAACAGAGCTGTATGTAAGCGCCACACTGTGTGCTGATGTTAGTTCCTTACTTTTCCTGCCTTTTCCACCCACTCTCAACTTTATCATTTTTTTAAACCTAGTATTCCAAGGAAGATGTCTCTCCAAAACATGTTTTAAACCGTGACATGAGTGTAGGAAATAATTTCTGGTAATGGACCTGCACAATGCATGCCTATGGTGCTTGTGCTCTGGTCACGATTTAAAGTCGTGCAATAAGTGCACCGGCATGCATCCAAAATCTGTCAAGATTCGGAGGGCAAAGCTTTGTATCACTGAGCATAAAAGGAGGTCACATTTGAAGTAGAGATTCCTCTGCTGCTCAAAGTCGTGAGCCCATCCTCAGTCATGGTCACATGGTCGGCCCCACACAAAGTCCCATTCCAGCTTAAAGTTTCTGGTAGGTTGAAGTCAAAAATGCATCATAAGGGCAAGAAACCCAGGTGGGAGTCGTCCTATCCCGCCATTCAAAGTATGATGAGATGTTGCCATGGCTTCACTCAAAGGGATCCGCTTCTTCTGACACAGAGCCGGTCACGGGCACCACTTGAATCCCCTGGTTCATTGTTGATCCTGCAGCAGGTATCGGCCTTCAAGAGGACATGCTGCAGATTTTTCAGACACTACTGGCTCCTCCTCATGCTAGCCTAGGTCCTGGTTGCCCTAGACTCTGTAGACTAGATGGTTGCATTGGACATGCAGGTCACATATTTTCACATTCCTGCCCTGCAAGTCCACGTGCGCTACCTGCGGTTTACGGTGATCAAGGAGCATTTTCAGTTGGTGGTGCTCCCCCTTATCCTCACCAGTGCCCCTCGGATGTTGACTAAGTGATGGCAGGGGTCGCAGCACACACTCGAAAGTTGGGGCTACCAGTCTTGTCTGTCTGTGACAGGCGTGCGTGCTCCATGCAGTCACAAACCGACTTCATATTATGTCAAACATCCTAACTTCTTTGGCGTCCAATCAATCGGTAGATTTATAGAGCGCTTCTTGCCATCCGTGAGGGTATCCAGGCGCTGGCAGGGTTTAGTTGATTAGCTGAATAGCCAGTTCTTCAGGGACTTTCTGAATTCTGAAAGAGATGAGGAAGTCCGTAGATGAAAGGTTAGCTCGTTTCATGTGTTTTTCCTGGTAGGTAGGAGAAGGAGCGACCTCCGTATCTGCTATATGGGATGCAGGGGGTGAGGCTTAGAGAAAGGGGCGGAGGTATCTGGGGGAGCTGATGGAACGTCACATGGTTCAAGTAGGCGGTTCCGCAGTTGTGTAAGACCCTGTCTGCATAGGTCAGGAGCTTGAACTGGCATCTATTCTGTGCAGGGAGCCAGTGGAGTTTCCTGAAGTACGGGGTGATGTGGGTTTGTCTAGGGAGAGCCAGAACAAGTCTGACTGTAGCATTCTGTATGGTCTGTAGTCGTCGGCGGAGGTGAGCTGTGATCGCTGCGTAGAGCCCTGCCATAGTCCAGTCGGCTGGAGATAAGGGCCTGGGTGATGGTGCAACTTGAGCATTGACGTAGCCATTTAAATATCTTATGGAAAATGCAAAGAATGAAGAAGCAGGAGGAGGAGACTGAGTTAATTTATGTTGTCATGGTTGGCTTGTTGTCCAGAATGATTCCTAGATTCCTAGTGGAGTTAGGAGTAGGTCCGGTTTCTGAGGGCCCCCAGGATATCTCCGATGGGAAGCTTTTGATTGTGAAAAACACTACCTTGGTCTTATCTGAGTTGAGCTTCAGGCAGTTGTCCTTCATTCAGTTGGTGACGTCTTTCAGCAGTTGTGGAAGTTGATATTGGTGGTGTCTTTGGAGAGGGAGAGGATGACCTGCATGTCGTCGGTGTGGGATATGCTGTTGAGTCCATAGGTTTTGGTGATGCTGGCCGGTGGTGTCATATACGTTTTGAAGAAGGTGGGGCTGAGCGAGGATCCTTGGGTTTCTCCTTAAAAGATTTCCTTGGGTTTCTGAAGTGAAGGTGGGAAAGGCTTACTTTTTGCGTTCTCTCGTGAGGAAAGAGTTGCTCCATCTTAGAGCGGCTCCTTGGCTGTTATGTTTTGCAGCCTTGTGATGAGTGTGTGATGAGAGACCGTTTCGAAGACGGCTAAGAAGTTTAGGAGGATCAGAGCCTCAGTCTCTACTCGGTCGAGGAGGGCTGTGATGTCATCAGTAGCCGCAATGAGGACTGTCTTGGTGCTGTGGTTGCTAATGAATCTGGATTGGGAGGCATCGAGTAGGAGGATCTGTTCCAGATCTGAGGAGTATTGTTGGTTGATGGCTTTTTCTAATACTGTGGCTGGTAACGAGAGCAAGGAGATTGTTTGATAGTTGTTGAGTTTGCTGGGGTGTACCAATGTTTTTTTTAGTAGAGCGTTGACTTCTGCACATATTTTTTTTAATGTAATTTATAGCATTATAGAACATTAGCACAACATTGCACCACATACAGCAGTTGTACCATTGCGACTGATTAAATTATAGCGATTGCCCATTACCATCAGGACCAAAACCCCTCCACCCTCTTCCCCTTCACAACGGAGCAAGACATCCACTAATCATTGTTGAAATGGTTTCAATACACCACTACATCTAGGCCCCAAGAGTAGAGATGCGAATGCACATGTTTGCACAATACCGTAAGACAACATAAGAAGAATCAGGAATTAGCATGGTGTGCACCAGTCCTCTTACAATAATAATAACAACAATGACCTCAGTATCATTGAAGTAACAAAAAACGATACTCCTCAAGCAGCACTCTGTTTGTCCCCGCCCACCTGTTCTCCCGTTTCCTTCCCAACTAGAAGCAGATCATTGTACACATCGGATTGTATGTTGCATTATAGCATGTCTGAATGTGGATAAGTGGTGTGGGACCCATAGCCCATCGAATTGCAACCCTGCGTTTAGCTAATAGCAGTCCTATAGCAACCAGGTTCCTGCAATCTGCCAGAATATCTCTGTCGTAACCCAGTAGCGCGACTAAAGCCCTGGGTGTTAGACATTGCCCCACTATCTCGCTCAATACCGAAAATACTTTATCCCAGAAGGCAAAAATCACAGGGCCTGCCCACGCCACTTGTAAAAATCCAGCATCAGGCTCCACGCATCTATCACATTTAACATTCTCCCTCAGTCCATATCGTGCTAGCCTGCGAGAAGTATAGTACACTCTTTTGAGATATTTAAAATGAATCAGTCTAGCCTTCCATTCAGTGACATCCTCTTCGTGACCTTGCAACAATACTACCAGCATCTATTATCTATGACCCCATCCAGGTCTCCCTGCCACGGCTTATCTGTATTTCCGGTCCTCGGGAAAGGTGGCCATGAGAATTGCGGTGTTGAACAATATGGTGAGTATTTGGCTGATTCTGGATTTGCCTAAGTTGAAGATGTGCTGAGGGCGAGGGTCGGTTGGGGCCTCTGAATGGACTGAGTTCATGATGGAGGTGATGTCTTGTGGAGCGAGCTGGCTCCATTTGGGTAATGGGATGTCTGTGGTGGTTATGGGGTAGTGTTGTTTTAAGAAGATGGTGCCCTTGGGCTAGGGTTTGAAGTTTCTGTAGATGTTGGCTATCTTGTTGTGGAAGAAGTTTGCAAGGTTGTCGCAGAGTTCCTGTGAGGGGGTAATGTATGTTGCAGCTGAGGGTTTGTAGATTTTTTTTGACAATGTTGAAGAGTTCTTAGCTTTTATTGGAGCTTGATTTGATACGTGAGGCTAATGCTTTTTTCTTCCATTCCCTCAACTGCATGTGGTAGAGGTTGAGGGCTGGCTTGTCTTGTTGGTAGTGTTCTTGCTGCTGCACCATCTCCTTTCCAGTTATTTACAGTGTTGTTTATTGGTTCTGAAGTCTGCAATATAACAGCTAGTTTGCTTAGTGGACCTTCTATGAGTGTTGTTGCCAATGGGAGCGACTCTGTTGGAGCAGTTGGTGATCCAATTGTTGAAGTTTCTGACGTTTTGTTTGTTGGAAGCTGAGGGCGTTGATCCATTGGTCATGTTAGACTTTGCTGCAGCTGCGGTGGAGCACGTTGGGCAGACTGTGGCAGGAGGTCCGTGGCCTGGTGATGTTGAAGTGGACAATGGGTTGTTCGGTCCAGTTAGTTCCGTGGTGTGGCTGTGACCTAGTGTGGTAGCTGGCGGTGAAGATGGGAGCCTAACGTGTGGCCTGTGGTGAGCGTGGGGTTGTAGACGAGTTGGGTGAATCCGACAATGTTAATGCTGTAGAGGAGGTGGTAGTGTTGATGTCATTGTGGTCATTGAGATCGAAGTTGAGGTCGCAGAGGAAAATGTAGTTGTTGGTGTCAATAGCGAGTGGGTGAGGAAGTCGGCAATGAAGTTGCAGAACACTCGACTTTGTCCTTGAGGACAGTATATGAGTGTACCCCTGATTGGGAATTTGCTGTCTGTTTAGAGTCAGAAGTTAAGGTATTCCATGTCTGGTGTGATGTAATAATTTGGGCTGGTGCATTGGATGGATTCCTTGTGTATGTTGGCAATCCCTCTACCAGGTTTGTTGATGCATTCTCAGTGAGTGATCTTGTATCCTTCGGGTATTGTGGTGACGATGTCTGTTGTGGAAGTTGGGTTGAGCCAGGTCTCATCAAGGAACAGGATGTTGGGTGTGAGGGTGTAGATGAGTGGTGATTATGATTTGGGTTTGCAGAGAGTTCTGTGCCTAATAGTCATTAATAGGATCCAGAAAAATGAATTCCAAGTCAATTTTGCTTTTTACTATATAATATGCTGTGTTTATTTTTCAAAGGAAGAGTTTTTTTGGGACTGCAGAGGCTGGTGTTACATGCAATATGATGAAAACGAAAAAGCCCTCCGCCCCTGCTGGACCCTCGGGCGAAACACGTGTCGGATGTCTTTTGTCAACTGGCACTTTGAAAAATAAACACAGCCTGACACGATCTCTTCGCTACCGCCTTGTATGTGTGTTGTCAGCAATTATGCATTTTGAAATTAGCAAGAGGGCTTTGTCTTGGAGACACATTCCTCCTAGAGTGGAGTTCCTGTATGGCTTACAGCGGCTACCTCTCCTTCACAGAATTTTTCTGGAGATGATTAGGAACAAATGGACCCAAGTCATCCTAGTGGCAAAGGACTGGCTAAGGAGAGTGTGGTAACAGGAACTTCTGGGCATGAGCATCTGTACTCCTATCAGTCTGCCGCTTCGGATGAATGTTGTCTAGCAGCAGCAGTGCAGTGTCCTGCATCCGGGTCTCTACAAATTATCTGAAGTATTGCTTTTTGTGGTGGTCCTATCCCAGCAAGAACTTGCTTTGGGCATAGTTAAGGGTTACTTATCTGCTTTTTCAACTTTTTGCATTTGCCATATCAGCCTTGCTTATTTAAACCACCCAGTGTGATGTAGTTTTGGTCAGGTTTGCCACATTTTTCCTCATCTACACCTTTCATCATGCCTCAGTATGACTCAAATGTATCCCTCGCATTCCTAATGTGTACTACTTTTGAGCCAGTACACAACTGTCAATTGCTGCTACTCGCTCTCAAGACTGTGTCTCATTTCTGTAACTTCAGCGCAGTGTGTGAGTGAATTACAAGGTCTTTCTGTTAAAAAAAAAAAAAAAAAAAGATCCTTATTTATTTTCGAATAAAATAAACTGCTTCAAGAAGCACAAGTGTCGAATCACGTCACCTGTGCAAATAATGGACATACAATAGCAGGGGAATGGAAACATCATGATAAATGTGAAAATCATAGATCAGTGTAAACAATACATAAAGATGTAAAGTGAGGAGGTCACTGAGTGTGATGTAGACATGTGTGGATGGTAATTAGTATGTAAACACAATTTGTATTGTCCTGATTTTATGAATGAATTGAGCAAACTCACGTATCAGTCTTTCATAATATTGTTGTTATCCTTATATGTTTGTATAGTTTGGTCATCTTTTAGAAGAACCTTGGTGAGTTGCCTTATGTTTTGTACACTATAGAAAAATATCATCTGCATATTGAGATAATAAAAGCAGGCCATGAGTAAGTTGGAGGCCTTGCTGTAAATGGCGGGCCTGCATACAGTGGACCAGTGGATCCATTGCAATAATGAAGATGAGGGGGGATGGGGGCAGCTCTATCTGGTCCCTCTCAGGAATGGAAACGCATCAGTGAGCGAGCCGTTACCCGTACATGAGCAACTGGGTCTGAGTATAGAAGCATGATAAGGGAAAGATAGGGAGGAGGAATACCCAGCTTGCACAGTACTGCTCTCAAGAAAGGCCATTCAAGAGAATCCAAGGAGTCTCAGCATCTAAGAGGGCTACAACTGCAGGTATAGATGGGGATACCTTGTTCAGGATTGCAAAGATAGTTGGAAAATTAAGAGAAGTAGATCGATGAGGAACGAAACCGGATTAAACAGGGGAGATAATCTGCTCCATTAAAAGAGGCAATCCAGTGGCGAGGACCTTGGCCAAGATTTTATTGTCAAGGTTCAGGAGAGAGAAGGGGTGATAGAAGGAACATAGGCAGAGATCCTTATCCAGTTTTTGCAATAAAGTATAAGAACAGCTACACATAACGATGGAGATAACACACCTTTGGCAAGAGACTCACTGTACAGTGCCAGGAGATGGGGAGCTAATTGCTGCTTAAAAGCTTTATAGAACGCCCTAGTTAGACCATCCAGTCCAGGTGCCTTAGAACCATCAAGAGAGTCAATAGCATGGACAATCGCCTCTACAGTGATTGGTCCAGCAAGAAACTGACGTTGGCCATCCGTTAACCAGACCATTTCGGCCTTCTCAAGGTATGCCGAGATCTGAGAGGGGATGGTCAGGCATGTGAGAATTGTAGACATGCTTATAATATTGTTGAAATTCGGCCAGTACTCCCTCCCCAGCCAATATTCGCAGTGAGGAGTCTGTCGCTGCTCACTGACATAATTATACAGATGGTTGGGGCGCAGTAGGCGTTCAAGAGTGCGACCTGGATGTTTCTCCCTCTCCGTAGCAGTGGGCCTTGTAATGTTTCCCCAAATATATGCAACCTCTTTGTCAGCAAAGTCGCAAAACTCTGCCAGTAAGACGGAACGTCGGTGTAAACAAGGATCTCTGCCAACACCTGCGGCAGAGTCTAAGGCTTCCACGTCTGTCTCAATACATTGTAATTGGAATTGGATGTCTCAGAGGATTCCCATGTGTTTGTAAATTCATATTCTGTGAATAGTGGCTTTGAAGGCCACCCATAAAATGGCTGATGTTGAAATTGTTCCTGAATTCACTACGAAATATTCAGTTATAGAGGCAAAAACTTCACTCAGGAACACTGGGTCATAAAGAGCTCTGTTGTGGAACCGCCAAGTACGCTCACCGCCACAGCCGTAGGGGATTTGCAGCTTGAGGAGGACCGAGCTGTGATCAAACAATGTCCGCTGCAGTACAGCGAGTTCTGACACAAAACTTTATAAATAAAGAAATAAAAGTTCACATTAGCTGATAAGAACCAGTAGTCCACCCATGTCCAGATAGAATGGGGAGCAGAATAAAAGGTAAACCTGTGGGAGGATGGATAGCGGGTGCACCAGGTGTCACGAGCGCTTAAGTATCTGACATGATGGAATGCGTCCAGAGCCTGGGACCTACCACTGGATTGTGAGCTGGTGGAGTCTGTAACATAAGGGCATATTAAGGTCACCACCCAAAATCACATGGTCTACATCCAGACGTCCCATATGAGCAGAGAGATCCTGAAAAAAACCAGGGTCCTCCACCTTTGGGGCGTAGATATTTAGTAATAAGATGCGTTTGTCAGCTAGTACACCCTGGAGGACAAATCAACTATTTGGGTGGTTAGTTTAGAGGACAAATGGAACACTTTTGTGTATAAGAATGCAAGTACAGCGGAAATACGTACTGTAACAGGAGAAATAGAAATGCATTCCCCAGTATCTAGTGAAAGTGTAGTCGGTGCTGGGGGTAAGGTGTGTCTCCTGGAGGAAGGCAATCTGTATGCAATGCCTGTTCAGGTAGGACAATACCTATTTCCCCTTGCGTGAATTGTTGAATCCGTGTATATTCCAAGTGAGAAGGGAGAAGTCAAATGTCTTGTTTATGTCGGAGGGTGGCATAGCAGAGAAGCAAGAAGAGTGAGATGATATACATTATAGATGATGGTGTGTGGGTCTTGTGATGTGTTGTAGCGAGCAAACATAAATTGACAATTAAACTTGAACAAAAGCAAAGAAGTAGAACCCCCTGCTCCCACCCACTTCCAATAATAAAAGATCCAGCGAATTCCATAGAACAAAAGCAAAAAACATAATGCCATGAACAGAAAATTGGTGAGCACCATGAAAACGCAACAACAACTCTGCAGGTCTCGGCCTATTAAGAAAAACAATCAAGCAAAGTAGACAGTAATCAACTGCAATCATATTATATTAGCATACACAGAGAATATAATAGAATAACTGAAGGAGCTTAAGCTAAAGGACATGGTAAAGATGACAAGGTGTTTCGACTTAGAAATGGATATGGAACAGTCAATGTAACCCAGTATGATCTGGTGTTGACGACCAGGGAGGAGTAGTGGGCCAGTCTACTCCGGAGTTGCCTGTTGGTGAGAGGAAGACCTAGGGGATTGTTTTTTGCAAAAGGCAGTGACATCCACTGGACTATCAAAAATGCGGTCTCCCATTGTGCGCCACACAAAGACAGGCTGGGTGAAAGCTTACATATCGGAGCCCCAGTTTGCGGAGGGAGTTCTTAACAGTGATGGGTCTCCTGCACCCTGGGAGTAAAGTCAGGATGAAGGGAATTGATGGTGCCCTAGTGGCATAGTGGACCCCACCCTCTCGGGCAAAGTGAGGAGTTGTGCTCCTAATCTTGTAATTGGGGAAATGTGCTATGAGAAAGCGATGCCCTGCACCCCAAGCGGGGAGGATTGCCCTCAGGAGGGCGGGGCCAAGGGAATGGCTGGCTCATTCCACAGCAAAAATATAGCAGAAACTGAAGGGGTCAAAGAGATCAATAAGGAGCTGTTTCACAAATGCATGTGGCTATACCACATTGGTAGTTTCCGCAGGGCCGGAAATGCGAATTTTATTTCTCCGCAACCCAGCTTGTAGGTCTTCATTCTTAATTGCGACTTGTTTCAGGATACGTTCCATCTCATTAAGACGTTTCTACATAGAGGAGGTTCCATCCTCCTGTCCTCTCCTCGGCACTGTTGATCCTCGTTCCCCGATGTTCCCTCATTCTGTCTATATGGCCTGTGAGGGTATCAAAACATGTGTCCATGGCGCGAAAATCGCCTTGAGTTCTGCCATAATGGCGGGCATGTCGTTAGTAGTGGTAGTATCTGGTTCACAATCCGTGGTCTAATCCTTGTCCGAATGAGATCCGTGACTCTTAATCCATGACTCTTAGTAGGCTTCGCCTGACCAAATGTTAGCCTACACTGTTTAGTATCTGTGCAACCCATTTATGCAGGAAGGTAAGATACAGCAGTTGAAGGAGACAGTACAGTATTGCAGTGGTAAAAATGGCATAAAAAACAAACTCGAAACAGTGTCTCCTAGTAAGGAGGTTGTAGTTGGGAGGGATGAAACCATAAATTAATGGGAGGGAGCAGGATCAGAAGCAACTCAGTTTCTTCAAGGGGGGATAAGAAAGTGTCCAGCCAGAACGATATAAGCAATGGCGATAGGAGCAAGTGGAGTGGTACAATGGATATGAATATAAGAAATGCTATGCAGATGTAGTTTGGTGTGAGGTCCCCAGTAGTCTAAGCAAGTGATGACCAGACACTGGTGCCGCTGTGTTTGCCCTCCGCATGTAAGAATGTCAGCGTGATATCAATTAGTAAAAGTTGTACAGCCTTACAGAGAAATGCAAGCTGTTAAGGGAGCGTCACCCAGGTAAGCAGCAAGCCTGTTCACCAGTGCAGGGGAAAACAAACAGTGTAGAAGGTCCAGAGAGAACACAGGGGCCCAGCGGATAAGGGCAGGAGGCTACCGCTGTGCCATGGTGGAGCGGCAGTGATTGGGTCCCCCCAGGGTAAGGGAAGCACTCACCGTGCACGCCCACATAAGAAGGGGAGCTCTCACTTAGCACCACAGGAATCTACCGGTTCAGCCTGCAACAGGTCAGCAAACGCATCCGCCGAACACGGCATCAGCAAGGAGAGTGAAACTCCAGCTGTTTCCCGGCAACACCAAGGGGCGAAGTGGGCCTACGACTCCAGCAGGCTCCACCTGAGGGGCCCTAAGATTAAGGAGGACCTCAGCCACTGCAAAGCACTGCAGAACAGGCTGCACCCAGGCAAGGGGTGGATCAAGATCGGCCCCCACACCGTCTTGCCCTCGACAATCAGGCGGCGACTCCAACCACCTATCTCGCTCACATGGGTTCTGGCCAGGTCCAAAGGTGGCGCGTAGCACGAGCGAGACTGAGTGGTCTTGGCCTCAGGCTCACCCTCGACCCCTGCCGCCGCGGGCCTCCAAGGCTGTGCTGGGTCACGTAGGTGCTAATATAAGGAGCGGCGGCTAGCGGGCACAGACCGCTCCCCGAGTCAGCTCCCATGACAGCTCCAGTCCTTAGAAGCAGCAACAGGGCATATCCTCTGTGCAGGAGGCAGTGATTCTGTAGATGTGAAGGCTACTACTGCCGGAGCTTCACAAGATTGCGGCCATCTTGGCGGCGGTTGGGGCCATGCCCCCCACCCACCCCCCCAAACCCACTCTGTTAACCTGAAGTTCACAGCATTGTTCTGGACAAGCTGGTGTTAAGGAGTCAACCTTCTTTTCACTCCTTTTCATGGTGGGCAGACAATCCTAAAAGAACCCAAAGTTTCAACATTGATCATACCATGGAACATCGTATGGATTATCAGCTCTTTGTTGGTGAAGAAGGTGAAGGTCCATCTCCTGTTGGAGTGTTCCCTGTTTTAAAATCTACTCCTAAAGGGTTTGCTGGCTCACTCCACCAGACCCAAGGCTGCTTCTGCTGCATTGGCACTTGGAGTGCTTGTCCTGAACATTTGCCAGGCAGATATGTGGGAATCAGTTTTAGTCCACAAAGCAATATTATTCTCCAATTCTTTGCTTCCTCTCAATACATAACCATTCCCAAGCTATCTACTTCTGGGGTGTGGAAATCTATAAAATATCTATTTGTCCACAGGATAGAATCCTTCATAAATGTAGTTGTCCTGTAATTAAATCCACTTGTCCCTTTGGTGCCATGTAGTGCAACTACAAATTATGGCAGCAATCTCATTATATAAGAGTTCTGATAACAGCTTTTATGGTTATGCCAATGCTCATACTGTAGTAGGGTTTGAGTACTAGCAATTCACATATTTTGCCAACTTTCCACAGATCTTCTTACATTCTGAGGCTGGAAGTAGCAGTAAGCAATCATTTCAGGGTTGGGATACCTTTTTGAGTGTGTGCAGACCTACTAATTTGGATGTTTTAGGGGTTTTCACCAGGTCTTCTCTAATCTTTTTCCATACTCCGGACACGGGCAAAAGTAAAACTTCTTCCAGGGTTGGGGGACAAAAGGGGTTGGAAGAAAAGTGAATGCGTAAACTCACCAGGTTTTCACATGAGAACATCTACACTGCAGTTCACAAATATTTTGTAGCAGTACCCTTTCCTAGCTTACTTCTGTAAATTCACGCAAACCGTAAATCTACACTGCTGCTAGGACATTTACAATTGGGTGTACTTTTGTGATTATCTTTTAAGAATCGGACCCCTAATTAAGTCTGGCGATAACCAAAACCTTTTGTTATTATTAAAATTATATCTCTCTCTATCTGTCAGCTGATTTCACTGTGACTGTTGGCTGTTGGCTTTTTCACAAGGAGCATATTGGCACACAAAGTAGTTTTGTTCAGTGCAAGGGACTACTGTGGCAACGTGTGCTTATTGAGACCAAAATATATTTTTGCTGTTTGCCAGTGTTTTTTTATAATGGTGAGGGCCCGGGAGCTCCTACAACAATGACGTTTTTTGTCAAACACCATGTGAAAACAAGAAAAACACTGCCAAAACCGTGACCAACAATATCGGACCTATAGGCTTTGCCAATGCTTGTTTATGTTCACGTTTACCATAATCTTATATTTTTGGAAATATTAGCATGCTTCAAAGAAACGGTTCATAGTAGATTAGTAAAATGTTTTTCTTTTCTAGTTGCATTTTTCTGTGAACATTTTATTTTGAAAGCAAAGCATCATCAATCTTGCTTTTAAGATTCTGCAAATATTTACATCTAATCAGAGAGCTTTCTGGGAGCGTTATGCGTAGCCTCATATTGTTAAAATTTGCAAGTGTGTGTGTGTGTGCCCATTTCTTATACTTATACCATTGTCAGTAGTGCAGTTCGAGCTTGTAACACTTCCTTAGAGCGGTTACTCCAAGCAGGGATCCATCTACTAGACACGCGGGATTTGGGAGTGGCCCCCGTTCTGCCCCCTTTGTGGGGCAGAAAGCCCCCTAGACATTCAGGTTTTTTATTACATATATATAAATATATAGGTGGGTTGCCCACAATGGCATGGCCATGCCCAAGCTCAGTACACTCACAAAAGTCTTTCTACCTTCCCTGGGGGCAGAGAGGGCAATTACCCCTATTTAACCCCCACACCCGGTGGGCAGAAAACCCACTAGACACCAGGGACTTTTTATATATATATATATATATATATATATAAAAATATATGGGTGGGGGCTGCCCACCAGGGCATGGCCATCCTTGCCCCCACCCCAATATATATGGAACAGTCTTTGTGCCAACCCAGGAGGGCAAATGTGGTTACCCAAAATAAACCACTCCCCCCTGAGGGGGGCAGAAAGCCCACTATGCACCAGGGTATATTTGGGAAAAATAAAATAAAACATAAGGATAGAGGCTGCCCAGAATGAGCACGGCATACCCCACCCTTGAAAGGCCACAGACAGTCTTTCTGACCCTCTGGGTAGCGAATGGGGGTGATTATCCACAATCTGCCCCGAGGCCAGAAAGTTCACTATGCAGCAGAGGGGAAAAACATTGGGGTGGGGGCTGCCCACCATAGCATGGCGATGCCCTGCACCCCAAAAAAGAGCTCAACAGTCTTTCTTCCCCCCCCCAGATCAATGGGGGTAATTACCCCCATTTTGCCTCTGCCTACCTAAATGCAAGGAACTGCATTTATGCAGTAATGCTTTTTTGAGGGGGTCTCCTTGGGCATGGGCTTAAGCTCCCCCTCCCCAGCATCCAATAAGACTTTCTGTCACCCTTCCCGGGTGGAGGACAGGGGTATTCCTCCCCAATCTACCCTTCCCCAAAGGGCCAGAAAGCACAGTACATATCATTGATTTTAAAATGTTGCCAAAACAAACAATAAGAGGGGGCAGCTTACCCTAGCATCGAGCCTTACCCCAACCCAGAAGGGGCAATAGTGCCTTTCTGACCTCCCTCTGCTAGATAGGAAGTTTGTCTCAATTGGGGGGGTTGCCCCAAACCTGCCCCTCAGGGGAAATTGGGGGTTGAAAGCCCACTAGACACCAGGCATTTTGCATTTGGGGCAAAAGAAAGGGGCACAGGATATGCACTCTGTCTTTGGCCACACCCCCACCCCAAAGGGGACAGACCAGAATTTTGGCCTCCACGAAGGGCAGAGAAGGACCGTCCCCCAATTTGTCACAGGGACAGAAAGATAGAACTATATAAAAAAAGATATAAATAATGATGGATCTGACCCATTCTGACATCAATCCCCACCCTCACCCCTAAAGCCTCAGCAGTCTTTCTGTTCTCCTGAGGACTATAACATTCCATCCCATAGGTAAGAGAGAGGACATTTGATTCTTTTGGGTGTTTTTTTACATATAGGTCAGGCGAGTAGACCTAAAACCCAATATCTTCCCACTTACCATGGTGAATAACTGCACTTTCTGGGAATGGGTAGGCAACCACCTGGAGACAACTTTCTGCCCAGACTTTGCATAAAACTAGACAAAGAAGGGTGTCCAGTGTGCTATGCCTTGCATGGATCCCATGATGTTTTCTTTCCCACGATGATTTGCATACCTCACACTCTACCTAAATCACTAATTTTCCTTGTAATTCTGTAATTTAAACTTCTGTAATACCCAGGGATCCACAAAATTCCTACAGCCCAGTGTCCCACTGACTTGTTCCAATAAAAAAACACTACTAGTGTTCACAACTTAAAAGCCCCAAAACATAATGTGGAAACATTAACATTTCCTGTCAAAAAACTAATGTGATCTGGCAATAGTGGTAGCTGCAATAACTGGGGCCTGGTTCGGCCACCACCTAGGGAAATCCATCAAACCAACACATTTCTGAAAAAGAGACATCCGGGGAAGTCCAGGGTGGAGTGCTTTGCACCGATCCCATGAGGTTTTCTTACCCACAGTGCCCTGCTTACCTCAAACTTGATCTGAAATCAAAACAGCTCCTTGCTTTTCTGGGACCACCCAGCGTTACCCCACTTGTGCGGATAAAAAGCTACGCCACTTGTCTGGCTGAGGCTGGTGCCCATGACTGGAATAGATAAAACCAAGGGCAATCGGGGTCCTCTTGCAAGGTTATTAGTTGAGAAGGGTGTAAGCCCAGTCAAATAATAAACACAATGCTTGTCCTGGTGAACCACAAAAGTCTCTAAATATACCTCAGCTTAACGGTCTGGTAGCTTGGCATTATAGCAGTTGAGCTTAACTTAGAGGCAATGTGTAAACTATTTAGCAGCCCTCTAATAGAATTAAAGTGAAAAAACAAGAATAAAAATCAAAGCCAATTTAAGAAAATAGAGTAAAAGTTAGAAAAAAAATGAGTTCCAAAATGACAAAAATCCAGTCAGTAGAACCAGAGATGTGAGCTTTTAAATCTTATGTGAAAATAGTGCCAAATATCACAAAGCGATGCTTCCGTTTATCTGGTTGTTCTGGACCGGGGTAAAATTACAAGTTCAGGGTGACCGCCATATAGAGCATATCAGATAAAGGGACCAGGTTTGTCTTGTTGAAGTTGCCTTCTCAAGTCTTTGTAAAGAGCTGCCTTTTGCGGGAGTTGCAAGTGGGTTGTTGATGTTGCGAGGAGCAGGTAAGGTGTTGTGGTTGGTTGCGGTTGTAGAGCAAAAAGTCAGCTGTCTCTGGAGAAAAGTGTTTGTGGATGTGAAGTGCAGGTCTTGCTGAAGCTTTGCATTGGTGGTCGTCTAAGAAGATCACTGTTTAAAAAAAAATTCTATTTATTGCTGTTCTTGATATATACTTTCATAAGCAACACATATCATTACACCTGCTAGTGCAGTTTCTAATACAGGATATAAACTTTCTCATGAATTATTTAACTGAACATAGATGTTATGAGCATAGCATATTTCAGCGCATCACAGGTCAGGGCGATCGTTGTTGGCGCAAAGTGTAGGTCCCGCTGGATATTCTCACGTGCATTCATTGCACGTAGTCATTTCTAATGCGAAGAGGTCACTTTGTGGTTGTAAGCAGCCCAAAACCTCTGTATCTTCACCTTTCCTTCAAGAGGAGTACACTCTGATGCCAGTCAAGAGTCTGTGTGGTACACCTTGGGGATCATGACTCCAGCAGAGGCCAGCATCAGAGCTCAGGAGGGTGCAGTTGGTGCTCGTTAGCTGATAGTTGCAGGGAGGCCTCTGGAAACTTGTGTTCCTGAGGCGGTAAGCCAACTAACCTGTTGGGTCTCATGTTCCTTTAATTACAGTGTGTTTATCTATGAGTGTAGCACATGCATATAGTGGATACTGCTTTTTCTTCACTAAAGAAATCTAATTTAATTGGATTGCACGTCTTCTTTTCATAACCCTTCGAGTCTCCTCTCAAAAGCCCGGGTTCAAGGTAAGCAGGTCAAGTCTTACTTCTTCAGGCAGCAGGGTAGTCATTCTACTGAATCTTCCACAGGTCTAGGAGTGTTCTGATGAGATGTTCTGAATGTGCCATGTTAATCCCCCTTTTCTGGGTTTAGCTCCTAACTGTCCAGGTTAATGCCAGGCAAGCCTAGGTGTGAGCTGCATTTTTCAGTGGCAGTGAAGGCAGCCCTTAAAAGTTAGGAATGGGGTGGGCAAGCCCCGAGGCTACTCTTTGAAGCTCAAGAAGGCTTAGTACAACCCCCAGGACATCCTGCTCAGGAGAACAACACCCTGCCCCACACCCAAGACCCTTTGGTCACCATGTCCAGAAGGAATACACAAAAACCACAGGAGATCCATTCAGTCATGTGATCTGGACACTGGCAGAAAGGCACATTTGGTTTAGGCAGAAAATGAAAACTTTCTAAAAGTGGAATTTTTCGAAAAGTAACTTCAAATACTACATTACCATTAAATTAGATTTCATTTGAGTGGAAGAAGCAATTCTCTATCTGTTCCCAGTCTGAAGTTTTTGTTTATCAATTGTAATAAGGTAACCCGGTGCTAGTCTGTGGGAGAGACAGTAGCCTTACTTACAACAATGAAAAACGACTTTTAAGTGTTTTTCACTGCCAGACATGTACAACTTAAGTATACATGTCCTACATTTTAAATACTAAACACCCGTCCCTATGAGCCTTTAGGGCCTACTTTAGGAGTGACTTATAAATATTAGAAAGGGAGGTTTGGGGCTGGCAAAAAGTTTATTTTGAAATAAAGTCAAGCCGTGCAAGGCCTATCGAGCACCAGGGTGCACAACCAAGAAAAATTTGCAGTCAGTCATGTTCATACTTCATCATGTTTTAATCCAGTTTTAAAACCCACATTAGTTCATGATTTTTCATAGTGCAGTCCACCAGATGGAAACCAATTGCATGTTTCTCCCAAATTAGGTCTGGAGCACACAATAATAATCATTGCACATTATTGTTTAAAAAAAAATCTATTTTAAGCATGTGTTTTCATTTGCTCGGGGAGGTTGTTGACCAGTAGTGATTTGATTTACTGTATCACCTGATGTAAATACGTTTTTATAACAGAGTTTAAGCTAGTTCCTGCTGACACTGTTGGGATGTTTCTATTATAGTTACCCCGGAGGAAGGGCAGTAGTGCCCAATATGCATTGTGTTTCATCTTATGGACTGCTGTATGAAGAATTGTGAACTGATGTGTGTTTTAAGGAAAGCCTGCTTGGCACCTGTTGAAACTTTGTTAGAACACATGTATTAAACTCGGATGAATTTGGAGTACTAATGGATTAAAACATGATGAAGACGTAGGAACATGTCTGACTGCAAATTCTTCTTGGGTTTGTATCCTGGTGCTTGATGGGCCTGACGAGGCTTAAGCTTTATTACTTATATTCACGTGCACGGACGGTGCGCGTTCCTGCTTAGCACTTCCTGCCTATTTTCCTTTGAGCATCAAGAATGTTTGAGAAGAATCAGGGGTGCATTCTACGATAACTTGGCATGAAAATGTTGATTTTTCCAGGTTGAAATGGCAGTTTTAAAACTGTATTACAGGCTGCTGCAGCAGAGCTGAGACATGTTTCACAAGCCACTTTAGTAGGTGGCACAATGAGTGCTGCAGCCACAGTAGCATTTAATTTACAGGCCCTGGGTAGTTGTAGTACCATATACTAGGAACTTAAAGGTAAATGAAATGTGCCAATCAGGTGTAGCCCATTTTGACCATGTTTAAGGGGGCAAGCACAAGTCCATTGCAACCGGTTAGTAGGGAAAAAGTGCAAAGTCCTAAAAGCCAACAAAAAAAATAGTTCAGCAAATGAACGTAAAAATCTGGAGGTCCAACAATGCAGAATATACTCTGTGACTATATCACAAACCATGCCTAAAATATGATGCTTTAAGGACTTCTAGAAAAGGATCTGAGGAGAAAAAATTATACAGACCAAGTGGGTCATTGTAGCTATAACATCTTCTCTTGGTCATTAACCTTAGAAGTATCATTTAATTTACTTGAATGTGATGGAGTAAGTTTATGAATTTGGCCAATGGGGGCACTGAACTCTAATCAAAGTTTTTGCAGCAGACTAACAATTCGTGTGCAAATTTATTTAGCTCACTGTGCTTTAGATTATAAATATTTGTAATTTAATTGTGTAATGTGAAGTAGTGTTATAAATAAGTCAATCTCTTTAACCTGCTTCCCCTTTTGACCCACTTTATTTTGCCTTGAATGGCTAATCCTTTGACCTATGGAAGATTATATATATATATATATGTGTGTGTATGTGTGTGTGTGTGTGTGTGTAGCCTGTTAATTGGGCTCCAACTACACGTGGTCTGTTTAAATAGGAAAATACTTTAATTTCCATATTGCCATTACTGTGGTTGTATAGTTCCTACTGATCTGTAGGGTCTGCGCTTTGTTTAAACAACATAAACTAGGTGCTTGGTAATGAGACTTTTTTTGGGACACATCCGCAGAATGTGTTGGCCCATAGACCAGTTTGCTCACAGTGCCAACGAAGCCACCCCTAACGTACCAGGGAGCAAATGGTTTCTAGCAACAACTGAACATGACAACTCTGACCCATCAGGGATCGTGGAAACAGTACAGAACCGTTCGATCAGTCACTCGTGCTCTCTTATTCTCAGAGAAGTATACAGAGAATACTCAGTGGGACGTTTTCAATATATTTATTGAACCAATGCTATTCTTGTGTAGAATACATGTGCAGCTAGGATTAATAGAAGCGGATAAAAGTGATTACAAGCACCAAAAGTGTGAATAGTTGATAGTTATATGATGGTGCTAAAACAATGTATAAATTCAGGCATATAAAACTAGGCAGTAATCAAGCATACTCCTACTATGTGAACCCTACTCTAAGTGTACTTAGAGAGAGAGAGAGAGTGTGTGTAGGTGTAGAGCCAAGAATCCCCCCCTCCCCAAGGGATGATCCAAACCCATTACCTGGTGGGAGAGAATGAAGGACCCTGTCTTGGTCACGAACTGGACACCACTCACAAGATGTCAGACCGCTGAGTGGTGAATTTGCAGCATGCACAGACCTCTGGTGTCAGCTGGAGTGCCTCCTCTGCTAATCTATATGAATGCTCATCGTTTATAATAGAAAGCACCCTGCAATGTGTGTATAGATTAGTGATGTTAAGGATAGGTAGATAGCCCTGTCGCCTGTGGATGAAGATAGAGATCACATTTGTACATAGTGCGAAATGAGACCTTGTACATGATGGTCAGGGCATTTTAATAATGTGTGAACATAGATGCGTTAACAAGTTTATTTTCAGGGAAACTAATCCAAAATGTTTGCGCACGCAAATATGTGCAAGAGGTTACTTCTGAAAAATAGGACAATGTAAGAAACAAGCTGCTTCCCTCCATAAGCCTAACTCGGGAATATAACACTATCACTGGTATTTTACATGCAGCGTCTCTGTGCAGTTGTACAGAAAGCTGCTGTGAGTTGTCAGAGAGAAGAAAATATTTTTCCCACCTACTTATAACCTGTGATTTTTAGATTCCATTTTTTCTTATGTATGGGCTACAGCACAAATATTCAGTGTGTAAAACACATTCAAATAATAAATCTGTAACTATCGATTGGAAAGTAGAGTCCAACCTAGATTTGCATATCAGATATAATCTGGACTAAAAGGAGCAATAATAAAATGTTATTATTACCTATAGTGCTTCAACCAATTTAGGAATATGTCCTGTTCTAGCTGAGCTCCTTTTTAAAGGCAATACATATTTTATGTCTGGCATCACTTCTCTTTAACACCGCACCTCTGTAAACAAAGCACTCCAGGGGGCAGGACCAGCTGAGGGCATTGAACTGAGCCGGATTGGAATTAGGAGACCGAGGAGTGCTCCACGCAGCTGGGCCAGGCAGGGATGTCCGAAATACTTAAGTTTCCACTGAACGCTTATCCCAGGAAAGGAAATGCTTCCGTTTGTGAAAGCTTTGAATGCTAAGTCTAGGGATTTCCTTGGGTTCGGTGAGGCCTCATAGCCTTACTAGTTGCAATGTTTAACAATCTCTCCGACTTTATTTGACATTTTTCTAATTGCTTTTGTATGCTATAACTACCTTGGTTTGGGCCTAAAAATTCTTAGCTTTTTCAAAGCATTGTTGTTTTGACTTGTTCTTGTACTTCATATATCGCCTGCATTTACTACGTGGAAGGCTTTGTTTTGTCTAAGTACCAATGGTGAACCAGGGATTCCTCAGAGAAACCAGTCCCCTTTATGAGCGAGATTGTTTTGCCATATGGAATCGTAACTGCAGCTCACATCAAGACTGCAGACTCGCACCTCATACATAGCCTAATACCCCGATTCATTACAAATCCAATACAAAAGTTTGTAAAACCATACTTGATGTACATGGTCTCCCAATTTCCCCTCCCCCCTACAATTATCCCCTTCATTGTGCATTCTTGTTCTCCATCTAGGTCCAAAATTCATAAATACTAGTACATAGGAAGACCCATATTTGACCAACGTGTTTAATTTATCCTAACCAGTTGTCGTGAGTATTTCACTCTTTCCTTCTCTCTGGTTTCTGTTAAAGCAGCGGGGTTGGCGTTAGGATACTTTCACAACTGATATAATCCAAAGTTTTAGAATATTTGGTTGCTTAGGTAAGCCAACTCTCTGCTTTGACATTAACAGGCTATTGCTCAACAGATGACCTTAATAAACCTCACCTCTTCATTAGCGGTCAATTTATTTTCGCTAATCTATACATTTTTGACATCGGGATTGTCTTCACCATTGCTCAGGAAGGCATTTGTGTCTCTCTCCTTACAAAGCCAACCTTGGCAGTTGTTATCCTTTAATCACACAGTCCCTTCTCGTCCATTCATAGCAACATTTTGGTGAAAGGTTATTATAGTGAGTGGTACTCTGCAGGCCCCATCTATGGCCTTGTTCTACTTGCTGAACTGCAGCTTTTTGGACAAAAATACATTTGAAATGTTTGATTTCATCTCAGATTATGCGCTGAGTCCAATCTTTGTAATGGAAACATGGCTCACAGAGAACTCAGAGCCAGATGTCCTTCTAGCCATTCCGCCGGGTTATTCTATAACAAGATTTCATAGGCAATCCCAACGTGGTGGGGGAATTGATATTATTTTTAAACAGTCTCTTTCTTGTTACGCTTACTGAGCTATTCATAGCTGGTTATAAAGCATCTTTTTTCTCCCTAGTCCTGTGGTAGCCGCATTAGTTGCAGACCTGGAAGGTCATCAGCTCCCACAATTAGTTTATTCTCCCACGCATAAGTGTGGTCATACAGTTGATCCCATTTACTCCAATCTGAGTAATATAGTCGTGGATCTTCCATTACCTCTTCAGTGGACTGACCACTCTGCAGTACCTTTTCAGGTTCCTATGTGCAGTCCTTCTTCTCAATCTTTCTCTGGACTTAAGATCAGGTCAAGGAAATGGGCTAAGGATATCTCCAGTAGCTTTTTAAAAGCCCTGACTATTAGCCACCCAAACCTTCATAACTGCATTACCACAGCGAATACGCAGGTAGAATATTTGATATATGGCGATATGGACCTTTTCGCACCAGTGGTCGATAGGATTGTTCGCAGAACCAAGCCCACTGCAGACTGGTTCAGTGATAAACTAGCTTTGCTCAAAAAACAATGCCAGCGCTGTGAGTGCATGTGGCGTAAGGATTTTGATGAGGCTAGCCAGGCAAATTATCCCTCTACTTCAAAAAAACATAAACCGCATTAGACAAGTGAGGCGTGAATTCTATACCAAGAAAATCGAAGGGGCCCAAATTTCATCGTGGGAATTTTTCTCCATTGTCCAGTCTCTGTCTTCAATGGACCGTGTCTCTGCTCACTGTCCTCCCTCCGAGGAGGGCTGCAATGCTTTTGCAACTTTAAAACAATTTTTTTTTTAAACAAAGTAGCATCCATCTATTGCTCCTTTCTGGAGATTTCTAGAAATGCTCTGTTTCTACAGGTTTTGCTTTGGACCTTCACAGATCACTCCTGTTTGTTTCAGTTCAAACCTATTGAACTTGATGAGTTGCAGCTTCTGAATCACTCAATAAAATCTGGTTCCTCTTGATGTGGCCTCTCCTGCTATCCTGTAACTAGGAGCCGAAGAGCTTCTCCCAGTGCTTGGAAATCTCATTAATAATTCTCTTGCTTCCGCACAGTTTCCCACTTGCTGGTATCATGCCTCAGTTGTGGCGCTCCTAAAGAAGGCTTCTTTGCACCCTTCTAAACCTGAGAAATATAGACCCATTTCATTGCTTCCTTTTTCCGCAAAAGTCGTGGAAATACTTGTTAACCAACAACTCTCAATGTTCATTGAGACTAAAGATTTACTGCCTAGAACACAGTCGGGCTTTCACCCTCGGTACAGCACAGAATAAGCTCTGCTGCTGGCCTCCGAGACATGGCAGCATTATTGCAGCTGGATCTGAATGCGGCCTGCGACACCGTGTCCCACAACCTTCTATTAGAGCAGTTGTGGAGCTACGGTGTTGGTTACAAGGCCCTGTGGTGGCTTAAGGCCTTTTTGCAGGGCAACACTTTTCAGGTCCTGCAGAAAACCTTCCAAACTGAGGTCATGCCATTGCACTACATGCGCCCGCTGGCGGATATCATCGAGAGGCACGGGCTCTACATTATGCCGTAACCTGATGATACGCCGATCATTGTCACCATGTCACAGAACTCGGCCACCGCTGCAGCCTCTCTGAAGACTTGCCTGCTGAGGTGGCACTCTGGATGGGCCTTAAATGCCGGCAAGACTGCGATCCTCATCCCGGGAGAGGGGGGCCGGTCTCTAATTAGACCCCCGATTGGTGGCCACCATCACTTGGTCCCTATCCCGGCGCCGAACCCCAAAGTCAAAGTTTGACGCAGGCTTCACTTTTGATAGCCAGATCACTGCCTTAGCAGGCAAGTGCTTTGGGATGTTAAAATCCCTCAAAAAAATCACCAGGCCCCTGCCTGAAGCTGCTAGGAAAAGAGTAATCCTGGCATTAGTCATCTTGCGGCTGGATTACTGTAACATCCTACATCAAAATCTCTCCGTTTTGGCTGATAAGGCTCCAATGCATACAGAACTCTGCGGCTTGACTACAGCTGAACCTTCCCAAATGGGCTTTGATGGGCTCTTCTCTGCATACATTGCACTGCCTTCCGATAAAGAAGCATCTGTCCTTCAAGGCTCTCTGCTATTGTTAAAGGACTTTTAACAAATAAGGAGCCAGCTATCTTCACCGCTTAATCAAACACTCCCGCCTGAGGTGTCTGAAGTCTTCAGGGGGCTCTGTTGGCTGAAGTCTCCACAGTTAAGAAAGCTTGTATTGGGGAAGTTCTTTTAGCTTTCTGGCTCCCAAGCTATGGAACTCTCTGCAGCTGCACCTCGGACATTCAAAGACGGAGCTTTTATTCCGGAAAATTTTCAAAACGAGTTTTTTTAGATAGTTCACAGGTTTCTTTCAGGCTTTCTGTGTCTCTTTTCGGTAGCTAGAACTCATCACTGCTGGGACACTCCTGCCGAAGTATACATGCACTTTATATATTGTATTATTATTATGTTTATGCAGTGGCAGGAAATTGTAGAACATTACAGTGTTATGCTCATTGGCTTATTTAAATTTTGTCCTGGCAAGGGGGGGGGGGAGTACTTTGTTTTATATGTAAGGAAACTGTTCCATCCATTTTGGATGGTGAGAATGCTGCAGCCTTGACATGTCTGTGTTGTTTCTGATCAGGCCTGGAGAGATACAGTGGCTTGCCTCGTAGTGAATATCACTGGATCTTTGTGTTATCCAATGGGAGGCAGCACCTAAAATTGGGATCATAGCTTTTCTGTCAAACTAGGTAAGAACTATAGAGCATCTTACTGGTCTGGTGTTAATTCTTACAGAGAGCTTTAGACGGGAAGTATGCCTTTGTGTTGAATTAGTTAGATGGCTAGGACTAACCAACTCGGTTACTCAAAACCTCCCTCCCCAGCATCTGGGGTACTTTCAGGTCTGGGCATTATACTGGAGCCAGTTCCTATCCTTCATATATCAGATCTAGGCTTTGTATCCAGGGCAGATCATTATGTTTAAATAAGCTATCTAGGTACTGCTATCACTTAAGGTGAGGCAGCCATCATGCCTGCACCTGAGGTTTTCGAGGACCCCTCGTCGCAGCTAAGTACATTTATTGCACCCCTCCCCTTTTGGACCCTATATGAAAAATCATTCCAACTCCCTGTCTGTTAAGTTATTCTTGCATACCACTACTGCGGTGCTCTATGTATGCATATTGCAATTTCTTCATCTGGCTTTTCTGGCAAAAATGATAAATCGCCTGCAAAAGGAACACAATGTAGCCTTTAGTGTGGCATCAGCATGTAAAATGTCATGTACTTGCTTTGAAATGTTGTGATTGCTGTATTCTCCTTGAAATAACGGCTCATTTCATTCTTCAAAGGACCTGTAGAGCAAAGTCCCTAAGCATTAAAGTGACCTGCCCCAATGAGAGTTCCCCACTCTTCTCTCAACGTGTGCTTTGCTGGTGGAGTTCCATTAGGCAAGTGTAGAAGGTTGATAGATTGCTTCGCACGTAATAACTATATTGTGGAACATTTGCACTTCCAAACTTCGATGGGTTGAAAGATATGCTCTCTTCTACCTCCGCGTAGAATCTGATTTAAACAAGCTATGTAATAAACTCAGTTATTTCTTTTAGTTTACTAGTTGCTTCTTATGCCTCGCTAACAAGGGATGTACGTCTTTAGTGATAAATACAGTAGCACCGAGCCCAAACGTTGTCAGAAGTTCTCTTAAAGATCTAATATTGTAATATTTGCCTACTTAACAGCCAGTCACCATTGATGTTACCTTGCAATTAAAAGGGACTTGATTTCAATGGTGCAGCATGTACAGTGGCACTGGGGCCAAAATCACTTGGAGCCCCACTAAACCCAGATTATTGCTAAATGTTACTACTAAACAAGACAGTCACACGTGCATTTATCTAGCTGGCAACAGGGTCATGATTTGAATGGTGCAGCAAATGCATCATGCCCAAGAACCAAAAGCTCTAGGCACCCCAGTAAACACCTAATATTGTTATATTTTACTACTATACAGGCAGACACAATTGCAGTTATCTTGCAGTTAAAATGAGCTTGATTTGAATGGTGCAGCAGGTGTAGTAGCACTGGGGCCAAACGCTGTAGGGGCCCCACTAAATGCAGAATATTACTAAAGTTTACTATTAAACAGATAGTTACAAGTGCCATAATCTAGCAGGCACTAGATCCTGATTTCAAAGGTGGTGCAGTGGCACTGGGACCAAAAGTTGTAAAAACTCCTCTAAACACCAAATATTGCTATATTTAACTAGTCAATAAGCAGTCACAAGTGCAGTTGTCTTGCAGGCACTAGGGTCATGATTTCACTGGTGCAGCTGGCGCAGTGACACCAGGGCCCAAAGCTCTAGGAACCCCTCTAAACACCAAGTATTGTAATGTTTTACCACTAAACAGGCAGTAACCAGTGCAGTTACCTCACTGGTAATAGGGTCATGATTTGAATGGTGCATGATGTGCAGTGACAACGGGTCCAAAAGTTGTCATAACTCCTCTAAACACCAAATATTGTATATTTTACTACTAAACAGGCAGTTAAAAATGAAGTTACCATACAGGCACTAGGGGCATGATTTGAATGGTACAGCTGGTGTAGTGGCATTGGGTTCAAAATTTGTCAGAACTCCTCTACACACATAATATTGCTATTACATCAATTAATTCTATTATTTCACTCGTTCATTTCATTTTTCTAAATTTTGCTATTACTTCCCCACCCTATACCACTAGTAACAGCCCAATATATTGCCTTTTTGTACATAAACAAGTCATAACACTTTAATAGACAATCTGTAACTTATATTGTACAACTATTCAGCAAGCTACAACTTTCAACACAAAACAGCTTATTATTAAGCACGTAGGCAAAACCTAATGCATTTACCAATGCTTATTACATTTTCCAAAACAGGTGAACTACTTTTTGTTACAAAACAACACTCCCAGGATGGTTATTTCCGACCTTGATGTACCTCTGGCTGGCAGTGAGGTAGTCCCCTTTCTGTCACGCTAGGGGAGAGGCAGTCTGGGAAGGAAGATGCAAGCCTTCTTGTCAGGCAGCCTGCCACCTTACAGAAATGTAAATGTAAACAGTTAATCTGAAAGAGACAGTTAGTTATAGATTCCTTACCTTAGAATTACCCCCAGGCGTCAGACTGGATCCAGGGAATTTTCACTAAGCAGGACCCCTGTGTGTTGGTAGGTGGCGTTGGTCGACTCCTCGCCCTTTGTTGGCGACATGTACGCCGGGATGACGTCGTGGTGCCTACTTAGACACCACCCCTACGTGCTGACGTTTCTTTCTTTTTCCCCGCCAGCCTAGCGCAGATACGTAGAGAGCACCTCCTTTAGTCATTTTTTGACTAAGATTTTTTTTTTTACTTTTGTCGACTTTTTTGTTGTTGAGTCTTTGACTCCTGGTGCGCGAGGGACATAACCGGGACGACCTTCAAGCCCTGCACGGCCTGTCACAAGCTGATATCTGTAACAGACCCGCACCTCGTGTGCTTCTGATGCCTGGAGTGTGACCATGAGCCAAAGTCCTGCTCTCACTGACGGGCCATGAATCCGAAGTCTTTGCGGGAGCGGTCCCGAAAGCTCTTGGAGGCTCAGCAGTCAGCTCCATGTCTTTCCCAGTCTCGCTCAAGAGGATGGCCTCGAGACCGCTCTCGGGGCCCCCCCTACACTTCGCCTAGCTCGAAGTCTTCTAAATCCTTGGGTACGTTGAAGCACGAGAAGGCGGCGAAGAAGCACCAGCACGCTAAGCCTTCTCCCCGTCGTTCGGCTGAGCGACGCGGGACCCAGAGCGTTATTGCTCAAAGGCTTCTGTGCCTCCTTCTGAGACGACTCCGCCCCACCCGCCATTTCCGGCAGCCGGAGCATCCCCTGCCCAACGTTGTGCATTTTACGAAGCCCTCCATTCCATCTTTGGTCAGCCCGACTCCAACGGGGCGTGCCTTTGGGCCCCATGGAGCCGGTTGTGGGTCCAAGCCCTTTGATACCGGTGGCTCTGGCCCCGGCGGACCCCATGAATCCAGGCCTGTATCCAGATCGACCTTCCATGACGCAGATCCTGGCGAAGACACCCCTGACGTCGGTCGTGCCCCCAGCCGACGCTGTCCCCATCTTCACCCTCGATTTGGATCCAGAGCCGGATCGACGTCGAATCAGTCTCCGGAGGGTACTTTTGTTCCCCTGTTCCTCCATGCGTTCCCTATCGCCCAGAAGGTGGTGATAAGGATTGGGAAGGGTCAGTGGACCCTTTAGCAGACCAGCTTGAAGAGCCGGACTGGAGAGAGGACCTGGATGACGCCAGTGGTGTGACACTTCTCCATACCCTGGCATGCTTTCTCCCCCTACCGTGGCTACGGAGGAGGGAGTGTCTTACACTGTGGTTGTGCAAAGGGCAGCCGAGGCCCAAGGGCCTGGAGCTCCCTTCAGTGGTGGTCAGGACTAACCTCCTGACAGAGGTGTTTCAACTTGCGGCAACCCTTTACAATTTGTTTTGCCGTTCAACAAAGCCCTCACTGACGTTCTTCTGGGCACCTGATCCAAGCCCAGCACAGGGGCTCCTGTCGAAAGGATGATTGCCCATTGCCACCACCTGGCTCTGGGCGACCCAGTTTTCCTCACCCAACACACTTCTCCCGAAAGCTTGGTGGTCCAAGCCTAGTCTTCCAAGGGCACATTCTCTTCTGCTTCCCCAGACAGGGAATCCAAGAAGTTCTCTTCCTCCAGCTTGGCACTGCGGTCCGTGAAGACTGCGTGCCTCTAGGGCCGATACTCCCATACTATCTGGGATGTGGTCATGCAAGTGGTGCCTCAGTGCCCAGAGCAGGCCGGGCCATTCTCTCCCAGGCAGTGGCGGATGGGAGAGACCCAGCCAAATTCAAGATACAATGTGGACTGGATACCACCTACTCACTGGGCAGAACGATTGCCATATCGGTAGCCCTTAGGCGCTATGCCTGGTTGAGGACATTTGGCTGTTCGGGGGATATCCAGTCAACTTTGCTGGACATGCCCTTCGTTGGCCGTCGCCTTTTTGGCGATAAAGCAGACTTGGCGCTCAAGCACTTTAAGGATTCTTGGCCTACGGCCAGATCCTTGGGTCTTGCTTCCCATCCACCCCAGTCTGCTTTTCGCCCTTTCGTGGCTTCGGAAGGGGCATCCAACTATGTCCGACCCAGTCAAGCCACCGGTTCACGCAAGCTGCCCACCCTCTGTGTGGCCGAGGATGTGGGACCCAGCGACGTGGGTCTGGGAGCCACCGGGTGGGCCAGTCCACCCTCCCCACCCCCCTGCAGCAGCATCCAAACCTTCCTAGACCGACTTTTCAGGGCCACCAAATGCCAGTGGGTGGCAGGATTCAACATCACCTTCCTCACTGGCAAACCATCACGTCGGACAGATGGGTTTTGCAAATAGTCCGAAGGGGCTACTCCCTCCCCTTCGAGACAACCCCTCTCTCCATGCCACCGTCTTCCGATCGCATGCCGGAGGATCATTTGGCGCTTCTCCGGCAGGAAGTCTCAGCTCTCTTGGCCAAGGGAGCTATTAAGATGGTTCTTATGACAGAAGTAGGTTGTGGTTGCTATTCCCGCTACTTTCTGGTGCCCAAGAAGGACAAAGGCCTGCGTCATCTTCTAGACCTCAGGGCCCTCAACCGCTTCCTCTGGAAGGAGAAGTGCAAAATGCTAACCTTGGCTCAGGTCCTGTCTGGTTACGACCGTGTCCTGCCGGCCCACAGACGCTACCTGGGGTTCACAGTAGGCCACAAGCATTTTCAGTTCACCGTGCTTCCCTTTGGCCTTACCACTGCCCATTGGGTGTTCAAGAAAGTGATGACGGTGGTCACGACGGCTGGCTGTTAAAGGCGGGCTCGCCCCAGGCTGTCGTCGCCTACTTCCAGACTACGGCGGATCTCGTGCATTTGCTGGGGTTCATTATCAACGTGCCGAAGTCACACGACTCTCTCTCAGACTCTCCCTTTCATTGGGGCAGTTCTGGATACAGTGTAGTTTCGGGCCTATCCTCCCGAGCTGCAAGTTGGGAATATTCGGGCTATGATACCGTTGTTTCATCCTCTGTTCCGGATTTCGGCGAGAATGACCCTGACGTTGCTGGGCATCATGGCCTCCTGCATCCTGCTGGTGGATCATGCCAGATGGCATATGCGGGCTCTGCAGTGGGACCTGAGGTTCCAGTGGGCACAGCATCAGGGGAATCTTTCTGACTACATCCAGATCTTGGAGGGATCTGTGCAACAACTGCAGTGATGGCTAACAAACCAAGCTTCGGTCAGAGGTAGATCCCTCTCCCTTCCCCAACCAGACCTCACAGTGGTGACAGATGCCTCAGTCCTGGAGAGGCGGAGATCAGAGGCGCCTGGTCTCAGGCAGAGTCCGGGCTACATATCAACCTGCTGGACCTCCAGGCGATTCGCCTGGCACTGAAGGCATTCCTTCCTTCCCTCAAGGGGAAGGTGACGCAGGTGTTCATGGACAACACCACTGCCATGTGGTACTGCAACAAACAGGGTGGGGGGGGCGGGGGGGTGGTCGTGGACCCTATGTCAGGAGGCTCTTCGTCTCTGGACATGGCTGGAACATCAGGGCGTGACCATGGTGGTTCAACTCATGGCAGGTTCTCTGAACGCCAAACTTCTGGTAGATCACGAATGACGTCTTCACTCTGAGGTGGTGCAAGGTCTCTTTCAGCAGTGGGGAGAGCCTTGGTTATATCTGTTCGCCACCGTAGAAAACGCACAATGTCAGCAATTCTGCGCGTTGGAGTTTGAAAGGCGGCACTTGCTCGGCGACGCTTTTTGTCGTGAGTGGAACTGCGGCCTCCTGTATGCCTTTATGCTTGTACCACTTCTGCCCAGAGTGCTGAAGAAGATGAAGCGCTACTGGGCCCAACTTATTCTTGTGGCTCTAGCCTGGGCACGAAGAGTCTGTTACCCAGAGCTGCTGAGCATGGCCATCGATCCGCCACTCAAACTGCTTCTTCGGGAGGATCTTTTGTCGCTGTAGCAGGGGAGAGTTCTTCACCCGAACCTGTCCAACCTCCACCTCCTTGTGTGGAGATTGAGCAGCGACAGTTGACCGCTTTTCACCTTCCACCCGAAGTCTGTAATGTCATCCTTTTGTGGAGATTGTGCAGCGACAGTTGACAGCCGAAGTCTGTAATGTCATCTTGGCCAGGTATCTCTCCACTAAGACGGTATACGCCGGTCGATGGAATAAGTTTGTGACATGGTGCACAGCAACTGCTTTGGATCCCCTTTCTGCCTCTCTTTCAGAGGTCCTTTTGTACATACTTTCTTTGGTCCAGCAGGGCTCTGTCCTGGGCACTCTTAAAGGCTATCTTGCAGCCATCTCTGCTTTCTTTCAGCTACCAGATCAGCCATCTTTGTTCAAGTCCCCTATTATAAATACATTCTTTAAGGGTATTACTCGTCTCTTTCCTTAATCTCCTTTCGTAATGCCTCAGTGGGACTTAAACCTTATCTTATCTGATGTGCGCTCCCTTCGAGCCTCTTCACAACTGTCCTCTCAGGCTTCTCACATTGAAAACTGCCTTCTGTGTTGCCATTACTTCGGCTCGCAGGGTGAGTGAGCTTCAAGCTCTTTCTTGTAAGCCCCCTTTCTTCTCTGTGCATCTGGACAAAGTGGTGCTACAAACTAGACCCTCGTTCCTTCCAAAAGTGGTTACACCTTTTCACATTGGACAAACTATTACTTTGCCCATCTTTTTCCCACCTCCACACCCTTCTGAGGAGGAGGAGAGACTCCACCTCTTGGACCCTAAACGTGCACTGTCCTTTTACTAGATTTCTGGGTGGAAGATAAACTCTTCATTGGCTATGCAGGTGCCAAGAAAGGTTGGGCTGTTCAAAAGCATACCATCTCTAGATGGGTTGTCCTTTGTATTAAAGTCTGTTACGCTTTTGCGAAAAAGGAACCTCCAGTGGGACTCTGAGCTCATTCAACTAGAGCTACAGCAGCCACCACTGCTTTTGCACGTGGAGTTCCACTCATTGACATCTGTCAGGCAGCCACCTGGTCATCCTTGCACATGTTCACCAGACATTACTGCCTGGACAGCCAAGTCTGGAGGGATGGCTATTTTGCCTGTTCTGTCCTCCAGGACTTTCTGGTGTGAACTTGGTTCGCAGACCCTCCTCCGGGGTTGTATTGCCAGGGTATCTTTTCTAAGGTAAGGAATCTATAACCAACTGTTACTTTCAGACAGTTACTTACCTTCTGTAACGATGTATCGGTAAGAGACATAGGTCAGTTATAGATTCCTTACCGCCCCACCCATACTCCCCACTCTGCTAACTGACTTCTAGGGACAGGTACTTCCTTGCAGGAGCTTCTAGGTGGGTGCAGAAGATTTGCAAGTGTCTTTCCTGGCCTGTCTCCCTCACAATATCTACTCGCGGTTCCAAATTTGAGTAGGAATTTGTGTCTCCCTGTCTGCCTCTTCCTGATTATCAGTTTACTGCGAATACTCCCCAGGGTTGTAGCTGACGGTGTTGTGAAATATTGTGCCTCCAGTGCATGCAACTAAGAGTCGAGCCTGCCCAGACTGCCGTGTATGTCTCGGAGTACCCTGGTCTGTCCCGCTATGCAGTGCCCCCTGATGACCACCTTGAATACCTCCCAGAGAACTCCAGCATTCTCTACGGTACCCACGTTATGTTCAAAGTAGCTTGTAATCTGCTTGTTGATGTCTTCCCTGAAAGCTGCATCAAGCAGAGCGTTAGGTGGTAGGCGCCACGTGAAAGGTTGTATGTAGGGTTTGGGTATCTGAAAAGTCAATGTGACTGCTGAGTGATCCGATAGGGTGCTGGCATAATGGGCCACCTCTAATACCCAGGAATGCAGGTTTTGAGATGCAAGCCAAAAATCTAATCAGGCCCATGCTAAATGTTGCTGTGTAATACATGTGCCCTCCCGTGTGTTAGGATGAAACACTGCCAGGTGTCGGCTAAGCTATAATCCGCAATCAATCCCTTCAGCACTGCAGCGGCCTGTAGGTGATGTGTGCGTGAGGTGCCGACCCGGTCCTCCTCCAGCAATAGTACAGTGTTGATGTCGCCGCCCCAGAGTAAAGCAGCATCCCCCATGGACTGTATGTGGTGCCGTACCTTCTGAAAAAAGTGGGATCATCCACATTGGGCCCATATATGTTTGCGATGAGAACCCATTGTTGAAATAGTGTCCCCAATACTAGTAGATAACGCCCTTCTGAGTCGCTGACTACCTTAATTATTTGCCAGGGAGTGCCCCGTTTGATCAATGTTGCCACCCCTCTGGAATAATCGGAGTAGCAGGGTGTATATACCTCGCTCCATCTGTTGGATTTCAATCTTTCACATGCTGTACCCCTTAGTGGGTCTCCTGTAGGAGGAACACATCAACCGCATGTCGCGTGAGATATGATTGCATCATCCGTAGCTTCTGCGGTCATTTAGGCCACGCACATTCCAGGTGATGCTGGCCAATTTATTGAGCATGTAAGAAAAATGTCTCTATGCTGACCAGAATCCCGGTTTGTGAGATTTACCCTCTGTAACTCCCTGTATTATCCCTCATGTTGTGTGACGACGAAATCTGGACAGTGACAAGTAGTTCCCATTCACAAAAGGTCCAGTAAAGAATATGAAATGCACTGCAAGAAAAACAATAACAAAGAATAACATGCCCAACCCGCCCACCTCCCACTCCAACCCCCCAAACAGGTTGAGTTTTCAAAGCTGCCCACCCCATAATAAACAGAAGCCCGCAAAGAGTGAGACTGAAGGGAATCATCCCAGAGGGGGCGTGAAGTTGCCCGCTTACTGTCAAAATGCAACAGGGTGGCCGAACATCAATAGGAATATCTAAGAACATTTTTGTGAACGCAGTCAAGAATCTGGAAAGTGATTACAGTTCCTCCCAATAGCATATTAAGCCAAACACATGATAGGATCAAGTTTGGGACTAAATGGAGGAGTATATGCACTAGTTATTGTCACTTAGCTGACTGTGTGACGAGTTGTCCTTATCACAGCTGCTGGAGCGCTGTTGGCGTGCATATTGCTTAGTGAATTTCAGTGCGGCGGTTGCTTCTGGAAAAAAATAGGCTTTCCTCCAGTCTGCAGTCTTAGCTTTGCCGCGTATAGCATTGCATATTTAGTGCCAGTTTCTTTAAATAACTTTTTCGCTGGTATGAATTGTCGTCATGCCGCTTGCACTGCTTGGGTGAAATCTGGGTAAAATGTGACACTGTTCCCTTGGTGCTGCAGGTCCCCCTTCTCCCTGGCTACTCTCAAGATGGTATCTCTGTCCCTGTAGTTGAGCAGGCAAGCCAGAATTGTTCTGGGTGGAGCTCTAGGGGAAGGTCTGAGTCCAAGTGTTCGGTGCGCGCGTTCCACAAGAAACATCAGCGATAGATCAGGGTCGAAGAGATCCCGCAGAAGGCCCTCAACAAATTTTTCCATGTTCTTTATGTTTGTAGATTCCAGTATTCCCGTAATTCGGACATTGTTCCTCCTCGATCTTGCTTCAAGGTCTTCGTTGTGTGCCTTAATGACATCCAGCACTTTATCCATTCGGATGAGGTGTTCCTGCGTCTCCACTTGGAGATCATCCGAGTCCCAAATTCTGGTTTCCAGAGCGTCTATTCTGTCTTCGTGTTTGTCCACTCTTTGTGAGACCTGTTCCATCCGCAGCGCCAGGGAGTCCAGTTTAACGTCTATCGCCCTAAGGCTGACCTTTACTTCCCAGAGCATGAATTTTATATCATCCTCTTGCTCCGGTTCTAACTGCATTTCAGGCACCACAGTGATCTGGGTCTGGTCAGTGTCTTGCATTCTGGAGGAACGCTTCTCGAAGTTGATTTTTGCCGGTTTATTGTCCGTTTTCCCCATCGCTGCTTTTCTCCTGTTGCGCCTGTCTACCGCGTGTGGAGACACTGAATACAATCCTGCCAGGGCACCACACACCTGAGTTTCCAAGTATGGAACTCCGTGTCTTGGAGTAATGTCTCTGAGCGTACAGGTCAGCTGATGCTTTCCAAGCAATGTCCCTTTCTTACACCTTGGAGGTACCAGGACGCTCAGGGGACCAGGCGCCGGTCAGTGCACTACGCAAAGGCGTTGCGCGCTCAAGTCCGGATGCGCCCCCTTCTGTGTGTTTCAGCTTCTCGATCTATTGCTATTAATATGGATTTTTTCAGACTCGCACCGTGGGTCGTTGTGTTGAGTTAGCAGCGGTTCTATGGTTTTTGGCCCCCAGTCCACAAACCTCGTAGGCGTGCGGCGGGGATGGCACACCTCGCACGTGGTGTTTGCTTTACTTAATCCAGGGTCGCCATTACATGAAAATTAGGGACCTACTCTGAACAGTTTCTTGCTTCTTATGGTATCGGTTTCATGCAGTGAGCACTGCTCCCCCGCTTTTGTAGCTTTACAGGCAGTGCCCAGCGCAGCGTCCGTCTCAACCGATGTCCCGGCTGGCCACCGCCACTAGCAAGTCTTTGTTAATGATCTGCTTCCTGATTGTTGCCAGTGCGGTATGTGCAGGTTAGCGTTATGGCGCCCACGTTGTGTTGAGCGCCTTGTTAGCAGAAGTGCTTATATTCATTGTCCAGCCTGTAGTTCTGCGCGGGCTTGACTAGGGCCCTCACCCTCACTTTATTCTGCTGTGGTGCCTTTTGACAGTTCGTTCACACCTGCTTAGATCGCAGCTGCGGGTGTTCCGCTCGGGCCCCTGGCGTGTTTTCTGGATGCGGCATTAGTCGCAAATTTTGGACCTTCTCACCCCTGCGATCGCCTCGCGGGTGCCGTCCCCACCTCACAGGTCCCCGGATGGCTAACTGGGCAAAGGGAAGGTCGTCTCCGCTATCACTGCTGGCACCTGTGTCCACTCTTTACTGCGGGCCTCCCAAGCTGCTCCAACGAATGCCAGGAGATCCAGGCGGGCCACGCAGCAGCCGCTCACTCACCCGATCTCAGCCTGCATGGACTGCACACAGCCGCGGTCTCCGGCCGAACCGCTGGGCGTCCCCGCCAGCCACTGCAAGCACATTGATTCCACTTCGTGAGCAGCGCTAGATAGCCGCCCTGTCAGTCGCTGTAAGTGCAGTTCCGTTTCTTCTTCACTGTGCCTGCGCAATTTTGAGTTTCCCCGCTGGGGGCTCGCGTTTCGGTTCTGCCACAATTTTCTGCGCACTTCTGGGTTCCCCACAGTTAAATTTCACGCTGCCTGGTCAGTCGCTATTTATGCATCTTTTAGACTGCTTTTTGGCCATGGATGAAAGGAGTGGTTCCGGATATTTGTCGGATACCTAGCTCGGCTGGCAGAGCCACACTAACAAGCGGCCATCTTGCAGTTCGGCTCGGCTCAGCCACACCAACTTTCATTTATGTTTCATATAACATGTGTGTGTTATGTTTAGGCTTTCCTGTTTTCAGTTTCTATTTTTGGTAAATTCTGGTGGGGTTTTTTCAGTGTTTTGAAGTGATTTCAATATCTTAAAAAAACAGTTATCAGTGGTTACACATTTTCGCGCCATTAAAAACAACAGAAACTGTGTTTTTCCGGTGTTTATGGAATGTTTTGCTTTTATTACTGCTTGCTTTTTGCACTGATAGCGCATGGTATATAGACCGTGTACGTAGTGTATATGAAGTCCAAATAGATTTTTGCAAATTAAACTTATTGTGGTACATCATACAATATTACTTCAGTGAGTCTTTGGTCATGTGCGCTCGCTATTTCCTTCCCATGTACACTTCTGTGAAAAGGCCATCTCAACATTGGCACTTGAGACGGGCAACGCCAAAACAGCCAGTACACAATTTGTTACCTCTGGCCGCTGACATAGCTTTTGAATGAAATGAAATGAAATTCGGTTTTCTATAGTGCACTTCTACCCTAAGGCCTCGTAGCGCTTAGGACGGGTGAGCAAAGACAACAATCAGGCTGTGTAAATTAGTGAAAAAGAAAAGTTTTCAAAAGTCTGCAAAACTTTTGTAGATCAGGTTCGCTGCGCATGGTGGGGGCCAGAGAATTCCAAAAGGCAGCATTCCAAGAGAAGGAGCGACCTGCCTATCTAGCTCGTTGAACTTTGTGTGACTGCAAGAAAAGCTGTGCTAGAACGCAGATTTCTGGAGGGGTGGTAGGGAGTCACTAAAGAACAAATCATAGCAGGGCCTGAGTGCCACATTGCTTTGTGGGCAATGCACATCGCCTTGAATTGAATCCTGGCCTGGATTGGCAGCCAGTGGAGCTTTTTCAAAGCAGCTGACCCGGAGTGTCTCCGAGGCAGCTCCAGAAGTAAACAGGCCGCACAGTTCTGAGTCACCTGTAGTTTTTTGATGGTGGTCATCGGGGCACCCAGGTACAGAGGGCGTTCCCGTAGTCTAGACGGGACAAGATAAGAGCCTGCACCATAATCCTACGGGCCTGAAAAGGGAGAAGGGGCAGATTTTTTCTCAACAACCTCATCAGGACGAAACAGGTGGCGGAGAGCTTGATGATTGAAGCAGAGAGTGCTATCCAGCCACACTCCGAGACTCTTAATCTGATCTTTAGGCACCGGCAGAGTGCCCATACAGGTCGGCCAGTCCAAAGCTGCTCTGGGTGACGGAGACTTACCCAGGAACATCAGTTCTGTCTTGTCCCCGTTTAACTTTAAATGAGATAGTGCCATCCAGTCGGCTACTGCTTCTAGGCGGCTGCTCAGAGTGCTAGATGATCCCTCAGGGTGGTTGAAGTCAACCACCAGTTGGGTATCATCTGCATTGGTGACAATTTCGATGCCGAAAGGATGCACTATCCCAGCCAAAGGCTCCATATAAATATTAAAAAGGGTGGGACTCAGGGAGGATCCCTGAGGGACCCCGCAGCTCAGGGGCCACAGTTTGGATTGAGTAGCACCCTCCGAGACCTGAAAAAAACGGTCTTCCAGAAAGGATTGCAGCCAGATGAGAGCCAGCCCTGTCACCCCAAGATGTTTTAGACGGGAGAGCAAGATGTTGTGATCCACCGTGTCGAAGGCGGCACTGAGGTCCAGCAAAATAATTGCTGCAGTGCCGCCTTGGTCCAAATACCTCAGAGCGCTCTCTATCACAGCCAAGAGGGCTGCTTCCGTCCCAAGCTTTGGGCGGAAACCTGCTTGAGAATCATGGAGTAGATTGTTAGACTCCAGATGGTGAACCAGGATGGTATTGATGTGCGTCTCAAGCAGCTTGCCCAACCATGGAAGGAGGGATATCGGACGATAATTGGCCATGATGGAAGGATCCAAATTGGGTTTCTTCAATAATGCTCTGACTTGGGCACATTTCCACGCCAGCGACACCTTTCCTGCGGTGATGGAGGTGTTTAAAACATTCAGGATCACTGGCCGGATTACATCAGAGACTAGAATAAGATGGCGCGGAGGGGCTGAATCAGTCGGAGAGCCAGATGATACTCTCAACATTAGCGTGTTCAGTAGTCGCTCGTCAAGCAGAGGGAACTCCATTAGAGGGCATTGCGCAGTCGGAGGGCTATTCTCGGCACCAAGAAGAATGGATTTACCCTGAGACGAGGTAAAAGAGGGAAATACGCTGAATGTTTTTGTGGAAATATTCAGCCTGCTTGTCACAACGATTTTGGGCCTCTCTAGAGTCTGGTGTAATTGAAGACTGCGATTCTCAGGGCATGTTCTGCAACATTTGTGTTGAGCTGGGCGCTTATGCCCACAGAGTTATTGAAGCGGTCAAAAGTGAAGCTGCACTTTTGAAACTACAGAGGAAGTTCCCCTTTTTAGGAAGGGATCTAGAAATTAATTAGAGTACCACAGTGAAGTTTCATTGACTTCAAGTGTCATGGTTGGTGAAGGGACATTACTATGCATCATTGCAAGCCATTTCTCATATATTATAAAATAAAAGTTCCTGAACTGCTCTTCAACATTTCTTTGCTTACCAAGTGGCAGGCACTCTAACATGGAACATGTTGCAGTATCAAAGTCACTAAAGGTGTCGCCCAGCATACTCTCAAGAAGATGTTTCACATCTACACCAATTATGCAGAACACGTGGCAGACCGGGTGTTTTCAAACTCTAGTTTTTTTATTAGGTCCAATACAGCAGTTAAGTTTTCCTGTAAAGATTGCAGTAGAGTGTACATCACTATCAATATGTGACCAAGATCCTCACATTTCTTGCCTTTGGTATCATCACTCAGCAAAAATTCTGTAAACGGCTGCCACATGGATAATATAGCATTCATAGCCCCTTGGACTGAGAACCATCATCTAAGGGAAACAGTTGGGATGACTCTTTCTTTGATGCCACACAAAGCACGAAATGAAGAATATTTGCGTTTTAGTTCCTGTGCATTAGAAAACTGCACCAGAATGGAATAAAAAGTCAACAGCCTTCCTCATTAACTCTGAAGATTGTAAAGATGATTTCAGCATAGCATCTAACAAGTGGCAAGGATCTCTTACAGGGAATCACTTCAGCTCCGGTATCGATTTTGACAGGCCATCACACAACTTTCTCATATACGTAGCTGAATCACTGCAAATACAAACAATATCACTCCAATCTTTGTTGAATGTGGCAAGAACCTTTTTTTGCAGAGCATTCCAAGTGACCCTGCGTTCCATGTTTTCCAAAAGTCTGTTGTCATTTTTTCACCACTATCCCAGATGCTTGGCGATAGCGCTCTTTTCATTAATACATGTCCCTATACCTTGCATTGAATGTTTAAAGACTGAGGTGTTGGCAATTCACCTACTGTCAATACTGAATCACTAGAAACTAGGGGATGATTTAAGGGTTTTTACCCATTCTCTGTGGGTAAATGTGCTGACACATATTCGGGAAGATTCTTTTGAAACCATCCAGTTTACCGATCAGTGAAAAAAATCAAACGTAGCCAAAATATCAAGTATGGTTTTGATATTTCCTGATTCTCTACAGTTTATAAAATAATTAAACAAGACCTAAAACATGCTTCTGAACCCTGCATCTTTAGACCAAAGACCACAAAACTGGAAAAAGAAAGAAGAAACAATATTTGAGTGGCATCACTAAACAACAAAACTCAAGCAGAATAATGTTAACCCAATCTTTCTCACTGCTAGCTTGTATAAAAAAGTTACATTGTAGTGGCCCCTTCAGGACATAAAAGAATGACTGTCACTCTCTTTTTCCTTTCTTTGAATGGCATTTAGTTTTGTGGTTGTGCAGGTTTTTTTTCAGTGTTTATGTTTTCACTGGCGAGGGCTATTTCTCTTTCAGTGGGGTTTTATCAGTTATTATAGGTTTAAACCTAAAACTGAACAGCCTAGTTATGTTTTATATGCGTTTACCTGGAAGAGTCCAACAAAATAATTTCAGTGTTTTTTTGTATTTAGCCACGTCTCTGACCCCGTCCCCACTCTCACTGACCCCGTCCCCACACCCACTAACCCCGTCCCCACACCCACTAACCCCGTCCCCACACCCACTGACCCCGTCCCCACACCCACTAACCCCGTCCCCACACCCACTGACCCCGTCCCCACACCCACTGACCCCGTCCCCACACCCACTGACCCCGTCCCCACACCCACTGACCCCGTCCCCACACCCACTGACCCCGTCCTCACACCCATTGACCCCGTCCCCACACCCATTGACCCCGTCCCCACACCCACTGACCCCGTCCCCACACCCATTGACCCCGTCCCCACACCCATTGACCCCGTCCCCACACCCATTGACCCCGTCCCCACACCCATTGACCCCGTCCCCACACCCATTGACCCCGTCCCCACGCCCATTGACCCCGTCCCCACGCCCATTGACACCGTCCCCACGCCCATTGACCCCGTCCCCACGCCCATTGACCCCGTCCCCACGCCCATTGACCCCGTCCCCACGCCCATTGACCCCGTCCCCGCGCCCATTGACCCCGTCCCCGCGCCCATTGACCCCGTCCCCGCGCCCATTGACCCCGTCCCCGCGCCCATTGACCCCGTCCCCGCGCCCATTGACCCCGTCCCCGCACCCATTGACCCCGTCCCCGCACCCATTGACCCCGTCCCCGCACCCATTGACCCCGTCCCCGCACCCATTGACCCCGTCCCCGCACCCACTGACCCCGTCCCCGCACTCACTGACCCCGTCTCCGCACTCACTGACCCCGTCTCCGCACTCACTGACCCCGTCCCCGCACTCACTGACCCCGTCCCCGCACTCACTGACCCCGTCCCCGCACTCACTGACCCCGTTCCCGCACTCACTGACCCCGTTCCCGCACTCACTGACCCCGTTCCCGCACTCACTGACCCCGTTCCCGCACTCACTGACCCCGTTCCCGCACTCACTGACCCCGTTCCCGCACTCACTGACCCCGTTCCCGCACTCACTGACCCCGTTCCCGCACTCACTGACCCCGTTCCCGCACTCACTGACCCCGTTCCCGCACTCACTGACCCCGTCCCCGCACTCACTGACCCCGTCCCCGCACTCACTGACCCCGTCCCCGCACTCACTGACCCTGTCCCCGCACTCACTGACCCCGTCCCCGCACTCACTGACCCCGTCCCCGCACTCACTGACCCCGTCCCCGCACTCACTGACCCCGTCCCCGCACTCACTGACCCCGTCCCCGCACTCACTGACCCCGTCCCCGCACTCACTGACCCCGTCCCCGCACTCACTGACCCCGTCCCCGCACTCACTGACCCCGTCCCCGCACTCACTGACCCCGTCCTCGCACTCACTGACCCCGTCCTCGCACTCACTGACCCCGTCCTCGCACTCACTGACCCCGTCCTCGCACTCACTGACCCCGTCCTCGCACTCACTGACCCCGTCCTCGCACTCACTGACCCCGTCCTCGCACTCACTGACCCCGTCCTCGCACTCACTGACCCCGTCCTCGCACTCACTGACCCCGTCCTCGCACTCACTGACCCCGTCCTCGCACTCACTGACCCCGTCCTCGCACTCACTGACCCCGTCCTCGCACTCACTGACCCCGTCCTCGCACTCACTGACCCCGTCCTCGCACTCACTGACCCCGTCCTCGCACTCACTGACCCCGTCCTCGCACTCACTGACCCCGTCCTCGCACTCACTGTCCCCGTCCTCGCACTCACTGACCCCGTCCTCGCACTCACTGACCCGTCCTCGCACTCACTGACCCCGTCCTCGCACTCACTGACCCCGTCCTCGCACTCACTGACCCCGTCCTCGCACTCACTGACCCCGTCCTCGCACTCACTGACCCCGTCCTCGCACTCACTGACCCCGTCCTCGCACTCACTGACCCCGTCCTCGCACTCACTGACCCCGTCCTCGCACTCACTGTCCCCGTCCTCGCACTCAATGACCCCGTCCTCACACTCAGACCCTGTCCTCACGACCCCCTCCTCACACTCACTGACCCCCTCCTCACACTCACTGACCCCCTCCTCACACTCACTGACCCCCTCCTCACACTCACTGACCCCCTCCTCACACTCACTGACCCCGCTCCAAGTACAGTCCCTGACCCCGCTCCTAGTACAGTCACTCACCCCGCTCCTAGTACACTCACTCACCCCGCTCCTAATACACTCACTCACCCCGCTCCTAGTACACTCACTCACCCCGCTCCTAGTACACTCACTCACCCCGCTCCTAGTACACTCACTCACCCCGCTCCTAGTACACTAAGTTACTCTGACCACACTCCTCGACCCCGCTTCTAGTACACTCACTGACCCCCGCTCCTAGTACAACCACTGACTCGTCCCTACAGTCACTGACCCCGCTTCTAGTACACTCACTGACCACACTTCTAATACACTCACTGACCCCGCTTCTAGTACACTCACTGACCCCGCTTTTAGTACACTCACTGACCCCGCTTCTAGTACACTCACTGACCCCGCTTCTAGTATACTCACTGACCCCGCTTCTAGTACACTCACTGACCCCGCTTCTAGTACACTCACTGACCCCGCTTCTAGTACACTCACTGACCCCGCTTCTAGTACACTCACGGACACTGCTTCCAGTACACTCACGGACACCGCTTCCAGTACACTCACTGACCCCGCTGCTAGTACACTCACTGACCCCGCTGCTAGTAGACTCACTGACCCCGCTGCTAGTAGACTCACTGACCCCGCTGCTAGTAGACTCACTGACCCCGCTGCTAGTAGACTCACTGACCCCGCTGCTAGTAGACTCACTGACCCCGCTGCTAGTAGACTCACTGACCCCGCTGCTAGTACACTCACTGACCCCGCTGCTAGTACACTCACTGACCCCGCTGCTAGTACACTCACTGACCCCGCTGCTAGTACACTCACTGACCCCGCTGCTAGTACACTCACTGACCCCGCTGCTAGTACACTCACTGACCCCGCTGCTAGTACACTCACTGACCCCGCTGCTAGTACACTCACTGACCCCTCTTCTAGTACACTCATTGACCCCTCTTCTAGTACACTCACTGACCCCTCTGCTAGTACACTAACTGACCCCTCTTCTAGTACACTAACTGACCCCGCTTCTAGTACACTCACTGACCCCGCTGCTAGTACACTCATTGACCCCGCTTCTAGTACACTCACTGACCCTGCTTCTAGTACACTCAAGAAGATCACAGCTTCCATGCTTTTTTATGCACTAAACTCGCTGCTTGTAACAGTTTGCAACCCTGTTTGAGCCGTGTTTTTCCTCCGCTTCTCTGTCCGCTCCTGCCACAGCCCTAGAGTCTCGGCTCTCTCTCTCACTCCCTTCTACTCCAGGTACCATTGCCTTACAGCACAGTCAGCCATGGCGCCCAGTGCAGGTCGCATTGTACTGAAAAATAGGTGTCAAGAGGTTCTGGGTTCATAATGGACGTGCATTAGCAGAGTACTCCGCCTTCTGTGTCAAGTGTAGAGCAGTACGCTGGCTGTCCGGTGATTGGTGTCACAAACAGCAAAGCTCTGAGAACTGTCAGTCCTTCCCAAGCCCCTTCCTTGAGCTCTGAAGCTCACGGCCAGACACCGAGAATCAGACGTGCTGTCAGACCCGGAATTCTAAACCTGCCTCGTGGTGCAGTGCCAAGACATGTCCGCCTTCTGCAGCTGAGGCTGTAATCGGGCTGGGTCGCGAGCACCATGAGGCTGCTGCCAGCAGATGGCCCTGAGATCTGAGCAGAGGTCAGGACAATCCGCTTCCAAGCCGAGGACCTAGCCCCACCTGCCTCGTTCCATTATAGTCACCCCGTCGTATACGTCGGTCCTCCATGCTGGGCTTCAGTCCTTTGTGCCTGTTCAGTGTTCTCGGCTTTGAGTTTTCTGACACGGTTTCGTTCATTACCGGCATCTCTACAGACGACATAAATCCATAGAAGGAGAAATTCAAGATGTTGGCAAGCATGCTGGCATCCGCCCCTATGTCTAAGTGGACTTTAACTCTGTATGGCATGGTTTTTCCTTATCCTTAAATAGCAGAGGAGAGATCTTATAATTTAGCCGGTTAGTTCATATTTTCTTTTGTTCTTTGTAACAACATGGTGGGCCTGGGTATGTTTTATGAGGAGTGGAGGTAACACTATCTACAGAAATTGCACTACCTATAGTACATCTAAGTTGTTATGGAATAAACTAGAATTTTATTTACAGATATCCAAACCTCCTTAGATTCTCACAAGTTCACTTGATCCTCATCACCTGATAAAACCTTAACGTCAGCCCATTCTCCAAATTTCCTCCTCCCTTCCCGTCTATCCTCTCTTCCTATCTATTATTATGCTCATGAAAGGATCATTTACATAGGATTATCATATATTCTTCAGTATCTTCTCTTTCCTCTCTCTATCTCTTTCTTCTCCTTGTATGCAATACCAGCTCGTTATAAAGCCTGGCTTTAGCAGTGTAAGAGAGCCTTAAAGTTTGAATGTGTAAACAGTTCTCTGGACCGACTATCCCAAAATAGATTTAATTTGTGGAACGAATCTTATGTTCTTGCAATTCTATCCAGTGATCTCATTATGATTTGGAATGTTTGTACAGCTATGGGCTCCCATTTGTTGCATTTTTCGAAAATAAAAACTTTAGGACAAAAAACAAGCAATCTGATGGAGATTTCTAGGTTTAGATTAGTTATCTAAGAATGTTTCCCAGGCTTCAGACTGGACCGGAAACATTTTTGAAAAGTCCCCCTGCAGGCCGGTAGGTGGCGTTGTTTGGTACCGCGTGATGTCGCCGGTTGCACTAGAAGTGACGTCCCCGGTGCCTTTATAGGTGGCAGCCCAGTCCCTTTTTATCAGCATGGATCGAGCTCCCCTTACTCACTTTTTGACACATTATTCAACCATTTTGCTGACATCCATCAATCAATGTGACTTTTTTATGCTCTTTTTTGTTTTTTTAAAAATGTCTCCCAAGAAATGAACTGATTTCATACCTTGTGGTGCCTGTCCAATCAAATATCTGAGACCGACCCCTACTTGGCGTGTCTGTGGTGCCTGGAGCAGGACAACGACTCCAAGGCCTGCCAGAATTGCAGGACCATGGATCTGAAGGCCATCCACGAGCGGGCTTTGAAGCTTCTGGCTACTCGACATGCGCTCTGCACTGCTTAAGGTCCAGTTTGCTAGGGAGGCCCGGGGCCGCTCTCTTTGAGTCGATTGTGCCGGCCATCATTGCGATCTCGGACTCCTTCTGGTAAGTCCCATAAGAAGTCATCCAATAAGTTGAAGCGTTCTTTGACTTCCCCTTGCCGGTCCCATTCATCATATGAGGCACATGAACTACACCACAGATCCAGGCCCCTCTCTCAGGTAGTGCCTATCCAGAATGCGACTGATCCTAGGTCCAGCTTCTGCGAGTTTCCTGGAGTCCGCGCGATCCCTGCCCAACTTTGAGAATGTTATGAGACCACGAGCATCATTTTAGGGGCGGTCGTATCCCTCTGGAGTGACTTTGAGCCCCATGGGTTTGGAAGGTACTGATTAAGTTTCCACCAGCTGGTACGCTCTCTGTGCCAGTATGACTCTCCGTTGGTGGTACCAGATTGGCCCCAGTCATGAATTCGCAACCTCCTTTGGGGACTGTTTCAGGGGCACCAATCCCGACAATGCCGATGCCCATCGGTGGCTCTGAACCCATTGTGATTCCTGACTCAGATAGGGAGCTGGATTGCTGTTGCAAGACATCAGTTCCGTATCTGACTAGGCCCACACAGCCTGAATAAGGGATGGATCCCTGTTTTCGTGAAGAGCCCTCAGAGCAGCATGAATGGATGGCATTTGAGGAGCCTGGGTTTATTTTGACTCCCTAGTGGAGCCCATTGCTGACAACTGGTACCGAGGACCTGGCTGACGCTAGTGGTCTGGACACTACCAGAGATTTGCATCCTCTCTCCTACCACATTGGCTGCAGAGAAAACAGCTTCTTCTACGATGGTGGTCCAGAGGGCGGCTTAGATCCTGGACCTGACACTGCCCATGGTGCAGGTCAAGACCATCATCTTGACATAACTGCTTCAACCTAGGGTATACCCCTCAAAACCCCTGCTCCCTTTCAATGAAACCTTCACTGATGTCCTGCTCAGGCTGAAGGTCAAGCACTGCTGTGCACAGGACAATCACAGCTTTGCACAGGACAATCACATGCTGCGATTGCCCCATTCTTGGGACCCAGCCCTCCTCACTCAACATCCCACCCCTTAGAGCCAGGCCTTCACCTCCAAAATACATTCTGTTGCATTCCCTGCTTCACCACCGGATAGGTAATATCTTCAAAAAGTGGATTTTCTTGTCTGCCAGCCTTGCACTGCGGTCAGTGAACGCTGCATGCTTATTGGGCCATTATTCCCGTACTGTATGGGATACAGTTGCACAAGTACTACCCGTGGTCTTAAAGGAGACCCAATGCGTAAATATTTATCAAGGACCCCCTGAGTACATGGAAATACAGTTCCTAGACCAGGGAAAAACAGGAGAATGATATATATCAATCTAGGCAACAATCGTAATAGAAGGTCGGAAGGGACTGAGCTACAACATTGGTTTTTGTTAAAAGAGAGTACAATTTTATTCAAAGTTTATCAAGACACATAAATTAAAAATACAAATTCATTATTTGCAATTAACACATATAACTAAATGAATTGAGAATACAAAACATCATTAAAAAAGAGAAATAATCCAATAAAGTATATGGATGTACATAAAATAAACACAATTTAAGAGAAAATGTGGCAAATTTAATCTCTACGCGCGTTTCGGCGAACCAGCGCCTTCTTCTGGAGCAGCCACGATAATATCTAAAAAAAGAAAAGTATCATACAGGAAAACATTATATACAATATTATTTAACTCTTAATTTATAATACATAAAAGCTCTAAATTCCAATGTTATTCTAGTAGTCTCAGACTTTCCATTATTTAATGACCTAAACTCTTTGACATTACAACATTTCTTTTGAAACCTTCATTTCCTTGCCTTAATGGTAATCACAAAATTTATTTGTATTGTTGGAATTCAAACCAGTATATATTGACCCAGATAAGTGACTGTAGTGGATCGATATTTAAGATGGACCCATTCTATTTTATCTGTAACATTGGTCACATAAAAAAAGGGGGGGATATGTTACATTGAAATAACAATTCCTAAGGTTGGAGATGAGAGAATTCTTGGATGGATGGGTATTTCAAAGATTCTGATATAGATCTCTCTTTAGCGGGCCATGTAACTCTTGGTAGAAGATTGTACACATAGAGCTTGAAATGGTAGCAGTCATCAAACACTTATGTTAGCGGGACCCATATATTTGTATAAAATGCGTATATTTAATGAGTAGGGTCACTTACTTAAAAAATGGAGTATGTGACGGTAACTTGATGAAGCAATCTGGTTTATGTATAAGAAGAATATCCTTTCTTAATTTTTTGGTGAAAATACTATAAACCAAAAAGAGATAATAAAGGAACAAAGTAAAATTATAACCAGGTCTATGATTATTTCAAAACAAAAGTTATTAAAAACAGGAATTGGTGTTTACCTATTTTAATTTTCGTTCATGGATGGATTTCCAACAGAAGATGGTGCTGTAAGTTGGTTTCAGGTATTGATGTTTTAGATTTTATATTTCCTAAAGAAATTATTACATCTTTCAGTTTTTTGCTGGATTATAATAACTAAGAAATTGTAAAATACGAGTTCTCACAATTATCACTCAGGGAAATGAAATTACCTGAATTGGAAAAGAGGGGTTCGTTTAGACCCGCCGGCCGGAAACAAGACGTGATGGCCACAAGAATATTTATTTATTTGATGCCGCAAAAGATATGCAATCCTCCTGATGTGGGGATTTTAGTTAATGATGATTTACTATATTTTGAATGGACAATATTCTACCATAAGCGTCTGTTCGATACAATGATCGGATAACAAAACAGTGACCTAAAATTCAAGAGGTAAAAAACTAATGGTTACCTTTTTGCTTATACTCAAATGGAGTCGGTTCAATACGGTTAAAATAGCTCCCTGTCTGAAAAATAAATAAAGAAGTAATGTACACCACTGATAACTAAGAATACAGAGTCAACTGTAGAGCGACTAGGCTACAAGTATTAAGCCTAGGGCTTTTTTGATCTTACCCGATCGATATCAACAGGGCTCCAGGTTTCCGGCGGCGGGACACGGGGGTTCTGTAATCCTTCCACGAGCAAATTCGTTTGAAGTCATATTGGGCTACACTTTTTATACCCTACTTAATTGGGGAATTAACTGCAGCTGACTTGTGTCAGAAGATAAAAAATGGACCAAGTAGTTGGAAAAATAGAAAGAGGGCTGCGTTTTGGAAAGGAAGTCGCATTAGCTCCGGACGAATGCGCTGCTTGCAGTGAAAATAAACGACGGTGTGGGAAACACTGGACGGACCAACCAGTCAAAGTAGTGAAAAGGGGACTTCGTTCCTAAGGGGAAATAATGTTAACTATAACTAATGATAATTTCCAGCAATAAAATAGATGACAGAAAATACCGTGAATGATGTCGTTAGGGCGCTGAAATAGGGGCGAAGTTGAAAACGGACTCCTTATGTATGCAATAGGAGTCTGCTTAATGTTCTTTAAACGATCAATGGTGATATATTAAAATGTGAATAGTCATAACATTTAATGTACAGACAAAAAAATATATATGTTTAGCAGAGCAGTCGATGTAAAAGTCGTGAAAAGTCGTTACATTTATAATTTTAACAAAATTGATAAACGGGCTAACAACTAGTTAAAAGAATAACTGAAGGGGGAGAAGGAATAAATCAGATGAATGAAATACAGTTTTCAATCAGGCGGGAAGAATATAGGGGATTGATCTTATTCTAGCAAATAGCGTGTTCCCAGGGCAATTCGCTATTCATTCCCTCACGGAAGGTGTTAAAGACAAATATCCAAAACACCTCCCTCTTCTTTCTGATAGCACAGCCACCATTAGAATCTGGGGTATGGATTTTTTCTAAGACTCTCCATTTAAAGTCTTCTGCCTGGTGTCCTTTTTCTAAAAAATGTTTCACCATTGGGGCAGCAATTTTTTGAGTTCTAATCGCAGAGCGATGTTCATTTAAACGTGTCTGTATTGCACGGGATGTTTCTCCTATATACCCGAGGAGACAGGGACACTGTATGAAGTAGATCAAATTTGAGGATCTACAGTTCCACATTTCTTTTGCAACTGTTGTATGGCCATTCATCTAATTTATTGTTGAGCCATTATTCTACCTTATAGGTTGGCAGTCAACTATAGTTTGTCTATACAAACAATTATTGACAATTTTCATGTTCTCTCCCTCTATGAGGTTTTGAGAATTATACCATAAACATCCCCTTCTCCCCCTTCAGTTATTCTTTTAACTAGTTGTTAGCCCGTTTATCAATTTTGTTAAAATTATAAATGTAACGACTTTTCACGACTTTTACATCGACTGCTCTGCTAAACATATATATTTTTTTGTCTGTACATTAAATGTTATGACTATTCACATTTTAATATATCACCATTGATTGTTTAAAGAACATTAAGCAGACTCCTATTGCATACATAAGGAGTCCGTTTTCAACTTCGCCCCTATTTCAGCGCCCAAACGACATCATTCACGGTATTTTCTGTCATCTATTTTATTGCCGGAAATTATCATTAGTTATAGTTAACATTATTTCCCCTTAGGAACGAAGTCCCCTTTTCACTACTTTGACTGGTTGGTCCGTCCAGTGTTTCCCACACCGTCGTTTATTTTCACTGCAAGCAGCGCATTCGTCCGGAGCTAATGCGACTTCCTTTCCAAAACGCAGCCCTCTTTCTATTTTTCCAACTACTTGGTCCGTTTTTTATCTTCTGACACAGGTCAGCTGCAGTTAATTCCCCAATTAAGTAGGGTATAAAAAGTGTAGCCCAATATGACTTCAAACAAATTTGCTCGTGGAAGGATTACAGAACCCCCGTGTCCCGCCGCCGGAAACCTGGAGCCCTGTTGATATCGATCGGGTAAGATCAAAAAAGCCCTAGGCTTAATACTTGAAGCCTAGTCGCTCTACAGTTGACTCTGTATTCTTAGTTATCAGTGGTTTACATTACTTCTTTATTTATTTTTCAGACAGGGAGTTATTTTAACCGTATTGAACCGACTCCATTTGAGTATAAGCAAAAAGGTAACCATTAGTTTTTTACCTCTTGAATTTTAGGTCACTGTTTTGTTATCCGATCATTGTATCGAACAGACGCTTATGGTAGAATATTTTCCATTAAAAATATAGGAAATCATCATTAACTAAAATCCCCACATCAGGAGGATTGCATATCTTTTGCGGCATCAAATAAATAAATATTCTTGTGGCCATCACGTCTTGTTTCCGGCCGGCGGGTCTAAACGAACCCCTCTTTTCCAATTCAGGTAATTTCATTTCCCTGAGTGATAATTGTGAGAACTCGTATTTTACAATTTCTTAGTTATTATAATCCAGCAAAAAACTGAAAGATGTAATAATTTCTTTAGGAAATATAAAATCTAAAACATCAATACCTGAAACCAACTTACAGCACCATCTTCTGTTGGAAATCCATCCGTGAACGAAAATTAAAATAGGTAAACACCAATTCCTGTTTTTAATAACTTTTGTTTTGAAATAATCATAGACCTGGTTATAATTTTACTTTGTTCCTTTATTATCTCTTTTTGGTTTATAGTATTTTCACCAAAAAATTAAGAAAGGATATTCTTCTTATACATAAACCAGATTGCTTCATCAAGTTACCGTCACATACTCCATTTTTTAAGTAAGTGACCCTACTCATTAAATATACGCATTTTATACAAATATATGGGTCCCGCTAACATAAGTGTTTGATGACTGCTACCATTTCAAGCTCTATGTGTACAATCTTCTACCAAGAGTTACATGGCCCGCTAAAGAGAGATCTATATCAGAATCTTTGAAATACCCATCCATCCAAGAATTCTCTCATCTCCAACCTTAGGAATTGTTATTTCAATGTAACATATCCCCCCCTTTTTTTATGTGACCAATGTTACAGATAAAATAGAATGGGTCCATCTTAAATATCGATCGACTACAGTCACTTATCTGGGTCAATATATACTGGTTTGAATTCCAACAATACAAATACATTTTGTGATTACCATTAAGGCAAGGAAATGAAGGTTTCAAAAGAAATGTTGTAATGTCAAAGAGTTTAGGTCATTAAATAATGGAAAGTCTGAGACTACTAGAATAACATTGGAATTTAGAGCTTTTATGTATTATAAATTAAGAGTTAAATAATATTGTATATAATGTTTTCCTGTATGATACTTTTCTTTTTTTAGATATTATCGTGGCTGCTCCAGAAGAAGGCGCTGGTTCGCCGAAACGCGCGTAGAGATTAAATTTGCCACATTTTCTCTTAAATTGTGTTTATTTTATGTACATCCATATACTTTATTGGATTATTTCTCTTTTTTAATGATGTTTTGTATTCTCAATTCATTTAGTTATATGTGTTAATTGCAAATAGTGAATTTGTATTTTTAATTTATGTGTCTTGATAAACTTTGAATAACATTGTACTCTCTTTTAACAAAAACCAATGTTGTAGCTCAGTCCCTTCCGACCTTCTATTACGATTCTTAAAGGAGACCCAAGCCATCCTCTCCCAAGCTACTGCTGACAGTAGAGATGCAGCGAACTTCCCAATCAGATGTGGATAGGATACGACCAGCTACCTGGGCAAAGCCATTGCTTCCATGGTGATGCTTCAACTTCACGCCTGACTGAGGAATACTGATATTTCGGGGATATGTCCAGGCATCCCTTATGGAAATTCCTTTTGATGACATTCGCCTTTTCGGTGCTTGAACATTTTAAGGATAGTAGGACCACTGCAATGTCGTTTGGGTTCACCATGGCCCCGCAGCAGCTGCATTACGCCTTCTGCAGATATGGTAGGGGCTGTCGGCTGCGTCCCTTTCCCACTAGCCAAAACGGCCAGCAGGCTTCTAAGTCCTTTCGTGGCCACGGACGTGGCTTCCACAAGCCTTGTGGAAACCACAGCCAGGGGTATACCCAATCTGCCCCTTGCGCTTTGGCAGCCGCAGCCTCAAAGTCCCTTAACTATGCTCTCACAGCATCAAGGGCACTCATTGGCAGAATTCGGTACCACCTCTCCCAATGGCAGGAGATAACATCGGACAAATGGGTGCTTCAGATTATTCAGCGAGGTTACGACCCACCTTTCCAACAGATTCCCTGATCAGCTTGCAGAGGATTACTGTGCCCTCTTCCAACAGGAAGTAGCTCGCTCTTCTGGCCAAAGGAGCCATTGAGATTGTGCCGGCATCAGACATAGGTCGTGCTTGCTTCTGATGCCGAAAAAGGACGGAGGCCTCTGAACTATGCCCTCTCGATTACTCCCTGAAAAAGGAAAAATACAGGATGTTTACTCTGGCTCAGGTTCGGTCTGCCCTCGACCCTGGAGACTGAATGGTAGCGTCAGACTTATCCAGTATTAGGGGTGTCTTTCATAGATTCACATGCCTGAATCATTCCCCGTCGTCGAGACGGGAGCCTCCGGTATATAGAAAAGTAATGTCCTATAGACATACATAAAGAAGAATAGGCCTAAGGGCCTCACCTTAGTAGCCTATCCTTGTCCTTATGCAAAAAGGACCAAACTCTTAGAGCCAGCCAATCAGCTATCGCCTCCCTCTAGAACCTTCCTGGCAGGAGCCTCAGTCTCTCAGATTTTCTACCGCACGTTGTGCTAGGGAGTCTCCAACCTGAGCTCTCCTCAGGATATCTTCTACAACTACTTTTTCACTTGTGAAAAGGTTTGCCTTCTCCAATTTTTCAGCAGAGATACTTCAGACTCTTCTCTTGCAGTAAGTGATTTCTTTCCTTGCAATTTTAAGGAATGTCTGGATCCCAGAAGAAAGCCCTTTTCAGGGCCTGCTCTTCATGTGGGAAGAAAAGGTTCCATGTCGAGGACAAGCATGACCTGTGCTTATACTGCCTTTACCCGGATCACGTCCCCAAAGACTGTAAAATCTGTTGCTCTTTCCCTAATAAGACCTTGAGGGATAGAGAAGGTCGACTTCTCATTTGGCTGGACAGGCTTAAACAGAGGGATAATGTGGAGTCCTCAGAGGGCAGCTTCTCCATGACTTCGGACGTCTCCCTCAAGAGGCCAAGGGGGGACCCCCCTGGCCCCTCAGACACTCCTCCTATGAAGATACAAAAGAAATCTTCAGAGGCAAAATCTACAACTTCTTCAGTGTCTGACACAGGCTCCCATGCCTTTAAGAAGCCTGCGCACTCATCCACCAAGCCTGCGTCATCTTCAACGCTAAAGAGAGCTGTGATGCCACTCGCCGTCTCCACAACGACGACGACGGTGTCGACGACGACAGCGTCGTCAGTCCTCGCCTCGACGACGACCACTCCATCATCGTCGTCGGCGGGTAGACCTATCCCATCGGTCATACTGCCAAAACCGTCGTCGACGAAATAACCGTCGACGACGAAATCGGGGCCGTCGACGACGACCCCGTCGACGAAGAACCCATCGACGGCGCAATCTGGACCGTCGACGACGACACCGTCGACGAGAAACCCATCGTCGACGACGACACCGTCGACGAGGATCCCGTCGACGATGAAGACGGGGACGTCGGCGAGAAGCCCGCCGTCGACGGAAGAATCGTCGCCGAGACCGTCGACGAAGAAGACGTCGACGAGGAATGAATCGTCGACGAGGAACGAGTCGTCGTCGACGAGCGCGTCGACGACGAGGACGTCGTCGACGACCGCGTCATCGACGAAAACATCGTCAACGACGAAAATCTCGTCTGTTGAACCGCCGACGACGGAGGCCATGCCGTCGGCGACGAAACAGTCGGCGGGAGGGTCGTCTTCGACCCAGGACAACGCGGAACCGTGGAGGAAGTCCAAACTGGTAGAACCGTCGTCATGGACTTTACCACCGCCAACACCACCGCGCAAGGTGCCTAAAAAGCTAATCACACCAGAAACTACATCCCGAGCAAAGTACAAAGCCACTTGCCTTCTGACATTCTCCAGAGCGAAGAATCGGAAGAGGAACTTACGACTCAGGCTATGTCCATTTCAGACCTTCATGTCAAATGCCAAAGCACGGATGAGGAACAGGAGGAGCTGGTCTACCAGGAACACTCTTTCCAAGCTCATGTACGGACAGAAGTGACCCCAATGGTGTGCCTTCCGGCTTCCATTGTGGATGACCTTAAACATCTCATACAGGACTACAAGCAACGTTTCCCGGAAGCGCAGGCTACTGAGGATAGGGGCCCGACGCCGGCTACATCTGCTCCACCGGCAGCCCCACGACAGACGCGACCACCTCCGCAGGCCTACCATGACGCAGTCTCGCCTCAGGTGGTGGAGTCCTCGGATGAGGAAGCTAAGGAGATGGAAGAGGGCGAAGTACATGAGGATCGCACGGATCAGGACGACGACGAGGAGTATGTCGCACCTTCCCCAGCTTCACCCCAACCGCGCCCGTCGGACTCTCCGCCAGTGGACATCGGCGGTTTCCATAAGATAGTGGAACGGGCAGCAAAGCGTTTTCACATGGAAATGGAAACGACGGAAACAGAATGTTGCTTATATGACTTTAAGGAACAAACTAAAAAGATAACGAAATCGATTCCAATTATTGAATTCCTCTGGGAGCAGGGAAAGAAACTTATGGCCACGCCGGCCTCCATACCTGGAGTGATCCCACGCCTGGACAAGAAATACAAAGCTCCCACCAAGGCGGCAGTTTGTTTCAATGGGCACCCGAAGCCAGATTCGGTGGTGACCCAGGCAGCTTAAAAAAATTTCCCGCAACCCTTCCTCTCCCTTGTCAGCCCCACCGGACAAGGAGGGAAGAAAGTTGGATACCATCGGGAAAAGGTTCACCACTACGTCAGCCATGACTATCAAAGTTGCCAACTCTATAGCCCTGTTGGGACGTTATAATCGCCAACTGTGGGAAGACATAGTCCCTTATCTGGCGGAACTACCGGATGCAGTGCAGGAAGAGGTCAAGGCTCTGCTCTCGGAAGGACAAGCCTCGGCAGCGGAGATCATAGATTGTGCCATAGATGGAGCCATGACTGGCTTTCGCCAATTAGCTGGAGCAGCGGTCCTGCGGCGCCAGGGCTGGCTTAAGGCTACTTCATTTAGACAGGAAGTACAAACAAAGGTGCTGGACATGCCCTTCGACGGTGAACATCTTTTCGGAGCCACAATTGATGAAGCGCTCCAGACCATCAAAAAAGACACCGATACGGCTAGAGCACTGGGTACGCTACAGGCTAGAAACCAGTCCTTTCGGGGTAACAGGTCCAGAGGTCAACCCTCCTACAGGGGGTCCTTCCAGAATAGATCCTCATATTCCTACCAAAATAAATCGCAGTATCCACAGAAGCAGCAGCAAAGTCGCCAAACTTCGTATGGAAGATCAAACTTCCGAGGAAAGAACCAGAGGAGAGGCACTGGCGGACGCCAGTGACCGATTACTCCAGCCAGTCCATCAACAATATCCCTCATTAAAAATTGGAGGAAAGTTGACCCATTTCCTACAAAATTGGCGTCTCATAACAACAGATCGGTGGGTCCTACAATTGATAAGATTTGGCCATTCCCTGGAATTCACCACCATCCCACCTCCAACACCGCCACGCAAACTGCCACACAAACATCTACGGCCGTTGCTCCTAGAAATATCTGCGATGTTGAAGAAGGGAGCGATCGAGTTGGTCCCATCGTCCCAAAGAGGACGGGGATTCTATTCCCGCTTCTTTCTTATTCGCAAGAAGGGGAAAAAGTGGCGGCCCATATTGGATCTCAGAGCCCTCAACTCTTTCCTAAAGAGTCAGTCGTTCAGGATGGTGACGATCCAAGAAATACTAGGCATCCTAGAAAGAGGAGATTTCATGACATCCCTAGATCTCCAGGATGCTTACTACCACATCCCGATACTCAAAGGGCACAGAAAATTCCTAAGATTCGAGGTGGCAGGACGCCACTACCAATTCAAAGTGCTGCCATTCGGCCTCAAATCCGCCCCGCGGATTTTCACGAAGTGCCTTTCTCCTGTGGCAGCCTTCCTACGTCAAATGGGTCACCAGGTCTTCCCTTACCTCGACGACTGGCTGGTGAAAGCTCCCTCAGCAACAGGCGCAACCTCATCCTCAAACGCCTGCACCAATCTCTTTCTGCAGCTGGGATTAACCCTCAATCTCGAAAAATCCTGCATGACCCCAACCAGGAACATCTCCTTCTTGGGGGCGACCTTAAACACGGAATGTGCAAAAGCATTTCCTTCAAAGGAACGAAAACACAAGATCGTATCTCTGGCCACGGCTGTGGCTTCAAGAAAGACCATAAGAGTTCGAACGTTCAAATCACTACTGGGCATGATGTCGTCCTGTATACTCCTCATCCCGCACTGCCGCCTCAGGATGCGCCCATTGCAAGAAGCCCTCGCATGCCAATGGACTCAGAGTATGGGTTCCTTCGAGGACACAGTGCGGATAACACCACAAATGTCCAAGGCCCTACAATGGTGGAAGAACCACAGGAATCTGTCGGCAGGCCTACCCTTCCTCCTTCCAGCAGCACCTTTGGTGATCACCACGGATGCATCCCTGGAAGGATGGGGAGCGGTCCTCCAGGACCTCCAAATAAGCGGCAAATGGACAGAGCAGGAGAAGCAATTCCACATAAACCTTCTGGAACTGCGAGCGGTGTTCCTGGCTCTGAAGGCCTTTTTACCACGTATCCAGAACTCCCAGGTGCTCGTCAGGACGGACAACACCACGACGATGCACTACCTGAACAAACAGGGAGGGACGCGTTCGCTCACTCTATCACGCGAATCGCAAGGAATCTGGAACTGGCTAGTGCTCCAGGGGATCACGCTCAAAGCGGACTATGTCCCGGGCAAGGACAATACCATTGCAGACGCGCTCAGCAGACGGACGTCTCTCACCCACGAATGGGAGCTCGACCAAGGTACGCTGGATCGGGTATTCTCAGAATGGGGAACCCCAAGAATCGACCTGTTTGCCACCAGGGAGAACGCCAAATGCCCAAACTACGCAAGTTGGCGTCCCCAACCAAGGTCACTCGGAATTGCCCTTTCCGTCAGTTGGTTCAGCGTATTTGCGTACGCTTTTTCACCATTCCCGATGATTCCCAGGGTCCTCAGGAAGATGAAGGCGGAGCCTTGTACCCTGATCCTAATTGCCCCGTTCTGGCCGAGGCAGCACTGGTTCTCGGACCTTCATCGCCTCTCCATCAGAACTCCGATTCGTCTGAAACAGCACCCGACCCTGCTGACTATGTCCAACGGACAGATCCAACACCCGAACCTACAATCGCTCAGGTTATCCGCCTGGCTCCTGAGCACAGAGAATTCTGCCATCTAGACATCCCACAAGAATGCAGGGAGGTCCTGGCGAAAGCAAGAGCGGACAGTACCAACAGAACGTACTCTCTCAAGTGGAAACGGTTTTGCTTATGGTGTGTGGAACATGAACTGTCACCTCTCCAGGTTACTCCAGTACAGATATTGCCATACCTTCTACACCTGGCGGAGTCAGGGTTGGCGCATGCATCTATAAAGGTTCACTTGGCTTCGATTTCACGATACACTAGGTCCTCGAAGGCCCCTTCGCTTTGGTCCAGCAGACTTATCAAACAGTTCCTCAAAGGACTTTATAGATCGTACCCAAGACCTAGACGGATTCCACCTACATGGCATCTAAATTTGGTCCTCACCCAACTTATGAGGCACCCTTTCGAGCCCATTCATCGTGCACCCATCAAGTACATCTCATGGAAGGTGGCTCTTCTGCTCGCTCTAACATCTGCCAGGAGAGTCAGCGAGTTACAAGCTCTATCCATTCAGGAACCATTTATGCAATTCAAACAAGACAGAGTGGTGCTGAGGATGAATCCCAAGTTCATACCAAAAGTGCCTTCAGACTTTCACCTCAGTGAACCGGTGGTTCTACGTTCCTTCTTTGCAAACCCTACCACTGCAGCAGAAAGGACGTTACACTCCTTAGACCTTAAAAGGTGTATAAAGTTTTACTTGGACAAAACGAAAGACTTCAGGAAATCGTCTCAACTTTTTGTGGCCTACAGTAGACCACGGTTTGGTCTACCTCTCACGAAACAGAGTATCTCAAGGTGGATCTCTTCGGCGATAGCATTCTGCCATGAAAAGGCCGGCCGGCCGTTGAATGCCACAGTTCATGCACATTCCACAAGAGCAATGTCCACATCAGCAGCGCTGTTCGCTGGAGTGCCGATTCTGGACATATGCAGAGCAGCGACGTGGAAGTCACCGCATACGTTCGCCAGACACTATTGCCTGGATGTTGAGCTTCTGCAGGATGCAGCAGTGGGTCAGGCGGTGCTTCGACATCTATTCCAGTGAGGTGAGCCTTCCTACATCCCGCCATCCTGGTATGCACATCTCTTCTATTTGCTTATGTTGATGTATGCTAATGCTTACAGTCGCATGATACTATCTGTATTATCTAACTGATTATATGGCATCATTGCATCAGAAATGTGCATAATATATTGCTAACTACTCTGATTCAGGCATGTGAATCTATGAAAGACACCCCTAATACTGGATAAGAAATGTGTTACTTACCTGTAACAGCAGTTATCCAGTATTGGTGTCTTTCATAGATTCACATGCAACCCTCCCGCCTCCCCTGGAAGGACTCACGTTCTCTCTACCTGCATTACGCCTACCTAGCTTGGTGCGTACGAAAATCTGAGAGACTGAGGCTCCTACCAGGAAGGTTCTAGAGGGAGGTGATAGCTGATTGGCTCGCTCTAAGAGTTTGGTCCTTTTTGCATAAGGACAAGGATAGGCTACTAAGGTGAGGCCCTTAGGCCTATTCTTCTTTATGTATGTCTATAGGACATTACTTTTCTATATACCGGAGAATCCCGTCTCGACGACTGGGAATGATTCAGGCATGTGAATCTATGAAAGACACCAATACTGGATAACTGCTGTTACAGGTAAGTAACGCATTTCTTGCAGTACGTCTAATTCCACATCCCTGTCCTGCCTGAACACAGGTGTTACCTGTGGTTCACAGTGAGCAACAAGCATTTTCTGTTTGCTTTGCTCCCATTTGACCGTACTAGCATCTATCTGTGTTCACGAAGGTGATGGCAGTGGTTACAGCACATTTGTGGAGGTCAGGGGTTCCAGCCTTCCACCTACCTCGATGACTGGCTGTTGAAGGCGGACTAGCCCCGGCAATCATCTCCCACCACCAGACTACGGTGGACCTTCTACATTTGCTGGGGTTCACTATAAACGTGCCAAAGTTACACCTGACTCAGTCTCAGACTCTGCCTTTCATCAGAGCTGTTCTGGAAACAGTGCAGTTTTGGGCTTATACTTTGGAATGGCGAGTCGAGGACATTCAGGCTAATGTTCTGATGTGTCAGCTTCTATCCTGGATTTCGGTGAGACTTGACGGAGGCTGCTGGGTCTCATGACCTCCTGCATCCTGCTGGTAAAACATGGCCATTGGCAGTGGGAACTAAGTCCCAGTGGGTGCAGCATCCGGGGAATCTCTCCGACCTTGTCCAGATCTCATAGGGAGTTGCAAGGATCTGCAATGGTGGCTGATGGACTCCGATTGGGTCAACCGCAGAGCCCTCACTGTTCCCCCACCTAGAGCGCACACTGGTGCAGATGTGTCACTCATGAGCTGGGGCGGCCAACTGGGAAAGGTGGAGAGCAGAGGATTCACATCTCGAGCAGAGTCTCAACTTCACATCAATTTGCTGAGCGATCTGACTGGCACTGAATGCCTTTCTCCCTTCCATCATGAGGAGGCCAGTTCAGGTGTTTGCTGTCAAAACTACCATTATGTGGAATTGCAACAAGCTGGGCGGGATGAGTTTGTAGACCCTGCCTGTATCAAGAGTCCCTGCGTCTCTGGACACCTTGGAATGTTAAATGTTAGGACATTTTCCTGGTTGTTCAACTTCTGGCAGGCTCTGAACACCAAAGCGGATGAACCCAGGCATTAATGCCTCGTAGATCACGAATGGTATATTCTTCTGGAGGTGATGCAAGTTCGTCTTAAAGATTGGGGTGAAACTTTTTTATTTTTTTTATTTTTATTTTTTTTAAATAATTTTTTTAATTAACTTTTATATAAGATTGGGGTGAAACTTAGATCTATTTGCAGCGGCAGAGAACACTCAATGTCAGCACTTCTGTGTGCCGGAGTTTCCAAGGTGACTCTCGCTTGGAAATGCATTTCATCTCGAGTGGTGCTTAGGACTCCTGTATGCCTTTCCATCAATACCACTCCTGACCTGAGTTATCAAGAAGATCAAGAGCAACCCCAAGTCATCTGGGTGACTCCGGATTGGGTAAGGAGAGCCTGGTATCCCGAACTCCTGAGCATATGTCCTCCAATCATGCTGCCTTTCGAGAGGATCTCCTGTCGCAGTGACAGGGCGTGGTCCTGCACCTGAACCTGCACAATCTTCATTTAAATGTCTGGAAATTGAGCGGCAACAGCTGAGAGTCTATGATCTTTGGTGGGAACAGTTGAAGTGCATCTTTCAGTCATTTCGGCTTTCTTGTGTTGCTGGATGAACTCTCCTTGTTCAAGGCACCCTTTGTGACTCGTTTCTTGGAAGATTTGCAGGTTTGTGTACCGTTCATTGTGCCCCAATGGGATCTTAAGTTACTTCTTCACTTTTTTAATGTATTCACCCTCGAGGCAATGCACAGCTGCCTTTTGAGACTGCTTACCATCAAAACAGTTTTCCTTGTGGCCATACCATCTGCTAGTAGGGTTAACAAATTGCAGGCACTTTCTGGCAAACCTTCCTTTCCCCCTCTTCCCTCCTCACCCTCTTCCCTCTCTCCCTTCCCTTTCCCCCCTCCCCTCCTCACTCTTCTCCCCCTCCCCCTCCTTCTCCCTTCTCCCCCTCCCCCTCCTTCTCCCTCTCCCCCTCCTCCCACTTCTCCCTCTCCCCCCTCCTTCCTCTCCCTCCCCGTATAATACCTTTTTTTTTACAAGATGGTTCTTAGGAGCCATGCCTCCTTTTTACCAAAGGTGGTCATACCTTTTTAAGTTGGGTAAACCATAATGCTACCAACTTTATTCACCCCCTCCCCTCCTCCTACCAAAGAAAAGGAGAGACTCCTCTAACTGGAACCAAAAACAGCATTGATGTTCTACATTGATCGTATGAGAGAATTCTGGGTTGATGATCAACTCTTTAATGGATTTGTGGTCGCGAAGAAAGGAAAGACATTATTCAAGAGAACCATCTCCAGTTAAATTGTCCTCTGTACACAAAATCTGCTATATAATGGCCAAGAAGCAACCTCCTGAGGGTTTGCTGGCTCACTCCACCAGAGCCAAAGAAGCAAACAAACCGCTAACTTGAGGAGTTCCTGTCCTGGCCATCTGTCTGGTGGCCACATGGATATTCTTGTACACATTTGCCAAGCATTACTGCCTGAACAGTCTGGTTTTGCAGCGTGAATCTTTCTGGATTCACTATGCTGTGCATTATTCCGCGGTCTAGTGGTTGGGTCCGGAATCGTGGTCTTTTCTTTCTTTTTTTTTTTTTGTAGCCCAGGTGGGCGTCGACGTCCCACCTTTTGGTGTACTTCCTGTGACATTGGCACGCTTCCTGCGGAAGCTCCCACCCTTGGGCGCCATCTACAGATTCTTTTTTCCGCCGTTGGGTCTGGATCGTCACCGAGAAGCTCCAGAGTTTTTGGGAAGAAAGAAGAGGAAAAAGACGAAATTCTCACAGAAAAGTTTGGAGAAGATACCGAAGAACAAGATCACCAAGCCGGGATGACGAAGAAGGAGAATTTCGAGAACTTTGACGTTAAACGGAGAATGCGCACACACTGGGCCCCCTGAGCGCAGGAACGGACACCGTTTAAATACTGCCACCACAAATACGCGCAGAAGGACCAACACCTGGTCTGCAACCTCTTCCTGCCAGTCGACCACAAGAGCAAGGATTGCAACGCCTGCTCCGCCTTCACCCCGAAAACACTCCGGGTTAGAGAGAGATAGAGGAGAGCCAACTACAACATGTAAGGCAAGGGCCAACCTCCGTCGCTCCGGGACTCAGCGACGAAGAGGACAACATCGCCGAGAGATCAGATGACTACACGGTCGTAGAGACCGATAAGAAAACGTCTAAAGAGGTAGGAGAGACGTCGACCGCTAAACCAGACTCTCGAAAAACAGAGTCTAAGTCCTTGAAGGGAGCACCGGCGGCCGTAGCTGCATCCAAGGACAAGCAGCCCAGCGGATCCTTCGAAAAGGACTCCCAGGTGGCGAAGACCGGCGAAAAGCCAAGGTCGTCGAAGCACGTCCCCGAAAAGGACCGCTCGACTTCGAAAGAGAAGGACTCGAAGATTGCATCGACGTTGACGACTATGTCTAAGAGATCAGCTGAAATGCTAGACGCCAAGCATGTCGCCGAGCTGGAGAGAAAGAAGAGAAGGCTTGAGGCGGAAATGGGAGAACATCATGCAAAGGAAGAGAGAATTCAACGAGAAAATGAAAAGATTCACGATGCCGTCGGAGCCGCCGACAACCGTCGTCGAAATAGAGGGGAAAGAGGAGTTTGACGCTGAGGAGCCGCCGAAAACACCCGAACCCCAGGAACATCCAGAGGAAGAGGGCCTCTGCTACGACGAAGAGAGCGACAATGACAAGGGAAGGAGCTTTGGCTCGGCATCCTCGATGACGCAGGACCTGTAGTGGCAGGACCTCGACGCCGAAAACCCGGAAGAGCCCGTGGAGGCGTTTCCTTCGAGGCCTTCGCCTCCGGATGACATTGGGGCCTAAACAATGGTCATCAGGAACGCAGCAACGGCTTTTGGAGTCCAGCTTGATGAGGAATAACCAAAGGCTGACTTCCTCTTGGAAACCCTGCTCCCCACTCAAACAAGGAGCCAGTTCCTCCCCATGCGTCAGAGTGTCAT